>NC_064646.1:70428592-71678592 GCF_023864345.2 Schistocerca serialis cubense
TCATTGAGCACGGATTATTACGGCTGCATGCGGCCAGGGGGCAGTGAGTTCGCTTTCCCCCTCCACGCGGGCTCCGAGCTGCCGCAGTGAGCGCTCCGGAGCACTCCGGCTCCCTGGAGCTCGGTTGGAACAGCCTGATCTAGGTCGTCGAGATAAGTTTTTCCATCAACATATGACCTTGCAGCAGTGGTCAGACTTGAAGTTACATAATCTTACCTCATAATGCCTTGCTAAGTATTCGAGAGGTGTTAGTACTTCTGCCGGCCAGGGTGGCCGTGCGGTTCTAGGCGCTGCAGTCCGGAACCGCGAGACCGCTACGGTCGCAGGTTCGAATCCTGCCTCGAGCATGGACGTGTGTGATGTCCTTAGGTTAGTTAGGTTTAACTAGTTCTAAGTTATAGGGGACTAATGACCTCAGAAGTTGAGTCCCATAGTGCTCAGAGCCATTAAAGCCAATTTTTTTCTTGGTTTGGTCCTTACTAACATCATTCGAAGAAAGGAAATCAAAGAGCTTGCACTTGAAGAGATTCGTTTCATAGTATCGAAGATGAAGTGCTCATACCTTTTAAGATGTTCATTTTAGAGCACATGTTTACTAGACGTTTTTACTTTGAATGATCGTTCCTATCATAACCCTGAACGCTGACCATTCCTCCTGGGACAACCTTTATACACGAAGTTTATACAGTCGATTTCTCATTTAGAAATCATATTTGAATGTTGTGTAAAGTGCCTTCCACATGTACCAATTCTTCGTCCGACGAACCGGCTACCCTATTTCGTGGCAGCCCACTCATATCCTGACCAATAGCACTCAGAAATTGCAGCACTAGTCTGTTCGCGTCGCTGGTTACGTATTGTTTGTAAGAAAGTTCATTGAGGTTATGTTCGATGAGATGTCGCTTCTTTAACACAGAAATAAAAACTGGGATTTGCCTTGGCGGTTTTAGAGATAACAAGGCTAAGAAGAGGCGAGAGAGAGCTGTTGGAAAAAATGTGGCTTATGCAAAGAAAGCGTGGTGACCTAGTAGCAATCTAGTATTCCAACAAGGAATTTCTTTGGACAGCGCTGCAGCTGCAATGTAGCAGCTGCAATTCAGCTTCTGTGAAGTTTGGGAGGTAGGAGACGAGGTACTGGCAGAATTGAAGCTGTGAGGACGGGTCGTGAGTCGTACTTGGGTAGCTCAGTTAGTAGAGCACTTGTCCACGAAAGGCAAAGGTCCTGAGTTGGAGTCTCGGTCTGGCACACAGTTTTAATCTGTCAGGAAGTTTCAATACGAAGCCTGTCTGGTCAGGCTATGCACAGATACTCTTCTGGATTTTTACGTCCATTCCACGGCCTCCACAAGAAAGCTCGTCTGTCATCGCTTTCCGAGCTATATGGCCCTCAGAATTTACATAGCAGTGTTGTGCGGCCTAATTCATCACCCAAGCTGCCATCATTCCGCCCTGAAAAACCAAACATGTGGTTCGCTGTCATCGAGTGACTTTCCGTGATCAGGGCGCTACTGATGATAGTTCAAAGTTCGTCACCTTACTGTGTCATCTCGGCCAGCATGCAGATCTTATTAGTGGTGTAATATCGTCACCCCTAGATATCAGCAAATAGGGTGCAGCAGACTGCTGTGACTCAACATCTCGCTCGAAGACCACTAAAGCAACTACGCCAAGTTAACTATGACGTACGTTTCGGCATAAAAATATTTTCTGACACGAGCATTGTTTCACTATTTCACCGATCTACCACCTTCCATCTCCAGGCGGTAAACAGTTCACACACTACAGTGTATGGCCAACCGGAGTAGCCGAGCGGTTCTAGGCGCTACAGTCTGTAACCAGGCGACCGCTACGGTCGCAGGTTCGAATCCTGCCTCGGGCATGGTTGTGTGAGATGTCCTTAGGTTAGTTAGGTTTAAGTAGTTCTAAGTTCTAGGGGACTGATGACCTCAGAAGTTAAGTCCCATAGTGCTCAGAGCCATTTGAACTACAGTGTATGGAACAGAACCTTGAATAGTAGACTTCCATTTGGAAGACAATTTCTCTTGAAAATTTTTCATGTTGATGTCAAAGAATTTGGGGCTGACTTTCTAAAGCATATTCGTTTTGATTCTGATCTGTCTGTTGGAACACGCTTTCATCACAAAAAAAAAAAAAAAAAAAAAAAAAAAAAAAAAAAAAAAAAAAAAAAAAAATGGCTCGGAGCACTAAGGGACTTAACATCTGTGGTCATGAGTCCCCTAGAACTTAGAACTACTTAAACCTAACTAACCTAAGGACACCACATACATCCATGCCCAAGACAGGATTCGAACCTGCGACCGTAGCGATCACGCGGTTCCAGACTGAAGCGCCTATAGCCACACGGCCACACCTGCCAGCGCTTCCATCACAGCAGCAGATGTTCTGTCACTGGATTTATCAGCAGTCCTCTATACGTTATGAAGCCAATGACCAATGACTATGGACCTCAGCTCACAAGCTGTCAATTTAGTCGACACGTGCAAGCACTGCCTCTCATCGCCACTGGAATGTGACATACTTTCCAGCAGTGCATTGATGTATGACAGGAAATACTTCACCTACGCAAAAAAACCTCACACAATACGTGACAGAATTCGCTTGTCAACAGACGAGCTCACGACTTCACGTAAATACCTGACACAACTCACCCAGGAGCGGCGTCATCACCCTCCTCCTCTCTTGACAAACAAGTCATCAGACGTGGGACAGACTGTAGCAGATACACACCGCCAGAGCATCTTGCAACAGCTTCATCAGCATCTTTACAGGTCAGTCAGGTGCATTCCTCCTCTGGTGCTCGTGCCTCACATTACTCGCAGGTGCAGTTCCAGCAGTACACTATTAGTAACGGTACAGTTCATAAAATAAACACCATCACCACCAGTTCAACACAAAGCACCTAGACAGTGGAGATGGGCAAACTGAACCACGTAAATGTTTCGAAACAAATGAAACAGTACAATGTAATGTTTCGATACGGTGTTTCGTAACAGTGAAACAGTTTGTTTTGTAATCTAATAAACCTACACATTTTATCATCCTGAATGTCTACTGTATAAGTATGCCCATATAAACACAAATGAGGTGCGAGAGCGCTAATCATATCGCAGAAAGTATGAAACTATCACTTAGGCGTCTTGGCAGTTTCGTATTTCCTGCAGCAAATGCGCTGCTTTTGTGTCATGTGACTTTCATACTTTTCAATTGGCTGAGGAAAGCTTTAGCTGAAGACAGAAGAACCACCACGAACGGAACTGGAGGTGGGAGCAAACTGCAGAAACAACAGATATGCTGCTGGGATTCCCACATTCCATTAGTATGGCTAATATACCCATCCTGCTAATTTCCATGCACACAAAGGGAAGCAATGTGGATAATAGACACAGTGACTATAGACTCACAAATAACGCCAAATAATTCGAATAAATAACAAAATATAACAGAAAAAAATTGTGTTTCAAGGTGTTTCGAACCGTTACTATGAATTTACGATGCTTCCCGTTCACCATTACACTATCAGTGATATGTCAAACATGTTACTTGCAATTATACCTAAATCAAATTTATATACATGTCTAATAACTGTCACTCTACGCCTTTTTTATTTAAAATGTTGTAGTCCTACTTGCGTTTCTTAATATGATTACTGTACATGAACAGAGAAGCGTATGTTATAAAAAAAGTGTAATTTAACTGAATGATTTTCACATATTTATTATTCTGAATGCGAATAGTATGCGTTGTTTTATTGTTTGGTTAGTGTTTATAAAGCAGATGTCACGCCATTTCGGAATAGGACAGTCAGCTAGAAACGAAGCTTTATTTTCGGATATCTTGAGCTTCATGCTATTGCTTGTCAAAAGATTTCGACACTCTTGAAAGTGTTTCATGAAGTGGTATGTTGTGTTTCAGTACCCGTGCCGAGCCCGAATCTCGTCCGACACAGAGCGGAATGAAACATCACTGTTTCGATACAATTAGTCCGTTCCAGGCGCAGGTGGACTGAAACAGTCTTATTCTGAAACAACGATACAGTTTCTGTGTCTGGCTCGAGATCCGAGACAAGGGCGGAATGAAACACCACTGTTTCGAAACAGTGAACCATAGCCGTTCCGAAACACTGAAACAGTTCCAGGTATCGATAAACTGTATCGAAACATAGAAACAGTGGCCAAGTCTACTAGACAGGTTCCTGATAGAATCCGCATAACTAAGCTTGATACAGAGGAGTATCTGCGATTGTTAGACAATTCAGTTGCCCCTGGGTCTTCCCCATTCATCCCGCGCCCAAGAACGATGGCACCTCCAAACTACGCGATGACCATCAGGCACTACACCAGACAATTACTCTGCTCATTGCTTGACAGGTGCCTCAGTTTTCAGTGTATTGGCTTATAAGAAAGCATATTTACAGATCGCTACTATGATGTTCCAAAGACAGCTATCACTGCCCCTTGTGCACTGTAATAATTTCTTTATATGCTCTATGGTCTTAAAAATGCAGCACAAATCTGCCAAACATTTGTAGATTATGCTATTTTCAGATTCACCTTTTTCTGAAGTTACTTGGATGACATTTTACTTCTCTCTACCTCCCGAGAGGAAGACGAAGAGCAGCAGTCACATGTTCCAATGAGGAAATTCTGTGGAAAGCGCTGCAGCTCCGCTGTAGCAGCATTCACTGACTCGCTCGCCTCCAGTCCTGTCTTGTACACGCGTGTGTTTTGCATGTGTCTCTGTCAGTTAATAAAGGATAGGTAGGTGATATTTACATCTCGTTTATTCCATCTGGAGTATCTCTAACTATGTCTACACTGCCAAAGAAATTCACCCGCAATCTGTGAATTTAGAAGCTAGGAGTCGATGATTTCCTTTAAGTATTTTAATATTGACTGAAACATTCGTTTCGGAGCTGCTGAACATCATGACAACATTCTTGACGAAAAGGAATACAGTCATGAGAGAGGCTATAAGCAGCAAGAAGAAGCTGTTATTTACATTAAGACCCGTTCATACCGGCGTCATGGCACCGTCACATCACGTCAGGTTCTATTCACACTGACCATCATGTCACGTCACGTCACTTTGCTTAGCCTAGTACTGAACAGCGAAAGTGAGGTCATGAGTCACCATCTGTGAAACAAAAAAGTCACAGTATACTATGGCAACGTCACATCGCACCACCATCACGTCAGCAACTATTCACACTGGCCGTCATGTCACGTCACGTTGTCAGACAGGTGACAACTCTGTACAGGCGCGGGACTAATGTGCTCACTCCACTTGCACAGGATGCGGCGGGTCCCAAATCTGCGCCAACGGGTGTGATTACACGTGCACGTGAGAACACCATTAGCTATGCTACCACCACTGGTTGACATATGAGGTGTGGCTAGAAAAAAACCGGACTAGTACTGGTGAAACAATGAAACGAATGCAATAAGGCTGAAAGTCGCGTGGCCTGTCACGTGACTCTCGCTCCGCCTACTGCTCGAGTTTCATCTGCCTCCTGCACTCAGTCTGCCCGTGGCGTCTGTTTTAAGTAGTTGACGTTTTGTCTGTGCGTCGGAAAATGTTGAGTGTACAGAAAGAACAGCGTGTTAACATCAAATTTTGTTTCAAACTAGGAAAATCTGCAAGTGAAACGTTTGTAATGTTACAACAAGTGTACGGCGATGATTGTTTATCGCGAACACAAGTGTTTGAGTGGTTTAAACGATTTAAAGATGGCCGCGAAGACACCAGTGATGACACTCGCACTGGCAGACCATTGTCAGCAAAAACTGATGCAAACATTGAAAAAATCGGTAAACTTGTTCGACAAGATCGCCGTTTAACAATCAGAGCAGTGTCTGAGTTAACAGGAGTTGACAAGGAAAGTGTTAGGCAGATTCTTCATGAAAGTTTCAACATGAACAAAGTGTGTTCAAAAATGGTTCCAAAGTGTCTCACAATTGAACAGAAGGAACGCCAAAGAATGATTTATTATGACATCCTGGAAAACATTGAAAGTGATCCCACCTTCTTACAAAATGTTATTACTTGCGATGAATCGTGGTTTTTTACTTACGATCCCGAAACTAAACGCCAATCGATGCATTGGAAAACTCCTGGTTCTCCACGACAAAAAAAAGCACGAATGTCAAAATCGAAATTCAAGGCAATGATGATTGTTTTTTTTGACATCAAAGGGATTGTGCACATTGATTGGGTACCAGAGGGACAAACAGTGAATCAGCATTACTACATTAGCGTCCTGGCTACCCTACGTGAGCGAGCACGGAGAAAACGGAACGATTTGTGGAGAAAAAAGTCATGGATCCTTCACCAAGACAATGCCCCAGCTCACAGTGCGTTGTCAGTGAAGACGTTTTTGGCAAAACACAACATTCCCATCTTAGATCATCCACCCTACTCACCTGATTTGGCCCCCTGTGACTTTTTTCTTTTCCCTAAAGTCAAGTCAGCTTTGAAAGGAACTAGATTTGAGACTGTTGAAGCAGTAAAAGAAAAGCGACGGAAGTAATGTATGGACTTACCGAAAATGATCTGCAGCATTGCTATGAAGCGGTGTAGAGACCGAGGAGGAGAGTACATTGAAGGAGATAACATGAAATTGTAAATAATTGTAAATAAATGTTTTTTCCAGCATCAGTCCGGTTTTTTTCTAGCCGGACCTCGTATAGCGCACAGTGCGGTAGATCAGCTCGCGTTGAAGCAGCTAGCAATCTTTGTCAACAAACACCTCGTCCCTGTAGCGTGGGCGCCTGCGTCTGCCGCACTAATTTACACATAATTTTGGCGTCACTTCCGGATAGTGTAATAGTCTCTGGCCCTAAACGAAAATACTGGAATTCTGTCATTAACGTATACTTTTTCTATTCGCTTCACCTGTGGCCAATAATGAAGAACATAAATATGTATCGTTGTTTTCACAAGCACATAAAAAAGCAGTTTCATTTGCTGAAGGGTACATGGCAAGTCATGTAAAATCCCATCTCAGTGATCGCTTGAAAGTGAATTAAAGTATCAAACAGTATAATGTTAGTGGTAAATAAAAATCAAGAAGGTTAGAAGATTTAAAAAAGTGCTTGATAAAAACAAAATCACTGAAGCGCAGAATATTATGATGGATTGTGGCGTTGCGAAGTTAACACTTTACAACATTGACGAATATCGAGATAAAGCTTTGGACTTTTTCCATAACATGATGAACTAGCCAAAAACCTAAATGGATAACTGAAAAAAACAATCTGTAGATAATAAATTGTACACCCGGTACAAAGAACAATACTTTGTCAGAATTCTCGTAAGAGAAGTCTAACTGCAAGATGCAGCAGAATTGTTTGGATATAAATCAGGCCAAATATGTTTCTAGGCTAGTACTGGATGGCTGTTCAAACCCTGTAATTGGCATGAAATCTCAAACAGAACTGGCTGTTGGGGAAAGTTTACGTGCTAATGCTGAATTGTTAAGCCATTTCGTAAAGAATTAAAATTTGTCTTGGGTTGTTGTTGTTGTGGTCTTCAGTCCTGAGACTGGTTTGATGCAGCTTTCCATGCTACTCTATCCTGTGCAAGCTTCTTCATCTCCCAGTACCTACTGCAACCTACATCCTTCTGAATCTGCTTAGTGTATTCATCTCTTGGTCTCCCCCTATGATTTTTACCCTCCACGCTGCCCTCAAATACTAAATTGGTGATCCCTTGATGCCTCAGAACATGTCCTACCAACCGATCCCTTCTTCTGGTCAAGTTGTGCCACAAACTTCTCTTCTCCCCAATCCTATTCAATACTTCCTCATTAGTTATGTGATCTACCCATCTAATCTTCAGCATTCTTCTGTAGCACCACATTTCAAAAGCTTCTATTCTCTTCTTGTCCAAACTATTTACCGTCCATGTTTCACTTCCACACATGGCTACACTCCATACAAATACTTTCAGAAATAACTTCCTGACACTTAAATCTATACTCGATGTTAACAAATTTCTCTTCTTCAGAAACGCTTTCCTTCCCATTGCCAGTCTACATTTTATATCCTCTCTACTTCGTCCATCATTGTCTTGGGTACAGGTCTGAAATACAAATGAAAGTGCTAGTTTCGGAAACCCATCCCCTGCAGTACACAGATCAGCAGAAAAGACACCTTGAGGTACAGTTCAGTGACTAACGAATCAACTGCTGGTCTTTTGTGGACTAAAGTTGATGGTTCACACTGTTTAAAATTACGTGTAATTGGGAAATGCGTTAAACATAGGGCAATAAAAATAGTAAGCATTACCTCCCAGTCATTTACAAAGCTAACAAAACGGCTTGGTTTATCACATAGTCACTTTCTTAATGGTTCAAAAAAGATTTTGTCTCTGAAGTTAAAAAAAATCTAATTGAAAAAGTAAACTTGAAACTGGAATTTGTGAAAACGCTATTCATTTTAGACAATGCTCGATCTGTCAAGTAATAATGGACTTTTTAAGTGTATATTTCTCCCTCCAAACACTACTGTGTTGATCAAATAGTGATCCTTACTTGTAAACACCTCTATAGTTGTGAGTAACTTGATAAATATATGGTGTTGTTCAATGCTGAACACAGTGGCGAATGCAATACAAGCAAGCATGCTCTAATGAAACTGAAAGCTTATAATATCAAGAGCAACATTTTCAACTGGGCAGCAGCTGTAGTGAAGTTAAGAATAGGACTCTTGAAAATGCATGGAGCAATCTTTTGTGCAACAAAGAAACAGAGTTTGATCTTGGAGGAATCGAAGACTCAGATTTCCAGGGTGCACTTGCAGCTACAGCCATGTAGGAATGGAAGATGTACATGACTGACTGGATAAAGATGAAGAAGCTATCGGCATCAAACGCTTACTGATAAGATGATGGACAAGGCACTAAGAGCTTCCAGTGAAGAAGAGGAAGACAATACATTAGTGAATGTACAAGTAACAGGCCGATGTTTAATCTTTCAAAACATTAACTTTACTAACAATAATTTGGATTACTAAAAGCATTACCTTATGCTGAAAAAATGAAATGTTCATATGGGATTTATTTGCCGGGATATCCCCTTCGGGGTTTGGCCGCCATATTGCAAGTCTTTTTAGTTGACACCATCTCGGTGACCTGTGTGTCAATGCTAAAAGAGGTGTGTCAATAAGTGATAGAAGAACAGTGCACAAAAGAATCAATTAAAAATAAGTTCCTTCTTTCAGACGTTATCAACAGGTAATGGAGATGAAAGTATTGCCGTACCATCAGCTTCTCATAGTATTGCCTGCTGTTGGCCACTTCACTCTAAATTCAGATAACAGTAAAAAATAACTGTTAAAGAATGTACCATTCTGTGAGACTCTTAAAGCAGTATATGAGTTTTGCTATTTGGGTAGCAAAATAACTGATGATGGCCAAAGTAGAAAGGATATAAAATGGAGACTGGCATTGCAAGAAAAGCGGTACTGGAGAACAGAAATTTTGTTAACATCGAGTGTACATTTCAGTCTCAGGAAGTATTTTCTGAAGGTATTGGTTTACAGTGTA
This sequence comes from Schistocerca serialis cubense, assembly GCF_023864345.2. Taxonomy (NCBI): domain Eukaryota; kingdom Metazoa; phylum Arthropoda; class Insecta; order Orthoptera; family Acrididae; genus Schistocerca; species Schistocerca serialis. The sequence continues at coordinate 70,438,157 of NC_064646.1, forward strand.
GCCTCATATGGAAGTGAAACATGGAGAATTAACAGTTTAGGCAAGAAGAGAATCAAAGCGTTTGAATTATGGTGCTACAAAAGAATGTTACAGATTAGATGGGTGGATCACATAAGTAATGAGAAGGTACTAAGTAAAATCAGGGAGAAAAGAAATTTGTGGCACTAATGACTGAAAGAATGGTTCAGCTAACAAGACAAATTCTGAGACGTCAAGGGATTGACAATTTAGTACTGCAGGGAACTGTGGGAGATAAAAATCATAGAGGTAGACAAAGAGATGAATACAGCAAGCAGATTCATAGGATTGTAGGTTGCAGTAGTTATTCGGAGATAAAGAGGTTTGCACAGGATAGAGTGGCATGGAGAGCTACATCAAACCGGTTTTCAGACTGAAGACCACCACAACAACAGCTTAGTTCACCCACATTTGCACTTAGGACCACTGCAAATCTTGGGGACAAACTGATCAGTAAGTTGACATATTTTGCTTATTTTCGTACAATAATGTCATATGACATAGCGTTCTGGGTTGTGCTCACCCATGATCATATTGTAGGTATCTGTTTAATGAGTTGGGGATTCTGACTACTGCTTCACAGTATATTTATTTCCCTCATGTCGTTTGTTGCAAATAATCCACTGCAATTAAAAGGGACATTTATGTACGTAATTAGAATACCAGGAGGAAAAAATGTCATTCACTATTTCAGATTAAGGTTGTCTTTAGCACAAACCAGGGTGTACAGAGCTGCGACTAAAATTTTTGATACTAACTGCTATAAAACGTCTGCCAGACAGAAAACTAAAATATGAAAACGAACTGAAGAAGTTTCTCCTTGATAACTCCTTTTCTTCATCAGGAGAGGTTTTTTAATGTAATGTGTAAGAAGAGGTGGATAAAAATTATTAACTGACATCTGTAAATAAATTTACAAATTTTCAGCAATGTAACTTGCGATGTGAATGTAAAACAACTCGTTCCACATCACTGACATTTATCTTGAAAACTGATCCATGTAGCATGAAGCTAACTAACTTAATTAGCTTGTTGTATGTTGCTGTTATATCACTAGGTTAGTGGCTTTCAGATTAAATACTTTTTAGCACGTTTCACTTAATACCACTGTTCATCCAGATTTTATTCAACCCTTACATATTCTGAGTATTATAAACCTAATTATAGCTTAGAGAACAATGTGCATACGCTGGAAGAGGCTCCAGGTACGAAGTTCCTGGGTTCCCAGCTGGACAGTAAACTGTGGTGGCACCAACATTTGGATAAGTTAACTAAAAGCATCAGTCCTGCCTGTTTTACACTCAGTAATCCCTTACTGGGCAAACAATGTTGCTATAATACTTTCACTCATTTCTGTTCTATGGCATTATCTCATGAGACATTGAACTAAGGTGGAAAAAGTGTTTATTCTACAAAAGTTGTGGCGTTACTGAGCTGTTGTTGCTTGATTCAGCTGGATCTTTTAAGACTTCAGTGAAGTTCCGAATACTTTTTGGAGCCAAAACCTTTTTCCCAATTGCTTTGGCATTAGTTCGAGTACATGTCACCTTCTTACCCAAATTATAATCATAGAAAATATTCCTCGATAATTTATTTCCACAATCCACTTGTGTAGCTGATACTATGTTAGACAGTACAAAAAATTATTGCTAGATCACCTGAAACGTTTTTAATGTCCTTTCTTCCATTACCAAAATATCTGAGAAAATTTGAGGATGCCTTCACTGCTTTTTGGGCGCTCTGATAAACTTCTGTACGAGAATGTTGGTTGCAGTCAGGCATTACCCCTTTGAGCAATGGTGAAACTATGCTTACATCGCACACAGTAAGCTTGTGGAGTCAGTAGAGAAGCAAATAACGTAACAAGTATTTTTAAACAAGAATGTCTCTACTGAATAATCAGCTTTCATGAGTCCTTGTTCCTTCGGCGCCTTATTTATACCATATCTGCTGATCGGTACAAGGTGAGCTCATCCATTGGTTGCCTGTACTAACCAAGACACAAGTAATCATTCCCACTATCACACTACCCTTCTAGATGTGTAGGTTACGTCATTTTTTCTCTGCTCCCTGCATTGCCTTGAGCGTCCGCCCCGGTAGCTGAGTGGTCAGCGCGACAGAATGTTAATCCTAAGGGCCTGGATTCGATTCCCGGCTGGGTCGGAGACTTTTCTCCGGTCAGGGACTAGGTGTTGTGTTGTCCTAATCATCATCATTTCATCCCCATCAACGCGCAAGTTGCCGAAGTTGCGTCAGATCGAAAGACTTGCACCCGGCGAACGGTCTACCCGACGGGAGGCCCTAGTAACACAACATTTATATTGCCTTGAGCCAAACCATCTTCATTCGGTAGGAGCATAGATTTAAAAAAACTGCATGTCGACAGTGGTATCTATTATCATAGGAAAATGTTTTGAGATTTGTCTGTCAGGGATTTCGAATTATCGATAGTATTTCACGGGATTAATATTTATAACAATGATCATTGTCGAAATACACAGGAGAAAATGTCCAAATGTGTGTGAATTCCTAAGGGACCAAACTCCTGAGGTCATCGGTCTCTGAACTTAGACACTACTTAAACTAACTTATGCTGAGAACAACACATATACCCATGCCCGAGGGAGGACTCGAACCTCCGGTGAGAGGGGCAGCGCAATCCGTGACATGGTGCCTCACACCGTGCGGCGTCTCCGCGCGGCTACACAGGAGATTGAGGCGGTAAATAAGGGGGCCAGGAGGGTTAAAAAAATTGCTGTAATGCAGGAAATCTCGGGGAAAATGGGAGGGTTGGTCACTTTAATGCACACGTGCCCCACCTCTGCAACCACATGGTGAACAACATGTCTTCATATATAAAGCACTGACAGATTGCAAATACACTCCTGGAAATTGAAATAAGAACACCGTGAATTCATTGTCCCAGGAAGGGGAAACTTTATTGACACATTCCTGGGGTCAGATACATCACATGATCACACTGACAGAACCACAGACACATAGACACAGGCAACAGAGCATGCACAATGTCGGCACTAGTACAGTGTATATCCACCTTTCGCAGCAATGCAGGCTGCTATTCTCCCATGGAGACGATCGTAGAGATGCTGGATGTAGTCCTGTGGAACGGCTTGCCATGCCATTTCCACCTGGCGCCTCAGTTGGACCAGCGTTCGTGCTGGACGTGCAAACCGCGTAAGACGACGCTTCATCCAGTCCCAAACATGCTCAATGGGGGACAGATCCGGAGATCTTGCTGGCCAGGGTAGTTGACTTACACCTTCTAGAGCACGTTGGGTGGCACGGGATACATGCGGACGTGCATTGTCCTGTTGGAACAGCAAGTTCCCTTGCCGGTCTAGGAATGGTAGAACGATGGGTTCGATGACGGTTTGGATGTACCGTGCACTATTCAGTGTCCCCTCGACGATCACCAGTGGTGTACGGCCAGTGTAGGAGATCGCTCCCCACACCATGATGCCGGGTGTTGGCCCTGTGTGCCTCGGTCGTATGCAGTCCTGAATGTGGCGCTCACCTGCACGGCTCCAAACACGCATACGACCATCATTGGCACCAAGGCAGAAGCGACTCTCATCGCTGAAGACGACACGTCTCCATTCGTCCCTCCATTCACGCCTGTCGCGACACCACTGGAGGCGGGCTGCACGATGTTGGGGCGTGAGCGGAAGACGGCCTAACGGTGTGCGGGACCGTAGCCCAGCTTCATGGAGACGGTTGCGAATGGTCCTCGCCCATACCCCAGGAGCAACAGTGTCCCTAATTTGCTGGGAAGTGGCGGAGCGGTCCCCTACGGCACTGCGTAGGATCCTACGGTCTTGGCGTGCATCCGTGCGTCGCTGCGGTCCGGTCCCAGGTCGACGGGCACGTGCACCTTCCGCCGACCACTGGCGACAACATCGATGTACTGTGGAGACCTCACGCCCCACGTGTTGAGCAATTCGGCGGTACGTCCACCCGGCCTCCCGCATGCCCACTATACGCCCTCGCTCAAAGTCCGTCAACTGCACATACGGTTCACGTCCACGCTGTCGCGGCATGCTAACAGTGTTAAAGACTGCGATGGAGCTCCGTATGCCACGGCAAACTGGCTGACACTGACGGCGGCGGTGCACAAATGCTGCGCAGCTAGCGCCATTCGACGGCCAACACCGCGGTTCCTGGTGTGTCCGCTGTGCCGTGCGTGTGATCATTGCTTGTACAGCCCTCTCGCAGTGTCCGGAGCAAGTATAGTGGGTCTGACACACCGGTGTCAATGTGTTCTTTTTTCCATTTCCAGGAGTGTATGTTATACTCCGGGATGTCACAACTGCGCTGTGTTACTACCTCCTTACACAGGATCACATCCAGTCCTTAATCCTTAAGGGACGAGAGAATATCTTCGACATCCTGCTACACAGGAAGCCTTCCATGGTCTCCTTATAGCAATTAACCACACGATGTACCACAGCTTCTGAGACAGGATGACATTAACTACAATCTTAGGTGTCTACAAGGGAGATGGCAACAGGGACATTCGCTCCTCTCCTCTTAGTATCTAAGGCACAGATTTTTAATTTCTTACACGATTCTCACACATTTCTAGAGATGATTGTGAATCTACTATACTATATATCTAGTATTGCCGAGTGTGACGATAATATTGTGCTTAAGCAATCAACATGAATTTGCAAGGTTGTCACACTGATCATGGGAAATTATATTTTTTCGTTGGAAGGGCAGTAGTTTCAGCGATGTCTGAAAGCCAAGGCGAACTTGAAGATTTACAGAATGTTGCCAGAACAACGTCCCTATCGAGCTACAGAAAGGCTCCATTCCAAAACGTTAGTACGTGGTTTCCTACGCCTATTCCCAGAACAGAATAAATGTGGCTGTTGTTGCCATCCCAAAATGCATCATCAATTGTTACAAAGACACCCTCTCGTCTTACTGCACAACTTAATCACAACAGTAGTTAATCATTCGTGTTGTTGTTGTTGTGGTCTTCAGTCCTGAGACTGGTTTGATGCAGCTCTCCATGCTACTCTATCCTGTGCAAGCTTTTTCATCTCCCAGTACCTACTGCAACCTACATCCTTCTGAATCTGCTTAGTGTATTCATCTCTTGGTCTCCCTCTACGATTTTTACCCTCCACGCTGCCCTCCAATACTAATTTGGTGATCCCTTGATGCCTCACAACATGTCCTACCAACCGATCCCTTCTTCTGGTCAAGTTGTGCCACAAACTTCTCTTCTCCCCAATCCTATTCAATACTTCCTCATTAGTTATGTGATCTACCCATCTAATCTTCAGCATTCTTCTGTAGCACCACATTTCGAAAGCTTCTATTCTCTTCTTGTCCAAACTATTTATCGTCCATGTTTCACTTCCATACATGGCTACACTCCATACGAACACTTTCAGAAATGACTTCCTGACACTTAAATCAATACTGGATGTTAACAAATTTCTCTTCTTCAGAAACGCTTTCCTTGCCATTGCCAGCCTACATTTTATATCCTCTCTACTTCGACCATCATCAGTTATTTTGCTCCCCAAATAGCAAAACTCCTTTACTACTTTAAGTGCCTCATTTCCTAATCTAATTCCCTCAGCATCACCCGACTTAATTAGACTACATTCCATTATCCTTGTTTTGCTTTTGTTGATGTTCATCTTATATCCTCCTTTCAAGACACTGTCCATTCCATTCAACTGCTCTTCCAAGTCCTTTGCTGTCTCTGACAGAATTACAATGTCATCGGCGAACCTCAAAGTTTTTATTTCTTCTCCATGAATTTTAATACCTACTCCGAATTTTTCTTTTGTTTCCTTTACTGCTTGCTCAATATACAGATTGAACAACATCGGGGAGAGGCTACAACCCTGTCTTACTCCCTTCCCAACCACTGCTTCCCTTTCATGTTCCTCATTCGTGTATGGGCCATAAAACCCGTCGCTCCTTGCTGAGACCTTATTCAACTTTACAATCGAAAATCAGTTGTAGCAGACTCTGAAAAATATGGTCTTGCTTTACTTATGTGTATTAATCTATGATAGATCTACGGACCTAAATGCATCAACTGAAAAGAGAAACAACATTTAATGCATTAAAAAAATCAAAAAGTGTGTTTTTCTTCACTCCAAGAAATAATCCTTTGTCAAAATCCTTAGTCTGTAACCTATAGTGAACAATCCAGTTAGCCTGATTGCACATTAATTTCTCAAGATGTTGGGTATAAGGACAATGTTGGTTCAGTCCTAGGCTGTTAACAGTCGGTTATACTCCCCAATTTAATGAAGTTATGGAAGGTTTATCACATTTATCTCGTTGAATATACACTACAATCTCACCCTTTCCCACGTAACTATTAAATTCAATGTCTCAGTATCATCACTATTTTTCAAAAGCTTCGAGAGGAGTAAGATTACAAAATAATAACTTTTTTACTTATCTTCATTATTCGTTGTTCTCGTCGATGGCTCAAAGTCTTGTCTAGGGGTACATTCTTGCTGTTGAAAATTTTAATTTTACGTTATGGCTTCGTGCTGCACAAAATAACTGTTGAAGACTTGCCTGTTGCTGTAAATATCTTTTTATTTTATCCCATTCTTATAATCACAGAGACTTTATAACTTCCATATTCAAAAAAGCCATAATTATATTGTTGTTAACAAGTTTAGCCAAATACGTGCATTTCCATCTGAGGCATGCCCACCTCTACTTACATTCTGCAATACTCACATTATTCCAAAGAGTTTACAAAGTAAAGAGTTTACACAACAAAAGATGGATCATCACTAAAATATATCATTATTTCATAAAATAAATCAGAGGTGAATTTAACAATTAGTGTTAGATTGTGCAAATAATAATATGAATTTTAAGTATGCCATAGATTTTGTAATTTCAAATATTTTTAAAAGAAGAGTAATTTTAACTGTTAGTACCTATCGATTGTAACACATTGATTTCTTCTTTATACATTTTATCCTGAAATATAATACATCATATACAAAATCATATGAATTCTTTTAGTGAAACAGCTGAGATAATTTTAACCTATGTAGAAATCGATAGTTTACATGGTATCTGTATACATAGAAAGGTAATGTTATAGGAAAATGATTCATTACAACACCAATGGTCCGCTTTAGCAAAAAAACACAAAAATGTAGCTTTCCAAAACCTGTTCGATTAATCTTTAATTATGTCAGTCAATTTAAAAAGTTGAATACAGAAAACAGTTCATAAGATTCAACAAAGAAAGAGTTAAGGTAGCAACAAAGTCAAAAAGCGTTTTAAAAATGTATTGAGTTGAAACTATCAGTCATTTGATATACAATATGTTTAGCATATTTTCAGTAATATGATGCACAATATGTTTTGTGTACTTCTCATCAAATTTAGTTCTGGGATACAATATCTTCTGAAACTCAATGAATCAGTTACATCAAAAACGACAATTTTTAATTTTGCTCCCTCTTGAATAAATTTCCATGGTTGCCCATGAGTGCAGCCATCACTCCCGCTATAGGCGGTTCCTTAGGAGCCCGACACTACCTTCATCAATATCAGTGGGACTAGGGAGATACAAAAGCATGCTTCTACCAATGATAAATAGTCCAGTTGCTGTTCTTCACAAACAACCAGCCACAACAAGTGGTCAGAAGAGGACAGTGCAGAAATGGTGCAATCGTGATTTGTTTTGCAGCCTGACACAGCACAACTGGTCACACTCAGGCAGCTGAACAAAGAGTTCTTCACACCCAAGAGGTGATGTCTTGTACACAATTGTCATTGACAGACATGCTCTTTGGATTGATTTACAACTTCAGAGAGCAGTATGAGTGTGTTCGCTCTTTGTCTTTAAAGTGTGTTAACATATTGTACTTTTTCTCATCAATGTAACAAATAAAATATTGTCAATCTTTTCTGCAAATAATGTGCATCTGTGGATGAGTCAAAGACTTCAGTACATTCTGAGCTACAATATGTTGGAGACATGTTATTGTAGCGCACTTCATGAATAAAATGTGTGTGCAATTCTTCATACCAGTCTACCTGGGGTTCCTACATATTATGTTCAAGTTTCACAAAATTTTGCCATTAAAGCAAAGGAACCAAAAGAAAGTGAAGGCCATAGGCCATCTAATAAGCCAGTTTCTTCTTCAAAATGGGAGAAGACGTTGGGCAGAAGGTAGACAACTTTCAAGGCGTTTGTGATTATTAATGAAGGTACTGAAGAAGCAAGGAGAGTGTGGTGCCTATGTCATGTATTTGGCATGCAAAGTATGGGGACTGGCACCATTCCAGAGAGTGAACAGAAATAATCAACAGAATTAATCAAGTGATTCTGAAGCAAAAATACAGTGCTCTTAGTGAGTGTGGATGTGGCAGAGATATCGAAATGTACCGATTCTCCTGTCACATTCACAGCAAATAATGGTTAAGAAATAGGTGAAATTGTGGGGATACCAACTCTGACATGAATCACTGTTGAGTGAGCAGAGGAACATCTGTGGACGAGTCAAAAACTTTGGTGCATTCTGAGCTATGATACTTTGTAGACATATTATTGCATCATGCTTTCTGAATAAGATATATGTTCCATTAACTGCTTTGATTTCGTTATTGGGACATTTCACCACCTGTTAGGGAATATTGCCATAGTGCTGACCCAGCGTCAACTGCAAAACGCGTCCTCCAAGTTTTCTTAAGAACCATCTTATAGCGCATTAACAATGCCTCCATCTTTCGTTGTGAACACAGCTCTACCAGCCCCATAGAACATCGCTTCTAGAATTAAGGCGAGTGAAGTGTACTGATACTGAAATCATTGTGTGGGTCATCGACCTGTGTTAAAACAAGAGTGACAGATATATTGCTGGCCAACATAACTCCTACTATGCCATGACAAAAGCAGGCAGCAGACAACTTTTTGCCAGATTGCTGAAATTCGAGGAAGAATTTACTGAAAACTCACAACAGTTTGCACATAGTTAGAAAATGGAACTTATTTCAAACTGTGATATGCCAAACAAGTCAACCATGACGTCATGCCGTATGTTGTGACTGGATATCAGCCTGTTTCGCACTTATGTACACAGCTGGTTGAATACTACAAGATACTGGAAGCTGCGTTTCTTACCGCGACACAATTTCAGCAAGTTCCCTCATCACCAATACCAGTTTGGCTGGCCGTAACCATTATGCACCACAGTCATTATCTACCTCACAGACTCAGGTCCCAACCTGAACTGCCACTGTTCCAACTCGAACAACCTGCTTTATGGTTCCCCTCTGTAGAATGCATATTTGACTCATTACAGATTTTACACAGTGACACCTGATTCATCACCCTGATTTGTCATATGTCAAAGCACATCAAATTAATCATAGTCGTCACGGTGGCACCACCTACACTCAGTAAGTATGATGCAACCAGACCTGCAATGCTACAATGGCTTTCTCCAACAAGTGAGCAATAATTAAAGCAGGCTGTCTATGACGAACATTTGGACGCGAAAACGCCATATCATCTTTGGCTATGACTCCAATCTACTTTGGACATTAACCTCATGCTGGATGCTGATCTTTGGATGCTCTGTATTGTTAAATTTCCACCACATCTACAACTGGCAATGATATAACACGAAACTGGACTACAGGAAAAATGGTTGACTCTCACAGAGAGAATCTTCAAAGTACTAAACAAATGCACTGTACAAATTACAAAGACATAGTTAACCATCATAGCACATTACTAGCTGGCCACTTGCTCATTGCTCCAGACCCCCCCGAGCAGAGTCGAGGACTGGCGACAGTGACCTGCCCACCTCAAACCTTGGCACCAACTAGCAGTCCGTGTATGACACAACTCCTACAGTTGATAACACTATGCTGACCACCACCATTGTCTCAAGGTCACAGCCCTGCTGGTATCAAGCCCAGTTTGGCGACACTGCACGCAGTTACCAGTCTCCCTTTGGGTTTCCAAACATCAAATGCAGTCTACCATAGGTGCTGCAGCTCGTGTAGAGATGTCAACTCCCAACAGTCATCACAAGGACCTCAAGAACACTCAGAACATGATGCCATATGTCATAAGTGAATGGAAGTATCTGAAGTATGCCACTGTGATTGTCTGCTAGTCACAAACAGATGAAATTGAGCGGAAGGCAAATGCTGTAGAGTTCGGTCTTTTACATAGGTCGATGATGTGAGCTGACCAGTTTAGAGCCCCGGGCAGAGTGGCCGTGCGGTAAGAGGCGGCATATCACGAATTGCATGGCCTCTCCCGCCGGAGGTTCGAGTCCTCCCTAGTGCGTGGGTGTGTTTGTTGTCCTCAGCATAAGTTAATTTAAGTTAGTTTTCAGAGGCACCCGCATGCCTTGCTCATACTGTGGCATCAAGCAGTCAGGCCTGCAAGATGAGTGGTCTGCCAAGCGAGTGGATTCATTTTTTTGTTATCAAGTAACATGAACTCTAGTACTCCCAATTAAGTTAAAAGTTATTCTCCTGCTTGGATATTGCGCAACAGAAACACACTTCTGACTATTAGTGATTTACACAACTCTGACTGTTCACTACGCACTGGCAATGCCACATTTTCGTTCTTATTCAACGGCTTTGACCAACACGTGGCCATCGCACTGCATATGAATGGCGCACAAATTATAAATTCTGGGTATCATGGCAACACACTATTCGAAGGAAAAGGCCTCCAATCTTTTTCTTTTCACTATCTTATTTATTCCGATAAATTCTATAACCTAAACACACAAATTCTATAACCTACAACAATAACACATGAGAAATTCCACCCAGTGGGCATGGCTTTACATTGGTGATTCTCTGTCTTATGGTCTCGTAATTATTTAATGCTACAGTGCACTTTCTGGATAGGATGGTGGAGCTTTTGCTATATCTCACACTTCGACTCTCACAACCATCATCACGAAACTTTTCTCCAGACCGAGCGGTACAAAAGGACTACCTTGCTACTCTCCCATACAAACCACACATACTTAAATTACATGACGTACACCACACTGCAACATGGAATACAACATAGGAATAGTCACAACATTATAATCCCATCACTTTCAGCTTTCCCACTTCAATTAGTATTCATCCCAGTTCCACACGACACTGCCCCGCTTCATAACTTTTCTTTCCTACCACGAACTCTGGACGATATATGCACGTCTTCCTATGCAATGCAAGCCAAGTGGCGTTGCTAGATAGACGGCTGACTCACCTTGCTTCTCTCTCAGAGTATTATAGTTTGAATCAAGCGTCACAAGGAAACATAACACGCAAAGTAATATTAAGAACATATTCATCACACACGTGAGTCCACAACTGATAGATACCATGGACGAGTACTTCTCTTTATCCTTTGTCTCATACACAGATTGAGACTCACACAGTACTCACCACGTGGAAGTACTCGTCTCTAATTTCAAGTCCTGCACATGCCATTTCTTAAATATTTCCAACTTATAATACACACACTAGTAATTCAGCTTAACTTAAGCACTCGGAACTATTTCAACTTATTGCTACACGTGGTTTCATTGTGACCGTTGGTCACTTCCGAAGATTACTACGATCCCCTTAATATTACCTGCCTGACATTTGATTCTCCCCACAAAAGTTCCTGAAATAGAGAAATTATTATTCCAAATTACTCTTAAGTATTTCACATGCATACCATGTCTCCACTCTTTTGTCTTTACGGAGCACACCTAAGACAGGTCTTACCAACACTAGATCCAGCGGCAGAGTGCTTAAACGTGGCCGTTCTTCAGGTCCTCTCGCACCTCTGCCGAAGTGGGGGAGCACCTTGCTACCGTATTGGTCAGCCACATTTCAGGCGCTCATAGCTCAGGTAAATTTCATCTCTTTGGTCCCACCAAAGGTGACCCAAGTACCGTCTCAAAGATGATCATATATTCACATTCACTATCTGCGGTTAGCAGACAACCATACATTCATTCATTTCACAGATCTCACCAAACTGGATGTAGGGATTTATTTTGTGGGAGTGCACATGTGATCAATTAAATAAATAGTCATTCTTTCCCACACTGATATCCGGCTTCGCTGTATTAATTGAAATTGAGTTATTTTTACAAAAAATATGTTGTTCTGACAAGAATAATGAAGTATGTTGTACCCATTTTCAATGTCGGGCGGTACTGTACCCTCTCACCACCGGCTACTCATGCAGAAAAAAATGGCACGGTACTATCCTTGCAATGCGAGTGTAGTTCCTAACATTTTTTTAAGAAAGCTGTATTAGAACAAACGTAGCAAGTCATCATAATAACCAGGAGGAGACCTTAGCGCCTGGTGACCTCAAATAGACGTCCAAATGCTGTTACTTTACCAAACTATTGACACAGTTGTTGCATTATTGTACTCTACACAATCCAGAGTAATTTACACATACAAATTTACATCACTCCAAATGACAAATAAAACATCACATCATACAGATAAAAAATAATGGTGAGATAAAAATTTGCTTAGTTACCGGGATCTTCGTTATTTTTAGGAATACTCCAATCTTCAATAATTCTAAAACAAATAAAAAATACTAATTGTACTCATAAAGTTTTAAATAGCTCACCGTCCAAACACAGAACAAGTAATCTGACATTCATAAATTACGTTGTAATAATCTTTACACGGCAATGTCTAAATACAAAACAAAATCAACAAAAGAAAAAAAATTGCATCCATTAGTTACATGTAGAATATCAGGCTCCATACCCATTACTCTAAAATGTACATCAAACCTACAGAGAAATTAAACTGAGAGAAAAAAAACAACGAAATATACCAGAAGTTACATACTGGTTACGTAATATAGTCAATCTAAGACATCATGTCATACCTCATTAACTATCATCACTTAAGCAATTGCCACCACTACTCGACTGTGAGTTTAACCTTATTCTTGTCCACCAGTACAAATACCTGCTGCTGAGCTAGTCAGTCCATCAACTTTGATCAATACACGCAGTAAATAGTTAGCAATAAGTGCTTCAATCCACCAGTACCTCTCGTATCTTACTCTACTGCTCATTTCTCTGTTGTTACACATTTAGACGACAAGAACTTGCATTTAGACTAGCCTTCGTTACACTTTAATGTGAAATATCACCACTGTGATAATGCAAATAAGTGGCTTCAGTCAACACACCAACAAGATCATTGCTGTCCACGACATCAAAATGCGTCAGTTAATTCCGATATTTGTTGTGCAATGCAAACTTTTGTCCCCTGTGACAACCTTACTGACCAATGCAACAAGAGCTGCTACATTAGTATTACGCCACTGGCTAATAATTAAAGCATCATTGTACCAAATATTTTAATAAACATGCTACATGAACTTGATAACCCAGAACAAACAAAAAGAAACACTAACTATTCTAAACACAAATGTTAATGAAATGCAGTTACACTTGCTGTCCCGTCAGGAATGAAACATATAAAAAATTTACACAATTACAAGTACAAATACATTATTCCCTATCTTGCGAGTCACACGGAATCATTTCATTCTGTGATTTCCTTGGGGTCAAAAAAGTTGCTGACAGGTTCCCTAGAAACACTGTCTCGGTGTCAAAGCTCTCCCATGGTTACCCAGACGAAAGTCTTTTAGTCACTCAAATCGGCATTTTGAACACATTAAACACAAATGTCATAGTCACTCTCAGAGTACCATCCACACGAATCTGGTCGTCCAGAAAGGCCCTACCACTACTATTACCCACGGTTCTGTCCTTTCAGTTCATGGTGTAACTAAAAGTCGTAAGTTCCAACCACCATCACTTATTCCCACACCAATTAAAGAAATGTCTCCTACTACAAATGCAAATGTCAATGTCCCACTTTAGTTTCTTGCGTTCATACAATAATTAGTCACCAAACGACAACTGTCCTCTTTAAGTATACCAAACGTCCCACATGCAATTCACAAAGCACACTTAACAAGTCACTGCCAAAAGTTTATGGATCCCACCGTTCAGTGGTCAAGACAAAACAAAACAATCGTCCTGCCTGCTAAAGATAAAATCTTTTCCACCACTCACAACGTGGAAACACCAGTCCTTCACTTTCCACCTTATGGAGACATAACGAGCAGTCATCTCAAGGCTCCACAGTCCAGTACTAGTTAATAGTTGTTGGTAAAAAATGCCCGCCCGACTCTGCCGCGCGTCGTTCATTCTGCCGTCGCGCCGCCACGTGAGCCGTTAAGCAGAAAAAACCACCCGCTGTTGTCTCTGCCGGATACTGTCTCCAGTCGTAAGGGTGGCGGAACTTATGAATGGCCAGTGGTATGTGCGTGTCGCCCCTGGACGTTGACCTGCTGTAGTGGGCGCGTGGAGTGTACCCCGACCGGCAGTGGAGTGGGGAGCGCCGCGGCTCTGTCACCTCTCTCCCATGCCGACGTCAGCTTGGCCTCCGGCTAGCGGTATGGGCGCTCTTCTGCGTAGCACCTCAGTGCTACGACACTCAATCAGTCAGACCCTTCCGTGCATCTCGCAACATTACAGACAAAAGGATATTCTTACAGTATTTAAATACTCATTGATTACATGTATGATCTATTAGATACATTGGTAATAAAAGAATCTTTGTTCTAAAAAAACATAAAATCATACACCCTAGTTTTCTACACATACAACATCAACATTTATCTCTTTTCTATATACAGCCCACACTTGTGCTATTGATTGTACCTGTCGTCCCTCATACAAAACATGAAAGTGTCAAAAAAAAAAAAGGAATAAGAAACAATCTATACTGCTCATAATTACAATATCAAATAGTAGGCTACTCTAACATCCTATCACAGTGAAAATATTAGAAACTGTTGATTCTAAAACTACAATATACAATGAATCTTTGTGCTTGTGACAGACTGAAATTAATACTCCTTCAAAGTGTTCTAACAAAAAAATAAGAAATAATCTACACAGCTCACAATTACCTACCACATGTTGTTGAATAGTAAACTACTTTAACATCCTAACACAATAAACATTTTAGAAACTGATGACTCTAAATCTACAACATACAATGCACCTTTGTGCTTGTGACAGACTGAAATTAGTATCTCTTTATATATTTTACCTTTTTATTATGTATAACAACATTTCTAGGACATGTATGTACCATCCATATGATGTCAGATCCTGACCTGCCATCGAGGTTCATCTAAATCAAACAATAAAGCACAATAATGTTTTAGTTATGGATCGGTAGCATCCCCTTTACAGGAGTGTGCGCATTGATCACACTACTCTACGACTCTCACTCACCAGACATCACATTTTCCTTCTCATTCAATCCATTAATACACTAACAGAATAGGTCTAGAAGTCAGCTAACCTTAACACCACCACACTCACGACAACATACCATACCTTTGCTCCCTTATACTCATAACACCACCACACTCACGACAACATACCATACCTTTGCTCCCTTATACTCAACCACATAACACATGAAGCTGTTTCGGAGATAGCATTCCAGTCTCCGAATTCGTCCTTTCACTCTGGCACCTCTCTCCATCGGCTTACCTCTGCATTCACTTTACCGAGTATTCATCCTGCTAAACATCAACTTAGAATTGCGACATTTCATCTAAGAACAAAAAATACACAAATTATTCATCCTGCAAAATAACTGTACACATTCTTGGTACCGTTTTGATTAGTTATACTGGTACCAGGCTTCAATAACAACAACAACAAAAGTTATTTTTTTTTATATTGCAAATTTTATGGTAAGAATTAGATTTACACTTATATTACATCTTACCTCAGTATTCCACAACGTTCACCATCTGGATCTCATACTCCCTTTATGTCCCTTCACGTTGTACAGTTGTCCTCATCTCTTCATTCGTCTTTCGGCTCTCCGTCCGTCCATTACTCCATCATTTCCTGGTCTTCCTTCGCCATTCGCATCAATCTCGATAGCAGCATACACAGGCCTCTCTGTAACATACATCTAAGACATCTCCACATTATTAATTCTACTCACCTTTATTTACCACTGTTTCATCACGTCGAATCTCTCTTTATTAATCACACTGCTTCACGTCGCTTCTCTCCTTAAATATCACCTTTCTCCACTACTATTTATCATGTCGCTTCTCTATCTACCATCTTTATTCACTCATTAATCATCACGTCGTTTCTGCTTGATCCTTATTCATATGACAAAAAATATGTACATACACCACTCTGTCGACTCCTGTTCATGACTCATTCGACCAGTCTATTCCGTCATACTTCCTGACATCCCGCCTAAAAATTGTTATGTTCGATTTGACCCTGCACAACGTTACACACCACAAATAAATACACTGACTATCTACCATAAATTGCCTTCTTTCGATCTATCCTTAACTTTTCCATAATTTGATGTTAGAAATGTGATGAAGCCCACGAGATTGTTTTCTCTTGATCGTCTCAATCAGTACAGCATTTTCATGGACAATCCGCCTCACTCTGAATGGTCCACTATACACCGTAAAGAATTTGCTAGTTAGAAATCTGTGCTTCTTTGATAATCGATGTGTTTTAATTAGAACCTTGTCTCCTACTGCCAATTCGATCTTACGGATCTTTCCTTTCTGCTTCTCCTGCCTACCCTTAGCTGGTTTCTTAATATGCTCTATCGCAACCTTGACAATTTCTGTGTGCCTCTGCTTTCCTGATCTCGGAAAATCTACCAGCTCCCTGACTCGATCTGGTGGTGGTTCATTCTTTAGTACCGTAATTGGTGATAAACCAGTTGCTCCATGTGGTAGCTCATTGAGGATGTCCTGAAAATCTTTGAGAAAAATACTCCAACTTCTATGTTGCCTATGGCAATAGATCTTACACAACTTTCCCAGTTCTTTTACCACTCTTTCACTAGGGTTACTTGCAGCATGGTATCGGGATATGAATACCGGTTTTATCCTTCCTCTCTTCAGTGTGGTTAGCCATTTTCTGGATCTATATTGTGGTCCATTGTCAGCTATGAACTTTTCTACAGTTCCTACTTCTCGCAAAAAGTTTTTAACGGTCGCTGCTGCTACTGTCCTTCCCGTCGCACGTTTCAGTGCGGTAAAAGTCACATACTTTGACACCAATTCCACTGCTACTAAAACATATCTGTATCCTTGCACTGACTTAGGTAGCGGGCCAAACAAATCTGTTGCTCCGAATTCCTTCAATCTACCTGGCACTATCGGAAAAAGCGGCGCTTTGCATGAGATAGTTAATGATTTTGCCTTCTGGCACAATTTGCAACTACCAAGCACGTTCTTGATCCTCCTCTCCATACTAATGAAATAAACTGATTCCCTTAACTTCTTACAGCATTTCCTTGCCCCGTAATGCCCGTAACTTAGGTGCGTGTACCAGATAAGCTTGTTGACTATTTCATTTGGTATACACAACACCTAGTCCTGTGTGTTCGGATTTCTACGGTAGAAAAGGACCCCGTTCTGAATTGTATAAAAGCGCGCTATATTGGCATCTAAATTCGCTCTAACTCTGTCCTTCACCATTCTCCATGACGTGTCTTAATCCTGCTCTTTCGCGATATTTGTGAGTACCGCCCCTATGTATTTCTCGAACGGCACGCCCTGTATATACAATATGTCATATCTGTTCTCGTTTACCTCCTCATCAAAGCATTGACCATGACCTGCTGGGTTCCTTGACAACGCATCTGCCACTATATACTAAAACCCCATACTATTGCCAAAGCTTCAAGCTCAGTTACCATGTAATTTGTCTCAGCTTTGCTAAGCACTCGGCTCGCAAATGCAATAGGTTGTTGTATTACTTCTCCTCCTTGCTCTTGCTCTTGGAACAATGTTACCCAAAGTCCACTACGGGAACTGTCCGTGGCCATACAAAACTCTTTCCCTAGGTGTGGATGCCCGAGAAGAGGTGCCGATAGTAGTGCCTTCTTTAACGCCTCATACTCTTCCTGCGCGACAGGGTCCCAATTCCATACCGTTTTCTTTCCAGTCAGCTGACATAGTCTGGGTGTCGCTGCACCCCCAATCTTAATAAACCTCCTGTAAAAATTGATTAATCCTAAATAGCCCCGTAGCTGACGTTTTGTTCTTGGCACCGGAAAATCTCTGATTGCTTCGAGTTTGTCTGGATTTGGTCTTATTCCCTCTGGTGTCACAATGTGACCTAGAAACTGGATTTCTTTTCGTCCAAATTCTGACTTTCCCAAATTCACGGTTACCCCATGTCTCTCCAATGCACCGAGCAATATGCTTAACGTTGTATTGTGGTCTTCCCAGTTTCTTTCTGCTATCAGGACATCATCCACGTACTGTGTTACCTTATCTTTTATTTCATTAGGAATGACAATATTTAGCGCGCTGACAAATGCCGCGGATGATACATTTAACCCAAATGGTAGTTTCCGGAATTGATACGATTTCCCGCAGCACAAGAAAGCAGTGTATTTTCTACACCCCCTATCTAACTCCACCTGCCAGAAACTCATTCTCAAATCAACTGAGCTGAACACTCTGATCTCGTGAAACTTTTGTAGCAATTCGTCAAGTGTGAGTGGCCGATCTGCCTCTGGCTCTATTATCTTATTAATCCTTCTTGCGTCCAAAACTAATCTAATTGACCCATCCTTTTTTTCAACACAAACTAAAGGGCTGTTGTACGGACTGGATGCTGGTTCGATAATCCCTTGTTGTAGCATGCTTTCGATCTCAGCTTCTACTCTTTCTTTGTACACAACAGGTATCGGGTACACTTGGGCCCTAAACTGTTTATGGGGCTTGACTTTGAATCTATACACAAAATTTCTTATTGTACCCGCATCATGTTTAAATACCTTCCTGTTCTCGTATAAAATTTTCTGCAATTCGCCGTAGACCGTGGTTCCTCGTAAATGCCATATTTTCTCCTTGATCTCCTCCTCCAAAATTTATGAATTTCCTTCTTCTCTTGTTCGAACCCCTTATTCTGTGCCTGTCTACCGAACTTTACCGCGAGACATAATGCTAAGTGTGCGTTATCTTTAGCACATAAGCAATCGTCGAATCTTAATGTAATTTCCTCCGAATCTCGTTTCAACTCCATCGAACCATTTCTCATGTTAACGACTGCTTTACATTGGTTCAAAAAATTTACGCCTAATATCCCTTCAACAGTTAGAGATGACACAGTCATGAACACTGTACTAAACCTCTTCGCCTGGCACACAAAGTCTACCTGCGCTTGTAACTTCGCCTCAATTCCCTTTCCTGTAACTGCCACTCTCACTGTTGTCCTTTGCAATGGCAACGTTGGCCATGGTTTTGTAAGACTACAACACTTAAACACGTCTTCCCTCAAAACACTCACTACACTGCCTGTGTCGATGACACAAGGTACGATTATATTATTTATTTCTACGCTAATTATTGGGTGGCCTTCACTCCCCACATCTCCTACCTCCTCTAACAGATTCTCCCTTAGTTTTCCGTAATCGATATACCTAATATTTACATCATTAATAGTCCTAGTTTGTATCCGTCTATCATGTAGTCACCTTCTTGTGCCTCCGTCATTGTGACAGTGATTGTCCTGTCGTGAACCCAATGACTGCCTATCCTCTCTTCGCTCATCATTTTCATTTTCCCTTCTTCTTCCATCTCTGTCCTATCTTCTACACTCCTGGAAATTGAAATAAGAACACCGTGAATTCATTGTCCCAGGAAGGGGAAACTTTATTGACACATTCCTGGGGTCAGATACATCACATGATCACACTGACAGAACCACAGGCACATAGACACAGGCAACAGAGCATGCACAATGTCGGCACTAGTACAGTGTATATCCACCTTTCGCAGCAATGCAGGCTGCTATTCTCCCATGGAGACGATCGTAGAGATGCTGGATGTAGTCCTGTGGAACGGCTTGCCATGCCATTTCCACCTGGCGCCTCAGTTGGACCAGCGTTCGTGCTGGACGTGCAGACCGCGTGAGACGACGCTTCATCCAGTCCCAAACATGCTCAATGGGGGACAGATCCGGAGATCTTGCTGGCCAGGGTAGTTGACTTACACCTTCTAGAGCATGTTGGGTGGCACGGGATACATGCGGACGTGCATTGTCCTGTTGGAACAGCAAGTTCCCTTGCCGGTCTAGGAATGGTAGAACGATGGGTTCGATGACGGTTTGGATGTACCGTGCACTATCCAGTGTCCCCTCGACGATCACCAGTGGTGTACGGCCAGTGTAGGAGATCGCTCCCCACACCATGATGCCGGGTGTTGGCCCTGTGTGCCTCGGTCGTATGCAGTCCTGATTGTGGCGCTCACCTGCACGGCGCCAAACACGCATACGACCATCATTGGCACCAAGGCAGAAGCGACTCTCATCGCTGAAGACGACACGTCTCCATTCGTCCCTCCATTCACGCCTGTCGCGACACCACTGGAGGTGGGCTGCACGATGTTGGGGCGTGAGCGGAAGACGGCCTAACGGTGTGCGGGACCGTAGCCCAGCTTCATGGAGACGGTTGCGAATGGTCCTCGCCGATACCCCAGGAGCAACAGTGTCTCTAATTTGCTGGGAAGTGGCGGTGCGGTCCCCTACGGCACTGCGTAGGATCCTACGGTCTTGGCGTGCATCCGTGCGTCGCTGCGGTCCGGTCCCAGGTCACCGGGCACGTGCACCTTCCGCCGACCACTGGCGACAACATCGATGTACTGTGGAGACCTCACGCCCCACGTGTTGAGCAATTCGGCGGTACGTCCACCCGGCCTCCCGCATGCCCACTATACGCCCTCACTCAAAGTCCGTCAACTGCACATACGGTTCACGTCCACGCTGTCGCGGCATGCTACCAGTGTTAAAGACTGCGATGGAGCTCCGTATGCCACGGCAAACTGGCTGACACTGACGGCGGCGGTGCACAAATGCTGCGCAGCTAGCGCCATTCGACGGCCAACACCGCGGTTCCTGGTGTGTCTGCTGTGCCGTGCGTGTGATCATTGCTTGTACAGCCCTCTCGCAGTGTCCGGAGCAAGTATGGTGGGTCTGACACACCGGTTTCAATGTGTTCTTTTTTCTATTTCCAGGAGTGTATTTTCCCGGTTTGCCGGTCGATATCCCCATGAATTCTGCCCCCTATTTCCTCGCCATCTTCCATTTCCGTCATTCCTCTGATTCCATGCTCTCCTGTCATTCTGATAGTTTCTGCCGTTCCTATCCTCGACTCTGTCTGACCTATGAGTCGTGTCTCCGTTCACAATGTTGCTCTCATTACCCAGTTCCTGTAACAAGTGCTGGAATGACGCGGAATCGTCTAAGCCTCTGCCTGCTATCACTATATCTCTGCGCAATCTCACTGGCAATTTAGTTATACAGATCCTAATGAGCTCCCCAGTTTCGTATGACACATCCAAATACCTATTTCGTCTCAGCATTTCCTGATAGGACACCACTGGATCTCTTATACCACCGTCGTTACAATTTGGCATCATCAGTATGATTTGCTTAACCTGGTCCTGCCTACTTTTCGACCAGAATTCATTTAAAAACTTGTCACAAAATATCTTGTAGCTACTACAGTCTTTAATAACTTCCTGCATTTTCGCTCTAGCCTCGTCCCTCAAATGGTTACACACAAACTTCATTTTGAGGAGCGGTCCCCACGATGAAGGTAATGAATCTTGAAACTGAGACAGCCACAGGCATGGATATTGGTAATTATCAGGATCCGGAAAACAAGTGTACGTTTGTACTGACACGAAGTGCCTCCTACATTCTTCTTCCGCATTTATGTTTTCCGACCTTGGACTATACCCAGTAAGGTTTGCCACCTGCTTTATCCAACATAACCGTTCTTCCAACTCTCTGAGTTCGTCTTCCTCTTTCTGCCTATTTTCGTTTTTTGAATTTATCTCACTCTCCCTCTGCAGTCTACCTGGTGGTGTTTCACCTTCGCTTCTGCACGCTAATTGCAACTGTGCTAGTTCTTCCCTATGTTTCCTATTTGTTTCTAATTGTGCCTCTTTAAACTGTAATAGTGATTGTATCTCCTCCTGGTCGGCATAAACCTCTCGCTGCGTACTGTCAGAGCCTGTCTCGCCTCTTATACTGATCTTTTCTACATCTACACTAATCGTATTCATTCTGACCACTACCTCTTTGATTCGCTCATCCGGCAACACGTCTCTACGCTCAGTAGTACCACTCTCTATTGCAAATACTTGTACCTCCAAATTATTAGCTTTTTCTTTCACGGCGTCACATACTTCCTTCAACGCACCCAGATTCTTCTCCCCCTCATCTAATCGATTATTAACTGTGGGCAGACGCTCATCGATAACTGTGAGTAACCTCCGCATTGCCTCTTTATTTCCCTTTCCATTGCCTCCAATCTTTCCTCATTATCTTTATCCATCGCTTGCAATCTTTCCCTATTATCCCTATCCATCGCTTCCAATCTTTCCTTATTCTCCCTATCTCTCTCCTTATTATCTCTATCCATCGCTTCTAATCTTTCCTTATTATCTTTATTCATCGCTTCTAATCTTTCCTTATTATCTCTATCCATCCTCTTTAAAAACTGCAGTAGCACACTGTCATTTGCTACTTTCGGTGCGCTCACCTCGTTCGCCTGAGAAACCGTAGCTTCGCTAAGGGTAGTTACACTTTCACTGCATACCTGACCTAGTCCCGGCTCGCCCGCGTCGTCGGGAAAAGCCCCCGATTGTGGACAAAGCCCACTGCGTAAAGGATCACCTAGCCGCGGTCCGCTGACCAATTCAGCCCCTTCTGAGTGTTTGCTGTTCTCGCACATTAACCCGAGATCGACACCTACTTCCTGTTCCACTGCTACGTTCACCCCAGAATCACTCTCCTCCATGGTGACTACACTTTTCGGCTGTGACCTACTTACTACGGACATTACGCAAAAAAAAAATATATACAACAATCTTCCAGCCTTGGACGATATGGCAATTAATTACAGAAAAAATAAAAGATCCTCACCAATACAGAAAGAAATTGCAAACAAAAAAAATTTTACTTCTTAGCTTAACAGTAAACCCTAACAGCAAAATCCTGGCAGGGTCGAAATTATGAGAGGCACCAGCATGCCTTGCTCATACTGTGGCATCAAGCAGTCAGGCCTGCAAGATGAGTGGTCTGCCAAGCGAGTGTATTTATTTTTTTGTTATCAAGTAACATGAACTCTAGTACTCACTATTAAGTTAAAAGTTATTCTCCTGCTTGTATATTGCGCAACAGGAACACACATCTGACTATTAGTAATTTGCACAACTCTGACTGTTCACTACGCACTGGCAATACCACATTTTCGTTCTTATTCAACGGCTTTGATCAACACGTGGCCATCGCACTGCATATGAATGGCGCACACATTATAAATTCTGGGTATCATGGCAACACACTATTCAAAGGAAAAGGCCTCCAGTCTTTTTCTTTTCACTATCTTATTTATTCCGATAAATTCTATAACCTAAACACACAAATTCTATAACCTACAACAATAACACATGAGAAATTCCACCCAGTGGGCATGGCTTTACATTGGTGATTCTCTGTCTTATGGTCTCGTAATTATTTAATGCTACAGTGCACTTTCTGGATAGGATGGTGGATCTTTTGCTATATCTCACACTTCGACTCTCACAACCATCATCACGAAACTTTCCTCCAGACCGAGCGGTACAAAAGCAACATGCATAACCCACTACCTTTGAAACTACCTTGCTACTCTCCCATGCAAACCACACATACTTAAATTACATGACGTACACCACACTGCAACATGGAATACAACATAGGAATAGTCACAACATTATAATCCCATCACTTTCAGCTTTCCCACTTCAATTAGTATTCATCCCAGTTCCACACGACACTGCCCCGCTTGGTAACTTTTCTTTCCTACTACGAACTCTGGACGATATATGCACATCTTCCTGTGCAATGCAAGCCAAGTGGCGTTGCTGGATAGACGGCTGACTCACCTTGCTTCTCTCTCAGAGTATTATAGTTTGAATCAAGTGTCACAAGGAAACATAACACGCAAAGTAATATTATGAATATATTCATCACACACGCAAGTCCTCAGCTGATAGATACCATGGACGAGTACTTCTATTTATCCTTTGTCTCATACACAGATTGAAACTCACACAGTACTCACCACATGGAAGTACTCATCTCTAATTTCAAGTCCTGCACATGCCATTTCTTAAATATTTCCAACTTATAGTACACACACTAGTAATTCAGCTTAAGCACTCGGAAGTATTTCAACTTATTGCTACACGTGGTTTCATTGTGACCGTTGGTCACTTCGGCAGATCCCCTTAATATTAGCTGCCTGACATTTGATTCTCCCCACAAAAGTTCCTGAAATAGAGAAATTATTATTCCAAACTACTCTTAAGTATTTCACATGCATACCATGTCTCCACTCTTTTGTCTTTATGGAGCACACCTAAGACAGGTCTTACCAACACTAGATCCAGCGGCAGAGTGCTGAAACGTGGCTGTTCTTCAGGTCCTCTCACACCTCTGCCGAAGTGGGGGAGCACCTTGCTACCGTATTGGTCAGCCACATTTCAGGTGCTCAAAGCTCAGGTAAATTTCATCTCTTTGGTCCCACCAAAGGTGACCCAAGTACCGTCTCAAAGATGATCATATATTCACATTCACTATCTGCAGTTAGCAGACGACCATACATTCATTCATTTCACAGATCTCACCCAACTGGATGTAGGGATTTATTTTGTGGGAGTGCACATGTGATCAATTAAATAAATAGTCATTCTTTCCCACACTGATATCCGGCTTCGCTGTATTAATTGAAATTGAGTTATTTTTACAAAAAATATGTTGTTCTGACAAGAATAATGAAGTATGTTGTACCTATTTTCAATGTCGGGCGGTACTGTACCCTTTCAGTTTAAATAGAGTGTAAGTCTGGGAATCAATGACCTCAGCAGTTTGGTCCCTTAGGAAGTCACACATATTTGAAAAATTGAACCAGTTTAGAGAGTTGTTAATGTGTAATCCCAGGAATCTGGAAGACTCAACTATCATTATATCTCTCTTGTCACATTTTATTTCAATATTTTCCAGTTTGTTGTTGTTTGGAACTGAATGAATTCAGTCTTGTTAACATTATGGGACAGACCATTTAAAGTGAATCAGACTAGAGCTTCCTTGACTATAGTGGTTGCACAGTTCTCTAGGCTCCAGTTGGGTACTTTGTCTATCATAATGGTTATATCGTCTGCAAATAGGGTGAAGTGTGCTTTTTATGTCATAAACCATGGCAGATAATTGATAGAGATTAAGAAAAGTATGGGACCAAGCATCAAGCCCTATGGTACTCCACATTTCATTGTGCCCAAGTCAGAGTAGGCAGCTGCCATTTCTAGCACGTGAACTACGATAAATATCACATTCATCCGAAAACATAAACTTGGCACAGTTTACTGCATTTGGAAACTGGGTTAACAAAGCATTCCAGTCTGTTCCCAACAACTCTTTTACAAACGTCAGTCGAACATATCTGACCTTGAGGCCTTTTTTCATGAGATCTCACATTTGTTGTCCTCGATATACCGAGTTCTGAAGCTCGTTTATGTCTCGCCTTCATAGGAGGCTGTTCAGTCGAAGAAAAAGTCTCTGGCACATGTGTCTTCTAGTGTCTTCTTCCCTCCGCTCCTCGACCTGTCTTTAACACTGCCAAAAGCAAAAGCAAGTCTTCCAAATCCATAAGTGTTACATTTCGTAGTGTAGCCTTATTAAATTTTTCTTGGAGTCGTCCCATAATCTGTCTCATTGACTGTCCTCTGTGTGGTCGTTTTTGCATCCACGCACTTGTCATTAAGCGCTCCTTGGCTGTGTACCTACAGCGACAACTCACATCCGCCATGGCTACAAATTAAAGCTCGACTTCGACTGCGAAAATGCTAATTCCAACAATTTATAAGAAGCAACATTGCTACCAACCTGCATAACGGCATTTGCTACTAAGGAGAAAATATAAAATTGCAGTAAATGAAACAGGCAAATTGGAGATCTACAGGAAGTGAAAAATGGCTAAGCAGGTATGGCAAGAGGACAAATGTAAGGATGTAGCGGCGTACATCACTAGGCGTAAGATAGATACTGCCCACAGGAAAATTTAAGAGACTTTTGGAGAAAAGAGAACAACTTGTATGAATATCAAGAGCTCAGATGAAAAACCAGTTCTAAGCAAAGAAGGGAAAGCAGAAAGGTGGAAGGAATGTATAGAGGGTTCATACATAGGCGATGTACTTGAGGGCAATATTATGGAAATGGAAGAGGACGTAGATTAAGATGCAATGGGCGATATAATAATGCGTGAAGAATTTGACAGAGCACTGAAAGACCTAAGTCGAAACAATGTCCCAGGAGACAACATTCCAGTAGAGCTACTAATAACCTTGGGAGAGCCAGCCATGACAAAACTCTTCCATCTGGTGAGCAAGATGTATGAAACTGGCGAAACACCTTCAGGCTTCAAGGAGAATATAATAATTCCAATCTCAAAGAAAGCAGGTGTTGACAGGTGTCAAAATTACCGAACTATCAGTTCCAAAATACTAACACGAATTCTTTACAGACGAATCGAAAATCTGGTAGAAGCTGATGTCAGGGAAGATCGATTTGGATTTCCGTAAAAATGTTGGAACACGTGAGGCAGTGCTGACCCTACAACTTATCTTAGAAGATAGAATAAGGAAAGGCAAACCTGGGTGTCTAGGATTTGGAAACTTAGAGAGGGCTTTTGATAATTCCAGAATGAGATTATCACTCTGCAGCGGAGTGTGTTCTGATATGAAACTTCCTGGCAGATTAAAACTGTGTGCTAGGCCGAGACTCGAACTCGGGACCTTTACCTTTTGCAGGCAAGTACTCTACCAACTGAGCTACCCAAGCACGATTCACGCCCCGTCCTCACAGCTTTACTTCTGCCAGTACCTCGTCTCCTACCTTCCAAACTTTACAGAAGCTCTCCTGCAAAGGTCCCGAGTTCGAGTCTCGCTTTTGATAATTTTAACTGGAATACTCTCTTTCAAATTTTAAAGGTGGCAGGGGTAAAATACAGGGAGCAAAAGGCTATTTACAATTTGTACAGAAACCAGAAGGCAGTTATAAGAGTCGAGGGACATGAAAGCGAAGCAGTGGTTGAGAAGGGAGTGAGACAGGGTTGTAGGCTATCCCCAATGCTATTCAATATGTATATTGAGCAAGCAGTAAAGGAAACAAAAGAAAAATTTGGAGTAGGAATTAAAATCCAGGGAGAAGAAATAAAAACTTTGAGGTTTGCCGGTGACATTGAATTCTGTCAGAGACAGCAAAGGACCTGGAGGAGCAGTAGAACAGAATGGACAATGTCTTGAAAGGAGGATATAAGATGAACATCAACAAAAGCGAAACGAAGATAATGGAATGTAGTCGAATTAAATCAAGTGATGCTGTGGGAATTAGATTAGGAAATGAGACACTTAAAGTAGTAGATGAAGTTTGCTATTTGGGGAGGAGAATAACTGATGATGGTCGAAGTCGAGAGGATATAAAATGTAGACTGGCAATGGCAAGGAAAGCGTTTCTGAAGACGAGATATTTGTTAATATCGAGTATAGATTTACGTGTCAGGAAGTCCTTTTCGAAAGCATTTGTATGGAGGGTAGCCCTCTATGACAGTGAAAATGAACGATAAATGGTTTAGACAAGAAGAGAATAGAAGCTTTCGAAATTTGGTGTTACAGAAGAATGCTGAAGATTAGAGGGGTTGATCACATAAATAATGAGGAAGTGCTGAATAGAATTGGGGAGAAGAGGAATTTGTGGCACACCTTGACTAGAAGAAGGGATCGGTTGATAGGACATGTTCTGAGGCATCAAGGGATCACAAATTTGGTACTGGAGGGTAGCGTGGAGGGTAAAAATCGTAGAGGGAGACCAAGAGATGAATACACTAAGCAGACTCAGATGCATGTAGGTTGCAATAGGTGCTTGGAGAAGAAGAAACTTGCACAGGATAGAGTAGCATGGAGAGCTGTATAAAACCAGTCTCTGGACTGAAGACCGCATCAACAACAACTAAGCAAGGGTTACGTGGGTAAGGGGGCTTCCCACCCACCCTTACAATATGTACAAGAATAGCACCAATAATCTTAATACTTTTACAATTCAAATCACCTTCAAACCAAATGGAAACTCCCTCAGACTCATTCACCTTACGACGATTCCTTTCCTCAAAGCCAAAGGCGTACTAGAAACGAAATACGAACGACCCATATCTTTGTTATATACCTCTCCAATCTGAAATGTCCAGTAAACAATGATACCATAACTGTTGAAACTGACAAGACC
The DNA here is from genome assembly GCF_023864345.2 of Schistocerca serialis cubense. NCBI lineage: Eukaryota > Metazoa > Arthropoda > Insecta > Orthoptera > Acrididae > Schistocerca > Schistocerca serialis. The sequence continues at coordinate 70,466,629 of NC_064646.1, forward strand.
AGGATCCTTTTTAGCATCAGAACAATGTACTATAGCAGCAGTTATACAACAATTACCATCCTGCACGTGATTACTTTTAGTCACAGTAAAGTTCAACACACAAGCGACAAACAACTACAGTCCCTGTAAAATAACTTACTCCCCGACTTTAGGCGATGTATGCACTAACACACAATCGATAGCTTTATATGTTAACTCTTATCCTAACTTTTAGTTAATAGTTTATAATTTTATATCCTTATTTAATTATGTTATAAAACATAATATATGAACATTGTTTATTGCATTCTGTCATTAACAGAAGCAGACAACTGGTCCAGTTTGTTTCTTTGACCCATTATATTGTGGCGAAAAATATGAAGTTTGTCATTTGCTAAACTCTCTGTTCTGATGTCACTGTTCTTTGTAAATTGCAAGTAGAGGTTATAGGATGTGTACCTGCAGATTTATGACTTAAGTTAGTCTTGGAACTGAGGCTGGATACCAAAAATACTGTAGAGTTGTGCATTTCCTGGTTCTTGTGTTTCTTCTACTTGCCTCTTATTGCTGACAATGGTGGAGACACATCAGGTGGTTAATGCACTGCTGCATATTGTGGGGGGCTAATACTGCTGAACACTCTTGAGTTGCTGATGGAATGTCAACAGCAAATGATGAACGAAGGGGAGCAGTCTTTGTACGTTTGATGGCTACGTTTTGAGATTCCAAGTTCACTATTGCTGCACCTCAAGTTTTCGATAATACTCCTGTTGATTCTTCCATTGTTTACTACAGGTATGGTTGGATCTTTTAATTTTACCACTGCTGGTAACGGAACTGGTATGCTGTTTACTTTACTTGTTGATAGAACAGCTTTTATTTCCCCACCCATAGCAACTTTATCCTTGTTATTTCGGTGCAGACCATGAATTGTAAAGTGCTCTCTTACAGAGCTGTCAGCTAGTATGAAAGTTGGACTGAGAAATGATTTACATTTTTTGTAGTTTCCTGTTAGTGGTCATGATTTCAATTTTAGGATAAGATTTTTCTATAAATTGTGCCTCCATGGAATAGTCACAGCAAAAAAGATAATATGTGGGTTATTTCGAAGTTTTTTCTTTCAACACCCTCATTGCTTAGAGATTGTAAGAAGCTTTCACAGTTTTTTAGAATTTCAGATGAAAGGCACCTCTGGTTTGACAGTGCCACTTATGTCAAGTCTTTGTTGAGTATTATGGGAAATTTCTGCGATTCCTGTACCATGACTATCTGCAATAAGAAGGATTTTGCGATTTTTCTTCGGTACATGGTTATATGTGCTATTAACTTTTGCATCCACTTCCCAATCACCAGTTTTTTGTCGTTCCTTTTCCTTTGGATTTACGGTCTTCATGTTCAAGAAGATCGAATTTGTTTTCCATCTACAAGACAAATTTCTCTGCCAGCACTAAATGAACTGTATTTTTAGGCCTAATATAATTATGTTTCCTGTTGTTTTTCGTCCTGCACATATTCTTCACGTTGAGTTGTGTTAATACTGTTTTAATATTCCACAAATAATTTTCTGTTACTGGAACTTCTTCTCTGAATGTTTCTACCACAGATTCTTCCAAATCAACATTAAGTTTCGTTTCACAAATTTTTGGTGACTAAACCAGTCACACGATGGATTTGTCGTATTTAAAATCGGCAAACAAGATAGGTGAGCCCACAGATGTACCACTGGGGACATTCAAACACTTTTTATCACTGTTTTTTCACACACTGTACTGTTTAAGTTAATTAGATTCGGAAATTTTCCAGAGCGGTTTTGTACTATGTCTACAATTGCAAGGAAGTCAATAAAAGGGTCATATCGAATAAGGTGAGGAAATACGTGATTCATCCACTGGTGCACAACCTATAAACACGTTTCCATGTATTAATACTTAGGACGCACACACTGTGACTGTGCACTTGCAGACAGCATTTCTGAAATAGACATATCCCAATTACTTTCAAGCTTGCAAGTAATTAGATATTGGAAACAACAACCAGTCTCATAACTTCTAAGAATCATTAAGTAACGACAGCAAGCATACCAGATGGAAGCTTCGTGCTACACGGGGCTCTCTGCACTGAAGCGCTCATACTCGATACGACCACGAAAGTCGATACACATCTCTAAACGTCGGAACTGGACTTGTACCATGCTATTTTCGTCAAACTTCTTTGACTAAACTACTTCACTGTAGCAATTACACGATCGTAAAATTTTTCTTCATAGTTGTTTGCGAATGCATGACAAACAGTAAACAACAGCATATGTGGTGGCAAGCGTATTGCCTCAAAAGAGAGAGAAATGGAAACGATTGTGGGTGAAACAGAGAATAGGGAGATAAGAAGCTCGAGGTGTTCAACAGAATTTGCTTCGTAAGCTACAGTGAGACAGCATAAAGAAGAACAAAAATTGTTTGAGAATGGGCGAGCTAACATTTCAATTTGCCCTCATGAAAGTGCCCCCCCCCCCATATTTGTGTATATGATATTCGTTTAAGAAATGCCATTTCTTAATTTCATTCATTATAATCGATGTGATCATATAGCCTGAAACTGTGTCACTGATGATTTGAATAATGAAACACTGCACTAGTTACATATTTTTTCGTGATTAATATGGCATTTTCGATGTTGTATTCTCATATCCAAACGAATATTCACGTAGGTATGTGGATATTACATATGGTAGTAATGTAGACTACACTGCTAACAGTCAACCACGTAATGATTTGAGTAGATTTATTCAACATGAGAACACAATACAACACGACACTTTACAAAGCATGGGACGAAATGTAAGAGAAGAGAGACAAGTCAAAGAAGTCAACCTAGAGGAGATACAAAACCAGCGATTACGCTTTGCCATGATCAGCACTCACCACAGCCCCCCGCCCCTTCCCAAGTAGTGCGGAGCATGGGGTAAGTGTAGAGCTGGAAATAGTATCTGACAAAGTCTCGAAGCCATCCAGAGGGGACGTAGGTGGTCTCCCACGTGAGAGCAGAGTTGGTCTCCGGCTGTCGAGGTGAGAGCAATCAACAGCAGGCAGAGAGGTACGTGGATTGAAAGGGTGCCATCACCTGAAACATATGCTGCTAGAGAGTCGATATCGGCGTCGTTGGGGACACTCAATATTGGGAGAGGCAGGACATCAAAGCGCGGCGATGTGTGCTGTGGTGGGGTTCAAGAAACGTTGAAGATGATGCCATCGCACACTCTGATAGGTCATAGATGGTAAGACTGTAGACATTGACATGGAACAATGACCTGCGTAAAGGAACAGAATCATACTCAGAGGAAGAGACACTGCACTCAAGGAGGTAAGATCCCTAGAGGAGTCACTCGGAAAAGAAATGGTAACCTCGTCCTAGGGGCTGACAACTGTAGAATCAGAACTCTCGTCCATACTAGGTGGGACATGAGCTAAACACCAGGCTAGCCTGAGCCAATTAATGGAGACTGTTTGCGTCTTCTCATTAAATAGAATATTAAAGGTTTTCTGTCCTCTACTGAGCACTCTGTGTGGCCCAGGTAAAGGGGGCTGGAGTGCAACTCTGACTGAGTCAACACATAGCATAACAATCCGCAATGTTTGAGGTCTTTACATCTGAATACACGAGGGATAGTGTGAGCCAAAAAAATGGTTCAAATGGCTCTGAGCACTGTGGGACTCAACTGCTGAGGTCATTAGTCCCCTAGAACTTAGAACTAGTTAAACCTAACTTACCTAAGGACATCACAAACATCCATGCCCGAGGCAGGATTCGAACCTGCGACCGTAGCGGTCTTGCGGTTCCAGACTGCAGCGCCTTTAACCACACAGCCACTTCGGCCAGCCTAGTGTGAGCCCTTGGAGGGGGTAAATATTTTAGAAATGCATTTGTGCACCTGTTTAACAAGTTCCAGGAGTTCATCTGTAGTTAGAATGGGCTCTGGGCCGACAAACTAAGCAGGCAGGACAAGGAATTCGCCATGTAAAAGTCTGGTAATGAGGCTTGGCGGTCGTCTTTATGCACTGTGTGCACCCTGAGTAGTTCTAAGCTGTTACTCAAGGGATATTATGCTGGTGTATGGAATTTTTCCACTCCACAGAGCACCCAAAGGCATGGTAATAGTCAAAGAGCAACCGAATCAAGCATTCCAGGCATTGATGAAGGCAAGAACTACATTCTCAGACTTGATATTGGAGAGTGTGACAGTTTCAACCCACTGTTCGTACAATCGATAATAGACAGGATGTAACGGAAGCAGTGAGAGAGATAGAGGAGTGGTGATTTTGATGTGGAAGTATCATAATCTGCCCCTCCGTATGCTAAACATTCTGAGGGGTGACTGGGCATGTCTACCAGCTTTGCTCCTTTGGCACAGAACTTATGCATGAGTCTACGCCCTACAGTCCTTTTTAATACTCAATCAGATGAATCATTCCGTTGTGATGGTAGCCATAGCTTCAATCCCCAGACGGGTGAGGTCATGAAGGGAGTCCAAAACTGCACGACAGACATAGGTTGGGACAACTGGGCAAAGTGAACCTATGGAAGTGTCACAGTAGGTAGGTGTCATGGAGCCTGGGAGGAGGTGTTCTCGGGCTTTAGAGTAAAGTTCAAATCCTGAAGTATTTATAACAACTCTGGGTCATTTGCTTGTAGGCCGGCAAGCTTGTTCACATTGATGAGGACATTATAGAGTTCCAATGGGAGAGATAGTCCATGAAGGCATTGTCCACATCCTGTATATACCACACATCAGTGGAGTATTGAAATGTGAGGTCCATGTACCATGCGCATTGTGCAGATACACCCTTGCTCAGTTTTCGAATCGCAGCTGCTAAGGGACAGTGACTTGTGTAGTTGGTGAACTAGCCGCCCTCAATGTCATCATGAAATAATTGTACTGCTTCGTAGGCTGCCAGTAACTGATGGTCAAATGTGGACCATTTGCACCACGAGGCTGTCAGTTTCTTGGAAATAAGTTTCAAAGGCTCTGTTATATCGTACATGTGTTGCTGTTACGTCACATCTATTGACGAATCACTCACATCAGTCTGATGGAAATGTGAAAAGTCTGGGGTAGGATGAGACAGACTAATAGCACAGGACAGAGCCGACTTCATTGCGTCGAAAGCCCAATGCAAGTCTTCCATCCAAGGAAACTTTCTTGCACCAAAAGTGTTTTTCTCTTTAAGGACAACAGGGAGGGAATCCTGAAGGGATTTAACATGAGGAAAATGTCACCTCTAAAAGTTCGTAATGCCGAGAAACTGGCGCAACTCACGGTAGTCACAGGAAAGACGAAGGTGTTTCATGAAATCAACCCAGTCAGAGGTAGGACAGATGCCTTCTGCCGAAACTGCATGGCCTAGGATCGTCAGGTCTCCTTTGTACAGTTTATATTTCTCATGGTTTATCTTGACAGTGTTCCTCTGTAGTATGTTCAGAACATGAGCAAGGTGTAATTCATGTTCAGCCACACATGAGGAGAAAATGAATATGTCGTCTAGGTACACATATGTATATGGTATGTTAAAAAGCAAGGAGTCAATAAAATGTTGCCAGGCCTGGAGTGCGTTTTTTAGCCCATATAGCATATTACAGTATTCAAAGAGGCCAAAGGGGGTAAGCTCTTGGGTTTTTGGAATGTCCTCTGGGACCATTAGAATCTGATGATAGGCTTTCTAACAATCCAAGACACTGAACACCCACGCGCCATTAAGCAGCTGCGCAAAGATTTTTATGTGTAGGATCGGATAGCTGCCTATAAAAGTACAAGCATTAAGAGCCCTACAATCACCACAGAGCCTGGCCGAACCATCTTTCTCTTGCATGAGGGATATGTGAAAAGACCAATTGCTATCTGATTGGCAAACAAACTAAGGAGCTCACTAACAACAGATGTGGCCTGGCAGAGGTCTTTTTGGATTGAGCCATCTGGTTTTATGACGAACATGAGGTCCCTCAGTGGTACTGATTTTACGATAAGTACCTTTAGCAATGCCTGTAGGTGAGAGTCATCTGGCACCTCAAGGAAAAACTTTATGGTTGACTTGTGCAGGGGGAAAACACTGTCATTTGATAACAGAAGGTATAGTTCTACTGACCTGACTTGTTAAGGCAGCTGTTTTGGGGTCCACACTCAGTACTGTCGTGATGGAGTTATGACATTGTTGCATAGACGACTGTTGTTGCAGCAGCCAATGTGCCTGTGCCAATTCCTCAGATGCCACTTCATCCATTGCCGAAGGACATTGTAGTGCTTGCGGAGAGTGTCAGTTGTAGTGCACTCAGAGGTGAAATAAGTGAGCAGTGTCGTAAGGCAAGCTGGTAAAGATGAGCACTCGACCAAAAGTGTGTGACTGGATCTTTGACAGAGGGAAGGCGTGAGGAAGGGCCAAACGAGCCTGGAATTTAAGTTCCTGAAGCATGATGCAGCAAGGCAGCTTTGCAAATATTTGGCGAAAAGCCGAAATGCTGTAGAAAGTCCATGCCTATAATGGTCAGTGTCTACCACAATGAAAGTCCACATCAAAGTGAGTCCAGGAGCAAGCTGCACTGGAATTTCATCTGTGCCAAGAATGTTAGTAATAGAATTATTCATGGCGTATAATGTCGATTTAGTAGTTGTTATTTTTGCCAGAGATAGTGCAGGGGTTATCACACTGGTCTCAACACCCATGTTGATCAAAACTTACAGTTGGATACACTGTCCAATATGTAGACGTGGCTACCTTTGGTCGTGGCAGACGCCACTGTTGCATCTGTAGGCACCGAGAGGAAGTCAGGAAGTCCAGCATGTCTAAACCACACCATATGTGGAGTTTGGGTATGCACAAGGTGGGCGAGCAGTATGTAGAGCATCACCAACATGGAGTGGAACGAGCACAGTCGGTACTGTGTGTGGCGGGTGTTGGCCGTTGCATGTACACCACCTGTCAATGGAGTGGTGCAGGTAGGAGCACTGCCAGATAGTAATCGAGCAGCTCTCGGAGAGGGTCATGTGCTGGGTACAGGCAATGCACATAGGGTACTGCCAGGAGACCGCCTGTCACATGTGGACTACACATGCACTACTCTGTGTTCTCTTCCAGCAGGGTGGGAGGGGGCAGTGGCGGCGGTTTCCTCTTGTTTCTTGACATCATTGGCGGTGTGGACCAGCCGACAGTGTTGAAGTAAGGTGTAAGCTTGGTTGGGGAAGCATAATCTCGAGTCTACATGTTCTGATGCATGTGACAGCAGATGAACCTGAAATTCAGGCAGAACTTTAATGAGCCAGACAGTCCATAGAGCCAGACCCAGCATGACAGTGGCGTCAATGAGATTGTGAAGACAGTACCACAACTGTGAAGGAGCCCTTTCCCCCAGAGACTCTTCATGTATAATTTGGTGAAGCACTTCAGATGGGGCACAGAAAAGGTGCTTGATAATTGTGTTCTTTATGACAGAATATTTATGATGGGAGGAGGCACAAAGCGCCAATTCACTATATAGGTGGAGGAGGAGGAGATTAGTATTTAATGTCCCATCAACGACAAGGTCATTAGAGACGGAGCACAAGCTCGGATTAGGTAAGGATTGACAAGGAAATCGGCCATGCCCATCCTGCCATTTGCCTGAAACGATTTAGGGAAATCACAAAAAACCTAAATCAGGATGGCTGGAGATGGGTTTGAACTATCGTCCTCCCAAATGCGCGTCCAATGTGCTAGCCACTGCATCACCCCACTTGGTCACTAATTAGGTCCATGTGGTCATGGAGAGGGGTGATCAGGTACACAACGTGAGAATCGTCATCCAGTCTACCATGCAAGTTGAATAAGTTCGCGATGAGAGCGAACCAAGTGTATGGGTTGTTGTATGGGTTGTCTGTTGAGGGTGGAGGCAACGTTAGCAGTTTGCCCATGAGTGAGGGGTGTGAGTAAACCGATGTGGGAGGTAGGTCAGCTGGTGTCAAGACGTGAAATCGTGATTGAGTATAGGAGGTTGTCCAGCAGATTCATTGCCCTGGGCTGTTGTGGTGTAGGGCTCACTGAGTGGAGCAGTGGGCACAGAGACAAGGTTGACTTGCATTGTAGAAGATGGCACCATCATCAGATGCAGCAATGGGGAGCATGCAAACACATTAGGGGATGCATCACCCAAGGTCTGGGTTTGGTGGTAACAGTGTACAGGACACAAAACAGGCGCAGACACGGCGCAGTCGACCAGGATAGCTGAGGTGATTGGTATCGTCAGATGTGAATGGGGTGAAAGCCTGAGTACAGTGAATGCCATATGTGTTGTGTCGCCTGAGGCCCCAGTGCTGGCAGATGGTGTGTGGAAACACGGTCACCTGGCACAGCAGGCACAGCCATAGTTGTGGATGACGAAAACAGAACGGTAATGGGAGGCGCAAGCAGAGTACAAGTTGCCCTGAACACAGTATGTGGTGTAGAATGGTTTGTGGGACCCCAGCTGCTAAATCACACACTGGAACCACACTGTATGCTAAGGCCAGATCTGAAACACACACGAGGCAGAGGTTAAGGCATCTGAGCAGGTCCACACAAGTCCAGTCCAGATCGAGATGCAGAATGTAAGATGCCAAAACCATGCAGCCGTGGAGTCGTATAGGTTACGACATGTAGATATGGTGAAACAACGGGCACATATTCATTTCCATTTTAATAGTCGTCTGCATTGTACGTTGCACTGGGTTCTCACAATCTTGATGTGAAATGCCTTGTGGAAGCACTTGGAAGTGTGTGGGTAATGGTGGAAGGTCCATTGTGCGTAGTAAACAACACTCCTGGTCGAACAATTTTCGAGGAGATGAAACAAATCACAAACACAGCCCATGATAACGAATGTGGAAATTACAAAAGGTAGTGATGTAGACTATGCTAGTAACAGTCAACGATTTAATGATTTGTGTAGATATATTCAACATGGGAACACAATACAACACGACACTTTATAAAGCGTGATGCGAAACATAAGAGAGGAGACACAAGTCAACAGCGATTATGCTTTGCTGTGGTTGATACTGGCCAAAGGCATTTTATGTGGTGTTCGTATGTGAGTTGTTCAGCCTCTCTTGCCCCCGCCCCCCCCCCCCCCCGCCAGTTGTGTTTTTATGATTTACTGCAATCAGACAATATTTCTTTTGCAAGATTTTCCAAAACTCCACATAAAATACCTATATAAATATTTGTACTTGATCATGAGAATAAATTCTTGCAAAGCATTGTGCAAAATTGAAAAAAATATTTCATTACTTAAATCATTATTGCTATTTCTGTTAAAGATTGTCTCATGGCTAAGTTAAGATTTTAGGAATGGGCAAAAGGTATTCCCCCCTTCAATACAAAACTTGAATCCCAGATTGTACCATTTTTCCTATTATTGCAGATACATGTCAACAAATATATAAATCACCTAATGAGGAAGTTTGAAGGTTAAGTTAGGTTATTTAGAGTACAAATAGATTTGTTTCATTTATTTATACTTTGAACAGAGTTGGTTTTTCATATCTCCATGCAAGCCTAACATAATCCACACTGCAGCAGCTTCAAATGCGGGCGATTGGTATAGCTTTTTCTTTGTAAGATTCCAACTGCTTATTATGGTTCTTGTAGGCAGCATTCTATGTGTTATGGAGAATTTCACATTCTTCACCCTGTGCAGTGATCACTGTGGTGTAGCCACACACCAAATATACTTCATCATTTTGTAGTCTACTTGCACTAAAGCAAGCTGAGCTACTTGTAAACAATGACCCTCGCTCGCCAGAAATTTCCCTACTACACTGTCAAAGATTCGACCAAAGGGTTTTGATAAGTATTTATCATTGGTCATGAACCTGACATTGTTGATGCCACACAGATGTGCACTTAGCCTGTATTTATTGTGGGCCACAGTACACATTATAGTGATGCAGTGAAGAGGTGAACCTAGCTTCTCCCAGCTAGGCCAAGGCTAAAAAGGAAAGGCCATTTCTGATATCTACTAAGATATGGGAAACAAACATAACTAATGTAACAAACTTATACAATGCTAATTGGTCACTAACAATGGGTCTTGGGGATCCATAGAAATGATATATTGAATCCAAACTCTTTATTATACAATTCAGGCTTGGTCCATCATCAGATAATCTGTAAACATATACAAACATCATGAGCACAAAAATGCTTCATGACCCACAAAATAAGATAAAACAAGTGACATTGTGCGCTTACAGAATACATAATAAGCAAGTTGCGTGAGCACTGGCACACAGTGCAGAAGAGCAGAAGATTTTACAAAAAAAGGGGGGGGGGGGGAGTAAAGTGAACAAATCATGGTAACCAGAGCAAAGTAAACTAGTTGCCTGTCAGATGGCATGCCAAACATAGTGCCCCAAACGGTGTCAAATACAAGAAAAATTGCAGGAAGTAACAAAAAGGCTACAGTTAGCCATGTGTGACAATGAATATTATCAAAATTCACAGTATTAATGGGGACAAACTGTATAGTATCGTGAAATACATTAAAACATAGATGTATTAAATGGCAATAACAAATTATAGTAATAGCTTATACAGACTACATTATTCAAACTAGAGACAGGGATACAAGGAATAGATGGAATAGGATATTTCACATTCGTTTTAATTTTTATACAAGTACAGAAATTCATAATTAAAGTAAGATAATAAAACCATAGGAATAAATCATAAAGCAATTCATAAAAAAGCTGCTACACGACAGCATAATGCACTCAGGACAGTATAGACGCAGTCCTTGCCCACATTTTTAAGAATCAAAAACACAATCGAAACTGATGAAAGTACATAGGCAAACAGCAATCTGAGTGGGACATCCTTGCATATAAAATCAGTATCAACAAAAATTACGATGACAGCAATTTAAAATTATGAGCAAACCATCAATTATTTATTTTAAAAAAAAGAAAAACTACTGCAGGAGGAACAGGCTCCACTCGGGGTGGCGATATCCAGTCATCATCATCAGCTATATTTGTATGTAATAACATGAGCTAAACTTCAGCCAATAGAATTCCAAGGGTCAGACAATCTAAGAATGTGAGATACACATTTTCACAAAGGGTCACATGGGCACCCCAAAGTCCAGTATCCATTCATATAGAATGCCGATTCGACTTCGTGCTCTCTGTTCCAGTTGTGTAGGGACAGTATTTATTGCTTGGGTATGCACCAGTCCTGGGGATGCTTAAGTTATCCCCAAGGTTCCAATCACCCCTGCCTGTAACATGTCAGAAATGTGTTTTGGAGCAAATATTGACTGTTCTGGACTTATTGATTGGTGTTTCATACTCCAGCCTTTGCAACTGCCTCTTCCTCTGTTTCCTGTCTGGTTAAGACATGAACATCCTACCCACTTCTTGGTCTCTTTGCTGATTTCCCAAGTTCTGGTCTGGCTGCACCTCTTGATTAGGAGGCTGGTGATGAAGCGGGAGCTGCTGATGGGGCAGGAGCTGGTGATGAGGCAGGTGACAAAATGTCTGTAATACTTCCATCTTCATCTAATTCAGAGACATGTAGAAAGAAACAACGAATTTCATTGATAATGTTGCTAGGCCTAATCTCTAAATTTATTATATCCCTGAAATACCTTAACTTGGAGCCTGAAAAATTGAATATCATTACAATGGCATGTTGTCTTCTGCATGTTTACATTATGCAGGAAACTCCACAAGCTATCTGCATGAGCTGGTTGAAAAACAATACTACTGGCAATATCACAAGTGTAGAGTGAGCAGAGATCCTTCGCAATCGCAAATGGGGCGACTTCTGAATGCAAGCACTGCAACAATAATAATGGAGACAAATTTCCTAGCTATTTTCCTAATAAGAAGAAAGTTCCTGGGATGGTAACACCATCTTACAAGAATTAAGTAATATAAAGGAGCATTACAGTAGCGTTCGATTCCACCCATCTGCTTTGACCAATGATATCATCACTATGGCGGAAGCAAATACAAAGTGACGATAATTACATCACTACATACACACGCCAACAATCTAAAACAGAAAAAAAATGACACAGAAACGTCTCACTCAAAAAATAAAATGAAACTATAGGGGCAACTACGGAAAACTGAGGGTTGTTAAATATAAAACAACAAAAAACACAGTACCATCCCAAAACAAATAATATCCAAAAAAATATCTAAATTACAGCATTCCCCAACACCAACAAAACCACAGAAATCGAACATTTCCCTTGACCTATATAGCTCAACTGCAGCTATCGATACCATAAAACCAACACCTTCAACCCAGAAAAGTGAAACCAGAACCCCAACAACTCAAAACTCAAATACCCTATACTGGTTGGTTGGTTGATTTAGGAGAGAGGACCCAACAGCGAGGTCATCAGTCCCACTGGATTAGGGAAGGATGGGGAAGGATGTTGGCCATGCCCTTTCAAACTATCCATCCTGGCATTTGCCTGAAGCGATTTATGAGCCCACGGGACACCTAAATCAGGATGGGCAGATGAGGGTTTGAAATGCTGTCCTCCCATCTCCTTGTCCAGTGCGCTAACCACTGTGCCACCTCACTCAGTCACCCCATATTCACTACATCAATTAAAACACAACTGACTTACTATAAATATACAACACACAAAATATCACAACTGCAATAGAATATAACCAAAACAAAAATTACTTACCAGCAAAAGCCTTCGACTATACCACCTACATTTCCCACCATGCCCATGCATACCAGCAGGCACACTTGCATGCACACACACACACACACACACACACACACACACACACACACACACACACACACACACACAAACACACACACACACACACACACACGAAGCTAATCAGACATAACTAAAACGCCAAATGCATAAACAAAATATCTTAATGACACATTGAAAACACCACCACAACCCACTTAACTGCACCTACTACCTAAACTCAAAACCACATTAGCTTGATATCAACCAAAACTCAGATGAACCCAACACCACATGTTAAACTCATCATGTCCACATCCACCACCAGAGGACACTCTCAAATACAACAACATAACATCTATTTTTTTTCACCACTTCCGACGAAAGATATGGATCCACATAGCTCTCTGTCTCAATCAAAAAATGGAATGCGTAGAACGTCCAGCACTTTGGTGTGCAGACATCTGAAGTTCCAGCTGCGGAGTGCTTACCACAGTCTAACATAACAGTCGTGACAATATATGAAGGTAGTATCTGTTCCCAAAAGAACACTTTCTGCTGTAAAAGTTGTTACCATTTGACAGCTGGAGCGACACTAGCGCTCCCAGCGGCGAGAAAGGAGAAAGCGGCGAGAAAGGAGAACGTCAGACGCATCGTAAGCATAATGTTTGTTTTACATCCCTTTCCTACGTGATTTACGAAATATTTGAATTATTTTACTGATTCCAAGAGTTTGTGTAATATTAGTAGACGTAAATGTTTCTAAAAATGATTCTAAAATATGCACAAGTTGGGATAAAAGTCTTGTATCCAGTGGTAAGCTTCAGCACATTCCTGAAGAAACTCTTGTGACATTGGATAGACTAAGGCTTACCACGTTGATATCAAAGGAATAAAAACACGTAGATTCACACATAAGAAGCACAAACATGTATCTCTAAATGCAACAGGGATCGACGCCCCAATTTTCGATCGATAGGCCTACTGTGTTTTAGTCATTGTCACCTGTTGCCACTAATATGGTCTTCATGTTTATATTATAAGTTGGACAAGCAACATCCAAAAGTAGGAGAAGTATGCAATGCATGTCAATCTAAAGTTCTCAAAGCTAATAACACTGACAGAAATGCTGTCATATCTTAAATTTGCCATTAGAGACATTTCATTCAATGACATATTCACTAGTTTATCAGCGTTGGAAAAATGCTTTATCTTCTGCTTTAAAAGGTGGAATATATTGTCACTTATATCCATTTTATTTGTATGCCTTCCACATGCATTTGTAATGTATGCACTGATGGAAGCATAAAACAATCTGACAAAACCTGTATGCCTGAGTGCTGTAATATAAAAAATTTAGAGCGAGCAATTTATTTTCGTCTTTCCATCTTGCAGCACATTTCTCCTTCAGTGGCATCCTAACCTGACTTAACAACAAGTCAAGGGCATCTGATTTTAAATATCGGGATCCCATAGACTTCAAAATTTGTTTGTCCTTCACTTGATCCTTCTGTTGCTGTCTGTACTTAAAATGATGTACACTATCTTTGCCCTGTAATAGTCTCGCACGAAGTCTAGCGATCTGCACATCCTGACACTTCACACGCTTTTGCACTTAATCTAACCACTTCATCGTCAAAGCAGGTCTGTATTAAGGATTCAGATGAATCTGGCACTGAGATATGGAGAGTTTAAATGGCTGCTTTTGTGCCATAGGAGTGTTTTACAGCTTTAGACGAATTTTTGAACCTTCGTCGCAGGTTGCTCCTCGTCGTCAGTTGAGTTGGCTCATTTGGGATGTCAAACAGTGTGGGTTCTGCATTGCACACGAATTTATTATTGTCTGTATTCATGAACTGGTTTTATTCGAAGCGTAGCGAATAAAACATTATATTAAAAGGTAAACAGGGTCTTTTTTCTTAAGATCTTCTCGTCTGCTATTCACTAGCCATTTTCTGCTCCTAAAACGAAACATTAATCATTAACACACACGTGGTTTGCTAGCAAATCCTGACGATATAGGTTGGTAACATGATGGTATATACCTCTCAGGGTCCGTAGAAAACCTACAAAATGACAGATGAGGTGTCTTCTTCTTCTTATTGCTGCAGTTTATTACGCTGAAGACGCTACCGTTTGAAAAAATAATTGTACAAACCAAAATAAACAACTGTTATTCGCTTTAACAACGATCGCGCCGAATTCAACAGATTTACTTACTGGCCGTTTGGCGCGCTGCTGGCGCAGTGGGCAATAAAATTGAGGCGAAGTGTCGCGACTGCTGTGTTACACCGTGATGCTTACTCACTTCCATTTTTTTTGATCGTTTCCTAAAATTTTTTCACAAAGAATTTATTTTTTCCATGTCTTCCAGTTTTATATTACTGTAGCCTGTTTGATGTATTTTCAGTAGCTCTTCGCAGGCGGCTTTTTTCCCTAATGATTTCACAACGATCCGTTTCGTTGGTACCACTCTACAAAATTTACCATCACAGACGAGCTCATTTTGTGAAAGACAAATTCCAACGGAACTGAAAAACAGAAACGCTTAAGGGCCAACGTGGATGAAATGAAAACACATACGAACTAGCACCATGTGGCTGATAAAAGAAGCTGAGCCCACATCTGAAAAGCGAATATTGTGAATATTGTCAATACTCGGCCTCGCACACGTATGTATCGACAATACTGAAAATAATTTGGTTTCCATGAATAATTCTCATCGACATTTCTAGTAATGACAATACGTCAATAAATGCCGTCAGACGGTCAATATATTATCGGTTTAACAGTATTATTGAGCGTGTGAGGGCCCTATGAAGTCACCAGGTGGCGCGGTCAAATGGAATGTGATTTACATGTCTTTGGTACCAAGCTCTTTGACTAAAAATTTACGAAGTATGTGTTTGTTGTCGTTAAGAGCCGCTTGAAATAGAGCGATATAGTGACAGTGGAAATATGAGTTCTGAATCATCAGAAGACGAAAACATTCAGCAACTCAAAGATGCACTAGATGCCTCCATGTTCAGTAGCAGATCAGACGCTACGGGTAAATAAAATCATTTTGCGGTGGACGTCTTTAATTTCGTATTCTCCGTGATGAGCGACAATTTTTGTTTCAGTATGTTTACAAACCAGTTTCTTCGCTGTGCGGAGCTGAGAAATACTGTGGTAAAATGTTAATGTTAAATTGCAGAGGGACGAGATGAAAAACCATCTAACAGAATATCATTGGACGAGAAGACTGAACAGCCTAACGCACTGAGAGTAACACCAGAATTCCAGGCGTTCGTTGCAAAACGCTTGGCGAAAATGATTGACAAGTGAGTTTTGAAACTCCGTATTCATCGTGAAACTGAATCAAGTGTTAATTCTTCAAATTGAAATGGGAGATGGTTATATGTTTCACATCGTTCAGGTAACTTTGAAGCACTATCTTTAATTTTTTAGGAACAATATCTGGGCATCTACCTTTTTGTAACAATTTAGGGCATATATATTGAAACATAACTTCAATTTCGGACAAAGCTGTAGAATTTCTTAGTTGATATATTTTGTAGTTCAGACCTAGCGTTTTGAGAGGTAGAAGTAATTGTAGAATTAACTGTTATTAACATTTTGCGTTCGCGGTGTCCTGTTGTATTTTATTATTCCAATGATTTAAATTTTGTTACACATGTTAAGAGTATTTTAGTAACAGTTGAATGATGTGGAATTGTGTATTGCCCGCATCTCGTGGTCGTGCGGTAGCGTTCTCGCTTCCCACGCCCGGGTTCCCGGGTTCGATTCCCGGCGGGGTCAGGGATTTTCTCTGCCTCGTGATGGCTGGGTGTTGTGTGCTGTCCTTAGGTTAGTTAGGTTTAAGTAGTTCTAAGTTCTAGGGGACTTATGACCACAGCAGTTGAGTCCCATAGTGCTCAGAGCCATTTTGAACCAATGAAGGTGTCAGGCATGAACTGCTGGATTATGTTCATAGAGATGAGGGAAGGACTGCATGTATGGCTTCATGGTTCTTCTAGAACAATTTAGGAAACAGTTTGTCCAGGCTCAACTATATTTCAAGTTCTCTGTTGAAAATTGATGTATTTGCTCTTTGAAGACCTTATATTGCTTGGGAGGGGATACTGTCTGACCACTGCAGATAAGGCAATGCTGGGTCACCATTGCATTCTTTCCCGAGTGAGGTGGCCAAGTGGTTAAGTCACTGAACTCCTATTTGGGGAGTTGAGGGATTCAGTTCTCATCTGCCCATTCAATCTTAGGTTTTCTTTGGTTCTTTAAATTAAGATGAATACTGGAATTTTTAAAAATAATACTGCTGATTGTAAGGGGATGGAGAGACAGAAAGATAACAAAATCTTTCTCTCCATTCGTCTTAAATGGGGGAAATAAAAGTACTTGTTTATAATAAATAATTTTTCGGTTTTATATATCCGTGGTTTTCAATGCAGCATGATCCACAGAAAAAGAAAATTTTGCCTGATATTATAATAATGATTATTACTAAGATATTGGAAGTGTCACTTGCCCTGTAATCATTTATAGACAAAAACTGAGTGTGACTTTAATTGCTTCCAAATGAGCTGCTAAGTAACTGCTCAGTTTCTTTCTTTCTCAGTTCTTAAGACACACTTTGCTCCTTTTGGAGAAAAATACTTTACTGGCTTGTGCAGTTAATTGTAGTGTGAAATTTTTACATTGAACTGGAGAAAACACACACGGACATATACTGTTCTATACACCAATGGCACATCATTATTTTGCTCTTGTATTCATAAAGATTGCAAACAGTGGTAAGCAACAATACTTTAATGAAAAGTGACATTCTACTGTTTAGAATCTGCCTCCCATGTAAAGCATTCAACAAGAATGAGTCGCAAAAATCAGTTGAGAAGGCAGTCGGGTAAAAGTGCACCTGTGTCAATGGTCGTAGCATTGCATGCAGATGCTGTGACATCTTGTTCTGAACAGTGGTAATCGGATACAGTGAGAGTTGGTTGTTGGTTACCAGTTGGTTGGCAGTAGCCAGTCAGAATGCTTCTTCATAACTTCCTTTGGTCCACAACAAAACATAATTGATATTTTGTTCTACTAGATTAGAATTTAACCACAATATGAAAGTTTTCAGAAAAATCAAAAAAAGGATGTACAAGTAGGTTATTGCAGTGACAATACTTTCATATTCAGATTTGTTGGCTTTTCTGTGTCACATGCTTATCACCTGCTTATCTAACCTAGGCCTCTGACTACACTACAGGTCAGTTTGTCAACACATCTAGTTTTTTTTTCCAACTGTAAAAAAATACAAAAATCAGTACCTAACCTTAAAATTCATAATAACCAGTGATAGTTATTTTGACAATCTCCGTATTGAAAATAAATGTAATGAATTTGTGTCTTCTGCAAAAAGAAACAGATTCAGAAATTTGCATTCTCTACTGTACATTATTACGTGATTGGCTATGGCCAGTTTCAACACAAGAACTGCCGACACCGTAAGTTCACTTTAACCATGTAGACAATATAGTGTACAACAATTTCGTTATTTTCAGATGCAGAGACAGAAATCAAGGTATCATCACTAATATACTTAAGAAAAGTGTTCATACACTGATTCCACAGAGCTGTCGTGAACTTGCACAGCTTGTTAAACATTGCAATATGTTGGCTTGCAGTGTAAAGTGTAGGTGTTGTTAAAGTTACTTCCCAGAGAATCAGATTTTTCTATAGTGATGTTAGTGTGTCTGTGCACTGTCACCTGAATCACGGTAGTCATAATAAGAATTATTGAATTCCACAAGCTAATTATAGGCTATAAGTCAGATCATTGGATTTCCGGAAAAGTAGTAATATTCCAGTAACTACTGTTACAGAAGACTGTTCTTTTACAAGACACAGGGTCATCACTGTCACTATTGGAACTTCAAGCCACAATCCAGATTTCTCTTGCTGGGACTACTACTACCCTCACTTAAAGATCAAATGGAGTAAAGGAAGTCATTCTGACATTACTAAATAGCACAATAATGTGTCATGATGACATTAACATGGTTACATGACTTTGCCACTCATAACTAAACGAGACTTAAATCTTATGCTGCAACTGCCACTGAAAAATGGCAGTATTACAGTGCTCAAGAAACTCACCATCTCCACTACATCTGTGTATGCCTAGCGTATAACGCAGTCCAAGCTAACACACAAAATGACTAAATGACAGATTTTTAAAGAATACGAATGTCCTTACAAACAAAATATACAACCCATTATATTGCGTAGCACATTTCAAACTTCATACCCTAGGGTTCACATTGTTCACTAGATCTACCACCCTGACACTGAAACATACAAAGTTTTCTCCATTTTGTAGGGTATGATACACAGTATCAGTTAAGCATTGTATGATGTAATGTGATGTATATGGATTTGAAGGTGGAAGTTGCTCTCTACTCATTTGATAATACACTTTTGCTCGGACTACTTTCACCCTCATTTACAGATCAAATCTTCCTACTACAGTAGGTGCCTGTTATTTCGAAATTGGGTAAACCGTAAACTCGGTTAACCATTAGTAGTTGTTTGGTTCCTGCCAAATTACATCAAAAAATCCACCACTTACACTTAATTTAGGATAATTTATGAAATCACGCAGAAAGAGGGAGTATTTGGGTTTGTGTGTTCTGAGGGCTGGCTGTAGCATTTTTAGAAGAGGCATTAAGTCAGTGCTGTAAGTGTCTGTTGGGAGGCACATAGAGGAAATGAGTTAGATGCCAATGAGTGGGCACAGAAATTTCAATCAAAATTCTCTCATTTGTATTGCCCAAGAGATGTGTTAAGGTGGATGAATCCGATGTTTTCTGTAACTTGATGCCTGAAAAAACACTACCTTTCAAGCACAAAAAATTAAACTGAGGAAAATGCAACTGTTGGTGATCTTGTGTTGTAATTCAGATGGTTCTGAGAAGCTTAAATCATTAGTTACTGGAAGGTACAACAATCCATGTTGTTTTAAAAATATCAACTTCTTCAATCCACTATGCTCTTATGGGAATAACAATAAAAATTGGAAGACCAAATAGGTCTTCTGTAGCTGGCTCTTGAAGGTTAAAAAACAAATGGCTTTGACAAAAAGAAATATTTTGCTAACTGTGGACCATTTCTTGGCACATAGCTTCGATGACCTGGAATTTCTGAACATGGAAACTATCTTCTTACCGCCATGAGCCATCTCTTGGCATTGGATCAGTAATAATTGCCTCAATTAGTGTAGTTATGGATGCCAACTTGTTAAGGCTGCCAATAGTGCAGAGGAGCAACTGCGAACAGTTCCACATTGGAATGTACTGGAAGCTATATACAACATATCTGCTGCTTGGGATGAATTTCCAGTAGACATGATAACTAACAGTTTTAAGAAGGCTTGGACAGCAACTGATAATGCCACTAAAACTGAAGAGGAAACCGATGATCCAACATATGAACCTACTAATAATGCAGATACAACTTTGGATTCCAGTGCTGCTATTCTACAGGCTTACACCCGGTTGATGCACTCTTGTACTGTTAATGTAGAAGAATGAATGCAGGCAGATGACATCATCTGTGCTGCTGAAGAACTCTTCAGTTCTGCTGTTGTTCCATGATACGTATGTAATTGTATCATTCGAGGAGAGAGAAGGAAAAAAAAAAAAACAGCATTTGACAGTATGTACATTAGGGTGACCCGTAGCTATACTACAGAAGTGCCTTTACTAACACTGTTAATGTTATAGTATTAATAAAATTATGATATATATTATATACGACAAGGTAAATATATAGGTCTTAAAATAGGGTTATTAAAAATAAGTATATCAAGTAATAAGGCTTTTTTTATGATAATGTGAAACTGCACAGCAAAAATTCAGAATTTCTTGGTCAATGAGGGTCATCTTGTAGTTGTCCAATTTAGCTGAAATTTTGCACATATCGTTTTTTTACTGATTATAAGAAACTAGGGGAGTGGGAGCTAAACTTTTTGAAAATTGGAAATTGACACCATAATGTACATATACTTTCTCAGTGAAACAAATGTCAGAAATACTGTTCTACATATACAGTGTAGTTATTTTTCTCTTAGTGCACCCTCATTCATTGGTACTCAAAAACTCATTAATTTGAACTTTGTTAAACTCAATTGGCTACATTTGGTCGCTTGAAATTCTCTTAAACAATTGTCTGCTGTAATCCAAAGTCCAAGGGAAATTCTTTTAAGCTGTTTTTTATCTGCAAGGAGCTGAAACATGTTATTCACACTACCAAGATTTCAAAACTCATCAGTAGCTACCACCAGTGATAATTTTGGTCTATCTGCAGTCCACCCACATATATGGTATCTGAAAATTTTTGTGGGGCAAGTATATAAAATTTTTGTCATAGACAAGATCATAAGAAATTATAGAAATGTAAATTAAATTGTGATTATCTTCTGCATAAGACGATAGATCACATGGCCACACAAGAAGTGGTTTTTCACAGCATTGGTGGTACAGTACAGTACAGTTCATTTTGTGATGCAATCTGACTCCATACCCACATCATAAGCCTACACTTCGTCCAGTCCTGCAGAGTGTGTACGTATAAAACACATAACATATAGGTAAGAATTGTCTGAACATGGGTTTATGTCTTCAAATAAACTTAACCCTATTGTTACATACAATAAAAGATTAAAAGCCTTTAGTTATCATTTCCTTTTATGAGGGTGTTTATAATACAGCACTTAGTTTCACAAAGATGTGACTGGATTCTGTCATCTGTCAGTATTTGCATTTCACTCAGGATTTTCTTTTATTGTAGCAATTTATCCTACAGGTGTGCTTCATAGCTATTTTTTCCAGGATATAAGTGTCCTACAGACCTAATATCTTCACTATTTCTTCCACACTGCACTTCATGCCTGCCTCTGTTAATCAGTAGACCCAGGTAGCTGTTCTCTGCTTTTGAAATTAGTCCAAAATATGAAGCACAGAGAACTGTAAGGGTCTAAAGCAAGTTGTCTTCGATTTTGAGATTTTCACCATATATGGATGCTCCTGACATCTTTTGAAGTGTGTTGTATAAATACTTATGTATTAAGTGTATTATAGTAATCTTAAATATGTATGCCTAAAAATGACTTTCAGCTGTATATTTATAACTTGATTTATCAAATGTGTTATGCATAAGCTGCTTTGTAGGCAACAGGACCAATAAAATGAAACAGCTTCACCTATATCTGTAGCCGCACATTGTATATACGGATATTCTCAAAACGCTATCTCACCAGTTTCATGGTTATTCATTGCCATTTGGGCGCAAAGCACAAACTGTAATTTTATTGCTCTGCACTGCTCAATTGCTATCTAGGGTACACAAAATACTTAAATGTCTGTCATGTACACTCTTTGACATAAAACTTGACCGGCGGCCGGCCGCTTCAGAGGCTAAGTCCGCGCCGATCGCGACATGGGACAAAAAAACTGGCCAACTCGCTAATTCTCTAAGTCCGGTTATCTGCACAATCTGGCAACACTGTAGACTGCGGCACTTCCTGGAGGAAAACTTGTCCCATGATAGAGGAACTCTAGGCTGATTACGCCTGTGGTCTAGCGGTAGCGTGCGTTGTTTCTGTTCATAATGTCAGTGGATCGAGAGCAGCTGGCATAAAATATTTTTATAGCCTCTTCTGTCTGAATGCTGAAGACGTGAATGTAACGGTAGCGCAGATTCAATCTATTTCGCTTTGTGACACACCGATATCAAAATTTTATCCAGTAACGATTTTGCGGCAGATTTCCTGCAGACTGTCCTCCTCTGGACGCCGTATGCGGCAAAGCTCCGGGATCCATTTACTGGCTACTGGCAGCGGCCGTGGCGACAGCAGCGGCGCTGCACTCTCCCGTTCGTTATCGAAAGCGCCTGCTACCACTCATCGCTTTTGATGATTTAAAACGCTTCATTATTAAATGTTGCTCCACAGAAAATGTCTACAATTTCCATTCACGCTCAAAAGCAACGGAGACAGACGCCCTGATTAGTAGGCGGGTATTATATTACATTAATCGGCAAGAGCTGAGTATGGCCCGAAATTAATTTTATAGACTGGGACGAAATGAAACCTCCTCACTACATTCGATGAATTTATAAATGCTTCATACCTCGTTTCTTTTCCTTTCAAACTCAATTATTTGTGCAACTTTTGGTCAATGTTTGGATGTTTTCGTCAAGCCAGAGTGAGCGTCTGTGGTGTAAAATGTATTACAGTTCTTGTTTCATTCCTTATGGTAAGTCTATGTGATAAACTGTGTGAATACCTTGCAATGCATGCTCTGTAGCAGTGCAGGAACACTGCACATTTGGAGTTCATGAAGTATTTATTGTTGATCGGAAGTGATAGTTAAGGTCATCAGATTTAAACCAGAAAAATTTGTCGTTTTGAAGGTTTCAGAGAACGGAAAGGAATTGCTAACGCCGGTGTTAGAAAACGTTTACAGTTAAATGCTATTGCAAAAATTTTGAAGAAGGGAACTATATTAATGAACATGTGAACTTCATAAACAACCTTCTGACATGTTAGACCTATATGACGAACAAAGCTCAAATTTATATCGTTGACAGTCGGTTTGAATCTTTTCAGGGTCTATTTTACAGTGAAGCACCTTGGAATTTGCAAAGCAGAAATCCATGATATTAACTTAATTTACTAAGTCGAAATTGGACGAAGATTGATGTTTAAAGGCATTCTTCAGATTTCGCATAAGAAATTTTTACTAGCAGTTTGCAACTCCATTAATTAAAATGGAAAATAAAAGGTTGTAGTCAGCGGCTTCTACCGTGATTCGAACTGCTATGTCTTATAGTACAAGCACTGCAACGCACAAGGGAACCTCTGAGCTAACGACACACTGGCTGCCAGAGGCGGAATATAGTCACTGCGATGTTGCCTGAGCCTCAAAACGCAACCTTAAACACACGAACAGAGGAGGTGGCGATTACTGTTTTAACGTCCCGTCGACAACGATGTCATTAGAGACGGAGCACAAGCTCGGATTAGTGAAGGATGGGGAAGGAAATCGGCCGTGCGCTTCCTAAGGAACCATCCCGGCATTTGCCTGAAGCGATTTAGGGAAATCATTGAAAACCTAAATCAGGATGGCCGGGCGCGGGATTGCACCGTCCTCCTCCCGAATGCACACACAGACAGGTGTTACTTATGTGAAGAACGCCGTTCTTGGAGTCCAGAAATTAAATATACTTTCTAATTGTGTCATCTTGCAGTAGATTATATCGTACGAGTCTTCGATGTGGAAAACGATTGTCAAGTGAATTTAGCGAGGTAACGCCGACCTACACCCGGAAGTAAATGCACTATCGGAGTGTTGACAAATACTTGCTACGACGCTGCCATTTCTAGGCTCTCTGACGAGGCAGCTCTTCAGCGAAATGCTTGCCGTGATTCTCCGATACGGTTCTTCAGAGTGGAGACGCGCGCGCACGTTTGGTTTTTATGCGGCGTTCTCCCCTGATGGTTTCTGACGTCGCGTTGTGGGCTATGTATACATATGAGACATTCAATTATCATCAATCCAGAATCATACAAGTTTCAGCTTCCGGCGTGGAAGAAGGCTGTTGACGCCGACATTATATCATTTCAACGTAGGGAAAGCAAAACGGATCATTCAATGTTTCTCATTCAACATAAAGCATGTGAGATAATTTTCCGTAACGTTCATAATCATCTAAAACTACAAACGAAGTAAAAATACACCGGAAGCTTATTCGAATTGAATATAACGCTTTGCACCTCGATGTCGAATTTGTCCACTTGCAATCTTTTGCAGCATACACATAGAATGCCATGATTACCACGAGAATGAAGAAATATGTTGGTAAGGATGGAAGCAAGAAGAGACGCAGTCAACAAATATTCTATTCCTCATGGCATTCATTTCATTTGGCTCGTAAGAAGAGGTAAAGCGGGAATTTACTTTCGTTAACACGAAAGATATGCCGCACATATTGATAACGAGGAAGTCTGCGTCTTCATACGTTTCCTCCTTGAAATCTGTATGCTCTATTATATACTAAGTAGCCCAATCATTGTTTCAGTAATGTTACCCTCTTGTTTGACCCCGTAACGATGAACAGATTCCAAATGCATGTCTCCCTTCCTGGGTTGTTTTTTGTGTTTTATTGCTTGGAATTCCTGAAGCAGACCACTGTGGCTTCCCCCCTCGTGGGTTAGGTCTCAAAACTAAACCGCTTTGTATCCAATGGCATAATTTATTCAGACAGCATCAGCATAAGACTATCAAACAAAGCCTTCCATTTACAGTTGCAGCACTCTAACCAGCACTGACCAAAGTGTAATCCACGGTCATGGTCCTAAATTACCAGCTGTCTGCTACTGTGGCAAAGTCCGTACTACACTTTCGATTCCGCAGCACCATTTTATCTGGTAACACTGTGTAGTTGCACAGTTGTGCTACCAGGTCTGTCCTCACACTGTCAACTTTATGTATCTCACTTCTCCTGTAGCGTAGATCACGAGGAGCCGAAGTAAATGAGTGTATTCTGCATGACGTAACATTCAGTATTCCCTTCTTTCATAGCCACTCTTCATGTGCATCGATACCAAATAGGAATGCGAAAACTCTTGCGAGTGAGAGAATGACAATAACAATCGTAACAAGAACAAGCAAATAATGAATGATGTTTATTCCAACGCAGAACGAGAATGGCTTTAAATATAAAAATCTGTATCTATATCTATATCCATATCTATTGATCTTTGAGTTGGCACAATGCTAATATGTTCTTAGCATTTAGTTACTGAATTTAGTTCTGGATGTTTGCAGAGAAAAGGAAAAGTCGGTACTTCTCGCTAGTGTAATATAATGTGAACCAGCA
Organism: Schistocerca serialis cubense; assembly: GCF_023864345.2. NCBI lineage: Eukaryota > Metazoa > Arthropoda > Insecta > Orthoptera > Acrididae > Schistocerca > Schistocerca serialis. Next base: position 70,492,270 of record NC_064646.1, read on the forward strand.
ACTACCCTTTCCTTAGAACACGACTCAAGCAGGTCCTCAAGCAGGTAGCAAGGCACTGCTGCATTCTGTTCCCTGACATTGCTCTGATGACGGCTAATGCAGATAGTTCCGATTATGAAATACAAAACGTATTGCAGGTTAGTTCCTAGGATAGTAACATTAAATTTGCGTTGTAGACGGCACATGAACGTAACGACTATCCATATTACTCATCAATATAAAAAGACAATATTTTGGGAATTTAGCAGGATTACTCAAAATGAATTCTGAAATTGGGTGACTGACTGCACAGGTGCTAAACGTCGTCAAGAGTATACGATGTCCTAATCGCATTAGGAATATGAAGATCGTCTTCGACAGCACGCAACTTTCACATTGCTATCTCCACCCTACTCCAGACAGCCCTCGGTGGAGTTGCACTACGTTGCCAATGTTATGGAAGGCCTTCAAACCGACAACAGACCACATATTGAAAAATACAAGCGAATTCTCTTGCAGCGTAAGCTTATTGTAACTAATCTAAAAATTATTGGAGAGGAACATTGTCCTATTCAAAAAAAGTAAAATGTTACACACTGTTGACGTCAAACGGACATTATCTATGTCCTGTCTTGTGTCCTACTCATCTATAATATCAAGTGTACTATGAAAATGATTATATATAATGGATGATAGGGTAATGCATTGATACCAGATGGTGGGGGCCGGCCGGTGTGGCCGTGCCGTTCTAGGCGCTTCAGTCTGGAACCGCGTGACCGCTACGGTCGCAGGTTCGAATCCTGCCTCGGGCATGGATGTGAGTGATGTCGTTAGGTTAGTTAGGTTTAAGTAGTTCTAAGTTCTAGGGGACTGATGACCTTAGAAGTTAAGTCCCATAGTGCTCAGAGCCATTTGAACTATTTAACACAAAATGACATTAAAAATTAAAGTTATTCACGAGCAGCTAGTTGAGAATATGTATGAACATTAAAAGACACGACGAACTGAAATAATATGACGAAGAGTTCAGCGCTCACTGGGAACAGAGCCCCACACATATCGTTGTTGACTACACACAAAGAGACGTCAGCTACCGAATTTTTCTCCACCAGCTGCTCACAATAGCATCTTGAACTTACAGTCATCTCGCAAATAGTTCTGTGTCTCACTGGGAGTTAAAAACGTCAGATATCGTTAGTGTTGACAACGAATGAAAATACATTAAAAATCAAAATTATTATCCACCAGCAGATAGGTGTTCTCCTGATAGAGCTTGATAATACATAATTAAATCTTTAGTGCCGGGCCAGGATTCGATCCCATTCACGCGTAATATGTGAAGTTGTTCAGGAATCTGCAGTTTTGAACAAACAACAAATTGTAGCCGAGCTGTATTGCCACGAAGGGATCAAATTCCGCGTTAAGGGCGGTCTGAGTTGCATTCCCAGTTTAGAACCAATTTTATCGACATACAGAAGCTCAAATAAAAGATGGAATAAGTGTCCTGTGACCATACATAGCGTTTGTGTCGTCACTTGAAATAAATAACTAGTATAAGAAAGGTTACTGGTGATAGAGTTTCTACATGTCGCCACTCCAGACTTTATTGTGGTTCAACCTACCGTCTACGTGGTAAAGAAGGAATATCATCTTTAATGTGAATTTTCAGACCACGCAGCCATTATATCTCCTTCACTTGGTGTAGCCAGGAGAGAATGGAATCTGTCTCTCCCTATCTAAAATCATTGACGGAAGTGGGAATCGAACCCAGACCATAGGTATAACAACCTATCATCCGTCCAACAGACCACGAAATCCTCTTCTCTGCGAGTCATTTTTCTATCGTAACGGAGTTGCGCCACGCTGGATGAGAATTCTGACACACAGGCTCCCTATAGTAATTTGCAGCATGTTCAGTAAATTCATTTACTTGGTTGATCGAATCACCATGAACTAGCTGCCTCGGCTACCCAGTGCATACATTCGACTATTTTGTAATCACAGAAATAAAATCACGTAACTGCCACCTACACACAACTACCAACAGTGTAGGATGCAGAAGTTTAAATGGGAAGTGTTCCTTTCCACTTGAGCTATTCTATTGCGCTATCTGTTACTAGAAAACGTCGTTCAGTCCAAAAGAAAAGCTGTAACTGTTTGTCTCTCAGAAGTCAAGACCTGGCCATATGCATAATCTCACAATGCTGTGGAATCCAAAAGTTCTGGAGGAATAGTTGCCGAGCTCTGGAGCTTATGTAGCTACGTGTCAGCTTGTAGCATAGATAAGATGTCGCGAGTTCGAATACATTCAGTGCTACATTTTTTAAAACGCAATTCTGCTCTCTGCTGAAGGTATCAATCTAATGGAACTTTGAACATAATTCCCTTCACTTCTCAAGCCACAGTAGTCGCATGTGGAAAAAGGGCTAACTACTGTGACATTTTGTTCTATTCAGGTTTAATAGACAGCAGGCAGCAGATGCATTTCGAAGATGTGCAGGGAGAGCGCATCGTGCCATAATATGTCAGAGAAGTATTTTCTACATTAGCCGTCGTGTGGTAGTGATATTTTATTCTTCTTCAAACTTTGTTTGACAGCTTTAACTCAGAACAAGTTTTCTACATGCATGTAATCAATAAACTGCATGTGCATTGTCAGACTGTCGTAGGTAACATCAGAGAATTCGCATATATCGTTGATGATTAATTTCTCTATCATGTTTACTATTGTTTTAACAACACTAAAGGAAACCTTACGAAAATTGTCCACTGTATTATAAGAAATGAAATAAAACTAACCATGATAACCTTACGACGAAAGTATCTGTACACAAGCATGCCTCTATCGCCACGAATTAGTAAAATACTACTCACTTAGATTTTGATTGGGTCTGTGTTTAATTGGTATGCTGTGTCATACTCAAGAGGTATGCAAATGTGGCAATTCATAAATAAAGTTACGTATTCCTAGAAACCCAAAATTCGCTTGGCAGCAGCGGAAAGAGGCCTTACCTGTTGTGCAGCATTGTAAGTTTTTCAACATTGCACTATGATCTGAAAGCATTTTCTTGCGATTTCCTTATTGATGTTTGATCTGACTGCTTGTAGCTCTTTCACAGAAGGGATAAAAACGTTACAGTCAGTGAGACTGGAACTGCGAATCGTAACTGACACTTTTTCACAGGTCAGCACGTTACCACAGAGCTGGCGAGGAGGTATGTGTGTGAGCTTCCTATTACGACGGCAATAGGAACTCGAACTCGTAAACCGCTATTTGAAGGTCGAGATTAGTTGCGGTTTCCACCTGCAACGACTTTCCTGGGCTGAAAACCGTAAATTTTCAATCTTTTGTTACCCTTCAAGCGATAATAACGCAGATTATTCAATGGAAATGACAGGTAAAATCAAGTGAACTTTGAGGCTTAATTCCGTGCACACCAGGAAGTAACTCGTCGATCACAGAGTTGCCAAACATACGTTGCCTTGTTGCCAAATCTCAGTTACAGTACCAGCAGGAAGAAGACGAACCGATGTGATCCTACAGCGGTCTGGGAAGTGGCCATAGCTGGTGTCTCCAAGTCGCGGCTGCTACGGCCTGGAATACGTAATGCGTCTGATTCGCTTTCTGTAACTAGGTTTAGGGACTGGAGCGTTGTTACTAATAATACTCAGAACTGACTGCAAACTGAGCATCATAAATCAGTAACTCTCATTGTTGTTTTTATATTTCTTTCGTAAGTGTACTCAAAACTAAGAAAGTCATTCACACGCGTTTTCGTGCCTCGCCGATAGTCGAGCACAACATACAAATAAAAATAAAAAAGAATGTGTGTGTGTGTGTGTGTGTTTGTGAGAGAGAGAGAGAGAGAGATAAAAAGCAATGAGAGAGAGTGTAAAAAATTGTTGTAAAGAAATTGAATCATGGTATTTAAAGAAATCTTTCATTAAAATGACACGTTCCACATCATTATGAAATGTCGTATTCATGATCTATGGAACAAGAGTTAATCTAATGTAATCTAATCTAATCTAATCACATCATATTGATGATTAGCCATGAAGAGTCATGAATTACCGAAATTTTGGCCCATACCAGTAACCAAATCTAAACTTGAAAATAAAAGACGACAATTTTTGTAATAAACCGTGACTCCTATCGAGACCCTTTCGTCCCTGTTATCTAACCACGAAAGATGTCTGATATACCTCCATTCTGAAGTAACAAAGTGTGCATGCATTTAAAGATGAAGTGCATGATGTGAAGTTCTGTGACGGAGATACGAACCCAACACGTAATCCGATTGTTAACTAAGAAAAATCAAATGTTACGTATCGGTTTTTCTTACGAGCCGCTAGGTGTCTGAATCTAAAATAAGGATACAAACTTTTGTGCCTAAGCGACAATCGAACTGCACACCTACCGTGCATCCACGAATATAGCTTAAGTATCAGTTGCTTACTCATGAACAGTAAGATGTGTGCGTGTTTGACCAGAAATAACGACACCTGTTGCGATTGTTGGAAACACATGAACAGACATTGAAATTGCGCGTTAATTTTCACTAGCAGGTGGGTGTGCACTTGATAAAGCTAGAAATGAAATTATGAATATTTTTGTACTGGATCAGGTTTCAGACCCACATACTTACATTTGGAGGAGACCTAGAGAAGATTGCAGTCTTGGGAAAAGGAACGAAATGACTGAACTATACTGTTCCGAGAGATTCAGATCCTCGAAAGAGGAGATACGAATTTGAATCACAGTCCAGCACCAAATTTTTAAACGTCTCTAGTTCAATCAAGCACAAGTAAAATAAGAGCCCTGTCCCTTTAAATGGCTATCGGTTCATCAAATAAAATAAAATTTTCTAATGTAAGTAAGCTTACTGGCGACTGTATTTCTGTTTACCATAACTTCCGCTGTGTCATTTCCCAACGTAAACCGGCTCTGCCCAGTTGGTAATGAAGGAACATGATGTTTAATGCGGATTCTGGATTATAACGTCTTTCTCTTGAGGTTACCACAGGTAAAATAAATCTGTTTGTGCCTCTTAAAAGAAAATGCCTGAACCCACGCATTGCACCTGTGATAGCTCGTTCAACCATACCATTGTGGCCACATTACCCAGCCCCAAGAGTGTGCTGTAACGGATGATGTGCTTAGCTTACAAAATTAGTCACGGTGGAAAAAATGCGAGTCTATTAAATGGTCAAGAAGAAGCAAGCTTCTGACGCAGAGATTATACTATTCTCATGTCAGCAGGATGTAAAGACTCTTCTAGGCATCATAGGCTGGATGTGAAGCCATTTTGATTTTTCACAAATTCAGCAAATTTCTTAGTTCGAGAAAATCCACTGTGAAGTGTGAAGTTGCCGGATAATTTGATTATTACTGTTATTATTACTACCATTTTATTCATACCGCTGCTGTAACACAAGTGCTTGAACATCATTTAATGCCTTTTGGTCACTATAGATGTAGTTTCCCAAGAACAGGTTCTTTCCCTGTCTACGGAATCCTTATCATGTTAATATCAAACACCAGCAATTACTCGTAGATTACTTTAAAACTAAAGTAATTGACGAAGACGTTACTTGGTAACAAAAACGCAGTGCCTTTCTTCATTTACTTTCGCCTAGAAATGACTATCGAGTACTGACAAACCAAAAGGCAAGAGATCTTACTGCCTTCCGATATACGTTGCTGTTAGTTCTTCCACATGATTTGGTCGACATGACCTGTTTCAAGTTGTGTATGACAGACAGTGTTTTAGAAAATCTATTGTTTCCCTTTGAAATAAACAGAAGTATTTTCATTCTAAGCTGTCCAAGTACAAAATTTTCGCAATATTAGTTCAAATTTAATATTCGCTTCTATAATGTACGAAAGTATTTCACAGTCGCAAAACTCGCATCCGAAACGTTGACCTTACACTTAGTCGCTGACCATAAATTCTAGCTCAGAGTGACACCAGTTTAAATAACCTAATGTAGCGAAGACTGTTTGCCAGTGCTCTTTCTCACCGGAAAATACGCAATTCACTCATTTGGCTCCATAAGTACACTGTAACAGTAATTTCTGTGTGAAATTTGTCAGTAAGCTTTTGCCTTCCAACCGGCAAAATACGGCAGAGTACGGCCGGTAAACAATTCACAAACCACGATTTAGTGCTAATAAGACGATTTCTTTAAACATTGTCGAAGCTGAGGGAATTTAGTTTCTGCTTAAAACGTCTTAAGCAGCAACGTTCACAGATATCTCAAATAGGAAAAAGCTGAATATCCAGGTACGAAGCTTGTAAAACAAACTTCCCACAGTTTGTGTCAGGTTGATCTTTTCGTCTGATAACACTGCTTAAGTATTTTGTCTAAGAGGTATCACAAGTAGTATCCCTGTAGCTGTGGGAATCATTGGTTGAAAACGAGTTTAACACCAATGGGTACAGTGCTGCTAAATTTTCACAATTATTATCAACCTAAGTCTGAGTTCATCCACAAACTGAGGCGTATTTATAATATTGGAGCTAGACTGTGTATCCTTGTCTTTCTTGAGTGGTCATTGGAAGGCGTTTACACACACGTATACAATACTATGAATACTTCGAACGCTATGGTTAACGTTGCTCTCATAAACTACTTTTTTTTAAATTCTTCTGGGTCTTCAGCGTGCAATATGTGTTGTAGATACAGTCTCAGACCAAAAAATTGACCGCCGAGTCGTTCACGTAAGGTGGACAATACAGTCGTGCTCCTCTCAGAATTCTACGTCTGGCAATATGCTCGATCTAGCAACATGTAGACTGCGGCACTTCCCAGAGGAAGTCTTGACTCCAGTCTTAGTACATTACTCTTGACTACGACCGTAGTCTTGAGGTAAAACGCGAGACCAGCTGATATGATATTGTAGATTCGCTTGAATTACACTCATAGCTTCAGCACTGAGAGGAAAGGGGCGATAAAAATTTTGTCGATATGTGCTTTCGGTCGCCAGACGTCATATTAGCTGGTCTCGCGTTTTACCTGAAGACTACGGTCGTGTTCCAGCAGCGGTATGAATAAAATGGTAGTAATAATAACAGTAATAATCGAATTATCCGGCAACTTCACACTTCACAGTGGATTTTCTCGAACTAAGAAATTTGCTGAATTTGTGAAAAATCAAAATGGCTTCACATCCAGCCTATGATGCCTAGAAGAGTCTTTACATCCTGCTGACATGAGAATAGCATAATCTCTGCGTCAGAAGCTTGCTTCTACTTGACCATTTAATAGACTCGCATTTTTTCCACCGTGACTAATTTTGTAAGCTAAGCACATCATCCGTTACAGCACACTCTTGGGGCTGGGTAATGTGGCCACAATGGTATGGTGGAACGAGCTATCACAGGTGCAATGCGTGGGTTCAGGCATTTTCTTTTAAGAGGCACAAACAGATTTATTTTACCTGTGGTAACCTCAAGAGAAAGACGTTATAATCCAGAATCCGCATTAAACATCATGTTCCTTCATTACCAACTGGGCAGAGCCGGTTTACATTGGGAAATGACACAGCGGAAGTCATGGTAAACAGAAATACAGTCGCCAGTAAGCTTACTTACATTAGAAAATTTTATTTTATTTGAAGAACCGATAGCCATTTAAAGGGACATGTCTCTTATTTTACTTGTACTTGATTGAACTAGAGACGTTTAAAAATTTGGTGCTGGACTGTGATTCAAATTCGTATCTCCTCTTTCGAGGATCTGAATCTCTCGGAACAGTATAGTTCAGTCATTTCGTTCCTTTTCCCAAGACTGCAATCTTCTCTAGGTCTCCTCCAAAGGTAAGTATGTGGGTCTGAAACCTGATCCAGTACAAAAATATTCATAATTTCATTTCTAGCTTTATCAAGTGCACACCCACCTGCTAGTGAAAATTAACGCGCAATTTCAATGTCTGTTCATGTGTTTCCAACAATCGCAACAGGTGTCGTTATTTCTGGTCAAACACACACACATCTTACTGTTCATGAGTAAGCAACTGATACTTAAGCTATATTCGTGGATGCACGGTAGGTGTGCAGTTCGATTGTCGCTTAGGCACAAAAGTTTGTATCCTTATTTTAGATTCAGACACCCAGCGTCTCGTAAGAAAAACCGATACGTAACATTTGATTTTTCTTAGTTAACAATCGGATTACGTGTTGGGTTCGTATCTCCGTCACAGAACTTCACATCATGCACTTCATCTTTAAATGCATGCACACTTTGTTACTTCAGAATGGAGGTATATCAGACATCTTTCGTGGTTAGATAACAGGGACGAAAGGGTCTTGATAGGAGTCACGGTTTATTACAAAAATTGTCGTCTTTTATTTTCAAGTTTAGATTTGGTTACTGGTATGGGCCAAAATTTCGGTAATTCATGACTCTTCATGGCTAATCATCAATATGATGTGATTAGATTAGATTACATTAGATTAACTCTTGTTCCATAGATCATGAATACGACATTTCGTAATGATGTGGAACGTGTCATTTTAATGAAAGATTTCTTTAAATACCATGATTCAATTTCTTTACAACAATTTTTTACACTCTCTCTCATTGCTTTTTATATCTCTCTCTCTCTCTCTCTCACAAACACACACACACACACACACATTCTTTTTTATTTTTATTTGTATGTTGTGCTCGACTATCGGCGAGGCACGAAAACGCGTGTGAATGACTTTCTTAGTTTTGAGTACACTTACGAAAGAAATATAAAAACAACAATGAGAGTTACTGATTTATGATGCTCAGTTTGCAGTCAGTTCTGAGTATTATTAGTAACTACGCTCCAGTCCCTAAACCTAGTTACAGAAAGCGAATCAGACGCATTACGTATTCCAGGCCGTAGCAGCCGCGACTTGGAGACACCAGCTATGGTCACTTCCCAGACCGCTGTAGGATCACATCGGTTCGTCTTCTTCCTGCTGGTACTGTAACTGAGATTTGGCAACAAGGCAACGTATGTTTGGCAACTCTGTGATCGACGAGTTACTTCCTGGTGTGCACGGAATTAAGCCTCAAAGTTCACTTGATTTTACCTGTCATTTCCATTGAATAATCTGCGTTATTATCGCTTGAAGAGTAACAAAAGATTGAAAATTTACGGTTTTCAGCCCAGGAAAGTCGTTGCAGGTGGAAACCGCAACTAATCTCGACCTTCAAATAGCGGTTTACGAGTTCGAGTTCCTATTGCCCTCGTAATAAGAAGCTCAGACCCCTACCTCCTCGCCAGCTCTGTGGTAACGTGCTGACCTGTGAAATAGCGTCAGTTACGATTCGCAGTTCCAGTCTCACTGACTGTAACGTTTTTATCCCTTCTGTGAAAGAGCTACAAGCAGTCAGATCAAACATCAATAAGGAAATCGCAAGAAAATGCTTTCAGCTCATAGTGCAATGTTGAAAAACTTACAATGTTGCACAACAGGTAAGGCCTCTTTCCGCTGCTGCCAAGCGAATTTTGGGTTTCTAGGAATACGTAACTTTATTTATGAATTGCCACATTTGCATACCTCTTGAGTATGACACAGCATACCAATTAAACACAGACCCAATCAAAATCTAAGTGAGTAGTATTTTACTAATTCGTGTCGATAGAGGCATGCTTGTGTACAGATACTTTCGTCGTAAGGTTATCATGGTTAGTTTTATTTCATTTCTTATAATACAGTGGACAATTTTCGTAAGGTTTCCTTTAGTGTTGTTAAAACAATAGTAAACATGATAGAGAAATTAATCATCAACGATATATGCGAATTCTCTGATGTTACCTATGACAGTCTGACAATGCACATGCAGTTTATTGATTACATGCATGTAGAAAACTTGTTCTGAGTTAAAGCTGTCAAACAAAGTTTGAAGAAGAATAAAATATCACTACCACACGACGGCTAATGTAGAAAATACTTTTCTGACATATTATGGCACGATGCGCTCTCCCTGCACATCTTCGAAATGCATCTGCTGCCTGCTGTCTATTAAACCTGAATAGAACAAAATGTCACAGTAGTTAGCCCTTTTTCCACATGCGACTACTGTGGCTAGAGAAGAGAAGGGAATTATGTACAAAGTTCCATTAGATTGATACCTTCAGCAGAGAGCAGAATTGCGTTTTAAAAAATGTAGCACTGAATGTATTCGAACTCGCGACATCTTATCTATGCTACAAGCTGACACGTAGCTACATAAGCTCCAGAGCTCGGCAACTATTCCTCCAGAACTTTTGGATTCCACAGCATTGTGAGATTATGCATATGGCCAGGTCTTGACTTCTGAGAGACAAACAGTTACAGCTTTTCTTTTGGACTGAACGACGTTTTCTAGTAACAGATAGCGCAATAGAATAGCTCAAGTGGAAAGGAACACTTCCCATTTAAACTTCTGCATCCTACACTGTTGGCAGTTGTGTGTAGGTGGCAGTTACGTGATTTTATTTCTGTGATTACAAAATAGTCGAATGTATGCACTGGGTAGCCGAGGCAGCTAGTTCATGGTGATTCGATCAACCAAGTAAATGAATTTACTGAACATGCTGCAAATTACTATAGGGAGCCTGTGTGTCAGAATTCTCATCCAGCGTGGTGCAACTCCGTTACGATAGAAAAATGACTCGCAGAGAAGAGGATTTCGTGGTCTGTTGGACGGATGATAGGTTGTTATACCTATGGTCTGGGTTCGATTCCCACTTCCGTCAATGATTTTAGATAGGGAGAGACAGATTCCATTCTCTCCTGGCTACACCAAGTGAAGGAGATATAATGGCTGCGTGGTCTGAAAATTCACATTAAAGATGATATTCCTTCTTTACCACGTAGACGGTAGGTTGAACCACAATAAAGTCTGGAGTGGCGACATGTAGAAACTCTATCACCAGTAACCTTTCTTATACTAGTTATTTATTTCAAGTGACGACACAAACGCTATGTATGGTCACAGGACACTTATTCCATCTTTTATTTGAGCTTCTGTATGTCGATAAAATTGGTTCTAAACTGGGAATGCAACTCAGACCGCCCTTAACGCGGAATTTGATCCCTTCGTGGCAATACAGCTCGGCTACAATTTGTTGTTTGTTCAAAACTGCAGATTCCTGAACAACTTCACATATTACGCGTGAATGGGATCGAATCCTGGCCCGGCACTAAAGATTTAATTATGTATTATCAAGCTCTATCAGGAGAACACCTATCTGCTGGTGGATAATAATTTTGATTTTTAATGTATTTTCATTCGTTGTCAACACTAACGATATCTGACGTTTTTAACTCCCAGTGAGACACAGAACTATTTGCGAGATGACTGTAAGTTCAAGATGCTATTGTGAGCAGCTGGTGGAGAAAAATTCGGTAGCTGACGTCTCTTTGTGTGTAGTCAACAACGATATGTGTGGGGCTCTGTTCCCAGTGAGCGCTGAACTCTTCGTCATATTATTTCAGTTCGTCGTGTCTTTTAATGTTCATACATATTCTCAACTAGCTGCTCGTGAATAACTTTAATTTTTGATGTCATTTTGTGTTAAATAGTTCAAATGGCTCTGAGCACTATGGGACTTAACTTCTAAGGTCATCAGTCCCCTAGAACTTAGAACTACTTAAACCTAACTAACCTAACGACATCACTCACATCCATGCCCGAGGCAGGATTCGAACCTGCGACCGTAGCGGTCACGCGGTTCCAGACTGAAGCGCCTAGAACCGCACGGCCACACCGGCCGGCCCCCACCATCTGGTATCAATGCATTACCCTATCATCCATTATATATAATCATTTTCATAGTACACTTGATATTATAGATGAGTAGGACACAAGACAGGACATAGATAATGTCCGTTTGACGTCAACAGTGTGTAACATTTTACTTTTTTTGAATAGGACAATGTTCCTCTCCAATAATTTTCAGATTAGTTACAATAAGCTTACGCTGCAAGAGAATTCGCTTGTATTTTTCAATATGTGGTCTGTTGTCGGTTTGAAGGCCTTCCATAACATCGGCAACGTAGTGCAACTCCACCGAGGGCTGTCTGGAGTAGGGTGGAGATAGCAATGTGAAAGTTGCGTGCTGTCGAAGACGATCTTCATATTCCTAATGCGATTAGGACATCGTATACTCTTGACGACGTTTAGCACCTGTGCAGTCAGTCACCCAATTTCAGAATTCATTTTGAGTAATCCTGCTAAATTCCCAAAATATTGTCTTTTTATATTGATGAGTAATATGGATAGTCGTTACGTTCATGTGCCGTCTACAACGCAAATTTAATGTTACTATCCTAGGAACTAACCTGCAATACGTTTTGTATTTCATAATCGGAACTATCTGCATTAGCCGTCATCAGAGCAATGTCAGGGAACAGAATGCAGCAGTGCCTTGCTACCTACTTGAGGACCTGCTTGAGTCGTGTTCTAAGGAAAGGGTAGTTGCTGGTTCACATTATATTACACTAGCGAGAAGTACCGACTTTTCCTTTTCTCTGCAAACATCCAGAACTAAATTCAGTAACTAAATGCTAAGAACATATTAGCATTGTGCCAACTCAAAGATCAATAGATATGGATATAGATATAGATACAGATTTTTATATTTAAAGCCATTCTCGTTCTGCGTTGGAATAAACATCATTCATTATTTGCTTGTTCTTGTTACGATTGTTATTGTCATTCTCTCACTCGCAAGAGTTTTCGCATTCCTATTTGGTATCGATGCACATGAAGAGTGGCTATGAAAGAAGGGAATACTGAATGTTACGTCATGCAGAATACACTCATTTACTTCGGCTCCTCGTGATCTACGCTACAGGAGAAGTGAGATACATAAAGTTGACAGTGTGAGGACAGACCTGGTAGCACAACTGTGCAACCACACAGTGTTACCAGATAAAATGGTGCTGCGGAATCGAAAGTGTAGTACGGACTTTGCCACAGTAGCAGACAGCTGGTAATTTAGGACCATGACCGTGGATTACACTTTGGTCAGTGCTGGTTAGAGTGCTGCAACTGTAAATGGAAGGCTTTGTTTGATAGTCGTATGCTGATACTGTCTGAATAAATTATGCCATTGGATACAAAGCGGTTTAGTTTTGAGACCTAACCCACGAGGGGGGAAGGCACAGTGGTCTGCTTCAGGAATTCCAAGCAATAAAACACAAAAAACAACCCAGGAAGGGAGACATGCATTTGGAATCTGTTCATCGTTACGGGGTCAAACAAGAGGGTAACATTACTGAAACAATGATCGGGCTACTTAGTATATAATAGCGCATACAGATTTCAAGGAGGAAACGTATGAAGACGCAGACTTCCTCGTTATCAATATGTGCGGCATATCTTTCGTGTTAACGAAAGTAAATTCCCGCTTTACCTCTTCTTACGTGCCAAATGAAATGAATGCCATGAGGAATAGAATATTTGTTGACTGCGTCTCTTCTTGCTTCCATCCTTACCAACATATTTCTTCATTCTCGTGGTAATCATGACATTCTATGTGTATGCTGCAAAAGATTGCAAGTGGACAAATTCGACATCGAGGTGCAAAGCGTTATATTCAATTCGAATAAGCTTCCGGTGTATTTTTACTTCGTTTGTAGTTTTAGATGATTATGAACGTTACGGAAAATTATCTCACATGCTTTATGTTGAATGAGAAACATTGAATGATCCGTTTTGCTTTCCCTACGTTGAAATGATATAATGTCGGCGTCAACAGCCTTCTTCCACGCCGGAAGCTGAAACTTGTATGATTCTGGATTGATGATAATTGAATGTCTCATATGTATACGTAGCCCACAAGGCGACGTCAGAAACCATCAGGGGAGAACGCCGCATAAAAACCAAACGTGCGCGCGCGTCTCCACTCTGAAGAACCGTATCGGAGAATCACGGCAAGCATTTCGCTGAAGAGCTGCCTCGTCAGAGAGCCTAGAAATGGCAGCGTCGTAGCAAGTATTTGTCAACACTCCGATAGTGCATTTACTTCCGGGTGTAGGTCGGCGTTACCTCGCTAAATTCACTTGACAATCGTTTTCCACATCGAAGACTCGTACGATATAATCTACTGCAAGATGACACAATTAGAAAGTATATTTAATTTCTGGACTCCAAGAACGGCGTTCTTCACATAAGTAACACCTGTCTGTGTGTGCATTCGGGAGGAGGACGGTGCAATCCCGCGCCCGGCCATCCTGATTTAGGTTTTCAATGATTTCCCTAAATCGCTTCAGGCAAATGCCGGGATGGTTCCTTAGGAAGCGCACGGCCGATTTCCTTCCCCATCCTTCCCTAATCCGAGCTTGTGCTCCGTCTCTAATGACATCGTTGTCGACGGGACGTTAAAACAGTAATCTCCACCTCCTCTGTTCGTGTGTTTAAGGTTGCGTTTTGAGGCTCAGGCAACATCGCAGTGACTATATTCCGCCTCTGGCAGCCAGTGTGTCGTTAGCTCAGAGGTTCCCTTGTGCGTTGCAGTGCTTGTACTATAAGACATAGCAGTTCGAATCACGGTAGAAGCCGCTGACTACAACCTTTTATTTTCCATTTTAATTAATGGAGTTGCAAACTGCTAGTAAAAATTTCTTATGCGAAATCTGAAGAATGCCTTTAAACATCAATCTTCGTCCGATTTCGACTTAGTAAATTAAGTTAATATCATGGATTTCTGCTTTGCAAATTCCAAGGTGCTTCACTGTAAAATAGACCCTGAAAAGATTCAAACCGACTGTCAACGATATAAATTTGAGCTTTGTTCGTCATATAGGTCTAACATGTCAGAAGGTTGTTTATGAAGTTCACATGTTCATTAATATAGTTCCCTTCTTCAAAATTTTTGCAATAGCATTTAACTGTAAACGTTTTCTAACACCGGCGTTAGCAATTCCTTTCCGTTCTCTGAAACCTTCAAAACGACAAATTTTTCTGGTTTAAATCTGATGACCTTAACTATCACTTCCGATCAACAATAAATACTTCATGAACTCCAAATGTGCAGTGTTCCTGCACTGCTACAGAGCATGCATTGCAAGGTATTCACACAGTTTATCACATAGACTTACCATAAGGAATGAAACAAGAACTGTAATACACTTTACACCACAGACGCTCACTCTGGCTTGACGAAAACATCCAAACATTGACCAAAAGTTGCACAAATAATTGAGTTTGAAAGGAAAAGAAACGAGGTATGAAGCATTTATAAATTCATCGAATGTAGTGAGGTGGTTTCATTTCGTCCCAGTCTATAAAATTAATTTCGGGCCATACTCAGCTCTTGCCGATTAATGTAATATAATACCCGCCTACTAATCAGGGCGTCTGTCTCCGTTGCTTTTGAGCGTGAATGGAAATTGTAGACATTTTCTGTGGAGCAACATTTAATAATGAAGCGTTTTAAATCATCAAAAGCGATGAGTGGTAGCAGGCGCTTTCGATAACGAACGGGAGAGTGCAGCGCCGCTGCTGTCGCCACGGCCGCTGCCAGTAGCCAGCAAATGGATCCCGGAGCTTTGCCGCATACGGCGTCCAGAGGAGGACAGTCTGCAGGAAATCTGCCGCAAAATCGTTACTGGATAAAATTTTGATATCGGTGTGTCACAAAGCGAAATAGATTGAATCTGCGCTACCGTTACATTCACGTCTTCAGCATTCAGACAGAAGAGGCTATAAAAATATTTTATGCCAGCTGCTCTCGATCCACTGACATTATGAACAGAAACAACGCACGCTACCGCTAGACCACAGGCGTAATCAGCCTAGAGTTCCTCTATCATGGGACAAGTTTTCCTCCAGGAAGTGCCGCAGTCTACAGTGTTGCCAGATTGTGCAGATTACCGGACTTAGAGAATTAGCGAGTTGGCCAGTTCTTTTGTCCCATGTCGCGATCGGCGCGGACTTAGCCTCTGAAGCGGCCGGCCGCCGGTCAAGTTTTATGTCAAAGAGTGTACATAGCAGTAATACTTCATAATTGGAGGTTTATCAGCAGCTTTATCTGAACCTCAAGCCACAGACTATGTTCAACGAAAATAATGAGGTTCTGCATTGCATTTAGTACCTGTTCTTTATGTTCTAATTTAGTTTCACATTAATTACAAATTTACAACTTTAAAAAGCCACTTTTGTCACTAGTGTATACAGGAACAATTCATTAATTGACATTAATAATAAATATAATCTTAAATATTAATATTTCATAACATAAAGTTAGTGCATTATTTTTTCATAAGAAGTAAAGGATATTAAGATTCGCTTAAAAAGATGTTCAGAACTATGAGACTGATAGTTTGTCCATAAATTTGATTTTCATAAATATCTACATTTCTCAGAACATTCTTTCTGTGCTTTGGGCACTTAAGGTTCTCAGTGTCTCATTTCTTTTGCTCTGTAGCTCATCTCCTAGGATCTTATAATTTGCCCTTGTTATCGTTGGTTTTTTTTTTTTTTTAGGCTTGGTAACCAGTAATTCCACCTGGTTTTACTATGCACAGCACAAGTCATCACTGATTTTCATACTAATTGAAGAACTTTGTTTCATATTGGATACATTTGTGGAATCAAGAAAGTTGTTTCCCAGTTTGCAGATGCTTAGGACTAGTATTCTATTCCACTGTAATTTAATATTCCTCTGTCTCCTTTTTTCCAGCGAGCTGGAGGAAGTACCCAGTGTCCACAGTAAACAGAAGCAGGGAAAGAAGAAAAAGAAACCCAAAGGTGGTGTACGACTTCTGTCATCATCGTCAGAGTACTTGTCTGCGGAGGATCCGATAATTGCGTCTACCAGCCACAAGAAACAGCAAGCTGTTGATTTTGATGAAAGTAATGCAGCTATGGAAAGATTTTCCGAAGCTGCTGTTCCATCTGACTGGATTACATCCAAAGAAAGTGTGAAAGGGTGGATTCCTTTTGAAAAAGGTGAAGTCATAAAAGTAAAAAATGGTGTCTGTGTTGAGGTAATAAAAAAGAAATTGCCTGATCAGACTGGTGTAGTTTCACACCACACTATAGAACATATTAATGGTGAACAATTCACTGCCAGGAACTCTCCACTCAAAGTAACAGGTGATAGTTTCACCACAAAAAGAAAGAAAAGTGAGGAAAGTAGTCATAAACATAAAAAACACAAAAAAATCCATGTGTCTGCCCTTGCAAATAATTATACTGAATAAATGTAGATTCACAATAAATTGTTAACACATTTTGATTATTTGCTGCTGATTGTTTTTAGCCGTTACTTGAAAATTTCTCCCTTGAAACAGATAATACATGCCTATCACTAGTGATATAGAATGCTACACAATGTCAAATGTTAACTATTTTGAGAAAGTGAGTAGAGAGCTTTAGGCACATGGCCAGTGCGCATACTTTGAGAGATAGACAGACAGTGGACAAATGAACTTCATATTGCACAGTCAAAGTTGCCAACGATGGCAGACAGTACCTCACTTAATTACACAGCTGCGTGCTCAACACATTTGACACCTGGCATTCATTGGACTGAGCATGTCACTGTGAGTGTGCAGGTGTGCTGTGCATCCTTAACTCGCGACAATGCCTTGCGCTTATGTCCTTACTATGGTCAGTGCAGTTAACATCATCAGCTGTGTCAAATATTAGTTGGGTGGTTTTTTTTTTTTTTTTTTTTTTTTTAATTAATGTTAGCTATGTCATTTTGATAAGATGAGGGACCGATAGCTGAACATTCATGCAGGACCAACATACTTTGGTGGAGCCTCTCAGCTACTGCTAGCCTTGCTGATTCAGATTTTTAGGAATACTAAAGATCCCTTATTGTAACAGCAGCCACAATACTTTATATTGTGCGTTGTTTATCCCACTACATTCTTTAGAATGTTCATGACTTGATTTTTGTGGCTAGTGGAGTAACGTATACAAATGAGCTTTCAGTAGTTAATTGACAGAAGCATGATGGAAGTTAGTCACATACATTATTGGCTGTGGTTTTTGCACACACTTTTTTTGTCTCTTGGGTCCGGTACACACATCATTCCACTTCTAATGTTCACTGCTGTGCTAATGACATGTCTGAACATGATGACTCATCAGCCACCGTGACAAATAGCCTTACCTTGCCAATGTCATTTGTGAATTTTTTTAAAAATGTTTAACAGCCATGTCACTGTTGTTGGTAATTTTTAAAAAGGGATATATCATGATCGGCTGGCAATACCACAATGTATAGTACGTGCACTGAGCTAGTGATACTGACAATGAGTTCTTTATTTGTACATTAATGTTTTCATCTGTAAATAATATTAAGTTGAAACCCCAATCAAGTCCAAATCCAAAGGCGGGGTCATCAATGAAATGCAACACGTAGAACTAAAAGCATGTTTATTACTGACAACAACATAAAACTAAAAGAGGACTGTGATGGACAGAAAGTCAGCTATTGATACAAACAATTATTCCAGAGTGCTGTCATTTATATAAACATCAAACATTCGGAACACAATGTACCTAAGAAATTTCCATAAACGATGAATACTAAACAAAAAATTGCTGGTAGTCATATTTGAACCAGTGTTTCAGAAGTTCTCATTGAAACCAATTACATCACCCTGGATCTAGATCATATCAGTGGTCTTCTGTATGGTGGCACTAGCAGATCCCCATCCTCCGGTCATGTTGTTACATACTCTGTGAGGAGCCTCGAAGGTAGCCCCTCTTGTCAAAGCTTCATGATTGTTCAATGGATCTTCAGTTTCCTTGAACCTCTCATAAGCCTGCACCTCTGGACTGCAGGGCTTCATATGGAAGACGTGGATGGCATCTGTGAGCTTTTGTCTTTTTGACAAAGAGTCGCAATCTTTGACTTAACATATAACATCCAAAAAGCAAGGAAGGGTATATTACAGCCCAAAATAGTGCTTTTGCATCATTTCCTGTATTCCTAAGTGCTGCACCAAGTCTCCCGGGCTGTATCTCATTGACCAGTGTTTGTCATTTAGCACTCTGTGTTTCTCCTTATATTAACCAACTGTCGTACTTCTTTGTTCCTGGTGATGAGGTGTTGCATGTAGGCATACAGAGTATCATCCGGTTGAAATGGGAACAACAGTCTCCCTTTTTGACGTCAACATACATGGGGAGCATATCTTCCAAAGTGTTATTAAAATGGTATGTGGGTCCATTCATGTATTGATCGTAGACAGTTGTGATGTTACAGCGTGAAATCAGCTCTGACACTAGCCTCGACTGGAAAATTTTTCACAATGAGGGGTAATCACGCTGGGTCCTCCGTGCATCAAATATCTGCTGCGAGGGTCTTTGCAATTTCCGGAGATTCAGTAGTTGCCCCAGCTTTAATGATAGCTTAGCAGGTGAGGTAGCCAGTGCAGACTATTATCGATCAATTTCTGTTTGTCAACTTCAGGAATCTTTCCAATAGGCTGATTTCAGTGTAGTGGAATGGTGCTGCTGCAGCTAGGATTGTTGCCAGATCCCCTGATGCCTTTGCGACATGTGCCTCCATCTGCGGCATTCCTTACAGTGGCTCACATAGAATCTAATGGCTCACAAGGGAACCTCCCCATCATACCCCCCTCAGATTTAGTTATAAGTTGGCACAGTGGACAGACCTTGAAAAACTGAACACAGATCACTCGAGAAAACAGGAAGAAGTTGTGTGGAACTATGAAAAAAATAAGCAAAATATACGAAATGAGTAGTCCATGCGCAAGATAGGCAACATCTAGGTTAGTGTGATCCCAGGAGCGCCGTGGTCCCGTGGTTAGTGTGAGCAGCTGCGGAACGAGAGGTTCTTGGTTCAGGTCTTCCCTCAAGTGAAAATTTTACTTTCTTTATTTTCGCAAATTTATCATCTGTCCGTCCGTTCATTGACGTCTCTGTTCACTGTAATAAGTTTAGTGTCTGTTTTTTTGCGACCACACCACAAAACTGTACGATTAGTAGACAAAAGGACGTGCCTCACCAATGGGAACCGAAAACATTTGATCGCAAGGTCATAGGTCAACCGATTCCTCCACAGGAATACACGTCTGATATATTCTATACGACACTGGTGACGGCATGTGCGTCACATGACAGGAATATCTTGTCGACCCACCTAACTTGTACACTTGGCGAATGGATAAAAAGATTCTTCTACCTTGCCCGATTTAGATTTTCTTGTGGATGTGATAATCACTCCCAAAAAAGTGATGAAAACATAAGAGTTTGCCACGTAAACTGCAAAACATGAATGCAACAGTTTCACAGTCGCATAGTTTTCCCTGTGCTCTGTCAAAACACATGTTTTTAACGCTTTCAAATTTTTCTGTGTGTAGACCGTCAAATCCTGCATATGTCCAAGCAAAACTGAACATGTCCTGGAATTTTGGAGAGCGAAGTTGATTATGTGTGAGTGCCTGAACTTTGATAATTGTCTGAAAATAAAAAATTAAACTTTTCACTTGAAGGAAGACTTGAACCAAGGACCTCTCGTTCCGCAGCTGCTCACGCTAACCAAGGGACCACGGCGCTCCTGTGCTCATACTATCCTTGATGTGCCTATCTTGCGCATGGACTACTCAGTTAGTATATTTTGCTTATTTTTTTCATAGTTCCACACAACTTCTTCCTGTTTTCTCAATTGATCTGTGTTCAGCTTTTCAAGGCCTGTTCACTGTGCCAACTTATAACTAAATCTGAGGGGGGTGCGATGGGGAGGTTCCCTCGTCAGTAGACACCTGGCCACCCTGATTCTGCCTATAATCTTCATGGATCCCAGGTGACGACCATATGTTGGAGCATCATGGAAGTACTGCAGGATAACTGGCCTTTGTTGAACTGGGATGATGAACAACAGTTTTCATCCTATTTGACCATAGTTCCTATTGTACAATGCTCCATTAATTGGAATTCTCCTCCTTCAAGGCTTTTATGGTTTTCAGCAATGCTGGATTTTTTCCTCTGTTCAGCAGCGACGTCACGTTATGAAGTGATACCTGAAACTTCATCTACACTATTGTGTTCCTTGAACAGCAGTCAGCATCCTGGTGTTTGAGTGTGCACTTGTATACCTTTGTGATGACATGCTCTTGAAGCCTAATCTTGGCAGTTGGCCTTGCAGATCCCTCAGGCTAGTTAGACAGCATAGAGAATGGTTGTCCATCACAATGGTGAATGTTTTACCAAATAAATGTGGTCAGAACTTGATGGCCCAACCAAGTGCAAAGCACTCCTTTTCGGTTGCTGAGTAGCCCATCTCATACTTGGAGAGTACTCTGGAAGCATAAGCTGTCACCTTTACAGTGGCTCCTTGCGTTTGCACCTATACCATAACCACTAATGTCAGTGTGAAGTTCTGTCATAGAATGCTTGGACTGGAGATGTTAGCCTCTCCTTACGGACAAGGAAAGATATTTCTTGGCCGTGCGATTTGAGGCAACATGTCATGGATTGTGCGGCCCCTCCTGCCGAAGGTTCAAGTCCTCTCTCGGAGCATGGCCGTGTGTGTTGTTCTTAGCATAAGTTAGTTTAACCCTTTCCACTCTAATGTCGAGTGCCACTCGCCATCGCGAAATTTGTTTTCCACTCCGATGTCGAGCCTCATCGACACGACTTTTCAAAGCTGTCAGGCGTATTTTGAGTCTACTAGGCATTATTGCTGCAGTGTGCTGCCATCTAGGAGAACTAGTGTTAACTCGGTGTCGAACAGTAGCAGCTGTGTTAAGTCAAAGATTGTAATTATTACGTTCAAGTCCATGCGCTCAAAATGGCCAGTTCTTCATGTACAGTCTTTTCTGAGGAAGAGATTTTAGATCTTTTAGAGCAATCTCTAAGTGAAAACGAGAGTGAAAATGATTTTGATTATGATAGTGATTCATTTCAAAACAATTTGAGTGACAGTGACGAAGAAAACAGTGACAATGTGCATGTTTCTAGTGATTCAGCAGAGGATTCGTGGCGAATGTGGAGCGACACTTGACACTGACTTCACAGATTTTCCTTTTGACGAATCAAAGTGTGGTTTTATAACAGAAAGTAGTTCTGTTCCATCATCGTCCGCCAGATTCTTTCAATTAATTTTTACAGATAACCTATTTCAACAAATAGCAGATGAAACGAATAAGTATGCTACATCAAAAATACGTAAAGTGACACCACTTCCACAACATTCGCCGACGATCTATGAAAATTTTCTGGGCACTTCATGTTTCTAATCCGACGAGTGCTACACATGTCAACAGTCAGGTTCAGTCACGTCTGAGTAAAGTGACAAATGTACTGACTTACTTGTCTGGCACGTTTCTCGAAATTTATCGACCGTATCAGTATTTAGCTGCTGATGAATCTACAGTATCGTTCAAGAGTCGTGTATTATTCAAAATGTACAATTCTCAAAAACCAACAAAATGGGGACTCAGAGTTTATGTAATTTCGGATTCATCAAATGGTTATATCTGCAGTTTGATACCCTATTTTGGCGCTGTAACAACTGAGTCGTTGATTTGTCCACACTTGAATTTTTCTGAGAGAATAGTTCTTCAGTCGCTAGCTAATATCAGAAATGCTACAGGGCACTCAGGGTATCATTTGTACACTGACCGTTTTTATACAAGTGTTGCATTAGTTGATGATGAGCTGTTGAAACAGAACATGCATCTCACAGGAACGATTCAGGCCAATCGCAAAAGCCTTCCAGCTGCAATCAAGAAAGGAGCTCTGTGTCTAAGGAAGCACGAAATAAAATGCCTCCGCAACAACAAAATGATGGTTCTGGCATGGCAAGATAAACGAACAGTTCTCATGCTTTCTACAAAAGCCAATAACTCAGTGTCACTTATAGAAAGGAGAAACAGAAAGGAAAGGGAAGAAATAAAGAAACCAAATGTGATTATTGATTATACTTCAAAGATGGGTGGAGTTGATCGATCTGACCATTTTATTTCCAGTTACGGTTTTCTAATGAAAAGTCTCAAGTGGTGGCGAAAACTATACTTCTGGCTGTTGGAGGTAGGACTTGTAAACAGCTATTTACTATACAAGAACCACTGTGAGAAAAACAACTTGACAATACCATCTCAAAAAGCATTCCGTAAAAGTGTTATAAGAGGATTAGTTGCCGAAGAAAGAACTCAAGGACAGAAACGAGGACTTCGTTCAACTTCTGATGATGAGGAACGCTTGAATGGAAAGTTGCTTCCTGGGAACAAGCATAAGGATTGTGCAGTGTGCTCAGACAGAAAAAAGAAAGTTGGCAGGCGTGAAACTGTGTATTACTGCGAAACATGCTCACGAAACCCAGCTCTTCACCCTGAAGAGTGTTTCAAAAAATACCACACGATGGAAAGTTTTGTACTGTAAAAGCTTACGTAAATATATGAATGAAAGCACACATTTTGTTTTAATGTATACACCAATTGTTGGCCAGCGGCCACATTGTTTCCACAAAGAGATCCGCGCAAATCTCTGCGGTGCACTGCCGCCCAGGCGCTGGCGATTTAAATAAGAGCATGCGGAGCCAGGGGGGGGGGGGGGGGGGGTCTGCCTTACGGAGTGCAAAGGCTTAAGTAGTGTGTAAGTCTATGGACCGATGACATCAGCAGTTTGGTCCCTTAGGAATTTATACACATTTGAACATTTGATATTTCTTGCACCTCATTCCAGAAAAATTAGCAGAGTCCTTTTTTGTACATTCGAATAGTGGTGGAGATTGGTGCTAAAGATTGATACCTCTTCAACATTCTTTATTATGTCTTGATGTGTGGGGTGAACTTTAACAACTGCTTTCTCTTGTGCACTTTGACGTTTCTGGCTGTCATACGCTGCTGTATCTCTCCTCTTGTTATCTGGTGTATGAGAGGGGCAAAATCATGGTGGTCTTCCACAACTGCAATAGGGATCACATTCAGCATGCCCTTTTTTCAGATTCTTTTCCTCAGTTTGCTGACACCATTTCATGATTTCCTCTGATGTGACACCTTTTACCAGAAGAGCATGGTACATATCTTTTGCAACTCCTTCCCTCATGTGGTAGATTTTTGTCAGCTTCTGTCATATTCAGATTCACAATGTGGTATAGGTTCAGAACATCATGTACGTACAACTGTGTCATTTCCCTGTGACATTGGGATCTGTTCATTTGTTTTGCTAAAAGGACTTGCTGCGGATTGTCATAAATGTTTTTTCAGTTCAGCAAGGAATTTGTCCCATCTATCAAACTTCTCTTTGTTGTTCTTAAACAAGTACAGGTACAAATTTACCAAACATGTCATGTCATCCCACCTGTTGTTTTTGGCAACTCAGTCGAATCCTTTCAACCATTTTGTTGGGTTCTGGCCAGTGTCTCTGGAAATCGCTGATAGCTGTCTGACTTACTACTATTTTGGAATCCATGTATCTCCTGTATATACGGGCCTTAGGAGTAATATACTGCCTGTATTCTGGTTCCTGTCTGTGAAGGCGATGGCTTTTACATTGTCTAATTGGCGCCATGGTGATTTAAGTATTCTGAAGTACCTAGTGTCTCCACCAAAAAGTCACATTCAAACCACAATCAAGTTCAAATCTGAAGGCAGAGTCATCAGTGAAATGCGGCACTTTGAAAGCTCATTCATTAACTCAGTATGCAGCCAGAACAGAACTGAAATTTTGAATGAGGAATGCAGCTTGTGACGAAGCAAGCTGGGATATACTTTACTTCCCCTCATGTTTTACCATCTGCCTCCTTAAAATTTGTCTTTTTCATTTTTGAACTAATCACCAGTAACACACTTGTGTATAATCTGCATTTTCGTATAAGAGAAAGGTTGGTGCTCAGTTTTAAAGAATATAACAACAGCTCTAATTTTGTGCTTAGTTTTATGTATGTAATTTTCTAATTTATTTTGACTATTCCTAGTTAGTATGTTTTGTTATAGGGTGAAATCAGTAATTGTTTCACGTTTTAAATTCTGTTGTTGACATATAAACAAATATAAATTCTGTACTAATTATAAACATTTGGAAGATGAAATACTAGTAATCTTAAAGGATCTATTTGGCTCTATTCGAAAACATGTTAGCAAAACCAGCCCTTCATTAATTCCAAAGTAATTAACAGTTTTGTCAAAAGTATTGTTTACATAACTATGTTGTTAGTTTCATAATTTAAACAAATAATTTGGCCTAACTTTTGTTGTAGAAGAAACTGTTAAAAAGACGAAATTTTTCTATGTAGACAGTTAATTTAATGAGTTAAGTTTTAATTGTAATTTCTGTAAGCTAAACTTCGAACACTGTGTAGTTTCGGTACCTATTATTGTGAGGATATGTAAGGGCCCGATTTTTGGTCCCGAGACAGTCATTTCACAACCAAGTTTCATACAGAAAACCCGTGTTGGTTAGATCAACAACAATGCATCAACTTAACTGTGAAATAAGTGTAACACAATTAGGCCGTGTGTTAAAAAAAATGACAGTGTGTTTCCATACTTACCTGTTTATTATTCAAGAAATGTGAACTATGTGGTTAGGCTTTTCCTGCTTGTAGATGTTCAATAGGAAACTATTGTACAAGGTGTATATGACCCGGGAGATCCGGGAAAAACCCGGGATTTATTTCACCCGGGAGAAAAATGGTAAAAACCCAGGAATTTTTTAGAGTTCCAGGAATTTTTCATTGTTTTAGTTTTCAGTTAAATTTTTGTGATTTTGACTGGTGAAAACCAATCCTCTAACAAAGAATATTACTGTATCCCACTTCTGCAGAATAATACTGCAGCAAAAAACATGAAGGAGAGAAAGAAAATGAAAATAAAACTTAAGTTGCAAAGAAAATACACCATATACAACAATAAACACAGTGCTCATACAAGCGTCTGCCAACATCAAAGTGTGACAAAGACTACAGGAAAACTATGCAATGCTTCCTAGCAACAAATTGCCTCCGATGAGCGAGATGTGACAGCTGTTTACGGTAGCTTCGTTTGAGCAGTTGCGGGCGGGCTCTTGCGCATGCGCAGTTGAGTCGCTTATGAGTAGATGAGTAGTACCTTCTCCAGCTCCTGGCTCCAGATGTGTGGCTGGGCACCCAGTTCGGAAATATTGTAGATCCGGGGCTGATCCACAGAGCAGTCTTGAGTTGTAGTGAGGAGGTGGGTAGTCTCCACGTGACCTGTTTTTACGTTCAGTGATTTTGCTGGTTCCTCTTCATTTATTGCTCTCACATTAAATGAAAACAAAACAGATTTCTGTGGCCGGGAGCTACCAAATGAATTAAAATACGTTCGCATAATTACGGAAGGCTAAAATATGTTGTTAGTTTCAGGTTTTATTTCCACCTTTCTGACAATCAAGCATTAATTGCCTTGCAGAACAATGAAGTTATTTTTGTCAATTTGCTAAAGAGATTTGGCTTTTATTAATCTTTCACACTGGGGCAGGCAATTTATTTGAAACGAAGTGTTTAATTTCACACTGTTTGCTAGTTTCAACTGTTCGCTGCATTTCAAGTGCATGTTTTTCATCTTCTAGCTCACGTGGCATTATGCCATAATAAAGAACCAAACATGAGATAATACAGTACTAGTACTCAAGAAAATATACATCCGATTCTGGATATACGAATGTGCACTTTAAGCCGAATTATGCATTTTAATATAGTTCATGAAGTTCCGATGCTCTTGAAGTATCCTCTGGTGTCTTGTTTCTTTTATTACATAATGCAAGATCTTTTAATGTTTTACACATACGAAGATGCGGGCTTCCTGCATCCACTAGCTGCGCAAGCGCAGTGACGCCTGTTGCCTGGTGGTCTCTGGCAACTGCTGAAACGAACCAATTTCTAACAGGTCATGGCCTAATATTGCGAATGATGGTTTGAAAAGTGTTACTTTCAAAGTAAATTTCCTTTTACGCAAGATGAACTATGTGCGAGTATGTACGATGAATTTCTTAAATCACAGAGCGTTTGACTCATTTAAAAATCAGCTCTGAGTACGACCATCTAGAAGATTTTCGAGCCCAGAAGATCAAACATTTACGTCATTATTAAAAATTTTACTGGCACATTTGTGTGATGTATCACCATGCGCAAGAAACGTGTGGAAGCTTAGCTTGCAACTTATTAATCTTAGAGACCTATATTATATGTGAAAGCTTTTTTTTGTAGTAGCAACACTATGTATATTAATTTAAATCATTAACTTTTCTTATTTGTGTGTTTGATCTACTTGAGTGAGATCTTGCTATTGGCTGACTACATCCTATCCTGTCATCAGCTGGCTTGATCACGTAACGTGCTATGACTGGCTTCCAAAAGCACATCGCAATCTCGATTTCTATGTTTCGGAAAGTAAAATGCGGTGTTTGGTGGAATTCGAATTTATACTTTCGTAACATGAAAATATGCAGTGTACATGTTGCTGCACCTCAAAGATCTTTACAAAAAGTGTCTTTCCCCCTCGAGTTTCTTTTTCTAAAGTGCCAGGAAATCCTTTGTTGGTGTGTAAAACCATAAACACTCAAAGCAGTGATAAGTTTTACAGTGCCGAGGAAAAGTATACTGTCACTTAACACAGAAAAAGTGTATTTTCACCCGGGAGAAAGTGTATTTTCAACCGGGAAAAACCCGGAAATTTTTTTCCTTGTCCATTTATACACCCTGTTGTAGCAATATGTGGATGTTCGCCTGCAACTTATTTATGATGCTTATCAAAAGTTAAACAATAGTGCACTAGCCATGTAACTGTGTATTATTGGGGGGTTGTGAACAGTGGAAGTAAAGTACTGAGCACCTGTCAGCTACATCATTTAAAGTAGACAGTACTGCACTTCCACCCCTATTTTTTCAGCAAGTATGTCGACACCAAGCACGATCAGTGAAGAAATAAAGCAGGGAACGTCATCACAAGCTTTTTATACAAACATTGTATATTCCAGAATGCTAGTATTTATACAAACATAAAATATTACAGAATTTACAAACATATTTCAAGAAGCTTCCAGATGTGATAAATAATCAATAACTCCCAGTGGTCGGGTTTGAACAGGCATCCCACAGCACACTAGCAAGCAACGCGGACCACTACGCCACACTGCGTGCACAATACCTCATGGCAACATAGCATATTTGCATAATGGAATAACTTGCAGGCATAAACATAATAATTACAGATGATTTCAAAACACACACACACTCACACACACGCAACACCACCACACCCTGTATCGTGTGGATAATACAATGATTGTATTAACGCAATTGCAGAAACTTCTGCCTTAATGCGATTTGTGGACTTACAAAAACATTATTCTTGATATGCTAGCATCCTAATGGAACATAGGCTGTATTTATCAAATACTTGTTGCACTCTTTCACAGCAAAAGAAAGGAAGGAAGATTGGGGTAAAATGTCCTGTCTGTGATAAGGTCATTAGCTATGAACAAGCTCAAATTGGGAAAGAATTTAGCCACACCCAAGAATTTAGGATGTGACCACTGTGTCAGCTCTCTCATTTCTTTTGCAGCAGTCAATTTAGTATCAGTAGTCACAATGTCATCAAAATCTTACCTTATCTTTAAATTAATTGCTCGACAGCACAGTCTAAATAAATGGTATAGCCTGCGATGTAGCTTGATTGTAGGCTGTAGCCTTAATTGCAAACATAATTATTCGCCTCAAAACTTGCTAATTATAATCAGTTATCATATTTTCAATATCCGTCTCTTTCCATTTGCTCTGTGCAGTACATTACTCCCTTTCATCACTTCAGCTACAGTCGGATTGCAAGTGTTATTACTTCAGCTATTCATTTATGTACTTCCTGCAGTTGAGCTAAATCAGTGTTGTTGGTTATCATTTGTATTGGTTATATAAAATCATATTGAGTCAATGTGGTGATACTCGATGAATCTCCGGGATAAAGCATATACTTTCTCCATAGACGAGATAGGAACTATACAACGAAAAAGGAATCCCAATTTGAATTGTATATTTGCCACACCCACGCAGGGCTGTAAAAGTGGCCCAATCCTTAATATGAATTCTGGAGTTTGGAAAGAACGTTGTGTAGAGGTTCTGGCTAGTGCAAGCCACAGCTCCAGTCACTGCTGTGATTGCAGTAACCAGTCGGTGCACAATCAGTCATCACAGCTGGGCCCCACGCATCGGTACAACCACTCAACAGGCAACCAGCAGCATTGCTGAAATCCAGGATGCTACTGCCATGTGGCCCAGAGAAGCATCATCACTCCCACTCCACCCACTATAGAAGTAATCGTCGTCATTTATGCTGCGGGTCACCTGTCGTACGGTCCAGTGTCGCTTCTGACAGGCTGAGTGTTACAGAGCCACCACTAGACTGTGAGGCAAGAATGCACAGCCAGCAGTAACTCAGCAAAAGCTGCACTAACTGCATGCCTAACAAGGATGCTCTGCTCCAAGGCGCACAGCACTGTATTCAGGCTGTAGCAGGATCCAGTCAACACATTGTGGGTTTGATTCCCCTCTACCATCCACTGTACATGGACATTGGATCTCTGATGTATGCTAAATGTAATAAATAAATCAACTAGTTCCAATTAGAAGTGCAAATACTGACATTCATTATTTGAAATTTATATTCAGGTAATTTTATTGGAACAGCTAGCTGATGAACATCACTGAGTTAATGGCATCAACTCACCAAATACTACAAAATAAATTTTGTGAAAATACTTATCTTTGCAGTGTAGAGTAATCTTGTCGTAAGTGTTTTCATGTAATTAATAACTGGGCAACTATTTGTACCTGATCTTGTGTTCACTGCATCACTAGTACCAGACAAAAACAGATCTTTGTACTGTCTTAGTTTCACTTACAAATAGTTACAGAACCTTTTACAACTTCATTGTGTGCTGATGAGTACATACACAAAGCAGATCTTTCTACAACATAATGGGAACTTAACTTGTGGGTGCTGCTACAGTGGTATAAGTAAACGTGCAGTAACACCATATTACAACATATTATTGAGATTCTCACAAAATTAAAATTTTGATTGTAAATTATGTGCGTACAAAAGATTAAGTACAGTACTGAGTTTCACAAAAGGACCGAAAATATTTGCCATAAGCAACATTAGATAAAGTTAGTTTTCTATACAAAATTTGGAAAATGTAATTTTTAATTGGTTCCAAATAACATTATACTTATGAATAACTAAATTATTTTAACTGCCATTATTTGCACAAGGTCTGTTTAGGAGTTGTACATTTTAGTTTCACAAGTTTTTTTATTGCATTATGAAATATATCATTAAACAGAATTAACACTGTAATTTTTTAAATAAGTCTTACATGATAATAGTGGTGCTGTTCTGAAATAGTTGTACTTTTAAATTTGATATCATCTGACATAGTATGTTGTAAATTTTAGGCTTGTATAAGGCAAAGTCACCTTTGAGCATTTACTCACATGGTAACGGAAAATCCTGTGGTGAAGAAGGATCAAATATGAGATGTGAGATTTTTTTGTTTTTGGAAATAATTTTATTTCTTCACCTGTGTCAAGATTTTCCTCTTCAAAATAGTTCCCATCATATATTAAAACACACACACACACACACACACACACACACACACACACACACACACACACACACTTTTCCCAGTTTCTGAAACACTTCTGGAACTGTGTTGATGGGATAGCTATTAGCTGTCTCAACAATGTGTTTTTAATCTCATCTGTGGTTGTAAAATGACAGCTCTAAGGTTCTTTTTGGGAACAGAAAAAAGTTACATGGAGCTACGTCGTGAATATAAAGGCTGAGGATTCATTACACCGTTGTTTTTGGCCGAAAATTAATAATCAGATAACATAGAGTGAGCAAGTGTAATTATCGTGGTGTAAAAGCCACAAATGGTTTGTCTACAAGTCTGGCCTTTTTTTCCTGCAATGCTGCATGTAAATGGCATTGGGTTTGTAAGTAGTAGTCATTATTGATCATTTGACCTTTGAGTCGTGGTACACTATATCGATAAAATCAGAGAATGCAACAAGTGTTTGACTAGATCTGTTGAGATTTTTACAGTTTTGGTATTCAGTGCTTCCACTGCAAGACTGAGCCTTAGTTTTTACTATCAAAAACAGTCTTGATCACAATTTATTTATTACAGTGACCGGTTTCGACCACTACTGTGGTCATCTTCAGACCAATGAGTAAGAACCTCCTCCTGCTGGATGTGATTCTCCAGCAGGAGGTGGTTCTTACTCATTGGTCTGAAGATGACCACAGTAGTGGTCGAAACCGGTCACCGTAATAAATAAATTGTGATCAAGACTGGTTTTGATAGTAAATGTTTGTAACACATTGATCACTGTTCACTCCCATTATGTATTTAAAAGTAATGAGCCTTGGTTCTCACATGATAACTATAAATCCTTTCCAGTAGTTCTGCTTCATTGTTGGCTTCATCTAGTGACTTCATCACAGTTTTTTCCATTCTTGTATCAAAATTGAACACAAATTCTCTGATTCATTTTTATACAAAATAAATAAATCACCAGTGCTTCCAAAACATGCACAATTTTGACAATTGACAACAGACTAAATATCCAGTATGGCAAATCAGGTTTAGATACTTTTTAGTTGGGTTTTCCAACGCAGCACTGAAAAAATTGTACAAATTAGACTAGTACAGCAAACAAAATTAACAAATTCTCATTAAACACACCTCATATAACTTGCCATATTACAATGGAGAGTCCAGGATGTAATAACAATGTGGAAAGGATAGATTGCTCCTCATCGCGTAGAGATGGCTTTCAGTCACAGACGGGCATAATGAAAAAGAATGTTGTTGTTGCTGCTGCTGTTGTGTGAATCTGGGTCTCTCTACTTCCGGAGAAGGGCCTTGTCCAAAACAGAATTATTTCTAGCGTTCTTTTTTATCATGCCCATCTCTATCTCAGCACCTCCTCTGTGATGAGGAGCTTTCTATCATTTCCATATTGTTATTTTTTACCGTGAAATGGAGTCATTTAGTGGCAGATAAGCTCATATTCAAAAAGCTGAATATACCAGTTTGATTTGTGTGTTGTTTTTCAGAGCATTCTTATACATGTAGCTACTTATCCTGATGCAGCAACTCAGTTAATTTAAGTAACTCTTCAACACACGTTGCTGTTGTCATTCATACTGAGTGGCAGCTCAGACAGACATTGTTCTGTCACCAGAGACGTATTCTTCTATGCTGTACAAAGGTTGCTCTTCTAGTATACACATAATTTTAATCCTAAATTGTTCAATTAGTAGTGACAGCATATCCTCAGGTAGAGCATTAAATAATTTTAGAGACACTATTGGGACGCTGTTGTGTGTCTTAGTTAATCAACATCTTGGTGTGTCTATACTGTCTTCATAGTGAGTGCTGTATTGGTGAACTTAATTTCTCTTCCTGTAGCACTTTGTGTGAACAAGGTAGTTGAAAATATATTGGCTGAACAGGCAGAACTACTAATTTGAAAAAAAAAGTAAATAAAAATTTGTTTGCAGAGGTCAGTTTTTTTGTTTGAGGCAATGATCCTCATTGCCTTCTTTTGTAATAAAAGCACACTCTTGCAGCCTGCAGAATGGCCCCACAGTAACAGTCCACAGCTGTTGTGACTGTCGAACATTGCGTGGTTGACTGTTAATAGGTACTGGTATGGAACAGCACTTTTTAATTTCCTCAAGAGATATGGGGCCTGTGAGAGTTTGGAACATACATGTTTGGTGTACTATAGCAAGGTTAACTTTGTATCAATGAAAAAGCCCAGAAGCTTAACAGCTGCTGTGTCACCCAGTGTTACAGTATCACTTAGGATGCATATCATCCTGTGTGTGTTGTGTTCATTAATTTTTGTGTTGTTTATGACGAACCAGGCCTTGGCCTCTCTGAATAGGACTTGTTGAACAGCTTGAAGTACGTTCTCCCCTTTTGAGAACAATGTTGTGTCATCTGCAAACTGCAAGGTGTGCCCATTGGAGCATATGTCATTAATGAAAATTGAGAACAATGAGAGCTCTATTACAGATCCCTGTGGCACACCTAGTTTTAACTTCGTTTCACCTGATTCTGCTCCTTGCACTGTGCACTGATACAATCTGTTGCCTGTTATTTAGGTAGGATTTGAGAGTTCATAGAACAGCTCTCCCAATACCATAAATTTTTTAGCTTGCTGAGCAGGACATTATGTGGGATACAAACAAGTGCCGCACCAAGGCCTCAGAGTAACATTGCTATAGAATCCTTGTCTTCAAACCCCTGACTTATACGTGTAACTAAGTCAAGTATGCTTTTGTAGTTGACTTGTCCTTCTTAAATCTGTGCTGTGTATCATAAAAGAGGTTATTTCCTTCAAAATAACTTCTTGGCTGATCTTTCATTGTGAACTCCATCACCTTAGCTATCACTGGTGTTACAGATATAAGCCTGCAGTTTGACACTTCAAGTGGGTTACCTTTTCATAAATTTTTACTGTTTGTGATACTTTCAGGAAGTCTGGAAATTCTCCTGCATGGAGGCATTTATTTGTTACTACTGACAGTGGTTTAGCAGTTTTGCAGACTATAGTTTTTAAAATAGTACAGGACATGCCATAAATGTCAGGGCTCCCTGAGTGTTTGTAGTCTTTTACTGTTTTTATTATCTCTCTTGGGTTCACTCTCTTCCACATTACCAGGCTGTATTTATTTCCATTTTCACAGTAACTGCAGGACCTGTTTTGAAGTTAGGAATTTCACCTCCTGTACTTTCTGTTTTATTTATAAAATATTCATTAAATTCATCTGAACTGCAAAAATTTGAGCAAGAGGTGGGCTTTTGCGTATGTTTATTTAGCAGATGCCATACTGCCTTGCAAGGATTGTGGGCTTCTTCAATAAATCTGGCTTTGCTTTCCTTCTTTGCTTGACTGGAAAGACCTGATTCCAAATCATGGACATCATGTCTAGTGGATAGCGTAACACTAGAGATCTGAGAAGCTAGTGTACATTTTCTTACGACCTCAATCAGCACATCATCTACTACTACTGTTTGTGACCCTTCTCAATCAGTCGTTGCCTATAACTCAATGGATTTATCACCGAACCTCTGACGTGGTATTGAGACAGAAAACGTTTCAAGTACTATACAAATATCTAGCTGCGGTGGCGTGAGGGAGTCACAAATACCTCTTACATACCACATTCCTTAGCCGAATCACTTTCAAAATTCAGCGATTTTATTACGAGGTTGCACCATAGGCGACGTGTAATTGGAGTGCTGGTCTGATACTATATACTCCTGCGATTGCCGTCATGGTATTTGTCCAGGCAAAAAGCCACCTCATTCAGAGGTAATGTCGTTCCTTGATTTACCAAGCCAGTATAACTCTTAACATGGATACTTGTGTGCACCCATAGAACCCTTACCGCTTGTGACAGAAACATACCGTAGTTGTTGGGATAGAGGGTTTTTTTTTTTTTTTTAACATATGGCGGTTAAACCTCTCTTTCTAGGACTCTATGGTGGCACTAACAAGAAACACCTATGAGACATGTCCATCCATGGTTGATTTTCTCTGAGTATTATTTTTGATGTAGGTAATCAGTTATTGATAACGTATTATACTTAGTAGTAGGGGGTGCGTGATATGTTTGCATTTGAGCATCAGGCTTATAAAGTATGTGTTTGTGTTCTGACATGTGTAAAGGTAATGACTATGTCCAGTTGTAAGGAAGGTATGGATTTGACGTGGAGTACTGTGATGGTGTGGGAAGAGTATATCAAGTCATAAGAATGTTACTGATATTTCTATTTCCAGAGCCACAGCCGTCAACAGAGTGTATTTCCGATACTTCGCTCATTGTCAAATGTCATTCAGCTGAGACCGCAATTGTAACATTTAGTTGTAAGTACAGAGATAAAACATATATGTGACTGATTTCTTAGGATAAACATTCTACCTGTACGTGCTTGGCCTGCAGCGCTGGTGACCTGTGCTGGGGTGATTCACATTTCCTATTAACGGTAGGAGCTGTCAGAATGGAGATGCCTTTTGAAGTGTAAGAATGTATATGAAGAAACTGGGCAAGTTGCCCTCTAGATGTCCAAATAGTGAACTAACACTTAGTATGTGTTGGATAGCTTTTGCGATCGTGTGGAAACTTGAGAATGAATATGGAGGTGCGTTTGCGCTGGATCGTTACTCCCGCCCATGTAATTGACTGCTTCTGAACATTTCGCCCCTTTGTTTAGTTGACAGAAGATCGATTGTGGTGTGTGCATCTAGCATGTAGAAGACATGTTTGGCAGTTCTCTAGACATGAGAAACACTTTATTTGAAGTTGTAAATTATAGGGATGATTTGGAATCTACTACATCACCGATATCGGTATTTGAGAGTGGAAATATCAGTTTCCTCTATTTGTTTCGAGTTGCCAAGTAAACGTCTTCACAAACAGGATAAACTTCTAGTTACTCAATGGTCTAGAGCATGCTCCACATAACTAAAGTTTCGGGTTTGTAGAGAAATAATTCCCAGTCTGCATCTTTGGAATTATGTTGCATGAACGATTGGTAGGATACTGCTGTGTGCAAACCATGCAAAAATATATTTGTTCTTGTAATCCCAGAGTCTGGAGATGGGTGTAGAAAAAAAAGCAAGCAGGGAAGCAGGTCTGGACCAGAAACAATAACGTGTTTGTGTCTAGGGAGAAACGGGCCAGTCTGCACAACAGTTCTGAGAGTGACTTCGATCGACTGATGGCTTTCGGATGTAAAAGGGATGATTTTGTATGGTGGAGGATATGAATTATATGTTTAGTACATTGACACAGTATGCGGTGATATATTGCAGGGTTGGAGATTGTTTTCACGCTCTAGTATTCAAGCTCCTGTCCTCAGTATGAGAACAGTGTAATTGAGTAAGAGTCTTTCCATATTTGATGATATGTATGGCACTTTGAAAGCTTTAGTTGTCGGTGCAATATGGCAATCAGTGTAAAACAGTTTATTGCCTCTGAATGTCACGTCTGTAGAAAGAAAGAAAAGGCGGATGGTGCTTCCCTAGGACTGAGGACAATTGTGACATATAGACGGTGTGAGTGTAGGCATACCATAATTTTTTCGGGTGCTGTACAGATATAAAAGATAAATGCCTTGTTTGTGTAAAGTGTGTATTTATTGCATTTTAAACTTACTGTGGCTTATGTTATGTAAAATGTGTATATATTGTATTGTAAAGTTACTGTGGTTTATGTTGTGGCATGACAAAAGAAGATGACTGCGTGTGCTATCGTGAGGGACGTATAGTCAGCACATCGATAACGGGGAGGGTAGGAGAGAGATTTTTTTATGTGGGAAATTATGTGCGCTATGATACTGAGATTCATTCCACAAGCACAGCCGTCATTACCTGTACATCAATTGGAGTCAGACTGTAGCATCAATCGTAATATTTAATTGTAGTTACACTGGTAAATATGTTCCGGGCTTCCAGTATTCTTGTGAGTCTAGTATGTATTTGATGATCTGTAGACAACTTAGCGGGCTTAACTGTCAATGAAATTTAGCGATCTGTCGAAAATAATTTTACCGCTGAAAGTCTCGTCTGCAGAAAGAAAAAAAAAGGTGGATGGTGCTTCGATACTGGTGGCATCAGTAATTCAGCAGGTAAATTCGATAAGAACCAATCATAATGTTCGATTCATTCACAAGACATCCTTTCTGCTGGGATGTAGGAGTCTCTACATAGCAGTGAGAACGTTTGCGTATGTTGAGAGAAGGAAGGGTACCACATTAGTACCGCTGAGAAGAGTGCATTCGATGTTATTCTGCACTATTTTCGTAAACAGAGTCTGTTAGGGAAAGAATTTCCCCGCATACAAGCTGAGACATCGCGAAAACTCCTACAAAAGCACATGTTATGCATTTTAGGGACACTATGCAATTTACTAGAGTTATTATTTTAGATAGCTATGTGGTTTCAGCATAACATTGAGAATGTTGCTATATGTGCTTGCGATGGTATGTAGCTATGCGCGGCGATGCGTCAGCCAAACGTCACGCATGGTCCATTACAATCGCTAGGGAGAAAGCAGCTTGTGCTATTCTGGAACAGATTTCTGCAGCGTCGCTCGGCAATAAGCTCTTCGCTGGAACGCAGGTAGAGGGAGGGTTCACGACAGCAGGGGTGAACACGCGTGCGGCCCACCTTGGAATGTCTGCGCTTTGTATATAGGTCTGCGCTCCCATCCAGTCGCATCATCAATGGCACCAAAGTGAACATGTATTTCGAGAGGAATTTGTCAGATGTTGAGTATGAAAGGGATATACTAGGTCAGTTCGACTCTAGATCTCGTGGTGGAGAGGCTGTCTGCAGAATAAAGACTCATGTCCAACACAGGCAGAGTCCTTTTCCCACAATTCCCTTTCCCCCCCACACACATTGGATTACATCACGAAACTGATGACAGCGCCCTCTGCTGGTGGTACTGTGTACTAGGTCCAGACCTTGTGGTGAACACACTGCTTGCCGCCATCTTGGAAACAGCACTTGCGTCATCAGGTGATGTCAAGGCCGCCATCTTGGATTACGTCATGGAATGGACGACAGCGTCCTCTGGCGGTAGTACTGTGTACTATGTGAGTTGGATTGTGGACCTCCTGGCGAACACACTGGATAGTGGTGCTGTCTCTAATTGTTTAAATAAAGACTGGTGCATGATTTCGACAGTTGAAGATTAGCAAACATGTTTGCAGAATCTTTTAGATTGATTATTATTTTGACAATTTACGAGTTGTTTGGCCCTCTGGAAGTAAATGTATTGCATTATTTATGAGTGGTTTGCATGTCTGTAGGCTCTGCAGTGCATTATTTCGACAGTTTACAAGTAGCAAGTGCATATATAGAGCATTATACATGAGTTATTTATGCATCTGTATGCTGTGTGGCATGTCAGAGCGTGTGTTCTGTATCACTGTCATAAATATACTCCATCCCCAAATAAATTTTTCCAAAATAAATAAAGTACACTCCTTCCAGAAGCCGAGTGCAGGCTGAGTCCTTTTCCCACCAATCCCTGGGAAGAGGTGGTGGTCGGGTGACTTAGGATAGTGAAAGTGAGCTTTGTTTCCCACAATTTTCTTAGGTTGGTAAAGAAACCCCAAGTGACCTTTCTTTGCCGCCAAAATTCAAACCTTGTGCCAGTTCCTAGGACGAGGTGGTGGTCTGGTGACTCAGGTTAGTGGAGGTAGGCCAAGTGCCCCTCCTTTGATGCCATTTTCTTAGCTTGAAGAGATAGGCGAATTGAGCTTTCTTTACAGCCAAAATTCAAACTTGGCGCCAGTTCCTTAGGAGAGATGGTGTTCGGATGACTTAGGTTATTGGGGGTAGCACAAGTGACTTATTTTCCCCTGATTTTCTTAGGTTAGTAGAGGTAACCATGGCGTGATGCATTATCCTGTTTGTATTTGAACTTCCCGCCATTTTTCTGGGGGAGGGGAGGGGGGTTAGGTTAGTGGAGGTAGCCCAATTTATCTACAGGGCTATTACAAATGATTGAAGCGATTTCATAAATTCACTGTAGCTCCATTCATTGACATTGGTCACGACACACTACAGATACGTAGAAAAACTCATAATGTTTTGTTCGGCTGAAGCCGCACTTCAGGTTTCTCCCGCCAGAGCGCTCGAGAGCGCAGTGAGACAAAATGGCGACAGGAGCCGAGAAAGCGTATGTTGTGCTTGAAATGCACTCACATCAGTCAGTCATAACAGTGCAACGACACTTCAGGACGAAGTTCAACAAAGATCCACCAACTGCTAACTCCATTCGGCGATGGTATGCACAGTTTAAAGCTTCTGGATGCCTCTGTAAGGGGAAATCAACGGGTCGGCCTGCAGTGAGCGAAGAAACAGTTGAACGCGTGCGGGCAAGTTTCACGCGTAGCCCACGGAAGTCGACGAATAAGGCAAGCAGGGAGCTAAACATACCACAGCCGACGGTTTGGAAAATCTTACGGAAAAGGCTAAAGCAGATGCCTTACTGTTTACAATTCCTACAAGCCCTGACACCCGATGACAAAGTCAAACGCTTTGAATTTCGGCGCAGTTGCAATAGCTCATGGAAGAGGATGCGTTCAGTGCGAAACTTGTTTTCAGTGATGAAGCAACATTTTTTCTTAATGGTGAAGTGAACAGACACAATGTGCGAATCTGGGCGGTAGAGAATCCTCACGCATTCATGCAGCAAATTCGCAATTCACCAAAAGTTAACGTGTTTTGTGCAATCTCGCGGTTTAAAGTTTACGGCCCCTTTTTCTTCTGCGAAAAAAAAGTTACAGGACACGTGTATCTGGACATGCTGGAAAATTGGCTCATGCCACAACTGGAGACCGACAGTGCCCACTTCATCTTTCAACAGGATGGTGCTCCACCGCACTTCCATCATGATGTTCGGCATTTCTTAAACAGGAGATTGGGAAACCGATGGATCGGTCGTGGTGGAGATCATGATCAGCAATTCATGTTATGGCCTCCACACTCTCCCGACTTAACCCCATGCGATTTCTTTCTGTGGGGTTATGTGAAAGATTCAGTGTTTAAACCACCTCTACCAGAACTGCAAGCTCGCATCAACGATGCTTTCGAACTCATTGATGGGGACATGCTGCGCCGAGTGTGGGAGGAACTTGATTATCGGCTTGATGTCTGCCGAATCACTAAAGGAGCACATATTGAACATTTGTGAATGCCTAAAAAAACTTTTTGAGTTTTTGTATGTGTGTGCAAAGCATTGTGAAAATATCTCAAATAATAAAGTTATTGTACAGCTGTGAAATCGCTTCAATCATTTGTAATAACCCTGTATCTTCTCGCCAAAAGCCGCCACCTTGGACGACGGTACTCTGCACCAGAACATAGGTTGTCCCAATACTGCACTCAGCCACATAATGCCGGTTGAGGAGCTGCTTGATGGAGTAGTAGTGGCTCCAGTCGCAGAAAATGACAATGGCTGGGAGAGTGTTGTGCTGACCCAACGCCACTCCTACCGCATTCAGTGACACCATTGGCAGAGGAAGACACGGTGGTCGGTTGGTACCGATGGGATGCGAGGCCTGTGGGTGGAGTTTACGTTTACCTGTTAATGTAGGAAAAAATTAATGTTGCATGCTTTACAAACTAACAGCATTTGACTTTATGATTACATAGTCACATCTGATTTGTCGTGCGAATACTTGAGAATAATATGTCATGATGTGAAGTCGAACTATGATATTTATTTATTTGTAAGAAATGTAAGCGGCTTCTTTCGATACTGGGAAGTTACAATTAATCTACCAGATTGCAAGTAAAACTTACATACCGTCTAGAGGTTTGTTTTATTGCCAGAAAATAGTAAGGAAAAATGCTGCAAACTTTAAACTGGCAAGTGCTATGCACAGAAGCCTAATGTCTCGATAAAACCTATTTACAAAATTCCAAGAACTTGTTTTCAGGACAGCACCTACAAATAGTGATCTCCTTACTTGTAGAATCTCTAGCAGGCACAAAGGTAAATTCAGACTAACAGCTCACAGAAAGGAGAATAAGCAATCATTTTTCTCATATTCCACCAGTGAATCGAACGAAAGACGCGTGAGTGTAATGTTGCAATAAAAAGATCCCTCTGCCAAGCGCTTTATGTTGGCTTGCATGTTATGTCGTATAGATCTACGCCACAATCTGCTTTTACCTCATCCTGAAAACTAGGTTTTTGGATTAAATGTTGGTACATCATAGGCATACCAAATTAGTTTTTTACAGTTTCATGCAGCGATATATGTTTTTGCTTTTATCGATATTGGTACATTACCTAACCCTTCCCCTTAGAAATGGGAGTCACACAGTGCAATTTGTGCGTGTAAAACAGGAACACATCAAACTATAAGCTTGACATGCATGCATGATCAAGCAATTCAAGCAAGCATGCCTGAACGTCTGTTGGGTAATTTTACACAGGCATCGGACTGAACAGTCGTGCGAGCATATCAAAGTACAGAGTGTCCGTAAATGAAGTTCCAGTTAGTAAGAGAACCACTGCTCAGAATAACGTTAAATTTGAACAGCTTATTTCTGCAGGGGGAAACGTCATGAAAAAAAATTTAACGAAAATTTGAACAATATAAGCTGCTGTAAGCATCAGAATATACACACCAACAGATGCGAGCAGTTGCTTGATGTCTGTCAAAGATGTGGCCACAGCAGTGCAGGTCAGGTCGAGCGATGATGTGCAAACATGCAGTGCAGGAGGAATAATTGTCCCGATGTTCTATATGATTGCGAGCAAGGGGCATAAAATCCTTCGAAGCATCCTGCATTTCTATCCACACAAAATCACCCATGTTAAGCATTACTTCCTACCGACCTGCCACCAGAGACGAACGTTCGCCCAGGAATTTCTTGCTAGCATGGAAGTGATCAATGAACAGCCATGGAACATTCTGTGGACAGAAGAGACCAATCCCATCTCCAAGGATATGTCAATACTGATAGTTGCAGAATATGGGCAAAGGAAAATTTGCACCCACATCAACCACTTCATTCTGCAGTGGTGATAGTGTCGTGCAGGTTAAAGGCATCGTTTATGATAGGGTCGTATTTTTTCGAGGAGATGGGTCCTGCGAGTCCTGTTTCCTGTACTGTCACTGGTAAACGCTAGAGTGTCTTTTGCGCACCAACGTCATACCAACCCTTCAACAGCACTGATTGCCCAGCCAGTAAAGCGACTGTTGCAGAGGCATTTCGGAAACGCTAGAATTATTGGTCATCATTTCCCTACAGTCTGGCCGACCACACTGACTTCAGTCCATATAACGTTTGGCTGTGGGGTTGTCTGGAAGATGTGTTCAGCGCTTCAGTTACAAACGGAGCCGAACTGAAGGCACACATTGCGCATCGCATGCTGAAAGTGACCCCGAAACACTCCGATCTGTTGCGGAACATGCTGTTTCTCGATTTGAACTTGTGGCACGAAACGGTGAACAGCATAGTTAACATCTCTGCACCAGCCTCATAATAATTATAAACCGGTGTCATTTTGGTTTTTATGCAGTTTTTGGCCCCAGGACAATTAAAATTCGATTTTCCCCATCCGATGTGGCACGACCTTGCCGTTGTGGATGGGCTTACCTGGCTAACAATGCTACAACTGTTTACTGCCGACCTTTTGCAGTCATGCAGATTGAAGAACACGGATCGTGTAATGTGCAGCTCAAACCATAGTCGTTGTATTGCGATTCATTAGTCATTTGTAGCGTATCCCATTTACATTAAGAAGCCTACAGCGCCATCAATTGGTAAAATTTTCGTTTAATTTTTTTCTTCGATGGCTTTACCCCTTGCGTCAATAATATGCTGTTCAAATTTTACGTCATTCTGATCAGTGGTTCCCTTTCTACAGCGTTTTGAAACTT
This sequence comes from Schistocerca serialis cubense, assembly GCF_023864345.2. Lineage (NCBI taxonomy): Eukaryota > Metazoa > Arthropoda > Insecta > Orthoptera > Acrididae > Schistocerca > Schistocerca serialis. The sequence continues at coordinate 70,534,668 of NC_064646.1, forward strand.
GAACTTTAATTATGGATAGCCTGTACGTATGAAAAACGGAAACTGAAAGGATGTTAAGGCCAGATCTTAAATTTATCAGAGAAGCAGAAAACAACGAATCTCTCTTTGTGAATAACTTACTTGTACTTAAAAAAATGAAAATGAGACAGACTTGAAAATAAATAATTAAGAACGTCCTAAGTGCCATACCAGGAAACTGATGTTTCTAAGTGCCAGTACGAAAGTTTTTGTTTCAAGTGTCATTAATGCGGAGGCACTACGTTTTACACTTACAGAAATACAGCAGTTGTATTTTAACTAGTAGAACTGTAGTCAACAGAAAATATTTCTCATCTCTTTCAAATTTATTACAAGAATTACAAAATTAAATTAAAAAAAATTCTGTGCGTTGATCTCTGTGTCGTACGTAACACCACTCTTGGGATCAGATGTTGCATAGTTTACTGTAAAACCACAGTCTAATATAACAGTCACAATACTTCGCCTCGATCTTGTTGCCTACTGGTCCAAGCGACCAGTGAGTTAAACTGTTGAGATCGGCGCAATCGTGAACACGAATAGCAGTTGTTTACTTTGGTTTGTATAACGGCTTTTTGAAATGGAAGCGTAGCGTAGCACAACAAATTGCAGCAACAACAAGAAGTAGATACCACATCTGTCTTTTTTAGATTTCATAAGGATACTGAGAGGTATATACCATCAATGTTACTAAACTGTATCATCAGGATCCGCTTGCAAACTACATGAATATTGATGATTAATGTTTCGTTTTAGGAGCAGAAAACCGCTATTGAATAGCAGAAGAGAAGATCTTACGAAAAAACAACCTGTTTACCTTCATAATAATGTTTCGTCCGGTACACGTCGAACAAAACCAGTTCATGACTGCAGACAAAAATGCAGTTAACCACATTAGGGATATTCCAAATAAGCCACTTCAGCTGACGATGAAGAAGAAACTGACACATAGGTTCGACATTCCGTCTAAAGCTGTAAAACACTCCTATGGCACAGAAGCAGCCAGTTCAACTCTTCATATATCAATGCCAGATTCATCTGAATCATCAACACCGAGCGGTTCTAGGCGCTTCAGTCTGGAACCGCGTGACCGCTACAGTCGCAGGTTCGAATCCTGCACAGGGGCTTGGATGTGTGTGATGTCGTTAGGTTAGTTAGGTTTAAGTAGTTCTAAGTTCTAGGGGACTGATGACCTCAGATGTTAAGTCCCATAGTGCTCAGAGCCATTTTCAACATTGACCTGCTTTGACACTAAAGTGGTAGAATTAAGTGCAGTTATTCATGTCTAGAAAAAGTTTGCAGAGTATCAGAATGTGCAGATCACTAGATTTCGTGCAAAACTGTTACGGGACAAGGTAAGTGCCTGTGGCTCCTCTGGCATGAAGTGTCATGTCTTTGAACTGATGTTCTTTGACTTTCCTTTTTGTTAACTTTGCCTGTCTCTCGCTGCGCGCCATGTTCTACAGCTTCTCTTGTATTCGCTTTGTTCAGTGCTAAAATAAATGTTCATTTGACTGCAAAAGTGTGTTATTACGGTTCTAAGCCACGTAATACCCACAGTGGTGACCCCGACATCGTCATCGTGTGTTCTGAAATTATTTTGTGCTTCTTTTCGTCATAACGAACTTCGTGTACCAGACCACATTATCCTCAGAACAATGGATCTACCAGTGTCGTTTTGGGGCAGTGCCTCGCACCATATTAACTGTGCTTGCGTTTTTACTAGTGTTCCCGATGTACATTTGGTTAAAAGTGAACAATTATCTGGTCCCAGCCATGCCGGAGGCCACCTAACCATTACCGGCCCAACATGGACACCGTAAAATGCTGCTATGCAGCAATGTCTGCTGCACGGACAGTGCATGCCACTTAATTACATTGTGAATGATAATTGTGTGAAGGATGTTGTGTTTCACGCCTCAGCTAAACAGTCGCCTCCAGGTTGGTTTCATGCACCGATGAAGTTCGAAAACTGTAATTCGAACGTTCATGTACACGGGGTTGCACATTCTTATAATGCCTGACATCATTGCACCACCGCACACCGCCTCGGCGATACCACGCTGGTTTCTGCAACCACCGCTCCGTGGTCACACCACACTTGCTTTCCGCCTGCTCTCGTAACGGCAGTGGCCATTTCATCTGTGCTAGTTACTGGCATTACGCTCGTGCCACACCTGCCTCTGGGCCTGCAGTTGGGACACATTGTGCCATTGGTTGCACCAGCTCACTCCACATCGTGTGCTGCCTGTGCCCCCCCCCCCCCCCCCACGCAGACCTCAAGTGACGCATCGTCCACCGCTACTGCACTCCCGGTGTCAGGGGCTTCCTACACCACTCATTCAGATCTTTGCCTCCCTGTACTGCATCAACATGTATTAGCCGGCAGATTTCCTAAGCTTCCTGTGTTGCAAAAGGACAACCCTAAGACTTGGTTCACATTGGTGGATCATCCACTGGATATTGGCAGGATTTCGGATGATGACACATGTTTTGTCTGCCTGGTGAGCCACCTCCATGCTCGTTCAGACATCATGCTCAATCAGACATCTGCTCCTCTCACCGCCCGCCTCACCTAAGTATTTAACGGCAAAAGCATTACTCATTGAATGCCTTTCTCGCCCTCCAGCAGAGGCTATCCACCACATCATCCATGACTAGCACCTCGACAACCGCACATCTTCGCAGCTTTGGCTGTGCCTTTGTGCATCAATTGATGACCAAGCTCTACCAAATGCCACGCTATGTACCTTGTGAATGGTCAATCTTCCGTCGGATCTACAAGTTCTCCTACTATCTCATGTAGCGGACCCTCTCGATGTTCGTCTATGCATGGCCGACAGGCATACACAATCATTTGGCACTGACACCGTCTGTCACGGACGACATTGCCTTCACCTTCAATTGGCATGCCTGTACCTTCAGTTCCGTGCACTGCTGGTAGGGGTCAGTGCACATGCTTCAGCAGGTCAGCGGCCCATCAGGAGCTGCCTCCTGATGGCCTACAGGAGGTACTGCCTGCAACCTCCAGACAGCAGCTGACCTCACCTGAGCAGCAGCCCAAGCGGTCTCAGGCAATGACGCAGTCAGCTATGTCCACCGCCCTCTCGTGTACCAACTTGCCTCCAAACTTACCCACTATGCTGGTACCATAGAATCTACGGGGATGCTGCTCGCAACTGCTGTGCACCCTGTGCGTACCCAAATGAGTATAGTGGGTGCATTTAGGTGCGATGTCCCACCATGATGGTCGACGGCACCTACCTTTCGACACCGCACCACTTGCTCCAGCGGTGCGACGCCTCTACGTCATGGACCTGTCACCGGGCATTCGCTTTCTAGTCGACACCATCGCTGATGTCAGCATTATCCTGGCCAAGCTAGTGGGCAACATGCTTTCTCCTGCTAACCTCACTTTGATAGCCACAAATCATTCTCCTATTGCGGTCCTAGGCACCATCAAGATATCGCTTCGCGTATCACTGGTCGCAGCCTTTCCTTGGACGTTCCACATTGCCAACTTAGATGATCCTGTGATTGGACTGGACTTTTTACACCACTACGAACTTTCGCCACACCTGCAGGCTGAAAGGCTCCGCCATGTGTCTGGTTCTACCGTTCCGTGCTCAAATGAGTTCAGCATGACTCCGCTCTCCAATTTGCCACTACGCTTTTCATTTGTGTATCTCTGCCCGAAGGTATTACTGGATGTCTCTCTGACTTGGGGGACATCTGCAAGTAGATCGATAACAATTTGAGTTATTGTGATTGCATCTTAGTTTTGGTTATTGATAACTTGACACCAGTGTCTGAGTTTAATGTGTACATCACCAAAGGTGATCACTACGTGATCGAAAATCGATTCTGCTATTAATAAAACATCAATATTACGACCAACGCTGACCTTCCTTTTTAATTTAACATACATGGTCGTTGCGCACACAGCACTCCATGGAGTCGCCAATCAATAACTCCTTAGGTTAGTCAGGTTTAAGTAGTTCTAAGTCTAGGGGACTGATGACCTCAGATGTTAAGTCCCATAGTGCTTAGAGCCATTTGAACCATTTGAAATTCCACAGTGGATTTCAAGTGGCGGTACTCACACTGATTATCAATGGTGCGTGAAAACATTCCACAACACATTTCAAGTAGGACCATTCACACGGAGGGAGACGTGACAGTGTGTCGTTTGCTAACACAAGAAGTTAGGCTATTGCCGCCGTGCTCACACACTTTGTAGCCGTGGATTTTGTGCACTTGTGTATCTTTACCTTGCATTTTATTATTTACTTCGTTTTCTTGACACATTTCAAAAGTTTCAAGATGAGTCGGTTATTTTCTCAGTGAGTGTACTTCCACAAAAGAGGCCAGTTACATGAAAGCGAAAAATGACTGAAGTTTTACAATAGCTGGTCAAATAAAATGCCTACCGTTTGCCTAAATAAGAACATAAATTGATCACATAATTTTCAGTAAATAACATTTTTTTAACAATGGTATAATCAGCTTTACTGAAGGAGAAAAATACAGTTGTTTTTCAGCTAATCTGGTATCAGGTACTGAGAATGAAAGAAAAAAATTGAAGGGCAGTCAAATGAAAATCGAATACCCGCCATAATGGAACCACGGAATGGTTCCGTTCAGAAATAATCACCACACACGTTAAGACATTTATTCACTGGGAGACAATACGATCAATTCCTGTTTGGTAGAATGCAGTTGGCTGCTGTCGGTCGGATTTATCCTGTTGTGCTATAACACCTGCCCCCATGCTGCCAATTGGACGAAGACTACACCTCACCGATTTGGTTAGGGAACACTCCATACTTCCTCCTTACAGCCTGGATCTTTCACAGGGTGATGTTTATATCTTTGGCGACCCGAAGAAAGAGACGCATGGACGTCGATTTCAGTCATAAGAGGAAGTGCAAGAGTGGTGCAGTTATGGGATGAGTCAGAGGCTGACTGCGTTCTCCCAAAAGGAACTGATCGTCTCGTGTGTTAGTGAGGATGTTCGGTTTTCGTTTGACTGTCCCTTGTTGTGTACATAGTTCCGCGTAGTCAGCGCGTACACAACTTTCCCTCTAGAGCGCGCCCCGCTAAGCACAACAGCACAGGCGCAGCACTCGTCCGTCTCCGCACTACGAGATGGCGCTGCCATAGAGACGGACCAAATTCTGCTTCTGCCGATCTGCGTATTAATATGTAATGCAGCCAATGAGATTGCTGCTAACGTAGAACCTTTTCTCCTCGCGGATCACACTTGCGCAGTGATACATGAACGCGCGAGGTATTATAATGAGTGTACAGACCTCCGATTAGTCAGTGTGCATTTGTCTGCACCAGTTTGTACCAGTCTGCATTAGTCTGTACCAGTCTGTACGAGTTCTACATTTGTCTGTACCAGTCTATAGTCAAGTTTCAGTCTGCGCCTAATAAGATTACCATATTCCTGTACATAACCATGAAGATAAATGTATAGACACTCTTGTCAAGTATCAGAGATATATGTGAGAATAAGATTAACGTACCAATACCAAAGGAACTTCAGATTGTCAATTGTAAATAGCATCCAGAACCAAGTTAAGTAATTTTTATGCTTGTTATTATTTTAATAAATGTGTGTGAAAATTAATCAAGTTCTGTTTAAAGTTGGTCACTGTCAATCTGCTACTCTAAGCATGCAAGTGGCATTTCTATCATCTGACCTAACGGCAGAAGATAGACATGCCACGATAAGACCACGAGACATATTGTTGACACTCGCCTACTTCGTTGGATCAACAAGTCAAATAATCTGATGGTGTGTGTACTGAAGGTCTTACACTACGCACATCACATCCTAACACACTGGTGTGCAAAATTAAAGCAACAAACTGAAATTTTGCAAGGTCGCGTTTATTTTGCCACAGAACAGTATAAAAAAGGTGAGAGTAAAGTAGAAAGAACGTAAAGAATACACAACGTAGTCAACTGCAACATGCATAACGGTAGACAAAAATGATCTTCGGTCCCCCCCCCCCCCCCCCCTCAACTTACAGGATTTGCTCACACAACTGGTTAATGTGCTCAGCATGGGGTGTGACCACCTCTGGCATCAATACAGGCCTGGCAACGATGGGACATGCTGTGAATAACGTCATCAATCTCATGTTGAGGCAATTACGGCCATTATTACCGCAGAGCTGCTCACAAGTCTTGGAAAGTGGTTGGTGGATGCTGACATGATGCAACCCGTCTCTCTAGTGCATCCCAAACGTGCTCTATGGGATTCAAATCGAGAGAGTGAACAGGCCACGTCAAGCGTGCAATATCTTCTGTTAAGAAAAAAAAGAAAAAAAAACATCGACCACCTGTGCTCTATGAGGTCGTCGAGCATTATCGTCCATTAACACGGAGTCTGGGCGCACAGCACCTCACAACAACAGTGCATGAGATCCCAAGATCTCCTCACGGTACCTGAAAGCAGTGAAATCTTGCCGACTCAACTGTATAATTTCCTGAAGAGGTATTTGAGTGGTCAGCATAATCCCTGCCCACGCCATTAGAGATTCTCCTTGATATCGGTCTCTTTCCACAATGTTTGGGTCCCGAAATCGTTTTCCATGTGTCCTCCAGATGCGAGTCCATTGAGAATCACTCTTCAGACCAAATCGGGACTCATCTGTGAAAAGAACATTGGCGCACCGTTCGATCGTTCAGGTGCCATGTTGACCGTTCCACTTTAGACGTTCCCTTCTGTGAAGACTTGTCATCCTGCTGAAGCCTTCTGGACACTGTTTTCCTCGATACAGCACGTCGAGGGGATGCTGCGAGCTCACATGCAGTAGTAGGCGCTAATGTCGTGTCCTTACACCCAAACAAAGATCCACTCGTTCTGATGTCAGACGTTGTCGGCCCTGTCCTGGTCTCCGGGATACAGTTGCAGTCTCTAGAAACTGTTGCCTTATCCGAGAAACAACAGAACGACCCACATTAAGCCAAGGGCCACATCAGATAGCGACTGTCCTGCTTCCATTCTTCCTACGGCCCTCCACAGCAGAGTCTGTAGGCATCTTCTGTATGCCACGATACACCGTCTGTGACTGTGTACACAGCGAATGTGAATGTGGGACTACCCTGCAAACACTACCCTGCTTGAAAAGTGACCTGACATCATTGCTGGCGTGGTTGTCCCTTGATCGGAATCCCATCTTCCACGCAGAACACGATCGGGACGATATCTGTTGACAGTCTGTATTATTATGTCGTGAATTAGATACAGGACGGGGAAATAGCAGTTTGTTGTTTTATTTTTGGACGCCAGTGTATATATTTTTCCCAGCAAGTAAATGTCGATTAATGGTGTGTTTCCGGGTATTCAGCCAAGTTGTTTCCATTGTCTGCACAATATTTCCGACACCGACGCAATCATATTCTTGAGGAGCTGCGAGTTTTACTGTTAATGTGCACTCGCTGCCTCACTGGCAAAATACTCGTAGCACCTGAAGAAGGTGACTACGGCGGTGTCCGAAATACTGTGAATAAAAAGAAAACAAAAACTTGGCTGAACACCCCGAAGCACACGAGTAATTAATTATCCCGAGAAAACCCGAGCTACCACAAATTAATATGGATGTTTTGAAATCTTTGGGTAATATTTCGCTTCTCAACAGTTTACTATACAAAATGTGTCACGAGCGATCATTATGAGTTTTCCTTTGGCCATTAATATACGTTATCATTGCTAGTTGCTCAAAGATACTATATTGCGGCTTTGCGTATGAATGTGGCCATTTCGTCATCTCACTTTCACCATTCGGTACTGGACAACGGGAAGTGATGTTGTGTTGACGCTGCATCTAGTACCTCCATTTGATGGTACTCCATTGTTCCCAGAACAGATATGGAGTCGCCCTGGTTCTGAGTAGAGTGGAAAGCTTGGGCCAGAGACCCCGAGGGATCTGTCACAAGCTACGCTGTGACTTCATAGATCTTCGCCATAGGGTTGATAGTTGTAGCTCCCCCTTCCCCCCCCCCCCCCCAAATGGGTCAGGTGTGCACTACACATCAGAGGCAGCACCCAAGTAGCTAACTGTGTCTGGGCTGGGATGCACTGTTTTTTTTTTTTTTTTTTTTTTTAGTTAGGTGAGTTTCCATCCAATCCAATCCATATAACGATAGCTGCAAGAATCCCAGAAGCGTCAGGATAAGATCCAAAGAAATGCCTTCCATAGGTGAATAGCGGATAACTGTCGGAGCATTCGCAACAGTGCCAGAGTTTGAAGGGCCCATAAAAAGCACTGTAGCTCACATAACACTAGGCCCAGAAAGCTCGTTAAAGTCTGAAGTTGATGGTAGTGAGATCTTCAGAGAAAATTTAAGCGTATACCGAAAGGATATGGATATGAGTAATGGAATATTTGTCTCAGTAGACAAGAAACTCAAAAAAATGGTTCAAATGGCTCTGAGCACTATGGGACTTAACATCTATGGTCATCAGTCCCCTAGAATTTAGAACTACTTAAACCTAACTAACCTAAGGACAGCACACAACACCCAGCCATCACGAGGCAGAGAAAATCCCTGACCCCGCCGGGAATCGAACCCGGGAACCCGGGCTTGGGAAGCGAGAACGCTACCGCACGACCACGAGATGCGGGAAAGAAACTCAAATCAAACGAGATAAAAATTGTGCTAAACGCATTCTCTGAAAGTTATTTCGAGCAGTTAGTTCATGAGCCCACGCGAATAGTAAACGGTTGTGAAAACACACTTGACCTCTTAGCAACAAATAAACCTGGGTTAATAACCAGCATCAAAACCGATAAAGGGATTAGTGAACACAGGGTTGTCGTAGCGAGGTTGAATATTGTAATCACCAATTACTCGAAAAATAAGCGAAAAAATATACCTATTCAAAAAAAGCAGATAAAAATTCACTTGAAGTCTTCCTGAGAGACAATTTTCACTCATTCCAACTTATATTATTAAGTGTAGACCAGATGTGGCTTAAATTCGAGGAAATAGTATCGGCAGGTTTATACCAAAAAACTAACAAACGATGGAGCTGATCCTCCTTGGTACACAAAACTGTTGCAGAAACAACGAAACAAACATGCCAAATTTAAACAGACGCAAAATCCCCAAGATTGGCGATCCTTTACAAAAGCTCGAAACTTAGCGCGGAATTCAATGCGAGACGCCTATAACAGTTTCCACAACGAAACTTTCGAAACCTGGCAGAAAATCCAAAGAGACTCTGGTCGTATGCGAAGCATGTTAGCGGCAAGAAACAATCAATGCCTTCTCTGCGCGATACCAATGGAGATACTATCTGAATTGCCCCCTCTTTTTATTGATTGTATAGCCACTGAAGTGCTATTTATTTATTTAATGGGATAATAATATTATTAAAAGGTGTCAATTTTATTTAAGCATTGATTTTACTCTTTCGATTGTTGCGAGTCAGCGATGTGCAGTGCTGCTCGCTTTGGAAAATACACATTTTATAAGAATTATTTGGTCCAGGAACCACTTTTGCGATCACGGTTGCGATTTAGACGGTATTCGCGTAATTGTACTGATTAAAAGTTAGCGTTTCCGAAAGACGCAGGTTCGATTAAAGCTGTGTGCACTTTTGCGCGTATAATGAAAATATTCATAAAACGTCGCGTAACAAAAAGAAACATGCGAATCACAACCGTGGTCAAACGAAGAAAATATATGATAACATAAATGTTCTTCGCTGTTATTCTGGACACGCTCAGATTAGACCTTGCAATTTTTAGTTAAAGGAAATGACAAGACGTTACACTTGGGAGATATTTGTTTTGAATAACTTGTATTTACCTTCTCTCCCTGTTCTTTTTACAGCCTTTCTACCTTCACATCGATTAAGGAACTTTTCCTTCTCTACCGACCAGTACGAAAACAAAATTCAGACTCAACAAAAATGTCTTACATCGAATTATTACATGCTTAACCCTTAACGATCATATATAGTTTCGTAGTACAAACAATACTAATTTATTCCGTGCACTAGAAAGCCTTTGATATACTGAGCACAAAAATGAAAATAATAAAATTATAATTACATTTTTAATATCATGAATACTTCTTTAAATCATGAAAATAAGGTTTGCCATCGTAATATTAATTTTCATCGTTGTAGCACTACATTTACTATCGAAGACAGTACTGCCAAAGCAGATTTACTAAACACAGCCTTCCGAAATGCCTTCACAAAAGAAGACGAAGTAAATATTCCAGAATTCTAATCGAGAACAGCTGCCAACGTGAGTAACGTGGAAGTAAATATCCTCGGAGTACTGAAGCAACTCAAATCACTTAATAAAAGCAAGTCTTCTGGTCCAGACTGTATACCAATTAGGTTCTTTTCGGAGTATGCTGATGCATTAGCTCTATACTTAACAATCATTTACAACCGTTCGCTCGACGAAAGATCCGTACCCAAAGACGAAAGTTGCACAGGTCACACCAATATTCAAGAAAGGCAGTAGGAGTAATCCATCAAATTACAGGCCCATGTCGTTAACGTCGATATGTAGCAGGATTTTAGAACACATATTGTGTTCGAACATTATGAATTACCTCCAAGGAAACGGTCTATTGACACACAGTCAACATGGGTTTAGAAAACATTGTTCCTGTGAAACACAACTAGCTCTTTATTCACATGAAGTGCTGAGTGCTATTGACAAGGGATTTCAGATCGATTCCGTCTTCCTGGAATTCCGGAAAGCTTTTGACACTGTGCCACACAAGCGGCTCGTAGTACAATTGCGTTCTTATGGAATATCGTCTCAGTTATGTGACTGGATTTGAGATTTCCTGTCAAAGAGGTCACAGTTCGTAGTTATTGACGGAAAGTCATCGAATAAAACAAATGATTTCAGGAGTTCCCCGAGTTAGTGTTATAGGCCCTTTGCTGTTTCTTATCTATATAAACGATTTGGGAGACAATCTGAGCAGCCGTCTTCAGTTATTTGCAGATGACGCTGTCGTTTATCGACTAATAAAGTCATCAGAAGATCAAAACAAACTGCAAAACGATTTAGAAAAAATATATGAATGGTGCGAAAAGTGGCCGTTGACCCTATATAACGAAAAATGTGAGGTCATCCACATGAGTATTAAAAGGAACTCGTTAAACTTCGGTTACACGATAAATCAGTCTAATCTAAAAGCAGTAAATTCAACCAAATACCTAGGTGTTACAATTACGAACAACTTAAATTGTAAAGAACACACGGAAAATGTTGTGGGGAAGGCTGCGTTTTATTGGCGGGGTACTTAGAAAATGTAACAGACCTACTGAGGAGACTGCCTACACTACGCTTGTCCGTCCTCTTTTAGAATACTGCTCCGCGGTGTGGGATCCTTACCAGTTAGGACTGACGGAGTACATTGAAAAAGTTCAAAGACAGGCAGCACGTTTTGTATTATCGCGAAATATAGGAGAGAGTGTCACAGAAATGATACAGGATTTGGGCTGGAAATCATTAAAAGAAATGCGTTTTTCGTTGCGACGGAATCTTCTCACTAAATTCCAATCACCAACTTTCTCCTCCGAATGCGAAAATATTTCGTTGACACCGACCTACATAGGGCGGAACGATCACCACGATAAAATATGGGAAATCAGAGCTCGTACGGAAAGATAAAGGTGTTCATTCTTTCCGCGCGCTATACGAGATTGGAATAATAGAGAATTGTGAAGGTGGTTCGATGAACCCTCTGCCAGGCACTTAAATGTGATTTGCAGAGTATCGATGTAGATGTAGAAGTAGAAAGCTGCATGTGAGATTGTTTGAGTAAGATACAGTATAAAGTGTGGTCATAAAATTACCATAGGGTCCTACTGACAACACCACTCACCTCCTAATGTAACCGAAAACTTCAGAGAAAGCCTTATTTCGCTTGTACTGTCATTACTGAGGAGACTTTAATCCTCCAAAAACCAACTGGGATAATTACAGTTAGTCGTGGGCGTGACAAGACATCCTGTGAAAAATTACTAAATGCCCTCTCTGAAAACTATCTAGAACAAATAGATCAGAACCCCACTCATGATATAAATATATTAGATCTGAGGGCAACAGACCTGATCTCTTTGAGGAAGTTCATATAGAACTGGTATCAGTGACCCTGATGCAGTTATTGCAAGAATGAATACCAAAGTACAAAAGGCTACTAAAACGAGCAAAAGTTATAAGTTCAGCAAACTAGATATAGAAGCAGCAACGTCATATCTCAATGAGGAACTTGAAACTTTTGGCTTAGGCAAGGAACTTGTAGAAAAACTATGGCTCAAGTTTAAAAGAATAGTCGAAACAATAGTTGAACATGCACTACATAGATATGTACCTCTTAGAACAGTTCAGGGCGGGACAGATCGTCCATGGTAAGCAGTCACTGTAAAGAAACTTCTACGAAACAGAGACTACTGCATAATAGGTATAAAACAAATCACTCGGCTATAGATAGACAGATGCCGAATGAAACGCGTTTGGCAGTCAAGAGAAAAATGCGTGAACCCTTCAGTGACTACCGTAACAGAATATTCTCGAAAGGTCTTTCACAAAACCCAAAGAAATACTAGACGTATGCAACGGCTGTTAGTGGCACCAAAGTTAGCATCACCCACTCATGGACAAGGAAGAAACTGAAATTGAGAGTGACAAAGCGAAAGCAGAAATGCTTAACTCTGTTTCCGACTGTATCTTTACAAAGATAAACTCAAGAGTATCTCCCCATTTTAATTCTCACACCACTAAAAACAAGAGTGAAATAGATATTAGTCTCAATGGCGTTGAGAAATAGCTGAAATGATTAAAATACATGGCGTACAACTTTGCTTCCGCCGTTTTTTCCCCAACATTTGAGGCTTTAATGAAACAAATTGGTTACACATGTATTTTCCATCGCTGGACACTACTTTCTCCCATCTTTCGGGCAGAGTACGAATCCCGCGTCGGAAAATTGTTCTTCTTTTGAAGCGATCCACGAATCGATTCAATTTGTGACTTCTTCATGATCGGAAGTGGTGGTCAGCCAAGCCATGCGCCATTGATCTAAACAGGTGATAGTCAGAGGGAGCAATGTCTGGAGAATAAGGCGGGTGGGGTAGGACTTCCCATTTTAGCGTTTCCAAGTACGTTCTGACCACTTTTGCAACGTGGGGTCGAGCATTGTCGTGCTGCAAAATCACTTTATCGTGCCTCTCGCTGTATTGTGGCCTTTTGTCTTTTAATGCTCTGCTCAGACGCATTAATTGCGTTCGATAACGAGCACCTGTGATCGTTTCACTTGGTTTTAACACCACATAGTACACGACGCCGAGCTGGTCCCACCAAATGCAGAGTATGAACTTGGAGCCGTGAATATTGGGTTTCACCGTCGACGTGGAAGAATGGCCGGGATATCCCCATGATTTTTTGCGTTTAGGGTTATCGTAATGAACCCATTTTTCATCCCCGATCACAGTGCGATGCAGAAATCCCTTCCGTTTTGGCCTCTGAAGCAACTGTTCACAAACACACAAACGCCGTTCAACGTCTCTTGCTTTTAGCTCACACGGGACCCAAGTTCCTTCTTTCTGAATCATGGCCATAGCCTTGAGTCGTTTCTAAATGGCTTGCTGTGTCACTCCCACTAATCGTGCCAATTCTTCTTGAGCTTGACGCGAGTCTTCAGTCAGCAATGTCCCCAATTCTGCATCTTCGAAAACATTCTCTCTTCCACCACTATGCCGGTCTACGACGTCAAAATCACCCTTCTTGAAGCGTTAAAACCACTCACGACACGTTCTTTCACCAATAGCGTCCTTACCATACGTACTTGAGAGCATTCGATGAGACTCAGACGCTGTTTTCTTCATACTGAAACAAAACAGAAACACCTCCCGCAAATAACGATAATTAGGCTCGTAAACCGACGTTTTCAATCAAGAGCAACTTTATGTTGCAGACACAAATCGACTAATGTTTGAATTAGATTATGTTGACCGAGGTCCAAGCTAACTGCCTGACATCTGCGATCTGTTTCTTTCGACCACTACTTACAGTTGTCACCACCTATCGGCAAACGGCGGAAGCAAAATTGTACACCTTGTACAATAAAGCATCAGTGCCTGATGGAATCCCTATCAAATTCTACACCTAATTTGCAGCTGAGTTAGCCCTTATGTAAACTATAATCTATCGTAGATCCCTCGAACAAAAAAAGAAGAAAGCATAGGTCACACTTGTTTACAAGAAGGGTAGCAGAAGTGATCCACATAACTACCGTCCAATATCCTTGACAGCTATTTGTTGTAAAATCTTAGTACACATTCTTAGCACAAACATAATGAGATACATCTAACAGAAGGACCTCCTCCACGCTAAACGGCGTGTGCTCGTAGAAGTAACGCCGGGTGTACCCCAGAGAAATGTTTTGGATCCCTTGCTGTTCATTTTGTATTTTAAATGCTCTTGCGGACAATATTAACAGTAACCTCAGCTTTTTCGCAGGTGTCGCAGTTATGTACAACGAAGTACAGTATGAACAAGACTTACAAATATTCAGTCATACCTTGACAAGATTTCAAAGTGGTGCAAAATTGGCAGCTTGCTTTAAATGTTCAGAGATGTAAAACACTGCACTTCACAAAAAGGAAAAAAAAGCTTAGTATGCTATGAATATAATATCAGTGAGACACAGTAGGAATCTTTATACTCATAGAAATACCTGAGTGGAACTCTTAGTAGGGACATGCAATAAATAATAATAATGACGTGTGGCTAGGGCCTCCCGTCGGGTAGACCGTTCGCCTGGTGCAGGTCTTTCGATCTGTCGCCACTTCGGCGACCTGCGCGTCGATGGGGATGAAATGATGATGATTAGGACAACACGACATCCAGTCCCTGAGCGGAGAAAAATCTCCGACCCATCCGGGAACCGAACCCGGGCCCTTAGGATTGACATTCTGTCGCGCTGACCACTTTTTTTTTTTAATTTAATTTTGTTCGTTTTTTCGTTCGTTGCATCTGATCGGGCCGGACGTCGTAAGACACCCTTTTAAGTTCGTTGTTGATCTATTAACTCAGTTTTTTTTATTACAGAGGGCAGCTACCCCTCTGACGGAACACGCTGAGCTACCGTGCCGGCAACGCGCTGACCACTCAGCTACCGGGGGCGGACAGAGATGCAATGGAACGACCGCATAGGGTCCGTGGATAAAGCAGGTAGCAGAGTCTGGTTTATTGGTGGAATAATATGGAAATACAATCAGTCTACAAAAGAGATTGCTCAGAAATCAGTCGTGAGACCGGTTCTAGAATATTGCTCAAATGTGTGGGACCCGTACCAAATAGGACTAGCACGGGATATTGAACGTATACAGAGAAAGGCAACACAAACGGTCAAAGGTTTGTTCGACGTGCGGAAGAGTGCGACAGAAATGATGAACGAGCTGAACTGGCAGAGTCTTGAGGGTAGACGGAAACTTATCCCGAGAAAGTCTGTTTACAATATTTCGAGGACCAGCTTTAAATGACGACTCTGAGTATGTACTATAACCCCCTCGCTGCCGTAGGGACAGTGAGCACAAGATTAGCTTAACTACAGCACCCACAGAGGCATGTAAAACAACCATTCTTCCCGCGCTTCGTACGTGGATTGGATGGGATAGACCCTAATAACTGGTACGGTGCGATGTAGCTTCTGCCAGGCTCTTCACATTGGTTCGTAGAGTATAAATGTAGATGTAGAAGTCCCGTTCCGCTATGTTCCATTGATGTCCAGTGTGAATCGGCCTTTAACACTTTCGCTGCGGCATCGGTGCAGGCGCACAAGTCTCCAGTGCGACCTGGCAATGTGCGAGTGAGTGCGGGCCGGTAACACTCCGAAAGGGCAGCTACCGCTCGTAACCGACGCTCCTAAGCACACCTGAGCTACAGGCTGGCGTCAAGGCCTTGTAAGATCTGTAGGATCATGTTCTATACCGACTTAATGGCTCTGAGCACTATGGGACTTAACATCTATGGTCATCAGTCCCCTAGAACTTAGAACTACTTAAACCTAACTAACCTAAGGACAGCACACAACGCCCAGCCATCACGAGGCAGAGAAAATCCCTGACCCCGCCGGGAATCGAACCCGGGAACCCGGGCGTGGGAAGCGAGAACGCTACCGCACGACCACGAGATGCGGGCATACCGACTTAATGATGACACCTTAGATGCATTACTTCAAATAAGCGTGGACTGTACTGTGGTTATGTTTTAAAGTCTGTTTGCTGTCTGACACCTACAGGGGTCACAGGCGTCATTCAAATGTTCGTGATTTGTTGATAATGTAACAAAAAATACAGTTCAAACAAGCAAAAAATCCACTGCATTCAGGAAAAATTTGGATTCCAAACGCAAATTCTTAAGAAAGAAAAAAAGGAAAACAGGAAACTGGATTCGTTTGAAATTATATTTACTTCAAATGCGCATTTTTAAGATTGTCTCTGACAGAGGTCTTCAGTTTAGTAGTATGTTTGCTCCTGGTATGAGAGAATTAGCCGTCTACATTTATCATAGACGCCCAGGGGACGCCCGGATGTGTAGAAATTAGTAAGCGAAACATACACTACGTGGAGGCTTCTCTCGTGTCCCCCATCACTTCAATTGCGGTGCTATTAAAACAAATTTAGCACAACAAATTCTTTCGCAAAAATCTGGGAAATTATAAAACTGTTCAAGCAGTATCCAGGTTTGTCTGGGCAGGTTGTACACTCGTATGGTGTATCAGGGTGCTTGCCCTGTTCCGCGCACTTCTTACACCGCTTCCTCATAAGTTGCTTCTTCCCTGCAGTAGCTTCCCGCTTTTGCACAACGTGTGTTTGTTTGTGATGTTTCTTGCTCACATTTCGTGGAACGTCCATTGGTGGAAGGAAGCCCTTTATAATGTTCATTCTGTAATCGATCAAAGTAATTTTATTTCCTGAGTATTTGTTGTACAGATATAGAGAATTGAAAACTAGCATGTCACTGACATGAAAGAATAGCTTTTTCGGCCAGCGGATAGTGTTTAGTTCACATAAACAATACGATAACATCTGATCTTGTTTATGAGTCCCAGACATACACGCATTCAGCCGGCCAGAGTGGCCGAGCGGTTCTAGGCACTACAGTCTGGAACCGCGCGAAAGCTACGGTCGCAGGTTCGAATCCTGCCTCGGGGATGGATGTGTGTGACGTCCTTAGGTTAGTTAGGTTTAAGTAGTTCTAAGTTCTAGGGGACTGATGACCTCAGATGTTCAGTCCCATAGTGCTCAGAGCCATTTGAAAAAGAATGTAACGTGTATCGTAGGAGACGTTGACCCGAAGTCACAAAAAATTAAGCTGGAATTGTTAAGCATCGATACTCATGCCCTTGTGATCTGGGCTGACGCGTTTGATTCGTTTGCCCCCCAATAATAAGACGACGCTGTACTGCTTCCCTCCCCCTTCCGCTGGTTCCCGCCGCTCGGCGTGTTGATCGCGCATGCGCTCTGGTGGCTGCGGCGGGGTTGGTAGCTTAGCCGGCGCGGGTCCGCTGGCCAGGCTTCATTCCAGCGTTGCGTCCTGACACAGACGCTACAGGTATCGCGCGTGTTAGGTGTGGTGGTGAACTCGTGACTCCCTGCAACAATGGCGTCCTTCCTGGTGAGGTCCGGCGTGCGGGCGGTGTTGGAGGCGGCGGCGTCGGCGGGCGTCGTGACGCCCAGGCGTCTGGTGGTGGAGCAGCAGTGCCTCTTCAGCAAGGTAAGTCTGCAGTCATCTACTTTGCGACGCGTATTTTGTACCCGGGCGATTGCTGCCTTTCAGAAAGAGAGTGTGAGTAAACAGGTTTTTCAGGGACCGTTACTCGTTACAGTTTCCAACATGTTTTCAATTACGGCCCTACCTTCAAACACAAAAAAGAAGTACAAAAAATTTGACATGAAACCACACAGATCTTTGTTTTCTATGTAGGCACGTATTTTGAACTTCTCTGTGCATCATAGATATTTGTCCTCTTGCAGCGTACTCTGTGTGTTCTTCACAAGTTTGTAAACAGATAGCCACAGCGAATGGAAGAAACTCAATACGACACAAGAATACAGCAATTTCTGATTAACAGAGTAGACCAGAATACTTGCCAAGATAAAACCATGTATTTTCATGTTAAATGTTTTTATATTACCTTTTTTTTGCCTGATGATGGGATCGTACTTCAAAATATGTCGCAATATTAAATAACTAGCGTAGCGCCCGGTGTTTCGCTCACGCAGACTGTACGGTTTGCACAGATTTGCTTTTTTTATCGAATTTTTATGTTGTTTACAAACTGCAACACGTTTTAAACTTTACACGCTAATTAAAGCCATAGTACAAGGGTCTTTTCCGAATGAACTTCTGACCAAAAAGCAGTTCTGGTAGGTGGAGTCCAAGGTTTTCGTTGATCATGTCTTTTGCGTTCTTGTCGTGATATTTCCATAGAAACATTCAACCCCTAACGCAGATTTCTTTATATCCAACCAAGAAGTCAAATACCAATTTTCGTAGTTGTATCTTTAAAATGCTTAGTGGTTCTTTAATAATGATTTATTTTCGAAGAATCTTTCACTTTCGTAAAATCCTTCTTAAACAACGCCTACAGTACAAGATCAACACTCTCTCCAAAGTTCAAGACTCTGTCTTGAACGGTTTGGGCTGGGCCTTGATGAGTCAGTCAATCAGTCAGGACATTGCCATATATAAGCAAGTTAACAACAAATTGTGATTGATAGCGGCTCTCAGTATACTGCCACTCCATCGCCTTGTATCTCTTCTAGTACGGTATGTGTCAGTATTATAGCAGTCGGGCAACAGTACCTCCGTTTCAATAAACTTGCGACTAGATTCCTCTTCACTTTCGGCTACGACTGACTTGTCATCAGTGTGCAAAGGCGGCCACACACATGACTGCAAGTCTGACAAACATGCACGAGCAAGCATTCTTGACTGTCTGTGGCGCAATTTTGTGCATTATATAGGACTGTTTAAGCTGCTTGACGCTTCATCGATTTTAAATCATGCAAGCGTATTAAAATACGTAGCAAAGGTTAGTTCCAATGCAACCTTCCTAGCGCTCTTATTTCGAGAAACTTGAAGCAAATCAAGGTGGACAAGTTTATTCGTGTATACGAAAACTAGCCCTCCTTCAACAGCCGGCCAGAGTGGCCGAGGGGTTCTAGGCGCTTCAGTCTGGGACTGCTACGGTCGCAGGTTCGAATCCTGCCTCGGGCATGGATGTATGTGATGTCCTTAGGTTAGTTGGGTTTAAGTAGTTCTAAGTTCTACGGGACTGATGACCTCAGCTGTTAAGTCCCATAGTGCTCAGAGCCATTTGAACCATTTAACCCTCCTTCACAACATGAAATCGAAAGGCTATCACGGCAATTCAAAGAGGAGTGTTGCATATGCTAAACTTTTCACAAAATACCATCCATTCTTAAAGAAACTTGTCATTATTAAACCGATAAATTCTCCTGGAATCGATTGCAGTACGGGAAAAATTGAAGGACGAGCGAAATTACTCAAATAAACAACCGCGTATTACAGATGTGTATAGGTGAAAACACCCAAAGGCAATGGGACGGAAATCGCGAGATTTGATGTACATATACAGACAAAGAAATGATGACAGTTTCGGAAAACTGGATAATTTATTCAAAAGAATGAAATTAAGCAAGTCAGTAACGTGTTGATCCACCTCTGGTCCTTACGCAAGCAGTTATTCGTCTTGCCATTGATTGATAGAGTAGTTGGATGTCGTTCTGAGGGATATAGTGCCAGATTCTGTCCAGTAGGGCACGTTAGATAGCCAGAATCCCGTGATGGTTGGAGGGCGTTGCCCATAATACTCCAAAGGTTCTCAATTGGGAAGAGATCCGCTTGCCTAGCTGGCCAAGGTAGAGTTTGGCAAGCACGAAGAGAAGTAGTAGAAACTCTCGCCGTATGGGGGCGGCCATTATCTTGCTGAAATGTAAGCCCAGGGTGCCTTGCCGCGGAGGGCATCAAAACGGGGCTGTAAAGGCGCCGCGGGTGCCAAGCAAAGAGGTCCCACTATGAAAAGAAATGGCACCCCAAACCATCATTCCTGGCTGTAGGTCCGTATGGCGGCCGACGGTCAGGTTGGTATCCCGCTGTCCAGGGTCTCGATAAATGTCTTCAACCTGGAATCTTATTGAGTGTAGTAGAATTGTCCTCTGTGACGAGTCCTGCTTCGGAATGGCGAAACGTTTCTGGAGATGCCCCGAACAGCAGTGGGATGTCAGCCTAACTGTCGCCACCACTACGGCACGACAACAGGGAGTAATGGTCTTGGGTGCCATTTCTTTTCAGGCCTCCTTCGGTTATCATCCACGAAGCCCCTACAGCATATCGGTATGGCGACGATATTCTACGCCCTGGTCTGTTGTCCTTCGTGGCAAGCCGTCCTGGGCTTACATTTCAACAAGATAATGCCCGGCCGCACATGGTCAAAGCTTCTACTGCTTGTTTTCGTGTTTTCCAAATCCTACTTTGGGCAGCAATTTCATCTGATCTCTCCCCAGTTGAGAACGTTTGGAGCATTATGGGCAGGGCCTCCAACCATCACGGGATATTCACAATCTCATGTCCCTATTGGACAGAATTTGGCACGATTGAATAATAGCTTTTATAAGGGCGAGAGGTGGACCAACGCGTTACTGAGTTGCTCAGTTTTTGAAGCTCTTTGTCTTGGATAAATCATCCCATTTTTGTGAAATTGTAATCATATGTTTTTCTGTACATGTAAATCACATCTAAGGATATCCGTTCCATTCTTTAATTCCTTCGTCGTGCGTTGCTCTTTTATTATTTGGTGTCATGATAGAGATTGTTCTGTTTACCCCGAAATAACTATGAGTCATATAGTCATGTGGATACATCTTGAAAGCAGACTCTTTGTTTTTTCTTCTTCTATTCTTTTTTTTCGTACCGGAAAGGGAAAACCAGCCGAAACTAGCAAATCAAAATGGTTCAAATGGCTCTGAGCACTATGGGACTTAACATCTATGGTCATAAGTCCCCTAGAACTTAGAACTACTTAAACCTAACTAACCTAAGGACAGCACACAACACCCAGTCATCACGAGGCAGAGAAAATCCCTAGCCCCGCCGGGAATCGAACCCGGGGGCGGGAAGCGAGAACGCTACCGCACGACCACGAGCTGCGGAGTAGCAGATCATCTTCCTTCGAGCTCTACGTATTGCTAGCACAGGTTGATATTTGAGCGAGCTTGCTTGGACTGTGTAGAAGAGTATTCGTACATGCTCGCACAAAACGCTTAACAATGCCTGCTTGTCAAGTTTGCAGTTATCTGTCTGGCCACCTTAACACACCATTTGCTGTAAACCTCTGTCGGCTCGTGCTGGACGCAGTTGTAAAAGCCAACGGGTCCTGATCAGAAGCGGCTTCAACTGAATTCTATTAGTCAGAAATGGAATGGGCCATTGAAAGTGTTTGAATTCTGCCCCTTCACTCTGATTGGTTCGAAGGCCTAAATGTTGAACAATTTCGTGGAGCGGTTTTAGAGCTCTTGAAATCAAAGTGTCGGCGGGGGACGTGTTTTCGCCGAATATTTCAGGTGTCGGGGGAAGGCGACCGTGCTCGCCGAGTTATTTCTTGCAGTAAGCAAGGAGTGAGAGGTTTTCATCGAAGATAATGAATCATAAGCGTTTCCTTGGACATTTGAGGGTTTTTCTCGCGAGGCACGGAAGGAAGGTTTCAAGTGACCCGTTATCATGCTAGCGCTTGCGGCTGCGAGACGTCGAACCCTAATCTTGCTCCCTTTTCTTTGAGCACACAAGGAGCGTCAAAGCTGTTAAGAGAGCCAAAGCGGGGGCTGCCGCCTGTAAACAATGCTTGTCTACTCGGTGACAGATAACACTTGCTGAGGCGAACGTCCGCTGGCTCCTATAAACACACTGCTGGGTGGCCGCTGCACTCACTTCCTGCATCGGAACCGTTGGCCGGTTTGGGGGGGGGGGGGGGGCTGGGATGCAGTCCCAGCAGCAGTTACGGGCCGTGTCCGCTGTCAGCGGGGGACAGGGGTGGCCAAGGAAGGCGTGTAGACCGCAGCATTCATCCTGGCCAGATGGCCTAGACAAAGACCCTGTGGCGGCGGTCAGAGAGCGCCTGTCTGACGGAGCTCCCTCCACATTGTTAAGCCATCAGGTTCATTCGAGTAGAGCCGTCGGCACACGGACCGTGCTGTCGAACGTTAACGTTGAGCGTGCCAAGTTCAACGTGCTGCTGAACGCTACGCTCAGGAACGATGCGACTTGTGTATACCGTACGTGGGCCCCAACGTGGTATACGCGATCGCAACGCACTCCAGCGGTAGTTGAGGGATGTTTCTAGTTTGTAAATCACACTGTTTACTCAACAGGCGTGCCTAAAATTCCCATGCTAGCTCTATTAAACCCACATTTACTCCATCGTCCACGAAAAGGAAAGTACCATGTCCAGTCAATAAGGACATAGGCTTATAAAAGTTCCATTACAAACAGTGCATTACAAATTTGGAATACTTCTCCGCATAAGATAAACATTATTTCATCATTCCCACATTTTAGTGAAACCCCAAGGTCAGTCTTGCTTGATCACTGTTCCTACCCAGTAGCAGAATCTTTGCAACATGTGAATTACGAAGCGTAAAAGAAAAAGGAGCAAAATATCTTTATGTAAGTAGCACAAGCTGTCCTCTAGATTAAGCCAATCAAACAGTCACCCCTCAAAAAAAGGTGAACTTATATTTACATAACATCAAATATTATAGTATATATTTATATTAACCTAATATTAAAGTATCAGAACCTAATAAAAACGCGAATGTTAGGGGGGAAAAAAATTGGTAGCGTCAAGGGCGCGAACCACCGCCTCAACTAACAGCTGAGTACAGGACCGTGACGTCATTACGCTAAACCAACATCAAACTGTATGCGTCTAATCATATTGTGTTACGCCTTGCTGAAAACCATAATGGTAGATATGTTACTAATTGAAATTTAATTATAACAAATTGTACCAAGAACAATACGTTTTGGGTGCATCTTCAGTTTGTCGCTGCCTTCAAATAGCCTACTCTCAATACGCAAATTACAGTAATTCTTTTGCCACGAATATGATGTTTCTCATTATTTTATTGGAACGAATCACACTGTTAACAATGGGTTTTCCAGTGATTCTCAATTTGCTGGTGCTCAGAAACGGCATATATACATACACCTATAGGCTTGAAATGAATGCCAATATGGCACCTCAGAACTCTGTACTGAAGGGAGACGGCGTGCTTGCGGCGTAGGTGGCGTTGTGCTCTCTCATTGGTCAACGCTCAGACGCACGCTCAGAATATCTGACATGCCAGATAGTGCTCTGCACATTCGGAGAGACTCCCGAACGTGCTGTTCCACGCTATGACGTCAGAAACTCGGCACGCTCAACGTTCGGATGCACGGTCCGTGTGCCGACGGCTTAAGGCTATCGAAGCCGAATGGAATCGTTTTCAAACTGACTCTACTGCACATGCGCAGAACTCTTACTCGGAAGCATGATTTGCGCGTTTCGTTGCCTGACCACCTGTAGCATTAGTTGAACCTCTGGTCTCTTCGCTTTGCTCAAATGTTTCTGATGTAAATAATGAAACAGTGCACCAGGTACGTATTTTTTTTCCATACATTTACGTAAGTATGTTGTGTGGTGTTTGTAAGTGTGGCCGAAATACTAAATGTCTTCTTCCAAAGCTGTTTCACAGAGGAAGACTGCACTGTAGTTCCTTCTCTAGATTGTCGCACAGATGACAAAGTGGTAGATATCGAAATACATGACAGAGGGATAGAAAAACAATTAAAATCGCTCAAAAGAGGAAAGGCCGCTGGACCTGATGGGATACCAGTTCGATTTTACACAGAGTACGCGAAGGAACTTGCCCCCCTTCTTGCAGGGGTGGACCGTAGGTCTCTAGAAGAGCGTAGCGTTCGAAAAGATTGGAAAAGGGCACAGGTCATCCCCGTTTTCAAGAAGGGACATCGAACACATGTGCAGAACTATAGACCTATATCTCAAATGTCGATCAGTTGTAGAATTTCGCCGGCCGGGGTGGCCAAGCGGTTAAAGGCGCTACAGTCTGGAACCGCGCGACCGCTGCGGTCGCAGGTTCGAATCCTGCCTCGGGCATGGACGTGTGTGATGTCCTCAGGTTAGTTAGGTTTAAGTAGTTCTAAGTTCTAGGGGACTAATGACCATAGAAGTTAAGTCCCATATTGCTCAGAGCCATTTGAACCATTTTTTTTTTTTTTTTTTGTAGAATTTTGGAACACGTATTATGTTCGAGTATTATGACCTTTCTGGAGACTAGAAATCTACTCTGTAGGAATCAGCATGGCTTCCGAAAAAGGCTTTCGTGTGAAACCCAGCTCGCACTATTCGTCCACGAGACTCAGAGGGCCATAGACACGGGTTCCCAGGTAGATGCCGTTTCTCTTGACTCCCGCAAGGCGTTTGATACAGTTCCCCACAGTCGTTTAATGAACAAAGTAAGAGCATATGGACTATCAGACCAATTGTGCGACTGGATTGAAGAGTTCCTAGATAACAGAACGCAGCATGTCATTCTCAATGGAGAGAAGTCTTCTGAAGCAAGAGTGTTTTCAGGTGTGCCGCAGGGGAGTGTCGTACGACCGTTGCTATTCACTATATATATATATATATATATATATATATATATATATATATATATATATATACTCCTGGAAATTGAAATAAGAACACCGTGAATTCATTGTCCCAGGAAGGGGAAACTTTATTGACACATTCCTGGGGTCAGATACATCACATGATCACACTGACAGAACCACAGGCACATAGACACAGGCAACAGAGCATGCACAATGTCGGCACTAGTACAGTGTATATCCACCTTTCGCAGCAATGCAGGCTGCTATTCTCCCATGGAGACGATCGTGGAGATGCTGGATGTAGTCCTGTGGAACGGCTTGCCATGCCATTTCCACCTGGCGCCTCAGTTGGACCAGCGTTCGTGCTGGACGTGCAGACCGCGCGAGACGACGCTTCATCCAGTCCCAAACATGCTCAATGGGGGACAGATCCGGAGATCTTGCTGGCCAGGGTAGTTGACTTACACCTTCTAGAGCACGTTGGGTGGCACGGGATACATGCGGACGTGCATTGTCCTGTTGGAACAGCAAGTTCCCTTGCCGGTCTAGGAATGGTAGAACGATGGGTTCGATGACGGTTCGGATGTACCGTGCACTATTCAGTGTCCCCTCGACGATCACCAGTGGTGTACGGCCAGTGTAGGAGATCGCTCCCCACACCATGATGCCGGGTGTTGGCCCTGTGTGCCTCGGTCGTATGCAGTCCTGATTGTGGCGCTCACCTGCACGGCGCCAAACACGCATACGACCATCATTGGCACCAAGGCAGAAGCGACTCTCATCGCTGAAGACGACACGTCTCCATTCGTCCCTCCATTCACGCCTGTCGCGACACCACTGGAGGCGGGCTGCACGATGTTGGGGCGTGAGCGGAAGACGGCCTAACGGTGTGCGGGACCGTAGCCCAGCTTCATGGAGACGGTTGCGAATGGTCCTCGCCGATACCCCAGGAGCAACAGTGTCCCTAATTTGCTGGGAAGTGGCGGTGCGGTCCCCTATGGCACTGCGTAGGATCCTACGGTCTTGGCGTGCATCCGTGCGTCGCTGCGGTCCGGTCCCAGGTCGACGGGCACGTGCACCTTCCGCCGACCACTGGCGACAACATCGATGTACTGTGGAGACCTCACGCCCCACGTGTTGAGCAATTCGGCGGTACGTCCACCCGGCCTCCCGCATGCCCACTATACGCCCTCGCTCAAAGTCCGTCAACTGCACATACGGTTCACGTCCACGCTGTCGCGGCATGCTACCAGTGTTAAAGACAGCGATGGAGCTCCGTATGCCACGGCAAACTGGCTGACACTGACGGCGGCGGTGCACAAATGCTGCGCAGCTAGCGCCATTCGACGGCCAACACCGCGGTTCCTGGTGTGTCCGCTGTGCCGTGCGTGTGATCATTGCTTGTACAGCCCTCTCGCAGTGTCCGGAGCAAGTATGGTGGGTCTGACACACCGGTGTCAATGTGTTCTTTTTTCCATTTCCAGGAGTGTATATATAACCTCGTGGATAAAAACTGAAGTTCACTCAGGCTTTTTGCGGATGATGCTGTAGTATCTCGAGAGGAAAATTGTACTGTAATGCAGGAGTATCTGCAACGAATTGACGCATGGTACAGGGAATGGCAATTGAGTCTCAGTGTAGACAAGTGTAATGTGCTGCGAATACATAGAAAGAAAGATCCTTTATCATTTAGCTACAGTACAGCAGGTCGCAACTGGAAGAGTTAATTCCATAAACTATCTGGGAGTAGGCATTAGGAGTGATTTAAAATGGAATGACCATATAAAATTAATCGTCGGTAAAGCAGATGGCAAACTGAGATTCATTGGAAGAATCCTAAGGAAATGCAGTCCGAAAACAAAGGAAGTAGGTTACAGTACACTTGTTCGCCCGCAGCTTGAATACTGCTCACCGGTGTGGGATCCGTTCCAGATAGGGTTGATAGAAGAGATAGAGAAGGTCCAACGGAGAGCAGCGCGCTTCGTTACAGGATCATTTAGTAATCGCGAAAGCGTTACAGAGATGATAGATAAACTCCAGTGGAAGACTCTGCAAGAGAGACGCTCATTAGCTCGGTACGCGCTTTTGTTGAAGTTTCTAGAACATACCTTCACCGAGGGGTCAAGCAGTATATTGCTCCCTCCTACGTATATCTCGAGAAGAGACCATGAGGATAAAATCAGAGAGATTAGAGCTCACACAGAGGCATACCGACAATCTTTCTTTCCACGAGCAATACGAGACTGGAACAGAAGGGAGAACCAATAGAGGTACTCAAGGTACCCTCCGCCACAGACCGTCAGGTGGCTTGCAGAGTGTGGATGTAGATGTGTTGTGCCTCTCTGGCGCTGTATTGTGTTTTTGACGTTAATGTACAGTACTGTGCCTACTACATTATGCAGCACACACACACACACACACACACACACACACACACACACACACACACACACACACTGTGAAATTTCACTAACAGCAAGAATGGGGGCTGCATGTGTCTTGTTTTCTGCATAATGGAGAAGACAAAGTATCTTATAACCATAAAAAGACGGCTACAGCACAAGACAGGCAGCACGACACAAAAATACTAATGTAAATATTTGATCATGATGATGTGCAATCCTCGAATTGCGTCGTGCGAAACATGAAAAAATACGTAAGTGGTGCAGTGTTGCATTACCACATTTAAAGAGTGAATGACAGTTGCAGTCTTAACAAAAAACATCTAATACACTACTGGCCATTAAAACAGCTACACCAAGAAGAAATCCAGATAATAAGCGGGTATTCATTGGACAAATATATTATACTAGAACTGACATGTGATTACATTTTCACGCAATTTGGGTGGACAGATCCTGAGAAATCAGTACCAAGAACAACCACTTCTGGCCGTAATAACGGCCTTGATACGCCTGGGCATTGAGTCAAACACAACTTGGATGGCGTGTACAGGTACAGCTGCCCATGCAGCTTCAACACGATACTACAGTTCATCAAGAGTAGGGACTGGCGTATTGTGACGAGCCAGTTCCTCAGCCACCATTGACCAGACGTTTTCAATTGGTGAGAGATCTAGAGAATGTGCTGGCCAGGGCAGCAGGCAAACTTTTCTGTATCCAGAAAGGCCCGTACAGGTCCTGCAACATGCGGTCGTGCATTATCCCGCTGAAATGTAGAGTTTCGCAGGGATCGAATGAAGGGTAGAGCCACGGGTCGTAACACGTCTGAAATGTAACGTCGACTGTTCAAAGTGCCGTCAATGCGAACGAGAGGTGACCGAGACGTGTAACCAATGACACCCCGTACCATCACGCCGGGTAATACGCCAGTATGGCGATGAAGAATACACGCTTCCAATGTGCGTTCACAGCGAAGTCGCCAAACACGGATGCGACCATTATACATATGACGTTTTGCCATTCGTGCACCCAGGTTCATCGTTGAGTACACCATCGCAGGCGCTCCTGTCTGTGATGCAACGTCAAGGGTAACCGCAGCCATGGTCTCCGAGCTGATAGTCCATGCTGCTGCAAACGTCGTCGAACTGTTCGTGCAGATGATTGTTGTCTTGTAAACGTCCCCATCTGTTGACTCAGGGATCGAGACGTGGCTGCACGATCCGTTACAGCCATGCGGATAAGATGCCTGTCATCTCGACTGCTAGTGATACGAGGCCGTTGGGATCCAGCACGGCGTTCCGTATTACCCTCCTGAACCCACCGATTCCATATTCTGCTAACAGTCATTGGCTCTCGACCAACGCGAGCAGCAATGCCGCGATAGGATAAACCGCAGTCGCTGTAGGCTACGATCCGACCTTTATCAAAGTCGGTAACGTGATGGTTCGCATTTCTCCTCCTTACACGAGGCATCACAATAACGTTTCACCAGGCAACGCCGGTCAACTGCTGTTTGTATATGAGAAATCGGTTGGAAACTTTCCTCATGTCCGCAAGTTACAGGTGTCGCCACCGGCGCCAACCTTGTGTGAATGCTCTGAAAAACTAATCATTTGCATATCACAGCATCTTCCTCCTGTCGGTTAAATTTCGCGTATGTAGCACGTCATCTTCGTGGTGTAGCAATTTTAATGGCCAGTAGTGTTTGATAAATCAAATTGTGTGAAACGGTCCTTTTCCCCACATGTGGTCAGCATTTCTTGGAGAACCAGTGATAGAAAGTGTTGACTGAAGACGTTCGTAATTACTCGTGACACCGCTTTCCTCATCAACATACTGTTTTCTTTGACATATTTTGATTATATGTATATGATCATAAAATTTGATCAGCTTATCTCATTTATTACCAATTAGTACCAATATTAACAAACAATAATTTAGTAAATGTCCAAACGTTACAAATGCCGGAAATTATGTAATTTGAAGAAAAATTATCGTTGGTTTAATTGGTGGGGAGTGGCCGCAGTGTACCCACTGATTAAGAATTTGGTATGCAGCTTAATTCTACTAATATACAGGGTGAGTCAAGAGGAAAGGTACAAGCTTTGAGGTGCGATGGTATTAGTGATTCTGAACAAAAAGTTTATGTGGACATATGCCTATTGCGAATGGTTTCCGAGATAAAACACGTTTAATATCACTTTCATAAGCTTTTCTTTAATAACTCGAAAACCGCACGTGTCTCAGAACGCAATTAAATTAAATTTGCTACATTTAATTTGTCGAAGAGACCACGAGAATACTGAAAATCTCGCGCGACGCGAGTGCGCCGTAGCTTAGCTGCTTTTTGTAGGCCAGTTAGAGGTAGTTTTCCGACTTGATAGACCACAAGCGTCCTGTATCAAAATGTTCGTCTCAGCTTCCTCTATATTACTGCAGTACTTTGTAAACAATGACAATGAATAATGCAGAAAATAAATAGAAATGCACATTAAAAGTGTTCTATCTCGGAAACCATTCGGAATAGGGCATATATCCACATCAACCTTTATGCTCAGAATCACTAATGCTATCACCCGTCAAAACACGTACCTTTCCTCCTGATTCACCCTGTATGTGTATCAATCAGCATAGCATGCTTATTTCTCCGAGCGTCACCTCTCCCGTAAAGGGAGCCAACTTAATGTGCGAGTGTCATTTATAGTAATGAGTGTAGTATGTGCCCCCCAATTATCGGCTATTCTGATTGTATCCTTATATGGAAGAGAGAAAATTAAAAGATAGTAAGATCCTTTTGATTGTGACACCCCAGGCTTTAAGCGAGAACTCCGGGTTCGAGACCTTGTCCAGCATAAATTTTCACTGACGTCATTCCATTCTTCATCTGATGGTTGTCCGTACTGTGAATACATGTAATGTTTCATAACGGCTGTAGTCGCACTGCCTGTTCCTTTGGACACGCTCGCTCGTCGAAAGGAACACTGCATCGTAATCAGAATAACACAGGCACTGCAATATCGCAGCACGTGTAGGTTTACTGACGAAGAGTTAGCCGATGTGTACCTGGTTTATGCTTCACCAAATCCAATGCAAGCATGGCATGACGACACTTTGCTGAGCTTTCCCCACAGCGACGGCAACCACATCACGCTACTTTTGCACCTGAGAGTTTTCTCATTGCTTTCTGTTTAGTGTTGTACGTTTTGGTAATTGCATACTTTTTGTTGGTCGTTGATTGATTCGGGAGAGGGGACCAAACAGCGCGGTCTCTGTCCAAACGTATTAGAGAAGAATGGGGAAGGAAGTCGGCCGTCCTCTTTGGAACGAACCTTCCCGGCATATGTCTGAAGCGGTTTAGGGAATTCACGGAAAACCTGAATGGGATGGTCGGACGCGGGATTGAACCGTCGTCCTCCCGAATGCTAGTTCTGTGTGCTAACCACTGCACCATCTCGCTCGGTGAGACTGCTCTGCACATGCGCGCGCTGATCTCTGGAACAGGCTTATTAAAGGCTTGGGAGCCAGTCACAAGAATTTCCTGTGATCAGTCGAAACTAGTTGCAACCGTCCATTGGCCGCAGCTCGATTAGTTTTCTCCCAATCACAAACCACGGAAACTGTGAGAATGCCCGCGTCGAAAGTATTCGCGTGGATGCAACAGTATCTCGAACGAACCTGATCGTCACACGGGACAACGCAGCTAACATTGACGTGACGCGGACGGGAAATCCAGCGTCTCGTGTCATGGATCGTGTTTGTTAACCCTCTCACGGGCGGATTTTTTGTAGCAATTCAATGAAGATAATTTTTTTGCTATCCTCTTAGAATTGTGATCACTATATTTATTTTTTGATAATTTTCTTGTAATTTAGGTCCAAAAACTGTGGTTGTACATCCATCACCCTGGTACTTTTGTGGGGTATTAAAAATATGGTGGTAAATGGATTCTCCACTTTTTGTGGGCTGCCATGTGTTGCCACTATACGTAAAACAATAATGAAAAGTGTGTTCTGTTTTTATTTTATATTTTCTTTTACTTTATTGTAAAAAATAATGTTGCCGATATTAAAATTCACTTTCTACAACGTGAAAAGAAAGCTAGAAACTTTATCATGCAATAAAGGTAAGAGCTGATACATGTCACAATAATGTATATTGCATAAGCGAAGCAATGTGTCCCGACAACAGTAGTGATCCTACAACAAACAGAAACTGATTGTTGTATCAGTTTTCATACACCAGGTGCAGTATACTACCACAAGATTTCAGGCATAGACAGAGGTGGTAAGAAGTACCCCTAAGTTGGTGGTAAGTACGCTTCGCAAAGACCACAAATGACATTAATTTTGTGGTAAGCATACTTCCCAAGCCCCTTCCGGAAACTACTTTGCTGGTAACCATACTTTCCTAGAACCATTAAAACATTTTTTGGAGGGATACATACTTCCCACAGTCCTGAAGGCTGTATTTCACAGCAAACAGAAAGAATGTACGGCGGACTGCCACTAGATGCCAAGAGCATACAGAAGCGGTAACCCATGTCCCGTAAACGTTGTAAAGAAATGCATGTAGTGGGAAGTACAGTATATCCCCCAGGGCCAGCGAAAGCGAAGCGTTATCCTGCTTTGCCATTGTAGCGCTACCCAGCGGCAGCCGTCGGCTGTATCTGGCTCGCAAGTCACACATATTGTTTATCTGTTACACAATGGACACGCGTAAAATTTCTACGTCAGCTCTATTAAAACGCACAGTTCCTCGCATGTCCACACGCTGGTTATGTTGTTCCGTAGTATACATAACGGAAAACTTCAATATCCATGAACGTCTTATAAGACACAAAGGAAAGTTGTCTGCATCGAGCCGGCCGGTGTGGCCGTGCGGTTCTAGGCGCGTCAGTCTGGAACCGCGTGACCGCTACGGTCGCAGGTTCGAATCCTGCCTGGGGCATGGATGTGTGTGATGTCCTTAGGTTAGTTAGGTTTAAGTAATTCTAAGTTCTAGGGGACTGATGACCACAGATGTTGAGTCCCATAATGCTCAGAGCCGTTTGTCTGCATCGACAGTGAGGACGTGAGCTTATAGTACTTCACAGCATCGGACAAGCTCACTCCCGAGAGAGAGGTCTCAAACTTAGCTCCCGCCGTGATTTCTCAAAGTTTGAGGCTTTATTATGAGAAACTTACAATAACTTTTCAATGCAGAGTACTGACCATCATTGGCCACTACTTCCTTCTGTCATTCGAGTAGCATACGAATCCTGCGAGAGAAGAACTGGGCGTCTTTTGAGGAGATCCATGAATAGATCCAATTTTGCACTTGTTCGAACAACCGGAAGTGGTTGTCGGTCAGGTCGTGTGGTATTGATCGAAAAACGTGGTAGTCAGAGTAATGTCTGGAGAATACGACGGGTGGGGTAAGACGTACCATTTCAATGTTTCCAAGTATGTTTTGACGAGTTTTGTGACCTGCCGTCGAGCACCGTCACGCTGCAAAATCACCTATCGCTGTAGTGTGGCCCTTTGTCTTTCAGTGGTCGGCTGAAACGCATCAGTTGCTTTTGATAGCGATCTCGTGTGATTTATGGAATATTCCGTCGGTCGTTGGAGGAACATAGACATATTAAAACTTGAATAAACAGTATTAATGTTCCACTATAATAATTATTTAATGGTTCATTATAAACCGGCTTTATGCTTCATAGGCTATCGTCAGACAATTTAATACTAAACAGATAGTCGACACAACTTCAGCGTGAGCTTATCATCTCCTGTAATTGTTTCCATCGGATTCACTAGCTTTGGAAACTTTCTCTTTCCCACAGCATTTTCTGAGCCTCAGTCGCAGATTTCTTCATGTTAACCCTTAACTACTATCGACTGTCTCTCAGACCGCTACTAATTTTTGTGTCGAGACATTTCTCACACCCCTGCAAAGCCAAATGGACTCTTCCATGTACCTTCCTATTGCCTGTCAAGCTACACGTGCCAGCATTCTTGCTGCTCTTTGTTTCGTAATTATTAGCCTTCAGAGGTCTCACAGACTTACCATAGTGTTTGCGTGCCGCGTTTTTATTGCATGCTACTGTTTCTCCATGGCGGGGAAAGCTGGGCCTTCTGCACAACGTGTGTTATGCGAGACAGATGTCTTCACATGTAAGATGAGCCTCAGACACTGAAAGAAGAATTCGAAAATCGAAAAACGTGCACCTTTTGCCCTCCTCGTCTGAAGAGGAAAACGAGGTATCCATGTCAACAGCGTGGTGTTACGATTTGTTTGGAGTGTTCCAGGAAGGTCTGCGTGAAGTGTTTGCAGGTGGAAATTGACTAAAATATGATTCAGTGGCACATGAGAACAAGTATTTAGTTTTTACTTGTAATTTTAGAAGTAAAATGGTGGCAAAGTTTCTCCATTCACTTATGGACTGAAATATTCGCTCTACGTCGCAAAGTGAGTCGTAAACCGAAAGCTGACTTCGCACACAATTTATCGTAAGTCATGTCGGATTTTTCCACCTAGTTATATTGCCTATTTGTAATATAATACCTCTTATGAAAATCTGTATGTGAGTAGAGAGCTAACTATTTGCTGTTATTTTCGTAGCTCATAAAATAAAAATACACTCCAGTTTTCGCTTTGTTTTAATTGTCGAAGTGTTTAAAATACCGCAGTGTTTAAAAAAAATCAAATTTCTACAAAAGCCACCTCTAAGAAGTGTAATGAATGACTGGAAGACAAGAAACTATATATTCAGCAAAATTCTGGGTTGATGTATAAAATAGAAAAATGCGGTCTGTGAGACCCCTCCATAGTAATTGTGTTCCTGTGAATGAACATAGTAGTTCAGGGTTTAAGCAGAAAATTAAAATTTCCGCCAATGACAAGAATTTGGCTCGTAAATTGGCAAAATCAATCGACAATAACTTTACGATGCAATCACAAATCGACTAATATTTTCATGGCGCTTTGTTTGCAAATATTTGTACTAATTTAATAAGAAAGACCCACACCTTCTAGAAAACGTAGGGGCGAAAAAATATTCGACAGAGCAAAACGAGAAACCTTTACCCATTGCTTCATAGCTCGGCATCTCGACCAATAATGCTACGCTGAACTTCTACATAACGATTTTGCAATTTAGGTTACGATGTTTTGGAGGCTTTAATCGACGATATGTTATTAACTGGCATTTGATCATAAATCCTACGAAGAACGACGCAGCAATAGGAAGGCGTAGTGTGGCACAAGCGAAAGTTGGTAGGCCTAATTCTACATCTGAAACATGATGTCTATTCACATTTTGCGCCAGTCGCGTAAGAGTGGCGCTTGTACTGCCGCTATGAGGATGTAAACCATGTTTGATTTAAATACACGCTCGAAGGGCCGTGAGCGTTAGTTAGCTTTGCGATTGGACGTGGTGAGTTGATCTTACTCAAGAATGCCTTTAAGGCAACAAAGATGCCTTTACGAACACCTCACTGAGTTGAATAAGGTCGTGTAATAGGGCTACGAGAAGCTGGGAGTTCCTCCTACAATAGGGTCATTGCAAATTTTGGCGATATACGTCTGAGTAAATTAGCTTACCACGCCTATTTTCATTCTCTGCTTTCCTATGGCATCATATTCTGGGGTAGCTCATCATTGAGTAAAAGAGTGTTCATTGCACAAAATCGTATAATCAGAATAATTGCTGGAGCTCATCCTGCAGACACTTGTTTAAAGAGCTAGAAATCTTCACTGTAGCCTCACAATATAGATATTCACTTATGAAATTAGTTATTAACAATCCGAACGAATTCAAAAGTAATAGCAGTGTACATGGCTACAACACTAGGAGAAAGGATGATCTTCACTATCAAGGTTAAATCTAACTTTGGCTCAGAAGGGGGGAAATTACGCTGCCAAAAAAGTCTTTGGTCACTTACCTAATAGCATCAAAAGTCTGACAGATAGCCATATAGCATTTAAAAGGAAATTAAAAGAATTTCATAATGGCAACTCCTTCTGCTCATTAGATGAATTTTTGGATATAGTAAGTGGGTAATTTCCCAAACTCCACAAAAAAAAATTGAGTGTCATGTTACGAAGTGTCGTATTCATGATCTATGGAACAAGTACTAATATAATCTACTCCAGAAAGACTTGGCAGGAATGAACCACTGTTCATGATTGCTGGCAGCGGTGATCACGAGAATGTACAATCGCAAGAAGAGGGCTCCGAACCACCACATGTCACTACCGAGAGGGAAGACCATCGTGTCTCGAAGTGGAAAGCTTTACATTTATATACATTTGTATACAGTTGCGTATTTTTAATACCAGACCGACTGGAAAGATTTGATGGGGGATTCAATGCTGGAATGTTGGAAGCTTGCGTTTCGAGGGACACACGACTGCGTATCGTGAAGGTATCCCAGTACGTCGTCAAAGATTTTATAAACCATATTTTATTAAAAAAGTATTTAAGGTTACTTAAATGTATAATAAATACATTATATACATTAAACTGACGGAGCCTTGCAAGTGTACTCACAACCTTCACAAAGCATGCTCCAGTGCGTGTTGAAATATTCTGTCAAGAGTATTACTAGTACGAGGTACTCCAGAACAGCTTCCGTACAGTTTGGAAAACAGGATAGAGACCCTTGTAAGCGGTGGTCAGCACAAAACTGTCCAGAAGAACACTGCCCAAGGCTGGAGAGAATCCAGGTACGAGTCACAGTCCGGCACACAGTTTTAATCAACCTTTCTTAACTCGGATTCACAGTCATGTAAACTTTTTGAAAGACATGTTTACGCTAGTGACTGTTAAACTTTTTATTTCCAGTATTGCAATTTCCGCCTTAGGCCATTATCAAGTGTAGATGTTTTGGATTTAAGCCATGTCAACTTTACACACGCTGGCACATTTATATGTCGTTGTCGTCTGCTGTTACATACATTCGTAACGCTGCGAAGTAGTATTTGTGGACATGTGTGCTCGCACTACTTCGCAGCGTTACGAATGTATGTAACAGCAGACGACAACGACATATAAATGTGCCAGCGTGTGTAAAGTTGACATGGCTTAAAGCCAAAACATCTGCACTTGATAATGGCCTAAGGCCGAAATTGCAATAGTGGAAATAAAAAGTTTAACAGACACAGTCGTTAACATGATGTCTTTCACAAAAAAAGGAAAAGAAAAACAGTTTTAATTCACAAGAAAAATTCTAAATAGCGTACACTCCCTCTCAGACGGAAGGATTTATTTCAGCCAAGAGCAGATTACATACAGCACGATACCTATTAATAGTGCCCTCCTATTACATCTTTCTGGCGCAGACGGTATGAAGTCAAACTAATTAGAGCACCCATAAAGGTATACAAGCGAAATGGCCTTATCACACTCGCTGTAGCCGACCGGTGTGGCAGAGTGGTTCTAGGCGCTTCAGTCTGGGACCGCGCGACCGCTACGGTCGCAGGTTCGAATCCTGCCTCGGGCATGGAAGTGTGTGATGTCCTTAGGTTAGCCAGGTTTAAGTAGTTCTGAGATCTAGGGGACTGATGACCTCAAATGTTAAATCCCACAGTGCTCAGAGCCATTTGAACACTCGCTGTATATAAAACGGAAAGAAAATTTAATATATGATTTCATGAGAAAGTACCTCCGTCGCCGACTTAACAGTGATATGTGGATTTGGAGAACAGTTTCTGGGACCCATTACAAAAGCAGCATCCCCCGTTCCCCTCTCTGAATTGTGCCACCCGGTCACGTCTTGTCATTCGATAACGTTATCTTGTCCGCTATGTGAGCTCTTCCAAGTCCTACTGTTCCGCTATGTCTATAAACAGACGGCTGCTGCAACTCCGTTTCTACGTGAGCGTTCAACACGTCACTGAGCCGTTTACAAAGCAGTTTACGCTTTGCTCATCATTCTGAAACGAACACGGGGAATGTATAGTAAACTAAATTTGAGCCAAACTTAGAAGAGACAATGACTTAATCATTTTCTTAAACCGTTTCTGCTTCGATCTTTTCGGCCACCTCTGCTTTGGGCGTGCTATGGCAACGCTGTATGGTTTCACAGCACTGTCAGTTTACAAAATAGTCATCTTTTTATGCTTGTCTGTTACTAACAGTGGTGGTGGTTGTGAAGGAAAGAAGATTAGAGTTTAACGTCTTGTCGACATCGAGGTCACTAGACAGAACACGAGCTAGAAATGTTTCAAGGATGGGGAAGGAAATTGGTCGTGTCCTTTCAAAACAACCACGCCAGCAATCGCCTGGTGCGATTTAGGGAAATCACGGGGAATTTAAATCAGGCTGGCAGGACGCGGATTTTAGCGGTCGTCCTCACGATTGATGACGGGGACATAGAAATGTCATATTTCATACAAATTCGCGTGACCGATGCTGTTACTAGGTCTAAAGCCTTGTGTGACAGTGGTTAAAACAACTGAATTTATATCCACTGATCCTTAAAACTCTGTATGAGTCTGATATAGTGCCCAGAAAACTTAACGATTTTTTAAAAATAAATAAATGTATATTCGTTCGGCTTCATGGGCCCATATGTTCCTGTACCATACATTAAATACATCCCTGCAAGTTTCTCTAATAAGAAGTACCCCATTTTCAACAACCAGACATGAACTTTGAACAGCTGTAAAATGCACCGTGGACACCTCAGTGAAAATTTGTTTCGTTTTTCAAGATGTTGTCGTCAGCACCGTTGCGACAGGCATCTGTTTATGCGGAAACACAAGTGCTTTATAAAACTTTTTTTCTACTTCAGTTACTTGTTTTATTAATATTTTTTAGCACGACGCGCTCTGATAGCATGCTGCAATCATCAGATAGTTTACAGCTACATTTGGCAGTGAGGTTATGGATCGAATTTTACCGCTTGACAGAAAGATTAATTTATTTCAGTGTATGCTTTAAGTGGTAGTTTTAAATTATCTCACTGGTGTCCTTACTTACATTTTTGCTGAATTCCCACGCCCGGGTTCCCGGGTTCGATTCCCGGCGGGGTCAGGGATTTTCTCTACCTCGTGATGGCTGGGTGTTGTGTGCTGTCCTTAGGTTAGTTAGGTTTAAGTAGTTCTAAGTTCTAGGGGACTGATGACCATAGATGTTAAGTCCCATAGTGCTCAGAGCCATTTGA
This sequence comes from Schistocerca serialis cubense, assembly GCF_023864345.2. Lineage (NCBI taxonomy): Eukaryota > Metazoa > Arthropoda > Insecta > Orthoptera > Acrididae > Schistocerca > Schistocerca serialis. Next base: position 70,572,975 of record NC_064646.1, read on the forward strand.
ACCATTTTTTTGCTGAATGTGAATTTGTCTGGCACACAGAGCACAGTATTTAAAACAACATCACCTAAAGCACTTTCACATTCAGTTGTTTCCATTCCAAAGATTCTTAACTGTTAAGATAACACTCATTTCAGTTGCTAAGCTAGCACAAACAATAAAAATATAATAAGACTTTTACTAAGGGGCTCGTACAATTCATTCATGTATGACCTCCTAACACCTGAAATATTCATAGTAGGCCATTTGTTTCCTACGCATAAGTACTCATTTTAGAATGGTCTGCTGTCCGTTTATTTTTGATCACGCTTTGGGATGTACTGTACGTTCCAATATCGTACTTCCTTTACCAGGCAGGTTAGTGAGTCAACAAATGGACCCAAAATGTATCTAGCTCAACAGAACTATTTACGCTTACAGTGCCTGCTTTACTGCTGTTACAGCTGAGGCTATTTAACACATCAGAAAAGTCTGAATGAACATCTGCCGTTCTTGAAAGTGACGTTCTGGATAATCGTATGGACGTTTCGATCATTTCCTAGCTCGACTGATCACTCTAAAATTTATATATCAACCATTTACCCCAACTCATCTGAAAGTACTCTTCAATGATTTTGCACTGGTATTGTCACTACTAAGTTAAATTAAATAGAAGAGGAAAACGGAGAAACTGAGAGAAACTTCCTTTTACAGATAGGAAATAAACTTGTACACAGATTATTGAACTACTGTGTTTCAAGGCTTCCGTTCCACTAGGTAAAAATATAAATAAAAATCTCTGGAGTACTGCTTCTTTCGTCATTATCAAGTGGACGTCTTCTCCAAAGAAAAAATAAATCTTTCACAAATGCTACATTGCTGACAGAATTGCGTATAGGATACAGGCCAACTGCGCGTTTTGTTGGAAGTCCCCTGCTTTGCCGCGGGGAGAACTGTACTGTGTACTGCTGGAAGTAGGTGGCCGATGTCAACAGGTTGTTCCGCGTCCGGTACCAGTCCTTTGTAGCAACAGGTAGCAGACGTCTGACGTCTCACCAGGGGAGGGAACTTCAACGTGGCAACAGGGGAAGTGGTGTTCCTTAAGCTTCCCCAAGGCCTCTGGTGCACCGGCGGTGTCAAGTAGTCCCGTCTGGTAACAGTTCTCCAGTCCAGCAAGACACAGAGCAAATGCCGTTCTTGAAACACGCGAACGATTCTCTCTAATCCTTGTCAGGAATTTGGTAAGTTTTTGTTGAAGGGGGAGGGAAGACAGGGCGAGTTGTTGAGGCGATGAACATTACAACTGAGTCACCTGTGGTTCATCTTGCATTCATCTCTTGGTCCCCCTGTACCATTTTTAACCCCCACACTTCCCTCCATTTCTAAATTGATGATCCCTGACATCCCATACTGTGTCAGAGCAACCGAACCCGGCAAAGCAAAAGCAGAAACGCTGAAGTCCGTTTTCAAATGTTCCTTTACATACGAAAATCCAATTTAATAATCGCATCACTGCAAACTACCACCGTCATACCTTAGCAAAAGATCTTGTTGAAAACTCAAGGAAATTCTGGTCTTACGTAAAATCGGTAAGCAGGTCGAAGGCTTCCATCCAGTCACTCATTGATCAGTCTGGCCTGGTAACGGAAGACAGCAAACCGAAAGCTGAAATTGTAAATTTAGCATTTGAGAAATCTTTCACGCAGGAGGATCGTACAAACATACCGCCGTTTGAGTCTCGTACAGATTCCCGTATGGAGGACATAGTGATAGTCATACCTGGGGTTGTGAAGCAGCTAAATGGGTTGAAAATAAATAAATCGCCAGGTTCTGGTGGGATTCCAATTCGGTTTTACAGAGAGTACTCTACTGCATTGGCTCCTTACTTAGCTTGCATTTATCGCGAATCTCTTGCCCAACGTAAAGTCCCGAGCGACTGGAAAAAAGCGTAGGCGACGCCTGTATATAAGAAGGGTAGAAGGACGGATCCTCAAAATTACAGACAATATCCTTAAGATCGGTTTGTTGCAGGATTCTCGAACATATTCTCAGTTCGAATATAATGAATTTCCTTGAGACAGAGAAGTTGCTGTCCATGCATCAGCACGGCTTTAGAAAGCATCGCTCCTGCGAAACGCAACTCGCCCTTTTTTCACATGATATCTTGCGAACCATGGGTGAAGGGTATCAGGCGGATGCTATATTCCTTGACTTCCGGAAAGCGTTTGACTCGGTGCCCCACTGCAGACTCCTAACTAAGGTACGAGCATATGGGATTGGTTGCCAAGTATGTGAGTGGCTCGAAGACTTCTTAAGTAATAGAACCCATTACGTTGTCCTCGATGGTGAGTGTTCATCGGAGGTGAGGGTATCATCTGGAGTGCCCCAGGGAAGTGTGGTAGGTCCGCTGTTGTTTTCTATCTACATAAATGATCTTTTGGATAGGGTGGATAGCAATGTGCGGCTGTTTGCTGATGCTGTTTTGTACGGGAAGGTGTCGTCGTTGAGTGACTGTAGGAGGATACAAGATGACTTGGACATGATTTGTGATTGGTGTAAAGAATGGCAGCTAACTATAAATATAGATAAATGTAAATTAATGCAGATTAATACGAAAAAGAATCCTCTAATGTTTGAAAACTCCATTAGTAGTGTAGCGCTTGACACAGTCACGTCGATTAAATATTTGGGCGCAACATTGCAGAGCGATATGAAGTGGGACAAGCCTGTAATGGCAGTTGTGGGGAAGGCGGATAGTCGTCTTCGGTTCATTGGTAGAATTTTTGGAAGATGTGGTTCATCTGTAAAGGAGACCGCTTATAAAACACTAATACGACCTATTCTCGAGTACTGCTCGAGCGTTTGGGATCCCTATCAGGTCGGATTGAGGGAGGACATAGAAGCAATTCAGAGGCGGGCTGCTAGATTTGTTACTGGTAGGTTTGATCATCACGCGAGTGTTACGGAAATGCTTCAGGAACTCGGGTGGGAGTCTCTAGAGGAAAGGAGGTGTTCTTTTCGTGAATCGCTACTGAGGGAATTTAGAGAACCAGCATTTGAGGCTGACTGCAGTACAATTTTACTGCCGCCAACTTACATTTCGCGGAAAGACCACATCCATGCCCGAGGCAGGATTCGAACCTGCGACCGTAGCAGTCGCGCGGTTCCAGACTGAAGCGCCTAGAACCACTCGGCCACACCGGCCGGCATTGTACAATATAATACGCTTGACATCCACTTATTTTACAATATGAGAGTATGTTCTGAGCTCAAACATAATGAGATATCTCGAACACAATGGCATCCTCCTTGCTAGCCAGCATGGATTGAGAAAACTTCGATCATGTGAAAGCGAGCTCACACAGCTTTTCTTACGTGATATCATGAATACTATGGATCAAGGCAGTCAGGCAGATGCACAACTGTGCTTATTATCAAAACTACACTATCACGTGGTATCAAGCGAAAGTTGTGACGGGGTTGAGGATTTTTTGGTGAGGAAGACTGCTTGTTGTTTTGGGTGGATACATAGCGGCAAGTGTAGAAGCAACGTAGGGTGTGTTGAGGTTCTTGCTGTTGATGTTGTAAATTAATGCTCCTGTAGACAATATTAACAGTACCCTCAGACGTTTAGCAATGATGCAGTTTTCTGTAACCAAGTAGTGCCTGACAAAAAGTTGCAAAAATATTGTCGGATCTTAACAAGATTTGAAACTGGCGCGCGGACTGGCAACTTGCTTTAAACATTCAGAAATGTAAATTTGTGCACTTCACCAAACGGAAAAACATAGTGCCCGCGCGGTCTGGGGCGTCCTATCACGGTTCGGGCGGCTCCCCCCGTCGGAGGTTCGAGTCCTCCCTCGGGCATGTGTGTGTGTGTGTGTGTGTGTGTGTGTGTGTGTGTGTGTGTGTTGTCCTTAGCGTAAGTTAGTTAAAGTTAGATTAAGTAGTGTGTGAGCCTAGAGACTGGTGACCTCAGCAGCTTGGTTCTGTAAGATCTTATCACAAATTTCCAAAAACATAATATCCTATGACTGGAATATCAATGAGTCACAGTTGGAATCGGTCAACTTATACAAATACCTCGGCTTAAAACTTTGTAGAGATAGGAAATGGAACAATCACATACGCTCGGTAGTAAGTAATGCAGGTGACAGACTTCGGTCCATTGATAGAATACTAGGAAAAAAAACAGTCTACAAAAGGGATCGCTTACAAATTATTCGATCGGCCTATCCTAGAATATTGCTCAACTGTGTGTTACCAGTACCAAGTACCACTAACAGAGGTATTTAACTTATACATAGAAGGCCAGCGAGCGTGGTCACATGGTAGCTTGTGCCACAGAGATGATGAATAAACAGAACTGGCAGACAGTTGAAGACAGGCGCAAACTATCCCTAAAGTTTCATGAGCCAGCATTAAATGGTGAATCTAGGAACTTGCTATAACTCCTTACGTGTCGCCCCCATTGGGATCGTGAGGAAAAGATTAGATTAATTACTGTCCGTACGTCGGCTGTAGTGGCCGAGCGGTTCTAGGCGCTACAGTCTGGAACTGCGTGACCGCTACGGTCGCAGGTTCGAATCCTGCCTCGGGCATGGCTGTTTGTGATGGCCTTAGGTTAGTTCGGTTTAAGTAGTTCTAAGTTCTAGGGGACTGATGACCACAGCAGTTAAGTCCCATAGTGCTCAGAGCCATTTTGAACAGTCCGTACAGAGGCATTTAAACAATCATTTATCCTGCGCTCCATAAGTGAATGGAACGGGGAGAAACCCTAACTACTGGTACTGTAGTCTGTACCTTCTGCTATGCGCTTCACACTGGTTTGTAAAGCATAGATGTACATGTAATTGGTGTGAAGCTGTGGTAAGAAGTGTACACTACATGACGTAAATGCTGCATGGGCGGAGATGTGACTACATTTGTTATTTAAAATTATGTACTATACAGTTTGATTTGCTTTGAAGCCAACCCAGTACAGAGAAAGTACAACGCTTTACGCATCGTGCACGGGTGGAGATTGACACGCCGGTAAGGCTGCTAGTCTCACTTTCAGGATGAGCTGGGTTCAGATCCCATCGTCGTCCGCCCACATTTCGCTTTCATGGTGTCTCCCAAGTTTTCTTCTCCCATCCAAGTCCAACCTGGATGGTTGTCAGCCTTTAATGGCTTCGCTGTTGATGAGATGTTTAATTCTCCCCTTGCTTCCTATTCGTCGCCCCTAATTATACAATATTGCAATCAGGTTTTTTCTGTAGCAACTTGACAACTCATTACACGAAAACTGGAGTGAAGTTAATTACTTTAAAATTAATAATAGTGTTTAAAATTTCTCTTGGAAATTGGAAATTTGTGGTAAGGACTGTGGGACCAAACTACTGAGGTCATCGGTCCCTAGGCTTACGCACTACTTATTCTAACTTAAACTAACTTACACTAAGGACAACACACACAAACGCGCACACACACACACACACACACACGCGCACACACGCCCGAGGGAGGACTCGAACCTCCGGCAATTTTTCTTGTAAGCGCGTTATTTAGCTTGTGAAAGACTCCAACAACACTGTAAAACATAACAATATTTTCCGAAATTTCTAACGGTTATTTCGGTTAACGCTATTGTTAGTAGTGTGGCTTCCTCGTCGAATGTCATACAGATGCAAAGCTTACTCGGTGGTTTGTAGTCACTGCGAAGGAGTAGTACTAAACGTAACAGGATAGTGAACCGGTGAGTAGGTCGGAAGAACCAAAGAAGTATACCAACTCGAGTACCGTAGAATAGTTACGGTTCTGGATTCGCATTCGGGGAAACGGTAGCGCAAACACCCGTGCGTTAATCCTGAATCAGGTTTTCCGTGATTTACGTCAAATGCCTTTGAAATGATTCCCTTTGCCATCTTTGTTCACTCCGAACTTGTTTTCTGCCTCTGATGACCTCGTTATCGACGGGACGTTAAATACTAATCGGCTTTCCGTTCTTCCTTTCAACAGAGTCACACGTTATGCAGCTCTGTGTACCTTTTACCAGCCATCGTTTTCATTACTAAGTAACGTATCTTATTGGGAGCCAAACTTCCTGTACCAAAAACTTGTAACACAAGAATTGTAGTCATGACTAGACAGAACTTGATGAAGACTTGAAACTAGCTGCTGGTGGAGTTCATTACGCGATTAATGCGGCTCAGCTGCAGCCAGTAATGCTACACAAATAGTTGGGAATGAAACAATTGAAAGACAGCAGGTAAAGAAACCTGATGAGAGATGCATTGGGAGAGTCCGGATGACACTGTCACTGCAAAACATTTGTAGGCCTAGATTGATAATGACGTGTTTGGGATCAGTGAGATAGAAATAACATACACAAATAGGGTGTAGAAAAAACAGTTTGAGCAGAAGTGTAGGGCAGAATGACTCCATAAAACGAAGGGCTTTGAGTATTTGAGCTAGAAGTCTGAACTAAACTCCGCCCGAACAGGCCAACGGTACCGACCGGCCGCCGGGTCATCCTCAGCCCACAGTCGTTACTAGATGTGGATATGGAGGGGCATGTGGTCAGCACACCACTCTCCCGGCCATTTTGTCAGTTTACGAGACCAGAGCCGCTACTTCTCAGTCAAGCAGCCTCACAAGGGCTGAGCGCACGTCGCTTGCAAACAGCGCTCGGCAGACCCATCCAAGTGCAGGCCCAGCCCGACAGCGCCCAACTTCGATGATCCGACGAGAATCGGTGTCGCCACTGCGACAAGGCCGTTGGCATTGAACTATGGGTCTCAGTTGCATATTTTCGGCGCCACATGAACGTAACTGAAACCTGAAATATGGACATCTTTACTTAAAATGGAAAAGTAATACAGACAAAATGTATACGTAAACAAAATGTTTGGACCAACTAATCGTCAGGATGAGAATAAGAAAAACTTCATCACATACTCGTGCACGTGTTTCGTACTTAGCTGACGACCCATACACCACTTATTTAGAAAGGAAGACAATCGTCCATGTGAAATGGTGAAAGTAAATGGAAGAGGAGTATGTTCTTGTATACAGGCTGGCCACGATTTAACTGACACGAGTATGTTGCAGCAAATGTTCAAACTGACCACCGTTTCCACTCTGGCGTATAACGCTACGGCTATGAAGGGATTGGTGTTTTCTCTGAAATACACCAGGTATAGTATGAATCACTTATGCTGCTACCACAGTGCGATCCACCAACTACCGTCCACTCGCAGCTGATGGTGCACACGAGCAGTTTTTCATGGTATCCCAGAGGAAAAATTCCAGCGGTGTCAAGTCTGGCGAACGTAGAGGCCACCGCGTTTTCTACCGTGTCCGATCCATGTGCCAGCAAATCTTCTCGAACAGCATGTGCAACATGTGGAGTTGCGCCGTCATGTTGGAACCAAAGGTTCTGCCTAACTCCAAGCGGTACATCCTCCAGGATTGCAGGCAAAACTTGCAACAACACAAGGTACGTGTGAGCACTCAACCTTTGAGATTACGTATAGGGCTCAGTGAGAGGAAGAAGAGAAGGAGATCGGTATTTAACGCCCCGTCGATAAAGAGTTCATTAGAGAGGGAGCAATCTCAGATTAGGGAAGGATGGTGAAGCAAATCGGCCGTGCCCTTTCAAAGGAACCATCCCGGAATTTGCATGAAGCGACTCAGGGAAATGACGGAAAACCTAAATCAGGATGGCCGGGTGCGGGTTTGAACCGCCGTCCTTCCGAATGCGAGTCCAGTGTGCTGAACACTGCGCCACCTCGCTCGGTCCCAATGAACGAGTCATTCACAATTCCCGCATATGTGTTTGACCACGGACATTCGTTGCGTGACGTTAATGTAGTGCCCAAACATAGCTGTTGTGTGACTTGAAAATGCCTTCACGGGTAAAGAGAGCCTCTTACAAAAACTCCACACCTTCAGGGAAATGCGGCTGTGATGCTACTCGTTGTAAGAAGCAGTTAACAAATTCAAGACGACTAGGGAAATCGTCCGGACCCTTAGCTTGTGCCTTCCGTCGCTGGAGAGGATGTACGCCAATCTCATGAACGACATTCCACATGTGACACCGATCCACGTCAAGTTCAAGCGCGATTCGACTGCTATCTGTCGTTGGATCTTGCTCTACGCGATCTTCGTCAAGCTCAACTGTAGCCCTCAGAGATCCTTTCTCTCATTCTTCTGTCAACTGACACAAAAGTGTTTTTTTCTGAGGAAGCCTGCATTGTGGATAACATTCCTTGTAAATCCTCTGAGCCTCCCTTGAATTGCCATGAGCAGTGCCTTAGGCCAAATGCACATCACTTAGCTCATTTCAGGTGAAACCGTATTCCATGTTGTTTCTTCACAAAATTCACTCAGTCGTTGGTACCTACTCTAGTCGGACCACTGCAGTTACTGTGTACGATGGAAGGGTACTTAAAACCGACATTCTGCTCTGCACATCAATCTTACCCAGTGACAGTGAGTAGAGTGCAGTTTATTTACATTTGAAACGTCCCCTTAGAAAAATTACTGACAGACAATATTTTTTTGTGCAACGCAATCTGACTTTCAATAATCCACACAAAAGAATGGCCCTGACTAACATTAACCTATACCTTTCACAAATCACTTATCTCACAAAAATCTTCATTACTCGAACTACTGCAATACAGCGTGCGCCAATACTGCAAGCTGAATAAAAGATTCCAACTTAATAGTCATAATATATATAGCAGTTCATGACATCCAGTCTTACAAATTTCAAAACTCCGCCATTTCTCTCCCCACATCCACCACTGCTGGCGGCTCACCTCCAACTGTGCAACGCTACGCGCTGTTAACATCCAGCTGCCCAACGCTACAATGGCAGATATTCCAACAACAATGCAAACCAGCCACAGACTGCACACAGCACATACAGAGCGCTACGTGGCGTTACCAATATAAAAACTTAAACAGCCTATTTACATAGCCCCCATGCTCCCCACAAAAAATTTTACAAATTGTTTTGGGCAGTGGCCAATACAGATTTGAAAAAATTTTTCATAATTACAATAACAAAGAAATCAAATGCACACACTTATTGATACAATGTTGGTCAAAAGCTAAAATTTTCTCACAGTCCATAAAGACAGTCCTGATCGTTCATCACAGTAAAATAGCAGTGTTTTTCTCAAAGTCTGAGCAGTAGAAGAAAATGCACACGGAAGTAGTGGATTTCCATGCAGTCTTGAAGAAATAGTGTTGTCCTTCCAACGAAAAGACAATGCTGACTCTTGACATGCAGACAGATAATGGGCCACAACAGAGCAAACCCACCGCAGAGTCAGTCGAAGTTTTGAAGAATATTGGTAGGTAGGCCATCACAGAGCAGACCCACTGTAGTCCTGGTAGAGATTACGGTACTGGTGGGCCACCAGAGGTGGAGACCCACTGTAGTCCTTGTAGAGATGGCCAGCAGCCATCTGCTAAGACTGTGCAGGTGCACAATCACCATCGAAGAGTCTTGCAGACAATATAGCAAGTCCATAACCACCACTCGTGCACTCACAAAGTTTTTAGAATTGTCCTTAGAACCAGCAATGCTGTTATCCAGTCCCTTGCTGAATTTTTAACACACATGCAAACGCTAACAGTCCCTACTTCTCACATATTGTCCATGTACTATGACCAACAGAAACGTGTGCAGTGAAATGTAACTTACAAGTTACTTAATTTGATGAACTGGTGTCAATTACAATTTTATAACATAAGAATACACTAACAAAGGTACAAAATACATCATTAAAGAACATAATAGTACAGATAACATTTGTAGTAAAACAGGCTTTACAAAAGAATAGAAATAAACATGCACATCAGTGTTACAAGAATTATGACATAAGTTCATACATAAAAGATCAGAATAACTTTCGAAACATCAACTTCACACATGAGCATTAAAACAGAACAGAATAAATAATGTCTAAACATCTTTACAAAGAAAATAACATATTATCAGAAAAATTCTACAACATAACTCTTATTAGCTAAACACGTTAAGACAGGAAAAACACAAATTCACATAGTGTAATAACACAAAAATACAGGACAGGGTTTGTTTTCAGTGTGACATTTGGTACTGCAGTCCACCCCAAAACTTCATTCCATATATCTTTCCTCTTATTTCAACATTTGTTTCCACCAAAAAAGTTCTATCCAAGCATGCTTTCTGTTTTTATATGTTCACACATTTCTTACCTCATTATTTATTTTCCATTACCTACCTCATCATTTATTTCCAAGAAAATCCTACCTAAACCTGTTGTCCCTAAACCCTATTTTTCTGGTTCATATCCTCTTTCAAAATACCTTTTTGGCCAAACCATTTTCTTATAGCTTCTCAATGCATTTCTTCCAATTCATCACAACTTGTTCTCTTATATGGCCTACCCCATCTTAAGCTAACTTAAATCTACTGAGCTCAGATGCTAAACTAAGGAACGAGGCAATGCAGCAGCACAAAACAATTAACACAAACAGCAATGATAAAAACTACAAATGGCAAAGCAAGCAGCATAAATTAGCAAAGCAAATGCAATATTACAACTAATATAAGGCAATGTGCAGCAAACAAGAAAAATAAATCAGTAGTAAAACTAGATTAACAGAGTAATACAAAGTGAAATTTAATAACACTATGCCTGGCAAACAGCAGCAGCAAATGCAGTAACTTACATCTAATCATGAAAAAGTTCAAGCAGAAAAAATATTACAGTAAAGATGGCCATGTCTAATACCTACGTCACATCTTAACACTAGAGTGATGCTTCACTGTAACTTGATCTAGCATACAAGTTACCAAGTCACTGACAAAAATTGTGTATGCAATTCCTGTGAAGTGAAAATATCTCTCTGTGCTCCCTCATTTTTTGGGAGTAGATCCATCATAAAGTTATTTTTTACTGGGTCTGTAGGCATAAAATATCTATATTAGTACATCTATTAAATTTTATTTTAACCAATGCTGCAGTACAGCTAGAAACTAGATATCAAACAAAATGAGCAATCTCTCAACTAGAAAGACAATAGATGTAAAATGCTTCTCATCATTTCATTAGGCATTTTAGTAAATATCATAAATTAAGAGCTCCACAGTGTAAGCATATATTTTCAAGTTTGAGCGTGTCGTATTTGTGATGCTTTCTACAAAGAGATGTCAATAGCGAGGATAATGCCTGTGCCTCTGAAAGGCACACACTAATGGCTTTTTTTGAGGCGACTGTTGCGCAGCTGCCCACATAATGCATCGTGACCACGACGCATTATGTGAAAGTCACTTAACTTTCTTACCGAAATATTTACAACACCAGTTTGCACTACAGTGGCAGTCTCATAAACAAAATTTCACGGGTCGAGAATTTGCATTGCAATTGCAAATGTGGAGAAACAAAATCTTATGAATATAACAGTGTCCAAAAAATTTTCGCCGGCATTGTGATACATTCACACACATTTCATAACTCTTAAATTACGATTCTTGGTTTCCAACATCCTTTTCCACAAATCAGAGTCCCTAACCACTACTCATTAGTCATATACGTATTCATCGACACTTCTTCAATATTTCATCAAAATAAATACGTAGCATAATCAAATTCCTCATTTACGGTAGCATCATCTTATTGATCATAAACATACATCAACACCATAATACACATCGTTGTCGTAAAAATAATGTCATAACACCTCAGTCAAATCTCAAAATCGTCGTAGCTTTCTGCAATAATTTCAAAACCTAAAAACAATTCTCTGCTCATTTCAATAGTGTCATCTGCCTCAAACTTACTTTAAAAATCATGATCTCATACCAAATACATCATTCAAAGCTCTCATAGTATCACAATGGTTCTGAAAAAATATGAACAGTTCACACAGTACAGACAAAATACAGTTTCATAAGTGTGACGTTATCCAACTGTGTAATTGTCTACACATGTGTCACTGATGTAGTAAAAAAAATGTTTATCTCTCAGTTAAATGATCAGATAGCTGTGTAATTTATGTGTTAGAGAAATATGGCACTGGTGTGTAAAGTTGTATAAGCAAATACCATATTAGGTAGGGCTCCTTGTGCTTGCCAAACACATGGTACACAAAGTAAACGTTTACTCCCCTGAGGATTAATGTAATTATACCCTCAGGTGTTACAGATTACAGCAATGGATTGAAATGTATCACGGAAAACCTTTGTATCATGTAATTCAAAAATCTTTAAAAATAAATGTTTTAAGTACAAAATTAATCACTCAAATACATGTACTGTAGCGCTAAACTGTGCGTCTTGTTGTAAGATAATTCTGTGGAAGTGTCGTAGTTATCGTCGTCTGTAAGCAAAGTTCTGCTGAAGTCAATGTACTCAACTCATCGTAAACAAAAGTGAAATGTTTTGCGTATAGATATCTTAGTTATTACGTACCTTACCGTGATCAATAAAGTACTATAATGTAACGTATTGTTGTGCCACGGAAAAGGCTGTCTCATTGTAGCTATACCACAAAAGTTACTAATAAAACATGTTTTACTTTCCAGAGTAATTCAGAAAAACTGTGCAGATATAAAACAGGAACACCGCAAAAGCAACATTGTAAATTGTCACTCATTAGTAGTGTCGTGATTTTCATGAACAATAGTTTGCAGTTTTTTTATGGCTGCTTCGTGATTCTGTAATACATTTTCATGACGCGAAAAAATAGGTTGGAAATGCTCACAAATTTGTGTTTTTACGTCATTACACACATTTTGACATTTCGATTCAATGTTATGTAACTCTGTAGTTAAATCTTCAGGTGTTTGTTCAAGTGTGGTGTCTAACTTTTGAAGCTTTTGCTGTGTTTGTCTCTGATTTTGTTCCATTGTGTCTAACTGTTGCTGTGTTTGTCTCTGATGTTTTCCGTGGTGTCTAACTTTTGAGATTTTGTCCCATTTGTTTCTGATTTTGTTCAAGCATTGTGTCTATCTTTTGTAGCCTTTGTCCCATTTGTTGCATTAACTGTAATAACAATGCTCTGGTGTCTGAAACATGTTCCTCAGTGCTTTTCGGCAGTGAAGTTGCACCGGCAACGTTCACATTTTGACAAGCAGAAAATGTGTCTTGGCTTATTTGAGAAAACGGTGAGGACCCAAACCTGAATCTGCAGTATTTGCAAGATTGTGTCCTGTCATTCCCGATTCCTAGGGCGAGCTGTTGCCGACCGATCGATCGATAATGCTTCCCTGTTCACTAATTGTTTCACTGTCTACACCATTATTTGCCGCCCGCTCCATTTCCCTATGCACAATTACCAAATTACTACTTTGAACATTAGTTAATTCATTACTCGGTGGCGCTAATACACTGCTTTCGTCTTCACTGTCATTTCTCAGTTTACTTTGGAGCCTAGTATTACGTTTTTCACACGCTATTATTGTCACAATAACACAGAAAAACACAATTGGAAGAGTAAAATAAGAAAACACATTAACATAGCACTGAAAATAATATCTAGTTAATTGCAAGCGCAGCTGCGAAATATTTGGTGCAAATCTACATGCATGCCACAACTGTTTTGCTGTACAAGAATGAAAGACTGCAACTACAAAGGAGATTCTCTCTACAATTACGTGCTAGCAATAAACAAAATCTACACTAATTACACAAACTACAAGAAAAAATCAGAAGATTCCAGTGAGGTATCCTCGGCTAAGGGTCGCCATATGAAACGTCCCCTTAGAAAAATTACTGACAGACAATATTTTTTTGCGCAACGCAATCTGACTTTCAATAATCCCTACAAAAGAATGGCCCTGACAAACATTAACCTATACCTTTCACAAATCACTTACCTCACAAAAATCTTCGTTACTCGAACTACTGCAATACAGCGTGCGCCAATACTGCCAGCTGGATAAAAGATTCCAACTTAATAGTCATAATATATATAGCAGTTCATGACATCCAGTCTTACAAATTTCAAAACACCGCCATTTCTCTCCCCACATCCACCACTGCTGGCGGCTCACCTCCAACTGTGCAACGCTACACGCTGTTAACATCCAGCTGCCCAACGCTACAATGGCAGATATTCCAACAACAATGCAAACCAGCCACAGACTGCATACAGCACATACAGAGCGCTACGTGGCGTTACCAATATAAAAACTTAAACAGCCTACTTACACATTTAGCAAACACGAACACGTTTCAGACTTGAAGACCGTGACGCAGCCGGAGTTGATGTTGATGCATGTAAATAGTAAATATGCTACAGCGACCCCTAGTTCTTATACTCAGATTCCTTTGCTTGATGCTGTCTTTCTGTCCTGCATTGCAGGCCTTTGTGGCCGAGCGGTTCTAGGCGCTTCAGTCTGGAACCGCGCGACTGCTACGGTCGCAAGTTCGAATCCTGCTTCGGGCATGGATGTGCGTGATGCCCTTAGGTTAGTTAGGTTTAAGTAGTTCTGAGTTCCAGGGGACTGATGACCCCAGATGTTAAGTCCCATACTGCTCAGAGCTATTTGAGCCTTTTTTTTTTTTTTTTTTTTTTTTTTTTTTTTTTTTTTTTTTTTGTCCTGCATTTCTGGTCAAATTGCTTTTCCGCGCACTGCAGAAGATCCGCGCGAATGATCACAGGATTGGAGGTGCCGTGTGTTTACTCTTTAGTAGAGGATAAACTGCATGTAAATTTAGGAGAGTTAAAACTGTATACCAGCAGAGGGTTCGAACTCCAGTTAGCTGCTTCGTGTTTATTCTTCTACTAGCTGCGCTATCAGACTATACCTCACGGACTGACTCTTAACTTTCCTCCATCAGTCTCTGCAAACCTTTAGAATACCACGGGGCTCACCGCGTTGTTCTCATGGGAGAGTGATGCATAAATGATCCACAATCGGATTAAAAAAGGGCGTAAAGCAGTGTTCAATTCCTTCTCCTCTGCTACTTCAACTGTATGTTGAAGAAACGACGAAGTAAAAACGAGAAAGATTCTGAAGTGGGATTAAAATTCGTGACATCAATAGTGACGTTCGCTGACGACAAGGGTATCTTCGTGAAACTAGGTAAGAATTCAAGACCTGTGGAATGGAAAGCACAACCTGCAGAGTACATACACTCAGGTGGTAAAAATCATGTATGCGCATGTACAGATAGCGGTAGTATCGCGTGCACAAGCTATAAGAGGGCACTGCATTGGCGGAGTAGTCATTTGAACTCGGTAAAATCATGTGAACAGGTTTCCGACGTGATTATGGCCACATGACTAGAATTAACAGACTTTGAAAGCAGAATGGTAGTTGGAGCTAAACACATGGGACATTCCATTTCGGAAATTGTTAGCCAATTTAATTGTTCCGCGATCCACAGTGACAAGAGCGTATCGAGGATACCAAATGTCAGACATTACCTCTCACCACAGATTGCGCAGTGGCCGACAGCCTTCACTTAACGACCGAGAGCAGTGGCGTCTGCGTAGAATTGTCAGTGCTAACAGACAAGCAACATTGCGTGAAATAACCGCAGAAGTCAATGGGGGACGTACGACGGAACGTATCCGGTAGGACAATGAGGCGAAAATTAGGCTTTAATGGGCTATGGCAGCCGACGACGGATGCGAGTGCCTTTGCTAACTGTACGACATCACCTGCAGCGGCTCTCCTTGGTTCGTCACTGTATCGGTTGGACACTAGACGACAGGAAAATCGCGACCTGGTCAGATGATTTCCGATTTTAGTTGGTAAGAGCTGATAGTAGGGTTCCACTGTGCCGTAGGCCCCAGAAGCCATGGACCGTAACGTGCGCGTCATTTACGAAGGCGGCCGAGTTTAGGTTCGTTCTGCGCATCTGACGTCACAAAACACAGTCAGCCAATGAACAGAGAACGACGTTGCCAGAGCTCGACTGCAGTGCAGAGCACGGACGAGTGTCTTCAGTTTTAGAAACGTTCAGTCATGAATAAAGTAATTGAACAAAAGCAATGTCTTGATAGCAGACTTTCTTTTATAGAAAGTTTGGAAAAAGCATTCCTTATGGCAGTTGCTTCATAATCTACTAATTAATTAAACAAAACAAGCAATAAGCCTCCTAATTCAGGCGATAGCAAGGAAAGGCGTTTGCATCATTCTCACTAACCGCCTTTTCGCAATAAAGAGCATCGGTAATTGTTTATTTCCTATTGTACTTCGACGAAACGTCATACCAACAGCGTTTATCGTTTTTTTGCGTGATATTTTAAAGTCCTCCGGTTCATACATTGAATGACGAGCTGTGTTAGTGTAATGGTTAAAGTGTATGGCTGCTAAGCGAAAGGTTCTGAGTTCAAACCTTGTTCGATGCTGAATATTTTTAAAAACAATATCGAAGTGTCTTACTTCATGAATTTTATTCGTTTGAATGTAATTTTTTGAAATTTCTAGTGTCAGCTAAAATCGACCATATGGAAAGTATACGCTATGGACTTTTACCTCTGCAAACTCTTCAAAATTTCGTGCAGTGGTTTACTGCATCTAATGCTGCACAATAACTGCGTTGAACATCGAAACAAATTAAGTCATTTATGGGGGGAAGGTATCAGTCAAGAAAATGTGTACAAATCAAATTTTTGGGCCAAATAGTTTTTATGAAATCGAATGATAAAGTGTGTCAAAGCAGTCGAAACACCATGTGTCTGCGCAGGCGAGCAGTGCAGTGATCACAAAATTGCGCACAGCGCGCAATACGGGCAGCACGTCTCTGTAGCAGCGAAAGGGTTAATGCGGCCGTGGTGGCTTTACTTCATGAACTGCGCGCTCCCCCCTAAACCTAAGTTTGCGAACTATACTATACTATGGCGCTGCTTCTCTTGGCGCGTGCAACTGGCAACGCAGCAATCTCCCGCGTCTGGGAGGGCATGCGCGAACCGCCAAGATAAAAGAATTGAACTATAGTTGCTAACAAGGCGGTATGCAAGCGGATGGTAGCTCAATAATGGTACGGGGTGTGTTTACATGGAATAGACTGGGTTCTCTGGTTTGACTGAGCCGATCATTGACTGTAAACGGCTGGGTTGGGCTACTTGGAGACCATTTGCAGCCATTCGTGGACTTCAAGTTCTCAAACAACGATGGAACTTTTTATAGACGACAGCACGTCATGTCACCAGGCCACAATTGTTCACGATTAGTTTGAAGAATATGCTGGACAATTCAAGCGAATATTTTGACCACCCAGATCGACCTACATGAATCCCGCCGAACATTTATGGGGCATAGTCGAGAGGTCAGCTCGCGCGGAAAATCCTGCACCGGCAACACTTTCGCAGTTATGGCCGGCTATAGAGGCAGCATGGCTCAGTATTTCTGCAGATGACTTCCAACGACTTGTTGAGTCCATGCTAAATCCAGTTGCTGCAATATGTCGGGCAAAAGGAGGTGCGACCCGATGTTTGTAGGTATCACGTGACTTTTGTCTCCTCACTGTATATGGATTCAGCGTAAACCAATGAAGAAGTAATTGAAGACCACCAGAAATGAGATTAGCGAGAAATTTTGCATCGAAATTTGGGACCATTTGGTGGGCTATATGAAGGAATTTTGCAACCTTGGAAACAAAATCAGTCGTGGCAGACCAACCAATCAGGACATAAGAGGCAGACTAGTGCAGACAAAGAGAGTACTCCTCGCCAGAAGAAGTCTAATAGTACCAAGCATAAACCCTAACCTGAGAGCCGGCTGCTGTGGCCGAGCGGTTCTAGGAGCTTCAGTCCAGAACCGCGCTGCTGCTACGGTCGCAGGTTCGAATCCTGCCTCGGGCACGGATGTGTGTGCTGTCCTTAGGTTAGTGAAGTCCCATAGTGCTTAGAGCCATTTGAAACATTTTTTGAACCTAACTTGATAAAGAAAATGACCGGAACGTACGTTTGGGGCACAGCATTGTATGGAAGTCGATCATGAATTTTGGGGGCACCGGTAAAGGAGAGAATCGTTGCGTTTGAAATGCTGCCTATTCAAAAAAAAAAAAAAAAAGTTTGCACCACACACACACAACTACCTTGATAACAGCCTCTGATGATTAGTGCTCACCTGACTCGTTTTGGGAGAGCCTATAGTTTTCATTCCAATGGCACGCGTCAAAGAAATAACACCTTAGCATGTCACAAAACTTTAAAGCGTAAGTCTGGGCAGGTTAAATAAGCGAATAAACAAGTACAGTTAATTAGGTTACTGGTATAGTCATTAATGTTGTTCCTAATGATATATAATCGAGATTAACCTCGACAGCATACAGGTTGCAACATTTCTTTCTGAAATCGACAGTACAAGAAATCTGTTGTCGTCTTGCCACAAAAAAAAAAAAAAAAAAAAAAAAAAAAAAACTAAGGTCCAGCTTTCTTATGGTGCGATTTGTCGTTATTAACATAGGCTAAAATCAGAAGAGCACTATAGGCATTTGAGCTCGGTTCCTCCGTAATGCGAGCGCAGAGCTTTGGACCGGTGGGCACTAACAGGTTGAGTGTAATCTCCCATGTAGCCGGTTCCTGCCTTGCAATAGAGAACGGCGAAAACTTCCACGCTTCTTACAAGACCAGTCCACTGGTTGCGCTAGTGGTGCTGTTATTAAGGCCGCATTGTTGGGTAATTAAAGACTCCGGCCTCCCATTCGAGAATTTGCCCTAGAATTTCAACGAGCCTTAATAACATCGTTTGCTGTGACATTTAACTGCGTCCCGGCCAGGTGCAGTGGAATCGGTACGGCGCAACTTTCTCTGCAACTCGCGAAGGCATTGCAGTGTGTGTGTATCGAATAGCGCACGCCGACGCAAAAATTGAGTCTGGCTAACTGCGTCCTCCATGGCTATCAAGACTGCCGTAGCTGTAGGGCCAACGCGTAGCGAATGAAGGTCGAGTCACAATAGGGACGCATACACTGAGGTGACATGAGTCATGGAATAATTCCTAATATCATGTCCGCCTCCGTAGCGCAGCGGTAGCGTTACCGTCTACCAAGCAAGGAGGCCCGGGTTCGATTCCTGGCAGGTGACTGGGTGTTGTGTGTCTTTCATCATCATTGACACGCAACTCGCCGAAGTGGCGTCAACTAAAATAAGACTTGCAATATGTCGGTCGAATCCCGAAGGGGATATCCTGGCCAATAAATGCCATACGATCATTTTATTCTGTAGTGGACTGACAAGACAGCCAGTCCACAGTGATGGGTAACCGAAAGGCACGCGCTTAAACTCACGCAGGCTGGCGTGAGGTCTGAAACAGGATACGTAATGAATGCTATAAAGAAAAGTACGTAGCTTCTGGAATACTTAACTTTAATCCACAATTGGTGAACATTGGTCTTGTTACTGTACATGCTTCATTAGATACATACCAACGGATAATTGGCGCCTTGCTAGGTCGTAGCAATTGACTTAGCTGAAGGCTATGCTAACTATCGTCTCGGCAAATGAGAGCGTAATTCTCAGTGAACCATGGCTAGCAACGTAGGCTGTACAACTTGGGCGACTGCTAGTAAGTCTCTCTAGACCTGCCGTGTGGCAGCGCTCGGTCTGCAATTACTGACATTGGAGACACGCGGGTCCGTCGTATACTAGCGGACCGCGGCCGATTTAAAAGCTACCACCTAGCAAGTGTGGTGTCTGGCGGTGACACCACATATTCCATGTCGAGCCTCCTTTTGCCCTGCATAGTGCAGAAACTCGGCGTGGCAAGGACTCAACAAGTCGCTGAAAGTCCCCTGCAGAAATACTGACCCATGCTGCCTCTGTAGCCGTTAATAATAGCGAAAGTTCCGCCGGTGCAGGATTTTGTGCACGAACTGACTTCTCGATTATGTCCCACAAATGTTCAATGTGGTCCAATCTGGGCTGCCAAATCATTCACTCGAATTGTCAGGAATGTTCTTCAAATCAATTGCGAGCAGCTGTGGCCTGGTGACATGGCGCATTGTCATCCATAAAAATTCCATCGTTGAATGGCTGCAGATGGTCCGCAGGTAGCCGAACATAACCATTTTCGGTCAATAATCGGTTCAGTTGGACCAGAGGACCCAGTGAATTGCTTGCAAACACAGCCCACACCATTGGGCAGTTAGCACAGTGCCTTGTCGACAACTTGTGTCCATGGCTTCGTGGGGTCTGAACCACAATGGAATCCCACTGTCATCTCTTATCAACTGAAATCAGCACTCATCTGACCAGGCCACGGTTTTCCAGTCCTCTAGAGTCCAACCGAAATGGTCACGAGCCCAGGAGAGACGCTGCAGGCTATGTCGTGCTGTTAGCAAAGGCACTCGCGTCGGTCGTTTGCTGCCATAGCACATTAACGCGAAATTACGCCGCTTTGTCCTAACAGATACGTTTGTCGTACGTCCCACATTGAATTCTGCCGTTATCAACGCAGTGTTGCTTGTCTCTTAGCACTGACAACGCCACGGAAACGCCGCTGGTTTCGGTCGTTAAGTGAAGGCTGTCGGCCACTGCGTCGTCCGGAGTGAGCCATGATTCCTGAAATGTGGTATTCTTCACACGCTCTTGACAGTGTGGATCTTGGAATATTGAGTTCCCTAATGATTTCCGGAATGGAATTTACCATATACACTACTGGCCATTAAAATTGCTACACCACGAAGATGACGTGCTACAGACGTGAAATTTAACCGACAGGAAGAAGATGCTGTGATATGCAAATGATTAGCTTTTCAGAGAATTAACACAAGGTTGGCGCCGGTGGCGACACCTACAAGGTGCTGACGTGAGGAAAGTTTCCAACCGATTTCTCATACACAAACAGCAGTTGACCGGCGTTGCCTGGTGAAACGTTGTTGTGATGCTTCGTGGAAGGAGGAGAAATGCGTACATCACGTTTCCGACTTTGATAAAGGTCGGATTGTAGCCTATCGCGATTGCGGTTTATCGTATCGCGACATTGCTGCTCGCGTTGGTCGAGATCCAATGACTGTTAGCAGAATATGGAATCGGTGGGATCAGGATGGTAATAAGGAACGCCGCACTGGATCCCAACGGCCTCGTATCACTAGCAGTCGAGATGAAAGGCATCTTATCCGCATGGCTGTAACGGATCGTGCGGCCACGACTCGATCCCTGAGTCAACAGATGGGGACTTTTGCAAGACAACAACCATCTGCACGAACAGTTCGACGACGTTTGCAGCAGCATGGACTATCAGCTCGGAGACCGTGGCTGCGGTTATCCTTGACGCTGCATCACATACAGGAGCGCCTGCGATGGTGTACTCGACGATGAACCTGGGTGCACGAATGGCAAAACGTCATTTTTTTCGGATGAATCCAGGTTCTGTTTACAGTATCGTGATGGTCGCATCGGTTTTTGCGACATCGCGGTGAACGCACATTGGAAGCGCGTATTCGTCGTCACCATAGTGGCGTATCACCCGGCGTGATGCTATGGGGGGCCATTGGTTAGGGTCACCTCTTGTTCGCATTGATGGCACTTTGAACAGTGGACGTTACATTTCAGATGTGTTACGACCCGTGGCTCTACCCTTCATTGGATCTCTGTGAAACCCTACATTTCAGCAGGATAATGCACGACCGCATGTTGCAGGTCCAGTACGGGCCTTTCTGGATACAAAAAATGTTGGACTGCTGCCCTGGCTAGCACATTCTCCAGATCGCTCACCAATTGAAAACGTCTGGTCAATGGTGGCCGAGCAACTGGCTCGTCACAATACGCCAGTCACTACTGTTGATGAACTGTGGTATCGTGTTGAAGCTGAATGGTCAGCTGTACCTGTACACACCATCCAAGGTCTTTTTGGCTCAATGCCCAGACGTATCAAGGCCATTATTACGGGCAGAGGTGGTTGTTCTGCGCACTGATTTCTCAGGATCTATGCACCCAAATTGCGTGAAAATGTAATCAAATGTCAGTTCTAGTATAATAAACTTGTCCAATGAATACCCTTTTATCATCTGCATTTCTTCTTGGTGTAGCAAATTTAATGGCCAGTAGTGTATTTAGCTCCAACTACCATTCTGCGCTCAAAGTATGTTAATTCCCTTCGTGCGACCGTCTTCACGTCGGAAACCTTTTTACGTGAATCACCTGAGTACAAATGACAATTCTGCTAGTACGTTGTGTACATATACTACCGCCATCTGTATGTGTCCCATGAATTTTGACACTCCAAAAGGGTCACAGAGTTTGCTCATATTTCGCTCTATTCTGGTACATACTTGGGTGTAACAAACGCTACTGTTATTTGATGCGCTTCTCAAGCATTTGCGAGAAATCGACGTCCTAAGGCTCGCGGGTTTATTGAGTTCCACGAGAGCGCCAGCCGTCGTGCAGAGGCTATAGCTCAACGGGCTGAAGATGCGAGTAGATTCACACTTCAAGGAACGGAACACCAAAAAATCCACAGTGCATTCACATTCACTCAGGCGGCCAACGGAACGGAACGGAAAATCGACGTCAAGGTTGAATTGTCGACGATGAGGGACAGTGCCGTCGTATACTGACATCGCGTCCCTTTGCGTCTTCCTAGTCTTTATTTTTCATTATTCTGCTTTGTTTTTGCAACAGTTCCATGGAACTAGCACCTTTTTCCACTGACTGTTCGCCCAGAAGACAAATCAAAATTTGAAAGCGAAGTATGATTTAGGTTGTCCAACAGATCAGATAAACAGAGCGAAAGCCTACCCGGTGTGTAATACAGGACATTAATTCATTATGTAATTTTCATTAGATAACATTTTTTAATGGTGAAAAAGGAGTAAATTACAGTTTTTTACGTTATTTTCTTTATAAAAAAGTCTGTTGTGAGCATGTTCTTTTCCTAAGAACAATTTCTCATTACAATATTAATAAAGTTTCATCTGCATCACAATTTTTGTATGATCCATTACGCCTTGTGAAGGAGGCAATTTGAAAATTGTCGAAACTAGCTCAAATGTTCAAATAAACCTTTAGTGGCAAATTGTTGGCTAATTTTCTCAGCCTCCCCAAATTTCCCTTTCATTATTTTCTCTATGTATTGCCTTACAGCTTACAAATACGTTTTGCTGTTCGCATATACGAGGGTTCCAACTTTAACAGTATCAACCATTTATTTACAGCTCGTACAAAATAGAAACGTGTTTCAAAGTTTTACTGACCTTCAAAGTAGTCACTAGCATTGTGTATAACCCGTTGCCAGCGATGTGGAAGTCGTAGGATACTCTTAGCAGTGCCACTTGTGTTGACAGTTCGAGTAGCGCGACGAATTTGTAGCAGTTCTGAAGCGAATGCCGTAAAGTGTTTCCTTCAGTTTAGAAATCGAGTTGAACTCACGAGGAATTATGTCAGGGGAGTGCAGTAGGTGGTACAGGCACTTACCAGCCCGATCAGTCAAATAAATCAGTAACAGCTTGCACTGTATGTGCTTGAGCATTGTCCTGCAAAATGATGGTCAAGTCCTGCAGAAAGTGTCATCACTTCTGTCTCTAAGCTGGTCGTAGGCTGTGTTCCAACAATAAATAGCATAGAGACAACAGCATAGAGACAGAAGTGATGACACTTTCTGCGGGACCTGACCATCTTTTTGCAAGACAATGCTCAAGCATCAATTACTGATTTGTTTTGACTGATGGGGCTGCTAAGTGCTGTACCACGTACTGCACTTCCCTGACTTAAGCCCTCGTGAGCTCAACTAGATTTCTAAACTGAAGGAAACACTTCACGGCATTCGCTTCAGAACTGCTACAAATTCGTCGGGCAATAGACCGCGCCGCTCGAACTGTCAACACAACTGGCACTGCTAAGAGTATCCTACGACTTCCACATCGCTGGCAACTGGGTATACTCATTGCTGGTGGCTACTTTGAAGGTCAGTAAAACTTTGAAACACGTATCTATTTTGTACGAGCTGTAAATAAACAGTTGCCACTATTAAAGGCCCAACCCTCGTATTTTCCCTAGCAAACGAACGTCAGTGTACTGAAACGTCTGGATGACACTTTTCTTGTTGCTTCGCTTCTCAGCAGTTTACAATAAAAATTGTGTCAAAAAGAATTGTTATGAATTGTGCTTTGTTCCTTAATATACTTTGTCATCCCTAATCCTTAATTCTGATACTAGATGCGCAACAGAAAGGATGACTTCTTTGAAACCGGTAATTGTCCCCCATTACGACACATAAGTCGAAGGTGCCTACAAACTTCGCCTGTTAGAGGTAAAAGCGTGACGTGTTGCGACGTCACCCTCGGGTTCGGCGACGCAGCAGACAGTAAGGGGTCGACACACGCTGGCATGTGGAATGTAAGGGGTGTCGAAGTGGTTACCCGGCCTCAGACGCTGCAAGACTCAAGTTTCACACGGAATTTGCAGTCTCCCCTCCACAACGGACACGTGATTCCACCTCCACACGGACAGGAGGCGCAGCAGTTCAAATGGTTCAAATGGCTCTGAGCACTATGGGACTCAACTGCTGAGGTCATTAGTCCCCTAGAACTTCGAACTAGTTAAACCTAACTAACCTAAGGACATCACAAACCATCCATGCCCGAGGCAGGAGTCGAACCTGCGACCGTAGCGGTCTCGCGGTTCCGGACTGCAGCGCCTTTAACCGCACGGCCACTTCGGCCGGCTGGCGCAGCAGTGGAACGCCCGTTACCTGAATGGATATCGTAGCACATTCTTAATGTTGTCAACGAAGGTGAGCGAGTTGTAACAAGAGCGTTGAAGAACTGGGGGTACTTAGAGAGCCCTTCACCGTTTTATTGACGCACATGTCAATGTGCGCGTCTCTGTGATCACACCACAGAAGAGCGCGAAATGTGAGGGCTGAAAAGGCTCAAATACCCTTTGCTGCTTCGGATTATGTTCGAATTTTGTCGAATGGTTTTGAAAGGTCACTAGTGGTTCCAAACTGTGCAGTCTGTTTGAAAAAGAAGTGTCCTAGAATCTGTAAAAAGTGACATACGCTATTCTAGTTTGTGGTGCTTGATTCATCAACTCTGTAAGTTTGGACCGCCTGCAGTTGGCAGGTCTGCTTGACCTTGAGACGACACCAGCGCTGTTATTTCCTCTGTTCCCTCAGTTCAGTCCAATCGTGCGTGCAATGCAGTGCAGTGCAGTGCAGAGTAACTCAGCAACAATGTGTACTCCGCAACAGAAAGAGCAGTGTGTTATTTGGCTTATGAAAACTGAGTCAGTTATAACAGTGCAACGTAATTTTAGACGTCAGTACGATGGTGAACCACCCACATCAAAAACTATCCGTCATTGGCTAAAGTCTTTCAAGGGACCAAACGGGACGTTTACTGTGACATGTTGAGAGAGTACGTTTTTCTCCACATGGACGATATTGAGGCGGAAAAGGGGCTTGTGTTTTTCCAACAAGATGGCGCCCCCACAGCAACCATGTGCATGCGGCTCTTGACACTCGCTTCCCAGAAAGGTGGATAGGCAGGACTGGCCCAATACCTTGGCCACCACGAAGCACAGTCTTAACCCCACTGGACTTTTCCTTTTGTGGCCACATAAAAAAATGTTGTGTACAGTAAAAAAAATCAGACTTAAACCATTTATTAGAAAGAATCGTCGCGGCAGTTGGGACAGTTACACATCAAGTGTTGGTGAACACGTGGCGAGAAGTGGAATATCGTCTCGATGTGTGCAGGGCAGCAAATGCATCTCACGTTGAAGTCTACTAATACGAAACAAAACTTGAAGGAATTCTCTTTCGCGATATGTACCCACTGATGTAATTTTTCATGAATTTCCCCATTAAATTTATACTGAAAACTACGGAGTTTTTTTAAACACCCCGTATATCAGAGCAACAATTACGACCCTTCTCCAAAATGGTCAGATGACATTCGATAGGACTGTAGCCCCGATGTCCTGAGAGGAGTGTTGAATCGTCCGGGAGTCTCAGCAGTGCTGCAAATTGTCATCAACGTCGGCTTATTGCTCATCACACGTAAAGTGCCCTCCGCTACACACCGTTGGGTGGCTTGCGAAGTATAAATGTAGATGTAGACACATTGTGAAATGTTTTCAACGGCGAAATATGTGGGTACCAACGCTCCAAATAAAGAGGTGGATTCATTCACACCCTATACGCCACCCGTGAGGACTTTTTGGGTGGACTCAGAGGGGGCAGAATGCCACCTTCAGGTCCACGGTAGCGTTGGGCAGCATTGTTGAGAAATTTGGCATGAATCTGACGTCATTAACCTATCTTATACGTCACGTGAACTTTTGAGCTTTGGCCTTTTTTTCCGCATAAGTCAACATAGAGCTGTCTGAAGCGTCAGCGAGACCGAGGGTGACGTCGGAGGGCTCCACCCTTTTGCACCATTACAGCGGAAGATTGTACACACCTTTCAGCCAAATTTCAATCTTACCCGTTGTAATGCGATACAATTACTGGCTTCCAAAAAAGTGATCCTTTGGTTGTGCCTCGCAACGTATATTCCGGAAATCAGTCATAAAACCTACTCATCTAACATGTTCTCGCCAGAAATAACAAAGAGTGACATAATTTCCTGTTCCCTTTCCATATGTGACAATTTAATAACTGAAAGGTAGTGGTAACATCGAGAGTGCAATGGGAATTCCACTGATAAATGCGGAGGAGAGAGCGGATAGGAGACGATAGTGAAGAGATAGCATTAGAGTCTGATCATAGAATGAAGGCTTTCACGACCAGGTGACACAGCTGCTGGTAAACCTTTCGGGGTGTGAGTTCGTGGTCCAAGAAAATCTTCTGTTCCTGACCGTCAGGAACAGAAGAGTTCCTTGGACCACGACCTCATATCCCGAAAGGTTTTACCAGCAGCTATTAGAGTCAGAATTTAAAAGATAGTTGGGAACCCTAATATCGGATAAGGCAGAAGGGACAGATAACATTCCATTGGATTTTCTAAAATTATTAGAGAAGTGGCAACAAAACGACTATTAACGTTGGTGAGTATTGTGTATGAGACTGGCGATATAGCATCATACTTTCGGAAAAAAGTCACTCGCACAATTCCGAAGATTGCAAGAGCCGACAGTTGTCAGAATTATCGCACAATCAGCTTAGCAGCTCATGCAGCCTAGTTGCTGGTAAGAATAATATACAGAGAAATGGAAAAGAAAACTGAGGATCTGTTAGATGACGACCAGTTTGGAGTTGTTGCCCGCCGCGGTGGTCTCGCGGTTCTAGGCGCGCAGTTCGGAACCGTGCGACTGCTACGGTCGCAGGTTCGAATCCTGCCTCGGGCATGGATGTGTGTGATGTCCTTAGGTTAGTTAGGTTTAAGTAGTTCTAAGTTCTAGGGGACTGATGACCAAAGCAGTTGAGTCCCATAGTGCTCAGAGCCATTTGAACCATTTTGGAGTTGTTGTTGTTATTGCTGTTGTTTTCCGAAGACTGGTTTGATGCAGCTCTCTATGCTGCTCTATCCTCTGCAAGCATCTTCATCTGCGAATAACTACAATAACTTCCATTCTTCTGGATCTGCTTACTGTATTCGTCTCTAGGTCTCCTACGAGTCCCCCCCCCCAACACACACACACACACACACACACACACACACACACTCTTCCCTTCAATACTAAATTGGCGATCCCTTGATGTCTCAGAATGTGTCCTATCATCCGATCCCTTCTGGCAGGGCTGTGCCACAAATTTGTTTTCTCCCCAGTTCTATTCAGTACCTCCTCATTAGTTATGTGATCTGCAATCTGATCTAATCTAATCTTCAGCATTCTTCTGTCGCACCTTATTTTAAAACTTTTGTTCTCTTCTTGCCCAGCTGCCTACCGTCCGTGTTTCACTTCCATACATTACTAGACTCCACACAAATACTTTCAGTAAAGAGTTAGTAACACTGAGTAAATTTAATTTTAACAAATTTATTTTCTCAAGAAACGCTTTTCTTGCCATTGCCAGTCTACATTTTATATCCTCTCTATTTCGGCCATCATCATTTACATTACTGTCCAAATAGCAAAAGTCATCCACTATTTTAAGTCCAAATAGCAAAAGTCATCCACTATTTTAAGTGTCTCGTTTCCTAACCTCACCTGATTTAACTGGACTACAATTTCATTATTTTTGTTTCGCTTTCGTTGATATTCATTTTATATCCTCCTTCCACGACAGTGCCCATTCCGTTCAACTGCTGTTCAAGTGTTTTGTTGTCTGTGACAGAATTACAATGTCATCAGCAAATCTCAAAGTTTATATTTCTTCTCCCTGAACTTCAACTCCTTGTCTAAATTTTTCTTTGGATCCCTTTACTGCTTGCACAATGCGCAGATTGAATAATATCGGTGCTAGGCTACAACCATGTCTCACACCTCTCTCAATCACTGCTTCGCTTTCATGTCCCTCGACTCTTATAACTGCCGTCTGCTTTCCGTACAAGTTGTAAATAGCCTTTCGCTCCCTATATTTTGCACCTGCTAACTTCAGAATTACAAAAAGAGTATTCGAGTCAACATTGTCAAAAGCATTCTCTAAGTCTAAAAATGCTATAAACGTAGCTTTGCCTTTCCTCAACCAAGAAGAATGGGTAGCTCTGAGGGATGAAGTAGTGAAGGCAGCAGAGGATCAAGTAGGTAAAAAGACGAGGGCTAGTAGAACTCCTTGGGTGACAGAAGAAATATTGAACTTAATTGACGAAAGGAGAAAATATAAAAATGCAGTAAATGAAGAAGGCAAAAAGGAATACAGACGACTCAAAAATGAGATCGACAGGAAGTGCAAAATTGCTAAGCAGGGATGGCTAGAGGACAAATGTAAGGATGTAGAGGCTTA
The DNA here is from genome assembly GCF_023864345.2 of Schistocerca serialis cubense. Lineage (NCBI taxonomy): Eukaryota > Metazoa > Arthropoda > Insecta > Orthoptera > Acrididae > Schistocerca > Schistocerca serialis. The sequence goes on from NC_064646.1 coordinate 70,601,724, forward strand.
TCTCACTAGGGGTAAGATAGATACTGCCTACAGGAAAATTAAAGAGACCTTTGGAGAAAAGAGAACCACTTATATGAATATCAAGAGCTCAGATGGAAACCCAGTTCTAAGCAAAGAAGGGAAAGCAGAAAGGTGGAAGGAGTATATAGAGGGTCTGTACAAGGGCGATGTACTTGAGGACAATATTATGGAAATAGAAGAGGATGTAGATGAAGATGAAACGGGAGATATGATACTGCGTGAAGAGTTTGACAGAGCACTGAAAGACCTGAGTCGAAACAAGGCCCCGGGAGTAGACAACATTCCATTAGAACTACTGACGGCCTTGGCAGAGCCAGTCCTGACAAAACTCTACCATCTGGTGAGCAAAATGTATGAGACAGGCGAAATACCCTCAGACTTCAAGAAGAATATAATAATTCCAATTCTAAAGAAAGCAGGTGTTGACAGATGGGAAAATTACCGAACTATCAGTTTAATAAGTCACGGCTGCAAAATACTAACGCGAATTATTTACAGACGAATGGAAAATCTGGTAGAAGCCGACCTCGGGTAAGATCAGTTTGGATTCCGTAGAACTGTTGGAACACGAGAGGCAATACTGACCTTACCACTTATCTTAGAAGAAAGATTAAGGAAAGGCAAACCTACGTTATTCAATCTGTATATTGAGCAAGCAATAAAGGAAACAAAAGAAAAATTCGGAGTAGGTATTAAAATCCATGGAGAAGAAATAAAAACTTTGAGGTTCGCCGATGACATTGTAATTCTGTCAGAGACAGAAAGAGGATATATCAGAAATGTAGCAAATGAAGCAGCCGAAAGGGAATACAAACATCTAAAAAATGAGACTGATGGGAAGTGCAAAATGGCTAAGCAGGAATGATTAGAGGACAAATGTATAGATGTAGAAGCATATATTACTAGGCGAAAGGTAGATGCTGTCTACAGAAAAATTAAAGAGCTCAGATGGAAAACCGTGCCTTAAGAAAAGAAGGGAAAGCTGATAGGTGGAAGGAGTTTATAGGTCTATACAAGGCTGGTAAATTTAACGTTTTTGGGTCTGATGGTGGTTACAGTCACAAATATTGAACCGACTGTAAAGCACGAAGGTGGCAGCGTTCTTGTCTGGGGCTGTATGTCAATATTTGGACCGGGCGAATTGGCGTTCATCGACAATATTATGGACAAATATGTCTGATTGAACATATTAAAGAACAATTTACGAAAAAGTGCTGAAATTATGGGGATATGTGCGGCTGGTCCCGGCGGAGGTTCGAGTCCTCCCTCGGGCATGGGTGTGTGTGTTTGTCCGTAGGATGATTAAGGTCAAGTAAATGGTTCAAATGGCTCTGAGCACTATGGGACCTAACTTCTGAGGTCATCAGTCCCCTAGAACTTAGAACTACTTAAATCAAACTAACCTAACATCACACACATACATGTCCGAGGCAGGATTCGAACCTGCGACCGTAGCTGTAGCGCCTAGAACCGCTTGGCCACACCGGCCCGCTAGGTTAAGTAGTGTGTAAGCTTAGGGACTGATTAACTTAGCAGTTACGTCCCCTAAGATTTCACACATTTGAACATTTTGAACGTGGGGATATCAAACACGTTTAAGTTTTAACAGTACAATGACCCGAAACATATGGCTCGCATTGTGCAGGAATATTTGTTGTACAATTGCCCCAAAGTATGACAGCCACCACCTCAATCACCAGATCTCAACCCCATTGAGAATGTGTGGGAAGAACTGGAGCGACGTATTAGAAAACACCAGTATCGTCCAAGGAAACTCTGAAGCGATTAAAAGAAGGGACAGTCTACATGCGGACTATTTAAAAAAGATCATTTCCAGTATGCCGCAGGGTTTGAAAGAAGTGATAAAACAGAATGGCTACCCGACAAGATACTGAAACATTTAATGTTCCACAAAATCTTGTCTTGGAATGATTAGTTCTGCAAAGTGTCCGAATATTAAAGTAACGTGAATATAGGATTGAGTTATATTTAAACTGTATTATAAAAGAACTTATGTACGAAATCTTAATAAAGTTTATGCTATTAATTACAAGGGGGCAACGGCCTTGCCGCAGTGGATACACCGGTTCCCGTGAGATCACCGAAGTTAAGCACTGTCGGGCGTGGCCGGCACTTGGATGGGAGACCATCCAGGCGTCATGCGCTGTTGCCATTTTTCGGGGTGCACTCAGCCTCGTGATGCCAATTGAGGAGCTACTCGACCGTATTGTAGCGGCTCCGGTCAAAGAAAACCATCACGACGACCGGGAGAGCGGTGTGCTGACCACACGCCCCTCCTATCCGCATCCTCTACTGAGGATGACACGGCTGTCGGATGGTCCCGATGGGCCACTTGTGGCCTGAAGACGGAATGCTTTTATTAATTACAAGGCACATCACGGAATATAATACTTGGTTATATGTTTTGTTACGAATAAAGCTGTGATGCTACAAGGTTAACATACCATGGTGTTCGAATATTAAAGTGACTAACTGTATATCATGATTGCCCTATTTTGTGCGAATGCGTAACACCAAGCCAAGCGTATAGAGTCAACAAAGTGTGGTATTTACCTTTATATAAATACGATGAACTTTGTATGGCTTATTACTTTGACTGTATCATTTTTACATGTGGCGACTCGGTGTGATTAAAAAAAAAAATGTGGAGTCAGGTCTGAAGATGGTCATTACTGACGGAATGTAATAACTTGATACTAAAATTTTGTGATCCGTAACCATAATAAATATGTAAACATATAGCTGGAAATGGCCCTTGTATGGTTTGGGAATACTGCGATCTGATATCCAAAACGTTGGGACATTCAGCTCAAACGTACCGCCGGAAACCGCTAAAATGATAATGACCAGATGAGGTCTGCGTCCTGTGATAATTTGTCCATAAGGGGAGAACAATACACAGGCAAATGGGTGGAGGAGGGGTGGAATTAGTCTCGGCTCTGAAAGATATTATTAAGGAATCCATATTGGTTCTAATAGAGTTTTAAGCTGTTTTTAAAAAGCTGTCTGTTGACAGCAGTTCGGTAGATTAGGTGTGGAACATCCTTCTGATCATCCACTTATCACTTTGTAACACGCTCGGAAGTACAAATGGGTGGGGTACTTTAAACTGACTTCTCGTTTCGTGACCGTTGCTTTTCTTGACCGTGCGCCCTGTCCACACCACGTACCTGATAATCCCGCGGCGGTCGTACTGTTCTGCTCCACACTGCTGTTGGCTTGCCTGGAATTATCTATCGAAATATGCAAGCGGGTTTAGGGGAGCCACTCAACGTTAAAACACAACACTGTGCTATGTCTTGGTATGAACATCTATATTCTGAGACCATAAGAAATCACATGTTGCACTGCTTACACTCTAATTCGTAAATGTTTATCCCAATTAACAATCTTGATGAGTAACAGTCCAATAAGATCATTCGGACGAGCGTACGCGTAACCGACACGACGCCGGTGACTGTTGATGATGCGGAAGCCGAATGATCGAACGGAAGTTCTTACGCTCGTCACACATACAGATATCTGGTAATAGTCCTCCTTGTCACACTGTTCGTAAAGTTAATTTTTCAGTTCTCTGTTCTCACTTGTACGAGCGTGCGCGTAACCGTCCCGGCGCGGCTGATCGTTGATAATGCGGAAACGCGATGATCGAACGCACGTCCTCACGCTCGCTACAACACGCTGGCATTTGACTACACTCTTTTATGCTAACTGATTTCTACTGATTCACATGAGTTCATTCTGGGAGACCGAACACGGCGCGGGTGATTGATGCAGTGCGGCACGCAACTAGAGGATACACAAATACGTTATCGGCGGCACTGCCCATTTTTAATTACATCTTGACGCGCTTTTCTCTGAATTACTTCCATATTTAACACTTTCCTGTAGTAGCACTTGTAGCAACACTTCAACCTGAATACTAACAATGCTTCTTGCATGCATAGCTACACACTACACAACATAACAGTTCCGTGTCCCGTGCTCGACTCTCTACAGACGCGGCTGCCCGCAAAGATACTCCACAACTAAGCCAGCGATATGACAATACGCTTACAACTTCAGCTCTACATGATGCCCCAACTGTATAGGATGACTCGTTGCTTGTGACAAACGAAAAGTTTTGGTAGACGTGATAGTGTTTCATATGTCTGCTACTGACTTTTCCCTGTCCTTCCTCGCTCTTCACGCGGCCTGTAAACATCTGCTTCAGTTTTATTGTTTAGTTACAGCTGCCATACCTTTCTATCCACCCGTCTCCGTCGCTGATCGGTAATCGCTTCTGACTGCCATGCTGCTTCAGTTCCCGGTGGAAGTAGGGACTTTTCCTTGGTGGGAGGAATGGAACGGGGTGCCTTCAGCCTGGGGTCGCTCACTGAGGAGAAGTGGCGGCTTAAATGTCTGGACAGCCGACAACGGCTGGTAGACCAGGATAACACACCATGTGCCTCCATACCGCATCCTAATGACGCTATTTGGCAAAGACTGACACGGCGGTCGGTCAGCATCGCACTGCCTTATGGGTCTCTTTGCCTTGTTTATTATAATTTCTTTTTATTTGTAGATCTGTTAACTCGCCTGCGCAGCCAAAGTCGCTAAAGTACGTTCGGGCGGTGGCGCTCGATTCAGAGATGCGCCGGTTCGAACCCTAGTGTTGGAAAATATTCACTGCCAGTATTCGGTGGCGTAAAGTTCCTGATCACCAGTCTTTGCGCCAATGTCCTGGATTAAATTTCAACCCTCTTCGCAGTGAAGTGAGGGCATGTGACGATACTGATGTGATCCGTCCGTGGCTGTTGGTTGGCTATGACCCAGCGTCAGGTTTCACGCTCTGCCTTTTTCATACATAACACAGCAGCCCAACACTACACCGTACAGACACTCACCACAGCCGTCCACACGACACAGATACATGCTTGACACTTCAAAACAGACCAGAGGAAGACAATGGCTAACCTCCCCTACGCCATTGCCTATAACTGCGATGCAGGATTCGTGCAACCGCTCCCCTGCGTTAATTCTCCGAGTATGGGGTTACGCTGGATTTGACCTGTCTGTTATTACATCATTATTCGTTTGATAGAAATGTTTTGAGAGAAATATGCTCAACAACATGTTAATACAACAGAAATTATAATACTTAATTTCTTCTTCTTCGCAGATGGATCACTTAAGACCACGCGTAATCAACATTTGTTGGCCTTCCTTTTCGCCCAGTATTCCTTCATAACCAACGAATGGGCTAGCTTTCGTTGCATAGACCACGTATGTCGGTTAGTTTTTCTCTCTTCTTCCTCAAAACCCCGTCTGTTCGTGATTTTTCTGATTTCATTTCTATCATGTAGATTTGGAGACCCTAATTCTCTCAGGTCTTTTTCCGTGTGTTTGTACCAGTTCTTTAAAAATGTATGGATTATGTGCGTACACCTGTTTGAGTCCATTCTTTCTAAATGCCCCATGAATTGGATTCTTCTCATGCGCATTGTGTCTGTTATTTTGGAGATATTTTTTATATATTCCTGCATTGGGTTTTGGATAATGCACACCATTTTTAGTTCTTGGTCCTAGGATTTTCCTCATTATTTTACGTTCTTTCACTTCCAATTATTATTATTAGTTATATTTGTAATTATTTTACAGAGAATCTTTAAGGATTCTTAATTATGGGGATGAAGAGGGCTTGAGGGCCCTGATTTATTCAGTTATCAGAAAGCATAAATAAATAATTGGGTGAGTCCTGGGACAGCACGTCCAACACTACTTGCGTCCTGTATCTATCCACGGCGCGAGAAACTGAAACCACCATCAGGGCCCTAAGGGAAATAGTCTTCACGCCTTGCTGGAGAGTTGACTCGGATTCTGTGTGTTCGTCAGGATACGTCGCGCGCCTTGGTATCTTCATCACTGTCATAAACGTATGATGTAACGAAGGTTTCGAATTTGCTTTTGATGTGTATTTGTTCATCATAGGAGCTTTGGTGAAGGTGGCAGGGGTAAAATACAGGGAGCGAAAGGCTATTTACAATTTGTACAGAAACCAGATGGCAGTTATAAGAGGCGAGGGGTATGAAAGGGAAGCAGTGGTTGGGAAGGGAGTGAGACAGGGTTGTAGCCCCTCCCCGATATTATTCAATCTGTATATTGAGCAAGACATAAAGGAAACATAAGAAAAGTTCGGACTAGGTATTAAAATCAATGGAAAAGAAATAAAAACTTTGAGGTTCGCCGATGACATTGTAATTCTGTCAGAGACAGCAAAGGACTTGGAAGAGCAGTTGAACGGAATGGACAGTGTCTTGAAAGGAGGGTATAAGATGAACATCAACAAGAGCAAAACGAGGATCATGGAAGTCGTCGAATTAAGTCAAGTGATGCTGAGGGAATTAGATTAGGAAATAAGACACTTAAAGTAGTAAAGGAGTTTTGCTATTTGGGGAGCAAAATAACTGATGATGGTCGAAGCAGAGAGGATATAAAATGTAGACTGGCAACGGCAAGAGAAATTTGTTAACATCGAGTATTGATTTAAGTGCCAGGAAGTCGTTTTTGAAAGTATTTGTATGGAGTGTAGCCATGTATGGAAGTGAATCATGGACGATAAATAGTTTGGACAAGAAGAGAATAGAAGCTTTCGAAATGTGGTGCTACAGAATAATGCTGAAGATTAGATGGGTGGATCACATAACTAATGAGGAGGTATTGAATAGAATTGGGGAGAAGAGGAGTTTGTGGCACAACTTGACTAGAAGAAGGGATCATTTGGTAGGACATGTTCTGAGGCATCAAGGGCTCACCAATTTAGTATTGGAGGGCAGCGTGGAGGGCAAAAATCGTAGAGGGAGACCAAGAGATGAATACACTAAGCAGATTCAGAAGGATGTAGGTTGCAGTAAGTACTGGGAGATGAAGAAGCTTGCACAGGATAGGGTACCATGGATAGCCGCATCAAACCAATCTCAAGACTGAAGACCACAACAACAACAACAACGATGTATGAACATAACCGATGTAATGATTCATGGAGCGAGTGGACGAAGCTTGTGCCAGGAAGAGAAACGTCTTCAGCAGGTACATACAGTATTAACTCTCCCTTGTAGCAGCACTTTCGACACTACGTCATACTGCGGCTACGCATAGTCAATGTGGAAAATATACGGAGAGATAACACAAGTCATGGGATACCTCCTAATATCGTGTCGGATATCCTTTTGCCGGGCGTAGTGCAGCATAAATGTTCGACGGGATGCATGTCAGGCGATCTGGGTGGACAAATCATTCGCTCGAATTGTCTGGCATGTTCCTCAAACCAATTGCAAACAACTGTGGTTTGGTGACATACCGTACAAATTTCATCGTTGTATGGGAATATGAGATCTGTGTGTGGCTGAAAATGGTTTCCAAGTAGCCGAACATAACCATTTCCAGTCAATGCTCTGTTTAGCTCGACCAGAGGATCCAGCCGATTCCACGTAAATATAGCCCACATCATTACGGAGCAACCACCAACTTGCGCAAATTGGCCTCATGGCTTCATGGGATCTGCGTTACATTCGAGCCCTATCATCAGCTCTTTCTAAGTGAAATCGGCTCACATCTGAGCAGGTCAAGGTTTTCCAATCGTCTAGGGTCCAACCGATATGGTCACGAGTCCAGGAGATGGTCTGTAGGCAATGTCGCGTTGTCAGCAAAGGCACCAGGGTCAGTCGTCTGATCCCAAAGCCCATTAATGTCAAATTTCGCCGCACTCTCTTAACGGACGCGTTTCGTCGTACGTTCCACATTGATTACTGCTGTTCTTTCACTCGCCGTTGCTTGTCTGTTAGCACTGACAAGTCTACACAAAAACCGCTGCTCTCGGTCGCTAAGTGAAGGCCATCGACCAGTGCGTTGCCGTGGTGAGAGGTAATGTCTGAAACTTTGGTATTCTCGGCACACTCTTAGCACTGTGGATCTCGGAATGTTGAATTCCCGAACGATTTCCGAAATGAAATATCCCACGCGTCTAGTTCCAACTACAATCCGCGTTCAAAGTCTGTTGACTCTCGCCGTGCGACCATAATTACGTCGGAAACCTGTTCACATGATTTAGCTGAGTTCAAATGACTGCTTCACCAATGCACTGCCTTTTTGTACCTTGTGTCCGCGACACTACCGCCATTTTGCATGTGCAAATCGCCATTCCAAGACTGTTGTTACCTCAGTGAACAGTAAAGCGTCAGGTTTAAAAGTACTTCTCCGATGGGATATAAAACTGGAATCTCATTGGGTCACGTGTATAGTAAAAATCGACGATTTCAACATGAGAAAGGTGACTGTTTTCTTTCAGAATGGTAGAAAATGAACTGTGTCGAAATTGCAATCGCAATAAATAATTTTTTAACAGTAATTGCACTAAGGATTTTGACTCAGGCATTTGTTGATTTTTACCACCTCGTAATGACGGGCCGTGCTTGTAGCGTTTAAAACTTCTTATTTGCATTCTTCACAGACGATTCTAAGGAACTGGAAAAGAACTTCATTTCTATCGTGTACATAACCTTCACAAGCGAGGCAGAACAAGCATGCAACGTTCGCAGATAGGAATCATCTGAGCACCTACGCCAGCGGTTTCGCGAATCGAAACGAAAGTGAGATTGCTAGCCTTTACGTCTCCGGTGCTACGGCACGCATGCCTTCGCCGTTCGCCTCTCGCTAGCAGCAAAAGTCACATTGTGTGCATATCGAGGTTAATCGCTGCAATTTCAGCGTCGCTCGTGCAAAAAGAAGGTGTCGACACGGCTGTGAAACCGGGTGGGGTAGCCGCGAGTGTGCCTGACATCGAACCTAGGATGGCGCTTGGCGGAGAGGGGACTGTTTTCAGTATTTACACTTTATCGAGACCCTATGTGTAATGAGATGCTACATTCTTGCCAAGCGCTCTCTGGCAGATCGGGTGCGATATACTCGGTGACTGCAGTAGTACGCATCCTGAATTCTGCCTAAGTTCGACGTTGTTAAGAACTATAACCTGTAACAAAACGCCATCCTCCTTACAGTTATAGGTATGGGTTTACGAAACTACTGAAAAAAACAGGTGATCACCATCGACACTAAATACCTGTATTCTCTCCCCTGACCTCTCAATTCCTGCTAAACCTGCCTGACATCTTTTTCTGTCTTGACCGTGAACAAGTCTTCGCCTCCCATTTCCTACTGGCAGGTGTAATTAACCCCAGACTTTTGCTTAGTCGCAATTAACACAGTTCAAGCTAATATTAGAGATAAAGGACATGTGAGGAGCTTACAATACTACTCAGATAAAAGTCTTAAATCGCAGAAAGACGAAGGTGATGAGAAGTAGTAGAAATGAGAACAGCGAGAATCTTAACATAAGGATTGATGGTCACGAAGTCAGTGAAGTTAAGGAATTCTGCTACCTAGGCAGTAAAATAACCAATGACGGACGGAGCAAGGAGGACATCAAAAGCAGACTCGCTATGGCAAAAAAGGCATTTCTGGCCAAGAGAAGTCTACTAATATCAAATACCGGCCTTAATTTGAGGAAGAAATTTCTGAGGATGTACGTCTGGAGTACAGCATTGTATGGTAGTGAAACATGGACTGTGGGAAAACCGGAACAGAAGAGAATCGAAGCATTTGAGATGTGGTGCTATAGACGAATGTTGAAAATTAGGTGGACTGATAAGGTAAGGAATGAGGAGGTTCTACGCAGAATCGGAGAGGAAAGGAATATGTGGAAAACACTGTTAAGGAGAAGGGACATGATGATAGGACATCTGCTAAGACATGAGGGAATGACTCCCATGGTACTAGAGGGAGCTGTAGAGGGCAAAAACTGTAGAGGAAGACAGAGATTGGAATACGTCAAGCAAATAATTGAGGACGTAGGTTGCAAGTGCTACTTTGAGATGAAGAGTTTAGCACAGGAAAGGAATTCGTGGCGGGCCGCATCAAACCAGTCAGTAGACTGATGACCAAAAAAAAAGTCTTATTCAGAGTAGAATCAACAGATACATTTATATCTTCAGCTGAATTTACAATCCTGATCACTTTTTGACAAATGCAAGCACAACACGATAGATAGCAAAGCGTTCTTAAGTTAATCAACATTTCAGCAGACATTTTTCGGGTAAATGGAGGATAAAATTCCAAAGAGGTGAAGAAAACGACAGATAATGGGGCAAGATACAACAACAGTAGAACATTTTGCATTACCTGAGCGGCGGCACGGATGAAACAAGTTGGCACGACTAGCGAGCAATAAAATTATAAAACAACTGCGAATTGTAAATCGACAGCCTTTCTTTAGCTTGTGAGGCTTCAGCACTGAGGTAAACTTCTACAGATACGACATATAAGCTGCTATACGAATTGCAGAAGCGCGTGTGGTGTTCTCTCGAAGCCAGCTAAAAAGTAGGGACGACAGCTCTTCTCTGGTTATTTGAAACCTCATCATAGTGATCCTACTTTTTTTTGTCTGACATAATTGAGTCTTTGAAGCACGTTCTGAAAGGACCATTTTGGATTTTAGGTTGGCAGGCTCCAGTGACTTTTCACCAACCATGTCACCTTGCAAGTGTATCACTGCATATGAAGTCAGGTTTGTATCGCATAAACTCTTCATTTTAACGGAAATCGTCACCTTTTAGATCATTAAGAACTGACCCGATGAAATTGTGGAAAAGTGCTTCTTTGCCTGTTGAACAGCATTATACCCTAATTATCATCGCCCACGAAGCACAAGCGAAATTAATATCAAACTTTTCTACCCATTAATTAATAAACATTTTCATTAGTCTCGGTGGCTTCTCTTACTTAATTCTATGCAATTGAAGAATCCTGATATAACCGCTCATTGAGGTTGTAGCAGCAGACGACGAGCCAGAAAGCTCGAGAACTGACATCCTACAACAGCTCTCTAGGCGAAGAAAAACGAAGCAGACACATGTCATTTAGACATTACACAGAACACACTACATTTAGATTGTCACATTCGATCACAACTGCTCGGAATTTCCAAGATCCTCATATCCTGTCCATATACCTATTGTCTTCCCCAGATAAGAGAAATGTTGTTTCACTTTTTCAGTACACTAATCGTGTTGGGTAATGACCATCAGAACCTCATAAATTACCTCCCCCCACCCCCGTTTCAAAGAATCACTAGGCTGCATTATGTGTACCACTTCTTAATGTGCATATCCATCATCCAGCAACTTGAAATCATCCAGTACAAAGCACATTTTTGTGAAGCGTTTACTATTCCCATGAATGCAGAGGTTCTCCAGGTTGTGGGAATTGAGATATAAATAAATAACATACTGAAACTAGATAAAAGGCCGACATGCACTCGATCTTTCTCTATAGTGATCAAATAATCTACTGGATCGATCTGGTAAGATGGAAATGAACCGTATCTACCATCCACTCTATGGGGCTTACGGTACATAGTATTTCTAACACTGACTGAGGGTAATAATATATTACTTTGCTTCTGCCTGTGGGCTTTTTAAAAGCGTCTTGCCTAAATTATCTTTCTGGCCTTACTTTCCTGTAATTTTGGATCAAACTCCCAAATTTCTAAGTTTGTTTGCGTCACCATCTTCCGCAGCAGCTGTTAAACTCTGTTACTATAGGTTATTCGTCTTGAGCTGACTGCAGTTTAATTAAAAAGAATCACACCAGACGCGTTTCGGTTTTATTAAAACAAATAGTTTCACAAGTTGGCGACACTCACAACGTGAACGAAAACAAACGGACAGACATAAACACTGTTGCAAGCAGATTATGCAAAAAAACACCGTAAGTAGCTTGCAGACTGACTTTATAAGGAAAACGCTGTTGTTAATTTAAAACAATCAAAAAATGTACGAACGTATGTATCCAATTTACAGAATAACCACGAAAGATGCTTTGTAAATAAAAGCGAAACGCGTCTGGTGTAACTCTTTTTAATTAAAATTGCAGTCAGCTCAAGGCGGATAACCCATATTAACAGATGCCAAAATTCTAAACGATCAGCGTTAATACTGACGCCACAGTGCAAAATTTCCGGTTTCGTGTCACACTGATCTCTGATGTCCATTTTCTGCAGTGTTCTACCGACGATTCTTCACCAGTTTCGTGCCCACCTCGTATATTTTTCTCTTCAGTCTCATCCGTAACGAATACATGTCGAAAATTGTCTGTTATGGACATAACGTCGACGTTTGAAAAGAACCTGATCTTGTTCTCGCTACAAACTGCTCTTAACTACTGTTTTACCTCTGCCTCTGGTCGGTAGGCCTCATCATTGGCTGTTGCTTGATTTGTAACAATTTACGATATAATCGCTTGCTTTGTACATTGTTTCGTTTCAGTTGATTACTTTTGGGTAATTTTCTAATTGTTCGTAGCACTTCCAATGCGTTTTTCTGTTCGTTAGACTGGAATCCTTGCTAATCATTTTCAGCGTAAGAACTTAGGGCCACGTAGTTCCGAAGTCGTTGCTGGAGTAGAGAAGCTATCATCAATCCGAACGTTCGTTTAGCCAGCACAGAGCTTTACTAGGCATCATTTGGCAGCATTAGTGGCAGAACAACTGAGAGAAAATTTGGAATACATTTCACATAAATTTTCTCAGCATGTTATAGTCTTAGGTGGAGATTTCAATTTACCAGATATAGACTGGGACACTCAGATGTTTAGGACGGGTGGTAGGGACAGAGCATCGAGTGACATTATACTGGGTGCACTATACGAAAATTACCTAGAGCAATTAAACAGAGAACCGACTCGTGGAGATAACATCTTGGACCTACTGATAACAAACAGACCCGAACTTTTCGACTCTGTATGTACAGAACAGGGAATCAGTGATCATAAGGCCGTTGCAGCATCCCTGAATATGGAAGTTAATAGGAATATAAAAAAAGGGAGGAAGGTTTATCTGTTTAGCAAGAGTAATAGAAGGCAGATTTCAGACTACCTAACAGATCAAAACGAAAATATCTGTTCCGACACTGACAATGTTGAGTGTTTATGGAAAAAGTTCAAGGCAATCGTAAAATGCGTTTTAGACAGGTACGTGCCGAGTAAAACTGTGAGGGACGGGAAAAACCTACCGTGGTACAACAACAAAGTTAGGAAACTACTGCGAAAGCAAAGAGAGCTCCACTCCAAGTTTAAACGCAGCCAAAACCTCTCAGACAAACAGAAGCTAAACGATGTCAAAGTTAGCGTAAGGAGGGCTATGCGTGAAGCGTTCATTGAATTCGAAAGTAAAATTCTATGTACCGACTTGACAGAAAATCCTAGGAAGTTCTGGTCTTACGGTAAATCAGTAAGTGGCTCGAAACAGCATATCCAGACACTACGGGATGATGATGGCATTGAAACAGAGGATGACACGCGTAAAGCTGAAATACTAAACACCTTTTTCCAAAGCTGTTTCACAGAGGAAGACCGCACTGCAATTCCTTCTCTAAATCCTCGCACAAACGAAAAAATGGCTGACATCGAAATAAGTGTCCAAGGAATAGAAAAGCAACTGGAATCACTCAATAGAGCAAAGTCCACTGGACCTGACGGGATACCAATTCGATTCTACACAGAGTACGCGAAAGAACTTGCCCCCCTTCTAACAGCCGTGTACCGCAAGTCTCTAGAGGAACGGAGGGTTCCAAATGATTGGAAAAGAGCACAGATAGTCCCAGTCTTCAAGAAGGGTCGTCGATCAGATGCGCAAAACTATAGACCTATATCTCTGACGTCGATCTGTTGTAGAATTTTAGAACATGTTTTTTGCTCGCGTATCATGTCATTTCTGGAAACCCAGAATCTACTATGTAGGAATCAACATGGATTCCGGAAACAGCGATCGTGTGAGACCCAACTCGCTTTATTTGTTCATGAGACCCAGAAAATATTAGATACAGGCTCCCAGGTAGATGCTATTTTTCTTGACTTCCGGAAGGCGTTCGATACAGTTCCGCACTGTCGCCTGATAAACAAAGTAAGAGCCTACGGAATATCAGACCAGCTGTGTGGCTGGATTGAAGAGTTTTTAGCAAACAGAACACAGCATGTTGTTATCAATGGAGAGACGTCTACAGACGTTAAAGTAACCTCTGGCGTGCCACAGGGGAGTGTTATGGGACCATTGCTTTTCACAATATATATAAATGACCTAGTAGATGGTGTCGGAAGTTCCATGCGGCTTTTCGCGGATGATGCTGCAGTATACAGAGAAGTTGCAGCATTAGAGAATTGTAGCGAAATGCAGGAAGATCTGCAGCAGATAGGCACTTGGTGCAGGGAGTGGCAACTGTCCCTTAACATAGACAATTGTAATATATTGCGAATACATAGAAAGAAGGATCCTTTATTGTATGATTATATGATAGCGGAACAAACACTGGTAGCAGTTACTTCTGTAAAATATCTGGGAGTATGCGTGCGGAACGATTTGAAGTGGAATGATCATATAAAATTAATTGTTGGTAAGGCGGGTACCAGGTTGAGATTCATTGGGAGAGTGCTTAGAAAATGTAGTCCATCAACAAAGGAGATGGCTTACAAAAACACTCGTTCGACCTATACTTGAGTATTGCTCATCAGTGTGGGATCCGTACCAGATCGGTCTGACGGAGGAGATAGAGAAGATCCAAAGAAGAGCGGCGCATTTCGTCACAGGGTTATTTGGTAACTGTGATAGCGTTACGGAGATGTTTAATAAACTCAAGTGGCAGACTCTGCAAGAGAGGCGCTCTGCATCGCGGTGTAGCTTGCTCGTCAGGTTTCGAGAGGGTGCGTTTGTGGATGAGGTATCGAATATATTGCTTCCCCCTACTTATACCTCCCGAGGAGATCACGAATGTAAAATTAGAGAGATTAGAGCGCGCACGGAGGCTTTCAGACAGTCGTTCTTCCCGCGAACCATACGCGACTGGAAAAGGAAAGGGAGGTAATGACAGTGGCACGCAAAGTGCCCTCCGCCACACACCGTTGGGTGGCTTGCGGAGTATAAATGTAGATGTAGATGTAGATGTCCTGTTCGACACGATATATCTTTGCCTTCCTGCGATCTTTGAACTGTTTTGTTCGACCAGTTATAGGAAGATCAACGTTTTAACATGGTCTCTGCAGCGCGATGCAGTTGGACACTGACAGATCATTGACGTTGTGAAAAAACGGAAAGCTGCATGCACCACATGATTGTATTTGCTGCCTGGTACGTATCCACCGAGCAGCACCCAAGCGCCCGAAAAGACTTTCTTTTTCCTAAGGCTCAATTTTTCGCAAGCTGTTTTTCAGTAGGTACATATTTTTAGCTCTTAAACCATTTATTTTCTAAACCCTACTTTAGTTTTCACTGAGTAGTGGTCCGTGTCATTGTAGCTTCTCCTCTATACTCCTGTACCTGTAATCCAGTTCCACAAATTTTAATCTGTTACTGACCTAATTTTTAAGCATATTTGCGTGCATCTGTGCTGGAAGAACGAGCTTTCTACCCAAGACCAGTTAAAACTTCAACGAAATAACCGCACATGTTAATTTACAGCTAGTTTTTCGTTAACGGCAATTAAATTTACCAGTTGATTCTTTAAAATCTGGCGTTGAAAGTTCTTTCTGTTGGCACGTAGCAAATTTGATTAGAATCTTTGATCTTCCTGAGTTGTTTGTAAAAATTTGGTTTTTCTTACGACTTTCCTCTGGTGTAGTCACGTAGTTGCTCCACGATTTTTCATTCCCCCCTCAAAAATAATGAAAAAAGAACAAATTAATTTTCTCTGATTCTCACTTAAAGGAGCTACAACCTCAAAATGTACTGCAAATGGACGAGTGTGGAATATTTATTGACTTAATAAGCCATAGTTTTAGTCAACTCCCACCTAATCATAACTATAGTCACCCGTCCGGTTCCATAAGAGTGATTTTTCACAGCCAAAAAGTAGAAGCGGCATTAATTACGGGCCCACATTATTTTGCCGAACTGCTAAGAAATCACGTGCAACAGGAACAACTCTTATTTGTTTCTCACCATCACATTATATTCCGTATTAGTATGCCAGGAATGCTGAGAAAAGGATAGATGATCAGAATTAATTTGTATAATGAAAATTTTTTCATATTGATATGGTCACCCGAAAGTCTTCAGCTAACACACAAAATTTGCTGTATGCTTCCAACTGTACCAAACAGCAAAAGCGGTGCAGGCTCCCAGTTGCACGTTGCCTGTCTAACCGCAAAGATTTGTTTTTTATTATTTCATGTAATTGATGATGATGATGATGATGAAGTCCCATACTCCGTGACGGAGCGTAGGGGAACGATGCAGGAGATCCGCACCGCCGTACTAGGCAAGGTCCTAGTGGAGGTGGTTTGCCATTGCCTTCCTCCGACCGTAATGGGGATGAATGATGATGAAGACGACACATCAACACCCAGTCATCTCGAGGCAGGAAAAATCCCTGACCCCGCCGGGAATCGAACCCGGGACCCCCTGCTCGGGAAGCGAGAACGCTACCGCGAGACCACGATCAGTGGACTTCATATAATTAGGGATATTTAGGACTCCGCTGCGGTCGCAGGTTCGAATCCTGCCTCGGGCATGGATGTATGTGATGTCCTTAGGTTAGTTAGGTTTAATTAGTTCTAAGTTCTAGGCGACTGATGACCTCAGAAGTTAAGTCGCATAGTGCTCAGAGCCATTTGAACAATTTAGGACTCCTGACACTCCTGAGCAAAAGAATATGTGCTGCCTCATCCCGCCCCCCCCCCCTCTCCCCTCCCCCAGTGGACCTGAAATATAGATAATTACAAAAATTTACTCATTAAGATGTCTTGAGGCATCCTAATTCACCGCGCGCAGATTACTCAGGCTGTATTATACAGTATTTCGGAATGAGAGCAGTTGGCGACACTTACACGTCATTTCAAAGCTTTTCGAAACATTTTCTCGTTGACAACCTCCACAAAATAATGAAGACTTCATCGGTTTCTACATTTTCGCTGTTCATACCGTTTTAATTTATTATTTCTTTACTACCAACTCTTCATTTCCCATTTTGTTGGCAGCATCCACATATATCCCTGAATGTACCTCAAAAATTGTATCATTGCACGACACATAATCCAGGAAATATGACGTCATAACGTTTCAAGCGGTTTTACACGGGGAAGTGCGCTTCTTTAAGTTTAAAGAATCCATTCGGGAGGACAACGGTTCAAATCCGCGTCCCGCTATCCAAATTTAGGTTTCCTGTGATCTTCCTAAATTGATCCAGGCAAATGCCACGATGGTTCATTTGAAAGAGCAAGGCCGGTTTCCTTCCCAATCCTTGAAACTTTCCGAGTTTGTGCTCCACCTCTAATCACCTCAGTGTCGACGGGACGTTAAATCCTTCCCTCCAATTTTAAATAATCAGGGGTGTAGCGCGGGGGGGGGGGGGGGTCACTGATTGATTACTGAATGCGTACATTATCATGCTACCTACTTCTCTCGAGTTTTAAACGGAGTATTGTGTATACACTCGGCATGAATATTCATACGGAGAGTGTTGCGGCTAATGCATGTGCTTACCAAGCGAAAGATCTTGGAGGCTCGTTAGCGTTCTATCTGGCATTTTACGTAGCATCAGGCGAGCTGCTTTTGAAGAACGAGAACTGAGACTTGTAAACAGCCCGAAACCTTTGGTAACAACAAGGTATTCAGCATGTGCCCTGGCAGCGTGTTTACATACATATTCTTAACTGTTCATTAATCTTCTTGCTGGTGACTTTGAAAAAAGCTGTGTGGCAGTTTGAGGAGATCCTAGAGTCTACATTCAGGCTCATCTGATTCTAATCCACAAATTAGGGCAAAATAAAGTCTGGCCTTCAGGTAGTATTTTATTGGTATTCTTTTTGTACCCATATGGAGTCGAACGTTGAAATGGTCCGCTTGTATGACAGAAATACAGCTTTTGGCTGAGCACTTGCCCGCGAAAGGCAAAGTCCCGAGTTCGAGTCTCGGTCCGGCACAGCCGGCCGGAGTGGCCGAGCGGTTAAAGGCGCTCCAGTCTGGAATCGCACGACCGCTACGGTCGCAGGTTCGAATCCTGCCTCGGCCACGGGTGTGTGTGATGTCCTTAGGTTAGTTAGGTTTAAGTAGTTCTAAGTTCTAGGGGACTTATGACCACAGCAGTTGAGTCCCATAGTGCTCAGAGCCATATGAACCATTTTTTTTCGGTCCGGCACACGGTTTTAATCTGCCAGGAAGTTTCATATCAGCGCACACTCCGCTGCAGAGTGAAAATCTCATTCTGGAAACATCCTCCAGGCTGTGGCTAAGCTATGTCTCCGCAATATCCTTTCTTTCAGAAGTGCTAGTTCTGCAAGGTTCGCAGGAGAGCTTCTGTAAAGTTTGGAAGGTAGGAGACGAGGTACTGGCAGAAGTGAAGCTGTGAGGACGGGCCGTGAGTCGTGCTTGGGTAGCTCAGTTGGTAGAGCACTTGCCCTCGGAAGGCAAAAATCCCGTGTTCGAGTCTCGGTCCGGCACGCAGTTTTAATCTGCCAGGAAATTTCATATCAGCGCACACTCCGCTGCAGAGTGAAATCTCATTCTGGTCAATGAGAAATATTTGTCATAGCATTTTCACTTCGTGGGAGTGACTGATACGCTACGAGTGTGCATGGTCATATAGGCAAAAAACAGTAACTTTAAATTAAAGGTCCTACTCGTTAAACATGAAAGTATATTGTATTTCCTTTAACCTTACCAAGGCATATTCCAACAGAAGGGCAATGGAAGGTCGCCACTCATCGGATATGCGCTGTATGGTAACCTCGTCCCCACTGCCAGTCCAATCGTAGGCACTGAATTAATATTTTCTTGAGTAGTAGGAACGTTGCAAGCATCGTTTATGAAGGTGGAAACGGTAGTCGTGGGGCTATGCATGTGATCCCCGCGTGTGCGTCGGTGATGTGCATTGACTAGTTACATGAGATGAAATAGGGGTCTGGCTCTTAATTCTCGAAATACTATAACTCATAATGAGAAAACCGCGGTACGCTAAATGAACACTGCATGAAGAAGTAATTTGTCATTTTATCCTCGCTTTCCTCCAACGTGCCTAACGGTTCTGTTAGTCCATTCTTGGCGTCAGTTACGAACTATCGGGAGCGGCAAGAACTGAATATGTCACCAAAAAATTCTCACAAGGGGACAGTAAGAACTTTCACCAATTTGATTCATATTCACAGGGTGTGTAGTGCACGACTAGGAATTCAAAATTTGTACTCAGGAAGACGCAACTCGCAAGCGTTTTCGAGAAAATCGAGTTCGAAAAATTTATGCGTGCTAATAAGGGAGACGTCTGTTTATCCAATCCCTTTGCAGGTAACTGCTTTTGTTTTTCATTCCACTTAAACTTTTCAGAAAGGAGATGTTCTGACCAGTGCAGTATTAAAGTAATTCCACCAAAACGTCCAAAACGTCCGCTATGTAGCCCTGCGAGGTTTATGTATACGGTCATAAAAAGTACCTTATAAAACGATTACAAAAATGCGCGTACGGCATCGAAAAGAATAGAGAGACACCTTCTAGAGAAGGCAGTATAAAAATTCAATCAATAGTACGCCATCGGTTGTATGTACCAATATTTGGTGAATTGCTTCGATATGCGTGGTTCACCGCGAAATTATGTGTTGAAAAAGAAAAGCTTGTCTGGCAATAGAAAAAACACGAACATGCAAAAATTCGGTGTTCATTACATACACTCCTGGAAATTGAAATAAGAACACCGTGAATTCATTGTCCCAGGAAGGGGAAACTTTATTGACACATTCCTGGGGTCAGATACATCACATGATCACACTGACAGAACCACAGGCACATAGACACAGGCAACAGAGCATGCACAATGTCGGCACTAGTACAGTGTATATCCACCTTTCGCAGCAATGCAGGCTGCTATTCTCCCATGGAGACGATCGTAGAGATGCTGGATGTAGTCCTGTGGAACGGCTTGCCATGCCATTTCCACCTGGCGCCTCAGTTGGACCAGCGTTCGTGCTGGACGTGCAGACCGCGTGAGACGACGCTTCATCCAGTCCCAAACATGCTCAATGGGGGACAGATCCGGAGATCTTGCTGGCCAGGGTAGTTGACTTACACCTTCTAGAGCACGTTGGGTGGCACGGGATACATGTGGACGTGCATTGTCCTGTTGGAACAGCAAGTTCCTTTGCCGGTCTAGGAATGGTAGAACGATGGGTTCGATGACGGTTTGGATGTACCGTGCACTATTCAGTGTCCCCTCGACGATCACCAGTTGTGTACGGCCAGTGTGGGAGATCGCTCCCCACACCATGATGCCGGATGTTGGCCCTGTGTGCCTCGGTCGTATGCAGTCCTGATTGTGGCGCTCACCTGCACGGCGCCAAACACGCATACGACCATCATTGGCACCAAGGCAGAAGCGACTCTCATCGCTGAAGACGACACGTCTCCATTCGTCCCTCCATTCACGCCTGTCGCGACACCACTGGAGGCGGGCTGCACGATGTTGGGGCGTGAGCGGAAGACGGCCTAACGGTGTGCGGGACCGTAGCCCAGCTTCATGGAAACGGTTGCGAATGGTCCTCGCCGATACCCCAGGAGCAACAGTGTCCCTAATTTGCTGGGAAGTGGCGGTGCGGTCCCCTACGGCACTGCGTAGGATCCTACGGTCTTGGCGTGCATCCGTGCGTCGCTGCGGTCCGGTCCCAGGTCGACGGGCACGTGCACCTTCCGCCGACCACTGGCGACAACATCGATGTACTGTGGAGACCTCACGCCCCACGTGTTGAGCAATTCGGCGGTACGTCCACCCGGCCTCCCGCATGCCCACTATACGCCCTCGCTCAAAGTCCGTCAACTGCACATACGGTTCACGTCCACGCTGTCGCGGCATGCTACCAGTGTTAAAGACTGCGATGGAGCTCCGTATGCCACGGCAAACGCTGACACTGACGGCGGCGGTGCACAAATGCTGCGCAGCTAGCGCCATTCGACGGCCAACACCGCGGTTCCTGGTGTGTCCGCTGTGCCGTGCGTGTGATCATTGCTTGTACAGCCCTCTCGCAGTGTCTGGAGCAATTATGGTGGGTCTGACACACCGGTGTCAATGTGTTCTTTTTTCCATTTCCAGGAGTGTATGTTGTACGCCGGTTGGGAGTTGTTAGCGGGAAGAGACCAAACAGCGAGGTTATCGGTCGTTGTTCGCCGGAATAATTATTGTTTTCCATGTTTCTGCGATCATGGTTGGTTGGTTTTGGGGAAGGAGACCAGACAGCGTGGTCATCGGTCTTATCGGATTAGGGAAGGATGGGGAAGGAAGTCGGCCGTGCCCTTTCTGAGGAACCATCCCGGCATTTGCCTGGAGTGATTTAGGGAAATCACGGAAAATCTAAATCAGGATGGCCGGACGCGGGATTGAACCGTCGTCCTCCCGAACGCGAGTCCAGTGTCTAACCACTGCGCCACCTCGCTCGGTCTGCGATCATGATGATTCATGCAGTGCTCCATAGGTTACAGTAATGTAAATAAAATGAGTGTAGTGATTTGATTGGAAGTTCTCGTGTATCCTTTTTTAATTCCATTTTACATAGTAAAAGTTGTTTTCTCCTTTTTTCAGGATGTTGTTGTTGTTGTTGTTGTTCTTGTGGTCTTCAGTCCTGAGACTGGTTTGATGCAGCTCTCCATGCTACTCTATCCTGTGCAAGCTCCTTCATCTCCCAGTACTTACTGCAACCTACATCCTTCTGAATCTGCTTAGTATATTCATCTCCTGGTCTCCCTCTACGATTTTTACCCTCCACGCTGCCTTCCAATGCTAAATTTGTGATCCCTTGATGCCTCAGAACATGCCCTACCAACCGGTCCCTTCTTCTTGTCAAGTTTTGCCACAAACTCCTCTTCTCCCCTATTCTGTTCAATACCTCCTCATTAGTTATGTGATCTACCCATCTAATCTTCAGCATTCTTCTGTAGCACCACATTTCGAAAGCTTCTATTCTCTTCTTGTCCAAACTATTTATCGTCCATGTTTCACTTCCATAAATGGCTACACTCCGTACAAATACTTTCAGAAACGACTTCCTGACACACAAATCTATACTCGATGTTAACAAATTTCTCTTCTTCAGAAACGCTTTCCTTGCCATTGCCAGTCTACATTTTATATCCTCTCTACTTCGACCATTATCAGTTATTTTGCTCCCCAAATAGCAAAATTCCTTTAGCACTTCAAGTGTCTCGTTTCCTAATCTAATTCCCTCAGCATCACCCGACTTAATTCGACTACATTCCATGATCCTCGTTGATGTTCATCTTATATCCTCCTTTCAAGACACTGTCCATTCCGTTCAACTGCTTTTCCAAGTCCTTTGCTGTCTCCGACAGAATTACAACGTCATCGGCGAACCTCAAAGTTTTTATTTCTTCTCCATGGATATTAATACCTACTCCGAATTTTTCTTTTGTTTCCTTTACTGCGTGCTCAATATACAGATTGAATAACATCGGGGAGAGGCTACAACCCTGTCTCACTCCCTTCCCAACCACTGCTTCCCTTTCCTGCCCCTCGACTTTTATAACTGCCATCTGGTTTCTGTACAAATTGTAAATAGCCTTTCGCTCCCTCTATTTTACCCCTGCCACCTTTAGAATTTGAAAGAGAGTTTTCCAGTCAACATTGTCAAAAGCTTTCTTTAAGTCTACAAATGCTACAAACGTAGGTTTGCTTTTCCTTAATCCTTCTTCTAAGATAACGCGGGATCAGTATTGCCTCACGTGTTCCAATATTTCTACGGAATCCAAACTGATCTTCCCCGAGGTCGACTTCAACCAGTTTTTCCATGCGTCTGTAAAGAATTCGCGTTAGTATTTTGCAGCTGTGACTTATTAAACTGATAGTTCGGTAATTTTCACATCTGTCAACACCTGCTTTCTTTGGGATTGGAATTATTATATTCTTCTTGAAGTCTGAGGTTATTTCGCCTGTCTCATACATCTTGCTCACCAGATGGTGGAGTTTTGTCATGACTGGCTCTCCCAAGGCCGTCAGTAGTTCTAATGGAATGTTGTCTACTCCCGGGGCCTTGTTTCGACTCAGGTCTTTCAGTGCTCTGTCAAACTCTTCACGCAGTATCGTATCTCCCATTTCATCTTCATCTACATCCTCTTCCATTACCATAATATTGTCCTCAAGCTCTTGACATTCATACAAGTGGTTCTATTTTCTCCAAAGGTCTCTTTAATTTTCCTGTAGGCAGGATCTATCTTACCCCTAGTGAGATAAGCCTCTACATCCTTATATTTGTCCTCTAGCCATCCCTGCTTAGCAGTTTTGCACTTCCTGTCGATCTCATTTTTGAGACGTTTGTATTCCTTTTTGCCTGCTTCATTTACTGCATTTTTATATTTTCTCCTTTCCTGAATTAAATTCCATATTTCTTCTGTTACCCAAGAATTTCTACCAGCCCTCGTCTTTTTACCTACTTGATCGTCTGCTACCTTCACTACTTCATCCCTCAAAGCTACCCATTCTCCTTCTACTGTATTTCTTTCCCCCATTCCTGTCAATTGTTCCCTTATGCTCTCCTTGAAACTCTGTACAACCTCTGGTTTAGTCAGTTTATCCAAGTCCCATCTCCTTAAATTCCCAACTTTTTGCAGTTTCTTCAGTTTTAATCTACAGTTCATAACCAATAGATTGTGGTCAGAGTCCACATCTGCCCCTGGAAATGTCTTACAATTTAAAACCTGGTTCCTAAATCTCTGTCTTACCATTATATAATCAATCTGATACCTTTTAGTATCTCCAGGGTTCTTCCATGTATACAACCTCCTTTCATGATTCTTGAACCAGGTGTCAGGATACAGATTGTGAAAATAAAAAATGTTTCATTAGATATTGATGTATGAAGAGTCGCAATAAACGTGTTGTTAGCATTACGTCGTAATCAAAAAAATAAGTACCAGCAGCTAGATTCACCCAGAGAACTCGCACTTACAGAACTACGTGCTTACTCGCTTGGGTGCTGGGGACTCCTGTGATACAAGTGACTGTACGGAGCTTATACGTAAGTCTTAAATTTTCAAATTCGATTTTTTCAAAAACAGTTGAGAGTTGCGTCACCCGCCAGGATAGCCGAGAGCGCTAACGCGCTGCTTCCTGGACTCGGGTAGGCGCGCCTGCCCCGGATCGAATCCGCCGGCGCATTAACGACGAGGGCCGGTGTGCCGGCCAGCCTGGATGTGGTTTTTAGGCGGTTTTCCACATCCCGCTGGGTGAATACCGGGCTGGGCCCCACGTTCCGCCTCAGCTACACGACTCACAGTCATCTGAACACATGCACACTATTCCATGGATTACACTAGACACAGAAAGTTGGGGTACACTCATTCCTTCCTGGGTGGTACCGGGTGGCGACGGGAAGGGCATGCGTCCACCCCTTAAAATTAACATGCCACATCCGATTAATCAGCAGACCCCGGCAGTCGGACTAATGCTTGGAAAGAGAGAGAGAGAGAGAGAGAGAGAGAGAGAGAGAGAGAGAGAGAGAGAGTTGAGAGTTGCGTCATCTTTTTTACCCATGTTGAAGTTCTAGCCATGCACGCCACACCTTGTCTATACGGATCAAATCAGCAAGTGGAAGTTCGTACAGTCTCCGTGCCCGAAGCAACTTTTTTCAAACGTGAAGTATTAGTTTCATACTTCAGCGCGTAACAGCAGCATCATGCTCTTTGATTCTGAAAAGAACGAGGTGATGCTGTAAAGGCACTGGACTCTCATTTGTGAAGACAGTATCTCATATGCCAATCCTACAGCTAGATTTAAATTCTACGTATGTTCAAATGGTTCAAATGGCTCTGAGCACTATGGGACTTATTTTCTGAGGTCATCAGTCCCCTAGAACGTAGAACTACTTAAACCTAACCAACCTAAGGACATCACACACATCAAGGCCCGAGGGAGGATTCGGAACCTCCGACCGTAGCGATCGCGCGGTTCCAGACTGTAGCGCCTAGAACCGCTCGTCCACTGCGGCCGGCTACGTATGTTCCCTAAACAGCTTAAGCTAAGTACAGGGATGGTGCCTTTGAAAAGACGTCCTCCTCATCTTTCCCCACGCCTAGTTTGTGCTCCATGTCTGTCAGATCCCGTCGTCTTTGGAAATTAAAACCTAATATTTTTTTTTCCTGGCCGTAGCCAGGAAAATAATGGGTGGAAGACCGAAATACTTGCGATTTTTTGACAGAGCGGAAAAAGTTCTTCTGTAAGGACGTTCTCATTCTGAAACTCGTGATCGGAAAACAAGGTGAGCTGAATTTCTTAGCAATAAGAATGCAGCATACCGCAGTCGTTTTTAAAGGCCTTTACAATATGAAGAGGACTTTAAACTGGAAGCTCCTTTGACTTGAAATTTTGTTTACTTTTAACAGCTATCCTGCGAGAATTTGCTTATAAACCTTTGAACGGAGGAAACTAAGAATATACTAAACCCTCTACGTGTCGATGAACATAAATACAAAAATAAGCTTTAATGAGAGTAGTTAGGAGGCAGGTAAAACGGTATTAGACCAGATGCATCGGACACTCCTATGCGATGCGAAATTGACCTCACCTCTAGGCGTTAAGAGAGGGGGACCCGCCAGCATAAGAGGTGGCGGGGGGGGGGGGGGGGGAGGGGGGGGGGTTGTGAGCATACAAGCAGGAACAGCAGAATGGGTCGGCAAAGAGAGCTCAGTGAATTCGAACGTGGACTAGTCACTGGATGTCACCTGAGTTACAAATCCATCAGGGCCATCTCACCACTTCTAAAGTTGTCCTGGTCGATTGTTGATGATCTGATTGTGAAGTTAAAACACGAGGGAACAACCACAGCTAAAGCAAGACCAGCCTCGCCTCACGTACCGACGGTCAGGGACCACTGAGCATTGCCGGGGGCAGTTGTAAACAATGGCACGAAATCAGCGCAAGGAATCACTCCTCGGTTCCAAGGTGCTACCAGCAGCCAGCTAGCACAGTGACCCTGAAGAGCGAGGTAAAAAGAACGGGGTACACTGGTGGAGCAGCTCCTCATAAACCACACATTTTGTCTAGTCAGTGCTAGGCGACGCTTGCGGTGGTGCCAAGAGCGACGCCAATGGACAGCGGATGACTATTGTAGAAACGAGTGATTTCGGTGATGAAACGCGGCATCTACATCTACATGGATACTCTGCAAATCACATTTAAGTGCCTGGCAGAGGGTTCATCGAACCACCTTCACTATTCTCTATTATTCCAATCTCGTATAGCGCGCGAAAAGAATGAACACCTATATATTTCCGTACGAGCTCTAATTTCCCTTATTTTATCGTGGTGATCGTTCCGCCCTATGTAGGTCGGTGTCAACAAAATATTTTCGCATTCGGAGGAGAAGTTGGTGATTGGAATTTCGTGAGAAGATTCCGTCGCAACGAAAAACGCCTTTCTTTGAATGATTTCCAACCCAAATGCTGTATCATTTCTGTGACACTCTCTCCCATATTTCGCGATAATACTAAACGTGCTGCCTTTCTTTGAACTTTTTCGATGTACTCAGTCAGTCCTACTTGGTAAGGATCCCACACCGCGCAGCAATATTCTAAAAGAGGACGGACAAGCGTAGTGTAGGCAGCCTCCTTAGTAGGTTTGTTACATTTTCTAAGTGTCCTGCCAATAAAACGCAGCCTGTGGTTAGCCTTCCCCACAACATTTTCCATGTGTTCTTTCCACTTTAAGTTGTTCGTAATTGTAACACGTAGGTATTTAGTTAAATGTACGGCTTTTAGATTAGACTGATTTATCGTGTAACCGAAGTTTGAGTTCCTTTTAGCACTCATGTGGATGACCTCACACTTTTCGTTATTTAGGGTCAACTGCCACATTTCGCACCATTCAGATATTTTTTTTTCTAATTCGTTTTGGAATTTGTTTTGATCTTCTGATGACTTTATTAGTCGATAAACGACAGCGTCATCTGCAAACAACCGAAGACGGCTGCTCAGATTGTCTCCCAAATCGTTTATATAGATAAGGAACAGCAAACGGCCTATAACACTATCTTGGGAAACGCCTGAAATCACATCCGTTTTACTCCAGGACTTACCGTCAATTACTACGAACTGTGACCTCTCTGACAGGAAATCGCAAATCCAGTCACATAACTAAGACGATATTTCCATAAGCACGCAATTTTACTACGAGCCGCTTGTGTGGTACAGTGTCAAAAACCTTCCGGAAATCCAATTATACGGAATCGATCTGAAATCCCTTGTCAATAGCACTCAGCGCTTCATGTGAATAAAGAGCTAGTTGTGTTTCACAGGAACTATGTTTTCTAAACCCATATTGACTGTGTGTCAATAGACAGTTTCCTTCGAGGTAATTCATAATGTTCGAACACAATATATGTTTTAAAATCCTGCTGCATATCGACGTTAACGATATGGGCCTGTAATTTAGTGGATTAGTCCTACTACATTTCTTGAATATTGGTGTGACCTGCGCAACTTTCCAGTCATTGGGCAATCTGATGGGAGGGGTTTGGATTTGGCATATGATTGGAGAACGTTATCTGCCATCACGTGTAGCGGCAAGAGCGAAGTGTGGAGGAAGTGGTGTTATATTATGGGGGTGTTTCCCAAGGTTAGGGTGTGGTCCCCTTATTGTGCTTAAGAAAACGCTACGTGCTGAAGGTCATGAAGAAGTCTTACAGCGCTGTGTACTGCGTCCACTAGAGGAACAGTTCGAAGACGGTGATTATTTGTCTCAGGATGACAATGCACCCCGTCAGAAAGCACTAAATCTGACGCAATGGTCTGTGAACAATATCATTCCTTTAATGGGTTAGCCGCCCAGAGTTCCAACTTGAACCCCATGGAACGTATTTGGAATGAGTTAGAGCGTTTCCTTCCTTCCAGATACCAAGGGCCAGCCGGCCGGAGTGGCCGAGCGATTCTAAGCGCTACAGTCTGGAACCGCGTGACCGCTACGGTCGCTGGTTCGAATCCTGCCTCGGGCATGGATGTGTGTGATGTCCTTAGGTTAGTTTAGTTTAAGTAGTTCTAAGTTCTAGGGGACTGATAATCTCAGATGTTAAGTCCCATAGTGCTCAGAGCCATTTGAACCAAGGGCCAACATCACCATCTTCTCTGGTTGCGGCTCTCGAAAAAGAATAGTCTACGATTCCTCCATTGAGACACCTCATTAAAACTGTCCCCAGCAGAGCTTAAGCCGTCATAAAGGTGAAGGGTGGGACACACCCCACATTAATGTCCGCTCATAGCTGTCCAGATACTTTTGTTCGTAGTTTCGTTACTGTATAGGCCGTGCATCTGCTGCCCCGTTTAAAGCGGATTTCTGTGCTTTATTCGGCCCTTCTCGACTTCCGCAGTAAGTGCCGCTTATCTCGATCACCTCTGGACCTGTAGGATACGAGATAGTGCGTCTGCCTGGGACCTGGGAGAAAAATACTGCAGCAGAAACTTCTTCGAAGATAGAGCAGTAATGGCGACTTGAGGCTGTACGGAAAACAGTTTCGGTTCAGTCACAGGGTAAGTTCCCGTTCCAACTACAATCCGCTGCAAGTTTTTCCTGTTAAACTGCCCTACAAATGCTTCAGTATTTTTTCTGCTAAGAGACATTTGTTAAGATCGATGCCCGTATGTACAATGTGATATTGTCTTCGGGCATCATGCTACAAATAAAGGTTTGGGCTTGTAATCATGCTTGGCAGAAAGAACTCTTCCCCCCTCCCCTCTTTCTAAACTATCTTCCATCTATGGTACAACTTTTACTTGTATTTAAAAAGTGTGAACGTCCACGCTGATTTGGTTATCACGTCAGAAATGAGCGGGGTGAACCTGTCCACAGTTTGGAGGAAGACCAGGGCATACCATGCCATCTCGTCTACAACAGCGCCTACAAAAAGCAGAAAATTTGGAGTCCGCCGGAATATTGTAATAATCAGTGAAACATCTGGACCGATAACTCCTTTAAGCAAATAAACTTATGTTCGATGATAATTGTGGAAACTGCTAGCGTTAAGTTTTCTTTTTCCATAAAATAAAAATATTCTTGTTATGAGATTTGAGCTTTTATGTATGTCCTGCAGTGCTTGTCTTGAGTAAGCGTAGAATTGTCATTCTAAAAGCAGTATTTCTCTTGAGAAACGCACGCATATGATTCGAAACAGCTTGTGTGGAACGCACACCTTGTAATGCTGCAAACTATGCTGATATCTCTTATTACCAATAGCATATACGTACCTAAAAATAAACCAACAATGATTTTTCCAGTGAAAAGACAAATGACACCATTCTGTTAGCACGTTATTCAACATCGGTTGAGTGCTGTGCTTGTGTTGATTACTTGCATCTTTATACCTGGCTACCTGTTAAAATTTATCATTCTCAGAGCTCTCAGTACCATTGCAAATCTGTTACTTCGAGCAAATGCAGAGTCTGGAAAGTCGCGGATTCCTTTTTCTGCACATCCCTTGTTCTGTATTTCAGCTTGTGAAATGATCAACCACGTTTCCTCCAGAATATTCGAGACTCCGCTGTGGATAATCAGGTACACTACTGGCCATTAAAATTGCTACACCAAGAAGAAATGTAGACGATAAACGGGTATTCATGAGACAAATATATTATAGTAGAACTGATATGTGATTGCATTTTCACGCAATTTGGGTGCATAGATCCTGAGAAATCAGTACCCAGAACAACCACCTCTGGCCGTAATAACGGCCTTGATACACCTGGGCATTGAGTCAAACAGAGCTTGGATGGCGTGTACAGGTACAGCTGCCCATGCAGCTTGAACAGGACACCACAGTTCATCAAGAGTAGTGACTGGCGTATTGTGACGAGCCAGTTGCTCGGCCACCATTGACCAGACGTTTTCAATTGGTGAGAGATCTGGAGAATGTGCTGGCCAGGGCAGCAGTCAAACATTTTCTGTATCCAGAAAGGCCAGTACAGGACCTGCAACATGCGGTCGTGCATTATCCTGCTGAAATGTAGCATTTCGCAGGGATCGAATGAAGGGTAGAGCCACGGGTCGTAACACATCTGAAATGCAACGTCCACTGTTCAGAGTGCCGTCAATACGAACAAGAGGTGACCGAGACGTGTAACCAATGGCACCTCATACCATCACGCTGGGTGATACGCCAGTATGGCGATGACGAATACACGTTTCCAATGTGCATTCACCGTGATGTCGCCAAACACGGATGCGACCATCGTGATGCTGTAAACAGAACCTGGATTCATCCGAAAAAATGACGTTTTGACATTCGTGCACCCAGGTTCGTCGTTGAGTACACCATCGCAGGCGCTCCTGTCTGTGATGCAGCGTCAAGGGTAACCGCAGTCGTGGTCTCCGAGCTGATAGTCCACGCTGCTGCAATCGTCCCAATCTGTTGACTCAGAGATCGAGACGTGGTTGCACGATCCGTTACAGTCATGCGGATAAGATGCCTGTCATCTCGACTGCTAGTGATACGAGGCCATTGGGATCCAGCACGGCGTTCCGTATTACCCTCCTGAACCCACCGATTCCATATTCTGCTAACAGTCATTAGATCGCGAACAACGCGAACAGCAATGTCGCGATACGATAAACCGCAACCGCGATAGGCTACAATCCGACCTTTATCAAAGTCGGAAACGTGATGGTACGCATTTCTCCTCCTTACACGAGGCATCACAACAACGTTTCACCAGGCAACGCCGGTCAGGTGCTGTTTGTGTATGAGAAATTGGTTGGAAACTTTCCTCATGTCAGCACGTTGTAGGTGTCGCGACCGGCGCCAACCTTGTGTGAATGCTCTGAAAAGCTAATCATTTGCATATCACAGCATCTTCTTCCTGTCGGTTAAATTTCGCGTCTGAAGCACATCATCTTCGTGGTGTAGCAATTTTAATGGCCAGTAGTGTACCATGTCTTTCGTGATTTACTTCCGTGTTCATCACGTCCGATCGGGAGGACGTCACAGATAATTATTCGAGAAGATACATTCCAAACGCTGTTAACGTAGACCCAAGCATGGGACCGGGTTGCCACATCTGTGAGTGGCTCGAAGACTATTTAGTATTTAGGTCCCGGACTGTGACTGTTCAGCAGAGACGAGGGTATCGTCAGGAGTGCCCGGGGGAAGATAGGATCGCTCTTGTTCTCAATGTACACTAACGATCTGACGAACAGGGTGAGCAGCTGTCTGCGACTATGCAAGTTTGTCATATGATGACATGGTTGGAGACCGTGGCCGTTATTTGAAGACAAATGTTGACGTTGTTGGGACAGCAACCAGCCACAAATTTACTTTCAGTTCCTTTATTCAAAGGGTACCGTTACCGGTTTCGAATCGTTGTGATTCATCTTCTGACGGTTTACACGTTTTCTTTATAACATGTGGTGTGTTTTTTACAGATTAATTGTCCTAAAATATAAATAATACATAATTGTAAGCACGCCACACACAGATGGTTGCGTTACAGATTTTCGTTGCATGTGACTTGCGTGAAATGTCGGTTTGGAGTGATTGTTGTCATAACATTCGCCCAACAGATGTGAATACATTCCCACTGCATTCGTATTGTTGCACACGTAAATTTTCTCGTTGAACACTTTAGATTTGTCACTGAGAAGATTTCTACCACGCACCACGTATTTAGATACATACAAAGAGCTTAAAAACATATGAATATCAAAGATGCTATGATATATCGTAACATTTGAAGATGTCCTACGTTTGGAAAGGATCATATTTTCAATTACGCAACTGAAATGCATTTTACACTAGTATAGAGACATTGATTTTTTGAGTTGATGCTGTTACATTAATTATAAAGTTGTTCCTTTTTTTGTTACTGTATAGGTAAGATAGTACATTATTTAATTACATTTAGCATCATGAGAATTGTAGTAACATACAAATTTGCTACTTGATCTGCAGATAGGCGTACTAATATTATTTGCTTTGGAGGTTGGAAAATAATTTTTGGAAGTTTTTCAGCCGGCCGCTGGTGGCCGAGCGGTTCTAGGCGCTTCAGTCTGGAACCGCGCTACCGCTACGGTCGCAGATTCGAATCCTGCCTCGGGCATGGATGTGTGTGACGTTCTTAGGTTAGTTAGGTTTAAGTAGTTCTAAGTTCTACGGGACTGACGACCTGAGATGTTAAGTCCCATAGTGCTCAGAGCCATTTGAACCATTTTTTTGAAGTTTTTCCGGAAAGGGGTGTTAGGTAACTCTGTTTGTTCATTAAGGATATAGTCTGGGGTGCTGTTTTTGTATGTATGTATTTCTATTTCTTCTAATATATTCATGGTGGCTCCTTTTTCTGCTAGACGTAAAAATTTTAAGTTGTTCTCAATGTTTCTCACTGAAAGGTTTTCTTCAGCAATATGGGCTGCAAATGCAGATTTGTTCAATTTACCAAGTCTGCGACTGCTTACTGATGACGCTGTTAGTGTACGTCAAATTGTCGTGGAGTGACTGTGGGAAGATAGAGAATGACTGGGCAGAATTTTTATTTCGTGTAATGGAAGTAGGTTATTCTAAATATGGAAAACGTAAGTTATTGCAGATGGGAAGAAAAACAATCCTGCAATGTTCGAAAACAGTTTGACACTGTCATATCTATTACATATCTAGCCATAAAGTTGCAAAGCTATATGAAAAGGAGCGTGGGCCTAAGGTCCGAAGTAAGGCAGGCGAATGGCCGACTTGAGTTTACTGGGAGAATTCTTGGAAAATGTAGCTCATTTGTAAGGAAGAGCGCATACAGAACGCTTGCGCGACCCATTCCTGAGTATTGTTAGAGTATTTGGGATCCCCACTAGATCGGATTTAAGGGAGACATCGAAGCAATCGGCGGCTGGCTTCTAGATTTGTTACTGGTCGTTTCGATCAGCACACGACTATTACATAAATGCTCCATGAACTCAAATGGGAATCCGTGGAGGGAAGAAGGCATTCTGTTCCGAAACACCGTTGACAAAGTTTAGAGAAACATCATTTGCGACAGACTGTAGAACGAATCTACTGCCACTAATATCATGTAAGGACCGCGAAGCCAAGACGAGAGGAATCACGACTCGTGCGGAAACACACGTGTTAGGCTACAGTAGCGACGTGTAACGAGCTTATGATACAACCACATTTTTGTGCTAACTGTACCTCACTTTATGAACATTAATGTTGTTCACAGGATGACTTGCCGGTAACTTGGCTTAGTTTACATCCTATCTTAAGTATGTCCGACGTTGCTGTAACCTCCCAACAGTTTATTTCCGTAACCTCGGAATACAAATGGTGACTAACCTCGCAATAAAAATGTGACTAATATAAAACCTTTCAATAATTAACTAACTGTGAATCTAAACTGGTAAATCTAGACGTCAGCAATGCTGCGTCTCATGGCCCTGAAAAGTCATTCTGAATAAACTGAAAATTCTTACCTCAATTATGTCGCCGGATAACGCGTATATATCTGCTCCTATAAGAAATTTTCCATGGCACAGGCCAGTGCAATGCTGGCCACTGGATTTTGTTGTGTATGAAAAACAACTGATTTTATTTAAGATAATTGGCATGACTATGGATAGGAGAAATTAGTAAAAACTTTAAATTCAGATAAATGACTGTCAAAAGTTATGTGTATAAGAAAGATTATTATTGAAAAATTATTTACATGTGACTTTGATATAAGAATAGTACAAAATGAGTTGCTGCAAATTACGTATGCGCGCGGCAATAAATAATAATTTTTGCTTTTACCGTTTACTACATCGCTCAGGCACCGCCATCGTTCTCTGCGACCGGCCTTGGTAATTCCATACAGGACACAAGTGCTCTCTGTGAGCTGTACAACTAGACAACTGCTCTCTACGAGCGACCTAACCCAACCGCCCGACTGAAAGCTACTACCACTACTGCTGCCGACCCTGCTCTCTGGTTTGCGATTCTATTGTAGCTTACATATCGCAGGCAACGCGTGATCTATCCATCAAAGTTACATCTGCTCGAGTGCACCAGCAATAAATACCTTAGTCATGGACCTCTTACAACGCTAAGCTGATTTTATGTGTATTTTTTGACGATAACGCGACGGCTTTATTACACACTCTAAGAGAAAAAAAGGGGCGCACCACGAACGAATTACTCGAATGGGGTGGAAATAGGTGGATGTGATGTTACATGTATAAACAAACAAATGATTAAAGTTTCAGAAAAATTGGATGATTTATTCTAGAGAAAAATTGGTTCAGAAATTGAGCAAGTCAGTAAAGCGTTGATCCATGGAGGATGCTAAGTTCACCCAACCTGGATATGATGTGACGTCATTAACACATCTATCGACTTTTACGAACGTTCGAGATTCTAAACTGTCGTCAGCTAGTGGCTTGTTTTGACACGTGCGATTCTGAAAGCAGCTCAGTGTGGTGGCGTATATGTATTTCACCAAAATAAAAGAGCTGGATATTAACAGAAATATTCCTGACCGTGGCCTTGAAAACACCACGTAAAAAAGTGAAGTCTTCTTATGTCCCAACCAGATTAGATTGTGTGATTGTTGTACTGAATGCTTACGCCGAAAATAATATTTATTTATTATCAACATTTTAGTATGGTTTCATACAATTGGTCTTGTCAGTACATATTAGATTGTAGCAGCATACTCTTGCCGACTTTTTTTCTTAATTTATATAGCTGAAAGAGAACTCGTGCAAGTTTGTTAGCTAAGTAATTTACATGTCCATACCAAGATAGTCTTTTATCAACCATAATTCCAACTAATTTTACACTCGGACCGCAGAGACAGGTACCTTAGTGTCCAGTAATTACTGATGTGTAGAATGATTGAATTTCGAACTTAAAAAGAAAAATATGAGGCATTGTTGAAGAAAAATCGTCGACCGGAGATGAAATACGAGGGGAAGTGGATTTCTCCATGTAATCTTAACCAAAGGTTGGTGTCTAGTACTGATTGACGTATGAAATGATTGAACGCAGTGTCAAAGCATTCCATGGTGGTAAGCTATTCTCTCATTAGACTCTCGAATGCTGAACACATAATTAGAGACGAGCAAACGAAAAACAACGCACATGACACAAACACAGTACAATACACGATTTAAACGCAAGGAACGCAAAACACATTTAAACGAATGGCGCAGAGCACAGCTCTACCCTGTCACAATCTCTCGAAAGTTCACAAAAGTCGAATAGTCGATATACCGTTTCTATCGTTTTCGATGTAGCGTGTATACGTCATAATGACGTCACATCGTATCCAAGTCCGGTGAACTTAGCATCCTCCTTGATCCATCACTGGCCTTTATGCAAGCAGTTATTCGGCTTGGCATTGATTGCTAGCGTTGTCGGATATCCCCCTGAGGGGTATGGTGCCAAATTCTGTCCAATTGGCGCGTTAGATCATCAAAATCTCGGGATGGTTGTAGAGCCCTGCCTACAATGCTCCGAACGTTCTCAACTGGAGAGAGATCCGGCGGCATTGCTGGCCAAGGTAGGGTTTGGCAAGCACGGGGGCAAGCAGTAGAAACTCTAGCCGTGTGCGGGCGAGCGTTATCTTGCTGAAACGTAAGCCTAGGATGTCTTGCCATGATGGGCAAGAAAACGCGCGTGCAATATCGTTGTGCTACAACGACGCCGCGGATGACATCCAAAGGGGTCCTGGTCTGAAAAGAAATGGCACCCCACACCACCAACCACTCCTGGTTGCCGTGCAGTATGCCAGGTGAGTCAGGTTGGTATCCCACCAATGTCCGGGGATCTCCAGGCACCCCTTAGTCCTGGAATCTCACTGACTGCGTTAGAATTGCCTTCAGTGATGAGTTCCGCTTCGAAATGAGTCCCAGTGACCAGCTGATAACATTCAAAGTAAGGTTGCCGGAATCATGCTAGTTTAGAAATTTCGTAAAACATCAGATGGCAGACAGACACTGGCAGTAGGGCGTTTGTCGTTGCTCGAAAGCTTGCTTAAGAGAACGCGTTAACATCAGATGGCAGACAGACACTGGCAGTAGGGCGTTTGTTGTCGCTCAAAAGCTTGCTTAAGAGAACGCGTTATCCGGAATGAATCTACGAATATACCGGGTGATCAAAAAAGTCAGTATAAATTTGAAAACTGAATAAATCACGGAATAATGTAGATAGAGAGGTACAAATTCACACATGCTTGGAATGACATGGGGTTTTATTAGAACAAAAAAAAATACAAAAGTTCAAAAAATGTACGACAGATGGCGCTTCATCTGATCAGAAGAGCAATAATTAGCATAACAAAGTAAGACAAAGCAAAGATGTTCTTTACAGGAAATGGTCAATATGTCCACCGTCATTCCTCAACAATAGCTGTAGTCGAAGAATAATGTTGTGAACAGCACTGTAAAGCATGTCCGGCGTTATAGTGAGGCAGTGGCGTCGGATGTTGTCTTTCAGCATCCCTAGAGATGTCGGTCGATCACGATACACTTGCGACTTCAGGTAACCCCAAAGCCAATAATCGCACCGACTGAGGTCTGGGGACCTGGAAGGCGAAGCATGACGAAAGTGACGGCTGAATACACGATCATCACCAAACGACGCGCGCAAGAGATCTTTCACGCGTCTAGCAATATGGGGTGGAGCGCCATGCTGCATAAACATCATACGTTCCAGCAGGCGTTTATCAGCCAGGCTGTGGATGATACGATTCTGTAACATATCGGCGTACCTCTCACCCGTCACGGTAGCAGTTACAAAACCAGAATCACGCATTTCCTCGAAGAAAAATGGCCCGATAACGGTAGATGTGGTAAATCCAACCCATACCGTGACTTCCTTGTCGTGCAAAGGAGTTTCCACGACAGTTCTAGGATTTTCGGTAGTCCAAATTCTGCAGTTGTGGGCGTTGACAGACCCTCGGAGCGTGAAATGAGCTTCGTCGGTCCAAAACACGTTACTCAACCAATCGTCCTCTTCCGCCATCTTTTGAAGCGCCCACACCGCAAATGCCCCCCGCTTCACTAAATCGCCAGATAACAGTTCATGATGCCGATGGATTTTGTACGGATAGCATCGGAGGGTACGCCTAAGTGCCAACCAAAAAGTAGTGTAGGGAATGCCGGTGCGACGTGCGACTGCACGAGCGCTGACTTCCCCGTGCATAGATGAACCCGCTACAGTCTCCATTTCTTCCTGAACTGTCTCAGCAGCGTTACGCCTTGTGCTGCGTCGGCCACTACGGGCTCTATCGTCTAAACAACCCGTGGCTTCGAACTTCGAAATCATTCTCGCCACAGCTGCATTTGTCAACGGACCTTTACCCGTTCGAATCCCCTTCCTATAGCGATAGGATCGTAACGCTGAACTACCACATTCCCCATTCTGATAATACAGCTTCACTAAAAGAGCGCCTTTTCAGGTAACGTCAACATGCTGCGACTGCTGGCGCATCTGATTCTCTCTCTCATTACAGCTCCTTTTATACACGATTGTCATGCGCAGTCACTGACGTTTTGCTGTCCAGCGCCATCTGTCGGACATTTTGTGAACTCTGTTTTTTTTTTTTTTTTTTGTTCTAATAAAACCCCATGTCATTCCAAGCATGTGTGTCAATTTTTACCGCTCTGTCTACATTATTCCGTGGTTTATTAGGTTTTCAAATTTATACTGACTTTTTGATCACCCGGTACTTCAGCTCCTTACAGTCAACGGCTGTGGTGGTTACACCAGTTTCCGTTGAATCACCGAATTTGAGCAGCGTCGGGCGCGGTTATTGTTTGAAAGGTTGACCATCCGGGTATGCCGTGCGCCGTTGACAATTTTCCCTTTTCCTTTACGGTAGAGGGGACAGGAGAGGTGGCGGCTTAAAGTTCCTGGTCACCAGTCTTTGCGGCAATATCCTGGATTAAATTCCAAACCTCTCCGCAGCGCCTCATGAAGTGAAGGTATGCGACACAGTCGACGGTGATCCGTCCGTCGGAAGGGGACGTTAAGCTGAGCTGCCCCTTTGGCGCTATTCAGAAGAGTAGGCAGGTGCCGGTAATAGGTTTCATCTTTCCCTTCTATTCATCATCTCAAACAAGAACATCACACTACACTACACATACACACCATTAAAGTAATCTCACATAAAAATGAATATGAAGTCACAACTGCAATAAATTTTTTATGTAAGGTTAGCAGTTTCGCTCTGTTCTAGACCATCTTCAGTCCCACACCATGGTGGCTGTGAACGGAGCCAACATCTACCACCATAGTGTAGGTCTGAAGATGGTCTAAAACAGACCGAAACTGGTAACCTTATATAAAAAAAACGTTTATTGCGGTTGTGACTGTTCATATTCGTGCGGTAGCGTTCTCGCTTCCCGCGCCCGAGTTCCCGGGTTCGATTCCCGGCGGGGTCAGGGATTTTCTCTGCCTCGTGATGACTGGGTGTTGTGTGATGTCCTTAGGTTAGTTAGGTTTAAGTAGTTCTAAGTTCTAGGGGACTGATGACCATAGATGTTAAGTCCCTTAGTGCTCAGAGCCATTTGAACCATTTGTTCATATTCATTTTAAGTAATAAATAAACCGCTGTATTCCAGAGAGACATGTCCTCAAAAATTACAAGGTCATCTACACTTAACCGAGACACCTCTCATATTTTGCGAAGGAAAGGTGCCTGCGAAGGCAGAGGATAGGGATAACTTTTCGAATTAGGCAGCTGAAACTGTCCTTTGTGGTCTTCCAGCAATTCGGGCTGTACGACTTTACTTACTAGCTCATTACACGTCTAGCTCGCGGAGACCATCAAGGTAGAACTGAGCTGACAATATGTCACATAGGTGCCAAGACAACCATTCTACTTACGCCCCATCTGTGAACTGAACGCCCGGCTTCCCGGGTTCGATTCCCGGCGGGGTCAGGGATTTCCTCTGCCTCGTGCTGACTGGGTGTTGTGTGATGTCCTTAGGTTAGTTAGGTTTAAGTAGTTCTAAGTTCTAGGGGACTGATGACCATGAATGTTAAGTCCCATAGTGCTCAGAGCCATCTGATCCATTTTTGTGAACTGAACGAGGTGAAACCTAAATACACAGCACAATGAAAAACACACTCTACCGCGCACTTCTTAGTCATTTGCAGAGTAAATATGTAGCTCTGATAGTATTAACCCGAAACTTCGTCTTTCATTTAGTAGCACTTTGTCATGTGTGGCTTTAATTATCAGCTTCGCCGATGATTACTTCATGATACGCAAATATTTCTTCTCTGCAGTCCAGTCCTTGCTAATCTATAGCAGTAATACGGCAAGTTCGTATTTTAAAAATGTCTCTCCTAAACTGATTTCAATAGTATCAAATCTTGCGGCTGATCGCTTCTTCCAAACTACTCTCAGACTGAGTCGTCTTCATATATGCATTTTTAGGGTTCCGTCCACAATCGGTAAAAGCAGAACCCTTATAGGAACACTTTGTAAAGTGTCCAAGTTTTCAAAACCCTTTTTCTCACGAACGCGTAGACGTCTCACGTTGAAATTTATGTCACGTCTTAAGATCTACACACCCTGGCGATGCAAGAAAGTGAAGCTTCTAAGTCAATGCAATCAAAAGATACGCCTTTTATTTCACATATGTTGATACTTGCAAACTCACTCATTAAAAACGTATGGGTACTTCCCCTTGACGTAGAATCATAAAATTTGGCAACAAGAAAGGTTTCACAGTACAAGCAAAGGGAAAAAATTAAGAAATTGTTTATTTGTAGTAGTATCACACGAAAAAATATTTCTTTTGTCATCCGTTATTCGACTTCAAACTTGTAATTAAAACATTCTCGAAAGGCTTGGAATCTGTGGGACGATATCTTGCCAGTATCAATGTCGATGACAAGTAAAAATTGTCGAGATTCTCGATTCCCGGAGTGTATGAACTGTCTAGATACCGGTACATAATTAAGTACGGAACCCTCAGTGCTCGAGTACTACTTGCACGTGGACAGTTTTTCTATTTTCGAACCTCACTGCTTCCACCAACACCGGCGCTATCAGAGAAACTTGTCGATGGATAGTATCATTGTTCTTTGTTCTTCGGGACCTCTTCAGACAAGAAACACTGTCCGAGCTTCTCAACCGTCAAATGCGCTTGGCGCCTGAAAGGCTTGTCGAGGAGGGGGGGGATTCTGGAAATTCTGTTGATTTTTTCCACTGGTCCTCCAGTGGCTCGTTCCTCTGCCCTCAACCTGCCGTCAGAAAGGAAATGTGAGCCGTCAGCTCAAGGGATTAGGGACCAAACCGTGTACCCCACTAAGTGTTTTTTTTCACCCATGTCCCGCCCCAGTCCCAGAGCGTATTGTTCCGTGCCCAAGAATGTGGTCGGCTCCTTCGTTCAGTAGGCCTGCAAGGTGGCCACCTACCTTTGTATGAAAATACGACAGTAACGCTGTCTCTGGTGGAGGGGTTTATGCTTCCTGAAAGCTTTGCCTCAATAAGTTGAATCCGAAGACCACTGACAAATTTCGAAGGCTGTTCAAGGATGCGTTCTTAGTGTTTTGGCGTGGTCTCCGGTGGCGCGTTACAGACTAACAACATTTCGATTGATTTCTTACCCCCTCTGTCCTTGTATCCGTGTTGCACTGAAAATAACTTCACAACATTGTAAATGTCGACCACGCCGCTATGTATCTTGCTTGGCAACAAAATTTTGAAAAGTGGATATTTCGTTTTTGATATGTGGTAATATATGGTTATATTTATTGGTATTTTGCATGCCTGGTAATATGAAGTTGAACTCGTGATTAGAGAAGCAGTTAAGCTCGTATTCAAGTTCGTAAGTAATATGGTAATTCTTGAAAAGTGATCAGCAATGCGTAAGTTTATGGGAAATGCAACATTAAACGTGTACTGCAGAGCTCATGGCGAGAGTACAGTCTGTTCTGTTAAATTTAAGAAAACTGTCCTGTTAGCAATAATACAAGCAATCTGACTACGAGAAAAATAGAAATATAAATAATACCACAAATGCCCTGTCTGAAATGTATGTCAGTGTTGAAATGTTGGTTGTATCAGACGAAGATTATTAACGGCCTACCTGTTTGCGCAACGAACAGATTATGTGCTGCTGCTATCTCCAAAATACTGCGGCTGCTGCTGCTATTCTAGTTAAAAAATAAAAATTTAAACTACTAGAAACGTGATGTGCAATGCGTGCTTTAAACTATAGAGACATCCACAAAACTTCTGTACCAATAAATCTCATTACTACAATGATCATTGTCAATTAAAGTTCTGTTACTGGGAAACCCAGGAAAGCTAAATTATATATGTGAAACTCGAAATAAAGAGACAAATGCTGATTTATGGGAAAACAGCCAAGTAACTGTACTAACCAAACTTTACATCACTAAGACAAATTGTTTTAACACTTGGAATATTAAAAATTCAACTTTTCGTTAATAGTGGAACAACGTGAATAAATTTTACTTTCTTACAAACACGAATGATATCCATCTTTGAAGAAATATCATTAAATCACACATTGTTACGTTATCACAAAAATCTCCAATTCTAAATCCCTGACTAGATAATTACTACGTTTTGATGGCTCGGCAAATGTGCTATTAAAGTACCTTTCAAAGTCTTCTGAATGAGTCTACAAAATATCTCTCCATAAATGAAAAATAATGTAAGAAAATTATTCTTATCACACAGCACCGCCTAAACACATCATACTCAATCACAAGATACAACTCGACTCCTCTCTCTCTCTCTCTCTCTCTCTCTCTCTTTCTTTCTTTCTTTCTTTCCAAGACTGACTGCACTCACCAGCGAAGGTCTCTCGCACTCGCAGCACAACCTCTTTGGCAGAGATGTTGCCCGTTATTGCTCAGATGCTATTGAAGTGAAACTTTTCCTTGTGGCGTCCAAAATATTACCAAAATCACAATTTTCAGTATGAAACAAAACTCTTACAACTGTTCCATTCAGTCACGGTACTTGTTGCCAGCAGTAATCCCTCACTTAACATGTCGCCCTCAAACATGCAGTTAGTACTCTTCGTTTCTGTCTCGGGCTTGTTTAACCGGCAGTGTCACTTCTGCGTAAACAGTAACAGACAGCAGTACGGGCGTATTAAATGTATTCGCAGTTGCGAATATCGACGTCCATCAGCTGCAGAATGGAATGACGACAGTGAAGATTTGTGCCGGATCGGGTATCGAACCCGGATTTCCCGCTTAGCGCGAGCGGTTGCCTTACCATTTGGCTATCCGTGCACAACTCAGGGCCAGGCCGAAACTTCCATATGTCGCCAACAATGCGTCTACAACGCACGCGTACATCCATTGTGTGTATTCCCTTACAGGTGGGACATTTTAATTGAAAGTCGCTTGCTCGGTATCAGCACGTCCGAAGGAACATTGGGTCGTAATTCGGAATAACACAGACACTGCAATACCTTACTTATCTGCCGACACCGGCCGAGGGTGATTGAAGTAAAATGTCTCACCTTTACGGGAATATACGAGGTGCATTCAAGTTCTAAGGCCTCCGATTTTTTTCTCTGGACTGGAAAGAGATAGAAACATGCGCATTATTTTAGATTGAGGCCGCGTTCATTGTCAATACGCCCCTGAGACGGCAGCACCGTACGGCAGATGGAATTTTACCGCCAGCGGCGAGAATGAGAACTGCTTTAAATACTGAAAATGGCGACGTTTTCCTTACTTGAACAGCGTGCAATCATTCGTTTTCTGAATTTTCGTGGTCTTAAACCAATTGAAATTCATCGACAGTTGAAGGAGACATGTGGTGATGGAGTTATGGATGTGTCGAAAGTTCGTTCGTGGGTGCGACAGTTTAATGAAGGCAGAACATCGTGTGACAACAAACCGAAACAACCTCGGGCTCGCACAAGCCGGTCTGACCACATGATCGAGAAAGTAGAGAGAATTGTTTTGGGGGATCGCCGAATGACTGTTGAACAGATCGCCTCCAGAGTTGGCATTTTAGTGGGTTCTGTGCACACAATCCTGCATGACGACCTGAAAATGCGAAAAGTGTCATCCAGGTGGGTGCTACGAATGCTGACGGATGACCACATGGCTGCCCGTGTGGCATGTTGCCAAGCAATGTTGACACGCAACGACAGCATGAATGGGACTTTCTTTTCGTCGGTTGTGACAATGGATGAGACGTGGATGCCATTTTGCAATCCAGAGACAAAGCGCCAGTCAGCTCAATGGAAGCACACAGATTCACCGCCACCAAAAAAATTTCGGGTAACTGCCAGTGCTGAAAAAATGATGGTGTCCATGTTCTGGGACAGCGAGGGCGTAATCCTTACCCATTGCGTTCCAAAGGGCACTACGGTAACAGTTGCATCCTACGAAAATGTTTTGAAGAACAAATTCCTTCCTGCACTTCAACAAAAACGTCCGGGAAGTGCTGCGCGTGTGCTGTTTCACCAATGCAACGCACCCGCACATCGAGCTACCGTTACGCAACAGTTTCTTCGTGATAACAACTTTGAATTGATTCCTCATGCTCCATACTCACCTGACGTGGCTCCTAATGACTTTTGGATTTTTCCAACAATGAAAGACACTCTCCGTGGCCGCACATTTACCAGCCGTGCTGCTATTGCCTCAGCGATTTTCCAGTGGTCAAAACAGACTCCTAAAGAAGCCTTCGTCGCTGCCATGGAATCATGGCGTCAGCGTTGTGAAAAATGTGTACGTCTGCAGGGCGATTACGTCGTGAAGTAACGCCAGTTTCATCGATTTCGGGTGAGTAGTTAATAAGAAAAAAAATCGGAGGCCTTAGAACTTGAATGCACCTCGTACATAATGGATGTACAAGTTGTGGGTGCATGGTTGACGACATATGGAAGTTTGGGTGTGGCCCTGAGAGGTGCACGGATACCCAAATGGTAAGGAGACCACTCTCGATGAGAGGAAAATCTAGCTTATAGTCCTGGCCCAGCAAAAATTTTCAATGTCGTCATTCCATTCACAGCTGATGGTTGTCCCTATTGACAATTGCAAATACATTTAATGTGTTTCATAACGGCTGTAGTCGCAGCGTCTGTTCCTTCCGACATGCATGAACGTCCAAAGGAACTTTGCATCGTATTCAGAATCACACAGCCACTGCAATATCTACTAAGGGTAGGTCTACTGATGAACGCGTTAGTCAATGTGTACCTGGTTCACGGCTTCACCGAATCCAATGCAAGCATGGCACGACGACACTTTGACGAGGTCTTCCCGCAGCGACGGCAACCACGTCACAGTACTTTTGCACCTGAGAGTTTTTTCATTATTTTCTGTTTTGTGCTGTACGTTTTGGTGATTGCAAATTGTAGACTTCTTCACAACTGTTAAGTTGTTCACAGGAATAAAGGTAATAAGGATAACAAACCGCCGGCCGGCGTGGCCGAGCGGTTCTAGGCGCTTCAGTTTGAAACCGCGCGACCGCTACGGTCGCAGGTTCGAATCCTGTCTCGGGTATGGAT
Source organism: Schistocerca serialis cubense (assembly GCF_023864345.2). Lineage (NCBI taxonomy): Eukaryota > Metazoa > Arthropoda > Insecta > Orthoptera > Acrididae > Schistocerca > Schistocerca serialis. The sequence goes on from NC_064646.1 coordinate 70,646,306, forward strand.
GTGTGTGATGTCCTTCGGTTTTTTAGGTTTAAGTAGTTCTAAGTTCTAGGGGACTGATGACCTCAGAAGTTAAGTCCCATAGTGCTCAGAGCCATTTGAACCATTTGATAACAAACCGAACAAATCGATGTTACATTATCACTTTGGAACGATTTGCTGGAGATTAAGGAGTCCCCATAGCAAAGTATCCCTAACAACCTCCAGAATTTTGTGGGTGGTGTTCACCCTGTACACTTTACTTCCGAGGTGTAATGGATTAGTTACAGATTCCAAATTCAACAATTCGAAATTCTTTGGCCTGCTAAATTTTTTCTGGCCCTCGACGTAGGTTTTGCCTCTGGCAGCCTACATGTTTGGATTTCAGATCCTCTGTAACTAATAGGCCAGGTCGGTCGATTCGTTAGATGGAATATGGTAAGAACACACTACGAAGGATCACTTCCAGTAAAGCACCGTGTAGTTTAACCCGTTCTTAGGCTGGTGACAGCTTTACGTAATGGGGTACTACTATTACTTCTTGTTTAGAGCAGGGAACAAATACGCGGATTTTATATTACTCTTTAGTTTCTAGTGGAGCAGTGTGTCCAGTGCTCCAGTCCAGTATATAAATAAAGATATTTCTCGATCTGCTCTGATAGTAAGAAAATCCCTATTTCTAAAATTGGCGGTCGTTTACTTGCTTCAACAAATGGCGAGCAGAGAAAGCTTCTTGAGTGGCGAGAGTAAACAGGCTGGTTTGGTTCAAATGGCTCAGAGCACTATGGGACTCAACTGCTGAGGTCATTAGTCCCCTAGAACTTAGAACTAGTTAAACCTAACTAACCTAAGGACATCACAAACATCCATGCCCGAGGCAGGATTCGAACCTGCGACCGTAGCGGTCTTGCGGTTCCAGACTGCAGCGCCTTTAACAGCACGGCCACTTCGGCCGGCGGCTGGTTTGGTTTCCGCCTCGTGTCGTAACTCCGTAGTTTACGGTATGAAACAACAAAAACGTTCAAATATGTGTGAAATCTTATGGGACTTAACTGCTAAGGTCATCAGTCCCTAAGCTTACACACTACTTAACCTAAATTATCCTAAGGACAAACACACACACCCATGCCCGAGGGAGGACTCGAACCTCCGCCGGGACCAGCCGCACAGTCCGTGACTGCAGCGCCTTAGACCGAATGAAACAACAGGTTTACTGTAGCCAGTCACTGCTGATTTATTTCCACAATGCGTTTCGGAAGGTTAATAAACTTCCATCATCATGTGGATTAATAATACAGGTATGTGTCGTGTTAAGACAGAGGGTAACCTGAGTCACAGTCGCCAATGGCCAGGGACTCCTTTTCCTGTCGTCACGTCACACACACACACACACACACACACACACACACACACACACACACGCCATCATCACCATACTTTTTAAACCCTATAACTGTTACAAAGTGTGATGTGCGTATGATGTGACACGACAGGAAAAGGAGCATCTGACCAGTGGCGACGGTGTCTCAGGTTACCCCACAGTCCTAAAATTACACATACACGCCATATTAATCCACATAAATCCACCTATTAATCCACATGGTGACGCAGGTTTATTAACCTTTCGAAAAGAGTTGTGGAAATGATGGTGTCTGGTAACAGGAAACGTGTTACTTCATTCGAATATCAATAACAGTCACGGTAAAGCCCAATCAAAAATGTTCGCATTCTGTTATTTACTTAGAGTGTGAGAGTAAAATAATTAAAATGTTACTATGGTTTCTTTCAACAACCTGTCCGTAACGCGTAGCACGCTATCTTGTGACACTGAGGGTGGACCGGGCACGTATCCAATCCATACGTCGGCTAAACGACCGTTGGTCTGGTACGCTTGCGAGCTGGAGTGTTGTTTTAATCGGTTTCCCACGCTCGTTTACGCAAATTCTCGGCTGGTCCTCCAATCTTCAAAATGGTTCTAATGGCTCTAAGCACTATGGGACTTTACATCTTAGGTCATCAGTCCCCTGGACTTGGAACTACTTAAACCTAATTAACTTAAGGAATCTCACACATCCAAGCCCGAGGTAGGATTCGAAACTGCGACCGTAGCACCCCAGTCTTCGTCTCAGAAAATACGATAACTACTACTACTACTACTACTACTACTACTACGTGATCAGGCCCAGTGGACCGCACGTATCTACAAGTTTCCTCCTCCACTGTATTCTGTTCATTGCTGCTATCCGCCATCCGTTCACATCTATTGACACTTGGTTTAAATCTTCATGGAGTCCATCCCTCCAACGCTTCTTGGGTCTTCCTGGCGGTCTCTTTCCTGTAGGTGTGAAATCCAGGAGCTTCCGAGGCCATCTGTGATCCTCCATCCGGGCCACATGGCCGGCCCACTGCATTCGTTTGGCTTTGACATTTCCTGCTATGTTGGGCTGCTGGTATAGTTCCTCAAGCTCTTGGTTGTGTCTGATCCTCCATTCCCCTGTACCTGCATCCAGAACCGGACCGAAGATCTTCTGAAGCACTTTTCTCTCAAAAACAAGGAGCTTATGGAAGTCCTGTTTCCGGATACGCCATGTCTCACAGCCATATAGAACAACAGGCTGGATCAGGGTTTTGTACAGTCGAATCTTCAACTGTCTGGAGAGATATCTGGACCAAAGCAGTTGTGCTAGGCTGTGGTAAGATCGGTTTCCTGCTTGTATTCTGGCATTGATATCTGCTTCACATGACGAGTTCTCAGTGAAAAGTACCCCTAGGTGTTTGAATCCTTTCACTCTCTTGTAGGACTGGTCCCCAACCTGCAGTGATTGTAGATGATCAGCAATCTGACAATGACCACGCGTTATAAAGAGGTACTCTGTCTTGGCTTCGTTTATGTTTAGCCCAAATTTGCTGGCAGCCTCTTTTAGTGCTTTGGTCATTTGCTCCAACTCCTCTTCCGACCTAGAGAGTAAACAAATGTCGTCTGCATAAGCTAAGTATGCCAGTCTCTTTCCTTCGATTTCAATCCCTTCGTTCTCTTGGAAGGTCTCGCGTACGATCTTCTCGAGGGCAAAATTGAATAGGATAGGGGACAACCCATCTCCTTGCCTGAGTCCTATCACAATTTCAAACTCCTCAGTTACGCGATTTCCCATCTTCACCTTTGCACGTGTTTCGTTCAGTTCAGACAGTTCTTTATCAGACTGATGAGTTTCTCTGCTATGCCAAACGATAACTCGCACAAAAAATTTTTACACGTTTCACACAGATGACGCACACGATTTCCGTTCCCCCCCCCCCTCCCTCTCCCCACCTACCACCCTTCCAAACCCAATGTTAACTGAGGACTGTAGCAACACGAAGGTGATCCGACCCCCCAAATTAAAATAAAAAGTAATTTGACAAACTCTGAAAACAGCGGCCCCTTCCGACGGGACAAGCTATAGGAAACAAATATTACGTTTTGCTGTCAGTAGCAGTTGTGTATTCTCAACAAATGGTTATTCTTAGTAAATTGTCTGCCTGAGTATTTGAAGATTGTAATTTGAACGTTATATGAAAATAAGTGAAGTGAAAGATAACGACCCACCGATGTTGAGGTCATCAGAGACGGCGACAGTGTCGACAGGAAATAAACTGCAGTGCTTCTCAAGGAACCGTGAAGGTATTCCCTTAGCTTATGATGAATGGTGCAGGCTCTGGCAGTTAACACTGAACGTAAATAAATGTGACATATTGTGCATACATAGGAAAAGAAAGTCACTACTGTACAACTACGCTATTCATCAGAAACTGAAGGAAACAGTATCTACCGTAAAATATCTAGAAGGAACGATCCAGAGCGATCGTAAGTGGAATGACCACGTGAAGCAAATAGTAGGAAAAGTAGATCCCAGATTGAGATTCGTAGCAAGAATCTTGGGGAAATGTAATTCATGCACGAAGGAACTGGCATGCAAAGCACTTGTTCGACTAATTCTTGAGCATTATGCATCAATCTGGGATCCTTACCAGACAGGACTGATAGAAGAGACAGAGAAGGTCCAACGAAGAGCGGCGTGTTTCGTCACGGTATCGTTCAGTCTGCGCGAGAGCGTTATCAAGTTGCTCAGCGAACTCCACTGAAGCAATGTGCATCACGGAGAGGTTCAGTGTTGAAATTTCTAGCGAGTACTTTCCGGGAAGAATCGAACAACATATTACTTCCTCCCACATACATCTCGCGTAATGACCACAACGAGAAAATTCGAGGGATTAGAGCCAATACAGAAGCTTACCGACAATCATTCCTCCCACGAGCCATTCACGAGTGGAACAGGGTGGGGGGCCAGTTGGTAGTGCCAGTAGTACCTTTCGCCACACACCATTAAGTGGCTGGCGGAGTGTGACGTAGATGTAGAACGTCGGTTCCCGTCAGATCACCATAGTTACGCGCTGCCGGGCTTGGCTAGTACTTGGTTGGGTGACCGTCTGGATCTGCTGAGCGCTGTTGGCAAGTGGGTTGCCCTCAGCCCTTGAGGCCTATTGAGGAGGCACTTGACCGCGAAGTGGCGATTCCGGTGACGAAAACGGACAACGGCCGGGAGAGTGGTGAGCTGGCCACATGCCCCTTCATATCCGCCATCACCCGGAGTAGACAACATTCCATTAGAACTACTGACAGCCTTGGGAGAGCCAGTCCTGACAAAACTCTACCATCTGGTGAGCAAGAGGTATGAGACAGGTGAAATACCCTCAGACTTCAAGAAGAATATAATAATTGCAATTCCAAAGAAAGCAGGTGTTGACAGATGTGAAAATTACCGAACTATCAGTTTAATAAGTCACGGATGCAAAATACTAACGCGAATTCTTTACAGACGAATGGAAAAACTGATAGAAGCCGACCTCGGGGAAGATCAGTTTGGATTCCGTAGAAATGTTGGAACATGTGAGGCAATGCTGACCCTACGACTTATCTTAGAAGAAAGATTAAGGAAAGGCAAACCTACGTTTCTAGCATTTGTAGATTTAGAGAAAGCTTTTGACAATGTTGACTGGAATGCTCTCTTTCAAATTCTAAAGGTGGCAGGGGTAAAATACAGGGAGCGAAAGGCTATTTACAATTTGTACAGAAACCAGATGGCAGTTATAAGAGTCGAGGGGTATGAAAGGGAAGCAGTGGTTGGGAAGGGAGTGAGACAGGGTTTTATCCTATCCCCGATGTTATTCAATCTGTATATTGAGCAAGGAATAAAGGAAACAAAAGAAAAGTTCGGGGTAGGTATGAAAATACATGGAGAAGAAATAAAAACTTTGAGGTTCGCCAATGACATTGTAATTCTGTCAGGGACAGCAAAGGACTTGGAAGAGCAGTTGAACGGAATGGACAGTCTCTTGAAAGGAGGGTATAAGATGAACATCAACAAAAGCAAAACAAGGGTAATGGAATGTAGTCGGATTAAGTCGGGTGATGCTGAGGGAATTAGATTAGGATATGAGACACTTAAAGTAGTAAAGGAGTTTTGCTATTTGGGGAGCAAAATAACTGATGATGGTCGAAGTAGAGAGGATATAAAATGTAGAATGGCAATGGCAAGGAAAGCGTTTCTGAAGAAGAGAAATTTGTTAACATCGAGTATAGATTTATATGTCAGGAAGTCGTTTCTGAAAGTACTTGTATGGAGTGTAGCCATGTATGGAAGTGAAACATGGACGATAAATAGTTTAGACAAGAAGAGAATAGAAGCTTTCGAAATGTGGTGCTACAGAAGAATGCTGAAGATTAGATGGGTAGATCCTTTAACTAATGAGGAGGTATTGAATAGAATTGGGGAGAAGGAGTTCGTGGCACAACTTGACTAGAAGAAGGGATCGGTTGGTACGACATGTTCTGAGACATCGAGGGATCACCAATTTAGTATTGGAGGGCAGCGTGGAGGGTAAAAATCGTAGAGGGAGACCAAGAGATGAATACACTAAGCAGATTCAGAAGGATGTAGGCTGCAGTAAGTACTGGGAGATGAAGAAGCTTGCACAGGATAGAGTAGCATGGAGAGCTGCATCAAACCAGTCTCAGGACTGAAGACCACAACATTCGCTATCAGCGACGCATATACGCTGGGACGACACGTGCTCGATCGGTACACTTGGGCCTTAAGGCTTGGTGGGAAGGAAGTTTTTATTTTCGGTGTAGCTACCCTTTCAGCACATCCCACCAGTCTTCTTTCAGACCTACAGCGAACGAAAGTGTAATTCTGTAGCAACGCCAACACTGTCACAGCTTTTCTTATCCCAATATTTTTTTTTCTCGTTATTCACGTCCTCTGCTAACTTGATTCTATTTCTACTCACCCTTCGCGAGATTAGTTAACTTCTAAAGATGTTATTTGTTCTGCGCTGCTGCCATGCATTTCTGTTCATATATCATTGTTCGCATTCAATAATGATATTATATCATGAGGAAGTTACTTGACACTGTATTGACGATATTGCAATACCGGTTATACACTGCTATACTACTACTACTACTACTACTACTGTTACAGTTTTTTAAATCTTTCTAGCGGGTGTGATGAATCAACATGTTTCTGCCTCATTGTTTTCAGCTGCTATTTACTTTGGGCCCACATTTCTTTTATTTTTCGAGATCGAGAATGTTGTTTCCTCTTTTCTTCTGTCCAGTTTCTTTCTGTCTTGAAAACGTTTCTGTTGCGTCTACACAAAGTGTCCTGTTTCTTATTGTGTCTATGTCGACTCCCACATTTTTTATCTCTCTTCCAACTCCTATCAGTCACGTGATTTTCGATTTATAATTCTTTATTAAATCAAACATTTTTGTTTAGTTATTCTGTGATTATTCATCGTGTCTGTGTGTCCATATAATTTTAATCTTCTTTTTCTCATTACCTCTCCTAATTTTTAAACTTTCAGCTATAGTTGAGTATTAGATCTTAATCTGTATTCTCATTCACTGCTGCTTTTATTTATGCATTGCTTAGCCCTCTCTTACTTCTGACCAGGAACAACACGTACCAAAGATATTACAAAACTTTCCCAATAATAATAATAATAATAATAATAATAATCCTTCCTGGTTCTGTCTTGCTCTGAACCCACTATCCAACATGCTAAATAATACAAATTATGGATATAATATTACTGGAACATACCAACACAAAATCACACCTTTGCTGTACGTGGATGATCTAAAACTACTGGCAGCAACAAATCAACAACTCAATCAATTATTAAGGATAACAGAAGTATTCAGCAATGATATAAATATGGCTTTCGGAACAGACAAATGTAATAAAAATAGCATAGTCAAGGGAAAGCACACTAAACAAGAAGATTACTTATTGGATAACCACAGCGACTGCGTAGAAGCGATGAAAAAAAACAGATGCCTATAAATATCTAGGATACAGGCAAAAAATAGGAATAGATAATACAAATATTAAAGAACAACTAAAAGAAAAATATAGACAAAGACTAACAAAAATACTGAAAACAGAATTGACAGCAAGAAACAAGACAAAAGCTATAAATACGTATGCTATACCAATATTGACCTATTCATTTGGAATAGTGAAACGGAGTAACACAGAACTAGAAGCACTCAATACACTTACACGATCACAATGCCACAAATATAGAATACATCACGTACATTCAGCAACAGAAAGATTCACATTAAGCAGAAAGGACGGAGGAAGGGGATTTATCGACATAAAAAACCTACATGATGGACAGGTAGACAATTTAAGAAAATTCTTTATAGGACGAGCAGAAAGTAGCAAAATACACAAAGCAATCACTCATATAAATACATCGGCTACACCATTGCAATTTCATAACCACTTCTACAACCCTTTATATCACATAACATCAACAGATACAAAGAAAGTAAATTGGAAAAAGAAAACACTACATGGCAAGCACCAGTATCATCTAACACAGCCATACATCGATCAAGACGCATCGAACACATCGCTAAGAAAAGGCAATATATACAGTGAGACGGAAGGATTCATGATTGCAATACAGGATCAAACATTAAACACCAGATATTACAGCAAGTATATTATTAAAGATCCCAGTACCACAACAGATAAATGCAGACGTTGCAAACAACAAATGAAACAGTAGATCACATCATAAGCGGATGTACAATACTAGCAAATACAGAATACACCAGAAGACATGGCAATGTAGCAAAAATAATACATTAACAACTTGTCATACAACATAAACTAATAAAACAACGCGTTCCCACATACAGGTATGCACCACAAAATGTACTGGAGAATGATGAATACAAATTATACTGGAACAGAACCATATAACAGATAAAACAACAGCACATAACAAACCTGACATCATACTCACCAATAAAAAGAAGAAATCAACACAACTAATCGAAATATCCATACCCAATACAACAAATATACAGAAGAAAACAAGAGAAAAAATTGAAAAATACATCCAACTGGCTGAGGAAGTCAAGGACATATGGCATCAGGATAAAGTTGACGTTATACCAATTGTACTATCAACTACAGGAGTCGTACCACACAATATCCACCAGTACATCAACGCAATACAGCTACATCCAAACGTATGTATACAACTACTGAAATCTGTAATTATTGATACATGTTCAATTACCCGAAAGTTCCTAAATGCAATGTAACATATACCGTACAGTTAAAAGGAAGTCACGCTTGATCTAGGTCCGCGTCACTTTCCATTTTTAAGCAGACATAACGTCTGAGAAAGGAAAGAATAATAATAATAGTAGTAGTAGTATAGGGCATTTAGAGTGATACAGATTAGCTTAGCACATCTGTAGTCATGGTCAGTATTACCTGAAGCGGAATGGATAAAGGAAGAGAAGATTGAAATGACAGTGACAGTGGCTGTTAGGAAATAAAAGAATATGCATAGAGAACTCTGCAGATAAGGGGTAGAGAAAAGTTCTGGGGGAGGGAGACTGGCGAAAATGAGCTGCAGGAGGAGAGGGCTACTGTGATAGAAGGTGGACCTCTAGCTGTCTTTTGGACTTGAACGAACTTTAATTTCCCTGCTACTATGAGAAATATTGTTCCAAAGCCTGGTTTTTGATACAGAAAGTGATTTACAGAACATGGCCGTGCTGTGCGATAGTACAGAAAGATGTCACGTTGTCGAGAACGAGTTTTTCTGCCGTGCTGTTGATGTAGTAAAGTAAGAGTTGAAGACAAATAGGAGGGGGTGCAATAATTGAGAAGAGGACAGAGCAGATATAGAGTATGATAGTCTCTACACTTATCGGCACGTAGCCATGATAACCATTCGTAGGCTGCTGTGATATGGCCGAGAAACTGTACACAAGTTCCAGCCTGCGTGCGTGTTTTTACAAAAGTCCTTTGAGGATAGAATCAGCTTACTCAACTATGGTGAGTATTAGTGTCTCCACCAGGTGCTATTTAAGCTCGAAAAGAAATACTTTACTTTTTATATTTCTGTAGTGAGTGAAGTGACGCTGACACCTTCTTACAGACTCCAGTTGCGTGTTCAGTCCAGTCTAAATGATGGTCTAGTATTATTCCCAAGTTCTTTGCTGAAGAAGAGGAAGAGGTTATTTCTGTGACGTTTAGGATAAATTCTGGAAGATATTCTCCGAACTGGGTGGTAATAAGTCTTTTATGAGCAACTGAGATTGCTTGTGTTTCAGATGGGTTAAGTTTCAAACGTCTGCTCTGCGGCCGAATTGACAGGGCAAGCAAATCGAGATTTACATGCCGATTGGCTGTGTACAGGTTCGGTGGACTTGCAATTAGATATAACTGAATATCGTCTGCGTATATCTGCAGTGGCGGAGAATAATGGACACACCATTAACAAATAATTAGTAGAGTAATAGGCCCAGTACTGATCCTTGTGGGATCCGTGATGCTGCAACCCTCCATTGGGACCTTCTTTTTCCAGCCATTAAATACTTTTGGCGAGATGTAAGGTATAAGAGAACAGCAATTTAAGACAAATTTCGACTTCTTGATCCTAGTATTTTTCTGAGACTTCTTCTGTCAGTCTTTCCTAATATTTAGAACTCTCATTTCGTGGTCAGTTCAAGAGTTTCCACGACACAGAATATTTCTGTTCTGACCGTTGTTTCAAGGTGTTTCGCGTTTGCGATCCAAGATTTTTTTAGTCTACCTGTTTCTTATTATTTGAAGGATCCTCTCCATTTTATGTATTTTGTGGTCTATTGCTGTCTTTCTTTCATTTGTTTGCGTCCATCCTCCTCCTAGATATTTAAAAGAGTACATTTTAGACGTTGTGTTGTTATTGCGCTAACGATGGTGTGCGGAAGGGGTGGTGTTACGGTAAGAGGATGTTTTTCGTGGTTAGTGTGGTCCCCTTATTACTCTTATGGAAACCCTCAATACGAAAGGATATGAACACATTATACGGCACTGTGTTCTGCGTACAGTACAGAGACAGTTCGGAAACAATGACTGGCTGTATCGATATAGACAATGCAGCCTCCTTTAAAGCAGCATCTTTGACGCAATAGTTTGTGGACAATATCAGTCCTGAAATGGATAGTCTCTGCGTAGAGTCCCGATCTGAACCTAGTTGGAGACCTTAGCGATGAGTTAGAACGTTGACTTTGTTCTAGACCCCAGATCCCAACCTTCTCTGATTTAGACTCTCGAGAAAGAATGGGCTGCCATTCTTCCACAAACATTGAGAGACCTGACTCAAACTGTCCCCTGCGGAGGTGAAGCCGTCGTAAATGCCAAGGGTGGGCACACCCATATCAATGTCTACTAAAATGTATCAGAGCAGTCTTTATCAGATAGTGTACCTTAAACGACTTTAGTAAACCACGGGGAATCTAAATGTGGATATCCAGGTGGGGTCTGAAGCCACGCCTGCCCAAATGCCCTAAATCTGGAGACCCGGCCGGGAATCTGAACAGCAGTCCTCCGTAGTGCGAGTCCAGCTTCTTGACCACCGTGCCACCTGGGTCGGTGCGATCACGGCACTGTAGACGTCGACCTTGACACGGCCGCTGCTGCTGCCGCCACGGTGGGACCCTCTGCGTGGCGGCCACTGGGGGTCACTGAACCCCGGTCCCACGCGGCAGACACGTGGACGCGAGCACCAGCCTTTATCGGCTCCAATCTCGTCTGACCTACATCATGAGGGACGCCAGCATCTTCTCCCAGACGCGTTTTCTACTTTGAGCTGGATCCTGTCTCCCTACGACGCCACGTTCTTCACCTCAGCGAAAAAATGATGTTACGCGGCTCATCAATATAAGTGACAAATTATGTGCGAAGAGGGAACGTCGCACTAGATTTGACCATATTTTCGCCCAAGTTGTTTGTTTTAAAGCAATGACAATATGACGGAAGCTTTTGTTTGTCTGAGAAATCTCATAATACGCCTTCTGTCGTAAGTTATGGACATTTTTCTGTCGTCGAAGGTGTTTGGTGACACATAGCGAAAACGAATTCGTGAGGGGAAACCGTTTCGTCTTACCTCCAGTCGGTATGATTGAGCCTTACTTGGTTTCCAAACACCTGTCTGGGTAAACGCGGGAATTGTCCCTGCAAAAGGTGCACTGTGTGTTTACAAAGAGGTAGTAAATTAGCCGTAGAATAAGAACATCCAGACACTAGCTCTTCTGAACACGCACATTACGAAACAGCAATTTATTTTCGACAGTACAGGTTCTAACAACCCTACCACAACAAACGTGAAAAATTAATTATGATTGTAGTGTTGCTCACGCTGCTAAATAGTGCATTTTCGGACAACAACAAAGTTATATTATGTAGCAGGTGTCATTAGAGCACAGTTAATAAAGTCATTTCTTGGAATAATGGATAAACTAGGCACTCATTTTTTCGTGTTTCCCACGCTGGTCTCGTTGTGAACTCATGGCTCAGCCGTCGAAAATCTAGGTAGTGATGATTCCAAGCTCGGATGCAAAGAGGCCTAGGTGTTATTCTGCGATATTCAAAAGTTTTATAGATATGTTTCATAAACTATTCTTGAAGATTAAACTTTTGCAACTTAGGACAATGGTGATGTAAAAAAAGTAATCAGCACTCCGAATTTAAGTTACACTTCTTTTTTTATTACTTTTGTTGCAACATCACGTAACTCGTTCCAAAACATCACTTCACAACATTAAACATGCTTGAAAATATCTTCCTCACTGTTAAAGTTCACATTTCATTAACTGACTACAATTTGCGTCTTTTTAACATGACGACCAAAGCTTGACTCTTTAATAACCGCTTACGCGCCCAAAAATCAGAGTTACAAGTACGTCAATGATCATAGTGACAAAAGAAAGAATACACATAAGGATAATATCATTGCAATACATACATATCGATGTATCGAAGTACCTCTACATTAATGAAATCAAATCTGGATGTTGTCACACAAATATGTTAACTATTTTACGGAAACACAGTAGAATATTGCTGGTATCGAGAGGTTGAGGTGAGGTGCCGTAATGGTTACGTAATTCAAGTACCATTACAAGGTGCTTATACAAGAAACAATTCATTTCGCTTTTGCTCTAATGCAAGGCTTGCGAGATAACAAAATAAGCGCAACCAGCAGTTAGTTGCTACTTTGTTGCGATCGTGCAAACAGACGTCACGATTTTTGGGAAAATTTTGAATTAAGAGTTGTGATACTGCACTTAGTTTTGAAAGATTGAGCTCCAGCAGTATACAGGACCAAACAGGTTCCACATTAAGTGAAGAATCCATTATTTTCTGTAGGCAGCTGAATTTGAGTGATCGCGCATCCACTGAAGCGCCCGAATCCTCCTTAAACCCAGGAAATCCCTCAGTGACATCTTCTCTTGCGAATCAGTCAACGTCTCCTCGGTGTTGGGCAGAATCAATTCTCTCCCACGGCAACCATGAACACGTACATGTGCACACCTCTCCCCCTGTCAATTAGAGTGGCTTTGACCAACTCCTAACCAACTTCATCTGTCTCCCGTCCCATCATCTCAGTAACAGGAAATTCTCAATCTATGTGCACCTTGATGTCGAGCAGGCTATTAAGATACGTGGCATTCCGGTCCGTTCTTCAATCTCCAGACAAATGCTTTTTCAATCAAATTTTCGTCTTATTGCTCCCTTCCAATCCAACCACCAACGTACGTAATCATAAGTAACACCGATTCTCACATACTACATCCCATTCGATGTGTGTCCCCAACGCCATTTCTTTTTTCTACTCTGTATATTCTCTACACTGTTGATATGCTGGAATTTCCCGTAGCCAGTTTGACATGGACTGCTAACTAAAACAAGCAAACTGTTTTATTAGGTCACTGAATATTATAAATGCCCACACTTTTTCATTGGTGGAGTTCAAAATATAAAGCAATTATTGCATTTTTCGTTGACAAGCTCTTTTTGAAACCATATTAAATTTTTCTGATTATGATAATGATGAATTCTGACATTCATTAGTTCCTCCAAGAGCTTGTGAGGCTGGACAAGTAGTTACGAACTCGTCCCTCATCTTCGCTGTTATACAATGATTTTACAGCTGTGCGCTTGAGGCGTTCAGGAATTATTCCTTATTTAAGTGACGCATCAAAAATATGGTTCAAATGGCTCTGAGCACTATGGGACTCACTATCTGAGGTCATCAGTCCCCTAGAACTTAGAATTACTTAAACCTAACTATCCTAAGGACATCACACTCATCCATACCCGAGGCAGGATTCGAACCTGCGACCGTAGCGGTCGCGCGGTTCCAGACTGAAGCGCCTAGAACCGCTCGGCCACACCGGCCGGCAATTACTTACTTAGAAAACAAAATGGCCGCTAATAAAAGTGAAATATGGCAGTGTTTTGATAAACTGGACAATAATTAAGTGAAGTGCAAAATCTGTTCCTAAAGTTTGAAATCCTCGCGAAATACAACAAACGTGAATAAGCATTTGAGAAAACACTACAGCAGCAACAAGCTAACGTTATCTGTTTAACAAGATAATAGGAGACTGCATAGAGCTTAGCATATTTGTTAGAATAAAGTTCCAAAATTTAAAAAAAAACGTAATTTGTAACGAAAAGAAAAACACTGACTGATTATTCTACTTAAAACTTGTGAAAATGGACTAGCTCTCTCTGTTATATAGGGCTAACATCAACAAAACCGACGAACTGCACGGATAGATTCCTGACTAGAAATGAAGGATTAAAGGTCATATGGACATGTGTCCAGAAATCATCCCAGAACACAGTGGAGAGCTGCATCGCATTCACGTCACAACATACGTTCAAAGTGCTCTCTGTGGTATCGGTTATCATGCAAGATACACATAATCGTACTTTGGCTTGCGCTATGTTGGCGGGCCACTTCCCTGGAGCTTTCACTAGGATTCGTCTCAACATCCTGTAGGACCAGGTCCTCCATACCCGGTGTACGCACTATCCGCCGCCTCCTTGCCCGTTCATCTGTCTGAGAGGACCCATGATCACACAAACGCCCAAAAAGGGCTCCGAATGTTGTGTGATGTGGTTGGTGTCTATGAGGTTACTTGTTTTGGTATAGCCGTGTTGCCTCTCGACCGTTTCCATCTGCTTGGCCGTACACAAATATCATCTCGGCTTGTTCCCAACATGAATACCGGGCCCTTCTGCTGCTTAGAGTACGCCGCGTCAATCACACAGTCGGCGACACCCATGGAACCATGGAGGTAAAAATAAGAGGAGTTGTCATGACGTCACAAACTTTTGTTAGCTACCCCAAAACATTCGCTTCGGGTAGTTTGATTCCGTGTAGTCGTGAAATGTTTTGATTAACTGGTGTACTAATCGTTCTGAATGTAGTCTAAATTTTAACAAATCACATTTCATTCGTAAGTGGACTTATTTAAGCGCTATTTTCTTATATATACTTGAAATTCTGATGCACTGTAAAGTTTTACAGTATGGTTTTATTTCTGTGATTTGACTTTAGATTTCCTATCAATCCAACGCGAAGAGCTCTCTGGAGGTGAGTAATACAGTTGGTTTTCATTGTTTGGGTATTCCCAAATAACTGAAAAGTCCTGGCAAGAAATATCCTGGAAATGAGGACTAATGTTTTAAAATGGGATAATTTTATATATAAGTAATGTAACTACATGTAGTTAATTAAATACTCAGTAAAATGTGTGGAACACCTGTCTCAGTGGTTAAATTACAAGTACTTAAAGGGTTACATATTTGTTAAAGCACAGTTCCCTATCTCCAGGCTATTTAGATCATTACATTAATCACTGTGCTGTCGTGTTACCCTGTAACTTGCTGTTATCTGCCACACTGAATGTCACTTGGTAGGTACAGTTTAAAAACAAAACAGACGGGCCTCGCAATCTTAAATTCAGTTCTTTTCCTTCGTAATTTAACGAATCTTTCACTTTGTTGACATGACAGCTGGCTTGTTTATATCATCCCTGCATACCTCAAAGGGACACCAAAGGAAATAATGCAAGTTTCTTGCAAACTTGAACATTTAAAATTTGCATTTGACTTGAAAATGCAACGAATACAAATCGGTGCCTCTAAACTATCAATCAATGCTTTTGGAGTTCTGGTTTTATCAATTATCGACACAAACCCAATGAATGTGAAGAGAAATGAATTACGAAAGCACGCTTTTCATAGCACATACTTCTCTTCTCGGTTATTCAAAGTGTATAAACAAAAAAAGAATTGCAGTACTGAGGCCAGAAACGTCATATTTTCGTGTCGTATTACTGTATCGAATACGCGTTTAAGACCAGAAAAACGTTTGAAGTTTCGTTCCTTATGCTGTGTTGTTCCTTAAAACAGTGTAGCATTTACTATGTAAAATAAATATCGCGTGCACACGACAGAAATAACGAACAAGTAGGAATTGTAAACACTAAGGAACACACGGCACGTGGTCAGAGGAACTTGCAGTCGTCAGCGCCATCTACCGTGGTAACGATGCATTTCCGGACTCATGTTCATAGGACCAATTTTTCTCCATTTCCAGCCAGGAATCCGTCCCTGCAGCTTGTCGGTTTATTAATATACACCCTGTAGATACATTTTTCAAAACAGTGATGGAGAAATTGAAGCCGCTAGAATCTACCCTAATATTTTTATTAAAGAATCGATACTTTTCGTTTGGTACCGTGTCCCCATGTGACTAGCGCCAGTGGAGTCGCGCACGTATTAAGTGAGCCAAACTGACGCCTTTAACGGTAGTTTCACTTCAGTACGAAGCAACGTTGCGGAGGTCGTAAGGAGAATCCACTGGCAGTGAAGCTGGTTGGTCAGCCATTCGGTGCTGTAATGCACCGCAGAGCGCAGCGTATATTGAAACACGTAGTCCGCCTGTGGTGTAAGACGGCGTGGAATGAAATGCTTTCCTGCGGGTTGCAGCAGCGGCGCCGGTTGTGGCTGCAGAGGGGGAAGCGCTTTCAGCTGGGACCGGCTGACCTTGGACTGCACCCTCCTCTTCCTCCGCTGACCCACTGTCCTTTGTACGTTCGCCCCGTCCCTCGCGTTCCGTAGCTCTGCCTGGCCGACAATACTAACAAATCAGTTTTGTTTACTAGCGCACAGTTACTTCACACTAATTTTCCACTCATCTGAGTGTTTACTTACCATATTTGCGATCGATTTTTCACCTTTGTATTACTTCATCTTGTAACGGAACCTATTAAAGGCTTTACTTTACCGAAGTATGCGATACCCTCCAAATTCAACCGGTTTAACGAGTATTTATGATTATAGAAAAGTTATTGTGTATGTTAACAATGATTGCATAACATGTCTCCATAAACAGTCAATCCATTAAATTATACTGAATAACTGACCCACACAAAAGTTAATATCACTTGATCACTGATACAGCAAATGTCATCATGTAAAAACACTAAGTTCATCTTAAATAATTAATATGAAGTACGAAAAATAGTGGCCAACTTACGTATTTTAGATCTCCTTAAATAAAAATCTCCCAGTGGAACCTATTTGTTCACTAGGACCGTTTTCACTCAGTATTCACGTAAACACTCCTATTTTAGACGAAAACCAGCGTAATTCTTAATAATTCATGTTATTTACTTATTTATGCAAATTACAGAAGTCAATTGACAAACTTCTAAAAAAACGTCCTTTTTGTAACAAAGATTTATTCTGTCAAGTCAACAAATCTGTCTGTCATTTTAATAACCTGTTAAATTATGTCACTCGATATAAATTAATAACTTTTCTGCACAAATTACGATAACAGATGTACATGTGACTTATAAACTATATCTCTTTTTAGTAGTTCTTTGACAAGGTTATAAATACAAGCTGCAAGAAGGGTCGGGAGCGGAGTCTGAATGTCACTTTGGTAAAGTGTATGTGTGTTATTGTTCGAGGTGGATAAACATTGCAAAGAACATGTAAAAGAAGTGCTACATTGTGTTGTGTCATTGTCTTTGGTGGACAGTGGATTTAAGATGGCCTCCAGAGTAAGAAATATTTGAAGTTTAAATATTTGTTGGTTTCGCTCATTGTTCATCATCAAAAGCACATCAAAAACACGGGACCTCATCTTTTTACCCCTAGACAACCAGATTTAGAGCCAGCATTAGCATCGAGACACAGCAGCGATCCAGCAAGCAGCAGCGATTACCACAATGCATTTTAATGGCGCCAACCTAACATCAAGTGCTAACAAGCTCCGTAAATGGGAGTGAAATAGTGCGATTATAGAAATATCTACGACTAGGCGAACATTATAATCTTAAGGTAGAAAAGGCTTCGAAATTATGTGCAAATAAAGAAAACAACAGACACAGTAGAGTGGACAATATGTATAAAAGCAGCCTTCTTGCTCCAGCACAAAATCTACCGAAAACCAGCGAAGCAACAACAAAACACAGGTACTGGCACCGGTTGAGGACTGCCACGAACAACTAAACACGTATAAATTTCTACATCTGTATACATATTCCGCAAGCCACCATACGATGCTTAGCGGGGGCTTCCTTGTACCACTGCTACCCATTTCTAAACTTGTCCCACTCGCAAGGAGATGAGGTTAAAACGACTGTCTATATGGCTCTGTGCGAGCCCTAATTTCTCTTATCTTGTCTCGGCGGTCCTTACGTGAGATGTTGAGATGTACGTCTTCGGCGGTGGGATCGTTGTGCAATCAGCCGCAAGTGCCAGTTCAGTAAATTTCCCCGTTTCATTTCACTAAACGTCTCCTTAATACTCGCTTGTTGATCGAACCTGCCGGTAACAAATCTAGCAGCACACTTCTGAAATACTTCGATGTCTTCCTTTAATGCGACCTCCTGGGGCTCCCCGACACTGGAGAGGTACCCAGGAATGGGTCGTACTAGCGTCCTAAACGAGAGCTCCTTTATAGAAGAGTTCTACTTCCCTAAAATTCGGCCAATAAACTCAAGTCGACCATTCGACTTCCCTCCTACCGAGATTACGTGCCCGTTCCATTACATACCGCTTTGCAATGTTACGCCTAGATATTTAAGCGACGTATTAAATAGCACAGCACCAGTAATACATATTCCAACATTTAGGTTTGTTTTCTGAGTGAGGGGAGACGGGGGAAATACCGTCGTACCAGCCAACACCGAAAGCAACATTTTCTCAGTTGAGTAGCGCTGCAGTCAATGGGAGACAGTGCTGCAGCGTAGCGGAAGATGGTAGGAGGCAGAAGCGACGAGTTCACATAACGACAGTCGTCTTATGGCGCTGTAAGTGTTAAGGATTTTTTTGTTGTTGTTATTTTAGGTTTATACTTATCTCGAAGTACAAACCAAAAATAAATATACGTATACCAAAAGTAAATATACGTATACCAAAAATAAATACACGTATACCAAAAATAAATATACTTCGAGTTAAGTCTTTCAATACTTTTTAACTCTAATGTAGGTAGATAGTATGTTTTCTAGTCTTTTAGCATGGAATTTGTAATTTTTCGAGCCTTAGCAAAGCCATTGAAGTCTGATCTCATTGGGTTAATACTGACAGACGAATTTGGAGCAATGTCGACACCTTTAAGGGAAGTTTGCAGGGTCTATGCAGGCAATGTTAAATTAGCCTACTTCATGTACCTTTATCTCTAGAACAAATGAAGATAACAGTGTACAATTTTTACAGCTGTCTTATCCATGTTATTTATGTCTGCTGAACCAGAATTAAGAGATGAGGTACAAAAGAAGGAGAGATATGTATGTATTTTCAGTTATGCTATTTTTTATTAGAAATAATTGTACATATAATGCCCTAGATGGCCTTCTATTCAAGTTATTGCTATGGTTGTGCTTCAGTAGGTACAATATATTATAATGAAATAGGTTGCCAAAGTTTCAAATAGCTATCACAAGTAGGTTTTAATATAAAGGAACATAAAGCATAAAAACGTCGTTTTGAGAAAATCGCATTTAAAGCATAAAATGATAAAAATTGACTTGTAATTTTAAATTAAGCCTCAAAAACACCCAGCAGCATAGTCAGCATCACCATCTTTGCCAGCTTCTTTCTCCAAAAGATTCTTTCTTCTGATTGATCTTGCTTCTTTGGTGGTGAACAGAACTGTACACTGTGCCTTGGTGAGTCTTATCTTCTCCAATAACTTCAAGCCCTTTCCAGTGTGGTAGCCTGGAGTGATGATGTTTTAGAACCCTTATTCTTCCCATATATCCATCATTAAATGTTAATACAGCATCGCCAACTCCCCATTTTAGTGTACTGAGGCCTAAAAAAAACATTTTTGGGCACTCGTGTCCAGATAATGTTATGGAATGATTCATTAGGATTCTGTGTTCGTCCATGTAGACACTTTTGGAGGAGGTCTGAATGAGCTAGGTCCCTATAAATTGGTTTTATTGCTTCCATAACAGCTTCAGGAATAGAGTTCTTGTGTTCAAAAGACACTCCTGAAATTTTAGGCTCACGGAATTTACACCTCGATTCAGGTCCAGGTGGGAAGAGTGCATGTGTTAGTTTTCTGTCGATTGAAAGTTTGTGGAAGTATGTGGCCCAGACTGCTTTTCTCATACTTTCTAAATCATTTCCGTTATTTCTGATGACCATTCCATAATACTTCTGGAGCTGGTCTATTGTTTTACCAGTCACCCGACCTCTAAGTGGCTTGCCATCAGACAGTGTGGTGGTGCGAAGAGATAGTTTTAATTTTCTGAGACGTGTACCCATCCTCTTTTGCACATGCCCAACACATTCCAATTTCTTTATCACAATATTTTCATATGGATTTGCTTCAACAATACACTTATACGCCTTAGAATCTCCATCACCAAGGAACTGGGTGTATCGTACACCCCCTTCCTGCAGTGATCTGCTAAACATTTTCATTGCGGCATCAGCTTCCATTCCTCCGCTAGTTCCTTCATAATTTTTCTGGCAGTTTTCATGTTCAAAAATGGTTCAAATGGCTCTGAGCACTATTGGACTTAACATCTGTGGTCATCAGTCCCCTAGAACTTAGAACTACTTAAACCTAACCAACCTAAGGACATCACACACATCCATGCCCGAGGCAGGATTCGAACCTGCGACCGTTTCATGTTCATTTTTTCCATTTTTGTCACAGGAGCTATAGCAATGTTTTGTAAGTGCCTCAAAGTCAATTACTTTGCTCGTGTCTACACTTGTGATTGTGGCAACTGAGTTTTTCGACGTGTGACCACGCTTTTGACATGCCCCATCAAACGCAACTGGTATATCAATGTTGCCTTCGTTCACTTTAACAGCTTCATTTGTTGCAGCCTTCATTGACAGGGAAGCGACAGATTCAACAGCTTCTCCTATAATTTCAGTATACCTCTGATTTTTTGTAGGTGGTGGTGGTAGATTCATAACCGAACAGGAACACTGAGCTGCACTAAGACTTTTTCTGATAGCTCTCATGGCATAGAAAAGTCTTACATTTACCTCATAAAGATTTTTCTTGCATTCATTTGACGTTACTAATGACTATTTGTTGTCACAGCCAGTGCCAATAATTACTGTTGTCGTAGTGAGTCCTATTCTTGCAGAAAAATCTTCTTCAA
Source organism: Schistocerca serialis cubense (assembly GCF_023864345.2). Classification (NCBI taxonomy): domain Eukaryota; kingdom Metazoa; phylum Arthropoda; class Insecta; order Orthoptera; family Acrididae; genus Schistocerca; species Schistocerca serialis. The sequence goes on from NC_064646.1 coordinate 70,667,352, forward strand.
AAATTACTTTCCTACCACAAATATTGCAGCACAATGTATCACGCAATTATTGAATTAGAACGTTCATATCACACAAAACATAGCCCAGACCAGAAGTACTATTTTCTAAATTATTCTGCAGCAATCCTAGTTCCTCGAATTGTTTATGTAATGTAGTTTTACTTGCATTGGGTGAGGTCGCATCTCCCTTGTTCTCTGGTGGCACATCAAGGTTATTTGAGTTTACACTGCTTGTGGGTACCAACTCTTGAACAGCACACGGTTTTACACTTCTAGTGTGTTGGTTTCCACTAAACTAACGTTTCTTGAATAGACTAGCACTTCTAGGCATGTTTATACTACGTCAAACTACACCAGATTACGTCGAAAGTCTGTTTTACTCCAAACAAACAAACAATTGCCAAGCTACTGCGAAACAGCAGTGTGACTAACATCGAGCGTCACGTGTTTTCTGTCAGAGATGAAAATCACAGCCTTCTATCAAATGTAGTTTCCGATATATTCACATATAAACAGATGCACGTCCGAAATTTGGTGATCTTGCAGATACGCATGTAAGACTTCAAAATTAAAAATAAAATACTTCTAAACGTCACACACAGATAATTTATGCACTATTTTGTGCAGGAAAGAGTACATAATATTCTATGGCATGTTTTGTAAAATGTGAAAATTTTCGAATTTTTGCCTGCAAACTCCCCTTAAGTTTAGCAATGTCAAGGAGACGCGCACAGTTTACAAACGTAGCCATTTCGGAAATGCTTCAACTTTTGGCCCGAAAGCAGATGATCATATGGTTCTGGACGTCAGATAAATCGCTTCGTTCCCGCATTATGGCAGCAACAGCACTGTTATCCACATCACCCCGACAGGCTTTCTACATTCTCCACTACTGGTGTTATGCACGTTGACGTTGAACATAGACGGTGGTCACATTAATATAATTGGGCCGTGTACATCAGTAATGTATTTTAGTCGATGCATTCGCACCTAGTGCTAAGTATGTGTGATAGTTAACGCGACTGTTTTATTAAGTCCATTATAACTTATCTCTGTAACCAGCTAAAAATACCGCACAAAATTTTCGCTTATAAGAAAGCACTGTATACATATAAGTACAAATATCTCTGGATTCTTTGTTTGTGGGAAAATATGTAATTTTATGCACTTCTCCACCTACTGCAAAAGTCAACGTGATACCAAAGACTAATTATTTAGAATAACTGAATTTCCTAGTATTTCACAAACTACCTTCTACGAAATTTCCGTCGAATTTATTCTCTTCTACTCTATTTATATCGAAGTAACGTGACAGAGAGTAACACAATGAAGTGACCACAATGCACCATCTGAAGACGGAAATTTCTCACCGAAATGCGCTGTTAACATTGAAAATGGATTCAACAGTGACTGATCGCTGTTTGTGAATAAAAAGTTATAAACCTTATATGTTGTCTTCTATGTTTTACGGCCTCTTTCTGCTGTCATATGCCTTGTCACAGACCTTGGATGTACATCATTATTATTTTTATTAAAAAAGTATGTGGAGTCATAGGTGACCGCAAAGGGTGGCTAATGGGGGCTCTTGCCTCTCCTGGAATCTGAAAATATAGGAGTACCTTACAAGATCCTCTAGCAATGATTTGATTGTAATTCTTATCAAATTTATTTCCATTTTTGCGCCCAGGGGAGTATTAATTTGCCAGCATTAACTCGTTTGTTTTATTACATTTCAATACAATTTTCTCCAGCGTTCTGATTGTTTTGATTTCAGGTTATTTTCAACGACAACCTAACATAACTGGTGTATTAATACAAAAATGTCTGCGTAAATAGCTCGAATACACTGAAATTAATCATAAAAATCATGTAGTTTGAGATCGGTAAACCAAAACGATAGCTTTCATTTTCATATTAATAATTTAGATATACACTCTTCGCTTGAAATTGGCTTACTATTTTGTTTTCAAACTATTCTACTTCAAAACGTCGAATGGATGTCTATTAATCGTTTAAGACACGCTAAGGTTTTAGTAATTCCTGTTAAATTTAGTTCTTGGGGAAATATACTTTCTCATATTAAGTGTATCAGTTCTATAAGGAAGCAGCAATTTTAGAATATTGCCCCCCTCTTGGAAAAATTTCTGTGGACACCCATGTGTGGAATCCCATTTTGATGAAGTGATTATTGCTTAATCCCAGTCGTAATCTCATCACAAAACTGCCGCGTTTTTACTTATTACAGTGTTTCTTCTCTTGCTAGTTTTGCATTTGTGTAATGTTATTTTGTAAAATACTCCATGACGCCGAAAGCGTATGGACTCTGGTGAGTTATCGTAGCAAAGAAGCCGTGCATGTAAGAAAGAACTTACTTTCCGGCAACATTACAGCGTGTGTCGTTATAACCAGGAAAGCACTTGGGCCCTAACAAACAGATCTGTATGAACGTTTGGTTACAGAACCATTATGTACCTCTGAATGTGCTGGTGGGTGTCGTTTTTCTGCAAAACTCTGCAGTCATGCTCCAGATATCACTGTAGATGTAATTGTAGAGGCCATACGCAATGCAGCAATCTTAACTATAAATGTAATTGCGGAATGTCAATAAAATGCTCCGAGCAATACGAACGACTGCAAAACGCACAGTGAAGAAATGCAAGTTGATCGCATGGCGTATTTGCACGTTCTATAATATCATTGTTGAACGCCACGTCAATGACACTTTTGAAGTTATTCACTGGTTCACCAATATCGTAGCCAGCGTTCTGCCACGCGTAACGAATCAATGGTCTGTATAGTCCCGCAGATAACTGATGGTAAATGACAGAACGCATATTCATGATAAAGAATCTGTCGTGCAATTTCGGCTGCATATTACTGGAACGCAGTTTAATGAAGTCTGTTATTCTCTTGGCATATATTTTATATTGCCTGAAGAAATACACATCCAGAGGTTGTGCATATTTTGTAGTTTTAGGCGGAATGATTTTTAAATCTACATGTTTTCCGCCAGATGCTTGCAGTAGTACTCGTTCATCCTTATGTCCAGACCAGGAGTCACAAAGTACTAATGACTTTCTCGACAAATGTGGATTCAAAGCTGACAGAAAAAACTTCTTCAGATGTTGTTTCGTCATCTTCCCACTCACACTTGCATCGACGACGACATTTGGAGGGCACCGCGTTTCTATTTCCCTTGACAAGCGGGGTCCAAACTTTCCACTGGATTCTTGGAAGCAAATATAGAGTTTGTCTGCCAATCGTCCGTCCACTGATATAGCAACATCGATCGTGTAACTATGTGTTGCACAGTAATCTGATTGCAACATCGCGACAGTGTTTCTCTCCCCTTTCATGGGCAGTGTTCTGTCACAAGAAAGTTCATAGTTGAACTGCCTCTGATCACAGTTCCATACAGAACTAATATCGATGTTTTCTCTCTTGATATGCTCATTGACGTCAGCAACAAACGTTTGAGCTCTTTCAATCAGCTCTTCTTCGTCATCCTTATCTTTTGGTGCTTGGAGCATAGTGATACGGCGTGATGTTATCCTAAACTTCTTTTTCAAATTAGTAATAAATCCTAGTGAAGCTCTAAAGTTTGTACACCCGAGATTTCTGGCTACATCCAATGCCCAATGTTGAAAATGCCAAAATGAACGGCGGAACCGCATTCTCGCGCTTCATCGAATTTCGCCATTACACGCTCCTTGGTAGTCTTGAACAGCAGTGTACGATTTTCTTTGAACACTGTATTTCCTTCTCCTTTCTTTGCCACTTAATCCAGTATGTTTTTAATATTGCTTTTACACTTTAGTTTAGGGTATCTTTTCAAAATGGCTCTGAGCACTATGGGACTTAACTTCTGTGGTCGTCAGTCCCCTAGAACTTAGAACTACTTAAACCTAACTAACCTAAGGACATAACACATCCATGCCCGGGGCAGGATTCGAACCTGCGACTGTAGCAGTCGCGCTGTTCCGGACTGAGCGCCTTAACCGCGAGACCACCGCGGCCGGCGGTATCTTTTCATAAGCTTGCCGTATGTGTCGAAACCTCTTACGTAATAATCATCGTACATGTTCTCCAGTGTGTTGTCCTCAAACGCCGTGATGATACTTGCAACTTTAACCTTCTTCTTGGGAGACGGTTGGTATTCACTGTCACTGCTTCCATCACCTCTTACCGCACTTGCCGTAGCACTACCGTTTGCAATGAGTTGCTCGTCATTATCATCCCTATCATTCCTATCATCATCATCATTATGTGTTACAACAGTATCTGTTTCTAACTTATGCTCATATTTCTCCACTACAATAGATGCCAGAAAACATGCGAATGATTCGTCTTCTACACCAATACCATCTTCACGAAGAAGGGTTCTTCGTAACTTCATCTCAACCAATCACAGTACATTAGCAGGATTTATTACCAATCGCCGAGGCATCTGACACTTCAATACACAAATAATGTCACAAAACACAACTTCAGAGGCACACTGCACTGTCCCCTACCGGTCCCGACTGGCGTACCGGCAGGTCGGTGTGCAATGCGGCAGGGCATACGCAGAGGCCTCTAACGGACGACTGCAGAGTTTTGCAGATGCGGGAGTATCACTAGTGCAATAAGAGACCTTTACATTATTTCTCACACGATTTTGGTGTATTTGTGTTTGTTCGAGCCCAAGTATTTCCTGGTAAGTAGTTTTCGTTCTACGTTCTGATACACTGAAGGCTGAGTTTCCTTCCGTTCTACGTAGCATGTGCAAAATGCCCATAGCTTTAGTTGAATTTTCGAGTGTACTGGTATCCCAAGCAAATGATATCCGAGCAATGGAGGTCAGGGCTTTCTGTAGCAAATCTCAATGGTTTGCTTACACTGCAGTTCAGTAAACCTAAGCAATTTCATGGTGATACAGGAGAGGCCATGTTGTCCGTATGGGAAGTATGGTGTTGTATCAAGTCCTTTCCTAAACGTCTGCCAGTAGTCGGAGTCCAAGCCAAGGAAGACATTGTCATTCCATAACATCACCGCCCTCTACTGAATATCCCTGTCGCCTAAACTTTCTTCCCCTGGCATCCGCCCGTCTGATTGTGGGTGCGTCATAGGCGGTGACTCACCGCTCCACAAAACCTTGATCCGCTTCTCCACAAATCATTGACAGCATTGTTTGCACCACTTAAAACGAAGTCGCGCATTCGTTCTCGTGATTAATGCTTTCTGGGCAATAGACCGACCAAGAAAACATTGTCCTAACGGCTCTCGATGGATCGTTCAGTCACTGACCCCTTTTTCTGACATACGTCACATCCTCTTCGTATACATTTGCGACGTTTTTACATAATTACAGTGAGCTGTTTAACCAGGCCGCTAATAAATTCTCCTCTAACGGTAGACCTGTGCTTTGACGAGAGAGATACCTTACTCTGTGGAAATTATTCGAGTCTCAGATGTACCATCAATGACCATTTACTTATTTATTTTGCTATAGTTACATGCTCCCACCATATAATGATGTAAGGCGCGCGATAAACGTCATACATTTAGCAGTGTTAAAGTACAAAATTGAAGGTGATGCTGGGTGTTCATAAATTAAAGTGCAGTTATTCTCAGAAGCCCAGTGTGGGCTGCAATTATCGTATGGCAGCGAAACTCGTTAGATACGTCAGCGCATTAAATCGGAACCGATTTACCCTGGAAAAAACTTATTTCCAATTTTGACCACCAGGTACAAATCTGTGGATGTACAGCATCTCGTCGACGCCTGTGATGCTCATACTGAAATGAACCAATTGTGTAAGAAGCTATTATCAATGAAAAACATTATTATGCACTTCTGACTTGTTTGACCTTTTCTACCCATGTCCCTTTTACAGTCCATCAGATACGGAAACATTTATGTTCGTACTTCTTGCATTCGCGGTGCCAGGTTTGCCCTTGGTTGCCAAAACTGGGACTATTTTTTTTTTTCCTAGCATAAATAGGTTCCGCATTAACGCATTAGAATACCTACCAACTTTCTCTGCCATTTGATAAATACAACCCACTCTGGACCTCTCTGAGCAGCTGCGCTTTAATTATAACCACCCACTATGTATGATTCGTTTTCTTCGAACAGGGGTCCACATTTACTAAAATTTCTTGAATGATTGCACACTATCACACCGCAACGTTTGGTATTTTTATCTGCTATCGTACAGCTTCGCGGCACAATTTCCAAGTGCCTAGATACTGCAGGACATCAAAAATGTGTGATGGCAAATACTGCCACACTTTAATCCAGCGCCGGCCGAAGTGGCCGCGCGGTTCTGGCGCTGCAGTCTGGAACCGCGAGACCGCTACGGTCGCAGGTTCGAATCCTGCCTCGGGCATGGATGTGTGTGATGTCCTTAGGTTAGTTAGGTTTAACTAGTTCTAAGTTCTAGGGGACTAATGACCTCAGCAGTTGAGTCCCATAGTGCTCAGAGCCATTTGAACCAATCTTTAATCCAGCGACTGTGTTTCCCGTGGAGAGCGGGGAACAGCAGTCAAGCTCGCTCTCAATCCCCGTGTCGTTCATGCTACAAAACACAAACAAATTCTTTGTACTTTCACTTTATTACTATTAAAAATCATTAACGTATAGTGTCGAAAATTCGTGATACAAACTTCTAGGGCTTGTAGAGGGGAGTGAGTAGATAGTATTCTGAATTGGAATCCACGTCCGGAAACGTACCGTTTTCGTGCTACAACTATTTGAAAAATTTTTTGTAACGCGACTATTTTTACAAGTAATTGACTAGGTGTGACTCAGTAGAGCACTTGTTTTACAATTACACGCATTAATAGCGAAAGACACTGGGCGTGTACTGGTTGACTGGTTATCTTCAGCGTGATGCAGTACGACCTCTTCAAATGCGTCTCCTTGGAGCACCACAGTCGCGCCTGATAACCGTGAAGTTACTCTACGTGTGGCAAAAACGATCTCGATAAAGGCGACGAGCAGCTCTTACATTAATGTGAGCTTCGCCGTTGAGGAGATTCACGTCGGTGTTGCTCTGACGCTCACACATGAATGAGGCTCGAATCAAGTCAGAGGGGTAGGAGGGACGTCAAATGACGTCAGGTGGTCCGACGTAGCCACCCTGCCACTATGACTATCCTGTTGCATATCTACCCAGAGTGGCCGAGCAGTTCTAGGCGCTACAGTTTGGAACCGCGCGACCGCTAAGGTCGCAGGTTCGAATCCTGCCTCGGGCATGGATGTATGTGATGTCCTTAGGCTAATTAGGTTTAAGTAGTTCTAAGTTCTAGGGGACTGATGACCTCAGAAGTTAAGTCCCATAGTGCTCAGAGCCATTTGAACCTACCCAGAAAACATGTTTTCAAACGGCTGTAGCACAGAAACGGTACGTTTTCGGGCATGGGTCCCAATTCAAAATGTGATGCGTTCATTCCGCTCTAGACGTCTGAAACGAGAATTTCAGGATACCCTGTATATCGCGCAGACGGCCAATTTTTCCGTGGTACAATACAAATATCTGTATCGCTACAGATTATGATTTAACTGTACCAAAAACGATGTTGAAAATAATTTTCTCGTACTTCCGGAGGCACTGTATGCATCTGAAACAACGCAAATAAGGGGCAAACTAAAATCAAAGAAATAGAGAAACAAGAAAGGAAAATTCTCAGGATAATTTTTGGGCCAATACAAGAGCAAGGAATCTGGAAGAAGAGACCAACATCAGAATTATATAAATAACCAGACATGATTACAGATACAATAAGGAAAAGAAGAATGCAGTTCTACGGACATATCCACACGATGAATGAAAACAGAATTTCAAAGCGAATTCTTAGTCATCAACTCAGGCAGGGGAAAAACAAAATGGATAAAAGAAGTTGAAGAGGACCTCAGACAAGCACACATAACAATAAACGATGCAGAAAATAGAACTGAATTCAGGAACATCATCAAAAAACATAAATTTGACACCACAACACAGAAGAGACCAGGATGCAAATGGACAGCGGAGCGAAAGAAACAACACAGTGAACACATGAAGAAAATTTGGGCTCAGAAAAAACATAAACAATCATCATAAAGGAATTCAAGTTCAGACGCTCTCTTTAAATGGGAATAATCGAAAATAATAATAATAATAATAATAATTTTCTCAACAGTTTTAACGCGTGAACGTAATAGTTGCCATATTGTTTGTGTTATGGATTTTTTTTTTTTTTAATTTGTAGTAAGTTCCTATGGGACCAAACTGCTGAGGTCATCGATCCCTAGGCTTACACACTACTTAATCTAACTTAAACTAACTTAGGCCAAGGACAACACACACACACCCATGCCCGAGGGAGGACTCGAACCTCCGACCGGCGGGAGCCGAGCGAACCGTGGCAAGACGCCCACGACCGCACGGCTAGCCCGCGCGACTCTTGTTATGGAAGTAACACTTCTACATTAGCAGTCGATCTGCAACAAGTATTGTTTGTTACAGTTCTTACACACTCGAATATGCTCTTTCTATGACTTCCGTTTTCATGCTCATGACAACACTGAGGCAATAATGTAATAGAGGCATGAGGGCGAAGCATCTCTTGGAGCTAACAAATAGCATCACATCTGCTCTATGTTCTGAATTGCGCTGCAAACACCGTTAGTGTAACTAGTAACAAACGGAAACTTGTGATTGGGATGACAGCTGCTGTGGACAAAACAATAACTGTATGTTCACTTAAGAGCCAAAGAAACTGGTATGGGCATACGTATTCAAATACAGAGATATGTAAACAGGCAGAATACGGCGCTGCTCGGCAGCACCTAAATAAGACAAGAAGTGTCTGGCGAAGTTGTTAGATCGGTTACTGCTGCTACAACGCCAGGTTATGGGACACAGCATCTCCGAGGTAGCGAGGAATCCGGTAAAACATCAACTATCCAACATCGCTGCAGCCGAAAAAAGTTTCTGCAAGAACGGGACCAACGACAACTGAAGAGAATCGTTCAACGTGACAGAAGTGCAACCCTTCCGCAAATTGCTGCAGATTTCAATGCTGGGCCATCAACAAGTGTCAGTCATTGATATGGGCTTTCTCAGCCGAAGGCCGGCTCGTGTACCCTTGATGACTACACGACACCGTCAACAACGACATTAGACTGTTGATGGCTGGGAACATGTTGCTTGGTCGGACGAGTCTCGATTCAAATTGTATCGAGCGGATGGACGTGTACGGGTATGGAGACCGTGCATGTCATCAGGGGGCTATTAAAGCTGGTGGAGGCTCTGTAATGGTCTAGGACGTGTGCAAGTGGAATGGTACGGGACCAGTGATACGTCTAGAAACGAGTGTGACAGGTGACAAGCACGTAAGCATCCTATCTGATGACCTGCATCCATTCATGTCCATTGTGCATTCCGGCAGACAATGCGACACCGCACACATCCAGAATTGCTACAGAGTGGCTCCAGGAATACTCTTCTGAGTTTAAACACTTCCGCTGGCCACCAAATTCTCCAGACATGAACGTTATTGAGCATATCTGGGATGCTTTGCAACGTGCTGTTCAGAAGAGATCTCCATCCCCCCCCGTACTCTTATGGATTTATGGACAGCCCTGCAGGATTCATGGTGCCAATTCCCTCCAGCACTACTTCAGACATCAGTCTAGTCCATGCCGCATCGTGTTGGGTACTTCTGCGTGCTCGCGAGAGCCCTACACGATATTAGGCAGGTGTACTAGTTTCTTTGGCTCTTCGGTGTTTATACACTCATGTTCAGAAGAAATAGAAACCTTGAACGACTAGAGATAGGACGTTCATAGTCAGGACATGTACATCAGTACGTTCTGCAGACATGATTAACGCTTCAGTCACCTCCGTTCAGCATGTGTCCTGTTGCCTAGTAAGTACAGTCATTTTTAACTTTCCTGAGTTTGATGAAATTGTTATTCGGTCTATGGAGGAAGGTATCAGTGATATAGATCAAGAAATAAACAAAAAAGACGACGATTTTACATTAGCCAGTGATCACAGTTCTGCTATCGAACAAGAGTGTAATTCGGAGGAAGAGCTCCAGGAAAGGTGTGATGGGAATCTGTCTGTTTCTTCAATGAAATACTTGAAGTGTCGGTTAAAATCGAATGTGTTCTGAGTGGCGATAAAAATCTAGTTCCCAGCAATGAATGTCAGTTTTACAGACTTTCTTTTTGTACCTTTCGAGTGGAATTTTTTATGCGCAAATTTAAACCCTGGAATTTAGTTTTATTTGGAAATTTATTTGCTACAGAGATTGTATAATTTTTCAGAATGTAAAATTCAATACTCTAACCGTCCATTTATGTGTACTATTTAAAATAACCACACAAAATTATGTGCTTTTGCGTGATAAATAGTAAAATGCTGCAGGCTTTGTTTAGTGCAATAAAATAAACTAGAAAGATTTAAACAACACTTAAATAATTGTAAAAATAAATGTTATGTAGCATAAATTAAAAAATTCGAATGATTTTTGCCTTAAATCTAGGTGTAAACATAGAGGACCCAGAGACCCCACCTCGTAGTATACGTTACAGGAAAGTCACCTCGCGAGTTAACGGTTAAAAGAAAAACGCCTTTTTGCTTGCTGCATGCCAAGTTTTTTATTTAATTTGTTCGCCTAGACGCGTTCCACCTTATTTACAAGGCATTTTCAGTGAATGGCCTGAAATATTAGACGATTTTTTTCGTTTGCAGATATAGGCTGTCGTATGCACATACAGGTTGTAGATGGTTGTAGATTTAAAACAGTTCATTGTTATAATAAAAGGGAAAGAGCTGTACAGTTTGGTGCCTGCTGCACTGTTTATAAGCCAAACAACTTTGTCTGATGTGTCAAACTGGCTGGAAGTTTGCAGTTTTCCTTGTGGTCACTCTGTTTACGAAATATAGCACTGTAACTGCCATTTTCTTCGTCTAGAATGTACTCGTTTAAGCGTTGCCAACTTTCTGAGCTTTTGCTTTGAGTTTTATTGTTTTTGTTTGTGTGTGTACTTTTCCTATTTTTATTTATTTTTTATTTACTTATTTATACATTTTTGAGTTTACGTATGTATATATTCTTGATTTGATTACCATTGTTACCGTGTTCCGACCATTGTCTGCAGAGGCTTGGTGATTACATACAAAAAAATAGTCTCATTCGTTTGCGTCACCTTGAAATGTAGTGCAGCATTCAATAAATGTTGTTTGGCTTATCATGGTGACGTGTAACTTACTTTTTGAAGTCTCCTCGTAGTTGGAGATTTTACTACAGGGAAAACTCCAGAGCAGAGCTTTATCCAGCAGTGGACATCGAATTGCTGAGAATGACGGTGTAGTGATCCAATCTGATGTAGTGAACGAAGCTGTATATCGTTACAGAATTGTTTCCGTTAAGATTTGTGCAACGGAGAACGTCTACTCAGCATCCCATGGGAAGCGCCAATAGCTTTTATTATCTACCACTGGACATGATGCGCGGAAAGGAGAATCAATACAATGACAATCGGAGTTTCAGTGGACATGTGTGGTAACAGAAAACAAAATTTGTTAGTAGCCTAAGACTGCCGAAGTGAGGACTTGGTTATCTGTTGTTAAACAGCGTGTGTGCGTCACGGAAGACCACGCCGTGGTCTGAGGCACGTCAAACGCCGGAGTTCTGTTTGCCTACGGATCCTGAACTCGTTTTATCAAACAGCTGCGGCTCCTTATTTACAAACAATAGAACGCAGCCCGAAGAAGTGTGTGCGTGGCGATACGGACAGCACTGTGCTGCTGTCCATTACAAATAAACCAAATAGGAAGAGGTCTGCGCCGATGCAGATATGCTCAATAATAAATGCTTTGTGGTTAAATGTTAGATACGGAGAAGTCAAAGAAATGGCTTACCATAAGGAATTTTTTTTTCAACAATGTTATTAACACGTATACCAATGACTAACTAACTACTTCCGGCGAACATAAGGGGTGTCCTTTACGCCGGCGATTTGGCATTAGAGAGTCAAGGGAAACCTTCTGAAGATGTTGAAGCTCATCTGAAAGATGCGTTGAGAGAGTTGTGTGTCTACTGCTTAAACAATCAACTTCTCCCAAACCCATCTAAAACTTAATTTCATCTTAACCACAATGAGGCACGTCGCAAACTTAACATCACATGGCAGGGGATACAGTTGAGTCGCCTAGATGCAAAACTGTCCATGTCCTCCATAACCGGTTTTGAGATAAAGTGGAAAAACTGTTTTCACTGATAAACACAAACTGACCTACACTGTATGTTGTGTACATATATATGGATTAGTACAAAACCATTTGGGCTATTGAAAAAAAAAAATCAGGAACTCAATGCATGTAAGATATAAGCAAAATAAAAATGGACTTGGACAGTTTTGCATCTGACTTTGCAGATGGCCACTTTTGCATGCAACTGAAATGGACATGGACAGTTTTGAACCTGACTAGCTGTACATGAGGAGAGGATATGGGGTGAACATAAAACTGTGTATTCAGTTTTAATTTCTTTTAATATTTCTGAAGGTACATGGTGTAACAACTGACAAACTGCAATCCACTTAATACATCATATCTGGAGCAATGTCTTCATCTTCTCCTGCTAGGCATTCTGATTCAACTGATGCCCCTCACCCGCTGAAACCTAGTAATGTCATGTACCGCGACAGGGATTTACGTTCCCTCCAGGACTCACCATAGTGTTTCTCGAGGAGTTTTGAAACATCCTCCAGTTTCTTTTCATTAATAGGAACAACCATGTTCGTAATGCAGCTCGAGTTTATGTGTCCCAAGTTTTTCCCACGTTTGCATACGGACACTGGTAGGTTGATTTCAGAATTATAATTAGGCTCCCCTTGGACTTTTATAGCATTCTGAGAATGTGTATAACTTTCAGAATAAACAGCTGTAAGAGACCACACAAGTACAATGTTTACATGCTTATTGCAGCCATCTTGTATTACAGTCACATGACCCCAGCCTTCAATGCGATTCGTCAAAAGGGACAAGGCAAGTTTTGCACCCAACTTACTGATGGACATGGACAGTTTTGAATCTAACCACACTTTTCTTGAGCTGTTTTCCACAGGACATGGAGAGCTTTGAGCATAAATAGCATTTCAAGCATGTGTAAAATGTCACGCTCTACAATCCAGAGTTGCCAACTCATTTTCTTTTAAAAGTGGACATGGACAGTTTTGCATCTAAGCGACTCAGTTAAAAACTACGCCCCATCCGGAATATCTAGGAGTCACTCTGGACCGAACTCTGACCTACAGGCAGCACTGCGGGAATACAAGAATGAAGGTGGAAGCCAGAAACAATAATCTCGCAAGATCACTGGGTATCTCGACCACAAACCCAGAGGACGACGGCACTAGCGACATGTTACAGTGCTGCAGAGTATGTGTGCCCAATCTGGCACCAATCTATCCACGTAAACATAGTTGTATCCACATAAACATGGTTGACAGGGCGCTGAACGAAACGTGGAGGCTTGTGACATGGTGTCTGAAACCCACGCCACTTGTAAAATTCTTACATTTAGCTGGCATATCGGCACCAGATGCTCGTCGTGAAGTTGCTGCGAACGGGGAAAGAACAAACCTGGAAAGCTATCCCTTCTATAGGCACGTTGCGGAACCCCCGAGGTTGAGGTACAAAAGTAGTTCCCTCAAGACCAATTCAATCTTGTGAGGAGCAGCAACTACAGCAAGGAAGCAATTGTGGATTTCTCATCTTGAGAATAACACTACCTGGCGTCTCCATTCGAAACCTCCTCCCACCTGGGCACGAACATAAATGATCGTCTGGAGGTCACTCAACAGTTTTGGTTCTGGAGCTGGAATTGGTAGATCCAAGAGTAGCCTCCAAAATGGCACTTCCCTGTGGATACCAACTGCGACTGCGGGGAACCACACACCATGGAGCACCTTGTGGGTTGTCGACTGAGTCCTGCATCTCACACAGATGATGTACTGCGTGCAACTCCGAGCGCAGTTGTAGTTGCAAAATTCTGGCGGACAGTAGAGTAACTTGATTATTCTTCCTTTCATATGCTTTTAATGATAATAATCATGTATTGTTTATGACTCGAATAAAAAAATTATCCATTTGGGTCGGAGGGCCATTATGTTGGATGGAAAGCACAATGTCCCGCCACTAGAAAGAGTGGGCGAAACATGGTGACGTCCCCTTTTTCCTGCCTTTCCGTACATTTGTTCGTGCAGGGTCGCTATAATTAAACTTTCTCTACTTGAGAGGGCCCCCCATGACAAACGAGTGATCCTCGGAGGATGAAACTTTGTGGAAACATTTGTAAGAACAGGCGGAAGAGACATGAACAAACTATTGAAAGAAACACATTTTAATTTCCACATGAGAGGGTAACGTTTGTTAGTACTATGCTTACGTTCCGTGTTACAAATGTTGCTTAATGTGACGCCTACCTGCATCCACGACAGCTGGAACCGCACAACAGGTACCGTTTAACAACCGTTAGCGGCACTTCTCGAACGGTGAACCTTGGAAGCTTCAGCTGCCGTGACACTGCTCGAGCACTGCTTCAAGATCGTACGTTGCTTCCAGCATTCTCAGCCGTTGTAACAGTAACTTCTTCAACGATCTGTGGCGCAGTTGGACGTCGGCCTCTTCCAGGAGCAATTCCCCAACCGCTAGTTAATTCGAACTTCCAAATCCTGTTCTTAAACCCTGGTGCGGATAGAAGACCTCTCCGTGTCGTTTACGGTCTCTATACTCGCGAGGAGTAGCAGTAGTAATGCTATTGTTTTGATAAAACAGCTTTATGGGTATGTCCCTGCTCACGTTGTCCAGACCCACGTTGACTGCTTGTAACTGCAATGAACACTCATGCTTGTGTTCCAACCACACATCGCCGTTCCAGTACTGGCACCTAACATCAAGTCGTGACACTAATGCTATTAACAACGCAAATCCTGCAGCGCACATTCTGAACATCAGAGTACCATGTAGCTGTAGATGTGGATGTAGATGAAAAGTCCCTACATGTAGGGCATGTCCTTACGGTTGGCAGCTGTGAGTCGAACTCATCACAGACTCGACTGATTGTCTCTCTACCCGTTTAGCGCTAGCTATGTGCCTACCATCGACCTGTGTAAGGCAAAAAAAAAAAAAAAAAAAAAAAAAAAAAAAGAGTGTATCGTCGGGTAAGGGATCGCAGACCCTTTGCAGCACTGAGATGAAAACCGTAAATCATGGAAAAGTCCAGAGCAGTGGATGTCTAAGGCTGACCACGATGATGATGAATACCAGAGCCAACTGTGTGATGGCCTGGGTGTTCTCTCCCAGTTTTGAATCCACACGAAATTTTCGTCATTTTCCTCAGAATGAATTTTTCACGAACATTTTAAACAATAACACATAAGATGCAACAAAAAAGAAAACGAGCAGGAGAATGTGAATTGAAAACTTCTGAAAGGATCGCAATGTCGTTGTGGAAGAGGGTTCCACCCCTATAAGACCGCTCAGTTTCCACACTTGCCGCTAGAGGACACAGCCGCAAACCCATGTGACTACAAGAGTGAACACGCTCAAGCGTTGATCGTCCACTGCATTCAGTCGTGCTGAAAGTAGCGTAACGGGGGCTTCATAAGAAGGGCAACTGGCGTGTAGTGCGTTTCTTGACGGCGGAAGGACTCCAGGAAACGGAAATTCCATCAAATAATGGCACAAGCATACGGAGAGCACTGTATGTCCGTTGCAGGGAAGAATGGATGTCGTTGGCTTATAATGCACGATCTGCATTGCCGGTGCCATTATACAGAACATCGGTGCAATCATTATTCAAGAGCGGCGAGTTACTGCAACAATAATTGTCGCAGAGATCGGATTGAACACCAGAAATGTTCTCGCGTCCAATGGATGCCTCACAGTCTTGAATCAGCGCAGGACCGAGCAAGATAGCGCAGTGGTTAGCACACTGGAATCGCATTCGGGCGGACGATGGTTCAAACCTGCGCCCTGAAATCCTGGTTTATATTTTCTGTGATTTCCCTAAATCGGTTCAGGCAAATGCCAAGATGGTTCCTTTGAAAGGGCACGACGGACTTCCTTCCCATCCTTCCCTAATCCGATGGGACCGACGACTTCACTGCTTGGTCCGTCTCCCCGGAACGTACCTACCTACCAACTAGCGCAGAAAGCATGTCGAATGGGACACTGTCTCGAACATCTTCCGGCGCTATGCTACGGATGGGGATGATTTCCTGGCTCGAGTAGTCACTGGAGACGAGATATGATGTCATCACTTTGAGCCCAGCTGAAGCATGCAGGGTCACTGCCGCCCAGCGATCCAACAATGAAGCATAATTTATTACAGTTATGGTTATGCCTTTTCCCAAGTAATCCACGAGAATTATTCCTTGGGAATCAAAAAGAAGAAAAAGAAAAAAAGACTGGCCATCGTTTCACCAGCTGACAAAACGGGCTTGTCTTCCTCAGTGTACTTTCATCAGCATTTGTCCTTGTTTTGAGTGCCGTTTTGACTCTGGTGTGGAATGATGGATCCATGTTTTTTCAACTGTCACAAATCGGCGTAAAAAGCCTTGCAGATTGCGATTAAACATCGCCAGACATTGCGTGAAATGTTGTACCGGATGCGCTTTTGGTCGACAGTGAGCATTGACAGCACCCACCTGGCAAACAGCTTTTTCCTAGCCGATTCTCGGTGCAGGATATTATGCTCTCGCTTAGTTGAGATGCCTGCAGTCTTAGCAATTTCACGAACTTTTGTTGGGGAGTCTTCCATTACCATACCACGGATTTTGTCAGTGGTTTTCTTCGTGGTGACCTCAATTGGACGGCTTGAGTACGTTTCGTGATTGGTGTTTGTCCGACCACGTTTAAATTCATTAATCAAAAAGTGAACAGTCTTCACCGATGGTGCAGACTCTGCTTGAACCTCATTCAAATCTGTTTTGATTTGTGCGGCAGTTCACCCTCCAAATGAAATTGTTGAAAACCAGTCGACACACTGACAAATTCCGATAGCTGTCAGCAATGAACGCTGTACATTATTGTAATTTTTAATCGATCCTGGAAATAATCAAACTTACCAACGAAGAAGGCGCAACAAAAATGTTCAGTTCTTTCATGGGAATTTGCCTTATCAAAACATCCCTGTACAAGTTCCTGTGTACAGGTCTCCAGCTCGACCTTTTTCTTCTTTTTCTGCCCCACATACTACCCATAACAGTGTGGAATGGGACCTTTTCCACATCATCTTGATAACGCTACAGTCCGCAACGGAAGCGCTACTGCAAAGTGCTTGGAATAAAATATGGCGCATTGAATCAACTGGCCGCTTCACAATCCCGACCCGAACTGCATCTTTTTGAGCCGAACTAGACAATTGGTCGCTGGCCGCATAAATTCAAAACGACTACAACTCTTCACCACGTTTCAGAAAAAACTGAATAATTATCCCATTCACTGTGTCAGAACTCAATAAGCATTCGCCGTAGAGAAAACACTGTAAAAAATAATGAAAGCTCGTTCTTCATCGTCGACAATGTCTTCACCATTTTGAGTATATGGGGTAGTCAGTATTTGCAGAGTATCAACATACAATTACAGTTTCGTCTGTCCTAACAGTTTAAACCAATGTTCTTTCGACATTACAAGAACATGAGTTGACAGAGGACTAAAAAAAATAACCTTTCCATTTAAGTGTGCGTGCTTGTGCAAACTTTCAGTCTTGTTGATATGCTTTCACATTCAAAGAACGATTGTACATTCTGCAGCTCGGACAAGTATACCTCGCGATGTTGAAACATACTTGCATCAAGTGCTCGACCACTATCAGTCCCTTCTCGTGTGACAGCCAGTATTAAAGCGACATATACACTCCTGGAAATGGAAAAAAGAACACATTGTCACCGGTGTGTCAGACCCACCATACTTGCTCCGGACACTGCGAGAGGGCTGTACAAGCAATGATCACACGCGCGGCACAGCGGACACACCAGGAACCGTGGTGTTGGCCGTGGAATGGCGCTAGCTGCGCAGCATTTGTGCACCGCCGCCGTCAGTGTCAGCCAGTTTGCCGTGGCATACGGAGCTCCATCGCAGTCTTTAACACTGGTAGCATGCCGCGACAGCGTGGACGTGAACCGTATGTGCAGTTGACGGTCTTTGAGCGAGGGCGTATAGTGGGCATGCGGGAGGCCGGGTGGACGTACCGCCGAATTGCTCAACACGTGGGGCGTGAGGTCTCCACAGTACATCGATGTTGTCGCCAGTGGTCGGCGGAAGGTGCACGTGCCCGTCGACCTGGGACCGGACCGCAGCGACGCACGGATGCACGCCAAGACCGTAGGATCCTACGCAGTGCCGTAGGGGACCGCACCGCCACTTCCCAGCAAATTAGGGACACTGTTGCTCCTGGGATATCGGCGAGGACCATTCGCAACCGTCTCCATGAAGCTGGGCTACGGTCCCGCACACCGTTAGGCCGTCTTCCGCTCACGCCCCAACATCGTGCAGCCCGCCTCCAGTGGTGTCGCGACAGGCGTGAATGGAGGGACGAATGGAGACGTGTCGTCTTCAGCGATGAGAGTCGCTTCTGCCTTGGTGCCAATGATGGTCGTATGCGTGTTTGGCGCCGTGCAGGTGAGCGCCACAATCAGGACTGCATAGGACCGAGGCACACAGGGCCAACACCCGGCATCATGGTGTGGGGAGCGATCTCCTACACTGGCCGTACACCACTGGTGATCGTCGAGGGGACACTGAATAGTGCACGGTACATCCAAACCGTCATCGAACCCATCGTTCTACCATTCCTAGACCGGCAAGGGAACTTGCTGTTCCAACAGGACAATGCACATCCGCATGTATCCCGTGCCACCCAACGTGCTCTAGAAGGTGTAAGTCAACTACCCTGGCCAGCAAGATCTCCGGATCTGTCCCCCATTGAGCATGTTTGGGACTGGATGAAGCGTCGTCTCACGCGGTCTGCACGTCCAGCACGAACGCTGGTCCAACTGAGGCGCCAGGTGGAAATGGCATGGCAAGCCGTTCCACAGGACTACATCCAGCATCTCTACGATCGTCTCCATGGGAGAATAGCAGCTTGCATTGCTGCGAAAGGTGGATATACACTGTACTAGTGCCGACATTGTGCATGCTCTGTTGCCTGTGTCTATGTGCCTGTGGTTCTGTCAGTGTGATCATGTGATGTATCTGACCCCAGGAATGTGTCAATAAAGTTTCCCCTTCCTGGGACAATGAATTCACGGTGTTCTTATTTCAATTTCCAGGAGTGTATGAATGGATCTCTGAAGAACGATCTACACTGAAGAGTCAAGGAAACTGTTACACCTGCCTAATATCGCTTAGGGCCTCCGCGAGAAAGCAGAAGCGCCGCAATACGACGTGGCATGAACTCGACTAAAGTCTGAAGTAGTGCTGGAGGGAATGGACACCATGAATCTTGCAGGGCTGTCCATAAATCCGTAAGAGTACGAGGGGGTGGAGATCTCTTCTCAACAGCACGTTGCAAAGCATCCCATATATGCTCAGTAATGTTAGTGTCTGGGAAGTTTGGTGGCCAGTGGAAGTGTTTAAACTCAGAAGAGTGTTCGTGGAGCCACTCTGTAACAAGTCCGAACGTGCTGGAATGGCCCAAGTCCGCAGGATGCACAATGGACGTGAACGGATGCAGGTGATCAGACAGGATGATGACATACGTGTCACCGGTCATCGGCACATCGAGACGTATCAGGGCTCCCATATTACCCCAACTGCACACGTCCCACACCATTACAGAGCCTCCACCAGCTTAAAAAGTCCTCTACTGACATGCAGCGTCCATGGAGTCATGAAGTTCTCTCTATACCCGTACAATTCCATCCCCTCGATACAATTTCAAACGAGACTCGTCCGACTAGATAACATGTCTCGAGTCATCAACAATCCAATATCGGTGTTGACGGGCCCAGGTGAGGCGTAAAGCTTTGTGTCGAGCTGGCCTTCGGCTGAGAAAACCCATATCGATGATTGACAATTGTTGATGGCCTAGTATTGAAATCTGCAGCAATTTGCGGAAGGGTTGCACTTGTGTCACGTTGAACGATTCTCTTCAGTCGTTGTTGGTCCCGTTCTTGCAGGATCTTTTACCGGCCGCAGCGATGTCGGAGATTTGATGTATTACCGGATTCGTGATATTCACGGTACACTCGTGAAATGGTCGTAAGGGAAAACCCCCACTTATTCACTACCTCGGAGATGCTGTGTCACATCGCTCGTGCGCCGCCTAAAACACCACGTACAGACTCACTCAAATCTTGATATTCTGCCATTGTAGCAACAGTAACCGATCTAACAACTGTGCCAGACACTTGTCTTATATAGGCGTTGCCGACCGCAACGTCTTCTGCCTGTTTACATACTCCGTATTTGGATACACATGCCTATACCAATTTCTTTGGGTCCTCAGTGTATATGTATATTTGTTCACGTGTTTCTAGAATAATACGCGAAATTACTGGGGCATGTGAGTAGTATATTGCAAGCTGGAATAGCTTTCGCCTGTTGCTAAGAATTTTAACTGAACCATAAGATGATATTTAGCAGACATGGCATTCATGATTTAAATAATGAAACGCTGCCCCAATTACGTATTTGATAAAACTTGGTATGACACGTTTCAAGAATTACTCGTACTATCAACTGGTGATATTTTCTTAGGTAGTTTATGCGATATTTGGATGTGCGTTGTTCTCTCTCTCCCCCTGCCGTCGTCTTTTTGTGGTTTACTGCAATCGGAAAATGGGACAAAATAACACCTATCCACAGTTTTACCAACAATTGTTTCCATTTCTTTTTCACTTTAAGAAACGCGCTCACTAGCATTTATTAAGTGATGCTGTATTGACGAGTAACTGTCCGGCATCCATTCCGGAGCAACAACGACGAAAAATTTTACAGTAATGTGAAGTAGTTTAGATTAGTTTTTCGATCCATAGATCCGTGCTGAGGAGATCCTCGTGGATGTAGAACATGTCAAAATTTTTTTTTGAAAAAGCTGAAATAACAATACTAATAGTATGAATATATACAATACATCATTTGTTTCTATTAAAAAATTCGTCAACGGAGTAGAAGGAGTTGGCCACTAGTAAGTCCCTCAGGTTCCTTTTAAACTGATCTTTATTTGTAACTAAATTTTTTATGTTTACTGGCAAATAATTGAAGATGAGTGTTCCTAAGTAGTGGACCCCTTTTTGAACTAAAGTAAGTGCTTTTAAGTCTTTGTGCAGATCATTTTTGTTCCTGGTATTGTTTGTATGAACAGAGCTGTTTGTTGGAAAAAGAGATATATTATGTTGGACAAATTTCTTTAAGGAGTAAATATACTGAGAGGCAGTAGTTAGTATACCCAGTTCTTTGAAGAGGTTTCTACAGGACGGCCGTGAATTTACTCCACAAATAATACGTATTACACGCTTTTGGACTCTCAAAACTTTTGTTTGACTTGAAGAGTTACCCCAAAATATTATACCATATGACATTATGGAATGAAAGTAGGCAAAGTATGCAAGCTATTTCATTTTTATGTCGCCTATGTCTGCTAACACTCAAATTGCTAATACAGATTTGTTAAGGCGTTTTCTGCAGTTCTGTGGTGTGCTCCTTCCTCCCAACTGAATTTATTATCAAGTTGTAATCCCAGGAATTTAAGAGTGTCAACCTCTTCTACCTGCTCTTCTTCATACTTTATGCATATGCTGGGTGGAAACCTTTCACAGGTTCTGAATTGCATATAGTGAGTCTTTTCGAAGTTTAATGTCAGTGAGTTGGCTTTAAACCATTTATTAATATCCATGAAAATATCATTAGTACATCTTTCTAAAACTACACTCGACATACTATTTATTGCAATACTTGTGTCATCTGCAAACAAAACGAACTCTGCTTCTGGCAGTGTAACTGGTGAGAAATCATTAATGTACACAAGAAAAAGCAATGGCCCTAAGATGGATCCTTGTGGGACACCACATGTAATTTCTTCCCATTCTGATGATGACTGATGACTTAATTCACTAGTCCCTTGCACTGACACCCTTTTTTTCCTGTTAGCGAGGTATGACGTGAACTATTTTGCAGCACTGCCCGTGACACAATAGAATTCTAATTTATTTAAAAGGATGTTGTGGTTCACACAATCGAATGCCTTTGACAAATCACAGAAAATACCTCGAAGAAGTCTGACGATACCTTTGACAAAGACGTTTGCCGATAATCTTTTACAGCGTAATACGGACGTTAAGCCGATGACGATGCAGCAGACAAGAAGTTTCACGTATTGCCTACCTTTTTTGTTGCAGAGCTTCCCGGCGCGGCTGTACCGGAAGGAGGCGGCTGGCCGGCCCAGCGCCCTAGAGCGCCACCTCTCAGACTCGGAGTCCGACAGCGACTCCGATGATGAGCACCGGCCCAGGGAAAAGGTAACCACAGCTGTCGATACGAAACAGTCCTTGTGGCAACAGATACGAGCGTGCTTAAAGATTTACACTGTCCAGTCACGTTAATGTGGCCACCCTGAATAACCAACTTTCGCAGCTCGGACTGTTGCGAGACTTGAAGGAAGAGAGAATGACCTGGAAGGTGCCAACAGAGGTGGTTCCACTCCTGAATCTTCCGTTTATTTCCATCATTGCTTCTTCGATGTACCGATTGAACAGTAGGAAGAGGGGGGGGGGGACTACATCCATGTCTTACACCTGTTTTAATCCGATCACTTCGTTTTGGTCGTCCACTCATATTATTCCTTCTTGGCTCTTGTATACAGGGTGAAAAGTATTTTAACCGACAAACTCTGGGAGGTTTCAGGGGACATCAAAACAAATATTTTTCCCTAATGTCATTTTTTCCTATGAGGATTATTTAAACCGGTGGAGGGCGTATTACGCTCTTCTGTTGTTAGAGGCCGTATTACGATCTTCAGTTGTTAGAGGGCGTATTACGCTCTTCAGTTGTAGGCAACTGCTGTTCACCAATGTAGCAGTGCATTGTCTCTGTTTACTAATGGAGCGATACACCTGGAGTGAGTACACTGATATGGTTGGTGCGTACTGCGTAGCGCACCACAACGGATGAGCTGCACAGCGGGTTTATCAACAACAATATCCGAATCGCTGTATCCCGGATCATACGACCTTTGCTACTGTGTGCCAACGTCTGCTTGAGACTGGGTCATTTAGCAGATTACCTGGACAGGGACACCGTCGCACGGTAAGAGCGCTGCAATTTGAGGAAGCTGTCTTGCAGCATGTGGAGTGGGATCTTTCAATCAGCACTCGTGCAAATGCACGTGACATTGGGACGAATCAGACGAATGTAAGAACAGTCCTTCGAGAGCAATTGTTACGTCCATTTCACTTACAGTGTGTCCATAACCTGGAACCAGTTGAATATCCACCCAGAGCACAGTTCCTCTACCGGTTTAAATACTCCGCATAGGAAAAAATGACATTAGGGGAAAATATTTGTTTTCATGTCCCCTACAACCTCCCAGAGTTTGTCGGTTTAAATACTTTTCACCCTGTATATTGTATATTACCAGTCCCTCCCTATAGCTTATCACTATTCTTCTCGGAATTTCGAACATCTTGCACCATTTTACATTGTCGAATGCTTTTTCCGGGTCAACAAATCCTATGAACGTGTCTTGATTTTATTTGGTCTTGCTTCCATTATCAACGGCAACGTCAGAATTGCCCCTCTGGTTCCTTTCCATTTTCTAAAGCCAAACTGATCGTCATCTAGCACATCCTCAATTTTCTTTTCCATTTTCTGTGTGTTGTTCTTGTCAACAACTTGGATGCGTGAGCTGTAAGCTGATTCTGCGGTAATTCTCGCACTTGTCAGCTCTTTCTGCGGTAATTCTTGCACTTGTTAGCTCTTTCAGTCTTCGGGATTGTGTAGATAATATTTTTCAGAAAGTCAGATGGTATGTCCCCAGACTCGTACATTCTACAACCAACGTGAATAGTTGTATTGTTGCCACTTCCCCCAATAATTTTGGGAACTCTGATGGAATGTTATCTATCCCTTCTGCCTTATTTGATCTTAAGTCTTCCAAAGGTCTCTTAAATTCTGGTTCTAAGTTACTTCAAACCCGTCTTTGCAACTACTAAAATGCGTGTTTACCATGACGAATCAAAACATTATGGCCATCAGTGTAAGAGTTTGTTGATCCGCCTTTGGAGTGAAGTACAGTAGCGAATCTCCGTGGCACAGTTTCGACAAGTCCTTGGTAGGTTTCCGGAGGTATGTGGCTCCAGATAGCTACATCTACGCAAAGGTCACGCAATCCTCGTAAATTACGGGCAGGTGGTTTGTGACCGTGGAGCTGGTGCCCAGCAACGTGCCCGATGAGTTCCATCAAATTCAGATCAGGCGGATTGGGTGGCCGAGACATAATCATGAGTTTGCAGTGACGATCCTCGAGCCACTGCTGCTTTGTGACACAAGAAGTTACCTTCCTGAAACTTCCTGGCAGATTAAAACTGTGTGCCGGACCGAGACTCAAACTCGGGACCTTTGCCTTCCGCGGGCAACTGCTCTACCAACTCAGCTACCCAAGCACGACTCACACCCGTCCTCACAGCTTTACATCTGCCAGTACCTCGTCTCCTACCTTCCAAACTTTACAGAAGCTCTCCTGCGAACCTTGCAGAACTAGCAGTCCTGAAAGAGTCTCGGTCCGGCACACAGTTTTATTCTGCCAGGAAGCTTCATATCAGCGCACACTCCGCTGCAGAGTGAAAATCTCATTCTAGTTACCTTCCTGCAAGATGCCATCGTCGCCTGAGAAAACGTTAATCGGCTAAAAGCGCATCTGGCAAACGTTCCAACACAATGTCTGGCGATGTTTAATCGCAATTCACTAGACATTTTGCGCCGATTTGTGACTTTTGATGAAACTTGCAGCCACCATTACACAACAGAGTAAAAGCGTCTGTCAAAGCAACGGACAAAGGCTGCTGAAAGAGCATCGAAGAAGGCAAAGACCGCTTCATTAACTGGTAAGATAAATTTTCAGTAAGGTAATGGTCAGTACTTTTTGGGACTCCGAAGGAGTAAACCTCATAGATTACTTGCAAAAAGGAAAAATTATAACTGGACCCTCTTATGTTTTATTGTTGGACCGCTTGAAACTTACGTTGACTGAAAAAAAGACTAAGGTTGGCACGCAAAAAAGTGATCCTTTACGAGGATAATGCACCATCCCACACATCAGCGACAACAATGGCGAAAGTGCATGAACTGGACTTTGAATTGGATCCTCATCAACCCTATTCAACAGACTTAGCCTCAAGTGACTTCTTTCTGTACTCTGACTTGAACTTTTGGCATGCTGGGAAGAAATTTTCATCAAATGGGAAAATGATAGTGGCAGTTAACGATGAGATGAAAAATCTGGAGGATCGCTGAACAAAGTATGTATCCCTCGAAGGAAACTATGCCGAGAAGTAAAGTGAGTTGCTTAAGAAACAACATTTTTCTTGCTTTTTTTTTATCAGAATTATATAACTAACCAGGTATGAAGGGTGATTCACGAATATATGCAAATATTTTACTACGTTATCCTACAAGTAAAACTAAAGAAGAAAGTTCATATAAACATAGGTCTGCAAATGTTTAGTTACGGAGTTACGGCTAATAAAAGATTTTGCATGACGTTTCGCTAGTATGAAGCCATCACAAAACTGTACAAGGTTAAAGTAAAGCACGATTTCCATTTATTTTGTTGTTATTGGTCTGGTGACTCTAATAAAACACGTCCCAGACGTGTATCTGCAGTAGTTTTCCAGAATATCCAGGGAAAGAAAGATTATTACTTGCTCGAATTAGCCGAGCGGTTCTAGGCGCTTCAGTTCGGAACCGCGCGACTGCTACGGTCGCAGGTTCAAATTCTGCCTCGGGCACGGATGTGTGTGATGCCCTTAGGTTAGTTAGGTTTAAGTAGTTCTAAGTTCTATGGGACTGATGACCTCAGAAGTTAAGTCCCATAGTGCTCAGAGCCATTTGAACCATTTGCTCGCATTATGAATGCAACAGATGAAATTAAGAACAGCCCTGTGAAACTGAAACAAGCAACAAAATCTGTTCAGACACGTGCAGCTGAATGCATTGAACGCGGTGGAGGCATTTTTGAACATTTATTGTGAATGTATTGTGAAACTGTATGCACACTGTACAACTTCCTTAACACTGAGCTTTCTTTTTTCCGATTTAACACGAATTCAGATATGTGCTGTGGTATTAATAAAAGCAGATTATCTGACACATTCATACAGTATCAGTTAACGTTATTGCCATCATTTTTCCAAAATTAAATTCTCTACAACTTATTTTGAAAACTTTGTGCAGTTGTCTGGAATTTAAAAAAGCAATTGGGCCAAGTAGTTAATAAATTAAAAAATTTACGAAATTACGTCTTTGCTTCTATGGATGTTCAGGGAAACTACTGCAGATAATCAATAACAACAAAATAAATGGAAATCGTGCTTTACTTTAACCTTGTACGGTTTTGCGATGGCTTCATATTAGCGAAGTTGCTAAGTTCCAAGCAAAATCTTTTATTAGCCGTAACTCTTTAACTAAACATTTGCGGACCTATGTTTATATGAACTTTTTTCTTTAGTTTTACTTGTACAATAACATATTAAAATATTTGCATGTCTTAGTACATCACACTGTATGTTCAAAGTAATTCCAGCAGAAATTGTGTTACATTTCTCAGTGTCTTCTGTTGCTACCAATGCAGATTTGTGCCGCATTAAACATAGTGTCTGTTTGACTTGTTTTGTTGAATTTTCTCAAAATAACTTTGATCGGCCAGAAAATTAAAATGGTGCTGTTTTCTCAGAAGTAACATGAGCAGTTGTGTAAGAACAGTTATAACAATTTGTGGAATGGCATTTGACATCATACATACTGCCTGCGTGCAGAAGGCCAGAATAAGTAAGCGTGAAAAAGTTTTGTGTTACCCTGTAAAATTTGCTTTCTGTTAGGTACAACAGTGTTTGGGTGAACGATTCAGTTCTAGGCTGTGAAGATGGGTGATTATCTGCAGGTGACGCGCAGCAGACTTGGTGGAGGGACGCCCTCAGCAGCACGCGGGCCCCGGCACGTACGCCGCGCGGCACAACGGGAAGTGAATAACAGGGGGCGCGGAGCTGCGTGAACCGCTGCAGGGGGAAAGCGTCTAGCAAGTAGGACAACGCTGCAGCTAGATGGTCGTGGTGGTTAGTGTTTAACGTCCCGTCGACAACGAGGTCATTAGAGACGGAGCGCAAGCTCGGGTTAGGGAAGGATTGGGAAGGAAATCGGCCGTGCCCTTTCAAAGGAACCATCCCGGCATTTGCCTGAAACGATTTAGGGAAATCACGGAAAACCTAAATCAGGATGGTCGGAGACGGGATTGAACCGTCGTCCTCCCGAATGCGAGTCCAGTGTGCTAACCACTGCGCCACCTCGCTCGGTGCTGCAGCTAGAACAAGGAAGTTTAGGTGCAAAGATCTGACGGAAAAGGTGCTAAAAAGTTGTCAGTTCAAAAAGCGAAAACTTTGTTATGCCTCTGCCCAGTGTTTAACAGTGATTTGCGAAGTATGTATGCAGATAGGTCGAGAAGTAATTACGTCACAAACCGCCCAAGGGAATGCGCTCGTGCATTGAAAAAAATACCGGGCGATCAAATAGTCAGTATAAATTTGAAAACTTAATAAACCACGGAATAATGTAGATAGAGAGGTAAAAATTGACACACATGCTTGGAATGACGTGGGGTTTTATTAGAACAAAAAAAAAGTTCACAAAATGTCCGACAGATGGCGCTGGACAGCAAAACTGCTACCGTGACGGGTCAGAGGTATGCCGACATGTTACAGAATCGCATCATCCCCAGCCTGGCTGATGAACACCTGCTGGAACGTACGATGTTTATGCAGGATGGCGCTCCATATTGCTAGACGCGTGAAAGATCTCTTGCGCGCGCATCGTTTGGTGGTGATCGTGTGCTCAGCCGCCACTTCCGTCATGCTTGGCCTCCCAGGTCCCCAGACCTCAGTCCGTGCGATTATTGGCTTCGGGGTTACCTGAAGTCGCAAGTGTATCGTGATCGAACGACATCTCTAGGGATGCTGAAAGACAACATCCGACGCCAATGCCTCACCATAACTCCGGACATGCTTTACAGTGCTGTTCACAACATGATTCCTCGACTACAGCTATTGTGGAGGAATGATGGTGGAATATTGAGCATTTCCTGTAAAGAACATCATCTTTGCTTTGTCTTACTTTGTTATGCTAATTATTGCTATTCTGATCAGATGAAGCGACATCTGTCGGACATTTTTTGAACTTTTGTATGTTTTTGGTTCTAATAAAACCCCATGTCATTCCAAGCATGTGTGTCAATTTGTACCTCTCTACCTACATTATTCCGTGAATTATTCAGGTTTCAAATTTATACTGACTTTTTGATTACCCGGTATATTCAAACACGTCACTGAAGACCCTGGCCAACTTCAGTCACTCATTCTGAAAGCTATAAACAAAAAACTTTCAGAATATTGCTTCTCCAGTTTTCTCACGACTGTTTTCAGGTTGGAGCGACCGTGTACGAAATGAAGTTCATCTGGCAGAACATCTAAAAATGTGCAAGCAGCCTGAAAACTAATACAGAAACACGACAGCTTTCAACCGAGTACTCATCTCCCCATCAAGTGCAGATGAGCGAAGGTGGTAACGGAAGACGCTATAGTGTGTGATAGTTTTGTATTCTCCCAGCAGATTTTTCGATATTTTTAACGCAAAATTCAAAATCGTTCACCTATCAAAAGAATCAGCACAGATATTTGAAGTTATATGTCACTGACTTCTGATTTAAAATTGCAAATAACATGTGAGACCTGTGTGACTTTTGATACGTAAGCATTAGCCATACTCGGACCACAACACACTTTGTTGAAATTTTTTATCATGGTGACACTAACAGCCAAATTCCTTGAGAAAAGGGGCAAAAACATTGGCTTCACTTGTTCTTCATCCAGGGTTTCCACTACCATATTCCAAACATACCTCCTTCGCGGCACCCACCTCACACACACCTTCGTAGACAGTTCTGCGTGCAGGATATTATGCAC
Organism: Schistocerca serialis cubense; assembly: GCF_023864345.2. Taxonomy (NCBI): domain Eukaryota; kingdom Metazoa; phylum Arthropoda; class Insecta; order Orthoptera; family Acrididae; genus Schistocerca; species Schistocerca serialis. Next base: position 70,696,567 of record NC_064646.1, read on the forward strand.
TCGCCCAGGTGAGATGCCTACAGTCTCAGAAGTTCCACGAATTTTTATTCTGTGATCTTGCGTTACCATGCCATGGATTTTGTCAGTGATTCGCTTTGTGGCGACCTCACTTGGACGGCCGGAGCGCGCTTCGTCTTTGGTGCTTTTAAATTCATTTAATCCAAAAGTAAATGGTCGTCAGTGATGTTGCAGAGTCCGCGTGAACTTGCAGTTCTGTTTTGATATGCGTGGCAGTTCAACCCTTCAAATGAAAATGTTTAATTACAGCATAAAACTCCGTATTTCCAAGTGCAGTCGACACACATACCAATTGATATGGCTGACAACAATGACCTGTACGCTGTATTTTGTTGAACTTCTTTATACGGTCCTTGGAATAATCAAGCGCGACAAAAATGTTCCATTCTCTTAAGGAAATTAACAGACTCAACCAAACCATCCTCGAACATTCAGCATCGCGTACCTTACCGATTCCTAAATGGAAATGGGGACGAGATACACTTTCTTCTATTGTTCATCTCTTCGTGTCAGACATATCAGTGCACTGGAGAACCAAGAATTGTGTCTGCTGTCACAGTTAAGTGCGTAAAATCTCCGAAACAGCTATGCTTTATGATCTGCCGATACATCTCCAAATGAAACTGTCAGTGGCAAATTTCTTCCTTAAAAAAGTCCAATCGTATTGATTTGAATATCCCTCTCAAAAAACTGCGATATTTAGGGAATTCAGGGATACGTTCGAATGACAGCATAGGGGAAAAAAAATCAGAATTTTGGTCAAAACATACCAGTTTCGGCTTAGTGCTCCATTACTATAGTAAAATTCAACAAATTCAAGTTCTTTTGGCCTTCTCTCGTTACCACGACGTTCAGTGCATCTGCCTTAAACATTGTTCGCCGCAACAAACAGCTTAATACCTCGACAATGGTACCAAAAATAACGCTAGGCCTAATCAGTTTAACCCTTCACTTCGCACTTTGTTTAGAACACCACATAATTTTTTGTTGTATTTGAAATTGTCCAGTGACGTCAGGAAAAATGTTGAAAAAATTATACATTATTAATTTTGGGGGAAAACATGCACTGCCCAAGAGAATCAAAAGACTATTTTTTTCGAAATCCTGTAATTGTCTCCAACTGCTACGCATAAGTTTGAAATTTGGCTCATAGGTGCCTACAACATTCTTCTTTAGTGCTGCAAACGCGAGGCACCCTGCGACGCCGCCTTCGAGCTCGGCGATGCTTCGAACAACAATGTGTCGACATGCGAAAAAAGATCAGGGCTCAGAAGTTATTGTGATGTGTAAAGTGGGTGGCAACGTTGGCACCAAATTTCAATGCAATTCTGCCTAACTCCACCGTGGACGTGCCATGCGATAGGAATGTCGTCACATACCCTCTTACCCACATTTCACACCTTTTTTGACGCTTCTGTGATGGAGATCTGAAACGCGACACCCAGAACTGAAATCAAACCACTTTGTTATGAGTGGCTGAAGGAAATGTTTGAGACACACTGCTGCTCAGCATCCATACAAGAAAGGCCTTAGGCGATGGTATAAAGGGCGTCAATGAAGCCACCCCTTTCCTTGGGACGTTCATTCCCTTTCGTGGTCGAGAATGACAGTTTGCTGTTTTACGAGCAACAGGAAGACATTCTTGACAGTCTTGGATACTGCTGACATCACCGTGATGCTTCAGCCATTCTGTAAAGGACGTAGTGTGCTAGCAATACTATTGAATGAGATTTCACCTCTTTGTGGCTCTGTGTGATCGGAGTTTTCGGTCTGGTGTGAGGGTGGAAACTTAAGTGACAGTTGAAAACCGTTCAACGGAATTTGAATCAGTTATTCAATACTCCCGTTTCACGCCATCCTGTGAGATGATCATGGAGGAGTGCGAGATCGACACACGTCTGAAAATAACAGCAAGGTGTCCCTCTAACACTGCCCAGTTCGGCAAAACCATCAGTGGTACCTAACCACTTTTATTGAGAATTTTAAAAATGCATCTTTACAGAGAAAATCTGTGAAGTAGCACTAGGCTCCTGCAGGTAGGCAACCAATTAGCACCCATCCAATGCTAGTTGCTTGCCTGCAGGCATCTGTGACTGCTTCTCAGTTTTTTCCTCAACAAGGTGCGGGTTGCGGACAGCAAAAATGAGCTTGATGGTGAGACAATACAGTCCATAATGAAGGACAGAAAAAACCTTAGACAGATTTAAGAAAAAGAACAACAAAGAGGAAAGAACTATCAACTCAATTGCTGTGCATATCACATATACTACTTGTTGCCATATTTTTATGTATCTTAGAATTTTGCAACCTGAGGTTTAATATTGGTCAGCCATTCTGTCTCCTTTTAATTATAGTTTATCCAAGTGAATTTTTCTTTTGATGTAATACACAGAGAACATGAGGAACTGATGAAATGTGTGAGAGGGAATGGGAGTCTGATGGTCTTGGAAAGCTGGAATGCTGTAACATAAATATCAATAATGTGGTGTTGAAGAAAAACATGACATAGGAGAAAGATTTCTGAAGTAATGTGGGGTAAATCTCATGTGGTTGTCCCTGATGTATGCAAAATGACTCATGTGAGAGTGGAAATTGTAAAATGTTAAGAATAAGGCCGTTGAAGAGATGGTGCTGTCAAAATGCATCATGTTAATTTTAATTAGTGACAGTATTACGGAAAGGACAGATGGCTAATGACCACAGTCTCTGGCTGCTGAGACCAGATTGTGAGCAACAGCACATGATGGGAGAAGCAGTCTGGGTGTTGTGGGTAAGGAGGAGGCTAGGATGGAGAGGGGGAGAGATAGCAGGGTAGTGGTGGAGGATGGTGAAGTGCTGCTTGCGGAAAAATACAGGGGTGAGGTGGGGAGAGGGTACGGCAGCTAGATGCAGTCAGTAGGTTAGACAGAGGGTGGTAGAGTGGGGAGAGGGGGGAGGGGAGGGGAAGGAGAGAAGTAAAAAGATTGTGGTTCCATTAGTGGAATAGAGGACCATGTAAGGATGAAGTAGGAACAGGGAAGTACTACACAGTCGCTATGCCACTAACAGACCCACAGTCTTTTTACTTCTCCCCATTTCCTTGAAAGAAACGTGTTAGGTAACTGAAGTAATGCACGCACACTTGAAAGCTGTGCACATTAGCAGTGTGTTGTCATCCCCGAGAATGTGCCACAAAAGAGCAATACTGTGAACTTTCAATAGAGCCCGCCATGGGCAAGTGCCTATTTGAACCCTGCTGCACTATGCTCGCACTCAGTTATCATGGTATTACTGCTTGCATACATTTGCCTTATCTTACTGTGTTCAGTGTATGTTAAGGTGATTGGCATATGTGCCACAGTCCAATAAAGTTGTTCTAACATTTGTGGTTGCGTTGTGTGTCCAAGTTACAACACAAGTGACAATGAGAGTGGTTTTGTTCTCTGGGCGGTTTGCAGTCTCTGGTTGGCCCTCCCTTGCACCTATGATGTCTGACAGTGCTGCTGATGAGTTTTTATGCTGGCTGGTTGATCAACAAGTGGTTCTTACTGTGGCGTTTCAGCATCTCAGTCAACAGGGGGAGTCAAACCCAGGTATTGCAAATGCATGCCTCTGTTTTGGCCTGTTCCGGTCTGTCTCTGTCTACATTACCTGCCGCGTCACCCCTTGCACCTTCTGTTTTGCCTGTCATTACCCCAGTCATTTATCCCCCAACTATTTACAGCTTATGATGAGTCTGGTGAAGATTGGGAAGCCTATGAAAAATGGTTGCAGCAGTATTTTCATGTATTTGGATTGACTGATGTTGCCTTATGCCATGCTTTCTTTTTGTTTTGGTTATCACCTCACATGTATCAACTCCTTTGCGAATTGGCCCGCTTGCAGGAACAGTCTTCACTCTCATTTGATAACATGTGCAACCTTCTTTTGAAATACTAATGTAAACAGACACACATCTGCTGCTCATGTCAAGTTTTAATGGTGTCGCAAGAAACTAGAACATTCGTATAAGACTTGGGCAGCTGAGCTTCACGGTTTAAGCCATTGTTGTCACTTTGTCACTGATAGACATAAGGAGTCATATGCCAACCAAATGGTTGATGATGCAATCATTTGTTTGGCTCTCAATCATGAGGTGAACGGACCCTTCAATGCGAAACCCCCTCCAATGTTCTGACCGTTGCACAATCTGAGATATCGAAGGCTGCAGGTGCTCAAATTGAATTGTGGTACAAGGTTGCAGAAGTTTAACCCACTTGCTGTTGCTGTTTGTCAGACGATCCACAGGGGAACAATATAGTGGCAGCGGTCCGTGCATGAGCAAAACATCCAGCCAGCTGACCCAACTCACTGCAGCAGCCACGGTCACAGCAGCAGCACAGAAAGCCTGAAAATAAACAACAATGCAAGCGCTCCATGCTTCCCTTTTGTCCATTGTGTTTTGTCAGTCATGATAGGCTGGATTTCCTAAGTGGTGGGCTGTTTACTGCCAGTGCAACAAAATGGGCCACATTGCTCCTGTTTGTAATGCAAAATTCCAACAGCCTATTACAGATGTCGAGATGGATTTCAGTTGTGTGTCATGAATCTTTGTTGCACCCAATAAGCTTTTTATTGATATCAAAGTTTATCAGAGAATTTTGCAGATGCAAGTTGATATTGGTGCTGCCGTGTCATTATTCAACTTTCAAATGTACATGGACTTTGGTTCTCCCCCTTTAGTGCCATTGTCACATACATTAGTCACCTACAATAAACAAATCATTCTGATGTTAGGTAGTTTCTTGGCCCCAGTCACATACAAATCTGTGGTTCGTCCACTGACTTTTCAGGTGGTGAATAATCACTCACTGAAAATTTGTTAGGTTTGGACATCTTTAATCTTTTTGGATTTCCCATTTCTGATGAAATTAATCTTGTCTCTGGTCATGTGCCTTATACACAACTTGACACTTAATTCTCTGAATTTTCTTCCCTGTTTTCTGCAGGTTTGGATTGTGCCGATAATTTCAAAGCCCACATCACCATGAAACCTTCAGCCACAGACCCCATTTCTTTCAGGCTTGTCCAGTGCAGATGGCTCTCCGTGACCAGGTCAAGGCAGAGCTCGACCACCTCTGGGCCTCTGGGTCATCCAACCAATTGCATCCAGCAAATGAGCTACCCTCTTAGTCATTGTCAAGATGATGTTGGGATGGTTACTCCTTTGCACTGATTTCAAAGTTTCTGTCAATGCTCAGTCTACCATTGACACATATCTCTTGCTGCACCCTGATGAACTTTTTGCTGAGCTCATTGTTGGCCAATATTTTTCCAAGATTGACCTCTCCAATGTATATTTGCAGCTTACCGTTGATGCTGACTCTCAATGGCTCTTGGACATTAACATGTCTTTTGGCTTGTATCAATACCTGTGGTTACCATTTTGTGTGGCCAGCACCCTGGCAATTTTTCAACCGTTTCTCGAACAACTCACAGGGTCTGTGCCTGTTCGTGCTAACTATGTTGATGATATTGTGGTGTCTGGCTCCTCCACTGCTGAATATCTCAACAGCTCACATATGCTCTTTTCAATGTTACAGGCTGCCAGGTTAAAACAGAATTTGGAAAAGTGCTGCTTCTCTCACCCTTCTATTGTTTATCTTGGGTTCTAGGTGTCTAGTGCTGGTATCAGACCCCCTTTGTCAGAATGTCCGTTCTGTGTCCTACATCGGTCAAGGAACTCCAGGTCTTTTTAGGTAAGAATGCTTATTATCATCAGTTTTTACCAGGGGTAGTGTTGGTTGCACAACTGTTACATGCCTTGCTGCCTGAGGGGATATCTTTCCACTGGTCACTGGTGTGTGAAATGGCATTTTCCAAACTGAAATCTATGTTACAATCTGTATCTTGCCTGGTAACGTACCTACCGGGTCAATATTTAGTGATAACAACAGATTTAGCCCAGCATGGGATGGGGGGCAGTGTTAGCTCATAAATATTCTGATGGCTCTGAGCGGTCTATTGCATATGCATCAGAGATGCTTAAATTGGCTCACACTAAATATTCACAAACAGAGAAAGAAGCCCTCACCGTTATTTATGCCTTAAAGAAGTTTCATGTTTTCCTGTACGGTGTAAAATTCCATCTCCTCACAGATCACAAGCTGTTAGTTTTGCTCTTTAACTCCTCAGCGTCATTTCCAGACAAAGCAGTGCATCACCTTCAACGTCAGGTGTTGTTCCTCTCTCGGTACAACTGCTATGTATTGCTAAACATGTGGACCCTGCCGTTCTCTCCCATCTTCCAGCCAGTCTGAGCCAGTTTTTGATCAGGAGGAGTTACTCTGTTTCCACTTGATGAACGCGCTCAGTGAACTGTTGTCAGTTTCCCAATCACTTGGTCATGCAGGCTAGTGCTACTGATCTGATTTTACGGAAAGTGGTACACTGCATATAACATGGCTGGCCTGAGGCCCTAACCACCATGCGTTTCAGCATTGTTTCTCTGTCACTGGTGGTGTTCTATTTCTTTATATGGATTATTCAGCTCCTCACATAGTGGTTCCCTCTGCTCTCCATTCGGAGATCCTGCAATTGCTGCATGCTGATCACTGGGGGTGTCACACACCAAGGCATTAACCCACTGTCATGTTTTTTGGACTGGTTTGGACAGTGACATCACTCATTTGGTAATGACATGTTCTCAACGAGCATCACAGCAAGCTGCCCTGTGAGCAACAGTGTCTCTGTGGGTGCAGCCTTTGCAGGTCCGGGACTGTATCCACATCTATTTTGCCGACCCTTTCCTTAAGGCATGCTGGCAAATAGTAACTGATGCAGTCTCTCGGTTCCCACATGCTGTTCATTACCTGTCCACTTTGGCCTCTGCCACCATGGCAGCCCTGTCAAAATTTTTTTCCATCAAAAGACTTTCAGCAACATTGGTCTCTCATAACAGGCCTCAGTTTGTGTCGGAGGAGTTTGCCTGTTTCTGCAATGCCCACGTGTTTTGCCACATTTTCCCCCCGCTTTTCTACCCACAGTCCAACTGTGAGGCCAAAAGGTTAGTTAGAACATTCAAAATGCAAATCAAAAAATGCATTACTCAGTCCCTGCCTGATGTTGCCTGAGATCAGTTTCTGTCTTCCTGTCAGTTCATGCCATTCGGCAACAACAGCCCAGCAGAAATGCTCAAAGATTGTCAACCCTGGCCACTCCTGCATCTCCTGTGGTCCTGCCACGGACTCCAACCTGTGCAACCATCATCCTGTTTCCAGCCTGGGGTGGCTGTCTGGGCACATGGGTTTGGTCATCACCCAAAATGGATTCCTGCCATCATCTCCTGATGCCGTGGCCACTGTCTCTATGATGTCCATATGGAGGAGGGTCTCTGTGCACATCATCACAACCAGATGCACCTGCACATGGACGACCAGACAACCCTGGCTGGGGCACTGACGGTGCCACGCCAGCCTCCATCACCCAATGGGTCATCTGAGTCTACTGGGTCTCTGCTGTGACATATGAGGGGTCCTCCATCACCAGTGGATGAACATGGCACAGCTTCTCCAATACCGTTATCAGTACCAGAACCGTCTCCCCTGCCTGCTCAGTCAACTGCAGGGGCATCCTACTGTATGGGTTGTTACGAAAAGATGGACTGCACTGCTGCCTACCCATGCCCCAAGTACTTTCAGCCATATCCCCTCGTATCAGCACATCATCTCAGTGAGAGCCTCACAGAAAAAGAAGTCATGGACATCTTGTGAATCTGAGCTGTTCCCCAAGGGGAGAGGAATGTGAATGTGCGCACATTGGAAAGTCATGCACATTAGCAGTTTGTTGTCTTCCATGAGAGTGTGCTGTGAAAGAGCAAATAGTAACTGATGCATTCTCTCGGTACCCCCCACCCCCCACCCATGGGCAAGTGTCTATTTAAACCCTGCCATGCTATACTCATGCTCAGTTATTATGTTATTACTGCTTGCATACATTTGCCTTATCTTATTATGTTCAGTGTATATTACGGTGATTGGTGTACATGCTACAGTCCAATAAAGTTGTACTATCATTCTAGGTCATTTGTGTGTGGAAGTTACAACAGTAACATTTCAGCTTACTGCCACTGTTGTTTAGTATGTATGTTACAGAAAAAATGGTGGAAAGGAAACAACATTTCAAATTAGAAATAGATATTTCAAAAGAAGCATGTCCCAGTGCTAAGATTAACAGACAAAATAGTCCTGCTGGTAAAAACTAAAGAAACTTTATGGGAACTGTGTAACGGTTAGAATACTTGGCACAGGATTTTGATTAATGATTAACAAAGCAAATACAGAGCTAGTGAAAAATAGTAGCAAGGAGTGATTTATTAAGTAATCGATATTAGGGAAGGCATTGTAGATAAATTCACCCATCTGAGATGCAAGATAACAGAAAATTGCCGAAACAAAGGAACATGAAAAGCAAATAGGGACCATCAGATAACGATTTTGTCAGTAAGTATTCTGCTGGTTTCAAATACTGACATATAATCAAAAGAGAAGTTTCTGAATCTTTATGTCTGGTGCATCATATGGAAATGAAATAGGGATTGTGTGAAAAGTGGTGAAGCAGAAGCCAAAAGCAATTAAATTTTGATACTAGAAATTAATTGAACAAACACAGTGTGAAATAAAATGAAGGGTTAGTCAGAAAAGGGACAGGGGGAGCAGTCTAAATAAAACACATTAGCAAATGATGCATCAGGAATAAGATTAAATGTACCACAAGGCTTGGTAATTGGGCTGTTTCTGTTCTTGTCTACATAAATTATTCATCCAGGACAATTGGGGATCCTTCAAAAACAATGATGTTTGCTGTTAACGTAAGTGTATTAATAATCTGCCTAAACAGACTGCCTAGACAGACTGGAGAATAATGGAACAGGCTTAGGATTGATTCACAGACAACAGCTTACCTCTTAATAATATAAAAAATGGCATTATCCAATTCCAAGCAAATCGAAATGATTTACAGATGACAGAAGTAGAGGTCAATGGGCAAACATCAAATGAGGCTTTGTGTATGATGTTTATAGGCATCCAGATGAATAATAAATTTTGGTGATGCCGGCTTGTGAATAAGTTGACTAAAAAACGTGATTACCATCTGTTGTTAAGTCATGCGAAGATAGCTCAGCTGCTAAGAGCTTTGCCAGAGAAAGGCAAGGTTTGGGTTTATGTCCTGGTCTGTCTCACAGTTTTAATCTGATAAGAAATTTCAAAAACAGCACACACTTCACTGCAGAGAGAAAGGTCCATTGTGCAAAAAACATGTTCCAACATTAATTTTGTATAATTGTACTGATAATCAATAAATTTGTATCTTTTCCAATCAATATATTAATAAACACGAAAAAAAGTTTAATTTGGTACAGGAAAGGCAGTTGTTGTCATGGCTTCCAATGGCTCTTCAAACATATCTAAGCAGTATTGTACTTCACTGATTGCGCAACACACTATTACAAAATGTTAATTTATAAGGTGCTAATATGTGAAATAAGGGAAAGAAACCATGGTGAGACTCGTAGCCACAGGATTATGCATTTGGGTTTTTGTGTGTGTGAATGTGTGTACCTTTTTTTAGAAAAAGAGCAAGAGCTCAAAAACAAGTGTCATTAGTGCTTTCTGTTCATACACATGTGTGCCACACATCAGTCTACTGTAGGTGAGTGGTTGCCTTTCCCCTATTTTACAATTTCTTTTAGAAAGGTATGTGGCAGAACAGTCTTTATTATTACTGGAATGCAAATGCTTATGTAACAGGACAGATTATGAGGAATTTGGCTTTTATTGCCATAAATAATGTGTGTTTGCTATCAAATACATCAGCATTAATGAGCCTGTTTTTCTCTTACAGGAATTATATAGCCATTCATTTTTTATTTTTTACAAATTCAGATACTTAGTTTTTTCTGTAACAGGATATATTAATGATGGTTAGAGCCTCTTTGCTACTCTCGTTAGCCCATTCTTGACTGTTTTGTACTACTTAAATGCACAGAAAATGCTGAAATGTCAGAAAGAAGTTGTATCCTACAAAGAAAAGCAGGGCAGATTAACTAAATGCATAAATTACTGTATTTTTCCAGTCCAAAGTGCAGTAAATCTTATTTTTTTATATTGTCCTATGGTAAAAATAAAGTCTTGCTCATTCACAGCTTTGTATAGATTTGAGCGCATGGAAATATATTACAAAGTCTGTATTTGTTCACAGTCACATTTATCATTTTCAATGTAACCCATTTCACAATATTTCTCTTGTATTGTCCACTCAGACAAATTTCTTAAAAATTATGTAACTTATATTCTCTTAACATTTCAAAATAAAACTTTCATTATTTTTTTGCTGTAGGGTAACACAGAATTTTGGCGAAGAAAAATTCGGACGTTTCATGGACTCATTGATTTGAATCATGATGGTGTAGTATCAATGGATGACTTTAATATTTTGGCAGACAGATTCATTAACCTGGGACACCTGACAAAGAAACAGGAAGAAGAGTTCAGAGCAGCTCTTCAGGTATTATAAAGTATTTTTAACAATATTCAACACAAAGCTAGTCAAACAATTGACTTTAGATACTTTTTCACTGCAATCCCATGAAACTACAGATGCTATTAGCATTACAGAAATACATCTGGAAATAACTTAAGACTGTTTGTATGGAGTAAAATGCTGTTGTTATTGCTGATACTAAATCTGTTTTTCCCAGGTGGTGTGGGAAGAGCAATGGGGTATTGCACACCCATATAACTTGGTTACCACAGAACAATATTTGGAGAATATGCATCATGTGATCAATGACAAGTCCCTTAAAAGGAAATCACATCATTTTCTTCCGCATCTCTTCAAGGTACGTTATGCACTAACACATTTTCATGTGCTGGTTGCATAATTTGCAACTTTTTAATTACAAAAATAATCCATTTGCACAATTTTCTGTTCTGAAATTTTTCATAAATGTTTGTTATCTACAGTAGGCATACCTTGGTACTTGATACAGTAACTGACTGTAATGTCAACATTCTAGTCAGAGAACACTTAGACGCTTTCCTTATATTTTGTGAAAAGGTTTACAGATACACTGTGAATTAAATTGCTTCATGAAAATGAATACTGTATAAGAAGAAGACTGAGTTACTGACCAATACTTACCTTAAAGAGGTGGAAAAAGGTAGGAAATTGTGTCGTATGAGTGGTGTCTGGAAAGTAGTACCGGTTTGTTCCAACACCACCACAGCACTGATGTTGCTCTTCTGCATATTCACAGTCATCTCTCTGGATCATTTCCTTCGATTGACACCATTACAGCTGGATTCTGTTGTGTTTACATTTGTTGCTGATTTTTCAAAATGTTTAAGATGGTCTCTGAGCCCACAGACAGTGAAGTGCATTCTGTAATATGATTTTTGAGTGCAAAGAATTTTAAGCCTGCTGAACTTCATCTTGTAAAGATTTATGGTGAAAATGTAATGACTGGTGGAATGGTGAGAAAGTGGGTGAGACAATTCAATTATAGATGAACCAATGTTTATAGGGTGGGTGGCCTTCTGTCATCAATGACAGTTTGGTTGAGAAAGTGAATGACAAAATTAGTAAAGTATGGTTCACAATAAGAATGCTTTGTGATCAGTTTCCACAAATTTCATAAACAGTTTTGGATAAGATTGTCAATCACTTAAATTTTCAGAAATTGTGTTCCCGTTGAGTTCTGAAAATGCTTAAGTGTGTCCACAAAAATGAAGCGACTTGGCAGTGCTTTGACATTTCTTACCCAATGCAGTGATGAGGGAGACGAATTCGTAACAAAACTGTGACCAGTGATGAAACTTGGATTGCTCATGTCACTCCAGACTCAAAACAACAGTCAGTTGAGTGGCGGTACTGATTATGCACCAAAAGACAAAAATTCAAAACAATTTTGTCAGCACAAAAAACATGTGCACTGTGTTCTGGGACAGGCAGGGTATTCTGCTTAATGAGTTCTTTCCCATAGGTCAAATTGTCAGTGTAATATTATTATGAAAAAAATGAGAAAATTCCAGCATACAGTTCAAAACAAAAGGCATGAAAAAAATTGAGAAAATTCCAGCATACAGTTCAAAACAAAAGGCATGGAATGCTGAGTCAAGACGTGTTGCTTCATGACAATGCACGTTCTCATTGTGCTTGTGTCATTCAAAAGATTACTCAGCAATTCGGTTGGGAGCAGTTCAATAACCCATCATAAAGCCCCCATCTCACACCTTCCAGCTACCACTTTTTCTTGAACTGGAAGAGTGATTTTGGAGGAAGACACTTTGACAGCTATGATGGTGCAAAAAACTGTTTTCAGAAGTGGCTGTCTTCACTGGTGGCATCTTTCTATGAAGAGGATATAAAAAAGTTGGTGTCCTGCTGTGACAAATGCCTGAACGATGGTGACAAATATATAGAAAAACAGTTTAAGAAGTTCTCTTTCTTCTGGAAATAAGTTTTTGTTTAAAAATGTTTTACGAGCTTTTTTTCCAAAATGGTGCTTACATTCCAGACATGCCTTTCACTTGGGATTTTGCCTCTCAGCGATTTATACTTATCATCCATTCTGTCTCCTTGAGAGTTTATAACTTTTTCAGATGATATTTCCTTCTTAATTATAATAATTACAAAGTGAACCAGAACTCCACTGATAAACTTTCAGAAACTGTTCAGGGACTCCTTATGAATATCTTGGTCTAAGGGACCCATGGTCTCAGTCAGCTCATTGCAGAATTACTGCATTTCTTTTTGTTTCTCTTCCCAGTCAACTTTGTTCTGTATCACACTGACAATATCTGCAAAAGATTGAAAATGATTATATTATGCACTGTGTGTCTCTTCACTCTCAAACTTGTGTTCAGTAATGAGCTGTTCTTCCAGTGACACTAATTACACTGAGGTACTTATGCATCTGAGGATTGTTGCATAACTCTGTATTGTGCGTTATACATTTTGGTTATTGCCTATAACAGGCTTCTTCACATTTTTAAAGGTATTTTCACTGGAAAAAGGGTGATCATGGTAACAAACCAAATAAATAATAATCACGCTCTGTAATATGCTGCCAGAGACCAAAGGCCCTTGCACCAAAATACTCAGAAGGTACCCCTGAGCAACCTCTGAAGTTTTCAGTGGAATTCTGGCTCACTCTGTATAAAATTATGACACAGAATTGCTGGCCAGTACTTAATTTCAAGACAAATTTCAGTACCACTTATAAATACATACACTATGTGATCAAAAGTATCTGGACATCTGGCTGAAAATGACTTACATGTTTGTGGCACCCTCCATTGGTAATACTGGAATTCAGTATGATGTTGGTCCATCCTCAGCCTTGATGACAGCTTCCACTCTCGCATGCATACATTCAATCAGGTGCTGGAAGGTTGCTTGGGGAATGGCAGCCCATTCTTCATGGAGTACTGCACTGAGGAGAGGTATCAATGTCGGTCGGTGAGGCCTGGGATAAAGTTGGCATTCCAAAACATCCCAAAGATGTTTTATAGGATTCAGGTCAGGACTCTGTGCAAACCAGTCCATTACAGGGATGTTATTGTCGTGTAACCACTCCACCAAAGGTCGTGCATTATGAACAGCTGCTCGATTGTGCTGAAAGATGCAGTCGCCATCCCTGAATTGCTCTTCAACAGTGGGAGGCAAGAAGGAGTTTAAAAAATCAATGTTGGCCTGTATTGTGGTAGCGTCACACAAAACAACAAAGGTTCAAGCCCCCTCCATGAAAACACAACCACACCATAACACCACCACCTCTGACTTTTACTGTTGGCAGATGACGTTCACCAGGCATTTGCCATACCCACACCCTGCCATTGGATCACCACATTGTGTACCATGATTTGTCACTCTACACAACATTTTTGTACTGTTCAGTCGACCAGTATTTATGCTCCTTACACCAAGTGAGACATCGTTTGGCATTTACTGGCATGATGTGTGGCTTGTGAGCAGCCGCTTGACCATGACATCAAAGTTTTCTCACCTCCCACCTAACTGTCGTGTACCTGCAGTGGATCCTGATGCAGTTTGGAATTCCTGTGTGATGGTCTGGATAGGTGTCTACCCATTACTCTGTCAGTCAACAGATGAGGTCGGCCTGTACGCTTTTGTGCTGTATGTGTCCCTTCAAGTTTCCTCTTCAATATCACATTGGAAACAGTGGACCTAGGGATGTTTAGGAGTCTGGAAATCTTGCATACAGACATATGATACAAGTAACCATGTTCTAAATCTGTTAGTTCCGCGGAGTGCCCCATTCCGCTCACTCATTATGTCTAATGACTACTGAGGTTGCTGAAATGGAGTACCTGGCAGTAGGTGGCAGGACAATGCAGCTAATATGAAAAACATATGTTTTTGGGGGTGTCAAGATACTTTTGATCACATAGTGTATAAAAGTACACACAGTTACCAAGCCTTCAGGATTAATACACTCCTGGAAATTGAAATAAGAACACCGTGAATTCATTTTCCCAGGAAGGGGAAACTTTATTGACACATTCCTGGGGTCAGATACATCACATGATCACACTGACAGAACCACAGGCACATAGACACAGGCAACAGAGCATGCACAATGTCGGCACTAGTACAGTGTATATCCACCTTTCGCAGCAATGCAGGCTGCTATTCTCCCATGGAGACGATCGTAGAGATGCTGGATGTAGTCCTGTGGAACGGCTTGCCTGGCGCCTCAGTTGGACCAGCGTTCGTGCTGGACGTGCAGACCGCGCGAGACGACGCTTCATCCAGTCCCAAACATGCTCAATGGGGGACAGATCCGGAGATCTTGCTGGCCAGGGTAGTTGACTTACACCTTCTAGAGCACGTTGGGTGGCACGGGATACATGCGGACGTGCATTGTCCTGTTGGAACAGCAAGTTCCCTTGCTGGTCTAGGAATGGTAGAACGATGGGTTCGATGACTATTCAGTGTCCCCTCGACGATCACCAGTGGTGTACGGCCAGTGTAGGAGATCGCTCCCCACACCGTGATGCCGGGTGTTGGCCCTGTGTGCCTCGGTCGTATGCAGTCCTGATTGTGGCGCTCACCTGCACGGCGCCAAACACGCATACGACCATCATTGACACCAAGGCAGAAGCGACTCTCATCGCTGAAGACGACACGTCTCCATTCGTCCCTCCATTCACGCCTGTCGCGACACCACTGGAGGCGGGCTGCACAATGTTGGGGCGTGAGCGGAAGACGGCCTAACGGTGTGCGGGACCGTAGCCCAGCTTCATGGAGACGGTTGCGAATGGTCCTCGCCGATACCCCAGGAGCAACAGTGTCCCTAATTTGCTGGGAAGTGGCGGTGCGGTCCCCTACGGCACTGCGTAGGATCCTACGGTCTTGGCGTGCATCCGTGCGTCGCTGCGGTCCGGTCCCAGGTCGACGGGCACGTGCACCTTCCGCCGACCACTGGCGACAACATCGATGTACTGTGGAGACCTCACGCCCCACGTGTTGAGCAATTCGGCGGTACGTCCACCCGGCCTCCCGCATGCCCACTATACGCCCTCGCTCAAAGTCCGTCAACTGCACATACGGTTCACGTCCACGCTGTCGCGGCATGCTACCAGTGTTAAAGACTGCGATGGAGCTCCGTATGCCACGGCAAACTGGCTGACACTGACGGCGGCGGTGCACAAATGCTGCGCAGCTAGCGCCATTCGACGGCCAACACCGCGGTTCCTGGTGTGTCCGCTGTGCCGTGCGTGTGATCATTGCTTGTACAGCCCTCTCGCAGTGTCCGGAGCAAGTATGGTGGGTCTGACACACCGGTGTCAATGTGTTCTTTTTTCCATTTCCAGGAGTGTAGTTCCGTCCTTAGGGAGAAGAGAGTTCTTCACTTGTCCTCAAAATATGTGGATCCCTGTTGTCCCGTGGCCTGAGTAACCTGCCCTCACTTTTTAACTTTCCCCAGGCTACAACTCTCTCCTTCCCAACAAATGCAATATTAGTTCTGAAAGCAAGGATAATGCATGTACTGCTTGTTATACATATCTATTGACAGTACTGACAACTAGCCTGAAGGTAAGTACAGGGTAGCAATTTTGTTTCATAAATTTAGTTTCCTCAAGAGACTCTTCCTTTTGATACGTTGTACCAGCTGTCCTCCAGTAATAAGAGATTTGAAACAGTCAAGCTATGAGATAAAGAAGTCATTTTCTTGTTGTTCATAGTTTGTATTTCCATTTCACAACTGCCTGTTTGATTATATGTTGCCTCTTGATGTGTTGCGCATCCTGAGGCCATGCAAGAAGTAATTGTGTTAAATAAAAATCAACACCACTAAGCTACAGCAAGTCTTAAAAAATATTAACTGTCAAAATTTGAGACAAACTTGAAAACTGTAAGCTAATTAATCTTTACAGTAGCAAATAAATACAACCCTTTGCCACTGCTGATGAACTTAACTATATTTTAAAAAAATTATAGTTGTTGAATATTTTTATCTCCTTTTTGTCTACAACCATGTTCAAAAATTTATATCATTGAATACAGTGTGTTTTAATATATCAGGGGAGTATGATATTCATGAAGAAAAGCTGTTTGACTATTACTAGGAAGGTTGTGCCACTTTGTACCCTATAAGAATATACGAAGACACATAACACGCAGGAAAGGAATATAAAATAACTTTCTTCTATGCTTGACAATGTGCCTTATCAATAATACTGTTGAAGATGTGACCTTGTCACAGTTTATTACACCTGTTCTTTATCTCTAACAAAAACCACTAAACAAACAAATTACCATGGTAAAGCAAACAATATGTCAATAATGATGTGATTGTTCGCCTGTCCTAGCCCTTTTATAGTTGGTTAATGGAACAGTTACAGAAGCTGATCAAAAGAAAATTTACTTTGAGCCTTACAGACTTGTGCAGTATACAACAACATTTCTAATTATTGTAACATCCAAAAAGACTGGCCTGAAAGAAGTAAAATTCAACTCTATTTCTGCAGAAATGTCTGCTATCTAGCAGTGTTTCTGGACTCGAGCATTACATACAAGAATGTTGCTCTCCCAGTGGCAAGACATTAAAGTAACAAAATATGCCTCATGGTTTTACAGAATGGTTATTGTCTTTTATCTCTGACTGCTTCCTGTCATATGAATCAAAAGGCATATACAAGAACTAAGAACATAGATTTCCTGAAAGTTACAGTTTTGGTGTCCCTCTTGTTCAATGTTTACACTCCTGACACACTTAGTATATTCTTAGAGAAGGTGAAAGTTCTTCAGTATGATGCATGTTTCTACTTCAAGGGTGTACCTCCAGAAGGGTGTGGGATTCAAATGATTACTACAATATCTGCACTCAAAAAATGCCTTACAAGAAAGATGCCTATGGAACATCCCTGCAGCTAACTTTTCCTGTAGTTTTCTTTCCAATTTGCACTGACTCTTTCTAAGGTAGTTGAACTGTGCCATGTCCCTGTAAAGAAATTGTGAAATAGGACTCATGATCTATTAATGTGGGAGATGCACATAAGTCACATGCTGACAGAGTGGTTACCAACGTAATCATATCAGTGATAAGATTTCGGTGGTGCTGAGCATCTGGTCAGCTCCATAGCCCCACCAGTAGATGGTACACCCAGTCATTCATTAACCCTTGAGCGAGTGTGCCTATATATAAAGTGAGCCAGTCACAAATGACATTGTCTTGTACTGTTCCATTGTTGTTTTACAATTGCAAGCCTGTACCTATTCTTTCATTATTGCTTCACCCAACATACTGCTATGTTATGCTATCAAATGTCCAAGTGAGCAGCAGCAGTGTAAAATAAACAGTGAGGTAGATGAGAAAATATTTATGGTCCGTGCAAGAAAATGACTCAGAATCCAAGCTAGCAGTGCAGTCCCACAGTGAGGCAGTTGTCTGTGAGATAATAAGCAATTGAATAAACAGCTGGCTGGGATCTGATGCAACTGCACTGTTTAATGCTGCGAATGGGTCATTAATATGGGATAACACTTGTATGTATAGTGAACTATTGTATGTATAATGAACTATTTATATAATTAATTTTAATTTTACTATTGTTTAGTGAAATAGTGATTTAGCTCGCATAATGTAAGTTTATTTCATCATTGTTTGATTAAATTAAGATTAAACTGTGATTCTGTTCTTATTTGTTTACCTTGGTAACATAACAGATGGCGCACCTGTCCAAGGGTTAAAGGAGTATCTGTTATGGACCTGCATTGGAAAATTGTTTTGAGAGAATTAACAACTGTCAATACAGAGTGGCAGGTTTCTGTGGGGGCAATCCAGTCCAGTCCACTCCTCTCCAGCCAATGCACAGTTAGTTTAAGCACCCAAAACTCCAACTGTAACTCCAAGCCAATTTTCTTTTTAAAAGAGCTCCAAATGTATAAAATAACCTCAGACCAATTATTTCAAATTTGACTAAAAATGCTTCACTGGACACTTTGAGATAGCTAGGATTATTACTCCTCTAGTATAAACACATTTACACATTCAGGAGATCTCTGGGAAAGCTAACTCAACTAAAAATCTTTAATATACCATTCCAACTAATATCTGTCGTTTCTTCTGAATATTGTGCCGACATAAATAGCAGCATTATGGTGCAGTCTTTAAGACAGAATCCACAAATAGTCAATATCCTCACTAAAGGCTTTGAAACTACCAGCTCTATTGGAAGGGCATTCTACAACCCAAAGTTGTTTTATTCAACAGACACAGACCTCATGAATGAGGAATTTGTAGCCATACTAGAAGCTGTACATTTATGTTTGTTAAGACAACAGCTCCATAAATTAAACTCAGTGATTCGCTGTTGGCCCTAAGAGTTCTAAAGAAGTAATTCTTGACCCTTCCTGATTTACACTGCGAGATGTTGGGTGTTCTGCCAGACATCAGTGTCATCCTTGCACAATGTCTCGACAACGTGGTTCATTTCCTTCATCAATCCTTTCCTTTGTCATAGCTTGCCCAGCTTCTTGATATTCCTGTACCTCTTCTGCCCATAGTGTCTCAACCCTTTGCTTTGTCAGAGTTCTTCTGCTTCTTAAAATGTCAATATATTGTCACCATAGAGTCTCTACTGCCTGGCGAACACAAGTCACACTGTTTAAGTATTGTACATGGATGACACATATCTGGCAGAACACCTGATGCCGCAAGATTTCATTTCTAAAGAACTTTAGTGCCAGGAGATAGAAAACCTTATTGTATACAGGATCAGTGAAGTGCTGCTACCAATGTGTGAAAAAGACATATTTGTTATCATCACCTGGAAGAAACCACATATTGGAATTATCAGTAATGAATTGTTGATCATGGAGCCAAAGAAACTGCTCTTGCAGCAGATGTCACTTGGATTGAATTTCTAATTATGGATTATAGGCATGCATTATTTAGAGATATGATACAAGATGTCACTGTAGATAATCACATCTAGCGCAATACATCCAAGATGTGTACAAAAAGCAATTATCCATGATGTGCAAGATTTGTGTACTGGCCATATGAATAAACTGGCAGTATGTTGCAAACTAAAAGTTATAAAATGAAAAGAAACCCTACTTGAAAGGTGTGCACAACTCTGGGGCCATAAAAGTGACTGTTAGGTAAACCTTAGTCACTAGCAACCTATTAAAAAAATGCAGAAAGGTGAAAGAAAATGCCAGTATGCTCCATCATCAAAGGTGTGTTCAAGTGGCACTGAACAAATGGCCTACAGGAATGAACTTGCAATACCATTATAATTCGGACTGTAAAGGGAATACTGCTTGCAAGTGATGTGTGTGTGGAATCAGTGGCCTCGGTTTTCCTCAGATTATTCCAAGTATTTGCTGTAATGATTTCTAACAATAGGCTGTGGTTGCCAGCTTTCCCATTTTGTGCCCATTCTTAGTACTTTCAAGTTAACATATTATAGAGATACTTTATAATGATTGTTATTATTGTTATTATCACAATAATAATACTAAATAATAAATGATCTACCAAAGTATCAGAAATAATGGCAAAGTTAAGCTTACTATTCTTGGGTACCTCTTCTGAATGAATGAGAACATGCTTACAAAGCAAATATTGTTCTATATCTGGAAAAAAGAAGTTGACAATAGCATAGATTACACAGTATTACAAGAACTAGAATGAAACACTATCAAATAATTGTATATGACATAAAGAACCTTTTTAGGATATAATAACAAGGCTTTCAAGGACAAAAGTGCCATAAGAAATGGGAACAATATAAAGCATGGTCTACATTCCTGTGCAATAACATGATACCCATAGTCAAGACTAAGTGTAGCTTATTTTCTTCTCAGTTTTCTTAATAGCTCACAGTAAGATTCGGTATTGATTGTCCTTTCACATCCCATAAAACACACATACAGTAAAGAATTACTGTTTCAAAAAATTGTATCCATATGGACTTATAAAGCTTGGCTTGTGGGTTTTGGTTTGATGTGTGAGGCAATAGAAACACACACCACTGACTGACATTGTGTCTCCATGTTACCATTGGTAAACTACCTCTCACCATCAGTCATAATTCTGTTCAGTAGGGCTTTTCCTTCCACATCATAAAGGAGAAGAAAATCTAGACAAGCAGTAATTCATTGACATTGCAGTTTTCTGAAAGGATGCTTGGAACCCAACAAGCAAGGAACTTATGGTATACTAATTATTTAGTCACAACCTCATTCAAAACACCCATAGAAAACTGCAGAAAGTTGTGTGGCACTAAAGATATCATGTAATACAGGTTTTCACAAGGTTTTCATCAATTTTCTGTAGTAGTTCATAGTTGACAACAAACAGATACACGCTTGATGTCTTCTTGAATTTTCATCCTTTCTTTTAACACCTTCACGGAACACTTAGTTCACATACAACGCAAACTTCATGATAAATTTCAATAGATGAGAGTAAGTTGTTCTTTTTTTCCACTGAAAACTATACTACAGAACAAATTTCACAATTGGTGGGATTTGCAATTGCAACATTAAATTTGAAAGGCTGTTGCAGGCGACTGGGAAGAAATGTGGCTTTCTCACTATCACAAGTCTAAGCACACTGACCTACTGCATGAGTCAGTGTACAGTGTATTGAATGTCTCCTGCCCCCCCCCCCCCCCCCTCCCCAGCTACTTCTCTTGCTACATAAAAATGGATTTTACTTTCCAGAGAGCTCTCATAACATCCCATTGGATCTTCAACCACAAGCTGTGCTTCTCTACAGCTCGGAATAAAAACTGACCAGAAGCAAGATCGAAACTGAACTCTCTCTAATTACCTCACAATCTAATTACAGATGACCAGTCTTACAACTGTTGTTGCATTTTTCCTATTCTTCTACTGATTACACATGGTAACTTCTCACATATTGATGCAGCTATGGTTTGTAAGTGGATCAAATGTAGCTAGAAATTTTTATCCCACTGTAGTACTTATGTATCATTTATCATTGCAGAATGCTTTACCAAATCTGCCATAATTATTCTGTAATTCTGTTTTCAGTAGTGCAAGCTCAGAACACTGATTGTCTAATTGAGTGAACAGCTTGAATGTAAACAATTCAATGAAATTCCATCAGAGGAAATTTAACAACACTTCTTGTTTCAGGCTATTGACAAGGACAAGAGTGGTGACATATCTGTTGAAGAATTCAAATTGTTCTTTCAGTGCTTGAACCTAGGACCAGAGGTAAGAAACTGATGGTGGCTGGTTGTGTTGAACACCACAGATATTCATGTATTGAGCAATAGTCACTCTATTGTGATTCGTTATGTTTCCTCAAACTGAGAGTTATGGATGACATGCTTCACATTTCCTCTGGAATTGATAATTCCAGTATAGTAAGAAACAGATTTATCAACCGCCTGGAAGACTGGGAAGATACAGTCAACTGTTTCTGTTCTTTTTCAAAATCTAATTATATTCTGTTTTTATTCTGTATGTAAACTCATCCAGTAGGACATGAGAAATGTACATAATGAATATTTATTTAAGAATAAACCAGATTAAAGTAAGGAACAAGCTAGCATTTCAGGAATCATTTAACAAAAATTCTTTAGTAAACTGCAAAAGATGAGAAAAGTCAAACAGAACAAGGCAACTACTAAAGTGAAGACCAGAATTTCTAGTGAACAATAACAGGAGTTTTTTGAAAGACATTATGTAGAAATTATTTATTTTCATAATTGGACTTACCATACTTATAAAATGTTATATTGCAAAAGACTGCTTCAGCATGTGTCAAACTTTAAAAATCCACTCAATGTACATATGTCATTGTTGTACCAAGCCTGTTAACAGTGTCAACACCCGCAACACAAATCATAGTAAACCACTGTTCTTATACACAGTTTACAAGTTAATTGTGCATTTGGTGTCAGCTGCCACAATTAAGATGTAAACAGTGTACAAGAACAGTGGTTGGGATTTGTGTTAAGGGAGCTGACATTCTTAAAAGGCTCAGATATGACAATGAAATAATATTCAGAATGGAGTGTTACAACATTGTGCAAGAGTCTGCAGCACATTACCAACAGACATCAGTCAGAAAATTGAAAATCCCTGAATATTCAAAACTAAAGTAAAAGAATACATTATTAGCCAACCCTACAATATCTTATCAGAATATCTGGATTCTAGTACTTAACTTAACCATACAATTCATAAAGAAGTGAAGATTTTAAAAGAATATAAATATATCTTGACTTTTTCAATATGTAGACAGCCGATAGTGGTCTGTATAGTGTTACATAAATGCTCTGAATGTTTAGGTGATAACAGCTGCTGAGTAGTAGGAGAAGAAGAGCCTTGGCTTTTTTTCAAAGTAGCTGCTTTTTTTCAAAGTAGGTGCTTTTTTGCCAATATGTATAACTGTACATGGAAGCAATTCCCTTAATTATTAGTGTGGTAGATGAGCACTATCATAATTTGTTGCTAGCCTCCTTTACAGAAGTATTCTGCTGCACCTGTTTCTGCTTATTAACCCTTTCACTGCTGTGGGTGTGTATACATATCCTGTTACTCCCTTCCCCAGGTGTTAAGGATGTGTATCTGCATGCCTCTTGGGTTTTCCTACAGTGCTATGAACATCTGAATGCATCCTCATTGCTGACCTGTCACAACTGCAGCAAGTTACTTCCATATCTGAATGAAAAAGTTTTGAGTATTTTAAATATTTATCATACAATATATGTGTATCATTGTGTTCTAACATTTGCAAAAAAAAAAAAAAAAAAAAAAAAAAAAAAAAAAAAAAAAAAAAAAAAAAAAAAAAAAACTCATTTCAACACCTTGAGTATTTTATAAGATATGATTTTTACGATCACATGATTCTTGGTGTGCAAGGATGTGAGTAGATGCATTGCACCTGACCACCCCTCAGATATAAAACCCCATAACTCGAGAGCAAAATGAGATATCCTTCTGCTGTCAATTTTAAATAAAATTTAAATATCTTATCTATATTAGATTTACTGCAATATACTAACTAAAATCAACCATACACAAAGTTTATGCCATGTATTTTTCCTCTGTGAGATCTTTAAAATTTTGTGCAATATTTTATGTAATTTGATGCAGCACAATAAGTATGATCGATAATGAAAAGAAATTCAGTTAAAGAAATTCAGTTCTTTATCAATTGAAGGCCCCCCATGAACCATTGACCTTGCGGTTGGTGGGGAGGATTGCGTGCCTCAATGATACAGATAGCTGTACCGTAGGTGCAACCACAACAGAGGGGTATCTGTTGACAGGCCAGACAAATGTGTGGTTCCTGAAGAGGGGCAGCAGCCTTTTCAGTAGTTGCAGGGGCAACAGTCTGAATGATTGAGTGATCTGGCCTTGTAACACTAACCAAAACAGCCTTGCTGTGCTGGTACTGTGAACGGCTGAAAGCAAGGGGAAACTACAGCCGTAATTTTACTCGAGGGCATGCAGCTTTACTGTATGGTTAAATGATGATGGCGTCCTCTTTGGTAAAATATTCCGGAGGTAAAATAGTCCCCCATTTGGATCTCCGGGCGGGGACTGCTAAGGAGGATGTTGTTATCAGGAGAAAGAAAACTGGCGTTCTACGGGTCGGAGCGTGGAATGCCTGATCACTTAATCGGGCAGGTTAGTTAGAAAATTTCAAAAGGGAAATGGACAGGTTAAAGTTAGATATAGTGGGAATTAGTGAGGTTCGGTGGCAGGGTGAACAAGAGTTCTGGTCTGGTGGATACAGAGTTATAAATACAAAATCAAATAGGGGTAATGCAGGAGTAGGTTTAATGATGAATAAAAAAAATAGGAATGCGGGTAAGCTACTACAAACAGCATAGTGAATGCATTATTGTGGCCAAGATTGATATGAAGCCCACGCCTACCACAGTAGTACGAGTTTATATGCCAACTAGCTCCGCAGATGAAGAAGAGATTGATGAAATGTATGATGAGATAAAAGAAATTATTCAGATAGTGAAGGGAGATGAAAATTTAATAGTCATAGGTGACTGGAATTCGATAGTAGGAAAAGGAAGAGGAGGAAGTGTAGTAGGTGAATATGGAATGGGGTTAAGGAATGAAAGAGGAAGCCACCTGGTAGAATTTTGCACAGAGCATAACTTAATCATAGCTAACACTTGGTTCAAGAATCATAAAAGAAGGTTGTATGCATGGAAGAGGCCTGGAGATTTCCAGGGGCAGATGTGGACTCTGACCACAATCTATTGGTTATGAACTGTAGATTAAAACTGAAGAAACTGCATAACAGTGGGAATTTAAGAAGATGGGACCAAGATAAATTGAAAGAACCAAAAGTTGTAGAGAGTTTCAGGGAGAGCATTAGGGAATGATTGACAAGAATGGGGGAAAGAAATATGGTAGAAGAAGAATGGGTACTTTAAGAGATGAAATAGTGAAAGCAGCAGAGGATCGAGTAGGTAAAAAGATGAGGGCTAATAGAAATCCTTGGGTAACAGAAGAGATATTCAATTTAATTGATGAAAGGAGAAAATAAAAAAAAGTGCAGTAGATGAAGCAGGCAAAAAGGAATACAAATGTCTCAAAAATGAGATCGACAGGAAGTGCAAAATGGCTAAGCAGGATTGGCTATAGGACAAATGTAAGGATGTAGAGGGTTATCTCACTAGGGGTAAGATAGATACTGCCTACAGGAAAATTAAAGAGACCTTTGGAGAAAAAAGAACCACTTGCATGAATATCAAGAGCTCAGATGGAAACCCAGTTCTAAGGAAAGAAGGAAAAGCAGAAAGGTGGAAGTAGTATATAAAGGGTCTATACAAGGGCGATGTTCTTGAGGACAATATTATGGAAATGGAAGAGGAGGTAGAAGAAGATGAAATGGGAGATATGATACTGCTTGAAGAGTTTGACAGAGCACTGAAAGACCTAAGTCAAAACAAGGCCCGGGACTAGACAACATTCCATTAGAACTACTGATAGCCTCGGGAGAGCCAGCCCTGACAAAACTCTACCATCTGATGAGCAAGATGTATGAGACAGGTGAAATAACCTCATCTTCAAGAAGAATATAAAAATTGCAATCCCAAACAAAGCAAGTGTTGACAACTGTGAAAATTACCGAACTATCAGTTTCATTAGTCACAGCTGCAAAATACTAACACGAATTCTTTACAGACGAATGGAAAAACTGATAGAAGCCAACCTCGGGGAAGATCAGTTTGGATTCCGTAGAAATGTTGGAACACGTAAGGCAATACTGACCCTACGACTTATCTTATAGAATAGATTAAGGAAAGGCAAACCTACATTTCTAGCATTTGTAGACTTAGAGAAAGTTTTTGACAATGTTGATTGGAATACTCTCTTTCAAATTCTGAAGGTGGCAGGGGTAACATACAGGGAGCAAAAGGGTATTTACAATTTGTACAGAAACCAGATGGCAATTACAGGAGTCGAGCGGCATGAAAGGGAAGCAGTCGTTGGGAAGGGAGTACGACAGGGTTGTAGCCTCTCCCCAATGTTATTCAATCTGTATATTGAGCAAGCAGTAAAGGAAACAAAAGAAAAATTTGGAGTAGGAATTAAAATCCGTGGAGAAGAAATAAAAACTTTGAGGTTCACCAGTGACATTGTAATTCTGTCAGAGACAGTAAAGGACCTGGAAGAGCAGCTGAACAGAATGGACAGTGTCTTGAAAGGAGGATATGAGATGAACATAAAAAAAAGCAAAACGAGGATAATGGAATGTAGTCATGTTAAATTGGGTGATGCTGTGGTAATTAGATTAGGAAATGAGATGCTTAAAGTAGTAAATGAGTTTAGCTATTTGGGGAGCAAAATAACTGATGATGGTCGAAGTAGAGAGGATATAAAATGTAGACTGGCAATGGCAAGGAAAGCGTTTCTGAAGAAGAGAAATTTGTTTACATCGAGTATAGATTTAAGTGTCAGGAAGACATTTCTGAAAGTATTTGTATGGAGTGTAGCCATGTATGGAAGTGAAACATGGATGATAAGTAGTTTGGACAAGAAGAGAATAGAAGCTTTTGAAATGTAGTGTTACAGAAGAATGCTGAAGATTAGATGGGTAGATCACATAACTAATGAGGAGGTATTGAATAGAATTGGGGAGAAGAGAAATTTGTGGCACAACTTGACTAGAAGAAGGGATCAGTTGGTAGGACATATTCTGAGGCATCAAGGGATCACCAATTTAGTATTGGAGGGCAGTGTGGAGGGTAAAAATCGTAGAGGGAGACCAAGAGATGAATACACTGAACAGATTCAGAAGGATGTAGGTTGTAGTAGGTACAGGGAGATGATGAAGCTTGCACGGGATAGAGTAGCACGGAGAGGTGCATCAAACCAGTCTCTGGACTGAAGACCGCAACAACAACATCACTTGAAGATAACCAGATTGTAAGATGAGCCAAAATCACAATTTTTCATGTAATAGTTGTTGAAAAATGAGATGATGAGTATTTTTTACTGGCCAGAATGCCATCTCTCAGCACAGGAACTGGCATTTGGCGAGCAGTACAGCCATCACAAAAGACGCCTCAGCACAGAATGCAAAGAGCATGTCTGAAGCAGTGAGAGGGTTAATGCATTAACATGACTCATTCCACATCCCTGATTGCTTCTGTTCTCCATGATGTGATGTGTGGGATGTGATGTATGTATGTATGTATGTATGTATGTATGGATGGATGGATGGATGGATGAATGAATGAATGAACTGCAACAAATATTTATTTGTGGACTGGAAATTGGAGCGCCTGAGGTATTATTGAATACTGCATTAAATGAAATTATCTACAATATACCATGAAAGTATTTTGACATTTCAGGTAACTGTTGTACATACATAGTATATGAGGTAGAAAAAGCCAAAAAAATACTATTTGCACTAAGCGTGTTATCAAGTAATGTTGATTTGTTCCACCTTTCTGTGTTTCACATTTCTTCTATATCCATGCCATATAGAAACTCGACCCCCCCCCCCCCCCCAGCCCTCTCCCACCTGTCATTACACACTCCTAAATTGTAAGCTACTAACTCCTCTGAACTGTGCAAGTGGAAACTGATACTCCAGCACACTTGGCCTAAGACTGTGTTAAGTCACTTCCTCAGTCACCCATTTACCTCTCCTTTACCACTTTGTCACTATCTTTGTACTCACTTTTTTCTCATTTCTCATTAGTTTTGGAATCATTGCCGACATTTTCAGCAGTTGCTGAGAGCCTTCAATCTTTCCATCTCAAAATACTTCGCTATCCATAGTTTTACCTCAGCACCTCCCCTTCTTCTTGCTGCCCCAATCCTCAGTCATTTCCTTTCTCTGCCCCCTCCCTATCCCCACAACCCCACAACACACATATGTTCAGCAACCACTCCTAGACAGTGTTATTCCATGCAAGGACACACACACACACACACACACACACACACACACGGAGAGAAAAAGAGAGCGAGAGAGAGAGAGAGAGAGAGAGAGAGAGAGAGAGAGAGAGAGAAGCTTTGAAGACCTTACAGAAGAAAATATTATTTGTTTTGTTTCAGAAAGCAATTGAGAGCTTCACTGCTATTGATCTGAACCATGATGGACATCTTAGTGATGAGGAATTTATTAGGCTTGGAAGGGAGTATTTTATCACAGAAGATGAGTCAAAGCCAAGTAAATACTTCTGGGGTCCTCTCATCAAGCCTTAATATGCTGAAATATCTGGCAAGAACTGATAATGATGGTGGTAATAACTTTAATAATGCAAACCTGAACATTCGACAAGCTTGTCATTGATGAATGTACTTTTGTCATGCTGAGTTTTTATTCAGCTAATAATAGAGAGAAGTTACTGTTGCCTTGTGACAACAAATATGACACCAGAAAATTACTACATTGTAGAGGCAGAGTAAAGTGAAGAGACTGTGATCTTCACACTGTGGGATATATGTTAAAATGTAGGATAATGTTTTATAGTGTAATGAACTACAGAGTAACTAATTTTTAGTTGTTTAATTTCAAGACGCTGTTCAGCAATGAATTCAGAGGGATATTACATTCTGCAAATTTTGGGATAAGAAAATTACACAACATTTTTTTTCTGAAAACGTAATTGGATCATCAGAGACTAAGGAATAAAAACTGTTCAGAGCATCAATTACATCTTATTCAGAAAATGTGTTGAAATAGTGTGACTGCCATGATAAATTTTCTGTCATTACCAAAGTAAAAGTCTCAACCAGATCCGTATATATTAAATGTATTTTCTTTTATAATCTATAAAATTATGTTTGATAAAGAAATTGTGTTAATCAGGATATTCTAACTGCATAATTCACATGCAATATATTAATAATATGGACAATACTAGGAGATGTTACAAATTTTATTTTAATGTGAAGATGGTGTAGGACTTCTAATAATAGTGTGTAATTATTACGATAGTGGACAATTTTGGATGGGGTGAAATTATGATTGAGGGAATAGACCTTAAAGTGATGAATGATGAACAGGCACGTTAAAAAGGAAGTGAGTAATGCAGAGCAGTGTAAATTTCATAAACCAGCAATATTCACATATTTGTAATGTCTGTCTCTCATTTGAAAAGAGGAATGATTCATCTTCTCAGTCATTATTAAGTACATACATTAATGTGTGTTTGAAGACAGGTGAGGCATTTTTGGGTTACTGGATGATTGGCTGTGGCGAATTAAGGTATGTTATACCTTAATATTTAATGAGCTGTATTCACTGCCATTTGCATTTAAGTGCAAAGTGATCATTTATGTCAAAGTGGACACCATCTCTAATATTTGGTAAAGAGATTGTCCTGCACTCACAGCTTAACTCTTTTAGTTTGATCTGTTAGGGTGGGCAGTCATTTCCCATCTGAGGCTTTTAGACACTTTATGTGTGTAATACTTTTTGAGTGAATCATCACCTTGTATTGCAGTAATTAAAAAGAGATATTTACACAGAAGCTGAAGCTGTTGATAAGCAAAACCAACATTTTATATACAGTTTTAAATATTTTATGCCTTGAGTAAAATACAGTAAGCAACACATTACGTGGAAAAAAAATCTGTCTTCCAATATATTGGGTGTATTTCCTATTTTTATATATTTTGTAATTTCATGTTTTGTAAGACATAGAGATAATGGATGGTCTGTAAGTGACAAAGAGACTAAATAAAGTATATAGTCCATGTTTTATTTCAGTGCTCATGGAGAACAATTTCTTGTTTTTGTTATTGTTATTGTTAATATATGACTTTACTCAAATCATTTAGATGACATTTTTCATGAATATTAACATAAAAATTAACAAGTGCTGAAACTCACCAACTAAACCATAAAACCCTACATACTGGTAGCGACTTGTTCAGTGGTGAAATATGTTTTTTCCTGAATGTTTTGGCTTACTAGGTTTTGTCACTGCTTATGTGTTGTGCAGAACTCATCAAAATAATAATTTTTTCCCTTTTTTACAAACTACTCCTATGTTGCTAATAAAAAATCACCAATTATTCTTGTGCACTTTATTGGAAATAATATTGCTAAGTTTGTACAACCATTTTAAGCAAGAAGGAAGTTCAAAATAGTACTTAAGTCTAGAAATATACTCAAGTGTTTCTCATGAATCTTTGTTGAAAATATGGCTCATTGAAAACAATGATGTCTTGGTGTATGATTGGGTTCTTTTGAGTTTGGCAGTTTGGACACTGCATAATTAAATTTGTTCATCAGCACTTTTATTTTATTCACCTCACGTTTCAGTAAAATGTCGCAAATTCGGTTTCCATTCTGATACAATACTTTTGTTTGAGTATAATAATTTCATATCAATTCATGAAAGCCACTTCACAACAGCTCAGGCCATAACTCACTAACAACTTGTTATGCGAATCAACAGGTACAAAGACATAGAAGTCACAGTTCAACGATTTTATAATACATAAATCTTTCACATCCAAGGAGCTCCATACACAACTGAATACTTCTTTTATAAATTTTTCAGAATAAATTATTATACAAATAGTAATAATGACAGTAATTTTTAAAATATAATTACAATTTCAAATTAAGCTGGAAATTAATCTTCTGTTTCCAGAATGAGATTTTCACTCTGCAGCGGAGTGTGCGCTGATATGAAACTTCCTGGCAGATTAAAACTGTGTGCCCGACCGAGACTCGAACTCGGGACCTTTGCCTTTCGCGGGCAAGTGCTCTACCATCTGAGCTACCGAAGCACGACTCATGCCCGGTCCTCACAGCTTTACTTCTGCCAGTACCTCGTCTCCTACCTTCCAAACTTTACAGAAGCTCTTCTGCGAACCTGGAGAACTAGCACTCCTGAAAGAAAGGATACTGCGGAGACATGGCTTAGCCACAGCCTGGGGGATGTTTCCAGAATGAGATTTTCACTCTGCAGCGGAGTGTGTGCTGATATGAAACTTCCTGGCAGATTAAAACTGTGTGCCCGACCGAGACTCGAACTCGGGACCTTTGCCTTTCGCGGGCAAGTGCTCTACCATCTGAGCTACCGAAGCACGACTCACGCCCGGTCCTCACAGCTTTACTTCTGCCAGTACCTCGTCTCCTACCTTCCAAACTTTACAGAAGCTCTTCTGCGAACACATTGCAAAGGTCCCGAGTTCGAGTCTCGGTCGGGCACACAGTTTTAATCTAATCTTCTGTTAATTTTATATATTATTTCTGTGTATGAAACAATATAAGTGTGGATTATGTTATCAGATTTATGATTTTGATTTCATTGATTGTGTTTTGAATTTAATGTGAATATCATAGTCTACAATACATGAGAGAGATAGTAGCGCTGACCGGTTCCATTACACCTTATTGACTGAAAGAAAATGCTTAATAACATACACCCTGATTTACACAGCCAGAAACTTGACCTGGGGAGAGGAACTGTACAGAGTTAGCAAGCCCTGTCTTCTTCTTGTGGTGCAGCCACTACTTGTATGCTTTGTGTTTCATATGAAGCATTTACACTCTCTGTGGGAAGTGTTATATATGAGTCATAGGTAGAACCTGTGATTGACAAGGAACTCTTGCATCATTCCAGTAGAAACAATCATAACACTAGCCAGGAAAGTAGAACATGCTGGTCAACAACATCTGCTGCTGTGTTTCTATAGATTGCTTGGTTGGATCACTGAGAGTGGCAGTGAATAGACATAAACACAAAGGTCCTGAAGTTATCTGAGTTTTACTGATTCATAAGTAGGGATCCTGATATACAGGAAACAGTTTACAAGACAGTATTAGAACAAGTGCACATGTAAAATGGAGTCTCTCATAATTTTACAGCTATTTTCTGCGCCCTCTATGACAAAAGTACTGTGCTAAGTCACTAGCTTTCTTTAATTATAACTATTATTGACAATTAAACAATTGTTAATTGCAGTTAACTACATAGATGGTAATTAATACATAGTACAATCTGATCGACACTCTAAGGAAATTGTTTTCCATTAAGACCACATTCTTTAAACTATACACTTTTACATCAGAATAGTTGTAACATTTCTATCTGTTGTGTTGGCTGAAGAGCCAACACTGTGTTACTAGAGGAGGCCGAAATGCACGCGTTCTAGCTCACGCAGGCTGGCGTGAGGAGGGAAGAACTATACTGACGTGAGGTCTGGAACATGACAAGGAATTAGAATTCAGAAATCGGACTTAATTAGTTTGATACTTAACTGTAATCCACTAATGATGAACATCACTCTTGACGGTACATGATTCACAATATTATCTGTTCAGAATTCATTCTAATTACTGAATATGGTGCCTTGCTAGGTCGTAGCAAATGACGTAGCTGAAGGCTATGCTAAACTATCGTCTCTGCAAATGAGAGCGTATGTAGGCAGTGAACCATCGCTAGCAAAGTCGGCTGTACAACTGGGGCGAGTGCTAGGGAGTCTCTCTAGAGATGCCGCGTGGCGGCGCTTGGTCTGCAGTCACTGACAGTGGCAAAACACGGGTCCGACGTATACTAACGGACTGCGGCCGATTTAAAGGCTACCACCTAGCAAGTGTGGTGTCTGGCGGTGACACCACACTATCTTTCCCCATTCTCATGCATTTATTCCAGTAGCTAATTTCTTTAAACAAACTTCTGTCGAGATCGACTGTTCTCCCATCCAAGAAGCAAAATAGATATATCTCAATTTTACAATGACTCAACTAAATTTGTTTCCAAACCAACTTCAAATATGTAGAGGTCCAGGACCACATAGCCCAACAATCCCTGAGTTATTAATATTCTCATGCGAGGATCACATCTGTGCTTCAGATTACATCAAAACACCATCTATGCTCAGCAGAATTCCCAGTACACTCATAGTTGAGAATTACTCTACACTCTTGTTAATCCAGCCATTCCCTGCACATATGGATGCCATTTCATTGGAAGTGCTGAATTATTGAGTGTCTGTAATTTAGCTCAGACACCTTCGGGGCATACTTTATTAAACCCAAAGGCACATTGCTTTTCACATAAAACTTAAGTCATGAGTGTGTACATCTACGATAGTATTAATCACTATGGAACATGTCCTGAACTTATAGTTGTCAGAATGATGATAGATGATGGCAGCATTCTTTATCACACAAATGCTTTAAAAACATTACTTTGGTACTGCATGTATGTGGTTATTGCATTATATACTCCAGAGAGATGCCTGCAGCTTCAGCACTAGCAGTGTGAGAAATCTTCACACTCTCTCCTCCCCTTTCTTCTTATTCTTTATTCTGATCATTACTTTTGTGCAAACTTTTGATTGTTTTTCATGTGTTAAAAGTTTTAACTATCTCACAGTTTACTTTGTCTGGCCATTTAGCAGCACGTTCTTCATTAATTTCTCCTTCTGGAAACTTACGGAACATGTCAATCCACAAAGTGTCAGCAATCAATGATTTCAAATCGACTGATTCATAACTGTCACTCAGTACTGGCTTCATGACTTCATGAGGGAATGGCCACATTTTCCTCCAGCTCCTCATTATGGTACCATCCTCCACTTTATCCCCATACTTCTGCTGTTTGGAAAGCAACATCAGATAGTTAATTGCTTTCCACACCTTCAGTATAGTCTCAGTAGAGTCGTTTTCGTATTCATTCAGCTAGGTGCCAAAAAGGTGGCATTTGATAATATGTTTCAATGACTTCAACATCCCCTGGTCCATGGCCTGAAATGATAGCTGTCACATTGGGTGGAAGAAAGAGTGCTTGTAAACCACTGTACACTTACAGAGACACATTAAAGAATGACTGGTAGCATTCAGAACATACTAATTTGGACTTATTCCATCTGTTATGATTTCAACTCCTGATAATAATTAGATTTTCTTTTTCTTTACTTGTTGTTGTGGTCTTCAGTCCTGAGACTGGTTTGATGCAGCTCTCCATGCTACTCTACCCTGTGCAAGCTTCTTCATCTCCCAGTACCTACTGCAGCCTACATCCTTCTGAATCTGCTTAGTGTATTCATCTCTTTGTCTCCCTCTACGATTTTTACCCTCCATGCTGCCCTCCAATACTAAATTGGTGATCCCTCGATGTCTCAGAACATGTCCTACCAACCGATCCCTTCTTCTGGTCAAGTTGCGCCACAAACGTCTCTTCTCCCCAGTCCTATTCAATACTTCCTCACTAGTTATGTGATCTACCATTCTAATTTTCAGCATTCTTCTGTAGCACCACATTTCGAAAGCTTCTATTCTCCTCTTGTCCAAACTATTTATTGTCCATGTTTCACTTCCATACATGGCTACACTCCATACAAATACTTTCAGAAATGACTTCCTGACACTTAAATCTATACTCGATGTTAACAAATTTCTCTTCTTCAGAAACGATTTCCTTGCCATTGCCAGTCTACATTTTATATCCTCTCTACTTCGACCATTATCAGTTACTTTGCTCCCCAAATAGCAAAACTCATTTACTACTTTAAGTGTCTCATTTCCTAATCTAATTCCCTCAGCATCACCCGACTTAATTCGACTACATTCGATTATCCTCGTTTTGCTTTTGTTGATGTTCATCTTATATCCTCCTTTCATGACACTGTCCATTCCATTCAACTGCTCTTTCAAGTCCTTTGCTGTCTCTGACAGAATTACAATGTCATCGGCAAACCTCAAAGTTTTTATTTCTTCTCCATGGATTTTAATACCTACTCCGAACTTTTCTTTTGTTTCCTTTACTGCTTGCTCAATATACAGATTGAATAACATCGGGGAGAGGCTACAACCCTGTCGTACTCCCTTCCCAACGACTGCTTCCGTTTCATGCCACTCGACTCTTATAATTGGCATTGTAAATAGCCTTTCACTCCCTGTATGTTACCCCTGCCACCTTCAGAATTTGAAAGAGAGTATTCCAGTTAACATTGTCAAAAGCTTTCTCTAAGTCTACAAATGCTAGAAACGTAGGTTTGCCTTTCCTTAATCTTTCTTCTAAGATAAGTCGTAAGGTCAGTATTGCCTCACGTGTTCCTGTATTTCTACAGAATCCAAACTGATCTTCCCCGAGGTCAGCTTCTACTAGTTTTTCCATTCATCTGTAAAGGATTGGTGTTAGTATTTTGCAGCTGTGGCATATTAAAGTGATTGTTCAGTAATTTTCACATCTGTCAACACCTGCTTTCTTTGGGATTGGAATTATTATATTCTTCTTGAAGTCTGAGGGTATTTCAACTGTTTCATACATCTTGCTCACCAGATGGTAGAGTTTTGTCAGGACTGGCTCTCCCAAGGGCGTCAGTAGTTCCAATGGAATGTTGTCTACTCCGGGTACCTTGTTTCGACTCAGGTCTTTCAGTGCTCTGTCAACCTCTTCACGCAGTATCGTATCTCCTATTTCATCTTCATCTACATCCTCTTCCATTTCCATAATACTGTCCTCAAGTACATTGCCCTTGTATAGTCCCTCTATATATTCCTTCCACCTTTCTGCTTTTCCTTCTTTGCTTAGAACTGGGTTTCCATCTGAGCCCTTGATATTCATACAAGTGGTTCTCTTTTCTCCAAAGGTCTCTTTAATTTTCCTGTAGGCAGTATCTATCTCACCCCTGGTGAGGTAAGCCTCTACGTCCTTACATTTGCCCTCTAGCCATGCCTGCTTAGCCATTTTGCACTTCCTGTCGATCTCATTTTTGAGACGTTTGTATTCCTTTTTGCCTGCTTCATTTACTGCACTTTTATATTTTCTCCTTTCATCAATTAAATTCAATATTTCTTCTGTTACCCAAGGATTTCTACTAGCCCTCGTCTTTTTACATACTTGATCCTCTGGTACCTTCACCACTTCATCTCTCAAAGCCATCCATTCTTCTTCTACTGTACTTCTTTCCCCCATTCTTGTCAATTGTTCCTTTATGCTCTTCCTGAAGCTCTCTACAACCTCTGGTTCTTTCAGTTTATCCAGGTCCCATCTCCTCAAATTCCCACCTTTTTGCAGTTTCTTCAGTTTTAATCTACAGTTCATAACCAATAGATTGTGGTCAGAGTCCACATCTGCCCCTGGAAATGTCTTACAATTTAAAACCTGGTTCCTAAATCTCTGTCTTACCATTATATAATCTATCTGATATCTTCTAGTATCTCCAGGGGTCTTCCATGTATACAACCTTCTTTCATGATTCTTGAACCAAGTGTTAGCTATGATTAAGTTATGCTCTGTGCAAAATTCTACCAGGCAGCTTCCTCTTTCATTTCTTAGCCCCAATCCATATTCCCCCACTATGTTTCCTTCTCTCCCTTTTCCTACTCTCGAATTCTAATCACCCATGACTATTAAATTTTTGTCTCCCTTCACTACCTGAATAATTTCTTTTATCTCATCATACATTTCATCAATTTCTTCGTCATCTGCAGAGCTAGTTGGCATTTAGACTTGTACTACTGTTGTAGGCGTGGGCTTCGTGTCTATCTTGGCCACACTAGTGTGTTCACTATGTTGTTTGTAGTAGCTTACCCGGACTCCTATTTTTTTATTCATTATTAAACCTACTCCTGCATTACCCCTATTTGATTTTGTATTTATAACCCTGTATTCACCAGACCAAAAGTCTTGTTCCTCCTGCCACCGAACTTCACTAATTCTGACTGTATCTAACTTTAACCTATCCATTTCCCTTTTTAAATTTTCTAATCTACCTGCCCGATTAAGGGATCTGACATTCCACACTCCGATCCGTAGAACGCCAGTTTTCTTTCTCTAAATTGCTGCCAATATTTATAGTCCTTCTGAGTAGCAAAATCTAACCCAGTCATTTTTCCGATGATTATGTAATTTCTGGAATCACTAAACATCTTTATGCCAGTGTTTAAATATTCAAACCCCACCCAAAATCCTCAGTACTTGTCAATCTGATAATCTGATTTTTGTCAAGTCTGTTGCCAGAATTAACTCAAGTAAATCTGTGTAGTGGAAAAGTCTGTGACTGGCAAGCACTGATGTAATGCCTATGTAACAATTCCGTGTATTTGCAAAGTATGTGTCCGATTAGCTACCATGTAAAATCTGAATATGTACAGTGATTAATTTACCTATTGATTCTTTCTTTATTGAAAACATTATCAAGTGCACTTTTTCCATTTGTCATGCTATGACTGTGTCAAGCTGTTATTGTGTTCACTGATTATCTTGTCACTTTACTGAGATTATGTCATTAAGGTTACGTTTGGAGATAGAAGTATAAGACTTCTGAGTGTGAAACGAACTGTTCATTGCATTATTTACAGTGGTAATAAATGGGAAAGAGCCACTTAACCATAAAAAAATATGTAGTGTACATCACTTATTTGATCATAGAAACCAGTTTTCAGCTATTTCACTAGCATCAAGCTATGAAACACTGACTCGACAGGATATGCAAGCAGGAACACTGTTCCAAATAGTCAGTTATGATGGTAGCTTTTAGTGAAAGGTTCTCCTTCTACAGCTCTTTTCTCACGCCTGGTAAAAATGTTTCATGGAATCACTAAAAGAATATTTATCTGTCCATACACGTTTTCTTCTGAACACAATGTTGCACTGGTAGAGTAGTTCTGTCACTGTGTTGAAAACAGCATGGATGTTTGGATTTCCCAGTCACCATGAGTTGTGGTTTATGACTCCCATTTGTGTTACAACACTCATTAATGTCAGGTGATGTTTTTTGTACCTATGAACTTCCTTCTCAGTCTTGGCTGCTAATATTTTTGTATGAACCAACTTGTAAAAGAGGCCAGTTTCATCAGCATTGTACAAGGCATCTGCAGCTAAATCATCTTCCTCTCTTAACTTCTGTATCATCATTAAAAATGCTTCTGCTGCATTTTTTCATCAACTGTGCATCTTTTCCCAGTGACTGTAGCTGCCACATGCCCATGATTTTTTTTTTTTTTTTTTCAGTTGGTAGCCAACCCTTGCTTGGTGCAAACAAGTGACTGCTGCCAAG
Organism: Schistocerca serialis cubense; assembly: GCF_023864345.2. NCBI lineage: Eukaryota > Metazoa > Arthropoda > Insecta > Orthoptera > Acrididae > Schistocerca > Schistocerca serialis. Next base: position 70,734,583 of record NC_064646.1, read on the forward strand.
TTGTTTATTAAATGTAACTTCTTTATTATCAGACCACTGACTGAAAATCCTTTACTGCGATGTCATATGAACCACCTATATATAACTACATTCAGTTCTTCATTCTCATTCTTTCACATAACCTTCTGTTTTCCCAACTCACTCTCCATTTTGGTTGTGTACCATTGAATAACATCACCTTTATTTCCATTGTCATAAATAGTTGCTTGTCTGACATTGTAATCAGCAGTAATGTCTTTCTGTAAAAAACCATGGTTCGTGGTACCAAAAATTTTGAGTTTATGCTTGAGGTTTAGTGTAACAAGTTTCCTTTTAGAAGTAATGATAAGGAACTGAAAATAAAGACTGAATTTCAGATACGATATGTATAGCATTTTGAACATTGTAATTAATTAGCAACACTCTTGTGCACAATAATTATATTCAATACACAGTGCTTGCACATGCCCACATCTCTTGGGGTTCCCTGCAAAGCTCAACTCTACACTTTTTTTTGTGATAAAGTTTCTTCTCCACCCCCCCCCCCCCCCCCCCCCCCCCCGCCTCCCTCACTCTCTCTCTCGCTTTCGCTCGCTCTCTCTCTCTGCAATGACAAATAGTAACCCTCAAACTCCGTACTAGATAGAATTGCTATACTGCTATACATCAATGCCGAACATGAACTGTTCATTACTGCCTGCAGCTGCCGTGTATCATGACGTGGAAGTCCATCTCATTGGTGATAGTATGTGGAGATTGCTGATTGAGCTACGCTTGTGGTTAGCAGTGAACTTCAAAGTGCTGCCCATGGTGCTGAAACATGGACGTATACAGGTGTATTGTACATCTATTTGTGAATAGATTTAGAATGAGTGTAAATTTCATGTTACAAGAGTGAAGCAGTCACATGTGACATCTGTGGAATAGTCACCTTATGTCAGTGACTGTAGTATCTCTGAACTTGTGTATTTTTGACTAAGTTTTAGAGTGGAGAGTGGTTGAATGCTGGACATGTAGTAAGCTGGAGGAACTTTTTTCATAGTGGGTATTGGAGGAGGATTTCGCTAAGGAAAATTGTTAGGACTTACTACTCTGATGGAAGGACTTACTGATGTCATCCATTCATAGACATTTACTCATTAATGAGTATGAAATGTCTTATGGTAATGTTATCTGTACATTCTTTGGTGGCTAAATAGTCCTATTCTGGAGCCACAGATTCTCCCGCAGTAATGGCATACCCAGTTGGTGTTGACTGAATCATGTAACAGGTTTGTTCCTCTCAAGAGCTCCTGTTCTCTTCTGCAATCTGTCTTCCTGTTGTTCTGCAATTGTCTCTACTTTTAAAAATTAAGTGTTCCTTGGTGAACAATTTGTCACCATTTGGATGTATCCAGGGCTGCAGTTTCCCGATCATTTGTGTTTATTTTACATTTTGTCATTTTTTACTTGGGGACATCTTCATATTGTTTTGTTTACCTTCCCTGATTGTGTCGGCTATTCTTCAGATGGGGTGAACGTGATTTGATTAGGGAGACAGGAGTTTGGCATGCAGATGATATGACCAGCCCAGTGAAGTTGATGTTTGACAATTTTTGCTTCAATGCTGTTGTTCATTCATCAATACTGCCACTTTACTTTCAGTATCCTCCTTAGGCAGCGTTGGTGGTATTTTTCTAAGGACTTTAAGTGATGCCTATACGTGGTCCAGGTTTCACATCCATAAAGAAGTGTAGGCATGGTAATGGCATTGTAGACTATAAGCTCAGTTTTAACACTCAAATCATGGTTATCAAATACTCTTGTCAAAAGACGAGCATATGCAGTACTTGCACACTTTAGTCAGTGTAGAATTTCTGCATCTATGTCTGAATTTGTAGAAAGATGGCTTCCCAGGTATGGAAAATACTCTACGATCTCTAGAGGTGTTCCATCAACTGTGACAACTGGAGCTGCTGCAGTGGGATTTGGGACTGGCTGATAGAGGACTTTCATTTTGTCTAGCTCTATACCAGTGGATTTGTATGCCAAACTGAATGCATTTGGGTAATTTGTAGATCCTCACCTGTGTTTGCCAAGATAATGTTATCATCAGCGTACTGAAGTTCGGTGGCAGCTGTTATGGTTATTTTGCTTTTAGCTCAGAGTCTGCTAAGGTTGAATAGCTTACCATCAGCCTTATAAGCTATTTCCACACCCAACTGTAGGTTTTCCTTAACAAGGTGAAGTATGGTTCCCACAAATAATGAGAATAACACATCCCTGCTTGACTTCTGTGGTAATCTTAAACGTTTCTCCAGGTCCGTTGCAGGCAAGGACAGCGGCATTCATGTTGTCATGTAGAAGCTGAAGCATTTTGATGTATTTTTCAGGACATCCATTTGATGCCAGAATTTTCCAGAGTGTTTGTCAATTAACAGAGTCAAAGGCTTTAACAAGGTCTATGCATACCATGTACAGGGATTGGTTCTGTTCTTTAGATTTTTCTTGCAATTGCCTTGCACAGAAAATCATATCCAATGTTTCTCGATTATCTCTAGAGCCACACTGAGTTTCAGGTTGAGTTTTTTCAGCCAGAGGAAGTAGTCGGTTGGAGAGAATCCTAGAATGGATCTTTCCAGCTGTTGAGAATAGTGATATTCCTTGATAATTTCCACAATGGGTCTTATCATCGTTTTTAAATATAATAATAACAGCAGTGACATGGAGATCTGCAGGTATCGTCACTTATCTTGGTGATAAGGATACGAAAGTTTTTGGTTAGTTCGGTGCTGCCATTTTTAAATAGTTCAGCTGGGATTCAATCCAGTCCAGGTGCTTTGTCATTCCTCAGTTGGTGGATAGCTTCCTCAACCTCTTGAAGGGAAGGGTCATCACTCATATGGTCCTGAATGGGTTTCTGTGGTATTTCTGTAAAAATGCCGTCATGCACCTCTGAATCTCTGTTTATTTCTTCAAAGTGCTCCTTCCACCAAGAGCTGTTAGATGCTGAGTTTTAAAAAAGTTGTGTACCGTCTTTAGATCAAAGGGGGTTTAGGCTTTTTGTGGAGGGACCATAGGTCACTTTTGTGGCAGTGAAAAAGGCTCTGAAGTTGTTGGTTGCTGCTAAGTTTTCCATTTTGGCTGATTTTTAGTCCATCATTGGTTTTTGAGAGCTCTGGTTTTCCCTTGAATATTAGCTTTGACATGGAGATAAACTTGTTTTCTGTGAACTGATTTTGGATCATTTTGCCAGGCGTTGTAGGCCTTTCTTTTTTTATATCTAACATGCTTTGAATTTCATCGTCATTTACATCAAACCAGTCTTGAAGTTTCCTTTCAATGAATCCAGTTGATTCTTGGCAAGCCGAAAGCATGATGGTTATCAGTATTGACCAGTGTTCTTCAACACTGTCAGAGTACTCAGTAGGCAACTTTTGGTCCACAGTGTTCTGGAACTTCTTTTGGACCTCTATCTTTTAGTTGCAGATGTTTTGCTTGTTTCTTTTGCTTCCACCATTCGAGTGGCACTTGTAGAGCCATTGCTGAACGGACCATTTGATGATCTGTCCAGAAATCATCAGCCTCAGCTACAGTTCTTGTGATCCTCACATCACATTGATCTCTAGACCACACAATCACATAATCTATGAGATGCCAGTGTTTTGATCTGGGGTGTTGCCAAGTGGCAAACTCTTACTGCAGAACTACTTCAAGGGATGGAGGATCATGCATTTATATCAGAAAAAAAACACAGTTCAAATCAAGGCATGACCTCAGTACAGTAAGTGAAGACATAAACTTTGAAATATCAGCTATTGAATTAACAGTGCTTGATATCACCAAGAAATTAATCATTTTGTGCGTGTATAGTTCTTCCAGTGGTAGTGTGGACACTTTTTTCAATAAATTAACAGAAGTTCTAGATAAAGTCTCAAGTACAAGGGTCATCATAATTCCATGTGGAGACATTAACATACCAGCCGGTTTGGCCGTGCAGTTCTAGGCGCTTCAGTCTGGAACCGCGTGACTGCTACGGTTGCAGGTTCGAATCCTGCCTCAGGCATGGATGTGTGTGATGTCCTTAGGTTCATTAGGTTTAATTAGTTCTAAGTTCTAGGTGACTGATGACCTCAGAAGTTAAGTCCCATAGTGCTCAGAGCCGTTTGAACCATTTGACATTAACATCAACACAAATATTGTAAATAAATCCAGCAGCACCCTCATGAATATCCTTCGAAGTTTTGGCATGTCCCTATTGGTCAATAGTGCAACAAGAGTTACTACAATGACTGTGTAAGTAATTGACCATGTGACCACAAATGTGGACAGGGAAAAACATGACATAGCTGTAAAAGATCTTGGACTATCAGACCATCTCTGTCAAATAACCACAGTAAAATCAGGCATCAAATCATTCCCTAAACTACAAGCCCTCAAGTGACATCTACCAGAAATCAAAATAAAAGATTTTTCAAAAGGGCTAGAAAAGCAAAGCTGGGATAAAGCATATAAGGAAACCAATGTGAATACGAAATTCTCCACATTGTTTAAATTGAACTTCGAAAAGGCATTTCCAAAAGTATCCGTGTCTGTATCAATATCTCACAAAAACATATGAATAACAGCAGGTATTAAGAAGTCCTCCCAAACACCTCAGTTCCATGAAAAAGATTCACAATGATCCAGAATTCTTAAATTTCTATCATAGATACAAAAAGATCTATAGGAAGATGCTGATTGCTGTAAAAAATTCATTTAATGACAAAATAATATATAATGCAGAGAGTAAAAGCAAAGCCGTCTGGGATGTTATAAAAAAGGAAATGGGGATAGGCAAACAAATGCAGAATAACATACTGCTAAGGGAGGGAAGATAAGGTAATAAATGAGCCACAACACTTAGCAAACTATGTAAATGAGCATTTTTCAAGTATTGTAGAGAAGTTACAGCAAATGTAACACCTGTAAATAATGTTGCACTAAATACAATGATGTTACTTCTAACCACAGAGAATGAAGCCAATAAAACTGTTCAAAAACTAAGAAAATAAAAAGTCAGTAGGCTTAGATGAAGTTCCAATGTGTGTACTGAAACAATGCATAGCGATTGTACAAGATCCCTTAACAAATATAATAAGTGAATCCTTCATCAGGGACATTTCCAGAGCAGTTAAAACAGGCAAAAGTTGTACCTTTGCTTAAGAAAGGTAATGCAGAAGACACAGAAAATTACCAGTCCATTTCCCTGCTGTCAGTATTCTCAAAAATAATAGAAGCAAGTATGAAAGACAGATTAATGAATTACCTAATTAAATACAATCTTTTAAGCAAATCACAGTTTGGTTTCCTAAGTGGCAAAAATATGAAGTCAGCCATAGTAGAATTCACAAAAGTTGTACTTGATGCTCTTGATAAAGATGAGTGTGGATCTTTTTAAGGCATTTGATACAGTCTACCACAAGATTCTATTAAATAAATTAGAAGCATTATAATAACAGCGGTAGCTAATGACTGGTTTCAATCATACCTAACAGATAGCGTACAAAGAGTAAAGATAACACATACTTCAAAATACTAGTAAAATACTTATCAGAATCAAAATACATTAATATAGGGGTTCCACAAGGTAGCATATTAGGGCCAATACTGTTCCTGATATACATCAATGACTTTCCCAGTGGTGTTACTCATGGTGAAAAAATTATCTTCGCTGATGACCGCAATATTATAATCACTGAGAAAACAAGCGAACTCCTTGCTGAGAAAGCAAATGAAACTCTCAAGGAAGTTTGTGATTGGTCAATAAGCAATAAAGTGATATTGAACATAAAGAAAACTAATGCCATGAATTTCAGCTTGAAGAGGAAGAATGACAATGTTAAATTAAATGTAGATGGCACCTTTATAGACTGTGTAACAGATGCAAATTTCTAGGAATGAATATTGATTCTCAATTGAAGTGCTGTGAAGGTACTTGCAAACAGAATGTCATCAGCATGTTATGGCCTTAGAATCCTATCATCAGTGTGTAATATGCAGTGTCTTTTAGTTACATATTATACATACGTACACTTAATTCTTAGCTATGGCATTCTTTTTTTGGGGAACAAGCACACAGAATATGAACACAATTTTCAAATTCCAGAAAAGAGCCATAAGAATAACAACCAAAAATACTAGTTGAGCTCATTGTAAAGATCCATCCAAAACACTTGGGATTTTAACTGCTCCATGTGAATACATTTACCAGTCAGTTGTACACATCAAAAATAACATTTGTAATTACTGCACAACAGGTCTGTCCATGACCATGCAACAAGAGATAGGCTCAACTTAATTTACCAAGAAAAAATAAACACGAAACTCAAAACAGCATTTTCTACCAAGGAATAAAATTGTCCAATAAATTACCAAAAGAGATTAAAGAAATTGCACACAGCTGCATTTCCTGTCAATGAAACAAAATAGGACGTCACACCTCTCCACCACTCTGCAAGTTTGACATCCCTAAGGGACGTTTCTGTCATGTACATATCAACCTTATTGGTCCCCTGCCTCTGTCAGAGGGCCACAGGTATATCCTGTCCACAATAGACCGAATGTTGGAAGCTGTCCCCTTACCCAACGTCACAGCAGAAACTGTGGCCAAGGGATTCGTTTCTTCTTGGATCACTAAGTTTGGCTGCCCATCCACCATCACAACCAACCAGGGTCGACAGTTCTAATCTGCACTTTTTACGATTCTCTGTAATCTTTGTGGTGTTAAAAAGATCCATACAACAGCCTACCACTCGTGAAGCAATGGGTTGGTGGAACGATGGCACCGCACCCTTAAAACTGCACTCATGTACCATGACTGTCTCTGGTCTGAGGCACTTCCGTGGGTGTTGCTGGGCCTACGTTCTACATTTAAACTAGATTGACAGGGGACGATTTCCGAATTCGTTTTCGGCAAAAATGCAGTTTTACCTGGGGAACTAATTCTCCCCCAAAATCCCGGGGATTCTCCCTCCTTCCCGGACTTTATCGGAAGGATGCGTGCACACTTTAGAAACACCTGACTACACCCACCTATCAGCCATTCCCCACTTGACACGTGCCTACCGCACTCTTCATTTGCTCACACTTCATGCTCAGGGATGACTCTGTCAGACAACCCCTACAACTACCTTTCTCGGCCCCTTCGAAGTACTCCGGAGGGGCGAGACGAAGTTCGACATTATGATAAAAAATCACCCGCAAACCATTACTCTACACAGGCTCAAGCCTGCCTTCATAGACTCCGACACCCCTCTGCCATCCCAGTCGGACTGTCCGAGCACATGTTATTTTGACAAACCCACTAATGAGTCCTTTCAACCTATGGTTGGGTTTTCTCCATCCAACAAGTCACCACCACAGTTCACGGGTTCCTCAGGCATGTCATCATCATCCCCATTCACAGGTTTTGAAGACATTTCAGGCACTAGAGACATGGATGCCCCAACCTTCATTTTGTGCTGCAATGTACCACCTGACTGCATCAACAAAGTGTCGATTATAGTGTTAGATAATTGTGTGCTTGTACTGCTCACCGACAGCACAAACCCAACCCTCACCGAGGAACTCAACGTCAAGATAGTGCACAGCTTGTCCCTCCCACAAGAGTGTGACCCATGATGTGTTCGAGCTTTCATTTCTTCGGACAGCTCAGTATGCATTCGGGGAAGGCACACTCACACACTGCCTCCTTTCCCATACCGCTACTCCTGAGTTGGCCAACTCATCATCCCCCCTGCTGGTTTTGAGATTATGAGTGGGACCAGTGACCACCCGCCGCACCTTCACACGCCGACCCAATGGAGGTGGAACTTCCGCCGACGCTGACACTCACACGACACCCCCTCAGGGCTCATAGGCCACGGCCATACTCTGTACTGCGGGGGGGGGGGGGGGGGGGGGGGGGGTTGTGTGGCATCGATAGGTCACATTGACCACACAAATTATAATCTTTGGAACATTAACTGCTCTGATCAGCTGCCATGTTTAATTCAGTCTACCTTTGTACTTCATGCAGTTTTCTTGTGTATCAGTCTTTATGGTAAAATATATGTGTATATAGAAAACTTGGGAACTGTTTATTACGTATATTATGATCCGTATCCAGAATCCCATAATGTTCTTGTGAAATAAGAGTTTAAAATACAACATTGTCATTATAAGAAATGGATTAATATTTTCATTTGAAGTAAGAAGTTTTTTTTAGTCTTTCTCCCAGTCATTTAGTTTTACTGTAGCATATTTTAGCTGGCATGATTTCTTCATTCTGTGCTGTTGCTTTGGATTATACTGTAATTTTCTGGTGAAATTCTTTCCAAATTCCATTGTTGCTTTTGTTTCTTGTCCCATGTTTCCATTGTGCAAGCTCTAAGCATTTCCATTGTAATTCAGATTTTTAATGGCTCAATGAACAGTGTGAATTTCATAGTGTTGCTGCATAATTTCAGTGTTCCAAATTATATATATATATATATATATATATATAATTTGGAACACTGAAATTATGCAGCAACACTATGAAATTCACACTGTTCATATATATATATATATATATATATATATATATATATATATATATATATATATATATATATATATATATATTTTTCTATGTTTTCGTGTACTTGGCATGTGACGGATATTTATTATGTGTGACAAATATTCAGTACATGTGACAATGTTTCATCATGTGTTTCATTGCCATTATTCAATGGTTACATCATTTTTTAGAAATTTATTCTGCATGATAAACCATATTACAATTTTAACATTTGTAGTATAATGGTTGTCAATCTCACTTCGTTACGACAATGAATACCAGATGCGTCAGCGCATGACAAACAGCAACAGATCCTGATGCAACACAACAAAAGTATGTCATCTAACTCAGTTAATAATGATCAGTTACCATTTAGAATCAATACAGTAAATGACGTGGAATGTAATCTAATTATACAAATACAGGGAAATGTGCCGATACCTGAAACAGAAAAAAAATTCTGAAACAAGTGATAATAGTCAAACTGAACAAGAATCACTAGCTGACAAGTTGCTATTCTATAATACGCAAACCGGGCTGGAAACAGTGAATAACACAGATATGAAACTTCCTGGCAGATTAAAACAGTGCGCCTGACAAAGACCCGAAGTTGGGACCTTTGCCTTTTGCAGGCAAGTGCTCTACTGACTGGGCTAGCCTTACTTCTACCAGTACCTCATCTCCTCCTGGAATCTTGTCTCATTCTGGAAACACAGATATGGATATGCAGTTGCATAACACAGATTCAGGTCTTGCATCATTTGTTTCCAGCAGATTGGATGTTTGATGGTATTACTAACTGATTAGTTTTAGAAACTGACATTAAGCAAATTAAAAACACACAAAATACTGACCGCGCAGAAATAATGGCAAAAATTAGCAAGGTCATCCCCAATGAGATAGTTATCAAGGTAAAAGAGCAGACTACATTATTACAACAGAATGTCAAAGAAATTACCGAAAAAATCAAACCCTTACACTTACGATTTGAAGTACAGGAAGAATAAACAAGTAACATCTCCAAAAAAAAAAAAAAAGATGGAATATGCACAAAAATGACAAATTTGGCTGCCGACTGTGATTGAGATTCCAATGACTCAGGGACTGTGCACTTTGTGGACACAGCTGAATACCAATATCTGAAACATTTCAAGAAAATAAGGTAAAAATCAATAAACAACAAAAGAATGACATTGCAACTGTACACTCACAGTTTTTGTCTATTGAAAAAAAATTGAACAATAATAGCTGTAGACAAGAGTTTATACCTAATAACACATGTCCACACATGAAAACCTAGATGACAATAATAAATTATGGCACCTGGGAGATTACCAACATGAACCATTTCATACGTCAGGACATGACAAGGAACAGAGCACTTGGTGCAACTGTGAAAACACTGCGCAAAGGTGCCAAGATACATTTGATTATATGCAATTCCACAAAATGTGAAAGTTCAAGGTTTTCGAAAATTTCACTAACGAAATGCATCCTAGGGCATAGCTTGTTCAATTTATCTGTGTGTTACCACTAAATCGGCCCCTTGAACACAAGCTAGAATCATACATGGATACCTAGAAAATGAACCAGCAGTCAGAATGTGATCAATTATAAGAGTTTGTTAATCAGAAGAGGACATTTACCAGGCATTTTTAACTGATAATGGTTTACATCAAAACAGGATAGAATCAAACACAGTATAATTATGTTGAACAGCTTTGAACAATCGGAATTCTCAAGTCCAGTACAGTATTTTGAGGAAATGATAGTGCAGAATCAATACCTGTACCATCCGCTCAGCCCACCTGAGTAAATTAGAATTTGCCTCATGAAATTACCTGCCCCTTTGTGTCAAATTATCTAGGCAAGCAGGTGTAAGGACGATTTAGAAGAATTTTTGAGCCTTTTGCAAGAGTTAGAATTAGACAATGATCATACTCAAACAGGAAAATCAGCTGATTACAAGTTTGATAATTATGATTGCTTATACTCACAACATGATGATAGTAGATCATATAATAAATTTCATGATAAAAACAGTCACAAACATGACCATAGACACCATCCTTACGGCAAGCAAATCGGACACCAAAACAACTACAAAGACAGCCACAGTTTCAGAAGCCACGATTTGAATTCTTATTCTGGAAATAAACATTGTTTTGGAAAAAAAAACCAGTTGTAAATATAATAACAAACACAATAATTATCATGGACATTCATGTAATCAGCAGTGTAATAAGTTGGGTCAAAACAACACCTGGCATAGCTATGGAAATTCAGGCAACAACAAATATCAGAATAAAAGTCAGCAAAACAAGTCTATATGGTAGAACTCCAGTAGACCACCATCACACTGGCAGGTAGAAATAGTTGGAATTAGATCACCAATACCTAATGACCGTTAGTGACAGGGTAAAAGGAATGAACAATGACTTCAGGTCCTGGCAGCTGAAGGGAAAAGGCAGCGAACAGATGACTCTGCTGCTAAACTATTAACTTTATGCAATTCGAAGATGTTAGGGCCATTCTGCTTCAGGAAAATGAAGTTGGACCAAAACAAATTATACAACTTGTAATCAGTATGTGCAGTGCTAATAATATTTTTGCTGCAGTTTTGGACTCAGAGCGATATCAGTTATCAGTGAGTCAGCATACAATAAATGTACAAAAACAATATTTTTCCCTAAACTACCTCCTAGGAAAATTAAAATGCAAGTTGCATTTTGGGAAAAACTGTTGATGTTAAACATGAGACCTTTCTAGAATTTACTTGTCAGGGAAATAGTTTTGCTATTAACTTTCTCTTTGTGCCATTGATATCTACTTAAATAATTTTAGGTGTCAGTTTCTGTAATCATTTCTAACCAATAATGAACTTTAATGATGCAGAAATCAATCTAACAATTTTGAATCAACATGTTGTTTTAAAATGTCATTTAAGATTGGTTAAGTCCACAAGAAGAGATTAACCATTTATGTTTGTTGTATAATGATTCTTTTCAATGCTCACCCAATTTTGTTGATACTAATACAGCTTATCATTGTACAAACAATGACAGTTACTATCAGGAAATCGGTTTAAGTACATTAATCCAGCAAAAGATTGAGGAACCAGAGCATTTTGATGAACATGACGGGAAAAAACTAAGCAAATTTTTACAAGTAGACCTGGCACCATCAAGGGATTTCAGTACTGGTTTCAGGTTAGCAAGCACAACAAATTCTATGTAAGACTTTATGTAACATTGGTTCATTACTGAGAAAAGGTGAAGGTTGAGATACAGTTAATGTTAGAAAATGGTGCTATTGAGCCAGTTGCCGCCTCCTACAACAGTCCATTGCACATCATTGACTAAAGAGATGGTTTAATTAGGTTGGCCCTGGACTCAAGTCAGATCAGTACTATCATTCTTCTGGAAACAGTCCGACCCCAGACACTTGACGAATTGTTACAAAATTTCTGTGGCATACAAGTATTGTCGTCTACAGATTTACGGTCCAGTTTTTAGCAGATAGAGTTACATCCTGACTGCAGGAAGTACACAACCTTTTTATGCTTGGGTCATGGTACCAGTTCTGTAAATTGCCTTTTGGTTTAAATATTTCATCAGTAGCATTCATTCATGGACTAAACACTGTTCTTCCAGACCAACTAAAGAGACAAATTATCACCTAGGTTAATGATATTTTGATAGCAGAACCATCTTGATCAACAGATACCAAAATATTAGAAAATTTGTTGCACATTTCTGAAGATTCAGGTTTGACAGTAAACTTAGATAAATTACATTTTGGTAAGATGTGTGTAAAATTTTTAGGCCATAATCTTTTCACCAGAAGGTATTGCACCTGACGCTGCAAAACTTGAAGCAATCAGAGCAATCCCACCGCCTACTACTAAATGATAAGTCAGAAGCTTTTTAGGAATAGTAAATTTTTTCCATAGATTTTCAAATTTGAAAATTTTGACTGCACCATGATTATGTTCTTCAACAGACAAAATACACCATTTGACACTGGAATGACCAAGCTCAATTAGAGTTTGATATACTGAAAGAGGCACTGCTTACCATACCTATTTTAGCTCATCCTGAGCTCTTGAATGATTTCTGGTTATCTACAAATTCTTCCAAAATAGGACTTGTAGGCCACCTTTCCCAAGAGCATATTGATGATAGAATCATTGTCCAAAAGAGTATTGCATTTGCCAGTAGAGTGTTAAGTAAATCAGAAAGAAATTACTCCAGTCACAGAATTAGAGGCCTTAGCCATTGTCTAGGATTTTAAAAAATTTAGGTTTTTTTACTTGGCAAGCATACAAAAGTTTTATTTAGACCACAAAGCGTTACAGTTTTTAATGACCTCCAAGTTAGACCATGAAAAATTACATCAATGCACACTAACCATGCAGGAATATAATTTCACTATCTGTTACATTCCAGGAAAAGGTAACATCATTGCTGATATTTTATCTCGTACCCCAATTGGTTTAACTGTTAACAACATAGATACTTCACAAGATGCAAATTTTAGCTTGCTTTATCAACAAAAAGTAGCTTTTGAAAATTTTATCTCAGTTTCATTACTCAACATAGCAGAAGAACAAAATCAAGATCCCATTTAGAATGGTGTTAAATAAAAATAGAAATCGAGGAGAAGTACAGCCATCAGACAATTTTGTTTGGTCAGAAATGGTATTTTCTTTGAATGTAGCATTGTAGACACTTTGGGTGATGTGTATTCCAGAGGAATTTGTCAACAAGCTGATATGGAACATGCACTTAAGCTATGCATATTTCGGTCCACAGAACTGTTTCCACAAATTATGGACCACATGCTATTTTAACAACATGGAAAAAAGAATATGAAAATTACTTGCAAAATCTAAACACTGTCAAAAGGCCAAACCTTCCACCATTTCACATTTTGCCACAGTGTTTCCAATCATCTATCCAAGTAAGCTAACAGAATTAGTAGCCATAGATTTATTAGGGCTACTAGTTAGATCAAGAAATGGTTTTTCTTATGTCTTTGTTGCAAAGGAGTTGACGTATAAATTTGTATCACTCGCCACTTTGTGTAAGGCAACAGCTTGACACTGCCTAAAGCTTTCATTAAGAACTTTTTACAGCATGTAGGACATGTTGGCAAGGTCATATCAGACAACAGTCCTCAGTTTCGATTCAACATTTGGCTATGTACATTAAAGAGAAACAAGATCAAGCCAATATTTATTTTATTATATTCTCCACATTCGTATCGATCAGAAAATGTAATGAAAGAGATTAACAAGTTGTGCAGACTGTACTGCCACTGTCAACGCACAAACTGGGACAAATATATCACTTGATTTCAAGATGTCTTAAATGAGCTTCCTTGTGACTCAACTTCTTTGCCACCAGTCTTAGTATTAAAATACCAACAGCCACCAGGCAAAATCAAATAACAACATACAGTTCCCTCTCACCAGAAAATTATGGCACAAAGATATCATACAACTGTTGTTGTTGTCTTCAATCCTGAGACTGGTTTGATGCAGCACTTCATGCAAGCTTCTTCATATCCCAGTACTTACTACAACCTACATCCTTCTGACTCTGCTTAGTGTATTCATCTCTTGGTCTCCCTCTACGATTTTTATCCTCCACACTGCCCTCCAATGCTAAATTTGTGATCCCTTGATGCCTCAGAACATGTCCTGTTAACCGGTCCCTTCTTTTTGTCAAGTTGTGCCACTTACTCCTCTTCTCCCCAATTCTATTCAATACTTCATCATTAGTTACGTGATCTACCCATCTAATCTTCAGCATTCTTCTGTAGCACCACATTTCAAAAGCTTCTATTCTCTTCTTGTCCAAACTATTTATCGTCCATGTTTCACTTCCATACATGGCTACACTCCACACAAATACTTTCAGAAAAGACTTCCTGACACTTAAATCTATACTCGATGTTAACAAATTTCTCTTCTTCAGAAACGCTTTCCTTGCCATTGCCAGTCTACATTTTATATCCTCTCTACTTCGACCATCATCAGTTATTTTGCTCCCCAAATAGCTAAACTCATTTACTACTTTAAGCGTCTCATTTCCTAATCTAATCCCCCCGGCATCACCCGACTTAATTAGACTACATTCCATTATCCTTGTTTTGCTTTTGTTGATGATTGTCTTATATCCTCCTTTCAAGACACTGTCCATTCCGTTCAACTGCTCTTCCAAGTCCTTTGCTGTCTCTGACAGAATTACAATGTCATCGGCGAACCTCAAAGTTTTTATTTCTTCTCCCTGGACTTTAATACCAACTCCGAATTTTTCTTTTGTTTCCTTTACTGCTTGCTCAATATACAGATTGAATAACATTGGGGAGAGGCTACAACCCTGTCTCACTCCCTTCCCAACCACTACTTCCCTTTCATGCCCCTCGACTCTTATAACTGCCATCTGGTTTCTGTACAAATTGTAAATAGCCTTTTGCTCCCTGTATTTTACCCCTGCCACCTTCAGAATTTGAAAGAGAGTATTCCAGTCAACATTGTCAAAAGCTTTCTCTAAGTCTACAAATGCTAGAAATGTAGGTTTGCCTTTCCTTAATCTATTTTCTAAGATAAGTCATAGGGTCAGTATTGCCTCACGTGTTCCAGTATTTCTACAGAATCCAAACTGATCTTCCCCGAGGTCGGCTTCTACTAGTTTTTCCATTCATCTGTAAAGGATTGGTGTTAGTATTTTGCAGCTGTGGCATATTAAAGTGATTGTTCAGTAATTTTCACATCTGTCAACACCTGCTTTCTTTGGGATTGGAATTATTATATTCTTCTTGAAGTCTGAGGGTATTTGGCCTGTCTCATACATCTTGCTCACCAGATGGTAGAGTTTTGTCAGGACTGGCTCTCCCAAGGCCGTCAGTAGTTCCAATGGCATGTTGTCTACTCCTTGGGCCTTGTTTCGACTCAGGTCTTTCAGTGCTCTGTCAAACTCTTCACACAGTATCGTATCTCCCATTTCATCTTCTTCTACATCCTCTTCCATTTCCATAATATTGCCCTCAAGTACATCGCCCTTGTATAGACCCTCTATATACTCCTTCCATCTTTCTGCTTTCCCTTCTTTGCTTAGAACTGGGTTTCCATCTGAGCTCTTGATATTCATACAAGTGGCTCTCTTTTCTCCAAAGGTCTCTTTAATTTTCCTGTAGGCAGTATCTATCTTACCCCTAGTGAGATAAGCCTCTACATCCTTACATTTGTCCTCTAGCCATCCCTGCTTAGCCATTTTGCACTTTCTGTCGATCTCATTTTTGAGACGTTTGTATTCCCTTTTGCCTGCTTCATTTACTGCATTTTTATATTTTCTCCTATCATCAATTAAATTCAATATTTCTTCTGTTACCCAAGGATTTCTACTAGCCCTTGTCTTTTTACCTACTTGATCCTCTGCTGCTTTCACTACTTCATCCCTCAGAGCTACCCATTCTTCTTCTACTGTATTTCTTTCCCCCATTCCTGTCAATTGTTCCCTTATGCTCTCCCTGAAACTCTGTACAACCTCTGGTTTAGTCAGTTTATCCAGGTTCCATCTCCTTAAATTCCCACCTTTTTGCAGTTTCTTCAGTTTTAATCTACAGTTCATAAC
Source organism: Schistocerca serialis cubense (assembly GCF_023864345.2). Classification (NCBI taxonomy): domain Eukaryota; kingdom Metazoa; phylum Arthropoda; class Insecta; order Orthoptera; family Acrididae; genus Schistocerca; species Schistocerca serialis. The sequence goes on from NC_064646.1 coordinate 70,750,762, forward strand.
CAATAGATTGTGGTCAGAGTCCACATCTGCCCTTGGAAATGTCTTACAATTTAAAACCTGGTTCCTAAATCTCTGTCTTACCATTATATAATCTATCTGATACCTTTTAGTATCTCCAGGATTCTTCCACATATACAACCTTCTTTTATGATTCTTGAACCAAGTGTTAGCTATAATTAAGTTATGCTCTGTGCAAAATTCTACCAGACGGCTTGCTCTTTCATTTCTTTCCCCCAATCCATATTCACCCACTATGTTTCCTTCTCTCCCTTTTCCTACTCTCAAATTCCAGTCACCCATGACTATTAAATTTTCATCTCCCTTGACTACCTGAATAATTTCTTTTATCTCATCATACATTTCATCAATTTCTTCATCATCTGCAGAGCTAGTTGGTTTATAAACTTGTACTACTGTAGTAGGCATGGGCTTCGTGTCTATCTTGGCCACAATAATGCGTTCACTATGCTGTTTGTAGTAGCTTACCCGCATTCCTATTTTCCTATTCATTATTAAACCTACTCCTGCATTACCCCGATTTGATTTTGTGTTTATAACCCTGTAGTCACCTGACCAAAAGTCTTGTTCCTCCTGCCACCAAACCTCACTAATTCCCACTATATCTAACTTCAATCTATCCATTTCCCTTTTTAAATTTTCTAACCTACCTGCCCGATTAAGGGATCTGACATTCCACGCTCCGATCCGTAGAACGCTAGTTTTCTTTCTCCTGATAACGACGTCCTTCTGAGTAGTCCCCGCCCGGAGATCCGAATAGGGGACTATTTTACCTCCGGAATATTTTACCCAAGAGGACGCCATCATCATACAACTAGCCTTAACAAATATTGCAAACACAGCTGAATAGTGCAGGAAATCTCATAAGATGAAGACACAGATCAGGAAATTCCATGTAGGACAACAAGTTTTGGTCAGATCTCATCTGATTTCAAGTAAAGGTAAGTCTCTTCATTTAATTCTTCCTTCTCTACAATGGGCCCTTCAGAATTAAAAACAAAAATAGCACACAAGCAGGTAACTGAAGTTGAAACACCACGTACACAGAAATTCAAAGGAATGCATCACATATCACACAGAAAGCAATTTGTTCAGTACGAGGACAGTTCAATAAGTAATGCAACACATTTTTTTTCTCGGCCAATTTTGGTTGAAAAAACCGGAAATTTCTTGTGGAATATTTTCAAACATTCCTGCTTCATCTTGTATAGTTTCATTGACTTCCCACAGGTGGCAGCGCTGTATGGAGCTGTTAAAATGGCGTCTGTAACGGATGTGCGTTGCAAACAACGGGCAGTGATCGAGTTTCTTTTGGTGGAAAACCAGGGCATCTCAGATATTCATAGGCGCTTGCAGAATGTCTACTGTGATCTGGCAGTGGACAAAAGCATGGTGAGTCGTTGGGCAAAGCGTGTGTCATCATCGCCGCAAGGTCAAGCAAGACTGTCTGATCTCCCGCGTGCGGGCCGGCCGTGCACAGCTGTGACTCCTGCAATGGCGGAGCGTGCGAACACACTCGTTCGAGATGATCGACGGATCACCATCAAACAACTCAGTGCTCAACTTGACATCTCTGTTGGTAGTGCTGTCACAATTGTTCACCAGTTGGGATATTCAAAGGTTTGTTCCCGCTGGGTCCCTCGTTGTCTAACCGAACACCATAAAGAGCAAAGGAGAACCATATGTGCGGAATTGCTTGCTCGTCATGTGGCTGAGGGTGACAATTTCTTGTCAAAGATTGTTACAGGTGATGAAACATGGGTTCATCACTTCGAACCTGAAACAAAACGGCAATCAATGGAGTGGCGCCACACCCACTCCCCTACCAAGAAAAAGTTTAAAGCCATACCCTCAGCCGGTAAAGTCATGGTTACAGTCTTCTGGGACGCTGAAGGGGTTATTCTGTTCGATGTCCTTCCCCATGGTCAAACGATCAACTCTGAAGTGTATTGTGCAACTCTTCAGAAATTGAAGAAACGACTTCAGCGTGTCCGTAGGCACAAAAATCTGAACGAACTTCTCCTTCTTCATGACAACGCAAGACCTCACACAAGTCTTCGCACCTGAGAGGAGCTCACAAAACGTCGGTGGACTGTTCTTCCTCATGCACCCTACAGCCCCGATCTCACACCGTCGGATTTCCATATGTTTGGCCCAATGAAGGACGCAATCCGTGGGAGGCACTACGCGGATGATGAAGAAGTTATTCATGCAGTACAACGTTGGCTCCGACATCAACCAGTGGAATGGTACCGTGCAGGCATACAGGCCCTCATTTCAAGGTGGCGTAAGGCCGTAGCATTGAATGGAGATTATGTTGAAAAATAGTGTTGTGTAGCTAAAAGATTGGGGAATAACCTGGTGTATTTCAATGCTGAATAAAACAACCCCTGTTTCAGAAAAAAAATGTATTGCATTACTTATTGAACTGCCCTCGTAAATACTATGTTGGCAATACCCGATACTGTAGATAGTGATATGTATGAAATTTTATGTAGCTCATTATGCAGCGAATGAAATTTTGTCTTCTGCTAAGTTGGTACACGGTAAACAAGTATACTGAGAGTGTTGTATACAATTCCATGAAATATGTTAGGTAACAGCAGTAAACATTATTCAGATTTCTTGGTTTAGAATGATGAATGGAAGTATTACTGTAAGTAATTTTCTTAGCAAGCAGCTAATGACATAACTTTTCTAGTGTTGTATTGGAAAAGTGATGAAGTTTTATGAGATATGAGGTTATTTGTGCATTGAAACCAATGTGGCTATATTTTGGTGGTGATGTATGATGAAGTTTATGATGAGTAGTATGATGATATACATTATGATATTTGAGGTAATGATGGTTAGGGACTTTGTTTTGTGTTGGCACACGTTGTTGGAAGAATGGTGCATTTAGTAGGTTGCAAGCTAAGAAGTGAGTAAGCGTTGATGTCATATGAAATAAATGACGTGAAATGTTTTACACACTCTACATGAAAATTTTTGCTTGAACACCTGGAAGAGTTAATGTATGAGTTAGTAAAATGTTAAATGGAATTTGGTTTGCCACTTAGTTGTTTTTACTGACCACATTTCTTGTGGATGATGTTTTGTTTGCATGACAGCAGTATTTCCTGCAATTTTCCTTTAGATACTTTTGTAAACTTAAAAATAATTTTATCACTTGGTACTGATATTCTACCTTTTCTTTTTGCCAGACATTGTGAAAGTTCATGATGATAAAATTTTTCTGAAAAATGATCACATTCTGAAAGATCATGGGGCAGACTTACTCAAAAACTATGAAAAATGAGAGAGGAAATCTGTCACAAAGATAAAGAGCAAAATTCTAGTAATTACTAACAGTAGTTTTCAAAAAACACTTTTAACTTATTATACAACACATATTTAGTATAGGCAGCACCTTGGGGCACCAATCTAATTAAGCTAGCATAGATAATCAAATATTTATTGTTTACTTTTCAATGTCATCTTTCTTTTCTTGACAGGGAGATTGATTTATGATGGTATGCACTACATTTTGCTCTGGATAAACCAAGTTTTGCTATGATGTGATACACTTATGGGAAACGGGAATACGGATAACTGTATATGCAACAAACTGTTCCCGTAATGTCTATACATACATATATTCAGCACAAAGAAAGATACATGTGTACACTGTACAAGGTAAAAAGGCTTACTGGAACATTAACATGGCGGCTCGTCAGAGCAGTTAGAGTTCAAAAATCATGCTTTACGTTGTCGATGTGACCTATTGACGCCACACAGTCACACAGTCGTCCCCCCACCCCCCACCCACACTACGGAGTATGGCCTGTGATGAGGCCTGAGGGGAGGCCATGTGGGCATCGGCGTTGGAGTGAGTAGTGTGAGGTGGCAGGTGCACATCCAGAAGCTCCATGTCAGTCAGAGCAGCGTGCGAAGTTGCGGTGACGGGCTGCAGGTCCATATCATAATTAGACAGCCAGTGGGGGTGGACTATGTGTTGGCCGGCCCGGGAGTAGAGGTGTGGGGAGGGGGGTGCAGTGTGCGAGCGTACGTGCCCCTAATGCAGATCGAGCCATCCGAGGAGTTGAATGCACAAACTCTTGATGGATTGCACTCTCGGGGGAGAGACAGGCTATGCACTATCTTGACATCTAGTTCCTTGTTGACTGTTGAGTTCGCAGTATCTGTAAGGAGCATGAGCACACAGTTGTCAAAAGTGACAATCGACACATAGTTGATGCGGTTAGGTGGTACAGTGCAGAGCAAGTTGAAAGTCGGGGAGCATGTCTCCCCAGTAGATGAAACATCACCAAAACCTGCATGTGGGGTTTTTGACAACATGCTTGGGAAACCTGCAAACTGCGGTGACGAATCATTAGAAGGAGAAGACCCAACCATGGGATGAGCTAACTCATTATTGGGCTCGGCAATTGAAAATTTGTCTGGATGGTCCGACTGGGATGGTAGAGGGGCACCGGAGTCCACAAAAGCAGGCTTGAGCCTGTGTAGCAAAAAGGTCTGCGGGCGATCTTTAACCATAATGTTGAACATCATCTCGCCCCTCCAGACTACTTCAAAGGGGCCGAGGTAAGGGGGTTTCAGGGGTTGTCTAACGGAATCATCCCTGAGCATAAAGTGGGAGCATGTGTTGAGTGTGGCTGGCACGTAAGTGTCTGGTGGGGAATGACTGACAGGTAGGTGTAGCCATGTGTGTCTAAAGTGGGTGCGCATACTATAACAAAGTCTGGGGAGGTGGGGAAATCCTCAGGTGCTTGAGGCAGAATAAGTTCCCCAGGTAGAACCAGGTTCTTGCTGAAAACGAATTCAGAGATGGTTTCCTGTAAGTCAGGTTTAAAGGATGAATGGAGACTGAGTAACACCCAAGGAAGCGCCTCAGACCAGAGGCAGTCATGGCATCTGAGTGCTGTTTTAAGGGTGCGGTGCGATCGTTCCACTAAACTGTTGCTTTGTGGGAGGTAGGCTGTCATATGGATCTTTTTAATACCTCAAAGATTACAGAGAATTGTAAAAAGTGCAGATTCGAACTGTCGACCCTGGTTGGTTGTGATGGTGGATGGACAGCCGAACCTAGTGATCCAAGAAGAAACGAATCCTTTGGCCACAGTTTCTGCTGTGATGTTGGGTAAGAAGACAGCTTCCACCCAAAGAGACATTCCGTATATAGTGGACAGGATATCGACAATGCATGAGACTGTATTGATCTGCAAAAAGAAATCAGCGGGGATGTTAACCGTGCCTTTGATGTAGCGTACATCTGTAGTAAATTGAGAGACCAGGTCGAAGTGGCAGAAACACTGAGGGAGTGGGTCCTCGGGAGGGTTGCAGAAGGCGTCTGCCAGTGGTTTGTGGTCAGTAAGGATGAAGAAAGAACAGCCCTCGATGTCAGGGTGAAAGTATTTGACGGCTTCATAGACCACCAGAAGTTCTCTATCAAAAGTGGAGTATTTCTTCTGTGCTGTAGACAGTTTTTTAGAGAAGAAATGAAGGGGTGAAACTGTGTTGCCTTTGCGTTGCTGTAATACTACCCTGACCGTGATGTCGCTGGCATCCGTAGTGATGAACAGCCCAGCAGATGGATCGGAGTGGGCGAGTACAACGGTATGAGCTAACGCTGTCTTTAGAGCCCTGAAGGCCTCTAGCATAGGTTCAGAGGTTCAGTCCAATGAACTGGCTTAAGGCCCGAAGTCTCTTTGCTGGACAGTGAGTCCATCAGAGGCGTCTGCCTGGCGGAGGCAGAAGGTAGATGTCGGCGGTAGTAATTTATAGTACCCAGGAAACGTTGGAGTTCTTTGTAAGTAGCTGGGAGTGGGAATGACGTGATAGCCTGCACGCAGGGTTTGGGAGGCTGTATTCTATCTGTGGAGACAGTGTAACCCAGAAATTTCACAGAAGTCTGGCACAATTGAAATTTATCTTTGTTGACCTCGACACCGTAGGAGTTCAAGGTCTGGAAGACCTGGGATAAATGATCTTCGTGGTCCTCAGTTGACTTGCTGAAAATGAGGACGTCATCCAGGTATGCAAAGCAGAACTTGAACTGTCGTAAGATTGAGCCAATGAAACGTTACCACGTTTGTGCCACATTCTTTAAGCTGAATGGCAAGAAGTTGTACTGGAACAAACTGAGCAGCATGATGATAGCAGTCTTTGGAATGTCTTCCGGCGCTAAGGGAATCTGGTGATAGGCACATTTACAGTCAATCACACTGAAGATTGTGGCGCCCGATAACATATGGGTGAAATCGTTTATGTTTGGCATGGGGTAATTGTTCATGACGGTATGAGTGTTTAAGCATCTGTAATCACCACACATTTGAAAAGACCCATCATGTTTGGTGACGAGGTCAATTGGTGAATACCAATTGCTGTCTGATGGCTGCAGAATGCCTGCCTCCAGAAGTTCGTTAATTTGCTGCCAGGCCGCGCACAACTTAATGGGGTTGAGGTGTCTAACCTTGTGCCTAACAGGAGGGCCGGCAGTGGTGATTATCTTGTGTGTTGTTCTGTCAGTGATGGAAGAGACTGAGAACTGCACACGAGGCTGAGTAACTTCCTGACATGAAGTTTTGGGACGAGTGGGGTGCGATGAGGCATAACCGTTAGCGCGAGTGGGAAAAGGCAGCATGAAAGTCGCATGCCTATTACACGAGTGTGGCGAGCACTTGTTTGTAGAGGTCAGCTGTGCATGCAGCACGGAGCGGATCAGAGCCCGCAGCAGCGGTCTGTTGTTAGCTTCGCCTTAAGTAACAGGCGCGGGTGAGAGAGGCGTTGGCATCAAACGAGGCATGGTGATGGCTGCTGAATCACGTGGTTGGCACGCGAGAGAGGGGGAATGTTTACCAACATGTGGGCCAGCTGCCTGCCTGGTGGGCGTGTTCGCATCGTGCACGCCACTGTCATTAGAAGCACTGTTTGAAACACATGGCACTGCACGTAGCGGGTGTGTGGCGGGCACAGAGATCACTGAACGTGAATTATCACACGCAATGAATGTTTCTGAACTAACCTGATGTGTGTCTGTGCTGGTGTCTGCTGATGAAGGTTGATCAGTTGAAGGAACTGTGGATTGCAGTTGCAGCAGCAAGGTATGGGCCGCAGTGAGCTCGTCGAAAGTGTGAGCAATGCGTTCTTTCAACTCGTCGTTTTGCTGACAGAGTTGCACCACTACACTGTACTCTGATAGTGGATTAATGATGCAGGTCACAATTTTGTATGTGAGGGTGGAGCACTCACGAACCAAATCACGTGTCGCGATGGAAACAGAACGACGAGCATAAGTGCCTGAGCACGGTATCTGAGGGTCAGAAGAGTGGTGAAGCACTGAACCTTGGACTGTGTTTGGGGAGAGTTTGTAATGGGACAAGAAATCCATACCAAGAATTGGTTCATCAATGTCAGCGATGTAAAAAGTCCACGGGAAACATAGAGAAGTAGATAGATACACCATAACTTTAGCACAGCCAACAGTTTGTAATGTTGATTCGTTGACAGTGCGTAGAAGCGACTTCATCAGTGAAAAATTGGGAGGAGCCAATGAAGTAGGTATGATGGACACATCAGCACCTGTGTTGACTAGGAAAACAAGCCACGACAAAATGTTGGTCATGTATAAACGACCCCATGGCCAAGAGGACGAGTGGACGGAGTGCAATGTTTGAGGACGCCTGTGAAGATCCCCGCAGGGCTCGGCATCTTTTAGATCCTGCGGTCAGTGTTTGGGTGCTGGCAATGTGATCTGGACTTCTTGGCCTGATCCCAGAAAATCTTGTGGTACCAACACTATGAATGAGCTGGATGTGGCGGTAGTGGTGATTGTGACAATGGAGGAGGTTTGTCCTCATTGATTTGTTCCGGAATGTAAACCAGGACGTATGGTGCATGTGCGATTCTTGAGTGCTCGGAAAGAGGAGAGAGTGAACAAGTACTGCCTGGTGGTGTAGATGGCGTGGAGGCAGAATGAGCCCTGCCTCTCCCCACAGATAGCCGGTAAACAGGTGGCATAGCGCCAACCAGTAGTGAGAGGTGTGCTGGTTGATTTTGTCGCAGTAGTGCATAGAGCTGATCTGCAATATGAAGGCGAGAGCCGATAGACTCAAAGGAGTGTGGTAGAAATTTAGAGTTGTCATCGGTCACCTGATGTAACTCAACTCGAAAAGATGCTCCACAAGAGCGAACCATGAAACAGGGTTGTCCTCATTCTCATTTAAAGGAGGTAGCTTCGGCTGATGGCCATGGGGGGGGGGGGGGGGTGTGTTGAGGTGGCTTCGGCATATCATGGAAGGCCTGCTGTCCCGTGGTGGTAGAGTAGGCTGTCCTGTAGCCCGGCACTACTGGCGTGAGCGTGTTACTAGCAAACACGTCCCGAACAATGGCCGATTGCAATGTCCCTGATGAGTCACCGAAGCATGACGTGGCAGGCACGGTTGGTACCGTGGGAACAAACAGATGAGCGGCGCATGTGGTAGGCCCGTAAACTGGACCGGAGGTTAAAGGCACTTAAGTTGTCCACCTCAGAAATGACGCTGAAGGCCAGCAGGGCAGGTGCAGATGGTACTGTGGAAGGAGCGAGCTGCTGTATGGTCGGAATCAGGGGCTGTGACTGAGGGAGGAGGGGGTGGGGGGTGGGGGGTGGCTTGGTACTTGGTGTGGCAACAGCGAGAGTTGTCTGTGCTCATTGGGAATGCACCCCATGTGGTAGGACCATAAATCACTGGTGAAACCTGCTGGCTGTCACATTGTCATGGTACAACATTTCTGGATGTCAAAGCACCATCAGGTTGTGCTCAAACCCACGTGGTCGAGAAACTGGGAGACTGATCTGGTGGTTGAGCCTGGTGAACTTTATATATAAAAATGTCCATTATTAAATTGTGATGAAGGCAAAACTGGCATAGCTTGATAGCAGTTGACCGCATGTGCATTTTGCACGAATGGTGGCGTTGTACACAGCACTACTGTAACCGACATTGTGGTGCATAGAGGATCAAAGCACATGTGCGAATTTGGGTCTCTTTGAACACTACACGAGCGATTGATCGTTACACAATTCTGGAAAACGTCCACTTCACCTTTCACATGTTGGCGTGCATAGTCCAGCGACATGAAACATAAGTCCATTGTTTGAGGTAAGGGCATAACACTCAGCCATTGTAGAGCTGCAAAGTTTGATGTTAATTTTATTGGAGATCACGAATCACTGTCCGTTAGTGGTGAAACAACTGTTGGCAGGGGATTGGTGGCCTGGTAGTAGTAGCTGAGCCTCCACATCCTCATATAAAACATTGGATGAGGCAGCCATGGCGTTGAACATAAAACCTGTTGATTCCACACAGCTGGCACGGAAGTCACGGAAGACGTAGAAACTTTGGGGTCACCAATATGGGAAATGGGAATACGGATAACTGTATATGCAACAAACTGTTCCCATAATGTCTATACATACATATATTTCAGTACAAAGAAGATACACGTGTACACTGTACAAGGTACAAAGGCTGACTGGAACATTAACACGGCAGCTCGTCAGAGCAGTTAGAGTTCAAAGATCATGCTTTACGTGGTCGATGTGACCTGTCAATGCCACACACTGTTGCACGTGCTATGACAACTTACTTTTCTATGATTTTGTGTTTTTCAGTGTTTCTTTGTGTCCAGTTGCATTAATAATGAAATTTTTTAAGATGCCATTCTGTATAGTTTTGCTTGGCACTTCTTTTTCTTGTAGTTAGATGCTTTGCTCTTTTTTTATGTTGTGTGAATGAGTCTGATGTGCTACTCTGTCAGTGAGATCTCCATACTTAAAGTAATAGATGTAATTTAGAAAATCATGAGTTACCAATAAGCTACAGGGGTATAAGTTAAGATGATGGTTAAACACGGTTGAGAAAATGAGAGGTAATGAAATGATTTGAAGTGATGATGCAAGATTTAAGGTTTGAGAAAAGAATTTGGTTTTACATGAGGTAATGATCTGAGAATTGCATGGGTAGCAAAAAAAGGTTTTGAGTTTATGGTTCTAATAATGTGGATATCCTGAAGTCTACGTATGAAGTTTGAGCAATATTTTAGGTCTAATTTGAGTACTATGGAAGTTATATGATTGAAAAATGAAATTTTAGGAAAATGTAAGTGATGAGAGGTTTTAGAAGTAAGTTCTGCGAGATTTAAGAAGTTGAAGGATGGAAATAATTTGATGAATTTTTGAAGTGATGAAATACGTATTTGATGCATGCATGGGGAAGTCTGACAATTTTGGGTGAACATGACTTGTTGACACATGACTATATGACAGCTCCCTTTCCCCTTCCCTAAACACATGATGATGAATCCAAGGCAGATATCTGAAATTTTATAGTAAAGATAATTTTGGTGCCAAAGAATAAATGTTTCTAATGATAAGTTATATTTCATTGATTTTCATGGATTGATGTAAAGCTGCTGAGTTGTAATATGTTTTTGATTTCTTCAGAACACGTGTGAATTTGTTGTTATTGCACTACTACATTTCTTATTTTGTAGATTTCTTATTTGTATCCTATGTGATTTCTTTGCTTGTTTATTATTAACAGTTTATTCTCAATGTTTGAATTTTCATGATTATCTATGTCTAGCATAAGTGTATATACCATTTTTATGTAAATTATTATATATCTTTGTGTATTCTTTTTTTGTGGATGTAATTCTGTATCGTGTAAAAAGGCTGTACATCATTTTCATATTTTGAAATATTTTTGCAAGTCCCAGTGTGACAAAGCAAGCTGGGGTCTTTTTACTTCTTCTCTTGTTTTGTCATTTGCCTCCTTAAATTCATTTTATTTTCGTTTTTGCCTAATTACTTTAATATAAATGAGTATATTCTAAAGGTGGCAGGGGTAAAATACAGGGAGCGAAAGGCTATTTACAATTTGTACAGAAGCCAGATGCCAGTTATAAGAGTCGAGGGGCATGAAAGGGAAGCAGTCGTTGGGAAGGGAGTGAGACAGGGTTGTAGCCTATCCCCGATGTTATTCAATCTGTATATTGAGCAAGCAATAAAGGAAACAAAAGAAAAATTTGGAGTAGGTATTAAAATCCATGGAGAAGAAATAAAAACTTTGAGGTTTGCCGATGACATTGTAATTCTATCAGAGACAGCAAAGGACTTGGAAGAGCAGTTGAACGGAATGGACAGTGTCTTGAAAGGAGGATATAAGATGAACATCAACAAAAACAAAATGAGGATAATGGAATGTAGTCGAATTAAGTCAGGTGATGCTGAGGGAATTAGATTAGGAAATGAGACACTTAAAGTAGTAAAGGAGTTTTGCTATTTGGGGAGCAAAATAACTGATGATGGTCGAAGTAGAGAAGATAAAAAATGTAGACTGGCAATGGCAAGGAAAGCGTTTCTGAAGAAGAGAAATTTGTTACCATCGGGTATAGATTTACGTGTCAGGAAGTCATTTCTGAAAGTATTTGTATGGAGTGTAGCCATGTATGGAAGTGAAACATGGACGATAAATAGTTTAGACAAGAAGAGAATAGAAGCTTTTGAAATGTGGTGCTACAGAAGAATGCTGAAGATTAGATGGGTAGATCATGTAACTAATGGTGAAGTATTGAATAGAATTGGGGAGAAGAGGAGTAAGTGGCACAACTTGACAAAAACAAGGGACCGGTTAACAGGGCATGTTCTGAGGCATCAAGGGATCACAATTTTAGCATTGGAGGGCAGCGTGGATGGTAAAAATCATAGAGGGAGACCAAGAGATGAAGACACTAAGCAGATTCAGATGGATGTGGGATGCAGTAAGTACTGCGAGATGAAGAAGCTTGCACAGGATAGGGTAGCATGGAGAGCTGCATCAAACCAGTCTCAGGACTGAAGACCACAACAACAACAACATGAGTATAATCTACATTTTCATAAAACAGAAAGGTTGGCCCTCAGTCTTAAGAAATATTGCTCCAGATCTAATTTTGTGGTTAGTTTTGTGTATGTAATAAATTTCCTAATTTATTTTGACTATTCCTAGTTAATATCTTTTGTTATAGGCTGAAATCAGTAATGGTTTCATGACTTAAATTCTATTGTTTGTGGGAAGATGAAGAATGAGTGAGACCTGAAAAGGAAAGAAGATCTCACACAGCTGGGACTGCACAGCTGCCATACTGTGTAGAGGTTACAGAACAACCTCCTCCCTACAGAATTCATTCACTATCTATGAACTTCTTTAGGTCGATCACGTTCCTGAGACCAAATAGCTTTTTACTCTTAGGGTACTCTAGCCTATATGCATTGGCATGTGGTTTTCCTATGATCCTGAAAGGTCCTTGGTATACAAACATGAATTTCTTTGTTTCTGCATTTATTTTCTTTGATTTTTCCTTGGTTTTGACAAGGACTAACTGACCTATTTCAAAACTGGTGGGTACAGCTTTTGCGTCATGACGCTTCTTTCTTTCTAATGTTCTTTTCTTAGAATAGGGAATTCTACCATATCTGCAATCACATTGTGTGGTTCTTGGCCAAACATCAATTTGCAAGGCGCAAAACCAGTTGCATCATGCCTTAAGTTGTTAATTACATTCTCAAAATACTTTATGTGCTCTGCCCAACTTGAGTGTTTCCGAGCACAATAAGTCCTGCAAAGCCTATTCAATTCTCTCATAATACGTTCACTCATATTTCCTTGGGGGAAATTCGCAGATATTTTCAGATGTTTCACTCCGGCCTTATCCAGACCTTCTTTAAAACTATCAGAAGTAAATTGAGGCCCATTGTCTGACAGCAAATTCTTCAGAACACCAACGTTCATGAAGAAATCTTTTTCCAACTTTTCTACGTTATTGCATTTGCTCTTTTAATTGGGTATAGCTTAACATATTTACTAAATCCATCCACAACAACAAAAACATGGGTGCACCCACCTCTCGAAGCAGGAAGAGGGCCAAACAAATCACAAGCCAGTAATTCTAGGGTTTCCAGTTGGCTCTACTAAATGCATATCCCTTTGTATTCTGGTGTTAACAGCACGGACTTTCTGGCACACTACACAAGATGCTAGACGCTTGGCAACACGGCGGTACATGTTGTCAAACACAACCTTCTCTTTTAATTTGGCAATGCACTTCTTTGCACCATAGTGCCCATACCTCAGGTGTACATAGTCGATTAGTAAGTCTACATGTTGTGAGGGAAAGCACAGCTTCCACTCTGAAAATCCTACATTTTTCCTTCTAAACAGAATACCTTTATGCAGACAATAGTATTGTGAAACCTTAGGATAGTTCGCATTTCCTAAATAGCTCTTCACTAATTTCAGCTGGTCATCTGCATTCTGCTCACGTCTCAAGTTCTTAATCACCCTGTTTAATGCACTTTCTCCCTTTACTTCGTGCAACGCAAACATTCGTACTTCACTTAGGTCAGTTGCTATAATTCCCATGTCATCACATAGCTCCGCACTTCTAGATAACCCATCAGCTACCAGATTGTCTTTCCCTTGAATATATCTAACCTCAAGGCCAAACTGCTGAGGATACAATGACCATCTTACCAAACAATCATTCCTCAACTTACAGGTCTTTAAAAAGGTCAACGCCTTATGGTCACTGTAAACAATTATCTTGTGACCTAATAGATACTGCTCAAATTTCTGTACCCCAAATACAATTGCCAATGCTTCCAGTTCTGAGATGCCATAATTTCTCTCTGCTGCTTGTAAAGATCGACTTAAAAGTCTTGTGCACTTCTTCTTCGTTCTCTATTTCTACTTGGAATATCTCCACAGCTATACCATAGCCACTAGCATCAACAGACATACAGAATGGTTTTTCAAAATCAGGATGATGTAAAATAGGACTATTAATTAAAGATTGTTTAAGCACCTCGAGCGCCTGTTGGCATTCTGCTGTCCAAACCCAAGGGGTATTTTTTTTCAGCAGGAGGTGAAGACAGGGTGCATTAAAAGCTTGATCACTAACAAAATGCCCATAGAAGCCTAAAAGACTGAACATCGATCTCAACTGCTTCTTGTTTCTGGGAGCCTCAAATTTTTCATTGACTGCTAGCTTGCCTGGGTCTGGCAGAATACCTTTTCCACTTATCATATATCCCAAGAAACCTATTTCCTCTTTAATGCACTCTGTCTTTTCAATCTTTAGTTTCATGCCACCTCTCTCAATAGCCTCTAACACTTCCTCTAATAAAACTGTGTGTTCTTCCCAGGTAGGAGTTGCTATTAACAGATCATCTATGTAGACTGTGATTTTATTAATTAAGGCTGGTCCTAAGACATGGCACATCATACATATGAAGGCACAAACAGAGATATTAAGTCCGAAAGGTACCACATGGTATTGGTAAAAAACTCCTTCGTACAAGAAAGCTGTGTACTTCCTTGAACTTTCTGCCAGTGGCCAATGCCAATATCCAAACGTGATGTCCATAGAAGTTAAGAATTTTGCTCCCCAGAACTTTTGCAATAACCCGTCCATGTTCTGCGGTCTATCGCTTTCCCTAACCACTATTTCATTCAACCAACGAGCGTCCAAGACCACTCTGACACTCCCGTCTCTTTTTGGTACAACAACAAGAGGATTATTGTACTCACTGACTGCTTTTTCAATCACACCCCACTCTAGCATTCTCTGTATCTCCTTTCAAACCGCCTCCTTCCTAGCTACATGTATTTGGTACGACTTCCTAAAAAACACTTGGCCAGGTTTCACCTTTAATTGACATTCATAACCTTTGACCACGCCAGGTCGATTTGAAAATACCTTATTATGCCTTTTTAAAACCTGTCTCAGTTCTTCCTTCTGATTAGCTGAAATTTTATCAATTTCCTGCAATTTAGCATCTATCTTGTCCAAAATAATTGCTTCTTCTTCTGTGTTTAGCTTACTTTTACTAAGATTAACACCTTCGTCCCAATATCTCCCATTTTTCAGAACTCGTATAGGCAGCTCCCAAGTTTCATCATTAGTTACTACATGTTTATCAATGAAAGGTACCGTAATTACTCTGGTTATCGGCAAGACCATTTTTAACTGGCTTCTTTCAAAGTCAACAACACTCTGATATTTTGACAAGAAATCTATGCCAATTAAAACCTCAATACTGAGATTATTTACAATTAAGCATGGATGATCAATTAAATTACCATTAATGTTAAAGGGCAGTAAAGCTTCTTGCTTTACCATTTTTGACACCTTGCCAGTAGCACCAATTATTCTTAGTCCTGATACCCTCATTACTGTAAGCTTGTCTTTACCAGGTAATGCATCAAAGAAGGACTGAGATATCGCACTCACCTCACTTCCACTGTCTAAGAGACAACGTACATTGATACCCGACATATTCACTATTATTATAGGATGGCTTATTCTAGGTTGTACAGGTGGTTCCTCAAACTCATCCAATAGTTCCTTTTGGATTTGTCTCCAACGAAAGTGATCAACATCTGCCTTCATTACATTTAGGTCAAAGTGTGTAGGGGTTTCCTGAACTACATTTTCAGCTGCCTTTTCCAGTCGGTCTATTAATTTTAAATCGAAACAACGCATGACTTTATTACATTTAGTTTGCTGAACATGACCCTAACTACTGTAGTCTGAGCAATTCTGCACCTCCAGACCGGGCATAACACTAGTTACATCTAAACCACTTTCACTATTATCGTCGGGTTCCTTCTCCAGTGACAACTGGTCACAGCTGCTGGGTTCATCGACCCCCAACAGGCTATCCTCTACATTCTCACTTACCTCCTGTCCTAAATCTGTTAGTACAGTGTCAACATCCTGCACAGGCACTTTAGATAAGAGCACATCATCCTCACCGTAAATATGAGCATGAATTTCTTCTGCGTCTTCACGTGACAATTCAGTATTTTGTAGCTCTTCCCTACCGTTACACTGCTGCGCCTTCTCTTTCTCTTCCCACTTAGAAAGCGTCTCTAACACAGTATCTATCAAATACTGTGAGTGGTTGAATATTTCTGCAGTATCATTGGGTGCTACCGACCCATCATCCAAATCCTCAGTTTGAGTATTCTGATCTGTCATACTAATTACTGAAATTACTAGCTTAGGAAAAGCAACCGCCTGGTGAGCGCCAGTATCCTCATAGACAGGAACTAGTTTTCCAGCCTCTGCCTACTACTGTTACCTTTATTTGCATTATAGTTAACTGGCACAGCATTGCTTTCAACATTGTTGTTTACTTGCATATTTTTGTTAGGAACAAAATTACTATCATTTGGATGCCATTGTTGGTTCTGGTAATTATTTCTCCAATTCCTACCTTTCTTAGGATGGCGAACACCTACTGTTCTGATGTTTACATTGCCATTCTGCTCGTTCTTAAAATTACTACTAGTGTTATTAGCATTTCTTTTATTACATGCTTGCTCCTCATTGGCAGCCACATGCTCTACATGCTCCAAATATTCAATGAAACGATCCAGATTGTCTCTAGGGGCAGATATAATTCTAGTTTGCCTATACCATGGCAGTTTGGTTTCAAGACCTAGTATTATCATTTCAGGTTTTAGCTTTTCGGCCAAATGTGACAAACGTGAGATCCATGACCTAGCAAACTTTTTAATAGATTCCTTGCCTGCATTGAAGCGTTTTCCACTCCAAAATTCTCTCAACACTTCATTTTGCTTATTGCTAGACCAATACTCATTAATGAAAGCTGTTTTAAATTCCGCTAATGTTTTACACTTCAACATAATATCAGCTGACCAACGCATGGTGTCACCTGCTAAATGGCTTCTAATAAATGAGATTTTCTCTCGTTCAGACCAAGTTGGTGGAATCACATCTTCAAAATCGTTCCAGAAATCTAGTGAGTGGATTTTTTTTATCTGGATCGAACCACAAGAACTGCCGACATCCAATAAATGCGGCGTTTGCAGCTACAGCTTGTTGTATACTACCATTACCAGAAGTTACTGAAGCTACTTTACTCTCAATGTTAGCAATGTTAGTACTAATATTTTCTACTCTCATTTCAACATTATACTCTTTGCACAATATGAGTAGTATCAGTTTTGATTGCATCTACTTCTGCTTGACATATGTTTACTTTTATATTAACATCTTTAAACCTATCTGAACACAGTTCAGATTCCGCCTTGATCTTTTCTGTTAACTCGTGCTCCAGCTTCGCATCTTCCATTTGGAAGTCTTTGCGAACCTGAGCAACTTCAGATTTTACTGTTTTATACATCTCAGATAACTGTTGGGCAACCTTTTTCTTAATATCCTCATGGTTGTAATCAATTTTATAATTTAAACTGTCCAGATCCTCTTTCAACTTACTGCAGCCAGTCTTGAAGGAAGTTTCTAATCCAGCTTTATTGGATTCTAATTTATTGTCCATTGCCTCAAACTGTTTATTAAAATTGGTTTGGCTGGCCACAATCCTGTTATTTACCTCAATTATACCAGATTTTAACTCGGCTGTCATTCTAGCATTACTGGCTGACACTTTTGCATTACTGGCAGCTATTGCTTGTAATATTACATTTAAATCAATAGCACCAGTATCTTTGGGTTGCTCACTAGCGGGCTTTTTATCACACTCAGGTGACAAAAAACTAGCTCCAACACCAGAATCATCAAAACTAAATGAAACTTCTGATTGATCAGTCATATCTAACTTTTCCTTTTTAAACTCTACCATCTCTGATGACTGTTTCATTTTCAATTCATCAGAGAAACTATCATCCAATAACTTAACACTTTCTGATTTCTGCTTTACTACAGGGGTCTCTACTATTGAATCGTTGCCCTTTTTCACACTACTGTCAGGAGACACTAGTTCGGATTTCACTTTAACATAACTATTTTCATGCATATTTACACTTGAACCGTTGTCTGGATTTACAGTTCCTTCCATCGCCGACAGTCTTTTAGTGCAGGTTAGTAAAAGTTTTAACAGATTTTCACTTAACTTAGTTCCTTCTGCACGACATATGGTGTTGCCGGCGCGGTGTACCAGGATTACTGATGTGATGCGGCACGTTGAACTGCAGACGGCACCTCAACAACTGCTGTGTTGTGGGTGTAGCCCGCAACAGCAGACGCAGCTCCGGTCGCTCCGACGGATAACTGCGGTGCGGCGAGACTGACTTCTCGCGATGCCAGCAGTGCATCAAGACTCAGCGCCAGCCCTGTCAATCCAGATGCATTGTTAATCCAATTGCATCATCAACATGCACACGTAACACTGTCTATCACTGTTCCATTGCTCAGTTGCATGTCGCATTTCACTTCCGAATCCGAATATTTAAAAATCACTTTCACTTTTACTCAGTTTGTTTCCCGGCCGATTAGCAACATATGTGGGGCCGCGGGTGGAATAATAGAATAAATGTTTTGTATTTATGCTGTTTGCTGTTCTCAACACTGGCTCTCTAACTACAATATTGGCAACCAGAAAGTGATTAGCAAAACGTGAAGCCTGTAAATAGAATTCCTAGTGCCCACTTCATCTGAGAAATACATTTATAGCTACAGCTTATAGCTCTGAGGAATTAGGAGATTGTCTGGGATTCATAATCAAAAACCATTCTCTCTAAAATGTTCACTATATTCTGAAAGTCACAGACGAAAAAGAATCCACACAATCCAACTACCAGAGCAGTTCAGAGTCTAATGCACTGATGCAGCTACAACTGTTCAAATTAAATGTTTAAGTGAATGATCACCATAATTTGATGATAATGTTCATCAAACGCCACGCTAATAATAGTAGAATGTCTGTCCTGTGGCGGCACGTGAAAATACAACATACGCAAACTAAAGATAGATCATTAACATCATCCCAAAATTAACACTTCACTCAAAAATGATTTCATGGTTACGCATATCCCGAGTAACTTATTACTGCATCCGAGGCTGTTTATATCAACGATATCGACGCGACGCGACGCGACGCGACACGACGCGACTCCCGGCACAGGTGGTGCGCTAATCAGCATCTGGAGAGAACTGGGGCCTTCCTTTTCCCACGCAGCGTTCTTACATATAAAGCCACGGTGCGGACGGCTAAGGGAACGCCTGATCAAATCTGCTCTCCCGACTAGCCGCTGGGCTAGTAATGCACCACTTCAAGTTATCGAATAAATCATTGCTTCCTTTGCTGATGGCCGATGAAGCTTTCAATTTAATTGTGCAATCAGCACACAAGTAAGTAATCATAATAAAAGTCTGATGTGGCTAAGTCAAATATTTTGGGTGAGAGAATTAATTTAATTACACTACATGCAGTAGACGAGCTCTGAACTTGCTCTTTGGAGATACGCTATAGCTATAGTTTTATAGTTAATCTGTTGAAACTTCTCACATCTTTATGATTATAGCGGATCTCCCTTCTACTGAAATTTAAACATCCTAGCTTTGTTTATTTGCCTACTTAATCTATCTTGCTTCCTTAATTTCTAAGACAAAAACCAGAAAATCATGAATTTCAACTAAAATTTTAATTTGTGAGATCCAGAATACTGTTTCTACTAAATTATTATGCAAAAGGAATCTAAATATAAATTTTTAAGTTTCTAGCTCTTTTCTGTTGCGCCAATGATTTTTACAGAAAAACATCCAAATTTTGAAAATGGTTAAAGTTATTGAACTGATATCCAACACATATTGATTTTGTATTACTCCTGACATGCTAGAAATGTTTCAGGTTATTTACTTCATTTTAAAGTATTGCGCAATATTTATGACGTCAGAGCTAGTTACAGCGGACTAGGCAGGCACACAATGGAAAGACTGATGTGAATTTTATAAGGCTTGAGTATGCTGCTTCCCTACATGTTGACTTACAAACAACTATAAATTCTGTCCTAATTATAAACATTTTGAAGAAGAACTACTAGGATTCTTTAAGTATTTATTTGGCTCTATTCAAAAACATATTAGCAAAGCCAGCCAAAAGCATTGTTTGCATAACTATATCTTTTAATTTCATTATTCAAACAAATAATTCAGCCTAACCTTTGTGATAGAAGGAACTGTTAAAAAGGAGGCATTTCTCAATGTACTCAGTTAATTGAATGAGTCATGTTTTAATTGTAATTTCTGTAACTTAAACATCGAACAATATATAGTTTCAGTGCCTATTATTGTAGGATATATAAAGGACAGTCAGTCCATGGCCAATTTTCAGATGGGAAGTCTCTATCAATTAGAGTAATGTGCCAACTGAACAGTGCAATTAGTGTAACATGAATAGGCCATGTGTTAAAACAATGACAGTGTCTGTTCAGTGTATTTGAGAAATAGTGAACTGTGTGGTTAGGTATTTACTGCTCATAGATGTTCAACAGAAACTATTGTAGCAGTCTGCTGATGTTTGCCTGCAAGCTATTAATGAGGCTTATCTAAGTTTACCGATAGTGAACTGGCCATATATCTGTTTAATATTGGTGGGTTGTGAACATGAGAGCAAAGAACTGTGAAGCACAACTGTGCAACTGTCAGCTACATCATTAATAGCAGTCAGTGTTGCACTTCCACCCCCCCATTTTTCAGCCAGTACAAAAATGCAGTACGTCAACACTGAGGACTATCAATGAAGAAATAGAGCAGGCAAACACCACACCAGGGGTAAAACAATTAATGCACACTTTTCTCAGATTAGGTGTAACATTCTGTTTGGTTAGCGAATGAAGGACTGTGTTGTTATCAGCACTGTGATTTTCTGTGCATCACTTAGTTTTTCCACCAGAATGTGCTGTTAGCAGGCAAAAACATCATTTGGCACTGGTATGTCCTCCAAAAGGTGCCTGTGCATGTATTTTTTAATGAGAAAATGTTCCTGCACAACAACAATCACATGGTCCCTGACAGCTTTGTAATCTTGTCCCAGTAGCATAGTGTCTAGGACAACTGGAGATGTGCAAAGTGCTGAGGTGTTTCAGCCCCTGGGACAGGTTGAAGCAGAAGGAAGTAGGGATGGGTAAGGAAAGGAAAGAAAGACAGGTTGTTGTAAGGCACATTTGGTCTGGCTTCTCTGCTGAGGCCTGTCTGGTTAGGTTGCACCTGCCAGTAGCTACGCTACCACTGGCATAACTCCCTGCTTCACTGAAGCACACAAACTCTCCCGCTTGCACAGACAGTGCTACGATAAGGCGGTGCCTCCTGGGAGAGGACTTACTGATACAGCATTTATGGAACAGAGAGAATTGATTTGGATTATGGATATGTTTTTGAGGTGATAATTTTTGCTGGTGTGTACTGATAATGTTAGCAATTCTTGCAATGGAGCAGTTCACCTCCCCACCTCAGTTTAGGTCAGTTCAGTTTAATTCATTTCAATTTGCATAATCGTAAAAGCATTCCCTTGTAAGACTTTTGTAAAGAAAGTAAAATTTTTGGTTTTCTGTGAGTTTTATGTTCTTGTGAAATAAGAGTTAAAATACAGCATTATCATTACAATGAATGGATTTATATCTTCATTTCAAGTAAGAAGTTTTTTTTTAGTATGAGAAAATCAATCTTTCTGCTAGTTGTTTAGTTTTTCTTTAGCATATTTTAGCTGGTGTGATTTCTTCATTCTGTGCTGTTGCTGCTGATTATGGTGTAATTTTTTGGGTGAAATTCTTTCCATATTTTGTTGTTTCTTTCATTTCTCATCTCGTGTTTCCATCACGCAAATTGTAAGCACTTTCTTTGTAATTCAGATTTTAATCAGTGTGTGTGTATCATAGTGTTGCTATTTAATTTCAAAATTTCAATTTTTTGGCAAGGCACTGTTTGTTTTTGGTAGTGGTTTTTGAGTAACATTTTTGATCTAATTTCCTGCACAGTGAAAGCCAGTTAGTTTTGTCTCTATGTAAATGTATACACTGAGACACATTGTTTGCATTAGTAATTTCAGTTCAACTTTTTATAACAGAGAACAGTACATTCAGTTTTGAGTAAAAGCAGGCAAACATTTTAATGCTCTTGAACAAACAAACCATCAAGCTAGAGAAAATAAGTTTCAGCGCATGTTGAAAACTGTCTCAGGGCATCAGCTCCGGTTGCATCCAATGATGAGGACACAACAATGCACAGATACAAGACCTGTCCAATCCACTCAGCACATCCTACATCCTACTCTATTTCTATGACAGGCTTAGCCTATTTCATCAGTGGTAGTGCAATCTGTGAAAGTAATGTCATATACAAGCTCTGCTGCAATTTTTGCACAGCATTTCATGTGAGCATGCCTACCAACCAATCCCTCATCAAAATGAATGGCCACTGCCAAACGATGGCCAAGAGCAGAGTGGACCACCCAATGGCAAAACAAGCTGCTGAGCACAACATGATCATAGTCATTGGGTGCTTCACATCTCATGTCATCTGAATCCTCCTCCCAGTACTATATTTTCTGAACTACATAGATGGGAGCTATACTTGCAAAGTGCTCTTTGTTCCCATAATTCTCCTGGCCTCAATCTCTTTGGCACTCATACACTCTTCCCCTCAGTCTCTCCTTTGGACTCTGTTCTGTCAACCTGCCCTAATCCACTATTGCATGTCATCATCATTGTGTGCTGCACAAACTAAACAGTTCTGGCACCAGTATGTCAAATTGCTAGCCATTACATCTGTTGTCTTCCTTGAAGTTTGAGTCACCAGCCACCGTTCCTCCCCAACCCTCCCTCTGCTCCTCAATTTCTTTCTTCCTCTCCCCCCCCCCCTCCCCTCCAACTGACACAACTCTCCCCCCCCCCCCCCCCAGTCTACCTGCAGAACTGCAGTTCCGGCATTGTGTATTAAGCCAGCATAGTGGAGCTGTGCAGAGTGTGTGGAGCTGTGCAAAGAGTGTGTGTGGGGAAGGGGGGGGGGGAGGGGGGGAGGAGGGGGGGGGTCATGCACGGGCACATGTGCATGTGCGCCCACCAATAGCATGTTTTCACATTTGACAATACAATGAAATTCTGTTAATTTTTGTTGAAATTCCTGATTTAACTCCTACTGTAATATAGTATTACAGCATTCACAAACAGGAAATGTGGCTGTTGGAAGATTACATATAACCAAAAGGTAGTGAAGCATGTTTGCTTGCACTTTCTATGAGTGCTCTTTCACCATCTTTTCCTGCCACCTTTGCAACTGCATTTACAGACTCGAAAAATGTGATCTCCTGTACTGCCTCTCGATAACCTGCTGATATGTCCTACTGTAATGACTCAAAATAATCGGAAGCATGTACATTCACATCTGTACTCCGTAAGATATCTTACAGAGCATAGCTGAGTTGAGGGTAATTTGTGCTCCCCCCCCCCCCCCCCCCCCCCCAAAATCCCAATGACGTAGCAAGCTGGGATATTTTTACTTCCCCTCTTGTTTTGCCATCTGCCTCCTTAAATTCATTTTTTTCACTTTTAAGTAATTACCATTAACATATGTGAGTATAACCTGCATTTTCATAAAAGAGAAAGGTTGGCTCTCAGTTTTAAAGAATATAACCAGATCTAATTTTGGGCTTAGTTTTATGTATGTATTTGATTTTTCTAATTTATTCTGATTATTCCCAGTTAATACTTTCATTATAGGGTGAAATCAGTGATTGTTTCATAAATTAAATTCTATTGTTGATGTATAAACAAATATAAATTCTGTACTAATTATAAACATTTGCGGGAACAATTAACAGTATTCTTAATGGATCTATTTGGCTCAGTTCGAAAACATGTTAGCAAAGCCTACCCTTAATTAATTCCAAAGTAATTAACAGTTTGTCAAAAGTATTGTTAGCATAACGATATATGTTAATTTCATGATTTAAACAAATAATTCGGCCTATCTCTTGTAGTGGAAGAAACTGTTAAAAAGAATCAATTTTTCAATGTATTTGGTTAATTTAATGAGTTAAGTTTTAATTGTAATTTCTGTAAATTAAACTTTGAACCGGCTGGTCCCGGCGGAGATTCGAATCCTCCCTCAGGCATGGGTGTGTGTGTTTGTCCTTAGGATAATTTAGGTTAAGTAGTGTGTAAGCTTAGGGACTGATGACCTTATCAGTTGAGTCCCATAAGATTTCACACACATTTGAACATTTTTTAAACTCCGAACAAGCTGTAGTTTCAGGATCTACTATTGTGAGGACATATAAGCGCCCGATTTTTGGTCCCGAGACAGTCAGTCAACAGCTGAGTTTCAGACGAGAAACCTACATTGGTTAGAACAACAACACAGCTTCAACTTAACTGTGAAATAAGTGATACATAATTAGGCTGAGTGTTAAAACAATGACAGTGTCTGCTACATATGTACCTGATTATTCTTCAAGAACTGTGAACTTCATGGTTAGGTTTTCACTGCTCATAGGCGTTCAATAGTGAACTATTGTAGCAGAATGTGGTGGTTTGCCTGCAAACTATTAATGAGGCTCTTGGAAAGTTAAAACAATAGTGCACTGGCCATATAGAACTGTGTTTTATTGGGGGGGGGGGGGGGGGGGGTGAACAGTGAAAGTAAAGTACTGTGAAACACAAGTGTGTACCCGTCAGCTACATTATTTAAAGTAGTCAGTGTTGTACTTCCACATCCCATTTTTCAGCGAGTATCACAATGTAGTACATCTACACTGAGGCTCCAGTCCCAAATAATCCATGGGAGAAGAAACTGCTGCTGAGATACATCTATTTTATCTTGATGAAATTTTAGCAAGATATACGGAATAGGAAACAATGCAATGATTAACTCTCTTCTAGGAACATATGATTTCATAATTTTAACAATGAACCACACCACAATGCACAGTGCTTTTCTTTGTAGTATTTGCCACTGGAGTTGGATGAGTATCTCTTTTGCACTTGCTTAATTATTGTATCCCGTGGGATCTACCATTAATCAATATAGATGTGACCTGTAGACTGCCACCTCTCCATGCCGCTGGCAACACCACCGCGGGAGATGCAGGATAAACAATATGATGGCAATGTAAGCACACCATGTTTGTCATCAACAACATCTACACAGCTGACACGGTAACAAGGAGCACCAGGTCCCTTGCTAGAGGCATCAGAGGTGCCATAAATAGTGCTGTCTTTACAAGCATCAATTCTTCGCCAGTGATCTGATGCTCACTGACCACCACTAGTATTCTTCCACTAGGCACTATAAATGATGTCACCCAGCCACCCAGAGGAAGTTCACATCAGGAGTTGCTCTGAGACAAATGCCAATCAAAATATACAGTCCCTTAATCGGAGCTTCCTTTGCCTCAGAGCAGTCCTTTGCATAGAATTGCAACCAAATCTACACTCTGTATCTCATCCAGTTCCTCCATGCTGGGCCAGACATTGGCCACACCAGTGGGCCCCTAGCACTCAACTCACCATCACTCCTGGGTCATGCTGGCTGTGTCTCCCACCTGTCTGACAGAGCCATCACTCTACAGTAGCCAAACTATGTCCAGCAGCTATGAGCTTCCACCTCGCTGGGCCCCCTCTCCTGAACCATTCTCAAGCCCTACCACTCTGCACTCTTCATCGATTTGGCCACACTGATTCTTAAAGTAATCAGTGAAATGCAGTGAATAATGAGGATAATGGGCAAGGGGCACTAAATTAGTAGTGTGTGGATAAGTTGAGTGCTTGGTTCTGATGGGCAGTGTGCTGGGGTTGTCTATGCAGTTGTGATGATTGCTGAATCTGGCTCAATGGTAAGAGCATCATCCTAGTAAGTAGGAGACCTGGGTTTGAATCCCAGTCTGGCGCAAATGTTCAACTTTCCCCACTGATTTCAATTGATGCCTGCTTGCAACCCAGATCACCTGTTTACTAGTTAGACACTCTGACCACCGAGCCATTGATTGCAATCACTGCCTGTGTGCAGCCAATATCTGCACTTCTTTTGTGTCTATAGTGGAGGTAAAACATTAATAGTACATATTTTTATTTGTATAAAAATATGGTTAACATATATCATTACTATACATGTTTTTCTTTCTTTTGGGGTGGGGGGGATGCATGGCCTGATTTTGCTGTGCTGAGGACCCTGATCAACCTAAATCTGCCACAATACTAATCACTCTGTTGAGGGTTACTTGAGGCATGTCATATGCCCCCTGACAACAAAATAGTTATTAATTCACCCATGAGCATCTTCGCTTGGATTAGAATAGGAGGAAAGACTATGGTTTAACAACCTGTCAACAGCTTCACTACAGCACAATCTATGTGAACTTCTGTATCTCTTGATGTATAAAGTATTCAAACAGCTTATGGGAACACAGTCAGGTGGCCTCTCTGATAAGCACTGATATTCTGACAGATGCATGCCCTGTCATTTTCATGGCACAGATGTATGCAGGGCATCCACTGGCATGTGACATGCTCACTGTGAACAGCTATCACCTCCAAATGGCCAAAGATGACCAACATCAAAAGTTATTGAAAGCTGATATTAATCACCAATTGGTGAGCAAGTGGCATTGTGGCTGTCTCTCTGTTGTTTGATCATGAGAGAGTAGGATTCAAGGCAGAATTTAAGCAAAACTTCCTGTAATTAGAAGGTCACTTCTTTAATAACACAATCCCATTAGCTAGAACTGCATGCTAGAATCTCTGTGTTATTATGTTCCCTAGGATGACCAATACCAAGGCAATGTTCTTCAATAGCACATTTTCTCAGCTGTTGTAAGCAGGTGTGACACTTACACTCAGTACATCAGTGCCTTGCAGTTGATGGTCTAACCAACGTATGACAACACAACTCCAAGACACCCGCCTTAACACAAATCATGTCACCCTTTACTTATCCTAAGAAGCCTTCTTCTTTGATGGGAATTGAAAAACACACTTCATGTGTTTCTGCAGAATATGACCAATCACGCTGGAAATGCTAGCTCTGTAAGGCAAACATCCCATAGACTTGGGTGCCACCTTGTTATTTTCATCGCTTACCCAATTCACAGTTGATTGATTGAATGATGAATGTGTGATCTGTCATTCACTGTAACTATTCTGGTAAAAGATGATTTTGAGATGAGATAACTCAGCTAAAAAACTTTCAGGGTCTGAGATGATGTGGGCTCTATGAACCAAGGTTCGAAGTGCCCTCTCATGATGGGCTGGATGATGTCAACTGTCAACTGCTAGCCTGAAGATATGAACCAGTGAGAGTTAGCTTCCTACATATTATTTGCTCACTCACTGGTGACTAATATTCATCACTGTGTGTGTGTGTGTGTGTGTGTGTGTGTGTGTGTGTGTGTGTGTGTGTGTCAAAAAGAAAAGAGAGAGAGAGAGAGAGAGAGAGAGAGAGAGAGAGAGTTTTGCTTGTGCTTGTGTGAATGTCTTTTCTGTTTCTGAAGGAGGACTGTCTGCAACTCAGTGTTTTCTCTTTGTGGTGAGTAGCAATCTTTCATTTTCACAATATTGTTGTTATAATTTATTCATAGATAATTTATCAATCGTACAGTAACTAAATGTTTTAGAAAAATTGCTATACACTAGTTGGTTATAATTAAACTGATGGTGTTCTGAGTGCTGCAATGCTGTCTGTATACATCACAGAATCCTGAAACATTATAGGTATGTTCATTAATTGGTGAGCTCACAGAGTATGCTGGGAAAAATAAGTGTTCCACTTTCTGCCACGAGGGGAAAATATGGCACTGTAAGCAGTCAGAATGTGAAATGTTTCCTGTTTTGACATCAATATGCTGTTTGTCTCTTGATGACACATGTTGATATCTTTTGTGAAATGACTGTTAACGTAAAGGGTTAATGAAGGCAGAAGTTTTCCATATGAAACAAAATTGCTATTGAGAAGAAAGACCATCCACTGCTGGTAAAGGTGTTTTATTGCAATAGCAGCAATGTGTGGCAAGAATAAATAGAAAAGGCTGATAAGAGGCCTCATGTTAATAAATGGCCTAATGAATATGATCAAGAAATTTGAAGAAACAGGTGAATTAGGTAGTACAACAGGGAGAGGGAAGCGGCACATTCCCATGGCAGTTGTCTTCGAAGTTGCTGAAGCTATAACCAACCAGGCAGCACATGCCTCACTTTCTGCAGCCAGTGCTTGAGCTGTGTAACGGGAATTGTCCCTCCCCTAGTCATCAGTTCAAAAGACTTTGTGGTGCATTTTACATTGGTATCCCTGCAAGATACAGAAAGTTCACCAAATGAAGCCTCAAGATACACTAAAACACCATGACTCTGCCCTTCATTTTTTGGCATGCATAGAAGTGGATAACATGTGGCTGGGAAATATTATTAGGAGGGACAAGGCACATTATACTCTGCACTGTCCATGAATGTACAGAACTGTTTTACATGGGGTTTTACTACACCGCATGTTTTCTAGGAACATTCATTGTACTCAGCTTTTCCTATGGTGTGGTGTGGATGCACGTGCTCCTTCATTCTCAGTCTACTTTTCTTTTGAGGAGGTGATGCCTCACTGGCTTGTTACATGTATAGTGACATCTGCAACACTTTATAAGGACCTCCTAGTGCAATACATGATCCCAGCTTTGTAAGAACACAACTGTATCCACAGCACTATTTTCATGCAAGATGTGACACCACATGTTGCTTGCCAGGTGAAAGATTTGCTTTGAGAAACCTGTGGGAATGACTGCATCACCTGTAGGCAGTTTCAAGATGTGTGGTCTTCCAGATCTTTGACCTAAATTCATGTGACTTTTGGTTGTGGGGATATCTGAAAGACTGTGTTTGTTAGGGATGTATCTGGACTTTTCTTGGTCTGAAGGATAACATACAACAACATATCACTCTGTTTACACTGGATATGCAGTGAGCAACTGTCGACCATGAAGTGGTATGGGTGCAGCATGTTGCTAAGTTGGGAGACCATATTGACCCCATGTTGTAACTTGTGACCATATCCTAATAAATATACCAGAACCACTGTTATAATGTGTTTGATCATTCCTCTCCTTTCCCTGCAGCCACACCACATTCTGACTACTTGCAGTGTCACTTTTTTCACCTGGTGGTAAAAAGTGGAACTATTATTTTGTGCAACCTACTCCATGATTCATCAATTAATGGACGTTAAACCATGAATTTACGTTCAAAATCTTTTCTTAAAGAATTTATTTTATTTACTATTGATTCATCAAGAACATTAGCACATTTAATCGCACTAGGTGAGCATGGAAGTAGTTGCCCGGAAGTAACTGATGGAAAATGAAATTACTTTTAACAAATTTGAATTTTATTCCTAAAAACTTTTTCAAAAACAGATTTAAAATTATAAGCAGAAAAGCACCCTCAAAATATCAAGTTTTATTTAGAGGCGGAAAGAACAATATTAACAGTATGAGCCTTCGGGCTGAGAAGTTTGCATGCTCCCTTTCAACATGGCTGTAGTTATGACCGCTCACAACAACCTCTGAAAGAGTGCACTGGTGCAAATCTGCAACACTTTACTTTAAATAAAATAATTTTTAACAATTAACACAAACATGTAAACTATGCACCCCGTAAGAGGGATGGAAATGGTACAACTCTCAAATTATTTGCCACCGAAAGTGCATTTATTTATTTATTTATTTATTTTTTTTTTTTTAGGGACTCTTATGGTGGAAGGGTGGCAACCTTATAACCTAAAATGACTATGTAAATAAAACCCATAAAATGCAGACTTATATAAAATGTACAACATGCTCTACATTAACACCTATACCACCTCACAAAATGATAGGCAAGATAAAAACATATTTCAAGAATTCGGCCTTTAAGCAATAAATTCATTAACACCGAATTTGACAAACATGACAGAGGCACCTATTAACGTATGGCAGACCGACAGACAGACAGACACTAACTGCCAAACAAATGCAGACGAGAGACAAACGAGCAAAAACAAGTAGAATTTAACAAGTAACTGAAACAACATATCACAGATCACTTAACTTCTAATAACTGTAATTTCTGGTGAAGACCTGGTGCAGCACCCCCAATGTTCTCCCGAACCGTCCGCTGCCAGCTGCTTCAACGGACGCAGGAATGCGCGCCGATCTCCCGTCTCACAGTGTCGCAGCTCACCCTGGCCAGACCGATGTCATGGGTTGACTCCTGTTGCTCTCATGTTGGCCACAAAGCCACTACCCCTTTCGATATGGCGCTGCCCACAGGACTCACATGGTGACCTCACATGCGCCGATGCTCCAGGCAGACAAGTCATCTTGTGTCCCAGTGCGCGACCGACCAACCGATCGATCCAACTGCTGATGCCCATTGCCTGAGCAAACTCGAGCAGACTGGCGGCCTAACATATACTAACACCCCAGACAACCGACAGACACTAACCGCCTCACCAATGCAGACGAGAGACAGACCCAGACTAACTTGGCTGACCAACTGACCAGACTCGCCCAGACTGACAGACTGCTCTGGCTGACCAACTGCCTCCGACTACTGACTGGCGAGCTCATAGCCCCCTTAAATGCGCGTGAACAGGCAACCTTTCCTGTTTCCCACCAGAGGGAGGCACCAAAGCTGTGATTGCCTTAGTGGTGCCACCGCCAGAAACGGAGGGCGACTGCTTCACATTATGCGCTGCGGAGTGCTCTTCAAAACAGCAATTTTTACCACAGCTCAGACGTAACTAAAATGTATCTCAGAACATCATCAATTTAATTATAATCACTTGTTACCAAAACTTATGTAATGAACATTCTTCATCATTACCATAATTATCAGCATTTGGCATCATCTAATTGATAATTGCTTCCTCCAGACTTCTCCGTGCATTATAGTCTTCAGCTGCATGGATAAAAGGTGCTCTGAATGGACAAAAATTGTCAGGTTGCCAACCAGTCATATTCCAGATATGTTCAATGGGCAACACATCAGGTGGACATTCAGGCCAGGGAAGCAACGATAATGATTGACTTCAAAGGAGGCGTGCACATTCCTTGCCACATGTGTCCTGCTGAAATATGGTATGTGGAATTGCCTAAGGAGGGGCCTTGCCTCAGGCTCAAAAACCTGCTTAGGGCAGAGGCTGCTGTTTGGGGTGTCAGTAAAAGTTTTATGTGAGTGTCTTTTAATTGTGCCTGTCTGCAACTTGACATGTCTTCTTTACAGTAAGTAGCAACCTGTCTTTTCCTACAATGTTGATATTCCTAGTTGATATTCCTACCTGGAGTTCCCATTAATTGATTCTATTTTTAGTATTGCTCTTTTAATTTTAACTATGTAGTGTTACCTTATGAGTATTCATCTCACTTACTTCTTCTGTTTATCTAATACAGTATGACCACTCTTTTTACAAAGGTAGATATATCATTTTAATATGTATATGAATGTTCTTGACAAGAATTAAATAAAATAGTTGTTAAAACTTGTTATTGTGGTTTGTGTATTTATGCTATTAGCTGTGGTATCTAGATTTCTTTTCATTTATCTATTACTGGAGAATTACAGTCTTATTTGATTTGAAATTATTATGTGTATGTGAGTTTCAACGTACTTTCCAAAACTTTCTTATGTTGTTGTTACCTGGGGAGTTGCCTGTCGGACATATGTCTGCTATACGATCTTCAGAGTCAAGTCTCAGAACAGACTCTTGTTAACTTGTGTGTAACATCTCTGCTCCAAACCATCCTTTTACTTGGTTATTGGGTAGGTCTATTCAGTTTCATAGCTAATTAGGAGAAAACTTCCATATCATGACAATCAGTCACTATCAACTTCACACTTATGTATTAACTGTACTTTCACTCATTCTAAGGCCAGACACTATGTCAAACACACACACACACACACACACACACACACACACACACACACACACACACACAAATGGTGCAGGTCATTCCCCCAATGACTAAGCTATAGACCATCCCTTCCATGGGTTTGCCTATCCTTACACCTTTCGTACAGTACCTACATAAATCAGTACAAGTCATTCTGCCCATGGATTCACCTGATCAAGGATCTGCCTGTTCTTTTCTTCTCCTAAACCTATTTTGCGATTTTGGGTATGCTTCACCTTAATTTCATCATTAAACACAGCTACTAGCCTTTTTCTACAATCTTTATTCACTTTAAATGAGAAGTTTCCCCATAACAATTTTACATTGACTTTACCTGATTACTCTTTACCTCTGCATTTTAACTCCTTTTTTATTTATTTATTTCTCTCCTTTTCTGCTTCTTCCACCCCCCTCCCCCTCCTGCCCCACCTCTCCCCTACCCGTTGCCCAACCTGCAGCACTTCACTGTCCACCATCCCCACCATACTATCCTTCCTCTTCCCTGCCCCAGCCGCCTCCTTTCTCCCACCCAGTCGCCACTCCCATAACGCACTGGTGCTTCTGGTTGCAGTGTGGTTGCAGCTACTTGAGACTGCAGTCGTGTGTGTGAGTTGCATTTGCATTTGCGTGTGTGTGTGTGTGTGTGTGTGTGTGTGTGTGTGTGTGTGTGTGTGTGTGTTTACCTATTGGAAGCTTTAAGTGTGAAAATCTTTTTGTTGTGCCTATCTGCGACTCAGCATCTCTGCTACATGATGAGTGGCAACTTTCCTTCCCATAATATTTTTTAAAATTTATATTTTTTTACTTGTTAGTCTTGTTCATAACATGTGTAACAACACCACATACACGTAATTCTCACCCCTGTGTATTCTGCTTCTGCTTACTGATACATACTTTCTTATCTTTCGCTCTCTCATATCTACCAGATTTAGATAAAACTTGATTATTTGAGTGTATTCAACATACTTCCTTTTAATATGCTAGTAGAACGTTAGCATATCATCTCCTCTTCTGTATAATACTTCATTGTGAACATATGTGTGTTGTAACGTCAAGTTGAACAAATATATTTCTAGGACGACACAATACATGTAAGTCACAGATCAAGTAAACAAAGTAAGTTCTGTGTACACTGTAACAGTCAAAGCAGCACTGAGTCCAAGTCTAGCGGCCGCTGGCTGGCTGGCCGCTTAGGTGGCATGGCCGCTGCACGATTGGCAGACAGCGCCGACTGTAGAGGACGCGCGTAACTGCACGGCGGCACTTTGAAAGATCGGCGAGTCACAACACTTTTCCCCCCCCTTTGAATTTTTTGCACTGATCTTGATGGAGGTGGCCTGTAGATTGCTAATGTCCATAGGTATTGTTTGACTGGCCGTAAAGTCTCAAGCAGGAGTCTTCCCGTACAGACGGAAGTGTCCCCGATGATAACGGGTCGAGATGACAGGAGACGTGGGGGTCGAATCTGCTGGGGCCCCGTGCCCACAATCTCCCCATTGCGGCAAGTCTGGTTGTTATAACAGGAGACATGGGTGATGTGTCGGCGTCTGTAGGAGAAGGAGGCGAGTAGATTGGCTCCGACAGATGATGGTCATCTGGTTCCTGCATGGGCATGTCTTCTGGTGGCATCAGTTCTTGTGCTGGGACTGAGATGATGGATAGAGGATTGCATTGTGAGTAATGAGAGATTCCCAGATCCCGAGCATCAGGTAGAGCCGAAGGTGGTGTAGCGGCATTCAGAACAGGTGGTGCCGGCACATGAGGCTGAAGCTGGTCTGAATGATGCACTGCAACACCCGTGTACGTCTGGATTTCATACAGGCGTCGGCCACGGTGTCGTAAGATGCGGCCAGGACTCCATTTTGGCCGCCTGCCATATCCCCGTACCCATACAAGGTCGCTAGAGGTGAACCGGCCAAGCGAAGGCACCCACAGCCATGAGGTGGAAGGCCACAGAAGATGAAGTAGTCTGCGGGGCTGTCAGCCATGCAAGAACTCAGTCGGGCTGTGGTCGCCCATGAGGGTGAAACGGTAAGAAGCCAGAAATTGGAGAAGCGCATCATCAGCAGCAGAAGAAGTCAGGAGTTTCCTCATCTGAGCCTTAAACGTGCAGATCAGTCATTCAGCCTCACCGTTTGACTGTGGATGGAACGAAGGGGCCGTGACATGCATGACGCCGTGATGGGCACAAAAACCCACAAAATTGGAAGAGGCAAATTGTGGACCATTATCAGTAACAAGAGTAGAGGGAAGGCCTTCCAAAGAGAAAATGCGAGCTAGAGCATTGGTGGTTGCCGCGGTGGTAGGCGATGAGCAACGCACAATGAAAGGAAAGTTAGAGTAGGCGTCAATAACGAGAAGCCAATAAGTACCTAAAAAAGGTCCCGCGAAGTCAGCATGAATACGCTCCGAGGGCTTATCAGGCGAAGGCCACGGTGACAGAGATGACTTTGGGGCAGCAGCCTGTGATGCACAAGGGCCACAGGCAGCGACCATATGTGCGATTCCAGAGTCGATGCCGGGCCAGAACACATGACGGCGTGCCAGAGATTTTGTGCGAGAGACACCCCAGTGCACTTGGTGAAGGAGGCGCAAGACCGAAGCACGTAAAGATGCAGGTACCACAACACACGGCGAAGCATTGTCGGTGGAAAGGAGGATAACACCATCCCTAGCCGTGAGGCGGTAGCACAAAGCGTAGTAGTTCCACAATGGATCAGAAGTCTTAGCAGACAGACGATCTGGTCAACCCTTCTGAATACAGTGTAAAACCCGGGAGAGGGTAGGATCAGAACCCGTAGCAGCCGCCAGCCGGTCCCCAGTGATGGGGAACCCGTCCACAACCCGCTGCTTGGCAACATCCAGGTGGAAACACAAAAGTTTGTCCCTATCGAATGCCAGATCAGGACCCATGGGAAGGCGAGACAGTGGATCAGCATTCACATGTTGAACCGTCGGCCGGAAATGAATCTCATAATTGAAACGAGACAACACTGGAGGCGATGTGCAGCCTTGTCAGGAAGCGACGTTGATGGGTGAAACAAGGAAACAAGTGGTTTGTGGTCCGTAACAAGATGAAATTTGGAGCCATAGAGAAAAACACCAAACTTATGAAGAGCATAAATAATGGCCAAAGCTTCTTTTTCAATTTGAGAATATTTTCGTTGGGCATCCGTGAGCGTTTTCGAGGCATAACCAATGGGTTGTTCAGAACCGTCAGAAAAATGGTGTGCAAGGACTACACCAAACCCGTATTGAGAGGTGTCCATGTCAAGAGCAAGATGTTGGCCAGGTCAATAAGTAGCCTGGCACGGGGCCTTTTTCAGCATAGTCTTCAATTTCTGGAAAGCCGCATCGCATGATGCGGACCAGTGAAAAGGCACGTTTTTATGCAACAGGCGATGCAACGGCTGAGCCATCGAAGCCGCAGATGGTAAAAACTTGTGATAGTATGCTATTTTCCCCAAGAAGGCCTGCAGCTTCTTAACAGATGTAGGGCGATGAAGGGCATCGATCACAGCGACAGTTTGCTGAAGCAGACAAATACCACCCCGAGAGCATTGAAACCCCAAGTATGTGATAGATGAGTGAAAAAGTTTTGATTTCTGAAGATTACACTTAAGACCGGCAGTCTGTAAGACATGAAAAAGTGTGCGGAGATTCTGAAGATGTTCTTGAGTGGTGGAGCCAGTGACAACAATGTCGTCCATGTAATTTATACACCCAGGGACAGGGAGAAATGATTGTTCCAAGAATCGCTGAAAGAGAGCAGGGGCGCTGGCAACCCCGAATGGCAATCATTGGTATTGATAGAGACTGAAAGGTGTGTTAAGGACCAGGAACTGCCGGGAAGCAGCGTTGAGAGGAAGTTGATGATAAGCTTCTGACAGGTCAAGTTTAGAAAAATACTGGCTTCCAGCAAGTTTAGTGAACAATTCTTCAGGTCGGGGCACAGGGTAAGTGTCTATGGGGCATTGAGCATTTACAGTGGCTTTGAAATCGCCACAGAGATGAATATCACCATTGGGCTTAGCAATGGCAACAACAGGAGAGGACCACTCACTGGAGGTGACAGGAAGCAAGACCCCTGAAGCAGTGAGATGATCCAGCTCCCATTTGATCTGATCACAAAGGGCCACAGGAATGGGCCGAGCCCGAAAAACATAGGCCAAGCAGTGGGTTTGAGCGTGATATGAGCTTCAAAGTTGTCTGCACGGCCTAACCCAGGAGGAAAAAAGGGACAAAAACATCGTTGACAAGGAATCCAATTGAGCACAAGGAATAGCATCAGAGACGACATTGACAGAGTCATCTATGGAGAACCCAAAAACGTGAAAGGCATCGAAACCGAAAAGATTCTCCACATTACTATGATCGACCAAAAATATGGGAACAGTGCGAACAATGGATTTGTAAGATACCTCAGCATTAAATTGTCCCAAGAGAGAAATCTTCTGTTTATTGTACGTTCGTAATTGCCTAGTGACAGGTGATAGGAGTGGAGAACCCAACTGAAGATACATCTTAGAATTGATGATAGTGGCAGCAGAACCAGTATCCACCTGCATGCGAACATCCCAACCAAGGATTTGGACAGTGAGGAATAACTTCCCTGAAAGGGAAGTAGTACCATTGACAGACAACACAGAAGCAGAATCAGTATCACATTCATGAATGTCAGGTATGTGGTCAGACTTGCAATCGGATGACACATGACCCTTCTTTTTGCATGTGTAACACATGGCCCAACGTTGGGGACAATCCTCCCGTGAATGTTTCGTAAAACACCGCGGACATGAAGGAAGTTGCCATGGGTTTTGCTGCAGTTTCTTAGAGGTTTGTTTATGGTTAGGCCGAGGCTGCACTTGGGAGCATACTGCGGCCTCGTCGGTCAGCGGGAACAAGCCGCACGCTTTGTCAACAGCGCACAGAGGTTGTACTTCCCCGATGTCACCCCATGCCTCTATTTGTGCTACAGCGGTGTGAGAAATTTCAAAAGACTGAGCGATGGATAGGACTTCATCTAGAGTCAGATTTGCCAATTGAAGGGCACGTTGACTAACTTCTTTGACGGGCGCCGACCGGATAATAGCATCCCGTACCATGGAATTGGCGTAGGATTCTTTGTGAATGTCAGTAACAAATTGACACTTTCGACTGAGGCTGTGACGAGGCTGTGACGTTCAGCAGCCCAAGCGCAATAGGATTGATTCGGTTGTTTTTGACAATGATAAAAGACAACATGAGAGGCTACCACATGCGTATGCTTTTGAAAATATACGGACAGAAGTGAGCACATTTCAGCAAAGGACAAAGATGCAGGATCTTTCAAAGGAGCCAATTGCGACAACAACTGATACATTTGAGGGGAAATCCATGAAAGGAACAGAGACTTACATGTTTGGTCATCCGCAACATGAAATGCCAAGAAGTGCTGTCGAAGACGTTTTTCGTAATCAGACCAGTCTTCCGCTATCTCGTCGTAAGGAGGAAAGGAGGTAGAGACAACGATGAAAGATGCCCTGCATTGGATGCCGTGACAAAATCACTAATCGCAGATGTGAGAAGCGTTTGCTGTTCAACGAGACCTTGCAATAGTTGCTCTAAAGTAGCCATGGAAACCTATGGTTCAACGATGAAAAAGAAAAATTCACTACCTCGTCACCAATTGTTGTAACGTCAAGTTGAACAAATATATTTCTAGGACGACACAATACATGTAAATCACAGATCAAGTAAACAAAGTAAGATGTGTGTACACTGTAACAGTCAAATCAGCACTGAGTCCAAGTCTAGCGGCATCTGGCTGGCTGGCCGCTTAGGTGGCGCAGCTGCTGCATGGCTGGCGCAGCGGCTCTTTGAAAGATCGGTGAGTCACAACAATGTGAATGGTCTAACTCCTACCCTGCATAACATACTTTTTGGTGAAGGTAGCTCAGTACACCTTCTCGTTAGCTTGTGACTCTTTAGCATACCATTTCTTATTCTGTTACACATGGTAGCATGCCATCAATTTTCCTAGCCTTCTATGTCGTCCATGGACTCTCCTCCCCTACAGCATGTGGTGTGACTAACACCATACTCCATAAAATTCTGTCAGTCAGTTGTTGTCATCATACGTGAAATACTCTCCAGTGCAGTCCTAGTGTTGTAGGCTGTAACTTCAATTATGTGAACTGTAAAGAGAAAGGATCCTGCAATTGGGATTTCACATATGGACAGAGGGATGATAGATTTGATACTCCTGAGGGAGAAATAAGAAAAGGAAACAAAAAGACAGGTATGTTAGGATTGAAGAAAAAAATATGACAAAAGTGCCCCATAGACGGATTCCCTTACCACCTCCTATACCACTTTTCTGTATATTTTAAAGTAGTATATATTCCTCCAACTCCTAATACTATCATATGAGAATAAAACTAAAATCGTTCTTATTCTTAGTTTTTCATGTAGCACGTGTACATGGTAACATGCAGTTAAATAAATGGCATGGAAATATTACCTGTCATATGTTAATGATAAATTTAATCTGTGGTACAGTTAAGTTTATGGACTAATTGATTGTCTGTTATCTTAAAAAAATAGTTCAGTAGTCACGAAACAAACACTGGAGGCTACACATATAGCTACTGTAGAAGTAGGGGCCTACATGATTGTTTTCACGTCAAGCTTAGTCCTCTTTCATCTTCTTACTATCGTTTTTGTGGAAGAAGTGATAGCAGAAGATATTTATTAAAAGATATTTAAAACATATTTATTAAAAGATACCAGAACAGTTGAGGAAGAAAAAAATTGTTTCCTAGGAAACTAGAGAGAGAAATATGGAAACAGTTTAACTGGGACAACTGATGGTAATCATTCCACTGAATTCATAAAGGACATGAACCCTCCTGAGGCCTTGAATGTTTTAAGCATGTCTATATTATACGCTCCCTTATTTTGTACTGTCAGTGTCTACCAAATATACTGTTTTCGGGGTGGTATGTCTTATACTTTGAATGGTCCACCGTAAGGAGGGAAAGCTTTATTTGTGTCCTCCTCTAAGTTTGAGCTATGATGAAAATCATGCACTAATACCAGATCATCCATTCGGAAACTAGATGTAATAGCTTTAATATTAAAAGCCTTGATTCTTTTCTGTGCCTATGTATGAAGGTTCTGCTGCACCCTCTCATGCATATCAGTCTCTGGTGATAATGGCCAGGTAAACATTTTCAACAAGGGTTCTGCTATAAATGTTTATGTCATAATCTCTACTGGAGCTAATCCCATTGACATATGCCGCAGTTCATTTAGGATTACCTGAAATTCTGCTACTAGCTGTGCCCATGTAGTATACCATGTTGACATTTATTTATTTATCCTTTGACAAAGTACATTTTATGGATCAAGATATATTTTCATTTCATGCACCGACTGGTACATTTTTTTACTGTCTACTGTTTAACAAAAATATAGTTTATTACAAAATTATTCTAGGGCAATTTATATTAAATTAGATTTGTACAATTTTTCTTTTAATACAATAATGGTATGGCAATTGTCTTCAACTGTAGTGCACATAAATTCAGTAACACTCTGTCTGCCCCCCAGTAGCTGAGTGGTCAGTGCAACAGAATGTCAATCCTATGGGCCCAGGTTCAATTCCCAGCTGGGTTGGAGATTTTCTCCATTCAGGGACTGGGTGTTGTGTTGTCCTAATCGTCATAATTTCACCCCATCAACATGCAAGTTGCTGAAGTGACATCAAATTGAAAGACATGCACCTGGCTAACGGTCTACCCAACAGGAGGTCCTAGTCACATGACATTTCCATCTCCGTTAACACTGTAATAACAACTTTCTATTAGAAAATTTTTGAGACATTTTTTGAAAATATTTTTATTGCATATTTCTCTCAAGCTTGAAGGAAGTCTTTCAAGCGCTTTTGGTCCAGTGTATGAAGACTTTTTTTTGTATTTTGTGGTGTTGTGTGTAGGCTCATGGAAGAGATTCTGTTTTCTTGCGTCATGGTTGTGTTGTGTGTTGTCATCTCTAGTATTGGCAGAATATTTGAATTTTGTCCAACAGAGGAGTTTGTATAGGTATGTTCTGGGTAATGTTAGTATTTTGAGAGCGTTAAAGGCTGGTTAACATGAATCTTTACATTTAAGGTTGGCTATCATTCTTATGGCTCTTTTTTGTAATTTAAATGCTTTATTAATGTTTTTTTTCGAGGTACCTCCCCACAAAATTATGCCACAACTTAATGTCATATGAATTAATGCATAGTATATTGTTTTCATAAGGCCTGCCTCTTTTAGGCAGCTGAATTTGTGCACGACATATAGGTTTGTGCTGAGTTTCTCCCTTATATATTAATCATGCTTATCCCAGTTTACATTTTCGTCAATAATTATTCCAAGGAATTTTGTACATTTGGTGTTCTCTGCTATGCACTCATCTATGCATACATTGATATCTTCACTGTGAAAGTTTCAAAGTCTGAAGTTTACACAAAGTGTTTTAGTAATATTGTCGTGCAGGTTTAATTCAGTAAATCTTTGTATGGCATTATTTACTTCTACATTGGCTTTTATTTCTAGCTTTTCTGTGTCTTTATCCTTGAACAGAAGAGTTGTGTCGTCTGCATAGGTAACTATACTACCATACCTAATCATATTTGGGATGTGATTTGTGTGTACAATGAAGAGTATTGGGCCAAGAAAGGAGCCTTGTGGCACAGAGTAGTGCAAAATTCTTGTTTTAGATCTTATTTTTTCACCAACAGTTTTTGTAATTTCAGTATATTGGCTTCTGTTTGTCAGGTATGAGAGAATCCAGTCTCTTGCATTTCCTCTTATGCCATATATAGTCCTAATACTTCTACTAAAGTTTTGTGGTCCACACAGTTGACTGCCTTTGTTAGATACATAAATACTCCTACACATTTATTTTTAGAGTCCAAGTTTGTTATGACATTTTCAGTGAGATCTATTACTGCCTCTATGGTGCATTTATCTTTCTGGAAGCCAAACTGATTCTTGTTGATTATTTCATATTTCTTCAGAAAAGCAACAAGTCTCTGTGCATAAGCTCGTTCAAATATTTTTTATATGACTGGTAAAAGAGCTATATGCCTATAATTTTCTGGATTGTATTCTTTCCCATTTTTATGTATTGGTTTTATCAGCACTTTGGAAATGTGCCTTCCAGGAATGATGAGTTGATTAGTTGTGTAAGAGGTTTGTTGAATTCCTGCATACAGTGTCTAATTTCTTTACTTGATATTCCGTCAATTCCAAATGACTTTGTTTGTTTTAGGTTTTTTATTATCTTTAGTGTTTCTTCTTCTGTCACTGAGAAAAGTGCCATTGTTATTCCATGGTGATTAATAAATGTTTTCCATGTGTTTTTGTAATTTTTGCTATTTCTTTTTTTTTCTTTTAGTTTTTAGCCTACTGTGGCAAAATAGTCTATGGGATTCTGGATACAGATCGTAATATATGTAATAAACAGTTCTCAAGTTTTCTATATACACATATATTTTACTATAAAGAATGATGCACATGACTGCTGCATGAAGTACAAAGGCAGACTGACTTAAACTTGGCAGCTCGTCAGAGCAGTTAATGTTCCAAAGATTGTAATTTGTGTGGTCAATGTGACCTACCAATGCCATACAGCTCGCCCCCCCCCCCCCCAAGCAGCACGGAGTGGAGACTATGAGCCCTGAGGGGGGGGGGGGTGTCATGTGTGTGTTGACATCAATGTGAGTGGTGCGAGGAGGCAGGCGCACGACCTGAAGCTCTATCTCCATCAGGTCAGCATGCGAAGGTGCGGCAGGCGGCCGCCAGTTCAACTCATTGTCCGAAAACCAGTGGGTGGGGGAGGAATGATGCGCTGGCCAACTCAGGAGTAGCGCTATGGTTAGAGGAGGCAGTGTGTGAATGTGCCTTCCCTGAATGTATACTGAGCTGTCCGAAGAAATGAAAGCTCGAACACATGATGGGTCACACTCTTGTGGAGGGACAAGCTGTGCACTATCTTGACGTTGAGTTCCTTGGTGAGGGTCGGGTATGTGCTGTCAGTGAGCAGTACAAGCACACAATTATCTAACACCATAATTGACAGTTCATCGGTCAGCTGGTATGTTGCAGCGTAAAACGAAGTCTGTGTCTCTAGTATCTGAAATGTCTTCAAAACCTGTGAATGGGGACGATGATGACATGCCTGAGGAACCTGTGCACTGCGGTGGTGGCTCATTGGATGGAGAAAACCCAACCGTAGGTTGAATGGACTCATTGGCAGGTTCGTCAAAAGAACATGTGCTCAGGCAGTCCGACTGGGATGGCAGAGGGGTGTCGGAGTCTACGAAGGCAGGCTTGAGCCTGTGTAGAGAAACAGTTTGCGGGCGACCTTTATCATAATGTCGAACATCGTCTCGCCCCTCAGGAGAAATTCGAAGGGGCCGAGGTAAGTGGGTGTAAGGGTTGTCTGACGGAGTCGTTCCTGAGCATGACGTGTGAGCAAGTGCTGAGTGGGGTCGGCATGTAACTGTCAGGTGGGGAATGGCTGACAAGTGGGTGTAGCCAGGTGTTTCTAAAGTGTGCACGTATGCTTTCGATAAAGTCTGGGAAAGAGGGCGATTCCCCGGATCTTGGTGGAGAATTAGTTCCCCAGGTAAAACTGGGTTTTCGCCGAAAACGAATTCGGAAATTGTCCCATGTAAATCTAGTTTAAATGTAGAACGTAGGCCCAGAAACACCCAAGGAAGTGCCTCAGACCAGAGACAGTCGTAGCACCTGAGTGCAGTTTTAAGGGTGTGGTGCCATCATTCCACCAACCTGTTGCTTTGCAGGTGGTAGGCTGTCATATGGATCTTTTTAATACCTCAAAGATTACAGAGAATTGTAAAAAGTGCAGATTCGAACTGTCGACCCTGGTTGGTTGTGATGGTGGATGGACAGCCGAACCTAGTGATCCAAGAAGAAACGAATCCTTTGGCCACAGTTTCTGCTGTGATGTTGGGTAAGAAGACAGCTTCCACCCAAAGAGACATTACGTATATAGTGGACAGGATATACCTGTGGCCCTCCGAGGGAGGCGGGGGACCGATAAGGTTGATATGTACATGACGGAAACGTCCCTTAGGGATGTCAAACTTGCCGAGTGGTGGAGACGTGTGACGTCCTATTTTGTTTTGTTGACAGGAAATGCAGCTGCGTGCCCATGTTTGACAGTCCTGTTTCACATCTTTCCACACAAAACGCTTGGTGATGAGATGAGTGGTGGCTCGGTCGCCGGGGTGGGCGAGATTATGCAAGGTGTCGAAAACCTATCGGCGCAGCGTGGGTGGGAGCAAAGGCCCCAGAATGCCCGTAGAAGAGACGCACC
Organism: Schistocerca serialis cubense; assembly: GCF_023864345.2. Classification (NCBI taxonomy): domain Eukaryota; kingdom Metazoa; phylum Arthropoda; class Insecta; order Orthoptera; family Acrididae; genus Schistocerca; species Schistocerca serialis. The sequence continues at coordinate 70,793,912 of NC_064646.1, forward strand.
ACACTTCATCCGAAATGCCAGGGAACTTAGCCTTGGTAAACACGAGTGAAGACTGCGGGTCCATGAGTAGAACCTGAGTGTCCATGTCTGAAGCCTATAGAGCGGCAAGGTCGGGTAAATCGACGATTCTTGAAATGGCACAGATCTGTGAGAGGAAATCAGCGGGGATGTTGTCTGTGCCTTTGATGTAGCGTACGTCCGTAGTAAACTGAGAGACCAGGTCAAAGTGGAGGAAACATCGGTGGAGTCGGGGGAGGATGGGGGGGGGGGGGGGGGAGGGACTCCTCTGGCGGGTTGCATAAGACATCCGCCAGCGGTTTGTGATCAGTAAGAATGAAGAAAGGACGGCCCAAGATGTCAGTACGGAAATGTTTGATGGCCTCGTACACTGCCAGAAGCTCTGTATCAAAAGCAGAACATTTCTTCTGTGCTGTAGACAGTTTTATGGAGAAGAAATGAAGCAGTGAAACTGTTGAAACTGTGTCACCTTTGCTCTGTTCTAATACTGCCCCAACTGTGACGTCGCTGGCGTCCATAGTGATGAACAAATCGTCAGACGGATCAGGGTGGGCGAGTACGACTGTATGAGCTAAAGCTGTTTTAAGAGCCCTGAAAGCCTCTAGCATGGGTTCAGTCCAACGGACTGGTTTAACACCTGAAGTTTGTTTGCCGGAGAGCGAATTTGTCAGTGGGGCCTGCACGGCAGCGGCAGAAGGTTTTTGCCGGCAGTAGTAATTTATAGTACCTAGCAAATGTCTGAGTTCTTTGTACATAGCTAGGGGTGGCAATGACGTGATAGCCTGCACGAGGGATTTGGGAAGCTGTATTCCATCTGCGGAGACAGTGTAACCGAAGACCGATGCAATTGGAACTTGTCTTTGTTGACCTCGACACTGTTGGATGCCAAAGTTTGGAGGACCTGGGATAAATGATCTTCATGGTCTTCAGTCGATTTGTTGAAAATGAATATGTCATCCAGGTATGCGAAGCAGAACACGAATCGTCGTAAGATTGAGTCAATGAAAAGTTGCCACATTTGTGCTGCATTCTTTAAACCGAATGGCATGAAGTTTTACTGGAACAAACCGAGCGGCGTGATGATCGCAGCCTTTGGAACGTCTTCCGGCGCTATGGGAATCTGGTGATAAGCACGTTTGCAGTCAATCACACTGAAGATTGTGGAGCCAGATAACATGTGGGTGAAATCGTTTATGTTTGGCATGGCGTAATTGTCCATGACAGGGCGAGCATTTAAACATCTGTAATCGCCACACATTCGAAAAGAACCGTCATGTTTGGTGATGAGGTGAATTGGTGAAGACCGATTGCTGTCCAATTGGCTGTAGAATGCCTGCCTCCAGAAGCTCGTTAATTTGCTGCCATGCCGTGCGCAACTTAATGGGGTTGAGATGTCCAACCATGTGTCTAATAGGAGGGCTGGCAGTGGTGATTATCTTGTTTGTTGTTCCGTCAGTGACGGAAGAGACTGAGAACTGCACATGAGACTGAGTAATGTTCTGACGTGGAGTTTTGGGACGAGTGGGACGCGATGAGGCATAGCCATTAGCGCAAGTAGGAAAAGGCAGCATGAAAGTCACATGCCTATTACGTGAGCACAACGTGCACTTGTTTGTAGGGGTCAGCTACGCACGCAGCGGAGTGGGGCGCGTAGTGACTGTCTGTTGTTAACTTTGCCTTGGGCAACTGGCGCTGGCGAGAGAGGCGCTGGCGTCGCGCAAGTGACAGTGATGGCCGCCGAGTTGCATGGCTGGTGCGCGGGAGACGGGGAATGTTTATCAACAAGCGGGGCGGCTTCCTGCGTAGTGGGCGTCATCGTGCTGTGCGAGTGGCTGTTATTAGAGACACTGTTTGAAACACGAGGTACTGCGCGTAGTGGATGCTTGGGCAGTGCGGAGGTCACTGAACACGAATAGTCACAAGCAATGAATGTTTTTAACTAACCTGATGAGTGTTCGAACTGATGCTTGATGATGAAGTTCGATCCAGTGAAGGAACTGCAGACTGCAGTTTCAACAGTGAGGTGCGGGATGCAGCGAGCTCGCTGTAAGTGTGAGCAATGTGTTGTTTCAGCTCGTCATTCTCCTGGCGGAGGTGCACCGCTGAGTTGTATTCTGAAAGTAGGTTAGTGACACAGGTCACAATCTTGCCTGCAAGGGTGGAACACTTGCAAACTAAATCCCATGTTGCAGCAGAAACAGAACGAGGAGAATGGGTACCGTAGCAAGGTATCTGAGTGTTGGACGGGTGGTGTAACACTGAACACTGGACTACGTTTGGAGAGAGCTTGTAATGGGACAAAAAATCCATACCGAGAATTGGTTCATCGATGTTGGCGATGTAGAAGGTCCATGCAGAGAAGGGGATAGGTGCACCATCACTTTCACAGAACCAACAGTTTGTAACGTTGATGTGTTGACAGCTCGTAGGAGAGACTTCGTCAGTGAAAAGTCAGTAGGAGCCAACGATCGAGGTATGATAGATACGTCAGCACCAGTGTCAATTAGGTAGATAAATTGTAATGAAATGTCTGTCACGTATAAATGACCGCTCAGCCGAGGGGATGAGTGGACGGAGCGCAATGTTAGGGGACGCCTGTGAAGTTCCCCCCAGGACTCAGCGTCACTTACTTCCTGCGGGGGCATTTAGGTGTTGGCAAGGTAATCTGCACTTCTTGGCCTCAGCCCCAAAAATCTTGTCGATGAGTCGGATGTGGCGGTGGCGGTGATTGTGATAGCGGGGGAGGCTTGTCCTTATTGATCTGTTCTGGGACATAAATCAGGACGTACTGAGCGTGGGCGATTCTTGAGTGCTCGGAAAAAGGAGAGAGTGAATGAGTACTGCCTGGTGGCTTAGAAGGCATGGAAGCGGAACGGGCCCTGTCCCTGCCTGATGACTCCTGGTAACAGGAGGAGTAGTGTCACACAGCGATGGTGGATGAGCTGGGTGTTTCTGGCGCAGGAGCGCATACAGCTGATCTGCGATGTGTAGGCGAGAACCGATAGACTCGAAAGAGTGTGGCAGTAAGTGTATCGTTGGTCACTAGGTAACTTGACAGACCATACCGCCCACAGGGTGACATCTGGCATCATGTATTCACTCATGAGTAACCTGAGGCGGCACCAAAGTTGTGACAGAGTGCTGTCCTCCAGGTGCTCCTTGTACAGAATCTTGATTATCAATTCCTGTGGCGAGCAGGAAAGTCAGTCCAATATCGTTTTCTTGGCGAACTCATACTTCGGTGGTAGTGGAGGCGAAAGTAGGAGATCACAAATTAAATCCGAGTGGTCGTGAAGGTGTGTGACCAAACATAGGAACTTGGAGTTGTCATCAGTCACTTGATGCAGCTCAAAGAGGTGCTCCACCAGTGCAAACCATGAAACTGGATTGTCCTCGTATAGGGGAGGTAGCTTGGGTAGGCGGCCTGGATGTGGAGACAAAGGTGGCTTTGGCATGTCTTGGAAGGCCTGCGGTCCCACTGCACAAGAGGTCATGCTGCGATCCGGCATCACCGGAGCGGAAATGTTACTAGCACACACATTCAGAACAATGGCTGGTTGTTATGTCTCTGAAGACCCCTCAAAACACGACGCGGCAGGCACGGTCAGTACCGTGGGAGTGAACGAGTGAGGAGTGGCGCGTAATGAGGGCCCGTAAACTGGACTGGAAATTGTAGGAACAGCACTGACATTGTCCAACTCAGAAATGATGTGGAAGCCGGCGTGGCAGATGCAGACAGTACTGTGGAAGGAGTGAGCGGTCGAGCAGTTGTACGGTTGGAATTGAGGCCCCCGCCGTGGGTGAGGGGGGGTATGGGGCATGGCCTGGAGCTTAAAGTGACAACAATGAGCGTTTTCTGTGCACACTGGCCTGGCCATGCACCCTTTGTGGTGGGACCATAAAACACTGGTGAAACCTGTTGGCGGTCGCACTGTTGTAGTATAACGTTGCCGGGTGAAGAGGCTATGTTGGATGCACTCATACCCATGTGGTTGTGAAACTGGGCCGCCGATCCAGTGGTTTGTTGTGGCGAACTGGATGCATAAAAATGTCTGTTACTGATCTGTGAGGAAGGCGAGGCTGGCATAGCTTGGTAATAGTTGACTGCATGTGTGTTTTGCACAAATGGCAGTGTTGCATATGGAACTATTGTAACTGACATCATGGCATGTAGAGGATCAAAGCACATGTGCAAATTTCGGTCCCTTTGAACTTCGTGCGAGTGATCAATTGTCACACTATTTAGTAGATTGTCCACTTCACTTTTCACTTGTTGTGTGTAATCCGGTGAAATAAAGCCTGAGTCCATTGTTTGAGGTAACTGCATAACACTCAGTCATTGTGGAGTTGCTAAAGTAGAGTCTGTCCTCATTGAAGATCATAGATCATTGTCTGTTGGCTGCAAAGTAACCAACGGTGGAAGGTTGTGTTGGCCTGGTCGTAAGAGCTGGGCCTCCAAATCTTCATAAAGAATGTTCAGTGATGTAGCCATGGCATTGGACATGAAACCTGTTGATTCTATACGGCTGGCGTGGAAGTCGCGGAAGACACAGAGCTTTTTTGTCCAGGATCACCAATATGGTATTCTGGATACAGATCGTAATATACAGTTCCCAAGTTTTCTATATACACATATATCTTACCATAAAAAATTGTATATGTCTGCTTGTGTCTGTATATGTGCAGATGGATATGTAGTGTGTGTGTGTATACCTGTCCCTTTTTCCCCCTAAGGTAAGTCTTTCCACTCCCGGGATTGGAATGACCCCTTACCCTCTCCCTTAAAACCCACATCCTTTCGTCTTTCCCTCTCCTTCCCTCTTTCCTGATGAAGCAACCGTTGATTGCGAAAGCTTGAATTTTGTGTGTTCGTTTGATAAGTTACATCATCTTTGTTTTTAGATATATTTTTACCATAAAAACTGATACACATGAACACTGTGTGAAGTGCAAAGGCAGACTGACTTAAACATGGCAGATCGTCAGAGCAGTCAATGTTCCAAAGATTGTAATTTGTGTGGTCGATGTGACCTATCAACGCCACAAGTCATTGAAGAGATTTATGATTTTATTCTGTTCAGTTATAGTTTTTTTGCTGATCATGAACTGTATTTTACTCTGTTCCTGTGAGTTAGAGGGTTTGCGATTTGTATTTATAATAGACCAACAAGCCTTGCTTTTATTGGTTCAAATGGCTCTGAGCACTATGGGACTTAACATCTGAGGTCATCAGTCCTCTAGAACTTAGAACTACTTAATCCTAACTAACCTAAGGACATCACACACATCCGTGCCCAAGGCAGGATTCGAACCTACGACTGTAGCGGTCGTGCGGTTCCAGACTGAAGCGCTAGAACCGCTTGGCCACATTGGCCAGCTGCTTTTATTATCAGCACTATTTATGTACTTTTTTGCTTCCAGTCGTTTGGCTGCTTGCAGTACTTTAGCATACATTCTTTTATATTTTCTGTAGTACTCTTTACAGTTTTCATCAATGCTAGTTTTATATATCCTGTGCATCATTTTTATCTTGTTCCTAGAGACCAAAATGCCTTTTGTTATTGATTTTTTGTTTTTATTTATGGTTTTGGCTTTATTTTTTATTACTGGGCATGTAATATTGAGATGATAGGAAAGTGTGTCAATAAAATAGGTCACTTTATGATCCATTGATGGTGAGTCTTTTTCCAATATTTCCCATCCTTTTCCAAGTTTAATCCTACGGAGTTTTAAGTTTTGCTCATTTAAACTTCTTTTTTCCCACATTTTTTGTGTCTTGTCATTTGTGGTGATATGATTTAGACATATTTTTATTGCATCATGGTCTGACAGGGCAGTTTCTATAACTACACTTTTGTACTGAAAGTCCATTAAGTCTGTGAAGATGTGATCTATTTGAGTGCAGAAGTTTGCAGTTATTCATGTTGGAGTAGCTATTGCACTGTATAAGCCGTATGTTTTCATTGTGTTTAGGAGCTCCCTGTGCACAGTTCTTGCTTAGGATGATGTGTAAGTGCTCTCCTATGTTGTCAATGAATGTTTCTATGCACCCATTTGGCGGTCTGTAGATGTTTAAGATGTACAGTGAGGAACTACTTAAAACTATTTTTTGTCCTGTTACTTCGACTACATTTTCAATGTTATATTTTTTACAAAAGTCAAGGCTGTTTATAATGGTTTCTGTTTATATTGTTATGGGTTAGTATAGCAGCTCCACCACCCTTACTATTCCTCCTGCATGAACTAGCTGTTACATTGTAATTTGCCACAGTAAGATTCAGAATTTCATGCTCATTTAGACCATGTTCCGTCAGAGCTAGAATGTCAAGAGTTTCTTCATTTAACATTATTTGTAATTGGGTTACCTTATTTTTTATGTATTTTATATTTTGGTGCATTATTCTTATAACTGAATATCCTGATTCTATGTTTGTTTTTGTCCTATATTCTTTTTTGTTATCACTGTTTTTTGTGGATATCCCATTTCCTGATTTTTCACCCCCACTACACAATGTTAGTTTCCCTTGTTCCTAATAATTTTACATACATCTGCATACATTCTGATGAGTGTTACCAAACCTAATCTATTTAAATGTGTAGCACCGAGACAATCACACTGTTGTTTGATGGCACTGTTTATTTTGGATATGTATTTGTCACTCACTGACCTCCTTTTTACAAGTATGAGCCTGGATTCTTCACAAAGACTTCTTGCTGCACGAATCATGTTTGTTGTTTCATTCACCAATTCATCTTCGCTGTTGCTTTTAAGTGAGTTTGTTCCAATATGTATAAAAACACCTTTGTGATTTCGTTTGTGTACCCCCTGTTCTGTGGCCGCTTGTTTTGCAATATTTTTGAAATGTTTGTCGAGTTGTTGCACTCTAATCCCAGGTTGCACGTCGTTTTCACAGTTGGGGACAGCAATATTTTTCAATAGCGAATCTCCTATTACTAGAAACTCGCTATCTTGTACAGCTCTGGGCTTGTTTCTTCTTTTGGTGTATGTCACCGTCTTCCACTTATATTTATCTGCTGATGTTTGGCCTGTTGACTTTTTTGTGTCTTTTCACTTATAAACCTATTATTTTCTTTCTTTGTGTTTATATTTTTTGTTTTTAACACCTCAATATCCTGTTGTAGGAATTTTATAACTTCATTTTTTGAGTCTACTGTATTTAAAAGTTTCAGTGCGTAAACAAACTTGGCATGTCCATGAAATATCGTCGCTGATGAACTTCAGGTTTACCTTCACGCACTTTTCGTGTAGCCAGTAGTTGCGCTTTATACACAATATACCTTTCATCACTCGCTTTTTGAATTCTCTACACAAATAACTGTTTGTTTTTTGCTTTTTTGATGAGAGCAAAGTGTCACTACACTTTCCTAATGATGCCATGAAGAAGTATCCGGATACCTGGCTGAAAATGACTGACAAGTTCGTGGTGCCCTCCATTGGTACTTCTGGAATTCAGTATAGTGTTGGCCCACCCTTAACATTGATGATAGCTTCCACTCTCGCAGGCATATATTCAGTCAGGTGATGGAAGGTTTGTTGGGGAATGGCAGCCTATTCTTCACGGAGTGCTGCACTGGGGAGAGGTATTGAAGTCGGTCGGCGAGGCCTGGCATGAAATAAGCGTTCCAAAACATCCCAAAGTTGTTCAGTAGGATTCAGGTCAGGACTTTGCAGGCCAGTCCGTTACAGGTTTGTTATTGTCGAGTAACCACTCTGCCATAGGCTGTGCATTATGAACAGGTGTTTGATCATGTTGAAAGATGCAATCGCCATCCCTGAATTGCTTTTCAACAGCAGGAAGTAAGAAGGTGTTTAAAACACCAATGTAAGCCTGTGCTGTGATAATGCCATGCAAAACAGTAAAAGGTGCAAGCGTCCTACATGAAAAACACGACCACATCATAACATCACCGCCTTCGAGTTTTACTGTTGGCACTACACACACTGGTAGATGTCATTCACTGGGCATTCACCATACCCATCTCCTGCCAGAGATCACCACATTGTGTACCGTGATTCATCACTCCGCACAAAATTTTTCCACTGTTCAATTGTCCAATGTTTACGCTCCTTACACTAGGTGAGGCATCGTTTGACATATACTGGGGTGATGTGTGGCTTATGAGCAGCCGCTCGACCATGAAATCCAAGTTTTCTCACCTCCCGCCTCACTGCCATAGTACTTGCAGTGGATCCTGAAGCAGTTTGGAATTCCTGTGTGATGGCCTGGATAGATGTCAGCCTGTTACACATAAAAAACCTCTTCAACTGTTGGTGGTCTCTGTCAGTCAACAGAAGAGGTCAGCCTGTACGCTTTTGTGCTGTAGGTGTCCCTTCACGTTTCCACTTCACTATCACATCACAAACAGTGGATCTAGGGATGTTTAGGAGTGTAGAAATCTCGCATACAGATGTATGGCACAAGTGACACCCAATCACCTGACCATGTTCGAAGTCTGTGAGTTCTGTGGAGCACTCCATTCTGATCTCTCATGATGTCTAATGACTACGGAGGTTGCTGATATGGAGTACCTGGTTTGGTAAAACAATGCACCTAATATGAAAAATGTATGTTTTTGGTGGTGTCCGGACACTTTTGATCACATAGTGTATGTATCATAGGACAGTAAGTTCTACACAATGATCCTAATTCCTTTTGTTGTCTGCTGGAGCTTCCTTAGAATGAGGGCTAGTGTTAGTTAATTCTACTTCTCTCATATTGTATGATTTACAAATTCCTGTAACCATTCCTCCAAATTAGATGAAGCCTTTGGTGTTCTGATTATTTCCCCAAATTCTTTGCATTTTTCTAATGCCATAACATGTAATTTGGTCTCTGAGATTTGATCCTTTACCTGTTTAAATTCCTTTAAGGCAAACTGACCTAAGTTATTTATCTTGCCAGCTATTTCCTGAAGCTGCTCTTTGACTTCCTCTCGAACTTAATCACATTGGTTATCTACTTCATTCTTCAGCTCCTTAGGTATCTTTGTCAAAGTGTTTTCTAAATTCATTAACTTGATTTCTACTGTATTAATTAATTTGTCCTTAGTTGACTTTAACTTGGTATTTAAATCCTTAACTTTCTGCATCAGGGCTTGTAGGCAATCAGGAGCCTCTGCAGCCATGCTGCATGTGCCTACTGGCATGTAACACAAATATACCCTTTCTTTTGTTCAGCTACTACTCTTCTTCTTCTTTTGGTGCCTGGTAGACATGTTGGCTATTCTTCTCTTGTTGGTTGCAAATATGGAATAGTTCTGTTGGAGACATAATGAACCAGCATGTAAGGTTGTCAAACCAAGAGATTCGTCTTCTTTCAGGGCCTCTTTTGCTGTCGATTTTCCCTTTAAGTGTTTTTTTTGTAGCAAATTATATCTGTTTGTATTACACATTATATGTCCTAGATGTTGCAACTTATTACTACATTGCAACTTTTGGCATTTCACTATCTTGATTAATTTAGGTGTTGTGTTCATTCTTCTCAAAACTTCTACATTTGTCATTCTCTGGGTCCAAGGTATTCTCAGAATCCACCAATAAAGCCACAATTCAAAGGCCTCCAGCTTCTTATCCATGACTTTACTTAAGGTCTGCGTCTCCACACCATAAAGGAGGACAGAATATACATAGCAGTGCAAAAGTCTGATTTTTGTTCTTAGAGTTAGGTTATGGCTTTTGAAGACAGCACTCATTTTCTGAAACACACTTCTTGCTTGGTTTCCTGAGTACAATCCTAGATTTCTTGAGTTACCCCAATTCCATACTGACTGCTGATTCTTATAATTCTAACCATTAATAATTGTGACACTTGAATAGGATCAACAAATATAAAAGTATCAACAGCATATTGAATGTTGCTTAATCTTATTACATTTATCAAAATTCCTTCTTCTGCTTCTTCCAGGGCTTCTTTAAATATGAATTTTGAGTACATATTAAATACTATGGATGACAAGATACATCCCTATCTTACTCCTATGAGAATTTTGACTCCTTCACTGTGTACTCCATTAACAAACAACACCAGTGTTTGATTCCAGTACAGGTTCTTGATGATTCACATTCAAGATAGTGTGCTCCCTGCCGCCGTTGGATAAGCAGCTGCAGCAGCAAGTCGTATACTCCTAGCTCACTCATTTGTTACATAGTTTAATTCTTAATTTCTTTGCGTGTTTTTGGTTCTTGCATTGTTTAATTCATAAATTTCGGGAGTATTATAGTATTTGAGAGTGTAGCATCGCGTTTTAGTACCTGAATAGTGTAAATTCGCGTAGTCGTTTGTCTTCTGTTTTGTTTTGAACGGCCAGTGTCGGTTGGTCAGTCAGTGTGCTCCCTGCCGCCGTTGGATAAGCAGCTGAGCAGCAAGTCGTATACTCCAAGCTCACTCATTTGTTACATAGTTTAATTCTTAATTTCTTTGCGTGTTTTTGGTTCTTGCATTGTTTAATTCATAAATTTCGGGCGTATTATAGTATTTGAGAGTTGTAGCATCGCGTTTTAGTACCTGAATAGTGTAAATTCGCGTAGTCGTTTGTCTACTGTTTTGTTTTGAACGGCCAGTGTCGGTTGGTCGCAGTCAGTGTGCTCCCTGCCGCCGTTGGATAAGCAGCTGCAGCAGCAAGTCATATACTCCTAGCTCACTCATTTGTTACATAGTTTAATTCTTAATTTCTTTGCATGTTTTTGGTTCTTGCATTGTTTAATTCTTAATTTCGGGCGTATTATAGTATTTGAGAGTGTAGCATCGTGTTTTAGTACCTGAATAGTGTAATTTCGCTTAGTCTCCTTCCGCCGCCGAGCAGTGTTAGCAGTGCGCAAGTAGCAGCATTTACTAGGCAATCTTGTATTTTAATAACCGTTTAAATTTTGTCAATTTGTTTGCGCTCTCTGTAGATTAGTTCAGACGTTCTTTGCAAAACAGTTTTTAGCATGGATAGGGACTGCAACTGCTGTGTTCGGATGCAGGCTGAGTTGGCATCCCTTCGCTCCCAGCTTCAGGCAGTGTTGGCTTCGGTCACACAGCTTGAGGCTGTTGCCAATGGGCATCACTGTGGGGGTCCGGATGGGGGTTTGTCGGGGACGGCCAGCTCGTCCCACGCATCCCCTGATCGGACTATGACTGTGGTTGCCCGGGATACTGCCCGCATTGAGGCTGATCCCTCACCTGTGGTAGAGTGGGAGGTCGTTTCAAGGTGTGGCAGGGGGCGAAAGACATTCCGGAGAGCTGAACGGAAAGCCTCTCCAGTTTGTCTGACGAACCGGTTTCAGGCTCTGTCTCAGGCTGATACTGATCTTCGGCCTGACATGGCTGCTTGTCCTGTTCCAGAGGTTGCCCCTCAGTCTGCAAGATCCGGGCAGTCGCAGAGGGTGGGCTTACTGGTAGTTGGGAGCTCCAACGTCAGGCGCGTAATGGGGCCCCTTAGGGAAATGGCAGCAAGAGAGGGGAAGAAAACCAATGTGCACTCCGTGTGCATACCAGGGGGAGTCATTCCAGATGTGGAAAGGGTCCTTCCGGATGCCATGAAGGGTACAGGGTGCACCCATCTGCAGGTGGTCGCTCATGTCGGCACCAATGATGTGTGTCGCTATGGATCGGAGGAAATCCTCTCTGGCTTCCGGCGGCTATCTGATTTGGTGAAGACTGCCAGTCTCGCCAGCGGGATGAAAGCAGAGCTCACCATCTGCAGCATCGTCGACAGGACTGACTGCGGACCTTTGGTACAGAGCCGAGTGGAGGGTCTGAATCAGAGGCTGAGACGGTTCTGCGACCGTGTGGGCTGCAGATTCCTCGACTTGCGCCATAGAGTGGTGGGGTTTCGGGTTCCGCTGGATAGGTCAGGAGTCCACTACACGCAACAAGCGGCTACACGGGTAGCAGGGGTTGTGTGGCGTGGGCTGGGCGGTTTTTTAGGTTAGATGGCCTTGGGCAAGTACAGAAAGGGCAACAGCCTCAACGGGTGCGGGGCAAAGTCAGGACATGCGGGGACCAAGCAGCAATCGGTATTGTAATTGTCAACTGTCGAAGCTGCGTTGGTAAAGTACCGGAACTTCAAGCGCTGATAGAAAGCACCGAAGCTGAAATCGTTATAGGTACAGAAAGCTGGCTTAAGCCAGAGATAAATTCTGCCGAAATTTTTACAAAGGTACAGACGGTGTTTAGAAAGGATAGATTGCATGCAACTGGTGGTGGAGTGTTCGTCGCTGTTAGTAGTAGTTTATCCTGTAGTGAAGTAGAAGTGGATAGTTCCTGTGAATTATTATGGGTGGAGGTTACACTAAACAACCGAACTAGGTTAATAATTGGCTCCTTTTACCGACCTCCCGACTCAGCAGCATTAGTGGCAGAACAACTGAGAGAAAATTTGGAATACATTTCACATAAATTTTCTCAGCATGTTATAGTCTTAGGTGGAGATTTCAATTTACCAGATATAGACTGGGACACTCAGATGTTTAGGACGGGTGGTAGGGACAGAGCATCGAGTGACATTATACTGAGTGCACTATCCGAAAATTACCTCGAGCAATTAAACAGAGAACCGACTCATGGAGATAACATCTTGGACCTACTGATAACAAACAGACCCGAACTTTTCGACTCTGTATGTACAGAACAGGGAATCAGTGATCATAAGGCCGTTGCAGCATCCCTGAATATGGAAGTTAATAGGAATATAAAAAAAGGGAGGAAGGTTTATCTGTTTAGCAAGAGTAATAGAAGGCAGATTTCAGACTACCTAACAGATCAAAACGAAAATTTCTGTTCCGACACTGACAATGTTGAGTGTTTATGGAAAAAGTTCAAGGCAATCGTAAAATGCGTTTTAGACAGGTACGTGCCGAGTAAAACTGTGAGGGACGGGAAAAACCCACCGTGGTACAACAACAAAGTTAGGAAACTACTGCGAAAGCAAAGAGAGCTCCACTCCAAGTTTAAACGCAGCCAAAACCTCTCAGACAAACAGAAGCTAAACGATGTCAAAGTTAGCGTAAGGAGGGCTATGCGTGAAGCGTTCATTGAATTCGAAAGTAAAATTCTATGTACCAACTTGACAGAAAATCCTAGGAAGTTCTGGTCTTACGTTAAATCAGTAAGTGGCTCGAAACAGCATATCCAGACACTACGGGATGATGATGGCATTGAAACAGAGGATGACACGCGTAAAGCTGAAATACTAAACACCTTTTTCCAAAGCTGTTTCACAGAGGAAGACCGCACTGCAGTTCCTTCTCTAAATCCTCGCACAAACGAAAAAATGGCTGACATCGAAATAAGTGTCCAAGGAATAGAAAAGCAACTGGAATCACTCAATAGAGGAAAGTCCACTGGACCTGACGGGATACCAATTCGATTCTACACAGAGTACGCGAAAGAACTTGCCCCCCTTCTAACAGCTGTGTACCGCAAGTCTCTAGAGGAACGGAGGGTTCCAAATGATTGGAAAAGAGCACAGATAGTCCCAGTCTTCAAGAAGGGTCGTCGAGCAGATGCGCAAAACTATAGACCTATATCTCTTACGTCGATCTCTTGTAGAATTTTAGAACATGTTTTTTGCTCGCGTATCATGTCATTTCTGGAAACCCAGAATCTACTATGTAGGAATCAACATGGATTCCGGAAACAGCGATCGTGTGAGACCCAACTCGCCTTATTTGTTCATGAGACCCAGAAAATATTAGATACAGGCTCCCAGGTAGATGCTATTTTTCTTGACTTCCGGAAGGCGTTCGATGCAGCTCCGCACTGTCGCCTGATAAACAAAGTAAGAGCCTACGGAATATCAGACCAGCTGTGTGGCTGGATTGAAGAGTTTTTAGCAAACAGAACACAGCATGTTGTTATCAATGGAGAGACGTCTACAGACGTTAAAGTAACCTCTGGCGTGCCACAGGGGAGTGTTATGGGACCATTGCTTTTCACAATATATATAAATGACTTAGTAGATAGTGTCGGAAGTTCCATGCGGCTTTTCGCGGATGATGCTGTAGTATACAGAGAAGTTGCTGCATTAGAAAATTGTAGCGAAATACAGGAAGATCTGCAGCGGATAGGCACTTGGTGCAGGGAGTGGCAACTGACCCTTAACATAGACAAATGTAATGTATTGCGAATACATAGAAAGAAGGATCCTTTATTGTATGATTATATGATAGCGGAACAAACACTGGTAGCAGTTACTTCTGTAAAATATCTGGGAGTATGCGTAAGGAACGATTTGAAGTGGAATGATCATATAAAATTAATTGTTGGTAAGGCGGGTACCAGGTTGAGATTCATTGGGAGAGTGCTTAGAAAATGTAGTCCATCAACAAAGGAGGTGGCTTACAAAACACTCGTTCGACCTATACTTGAGTATTGCTCATCAGTGTGGGATCCGTACCAGGTCGGGTTGACGGAGGAGATAGAGAAGATCCAAAGAAGAGCGGCGCATTTCGTCACCGGGTTATTTGGTAACCGTGATAGCGTTACGGAGATGTTTAATAAACTCAAGTGGCAGACTCTGCAAGAGAGGCGCTCTGCATCGCGGTGTGGCTTGCTCGCCAGGTTTCGAGAGGGTGCGTTTCTGGATGAGGTATCGAATATATTGCTTCCCCCTACTTATACCGCCCGAGGAGATCACGAATGTAAAATTAGAGAGATTAGAGCGCGCACGGAGGCTTTCAGACAGTTGTTCTTCCCGCGAACCATACACGACTGGAACAGGAAAGGGAGGTAATGACAGTGGCACGTAAAGTGCCCTCCGCCACACACCGTTGGGTGGCTTGCGGAGTATCAATGTAGATGTAGATGTAGATGTAGATGTCTTGTGATGAGGAAAGCTGGGATATTTTTAATTCCTCTCTTGTTTTGCCATCTGCTTAATTAAATTTGTTTTGATACTTTTAGCTATTTACCATTAGTATATGTGAATAGAATCTGCATTTTCATAAAAGAAAAAGATTGGCCCTCAGTACTGAAGAATATAGCACCAGATCTAATTTTGTGCTTAGTTTTGTGTATGTAATTGATTTTCTAAATTATTTTACTATTACTAGTTAGTATCTTTTGTTAAAGGGTGAAATCAGTGATTGTTTCAGAAGCTCTCATACAGGAGAGCTTCTGTAAAGTTTGGAAGGTAGGAGACGAGGTACTGGCAGAAGTAAAGTTATGAGGATGGGGCGTGAGTTGTGCTGGGTAGCTCAGTTGGTAGAGCACTTGCCCGCAAAAGGCAAAGGTCCCGAGTTCGAGTCTCGGCCTGGCATACAGTTTTAATCTGCCAGGAAGTTTCAATTCTGAGATATGGCTCATTAAAGAACTGAATTTCTGCATTGTTTGGCATTTGGCTTTTTGGGCAGAACTTTGATTTCAGGCACTCCAATGGAATTTTCCCTTATTTTACATGATTTTCATCCATCAATTTTAAGAACTCTAAAAATCAATAAAAACAGTCTTGAATGTGTTTTCAGTTTTTTAATTTGCTACCAACCAGTTTTAGCCCTTTCCTCAGACCATCCTCCAGCTTATTACCGCCATTATGGCTGCTGGTGGTGGCAGACAGAGCGAGACCCATAGTACTGTCACTGCACTTATATGGATCTCCCTCCGTCTGCCACCTCCAGCAGCTGTAATGGCAGTGATAAGCCTGAAGATGGTCTGAGGAAAGGGCCGAAACCGGTTGCTAGCAAATAAAAATTCTGAAAACATGATTGAGATTGTTTTTATTGATTTTTAGCATTTTATGCAGATCACTGTGCTCCAATCACGAATGGTTTCTAAAATTTTAAGAACTCTGCTTCTGCTTTATCTGGTCCCACAGTCTTTCCATCCTTCATCTAACTGATGGCTGTTTGAACCTCTACTTGTAGTATATCTGTGCCAATTATTTCATTTGTACTTGAATTAAAAGCACATCTAGTGCCATGAAATAAATTTTCTATGTATTTTTTCCATGTCTTGTAATTCCTCCATCAAGTTCCCTGCTTTGTAAGGTGACTGGTTTCAGTCTGTTTTAGACCATTTTCAGACTCACACCATGATGGTAGAAGGTGGCTGTGAATGGAGCAGGTGCCACACTTCCACAAATGCTAACTGCAGTTAGCATTCATGGAGGTGTAGTCCCTGCTCTGTTCACAGCCACCATCTGCCATCATGGTGTGTGTCTGAAGATGGTCTAAAACAGACTGAATCTGGTTCAAATGGCTCTGAGCACTATGGGACTTAACATCAGTGGTCATCAGTCCCCTAGAACTTAGAACTACTTAAACCTAACTAACCTAAGGACATCACACACATCCATGCACGAGGCAGGATTCGAACCTGCGACCGTAGCGGTCATGCGGTTCCAGACTGAAGCGCCCAGAACCGCACGGCCACACCGGCCGGCAGACCGAATCTGGTAACCTTATATATATAAAAAGGACACTTATTGAAGCTGTGACTGTTCATACTCATTTCTATCATATTTACTTTGATAAAACTCAATTTCCTTGCATTGCTCCACTTTTTCCATTTTCTTTTCCCTCCCTTACTTTCCTTCTGATGTTCATATTTATCTTCCTGTATTCCATTGGATTGCCCTTATTTAATCTCTTTTCCTCCATTAGATTCAGCATCTCATCTGTCATCCATGACTTTCTCTTCTTTCTCTCTGGTTTCATGTACTTTTCTTTTATTTGCTGTACAATATTCTGTAGTTTGTTCAATTCTAAACTGACATTGTTGCTTGAGATCTGTTTGTATATTCTATTTGACTATTGGGTCTTCCATTTTCCTCAAATTGTAGATCTGCTACTCAGCTAGGCAAATTGTCACCTCACAGAGTTTACACTAACCCAATAACACAAAAACAATGTCACACTATCTCCACAAAATATTTAACAGATTCAAATTTAAACAGCTCATCATTTCTGTCAAACCACACCCTTCAGTTGCATAGCGAATGCAACAGCATGTATAATGTGATGCACCATGATGTGTTAAGGAGATGGGATCTGGATAAACTGAAAGAACCAGAGGTTGTAACATGTTTCAGAGAGAGTATTAGGGAACAATTGACTAAAATGGGGGAAATAAATACAGTAGAAGAGGAATGGGTGGCTTTCGGAGATGATATAGAGGAGGCAGCAGAGAATCAAGTAGGTAAAAACATGAGGGCTAGTAGAAATCTTTCTGTTACAGAAGAGATTTTGAATTTAATTGATGAAAGGGGAAAATATAAAAATGCAGTAAATGAAGCAGGCAAAAAGGAATACAAACATCTCAAAAATGAGATTGACAGGAAGTGCAAAATGCCTATGCAGGTATGGCTACAGGGCAAGTGTAAGGACGTAAAGGCATATATCACTAGGGGTAAGATAGATACTGCCTACAGGAAAATTAATGAGACCTTTGGAGAGAAGAGAACACTTGTACGAATATCAAGAGCTCAGATGGAAAACTAGTTCTAAGCAAATAAGGGAAGGCAGAAAGGTATAAGTAGTATACTGAGGGTCTATAAACAGGAGTTGTAGTTGAGGGCAATATTAAGGAAATGGAAGAGGACATAGATGAAGATGAAATGGGAGATATGATGCTGTGTGAAGAGTTTGACAGAGCACTGAAAGACGTAAGTCGAAACAAGGCCCCGGGAGTTTACAACATTCCATTAGAACTACTGATAGCTTTGGGAGAGCCAGCCCTGACAAAACTCGTACCATATCATGAGCAAGATGTATGAGACAGGCGAAATAACCTCAGCTTCAAGAAGAATATAATAATTCGAATCCCAAAGAAAGCAAGTGTTGACAGCTGTGAAAATTACTGAACTATCAGTTTAATAAGTCACAGCTGCAAAATACTAACACGAATTCTTTACAGACGAATGGAAAAACTGGTAGAAGCCGACCTCGGGGAAAGATCAGTTTGGATTCCGTGGAAATGTTTGAACACGTGAGGCAATACTGAGTCTAAGACTTATCTTAGAAGATAGATTAAGGAAAGGCAAAGCTATGTTTCTAGCATTTGTAGACTTAAGAGACAGCTTTTGACAATGTTGGCTGGAATACTCTGAAGGTGGAACGGGTCAAATATAGGGAGTGGAAGGCTATTTATAGTTTGTACAGAAACCAGATGGCAGTTATAAGAGTCGAGGGGCACGAAAGGGGAGCAGTGGTTGACAAGGGAGTGAGACAGGGTTGTAGCCTATCCCTGATGTTTTTCAGTCTGTATATTGAGCAAGAGGTAAAGGAAAGAAAAGAAAAGAAAAATTTGGAGTAGGAATTAAAATCCATGGAGAAGAAATAAAAACTTTGCAATTTGCCGATGATATTGTAATTCTGTCAGAGACAGCAAAGGACCTGGAAGAGCTGTTAAACAGAATGAACAGTATCTTCAAAAGAGGGTATGAGATGAACATCAACTAAACAAAATTAAGATAATGGAATTTAGTCGAATTAAATAACGTGATGCTGAGGGAATTAGATTAAGAAATGAGACACTTAAAGTAGTACATGAGTTTTGCTATTTGAGGAGCAAAATAACTGATGATGGTCAAAATAGAGAGGATATAAAATGTAGACAGGCAATGGCAAGGAAATCATTTCTGAAGAAGAGAAATTTGTTAACATCGAGTACAGATTTAAGTGTCAGAAAGTCATTTCTGAAAGTATTTGTATGGAGTGTAACCATGTATGGAAGTGAAACATGGACAATAACTAGTTTAGACAAGAAGAGAATAGAAGCTTTCTAAATGTGGTGCTACACAAGAATGCTGAAGATTAGATGGGAAGATCATGTAACTAATGAGGAGGTACTGAATGGAATTGGGGAGAAGACGAATTTGTGGCACAACTTGACTAGAAGAAGGGATCGGTTTTGGTAGGACATGTTCTGAGGATTGAAGGGATCATCAATTTAGTATTGGAGGGAAGCATGGTGGGTAAAAATTGTAGACGGAGACCAAGAGATGAATACATTAAGCAGATTCAGAAGGATGTAGGTTGCAGTCATTACTTGGAGGTGATGAAGCTTGCACAGGCCATGCCTATTTTATCGTAGACAAAATGGAAATAGCCTTTATGTGGCAATCTACGTTGATGATGGCCTGATTGTCGGCAGTAACAAGAAAGAAATTGCTGTTTTTATGGATGTTTTACAACATGAATTCGAAATAACAACTGGCAGTCTTGACAATTTTCTTGGCATAAAAATAAAGCAATATGAAGATGGAGCAATAATGATAAGTCAAGAGAAATACACAGAAGAAATTCTGCAAAGATTTCGAATGGCAGAATGCAATACAATCTCAACTCCTATTGGACGTGAGGACAATAATCAAAACGAAGAAGTTTCGTCATCTGTACCCTACCGTGAAGCAATTGGTTGTCTCATGTACCTTTCAACAGTAACTCGTCCAGACATCACTTTTGCAGTCAATAAAGCTGCTCGAGCTATGGAGAAACCAACCACTGAAGACTGGAATAGAGTAAAGCGCATTTTCCGGTATTGGAAAGGGACCTTAAATTTTGGTTTTTGTATATAATAAAAAAGAAGAGTTAAAGATTTACGCTGATGCAGATTTCGCAGGTGATAACCGGACAAGGCGCTCAACAACTGGAATTCTTGCAAAGTACTCAGGTGGTGCAGTGTCATGGACAAGTCAGTTGCAGAAAGTAGTGGCCACATCCACAACCGAGGCGGAAATAGTTGCAGCTCGTGAAGGAGCAAAAGAGTTAGTTTGGTTACGTCGTCTGCTATCAGAATTAGTGGAAATGTCGGGGCAGCCTCCAGTTCTTTACATTGACAATGCTAGTGCATTGAAGTTGGCAAAAAATCCAGAATATCATCGACGTTCTAAACATATAGAGGTCCGACATTTCTATGTTCGTGAAAGATATCTGAACGGTGAGATTTTCTTGGAACACATTGATGGACACAACCAGTTGGCAGATATTTTGACGAAACCTCTTGAACGAGTTCGATTTAATTTTCTATGTTCAGAAATTGGCATGCAAGAGACAAAGCAATAATTTCATGATTTTTTCTTTTGGAGGAAGTGTTAAAAGAAAAGAAAAAAATCCTTGACATCTATATTTATGTGCTGCTCCATGACTCTGCTGTCAATATCTTTATTCTTGGCTTGTGTGTAACTTCTGTGTTTTTTCTTACAGTAAATGTGTTTTTTTTTTGTATCCAGGGTGTAATTACAAAGCCAACAAAATGTTTTCTTGCCTTTAAATAATATTTTTCAGTAGCATGGAGAGTTGCACCAAACCAGTCTCTGGACTGAAGACCACAACAACAACAATTCTTTTATGGCCCCCTTCAGTTGTAGTCCATTTTTCAGCTCCATAAAGAAAAACTGAAACATCAGAGATTTCACCACTCTCAATTTAGTAAGTCTAGAGTTTGATCTTTCCAAATCACTGTCAGTTGCAATAAAGCATCTCTACCCAGAGCAATTATATGGGATATTTCTTGTGGAGAACAACCCTGTTTCTGAACCACAGAGCCTACGTAGACAAAGTGGTCAACTCTTTCATACTCTGATAGTTCATCAGTAGCTGGCTGTGACTCACCTCTATCAATTATCATGATCTTGGTTTTTTTCTTTTTCACTGACAACCAAAGTTTCTCACTTTCTCTTTTCACCATAGTCAGTAGTTTGTTCATATCCAACAGTGATTCTGCACATAGAGTGGTGTTATCAGCACTTCTTTAATCGCTGGTTCTTCATCGTCCAATGTGGATTCCACCAGTCCAGCCTTGAAGACTTTTTCTCACAAAATATTCTTCAAGATGTTAAATGATAAATGATAAAATGCACCATTGTCTAACTCCTTTACATGGTTCAAAATAACCTGAAATTGTCTTTCCTAGTCTAATTACTGCCTTGCTATTAGAACACAGATTTCTGATAAGGGTAACAAGGTGAACAGGAACACCCATTTCTGCTAGTACACCCCACAGTACATTCCATCAAACACGGTCGAAAGTCTTGCTATAGTCCAAGAAACAAAGAAATAAAGGGATACTGAATTCTCTACATTTCTCTATCTGCCATTGAGAATCTGCTCCCACGGTCCTTTACTGCGCACAAACCCAGCTTTCTCTGGTGGTATTTCTTTATCTACGTACAATCTCAGGCATTAATGGACGACATTTAGAAGAATCCTACTTGCATATGAAACCAAAGAAATTGTTTTGTAGTTTCTCACAATGCTGTTATCATTACCAACAATGTTCAGTTTTCTATCCATGTTCCATTTCCCCATGCATTGTTACATGTGTCATGCACACCCCAAACCTAGATCTCCAGACACTTTGATCATTTCGGCAGTAATAAGGTGAAGTCCAAATTATTTTTGAATTTAGCTACAGCTTTTTGAACTTCTGCTTCAAAATTTTAAGTTCCTTCTCTTCTGGAATGTTTGCATGGCCAAGTTCTCCATTGTTATCCGTGTAAAACTTTTTGCAGTATTTCTCCACCAGTCAGCTGCTAGTTCCATATTGGTTAGAGGTGTGCCACTTTCGTTTTCTATAACCCACATTCTTGATCTGAAGGATCTTGTGGATTCCTTTATTACACTGAACATGCTCCTGGTCTCATTGCAGTCCTAGAATTTCTCAATACTCTTACGTTTCACTGACATAATTATTCTTGTCTCTCCAGCAACTTTTCCGCATCAACTCAGATAACTTGCAGTCCAGGCAGTTCTTTTGTCTTCAGAACTTTTCTGTATTCAATGATTTTTTATGGTCTCATCAGTAAGTCAGTTACTTTCATTCTTCACTTTTCTGCTACTCTTGACTGCTTCCTGAGCAGTTTTAACTAATGTCTCCTCCAGGAAGTTCCATACCTCTGGGGATGTCATATTATTTGACTGGTTGAAATTTTTTTCTTGCACTCAATTCCGAAAAATTTCATTTTCAGCCATTTGCTCTAGTCTTCTTGTCTTTGGAGGTGTACCTCTACATTTTGACAGTTTCATTCTTGGTTCAAGACACAGAGGCTAATTGTCAGAAGCCCAGTCGGCATCTGGAAGATTCCTAATGTTTTCAATGCATAATTTCCATCTTAGACTAAGCAAAGAATCATCATACTGATAACAGTAAGTTCCAGATGCAAAGTCTTCATGGATGTTGTTGGAAGCAGGTGTCGCTGATAAAAAACTTTTTTTCCTGACAGAAAAGAGTCAATCAATATCCTTTTGCCTAAACCTTGACAGAAAAGTACTTCATCTGCTAAGTCACCTCAGCTTAAAAATGTTCTTGCACTGTGGTACTTTTTGGCTAGTGATTAAAGATGGTTGAAAAGCGACTCATAAAACTCTTCCAAATCTTAATGATCAGCTGCTGAAGTTGGTGCATATGCCTGTGTGACATTTAACTTGAAAGATCTACAGTTTTGACCATCGCTGTTAGCAACAATCCTAAGTAAGTTTCCGATTAATAAAGTAACCAGCCAATCAGTTGTCCAAAGGCCTACTGTTGAATTTTGGCTCGTATTATTTGGTGGCTGACAGGTTTGTATTCAATCACTGCAGCATTCCAAGGTAATAGCATTAATGGAATTATCTCATCTACTAGAAAAATGTACTGTGTTGTCATTCACTCTCCTGATATGTCCACTGCCTTTCCAATTAGTTTCTGCTAATCCTAGTATTTTGATTTTAGTTTGTTAGTATTCCCTTCCCAAAATCTGTAATTTTCGATTTGGCACAATCCTTATATGTTCCAAGTCACAGTCTTGTGTATATTCCTTTGGATGCTCATAGTTTTGTACCACTGGAATGGTTTCCTATTGCTTTCTCCTGTTGGTTGGGACTATAAAGGAAAATGTAAAGGATTTAGTAAATGTGGATAGGATCAGTGGTAAGGTCATGGTTGATCCTGGATAAGGAGATAGGATAAACCAAGAGGTTGTGTAGGTACGCTCACTAACTCTCTGAAACAGGATTGTCCTTCATGGGATTGTGAAGCAGTTGATATCTGCTACCAGATGTATGTTATACATATTACGTATACATACTACACTAATAACATTATATCAACCTCAGAATTCTGAGATAATGTCTGTCCTATCCTATTGCTTCGACACTTTTCACTACTGTTGTGACTTGAAGGGATTCTCCCCATCTTTGCCAGACTCTGATAGCGCTGAACAATTCTAGGTGTACATGGTGAGGTGAGGCCACATCTGTCCACTAGGCAGAATCAGCTTTGATAAAACTCCTGAACATTCAAAATGTGTTCTAGCAGAGCACCTCCAAGATATGACCCAATGGAGTACTTATTTTTTACAGAATGACAGGGTAATGAAGCTACATTATATTCTTTGTTCAAAATTCAACCAGTGGGGCTCAATAACATTAAAATTATGTGCAGAATGGTTGCAGACTATTCGTAAACTCACAACAGAGCAGTGCTGCTGTTAGGGGATGTGGCCTCTTGCGACTGCACTACAGGGGCACTAAAAATCAGTTGTCCATTTCATGTCTAGCTGCGTAGGGTAGTGTATGGTGAATTACATTGGTTCTGGTTATGTGATTTTAGTTACTAACATCAGTCAGCTCAGTTTATATATTTAGTGATGGATAAGCATACTACATTGCTGAAAAATGTGCACCATATGAAGAAGATCAAACAATGGAAAATCCAGGATGGAATGTATCAATACGAGAGAAGGAAAGTTGCTACTCACCATATAGCGGAGATGCTGAGCCGCGATAGGTACAACAAAAAGATTCACACAATCAGCTTTCGGCCATTAAGGCCTTTGTCAGCAGTACACACACATACACACATGCACACACACTCACGCAAGAGCAACTTGCACACACATCTTCAGTCTCAGAGAGCTGAAACTACACTGCGAGCGGCAGCACCAGTGCATGATGGGAGTGGCGACTGGGTGGGGGTAAGGAGGAGGCTGGGGCGGGGAGGAGGAGGGATAATATATTGGGAGTGGCAGACAGTGAAGTGTTGCAGTTTAGACGGAGGGTAGGAGAGAACGTGCGGAGGGGGGAGGGGGTAAGAAGCGGAAAGGAGAGAAATAAAAATAAAAATAAAAGAAATTAAAAGACTGGGTGTGGCAGTGAAATGATGGCTGTGTAGTGCTGGAATGGGAACAGGGAGGGGGCTGGATGGGTGAGGACAGTGAGTAACTAACGAAGGTTGAGACCAGGAGGGTTACGCAGTCCACCATCTAAAAACTGATGCCGATCTTATAATCCCACCTGCAGACAAAGGCTCCACCACCGTAGGATCTCCAGTCACTACTCAAATCCTTAGGCCCATCCCAGAACCTCTCCCCAGAGTCCTTCTCTCTACTTCCCCAACCACTCCTCACACTCCCACCTTCTACATGCTTCCTAAAGTCCATAAACCCAACCACCCAGGACGCCCCATTGTGGCCGGTTACTGTGCCCCCATTGAGAGAATCTCTGGTCTCGTAGACCAACACCTTCAACCTACCGGTATTACCAAGAACCTATCCTCCTATATAAAAGATACCAACCATTTCCTCGACCAACTCTCCACAGTTCCTCTCCCTTTACCACACGGTGCCCTGCTCGTCACTATTGACGCTACCTCCCTGTACATTAACATTCCTAATGTCCATGGCCTTACTGCTATCAGACACTACCTTTCCAGACACCCTATGGATTCCAAACCAACAACCTCCTTCCTAGTCTCCATGACCAACTATATCCTCACCCACAATTGCTTCTCCTTTGAAGGCATTACCTACAAACAAATTCGTGGTATGGCTGTGGGCACCCGCATGGCACCATTCTATGCTGACCTATTCATGGGCCATCTAGAGGAATCCTTCCCAAAAACCTAGAATCCTAAACCCCTCACCTGGTTCAGATTCATTGATGACATTTTTGCTATCTGGATTGAAGGCGAGGACACCTTATTCACATTCCACCAGAACCTCAACAACTTCTCCCCCATTTGCTTCACCTGGTCCTACTCAACCCAACAAGCCACCTTCCTAGATGTTGATTCCGCCTCAGAGATGGCCACATCAGTACCTCCGTCCATATCAAACCTACTAACCACCAGCAATACCTCCACTTCGACAGCTGCCACCCGTTTCATACCAAGAAGTCCCTTCCGTACAGCCTAGCCACCTGTGGTCATCGCATCTGCAGTGATGAGCAGGCCCTCTCTAAATATACCGAGGGTCTCACTGAAGCCTTCAGTGACCATGATTATCCTCCCATCCTTGTACAAAAACTAATCTCCTGTGCCTTATCTTTCCAGTCTCCCACCACCTCCCAAAGTCCCACAGTCGGCCGCAGAGGAGCATTCCCCTCGTAACTCAGTACCATCCAGGACTGGAGCAACTGAATTACGTTCTCCGCCAGGGTTTCGATTACCTCTCGTTGTGCCCTGAAATGAGAAATGTCCTACCCACTGTCCTTCTCACCCCTCCTACCGTGGTATTCCACCGTCCAATGAACCTACACTATATACTTGTCCATCCTTACACAATCCCTGCTCCCAGTCCATTGCATCATGGCTCATACCCCTGTAATAGACCTAGATGCAAGACCTGTCCCACACATCTACCACCACCTACGCCAGTCTGGTCACTAACATTACCTATCACATCAAAGGCAGGGCTACTTGTGAAACCAGTCATGTGATCTACAAGCTAAGCTGCAACAACTGTGCAGCATTCTATGTAGGCATGACAACCAACAAGCTGTCTGTCCGCGTGAATGGCCACCGACAAACTGGCCAAAAAACAAGTGGACCACCCTGTAGCTGAACACGCTGCCAAACATGATACCCCTCATCTCAATGACTGCTTCACAGCCTGTGCCATATGGATTCTTCCCAGCAACACAAGCTTTTCTGAATTGCGCTAGTGGGAACTTTCCCTGCAATACATCCTACATTCCCGTAACCCTCCTGGCCTCATCCTTCGTTAGTCACTGTCCTCACCCATCCAGCCCCATCCCAGTACCCATTCCAGCACTACACAGCCATCATTTCACTGCCACACCCAGTCTTTTAATTTCATTTTTATTTCTCTCCTTTCCACTACTTACCCCCTCCCCCCCTCCGCACCTTCTCTCCTACTCTATGTCTAAACTGCAACACTTCACTGCCTGCCACTCCCACCACACTATCCCTCCCCCTCCCCACCCCAGCCTCCTCCTTACCCCCACCCAGTCGCCACTCCCATCATGCACTGGTGCTGCCGCTCGCAGTGTAGTTTCAGCTCTCTGAGACTGCAGATGTGTGTGCTAGTTGTGCTTGCATGAGTGTGTGTGTGTGCACGTGTGTGTATGTGTGTCTACTGCTGACAAAGGCCTTAATGGCCAAAAGCTATGATTGTCTGAATCTTTTTATTGTGCCTATCATGGCTCAACATCTCTGCTATACGGTGAGTAGCAACTTTCCTTCTCTCATATTGTTACAATATGAAGAAGAGATACTTGTAGAGTAAAGAGTGTTTGGTCATCTCTAATGTGACCACAACTTGTATTAAAGAGTTGACACAAAAAGAACTGTTGGATAATATTGCCAGTCCCAATAAAAGCACTGCAATTTATACAAAAGTCAGCCTTGCCACAACAGCATGTATTGGAAAGGAAGACAAATATAAACTGTATGGTTTAATGAAATTGCTAAAAAAAAAAAGAGATTTGAGAATTTTGAGAGAAAACCGTTTGTTACAGACAGCTATAAAAAAATGGTAATTTGATAAATGGTGGAGGACTTTTACATAAGTAACAAAATAGTGGTGATATTCTGCAAATTACTTATTTCAGTAAAATAAAAAATACATTTTCCTCAGCACAAGGGTGTTTTGCACAAGACTCTGTATGGAATAGGATTAATGAGGACAACATCTATGACAGAACTGATGTAACTGACTGGCAACGCAAACAGTTGATACAAATAAGGAAATTGAGGGAGAAAGACAGTTTTTTTTTTTTTTTTTTGTAACTATGAAACTTGGGTGGATCATTTTACCTTGTGGCAAGAGCTCTTGGTGCACTATACTTTTCAAATTGAAGAACACAATGAGGATAAGCTTCTCATTTGACTGCACTTTTCAAACATTTTTCAGCGTTAACAATCCAAAATACTTCCACTGGGTCGATTGAGCTCTATTTTCAACATCATATCCATAAACTCACGTTTCATCATCTGTTATGATCCAATTTAGTAGTTCTGCATTGTTCTTGATTTCATCTGGTGACTCCTGAGCAACTTGTATTAATCTCTGTTTTTGTCATAAATTCAACAATTTTGATGCAAAATTTACCCAAAACATCTGAACCAATTTCATGGCACAAGGCAGCTTGATGCAGTGCTCGCATGCTTTATTTATTTCTTCGTTTGTTGTCCTTGGTGTTGACGTACTGCGTTGCTACACTGGCTGAAAAATGGGTTGTGGAAGTACAACACAGATTGCTTTAAATGATGTAGCCAACAGAGGCATGCTTGCGTTTCACTGTCTTTTACTTTAACTTTTCACAACCCCCAATATTACACAGTTATTTGACCAATGCACTATTGTTTAACTTTCAAAAAGCCTCATGACTTCTAAGGAGGCAGATGGTAAAACAAGAGGGAAATTAAAATTATTCCAGCTTGCTTCTTCACAAGCTGATATGCAAACATCATCAGCCACTTCCCTGAATGTAATTTGGTGATCGATCATAATCATTTCTTTACCTTTTTCCACAATTTCATTGGCTCATATGCTGGAGTGTCCATGGGGCTTGTCACCTCCAATGTCTTCATGACCTCCTTTGTAATGCTTAAACCACTCATAAGCCATTTATTCATAACAGACTCAGAAAAAGCAATATGTAACAGTTCTAAAACTTTGATAAACTATATTCCCTTCTTATCGCAAAATTTAATACAAATTCTATGATCCATTTCTATATAAAATAAATAATCATTGAAACTACCAAAACACGTGTAAACCTTCTGATAGTGACAATAAGACTAAATATCTGATATGCCTAATTTTGAACAAATACTTTTAAAACTTATTTACTAACTCAGTGACAAAAAGTTGTGCAAATTGGACTAACGCAGTATGTGAAATTACCATTTTTCCATGTTTTTAACACTCTTCGTATAGAAAGAATTATTGCATTTCAACACAGTGCAGCTCATCAAAGGAAACTTTTACCTCTTAGAGGAAACACAACAAAGGAATAAGCCTTTAATTCTACAGATTATTTTGTTGAAAATCCTATTGAAATATATCCATCAGTTTAAAAGGAGATGGTACATGAACTTGTGTTCAGATGAACACTCATTCTGTTCCATATTTACAGTAGACGTATGAATCCTGATGGATGACTTTCAATTCTACATTAATGTAATTTACTTTACAACACTGTGTTTCATAAGAAGGGAACTGTCTTCTACATGCCATATAGTATTGACTCACTTATTTAAAAACAAATGCTGCCCATATGTATCTGCACATTGTGCCACTGCTAATTTAAAGTGCATGTCACAGAAGGGCCAGTGCAACATTGTGAAACAGCTTGTAGAAGCACCTTGTCATGTGACTGCTTGTTCACAAGTTTAGTAACAGACTATACTGTGTACCGAGAGAATTCATAGAAATCACCCCTGTTAGACAGCAACATCTCACCATAATATCCATTCCGATAACTGAAACCCTTCCCATTTCAAAAAATACCTTCATCATATTAGCCTGGCACCCATGGATACTGCATCTGCAGTGAAAAACAGGAGTTATCTAAATTGTTGACAATCTTGGTACAACTGTTAGTGATGACAACACACTGTCCAGCAGCACATAAACAGATTTCCTGTTTCCACTACTATCCAGCCACTGATTGTGGCTCACATTCCCCACAGCTTTCACAAATTCTTGTCATGCCTATTATTGAGGAATACCCACACAAGATATTGTCTCCACTCCCAAAGTGGTATTACACCATTTATCCAAATTATACAATATCCTAGTGGATTCTTATATTCACTCCTGTTCCAAATCTTGGGCACCAAGTGTCCTCAAAGTAAGTTTATAGCCCAGCAGGGGCAAGGTGACATGTGAAAGCAGACAAGTCATCCACCAGCTGTGCTATAGCTACTGTAGAGATGTTTATATGGATGTTACAGCTAACCAGATTTCCACTCTCATGAAAGGCCGCCACCAATTTGTGGCTAACCACAAACTCAACCACTCCATAGTTCCACACGTTGCACATAACATCTACAAGTTCAACAGATATTTCAGCACCCATGCCATTTGGATCCCCCTCCACCCAGCATCAGCTCCTTTGAATGGAATGGGTGTGAACTATCTTTCAGACATCCTTAACATATCCTACCATCCTGCAACCCCCCCCCCCCCCCCCCCAGACTGAGCCTTTAACAGTCCTATTTTCAGCCACCCTCTTTCCATTCCCTTGCCATCATCATTTCCTCTCTGGACATTTTTTAGCCCATTCCTCTGCATCCCAACATTGTACACTCCATTTTGCCCTCTCCACACCCAGTGTTACCACACCAGTGCAGATGAGCATTTACATGTTTATATTTGCATGTATATACACTAAAGATAGAAGAGGAGCAGTAGTTAGTGAGCTGACACCATTTGTGAGTGAGTCTCTGCTTCAACATACATCTGCATTTTTACTCTCCCAGTCACCTTATGAACTTATGCCATGTGTCAGAGAGTGCTTGGTTAATCCTCCCCCCACCCCCCTTTCTTGTTCCAGTTGTGAATGGTGTGCAGGAAGACTGACAGTTGGCAGGACACCATCTCAAGATATACTTAGGAGGAAGTTGGTTGATCCTTCTAGGAACATACGCTTTTGAAATTTTAACAGTAAACCACACTGTGTCACATATCATCTATATTGTAGTCTGCCTTTTCCATGATTAGTGTTATATGGTGACTCTACTTTAAATCACTCTGTACTCCCACATATTTAATGCATGCAATGGTTTCCAACAACTATATGGAAATCATAAAGTACTGTTTCTTTGTTTTACCCCCACCTATTAATGGTCAATATGTTACATTTGTTTACACTGGGTTAATTACCAATCCCTGTACCAAGTGTCAATCCTCAACAAGTCCTCCTGCATTTTGTCATAGTGTTTCCATATCCGGCAGCATCATCCATAAAGTGCCATGCAGCTTCGAATGTTATGCACATCATCATTTATGTACAGAGGAGTCCAAAAAAATGTATCCACTGTTTAAAAGTCCATAACTGGCAAACTAACTGACGGAGTTGTCTCATCTTTGGTAGTGTAATAGTTTGTAGTTCTGGCAATCGCCACACAAGTGTTGTATTTTGTTGTTTTGTTTTGTCAGATGACAGTCACCAGATAGTCAATGTTTTGTTCTTAGTTGCACTTAGTTACCTGAGTAAACATGGCTGGCGCAAGGCTTACATTCGATGAAAGGAAGTCAGTTTTGAAGTGATATTTTAAGTACGAAAACGTTAATGAGGTACAACAGCAATAGCGAAATGAGTATAAAACAGAGCCACTGATACGTTTAACAATTCGTCGCATTCGAGACAAATTTGAAGCCGAGGGCTGTGTTAAAGATGTACACAAACAACGATCTGGACAACCTGTAACAGTAACATATCCAGCTAACTCCCATCGTGTATTACAACAATTCACTCGCTCACCACAGAAGTCTGTGAGACAGTGTGCCTGTGAAACTGGAGTGAGTCGCTCAAGTGTTCGGCGAATTTTGAAGACAGCAAAGTGGAAGTGCTACATCCTACGATTGCTACAAGCAATGAACAAGGATGACCCAGATTGTAGAATGGAGTACTGCGAGTGGTTTACTAACATGGTGCGCAACGATGAAGAGTTTGCAGAGATGATTGTGTGGTCTGATAAGGCACAATTCAAACTCAATGGTACAGTAAATCGCCACAATTGCATCTACTGCACCACCAAAAATCTGAACATCCATGTAGACAAAGCCGTGAATTTGCCAGGAGTAAATGTGAGTTGTGGGTTGTCTTACTGGGGCTTGACTGGGCCATTCTTCTTTGACGGCATCACCAGTGAGGTGTACCTTCAGAAGCTTCAGACATTACACTTTACCTGCCATCCGAGACTTGTATGGAGATGGAAGAGTTTTCTTTCAACAAGATGGTGCCCCAGTCCACTACCAAAATCGTGTTAGGGCGTATCTCGACGAAAATCTACCAGGAAGATGGATAGGCCATAGAGGTGCTGTGGAGTATCCACCACGTTCCCCAGACCTAACTCCTCTGGACTTTTACCTGTAGGGAACACTAAAGGACATCATTTATCAATAAAAATCATGCACATTGGATGAACTTCAAGAATCCATCGTACATTCATGTGCAAATATGCAACTGAACACGTTGCAGCCAGTAGTTTGTGCTGCAGTTTGGCAGCATCGTTTGTGTGTGGATGTTAATCGTGACCATTTTGAACAACTACAGTGATATCTTCAAGTTGGATTTTAAGCTACACCAGTTTCACCAAAAATGAGACAACTCTGTCAATTAGTTTGCAAGTTATGGACTTTTAAACAGTGGATACATTTTTTTGGATCCCTCTGTGTAATGTGAAGAGTAATGGTTCCGTAACACTCTCTAGGGGCATCCCAAAATCTAATTCTATGCCTAACAATTTCTCTCTGTTGCGAATGATAGGCTGTGTTCCATTTGCCAGGAACTCCTAAATCCAGTTACAAAGCTGGTCCTGTATTCTGTATGCTTGTACGCTGATCTTTAGACAAACCTACTGCATTGTGTCAGACATCTTCTGGAAGTCTAAGAAAATGATATCAACCTGGGTGTCGGTATGTATTCAGTTCTGCTCCTTGTGGACTATTCATTTGCAGGCAAGAGGGCAATCCTTACTTTCATATATTGTCTCATCTAAAATATCTGCATGATTCTTGATAGCATAGCACCTGTAAAACCAAGAGAAATAAATAAAAGGAAGCAGAGACTCACCCAATTAGAGCCCCTCTTCGTGTGTAACAGGACAAAGTTGGCAGTCCTCTTCCAACCACCCTTGATTCATGCTGAATGGTCTCGGTATCATTTACACTATGACAAAACTTAACAGACTCTTGGTGGTGATCATGATTTTGGGAAATGACACCCCAACATTGATGTTCAAGTCTGTGCAGCTCCCTTTGGTCTGTGATTATAAAGTTGGCGGAAGCATGAACACATTCTAATGCCACTTGAGTTGCATTATGCGCACAGTTCATTGCTGCCATCTTCTCCCATATTCAGAAATAATGAAAAATTTGTTTTCAACCATTATTGCCCTCTGCTGCTGATGTATTTTAGGAATAAGTATCCCTTCATCACCTGGTATGTTGTTGCTCTTGATACATGTAATACGATGATATTTTTTATTGAATCATTGCAAGCAAAAGCACTTTAACAACATGCCATCATTGGAACATGTAAGAGGTTACCTATTTTGCACCACTTCTGTGTAATAACAGTACACCAAAATGTGTAATAGATCATTTCACATTCTGTAGACTTACTTCCTTTGCAGCAATAGATAGTGAGAATCAAATGGCACAAATTTCCATTAAACAAAATAGCTGTTTCCATCAGACTTATTGATGAAACTGCACTGTGAAATATTAGCTGCTGCTTAATTTGGTTTAGCTCAGTTTAGTTATGATGTTATGCATGAGCTTATTAGCAACAACTCACTATGGTTTGAAGCGCATTCGTGGGTTTACAAACATTACACATTTTGTCAGCGAAATATAGTTAGCTGTTGATAATTTAAAATCTTGGATTTTTTGTTTAGTCTTGAGCTATAATAAAATTTTATAAACGTAATCTAATGACACACAGGTATTAGTTATTCAGAAACTGATATCAGCAGGAGGAGGAGGAGGAGGACGAGTTGTCTACCAGAAATGATTGCAACTAATTTTTAAAATTGTTTTCACTGTCTAACCAGCATCTCTAATTCATAAAGGAGATAGTCAAATTCTTTGTGGCTGGATAATTTGCTCCTTTCTGGGCAACAGTAAGTTTTGCTTGTCAATAGTGGAGATCACTTTTTGTCCTAATGTTATATTTGTGAATGCTACCATTATTTTCAAACTGTGACTGATTCATCACAACAAATTTCATAGAAGAGCAAATGTGCTGTCAGTTATTTCAAAGATAAAAGTTTTTCAGAAAACTATGAACTTATAAGACACAATTTCTGGTAAGTACTTGCCTTCAGGCGAAGTATCAATACAGCCAACAGACACACGTAAAAGTACATATCCTATCCTAGCTTTCAGAATAAATAGTTCCTTCCTCAGGGAGGAGAAAGCCTGTCCTTCTCCTGACAACAGGTGGGAACTTCTCATTTTTGAGGTCTGGGTGACCAGCCCTTCCTTTTACGTCTTCCTCAATCTATCCTCTCTCTTTCCTGAGGAAGGACATGGAACTATTAGTTTCAAAAACTAGGATAGTGTATGCCCTTTTACATATGTCTATTGATTGTAATGGCATTTCTCCTAAAGATAAGTGCTGGTCAGCAATCCAGTTTCACAATTTTATATTTTTTAAATGTATTGTCAGGCTGTTGTTGTTAGGTTAGATTTTTTTACAACAAACAATCCTGTTGTAGGAATTTACAACTGAAGTGGTATTTTCAACCTCTGCTAGATTTTTTTGTTTAAGTAGCTGTTTATATGAGGTTTTAGGGTGGACTCTAGATGATATCTTTGCACAACATTTCCTTGTAAGGAATACTTCGAGTCTAATGCAGAAGTGCTGCGGAAATTTTTTTCTGTCTTAGTATGGTAAAGGAGAATGCAAAGAAAGCCCACTTTCAGATACTTTTAATAGAAAAATAAACAATCATGCACAGAGAATATGTCATTGAACTTGAGCATTTCAGATCTATAATACATAATCTCCAATTCAACTACTGGTCAAAATGCAAATCCATGCATTGTGAATATGCAGTTTTACATAAAGTAATTCCTCTGAATGCTTGTATTAAATCTGATGTTCCTTCTGTTGTTGCACCTCTATTGGGTTTGATATGACACCAGCATCACTGACAAAGACCACCATTTCTGCATTATCAGTGCAAAATTGAAAATCATTTGCAAAGATACTCTTTTTTATACCTTTGGACCAAACTGTATTTGGCAACCCTGAAGAGGTTGTTTTAACTTCTGTCGTAGAATTTAAATTATCATGTCATGACAGTTACCTGTAACTTATGTCTCAGATAAGAATAGTATTACATGGCCAAGATGTACATTTTACCACTGAAATTAATTCTCTTGCCATTCTTGATGGTCAAAGGAGTCCTTATTGGCAAGATGATCAGTCCAAGGAAAATGAACATTCTGCAGTGGAGCACATTTAAATAGAAGCCAAGAAATTTATTTTGAAGGCACATGTCGCCACTCTGTACAAAAATATGGCCTGAACAGAATATCCAGCCATTCAATGTCTCAGATTAATATTTAAGTTTTTACTCCATGACAGCATTCTTCCTTTTACAAATTCAGACTTTATCACTTCGATATGGCTATTAGGGAGTTATCTGAGTTATGTGAGAATGTATTATCATGTCTTTGTGTAATTTACTGAACAGGATAGAAAGGAAAAAATGAATACAGAAGATGGTATACCTGTAATACAGAAAAAAAGCAAGGTACAATGTGACTCATTTGCAAGACACTTTGAAAATATTTGTCGACATTTCACTGTGTCTGAGAAAAGAAGCAGCCAAGAACATTTGCTTTCACAATACAAAACAACTGCATTTTATTTCTTAGAAAAATAATTTAATACAATTGGTACAAAATCAGTGTGCCATACAAAATAGGAAATACGTTGCACTTTAGTAATGCTTTCAACCACACAACATACTATTAGTACTAAAATAAATATTTTCACAGCAATTCTTTGCACACCACAGAAATTTCATTAACAGTAAAAACTAGCAATCATGTATTCAATTCCTTCTTGATAAAATTAATTGTCTTGACTAGTTCTCCAATGCTATCTTCCCTGTAATGAAAACAAAGTGTCCAATGAGCCAAACTCAGATAGTATAATAATAAATTCCATCTGCTCACACAAAAACATTGTCAAAGAAAGGTAATTGAGCTGCGTTATATAGTATCTGAAGGTAATTAATTAATAATGAAAAGCTAATACACTGAACAATCTATTATTTTTCTAGTACAATTACTTGAAAATCAGGCTAAAGCTCACTCTTTTATTGATTTACATTTTTTTGTATTTGTTCATTAAGCTAATGATATGGTCAAATTTTACACTTATCAGTAACAGTAACTTCGCTGTCTTCTGAATAAAGGAAGGGAAAAAGGGAGTCAGCTACAAAATAGGTCACACATTTCTGCTTGGAATAAAATAACTTTTTGACAGACAGACTGCTATAGCAGGAAGCAGTGTTGTTAGTGTGCAGCCAGCCAAGCTTGACAAGGATCTGCATTTGTGCACGACACAGGCAACACAGCAGACACCTGGCTCTCAAGCAAGAACTATGCTTGGCTAGCAGTTGTCTCCTACCACTCGACTCAATGAAAGGTGAATCACATCAAGCTGTAATAACCTCGTCTGTCTCTACGTATATATTATAGAGCAGCTACAGGGGTATGTTCTGAAATGAAACATAAGATGATACGCATTAGATGTAAAAACAATGAGATTGCTTTGGCAGCTGTTAGTTGTGGTGGCCTAGAGGGACTGGCAGACATGTGACACCAGTGTTTGATGAGTGCATAGGGCAATTATAATTATTTTCGTGCACACAAAGCTTTCTGGAGGTGAAACTATTTAATGTTGCCTTGGGTGTCTAAGTGATGCTGGCAACTTTCCTCCAGCAAATACTTCACAAGCAGAGGAGTGTGGGAAATTAATGTGGGAGTTGCTGGTTTCTTTCCGTAAACTACTGAGATGTAATTACATCATATAGTGAATTTCCATGGGACCTATCTTGTCTGAAGAATGTGGACTGCAGCACCAGACACTCCTTTCATGATAATAGGGATGAAATGAACATTTTTAAACACACACTCACTCTTAATAGAAAAGAGAGAGAGGTGCATAGAATGAATGATAAACTGCTTAACTTCTAGACAATGACTTTTTTCAGATGTTGTGGAAAAAAACCACACACACACACACACACACACACACACACACACACACACACACACACAATTATCACATGTTAACAAGGGTGCTTAACTTTAACACTGCAGTGAGCTCGGCTGAGGTGGTGGCAGGGAAATAGGAACAAAAGACTCTCACAGCTTATGTTGCTGTGACCATATGTAGCCCAAAGATGGCTTCTGATTGGTCAGCGTACATCATCATTACATCCCGTCTGCACTGATGGTGAGACTGTGAAGGTGATGGAAGATTTCACTGAAAGCTTGAGATTTCACCCAGATTTGACATAACAAGTAAACTGAGTGTGTTTTATATATTGATGTCACTGATGAAACTTCAGTCACATTAAAAATTTCTGATTTTCATTCTTCGTACTGTCTTTCTTTCACACGTGCTCTTTGTATAATAAAATTAATATGATGTCGTACCCGCAACAAAGCGGGGCGCACACGTGTGCGTCACGCAAGAAGACACCCGACAGTCGTAACGATTCGTATACTGTAGGTAATATCAGAGCACTGTCGGAGGAATCACTTTTTCGTAAACTGCTTCAAGACTTTCCAGCACTTACTGAACCCGTCAACGCAACCAGGAAATGCAGACACAATACTCAACACCACATCAGCACGACACAAGGTCAACCCGTTGCTTTCCGCCCGCAGCATCTGCCTCCAGAGAAGCTGCTCGCGGTGCGAGCTGAGCTCGACAGACTTCTAAAAACAGGTATTGTAAGTAGGTCTGATAGTTCATGGGCATCTCCAATTCACATGTTCCGTAAAAAAGACAATTCATGGAGAGTATGTGGAGACTACAGGGCGCTCAATGCCTGCACAATTCCCGACCGCTACCCAGTACCCAATGTGACTGATTTTAACAGTACGATTAGCAATGCCAAAATATTTAGTGTGATTGATTGCGCCAAAGCATTTTCCCAGATTCCCATGGAGGCCAAAGAAACAGTAGAGTCTCGCCGAGCCCTTGGTTTCAGAAGAGGACAACGAAGCAGCAAGTGCAGAACAGGAGCAGCCATTTCCTGCACCAGATGTTTTCACGAGAGCTGGTAGAAAAATCAAGTGCAAGTTTCCCCACATACCTGGTGCACACGGTTTCAAAAGGAGTGGGGCTGATGTGGCGACGTCATTTATCCACTGCGCCAAAAACAGCGGGCGAAAGCTGCAGCTGATAGATATTTATCTTTGCCGTAGTCGGCTTGGTTACGAGTTGTTTATTCTTGTTAGTTTTTTATCTGTGCTTAGGAAATAAAATGTTTTCTCATCTCATGAAAAAGCTGTTACTTCATAAACATGCCAGCGTAATAAAATCAGCAGACATATCTTTGCACCTATTGCTGACTTCCCGACGCCATCTGCAAGATTTTCACATATACATGTGGACATTGTGGGCCCGCTATCATGCTCTTCAGAACAACGCTATTTGCTCACAATCATTGATCGTTTTACCAGGTGGCCAGAAGTAGTTGTAATACAAGACATTTCTGCGGAGTCGGTTGCAAAAGCACTGTTGCATTCATGGTTCTCCAGGTTTGGCGTTCTGCAAAACATAACAACAGATCGCGGAAGGCAGTTTGAAAGCCAACTTTTCAATGAACTTTTACTACTGTGCAGGTGCAACCACCTACGCACCACAAGCTATCATCCATCTAGTAATGGAATGGTGGAACGACTACACCGCACGCTCAAAGCTGCATTAATGTGTAGTTCCACTTCATGGCCTAAAGCACTACCACTGGTCCTACTCGGATTGAGAACGGCCGTGAAGGAGGACTTACAATGCTTTTCCGCAGAATTGGTTTATGGCGAGCAATTGAGGGTTCCTGGAGAATTTATCGTTCCGACATCTACACAGCCGTTCGCCCCTGAGCTATGCACGCAATTCGCGAGACAACTCAGCGTTAGAATGAGAAACATCAAACCCACTAACCCTGTCAGACACGGAGAACGGAGAGTGTTTGTACATAAAGACCTGCAAGCAACGTGCCACGTGTGACTTAGGGATGATACGGTGCACCCGCCGCTTGTTTCGTCTTACTCTGGACCATACAGGGTAATCACAAGAGGAAGCCACAGCTTCAAAATCGATAAGGATGGTAAAGAAGAGACAGTCTCAATTGGGTGGCTTAAACCTGCTTACACCGAAGAGGGTACACTCCTTCCTCGGTCTGCAAAATCACCCTAAAACGTGGAGGCCAAAGAAACAGCAGAGAGTCTCGCCGAGCCTTTGGTTTCAGAAGAGGACAACGAAGCAGCAAGTGCAGAACAGGAGCAGCCATTGCCTGCACCAGATGTTTTCACGAGAGCTGGTAGAAAAATCAAGTGCAAGTCGTAAGGAAGAACTGTCAATTGGAAATCCTCACATGATAACATGACATTCATGAATTTATGTGCAAGCAGGGTGACCCAAAAGCCAGTTAACATTTGGAAATGCATTAATTCATGGAACAATGTAAGACGAGATGTAAAAATTGACACATGCCTGAAATGAAATGGGGTTTTACTGAAACCAAAAACGAGAGCAAACACTGGAAAACAGATGGACCTAGATAGCAACGTGTCAGTGATGCCACATGAGAATCACGTCAGCATGACAAGTGTTACAGAACTGCATTACCCCTCGCCTGGCTGACGAACACCTGCTTGAAGGTATGACTCTTATGTTACACTTAACAGGGAGTAAATGATACCCTAACCCCATATTTTACACATAAAATAACTATTGATTTACATGAATTTGGTATGTGTAGTCATCCATGGAACACACCTACTGCGTATAATGAAATTTATCTGTACACGTACAGACAAACAAATCATTATAATTTCAGAAAAATTAGATGATTTATTCAAGGAAAGAACTTCACAAATTGAGCATGTCAGTAACATGTTGATCCACGCAAGTAGTTATTCAGCTTGGAATGGATTGATAGTGTTATGGGATGTCCTCCTGAGGGATATTGTGCAAATTCTATCCACCTGGTGCAACAGGTCATCAAAATCCCGAGATGGTTGGAGGGCCCTGCCCATAATGCTCCAACTGTTTTCAGTTGGAGAGATCTGGCAACCTTGCTGGCCAAGATAGGGTTTGCCATGTGTGGGCGGACATTGCCTTGCTGAAATGTAAAACTCGGATGACTTGCCATGAAAGGCAATGAAATGGAGTGTGGAATAATGACCTATCACTGTGCTGTAAGAGTGCCATGAATGACAACCAAGTGGATCCTGCTATGAAAAGAAATGGCACCATAGACAATTACTCCCGGTTTTCGGGCTGTATGACAGGCGATAGTCAGGTTTGTATCCCTCCACTGGCAGGGGCTTCTCCAGTCATGTGTATGACCTGGAATCTCATTGGCTGGTGTAGAACTGTCTTCAGTCCATTTCAAATTGAGCTCCGATGACCAGTGAAGATGTGTCTATTTTTATGCGATCACGACTGTTTTAATTTAAAAAAAATAACATTACTAAATACCAAAACTTAATACATTATGTCCAACCTAAGAAATTGGTTTTGGAAAAAGTATTCCACCAAATTTTAGAAAAAAAGGAGAATGATGAAATAAAAAGATAAACATGTTTTCTTCTTTGGTTTATCAAATAGCAATTCACACTGGAGGCTGTGATTCATTTACAGTTAATTGTATTTTATATCACGTAGAGGGATGACACTTACATTTGCTTGAGAGTTACTTTCAGATTATTTATTCGGCCTGGTCCTAGTTGAATTTCCTTCTCCTTCAGCTGGGCTTGCCACTGCAACACCTGAAATCATTAATATATTTTAAAGCATGCATATGAAATGCATTTTAGTGCTATTAATCTCAGCTACTATTAGATCTGTGAAATTATTGTACAGTGTCCACTTTTAATAAACTATGTGGCTCAGTCCGTATGTGCCAGACTACAAATCCAAAGTACTGGGATCTGAGAACAACTTTACTACATCACATCAATAAATTATACTTTTTAGAGAGTACATGACCACTGATGAAAGCATCCAGAAATAAGTTTATCTTGATTTTTAAAAGCTTACAAAGCTTAACAATAACAACCTGCTCTTTGTGATAGGCTTCCTTTGCTTTTACTTGCTTCATTGCTCTCTTGTAAACCTTGAGTTTCTCTTCCACTTCTTTAAGTTGTCTCTCTAATTTTTTCTCAGCAGCAGACACCAAAGGCTGACATCGGACAACCTGACGAAGAATCTTTTCTGCCCTGAAAATGGAACAGTAATTATTTTTATAACAGAAAAATTTAGTAACACTATCATTCCACATGAACATCCAGGGCGTTACATAATGAATTATTAGTTAAGAGAAAATATGGCAGTTCTAAGTGCAAAATAAATTTCTGATTGGAAAGACAGAAGTTTATCATAATAAACAAAAATAAGAAAATGCAGCCATAACCTTGTAAGGAACCAGTAACACTTTTACATGCATATAATGTTTAGTGAGTTTTGCTTGTCATCTGCACGTATTTTTGCCAGCAAGAAATGCAGTTACTTCCTCAGCACCCAAATGAAATCATAATTTAAGTCAAAAGCTTTTTATTTTTTAAGTTATGTAGAAAAAGAGGGAGTAGAAGTTAATTATGTTTTTCTTTGTGTTTGCATGTTACAAAGATGTTTGTTATATGTTTTTGAGAGAGAGAGGGATAGTGGGGGGATGGGAGGTGGGGGAGAGGGAAGGGGAGGGGGAAGGGGAGGGGTGAGAGGGGGTGAGAGAGAGAGAGAGAGAGAGAATGGTGTTGCACCTGCAACACAACAACTCTATTATTGCCTCCCAGAAGCATTAATATTTTTGTAAAACTTGGACACACATTTTTAGCAGACTGCAGCTTGTTACTCTCTTAAGGCCATCACACCAATATCACAAAACAAAAAGGGTATTTCTCATAAAATGTGTATAGTACAATGTACGAGCATCATTGATAATGAGCTTTGTAACCACAAACTTGTCTTATTTTTTGGATAATACAGGTCTATTGGCCTGCTATCCTGGTGACTGAATTTTCCTGATATTTTACAGCATACAGTACTTTGTTCACTTCACAAACGAAGTCTGATTTACATGGTTACCACGGTTGGACTGTTACTGCTACAAACACAACAGTACCAGCACAACCTGCAATTGACTGATGTGACATACGTAGACCCATGCAACAGTACAGAGACTTTATTAGCTTTCACGCCATCACTCTTTTTCCAGTTCATGCAAGTTCTCCCACATGTGTAACAGACACTCACACCCATGCACCCATTCATGACCATAGTGGCACTGACCACTTATGAGTGGTTTCTCTCTCTCTCTTTCTCTAACCCCCATCCCCTCCCTTGCCCGGCCCTCTGCATTGAAAAATCTTCACAATGTGCTGCATTTAAGAGATCAAGTGGTAAACAGGAAGCAGAACACCAGCTATAAGAATACACTACCACATTGCTAGAGTATGACCCACCATTTATTAAAGTAACACAAAGTTATTTCACTTAAAGTAAATCTGCTCAATCTACTCAGAGGATGTCAGTTTTTCACTTTGGTATACCTTCATAAGTAGGAGATTCGCAGTGTTATTGCAGTACCTCGCTTATGTGTCAGAAAATTTTTTATGACAATTCCCGATTATCAGCAGACATTAGTCTGCTCTCGGTAGCTGAGTGGTCAGCACGACAGAACGTCAATCCTAAGGGCCCAGGTTCAATTCCCAGCTTGGTTGGAGATTTTCTCTGATCAGGGACTGGGTGTTGTGTTGTCCTAATCATCATCATTTCATCCCCATCGACGCGCAAGTCGCCAAAGTGGCATCAAATTGAAAGACTTGCACTCGGCGAACAGTCTACCCGACAGGAGGCCCTCATCACACGACATTTACATTATTTAGCAGACACTAGTAATTAGTCATTTTGAGAATTCTTTTCAGCTTTAGTACTTGGTTGTCTCAACGGTGGTACCAAAGTAAATTTCATTTAGGTTTTAACAATATAATGAAAAGGACAGTTGCTACTCATCATAAAGCCGAAATACTGAGCTGCAGAAGGGTCTTTCTGCAACCCAGCATCTCTGCTATATGGTGAGTAGCAACTATTCTTTTCATTGCATTCTTACATTCTATCCTGGATTTTCCATGTTTCATTTTGGTTTTAACAGTTATCACCAAGGCTGGTTGAAATACTGAGAATAATAACAACAACATATTAGACTGACGCTACAATTTAATTCCAAATCATTACTAACTCGTCCAGAATATAAGGTTTTTTTTTATTTTACCTTTTACTGAGCTCCTCCTGTTTGTCCTTTGTGTCCTCATACTTTTCAGCTAACTGTTCTGCAGCTTGTTTTAGCTGTGTTTTTTCTTGTTCAAGATTTTCAAGTTCTTTTAACTGTCTTTCCTTCATCAAACGCAGTGTTCGTGCCCTGCATGTAAACAAGTATTATGAAATATCTTTGTTTACTACTACTAATAATAATAATGTTTCTGAATAAGGTTTAAATTTTGTATTATCTATAAGGACAGGGTAATGTGAATGGCTTATTATTAACAGCAAGGTAGCATATGTCAGCATTTGGAAAAAACCAACAGAAAATACATATTAGTAAGGCTGGTTGCCATTTTCATTACAACAATATTCCACAGTTTTTATTCATGTTTAGTAAATAACAATAGTAATAATAAAGTTAAAAGAAGCTTAGTTACTCATATGTAGAACAGAAGTAGTTTCCTGATAAAAAAAGAACTTATAGTGTCAATGATCATCTTCAATTCTTGGAAAATTCTGTTAAAAATAGGTACTGCACAGTTACAAATACTTTTTAGAATGGTAGTGAAGGATGTGGTTCCCATACAGAGACTGCCTTGTACTCAGCTGTTACATTTAGCTCAAATGGTTTATAGTAGTGTAACAATAATCATTAAATAGTTTCAGACAAACACTTTGTTGATGTGTGCCTTGACTCATTCCACATCACCGGAGAATCTTCTTCAAGGTGGGATCTATGAACATGATGAATGAATGGGGGATGAATTGTGAACTGAATAGATTCTGCTGTTCCTGCTATACAAAGTATAACAGGAAATTGTCAACAGCAAATTGCATAATGCGGAGACTAGATGAAACACAATATCAGTGTTAAATAGTAGTCTACATGAAGTTCATGAAGTAACATGCTTATGGCTGGATGACACATTTTATTACAGAACATTGCTATAACAGAATAGTCTAATGCTCAGAATATTTCTAGTGTTTGCAAGAGATGGGATAATTATAATTTTATGGAGTAATATTGCAATAGAAGTGTTAAAGTGCTATTGAGATCATGATGATTACAGTGTTATGCAGTTATAAAGTTATTAGTCAAACACCAATACAGTTCGGAATTATAGGAAAATAATGTTGTTGGAGACATGATGCTTAAGGATCTGATGTGCCCGATGGACAGCTAAAGGCAAATTCAGTTTGCAGAAAAATAGAAGAGGGAGGAGGAATTCATCCTGCAACTATATGTCAACAATAACCTCTACCATATTTACCCAAATGTAAGTAGACCTCAAATGCAAGCTGAACCTCAGAAATGAAACTTCGTGGGGGGGATTTATATTTAGCCTATTACAGTTACATTAAAAATGCTGACAGCAGTTAGAATTCATGATATCTCTCAAAATATTCTGAGCAGAACTAGGGTAGCTGGGGCCACTAAGAATTTTACAGATGATAGCGCTACATGTGTAAGTCATATGTCAGTCTTCCCATATTACATTAATGTCATACAATGTATTTCTTTATTTTAATGAAATATAGTGTTTTCATCCAAGAAAGTTGCAGTTTGGCTTGACAGAGGATCACTACTGATTTAGAGAATATAAATTTGGTGAAGAGCAGACTACATATTCAAGACACTGATTTGTATAGTTTTTTGTTAGATGTCAAACAGTGTGCTTTATTAGATTACCTTTTTTTAACATTCTAAACAATATAATTTGTCTACACAGAATCATTTCCAACACAAGTGGTCAGTACAAACGGCGAACTGTAAGTTTTGTTATAATGCAGAAAATCTTTCCCCAGCCGTGTCTCCTATGTCTATCCATGTTGTTCGACAAACAAGTTAGGGCACGGCCACCTAGAAAACAGGTGGCCATAATTAGCAACCACATACAGTTAGAAGGTGAGTGGCAATATTATGCGAGTCTCCCTCTGCCGCATGCTTAAAAACAGTTGGTATTTTTCAAGATTTCTT
Source organism: Schistocerca serialis cubense (assembly GCF_023864345.2). Lineage (NCBI taxonomy): Eukaryota > Metazoa > Arthropoda > Insecta > Orthoptera > Acrididae > Schistocerca > Schistocerca serialis. The sequence continues at coordinate 70,838,323 of NC_064646.1, forward strand.
ATATGCTTGGTGAAATGCCAGTACAAATCCTCCCTCCTAAGGACATCAGCCAACAAGAAGAGCACATCCCCCCTCCCTCCATCCCCGGAGAAGATGCTCAAACAGGCTTACGGTAGACCAAACTGACAGAGAAACCTCAAATAATGTGGCAAACATGAATGCAAATTTACAACACATAACAAACAAAAAGACGTAAATAGCTACCACATACACATGCACATAAGAAACATACATCATAACTTCTCATTTGTAGTAGCACAGGCTCATTGACTGGCAGGATACCATCAAATATCTACAAAGAAAATAACTTAGAAATGGAAAGTGAACTATCATAAACGCATCTAGGGTGTTCAGAAATTCCTGGTACAAACTTCTTGGAATTGTAGAGCAATGTGTGTAAATAATATTTTTGGAAGCCATGTCCAGAAACGTACCACTTTTACAAGTAACTGATTAGGTGTGACCCAGTACATCACTTGTTTTACAATTTCACTCATTAATAGCCAAAGAAATTGCTTCTGGACTTGCTGACAGGCTCTCTTCAATGTGATGCAGTATGGTACCTTCTGATTCAGGTATGCAGCGTCTTCTTGTAGCACCTCAGTCAAGCCTGCTGACAGTGAAGTACCCCTCCTCAAAGCTGTTGGATGCTGTGATGAACGATCTTGATAAAGGCGACGAGCATTTCTTCTGTTATTGTAAGCTTTGCCATTTCAAAGGATCTTGTCAGTGTATTCTGCATATATGTACTGAAACATGTTGCTCTAACACTCACAGACACATGAAAGAGGCTCAAACTAGGTCAGAGAGATAGGATAGACACCAAATGGCATCATCTGATCCAATGTAACTGATGTCATGTTGCATACCTACCTAGCAAACATGTTTTCAAATGGCTCTATGTTTTTAGACATGAGTTCCCCTCTACAAGTTCTAGAAGTTCGTGGTAGGAATTTCTGAATATTCTTTAATTATTAGCAGATGATTCTGAGTCATCACCACTTGATTCCTTGTCACTATTCTCCTCATAGAGAGCATCATCCTTTGTGGTATCAAGCATGTTAGAAACACAACATTTAAAAAAAATGTGTGATAGATAGTTTTATTCGAGATAAATTTCCACGCTTGGTCAATCCACTTGCAAACCTGAGACAAACAGCCTTGGGATCAGTAGAAGAAACACAAATGAAGTTAGGAGGGATTTGCTGCTGTGGAAAGGTTTCACCCACTGTTTGCAGTGTGGCTAACATATGACTCATATCAGTCATTTGCTATGGCAGAAATCTCTCATGGAAGTAACATGGTTTCATAAAAGTTCACTTTTAAGAGCACTTATGTTCAAATGTGGAACTTATTTGTACTCATGAATACATAATTAAATTACGGCAATGAAACACTTATTATTATTACGTAGAAAACAATGGCAGCACTGTTAAAGGGCTTGATGTACATTGAAGTGTGCTGACAGCTTAAGAACAGAGCTGGAACTGTCAAAATGTAAAACTGTACTTATCATGCTTGCCAACTTGTGAAAGTTTCTTAAGAGCACCTGTTTTGATAGTGTGTAGGTAAAGAATTTTTTTTTGTTTTGCTATGAGTATTTGAAAAACTGCTAATTTCAGAGATAAGCAACATTAAATTTGAATTTTCCCCATGATAAAAAATAAAAAAGATGCAACACTCTAAAAACGAACACAACAGCATATGTGGCAAAATAACTACTTACGGCAGCTTCTAGTACATTGTCTGGAATTGCCTTAGGCTCTGATCTTGACTCTAAGCTGCAGTCGCATTTCTGGACCATGAAAATTGGGAAAAAAGGTCGGATTTGATTTGGGTACAGGATAGTCTGAAGCAAGAATTAAGAATCACAAATGCCTTTCTCCATTTTGGAAGTTGTCGTTCTTTCTGTGCTTCTCAAACTTGTAGCATTTTTCTGATACAGTTTTGTCTTTTACATTGCTGTTGTCTCATAACACAGGAATCTTGGTTTTAAAATTTTAAGGTGGATCCTCTGTTGATACTTCTACACAACTGTTTGCCATGTTCTTGTTTCTTTGGCAACTCTTACGCACATGATTTTTCACAGTCTGTATTTAGTATATAATGTCATTCCTGGGACTCATGTTTTCAAAGCTAAATTGACAGTTTTATAAGAAATGAATCTGATTTTATAGTAAAGAGCAGTATGACTACCAAGCAATAAACAAGCAATAACTGATAAGTACAGTGCAAAGTATTTTAACATTATCTTGAAGCCATTAGCCAGATGCATTTGTATAGAAAACAGTGAAAGAAATATTATAACTATATTATCCCATAAATAACAAGGGCCGACACTGAAAAAGAAGTTTGGAATGAGAGACAAGTATGTACTTCAGAAATAAAATAAAAGTCCTGAAAACACTAAATTAATTTTAACATATAGTACTCTCGATAGAAATAATTAAAAGTGGAAAAAAATCCTTGCTTTTGGAGCTATTAGCTCCCTCCTCCTATGGGAAAGAGGGATAGGTCAGCAAAGGTGAAGAGGAGTTTCATGACTCTCGTACTTGACGATGGAGGAGCCCACCTGTGGTGGAATCAAGGGGAAACAAGCAACCTTTACCAACCTGCACCTTTTTCCTTCCTCAAGAAGGAAATAATAGGTCCAAAAGATATAGTTTTTCTCACTTTTAAAAGTGTCTATTGGTGGTACAGCAATTTTGCATCCTAAAGGTAAGTACTAGCCAAGCAGCAAGTTACAAGTGTGTCTTTATGAAATGCTAATAATATCACATCAGTTCTCATTACATTAACTTGAAAACATAGTGGTAAATTAACTTGAATACTGTTTTATCTTTTTCACTTCACAGAGCTAAAGTGACTTGAAATGGGCCGATAAATGCAACATACCGTTTATCAATTTCTTCTCGGACTTGGTCATGCTTCAAAAAATATTCTTCTCGCAACAGCTGTGTACTCTGGTTTACAAGCTGTAATTGCGAAAAGCATGTATGTTGATATTATAAATTTAAATGGAATAGTTTTGTCGAGATAAATCTACAAAATAATACTGAAAATTGCTGAAATAAACCAGCAATGTCAACTATGAAGTAAGTTTCAATAACACAACTGCTCCAACTGGCCATTAATCCCAACAGAATGTGTGTTTTATCAAATAAAATTTTAGGTATAGAGGAACAATGGAAAAATTGGGAAAAGAATTGCAGGTCACAAAGGCTGAAACTGAATGTAACATACAATACACAGAATATTTGGATTGTTTCAGACTGGAGCTAGTGGAAATATTTACACAGGGTGTAAAAAAACTATATATATGAAATTTGAATACATTCAGACGAGATAAAAAGAAACACTGTTTTCACTGTTTTATAGGACAGAAATGTCACAGGTCCACCAGCCCCCCCTCCCCCCCAAGCTAGTGGTCTATGAAAGGTCTGACACAATTGATGTTCAGACATGGTGTTTGAACTGCTGCAGCATGAATATTGTTTTAGAGATGTTGCTTACCTCCTGTGGATTTCTTTATATGGTGAGTTTGGGATAGGTGACACCAACAGACACTCCAGAAGAGTGGACTACCTGTTTGACTTAAGCTGTAGCCATTATTCATGAAACATCTGGTTGTTTCAAGCAGCAAAATCTCTAAAACAATATTCATCACACAGTTAGAACACTGACTCTGAACATGTCTAGCAGCAAAATCTTGTGGACCCCTAGTTTGGAAATAGTGCACCTGTGACTTTTTGTAACATTAAAAAAATTATCTTTTTATCTCCTCTAAATACTCTAAAATTTTGTACTCATAGTTTTTTTGCACACTGCATGTTACATGACACAACAGGCTACTTTAAACACCCTGGTAAATATGCATAAATAAAAAGTAAACTCAACTAGTGCAGCATATATTTAAGTTTATAACTTTATAATAACAAGTTAAAGCACACTCAACCGTGCAATAGCCATATTTCTAATACAGAACCAAGATTCTACATTGGTGAACAAGTAATGCCTTCATATTAGTAATAAAGCTGGTTGTCAGTTACATTAAGCAATAAAAACTTTAATTTGTGTATCAAAACTGTGAATTAGTAAATACCTCCATATACTTTTGAGGTGTAGTGTTTGCTTGAGGTCCCAGTTTCAGGATTGGCTGTGTTACATCATGTTTTAACATATTTGTAATACGCATGTTGAAAGGTTCTTTCAGCATCTATAAATGAGAGAAAACGTTGAAATTACAATTAAAAGGACAGGCTAATTGGTGATCAAGTTCAGGGGCATTATAAGCTACATACGTAACTACACCTACTAGAAAAATAACCAATACATCCTTTTCACTAAGCTTAACCAAATAAATCAAGTGATACATGTTGTAGGTATGCAACGAACTATCATATTTAAATTGTAAATACATAACTATAATATATTTTTTTTCTTTTCATACAATTTTCTCTTGCTTAAGGATTCAGTAACAAAGGTTTACAGCCTTGTGCCAAAAGACTGATGAAACAAAACAAAGAGACACAATACATATAACAAGCTGTCTATTGTGTCCTAAGATGTATAAACTTACTGCTTTGAGTGGTGATTCAGTTTTTTCTTTTGTAGATTCCAGTCTATCTGCAGACTCTAGTGGAAGTGGCAGGGGAATCGAGGCCAAAGTAAGGCTGATAACCTCTCCACTAGCCAGAAGGGCAACAAGCATAACTGGTGTTCCAGGTGTCTGCACCAACCCAAGAACAGGCAACACTGACCCTTCCTGTGGTATGCCTGTTTCTGACGAGGAAGCTGCAGCCCGAGTGCACACTGCGTACTCCACCACAGCATTTTGTGACAATATTGATGTGCACAGATGCAGTTTGTCTGACAAAAGTTTTGGACATCATTAAAGAAATGAAAATCAAATTTCAGATACATTCACTACACAAAATATGCCAGGTTTTAGCTTATTAACACATAATTTTTAAATTTAGTGTTAAGAGTAAATCAAAGTATGTTATGAAGTAATTTTATTTTTATGGAAAAAGTCACTGGACTTTTGTAGGATTTGTATTTTAAGAGGTTTAGAGTTTCCAAACACAACTGCAACCATTTTACTATTTTATGATATGAGGAAACTGTGCAACATCAAGTTAAAATAAAAAAGACCAACAGAAACACAATGACTGTCTTGAAAACAAAATTCTCTTATTGTATCTTTACAGCCAGCCAGTTCAGACAACTTAGCAAACTATCATCTTTTGGTATGAAAATGTTACACAGTAATTCATCAAAAGGATGCATACTAAAGTAATTGTAATCATAACTGCACAAACCAGGCAAGACATTCACTCATCAAATCATTTAATGATTTCTTTTTAAGGGACGATACCAATTAGGTGACCCAAGGCTGGAAAAAATAGAGTAACAGAATTTTGTTACAAGCTTCCATAGCTACCTATGCACAAATAATGTAATAAAATATTACTGGCGAATCACCTATAACAAAAGCAGATTATTGACTGAAGGTTCTTACCATCATCACAATCTAGAAACTGATCAAGCTGAGAAACAGTAGGTATGAAGACAACATGGACTCCAGTATCATGACTGCAAAAGTATCTGAAACAGAAAAATATCACTTCTGTAAGCTTGTTTCAGCAAATAAGAATAGATCCCAAAATCTTGAAAAACAACCTTAATAACCATATGATCACGAAATGGGTAAAAAATTTACCCAGGTTTTTAAATATAATATCACCAAGCCAAAACCAACTGCTGCAGTCACTAACTTACGTTTTCGCTGCTGTGGCTAAATGGGTCTGAGCACTATGGGACTTAACATCGGAGGTCCCCTAGAACTTAGAACTACTTAAACCTAACTAACCTAAGGACATCACACACATCCATGCCTGAGGCAGGATTCGAACCTGCGACCATAGCGGTTGCGTGGTTCTAGACTGAAGTGCCTAGAACTGCTTGGTCACTGTGGCCGGCGCTGCTGTGGCTTCCTGAAATTTTTTCGTTACAACTAAAGGGAAAAAACCATCCTATACTCTACACTCATGTAACAGTGGGACATTTACAAGTGGTATGATTATCTATGAAGCATAAGACTAAACAGTAATTAATAACACTTACATATTATGTAAGAATTCATGGTTGCGGCCTGTTATTCAAAAATTAAATTTCGCAGTTTAAATGCTTCACATTCAGTAAATCTCTGTTCATATACGACAGTAACATTTTCTACTTTCACATTATAATCTGAAGAATTATTAAACACAGGCAGTAAGAAATCACCTTGAAGCTGAGATACAGTCAGCATGTAAGTAGATGGGGCATGTGTAGGTATCAGTAGAGTCATTCAGTGCCAATCCAAGCTCTAATTCAACAGCCTCAAACACATGCAGACTCACATCAGCAGGATGAATGGTGTATGCCGAGCTCTCCTGTGACACCAGTGACTGTAACATAATTAAACAGGATTATTTACATTTTCCAGCAATGATTTTTTTTTTATTTCAGTAAATGTCCCAACTATCTTATTTTTACAAAATGCACATAATCCAAGGATGAGCCACAGTATGCATTTAAACATATTACTAGTCAACTTTGTGAGAATATTGTTCATACTTTCTAAACACGTTCTGTGCCAGACACAGCAACACACTAACGACATACAAAATGCAAAAATTCCACTACTTGTGCTTTTTGACAGAGTTTCAAAGTTTGGTGTCCAACCATTAATATTGCTACCAGTTCCAGCAAGTAATTCTTTCTATCTTAGTTGGCAGCGTTCTCCTGCATCCAGCCATTTTAATCATCAATTATTGTCTGAACTGAGAATGTACCAAACAATTCTGCACAGAAGAAAATCACCATGGGCTTATAGACTGGGACTGGCACTCTCACCTTTCTTTTGCTGACTGATAAGTTATTTTAAGTTTGTTTTGTGAGTATTTTACATTATTATTCTTGTTACTATTTTTATTTTGATGATCCACATGTAAGCACCTTCTTTGATACATTCAATCAATGGAACAAACTAAGAAATTAAAAGAAGGACAGAGAAATTAGAACAACAAATTACCTTGTCATCTTCATTATCAGATTCTGCATCATTATTCAGCAGAAAACAGTGATACAAGGTTCCAGAGCATGATGCAATCACGACAACTGGAGGCACACATTGGAGACAAAGAATGGAACAGGAGTCCACACCATAATTATCATCAGCAGGTGGAAACATTGATATTGGACCTTGCAGCAATGGTTTTTTGAAGCTGAAAATAAGATCAAGTAATCAATGATTACACAAATAGATTCAGGAAGAGCAACATAAATAAAACAAAGAAGCATGGATTGGGAAGCAAGAGTTCACATTTTATTTCTTTCAATTTTTCTCCTTCTCCAATATCTACATGAAGTATACTGATTACACTGTCTACCATATGTTTTGTATTTTTTTCTTTTCCTTACTCTTCCAAGCAAAATGTCTTTGCTGTAATTGTTCCACCTAATTATCTCTCTATTACTACTTATCAGTTATTGCCTGTAGTTTATACAAAGGGCTTTCATTAAGACTACACCTTTGGGTGGAGGGAGGGGGGGGGAGGGAAAGGGAGAAATTTCAACTTTTATTACTTATTTGTCTTCATCACATAAGTTCCCTGCAAATTTACATAACTTTACAGTGATCTACAATCTGAAAGTTCACCACTCAGCTCTGGAAAAAGTTTTCCACTCCAACAGTCACCTCATCACTGCCAAAATGTTGTCAACATGATCGTTACTTCTCTTTCTGAACTCAAAAAAAATTGTGGGTGCCAGGTATGGTGAAAAAGAACGATTTCACTGTCTAGATATGAACAAAGACCAACTGTTCATTGAGCAGTGAGAGCAAAAACACTGTCAAGCAAGAGTCAGGAGTTGCACACCTCTCGCTATCATTCCTCACCTATTTTGCTACATCTTAGGCAACAGACTGGGCTGAAGATTTTGATAATTCTTCAAATAATGGACAGTTCCTTTTGTGTGTAGTCGCCAAGACAGACACCATAACTTCCGACAAGTCAGCGCACCTTTGTCTTCTTAGGTGGAGGGAAATTTGCTTATTCCTATAGTTTACTTCATCCATTGTGATTAGTAGGCTTCCTTCAAACAGTAGTTAACAAACAGGGATTCATCAGACCAACACTTTGTCATGTGAAGTTATTCAGGAGCTTGAAGGCCAATTATACACTAATATCAGTCTGTCTAACTATTTCTTGGATAGTAAGGCAAATGTTTTGTAAATGCTGGGTTGTCATTTCTACTTTTTATTTCACCATAGATTACGAATGATGAAGGGCACATGTAGCAAAACAAATTGTGAATCTAGCCTAAAATCATTTCTTCAGGACAACTCCTTGTATTCCATATCTGAATTTTTGATTAAAAACCGGTAGCTTATGTTGCTTAGTGAAAGTGGAGTGTATTTAAAACTGAAATGTTCATTATTATCAAATTTAAGCCAGTGTTCATATAACTAATCTGTAAATGGTGAAATTACAAACAAGTTGTTTATACCTAGCTTGTAAGCTGACTCATTCCACATCATTTTACAAAAAAATTATGGAAATGATCAATGGCTCATATAACGTCTACTTTAGGAGAAGACATTGTGGTCAAAAGCTCAAATGTCTAACAGTCTTTTTGTTGTGTCTATCTTAAACTCAACATACCCTTTATGTGAACATTGCATTACAGGCTGATATTTCCGGAAGCAAATCAACAGTGAAAGAAAACCAAGATTCAGAAAGCAGTCACAAATATAGATATAGCATAAATTGTTTGACAATACTGCAGCTGAAAACTGTGATGCAGAAACAAACACAACAATAAATATATTTGAAATGGGAAAAAAAAGTGAATGGGCAGAAGAGGGACTCTGATACAGACTTGGAAATTTATATGGGCAAGGGGAAGGAGTGGGAGGAGAGGAAGAGGGAATTGGGGAGGAGGGGTGGGGGGTGGGGTGGGGTGGAGATGTGGCTTTTCGTTAAGTATGAACCACAATTTTAATTATTTAATATTCAGAGTAATCACTTTCACATAACAGATTGTATGTTATGGCACCTGTTGCTTTTTTTTTCACAACAGAACATTTCCCTTTGGAAATGTTGTATTTACCTTAACTTTGTTCATTATGTGTTAGCCATGGGAAACTCTGTGACAATGTGAATATATCATCATTTCACACAAAGAATAAAAGTAGTTACTTGTACAAGAAATGTTGATTCTCAAAAAGAATTAACCTACAAAATAGTTGCTAATATATTCTACAAACGTTTCATTAGAAAGTAACAGTGTAAAGAGTGTGTTTCTTACAATGATAAGATAGTTAATAGGGCCTCTTGTTGAAACAAAGAAAGGAAAATATTTACAAATACAACAACAATATGAAATATGAGAGATTGTTACCAACCATGAAGAGGGGGCATCAAATGGCAGGGAGTAGACTAAGCTATCGGACAAAGACCTTTAGAGATGTATTACCTATGAAGTGGTTGTATCTGAATCTCTGAATTTTCCCCTACAGCAATGAAAGAGTTAGGTATTAAAAATACTACCAAGAAACCTTTCCTTATAACAAATATTTTCATAACTAATTTCAAAATATGACTGCAAGATAAGATTCAGAATGACTAAATAAAGAAAGACTCAAGTGTCTGACATGTGGAGGAACCAAAGCCTGTTGATGTTAGTGAGTCAATATATTATCTCTTTATTCCTAGCTGAGCTAACAATGAAAGAGATCCAAAACATTATCTTTCAAGATTTCTTAACAAAACTGTTTGTACGCTCAGATAACATCAATTCAGGTATAAACTTGGAAATATCATGATTTCAAAAATATTTTTATGTGATGCAATACACACACTGTACTGTGCAGGACTGACTATGTAACAATGATCATGTAATTCATCTGAATGATTTCAGTCACCTTTCTGAGTCCACTGAAGTTACAACATAATACACATCTCCATTGCCATATAAAACAAGGATGGGCCACTGAAGAGAAGGAGATGTATTGCGACCACTAGTTATCTGTGAGGTAGTTTCCTGAAACAAAGGATTGAAAACCATGATAACATGTCATTTCTTAGCAAAATACAAGACAAAATAAGCACCATTATATTAACTGAGATACAACCACAGACACTACCTACTGCCAGTCTAAAGATAGTTAAAGAGCTGGCCACAAAAACACCACCATTTGTTGTGTAATAAATATTAGCATTTACAAACTGATTAGTTTTCAAGCTGAACCCATCCAAAAGCTTATAGAATTTTCAAGTCTTGGAACCACAGGATGACTGCAACAGGGTTTGTGTATTCATATAATTACACATGTGGTATGGAACAGGAAGCTTGTGGAAGATAAGGGATATGTGGTATGGAGTATGTAATGCAGCATGATCACTGAGTGTAGAAAATTCTCATGACTGTCAGTAGCTGAATATTTTCCTATATAACTGTTGCCTCTTCCCACACCACAATAGGAAGAAATACTAAGATGTCTTTGGAAAACATAATCATTACAATAAATCTTAACTGACAGAATTGCCCTAAAGCATTTCCAATATTTTGCACTCTCAATAATCATTTCATGAAGTGTGAAATTTCCATCATTTCTGAGGATGAATAATCTATGAAACAGTTTGTTTTCCCTGAAACACCATCTTGTTCATAAAAATTCCTAACCAATATTAGTCTGTGTGCAAAGTATTAAAAGAAAATTATATTGCTAACCTTTAGTACGGGAGACAGCAACTATAACATATATATGTCATACTTTAAATTATATAACATTCTTTGGAGAAAACAACAAACAAGCAGCTTTATGTGACATAACAGCTGCCTTAAAACCCTATAATACAAATTTAAAGGATATAAAAAATTGGACAGAAATCATTCTGACAATGTAGTTTTACAATTTTTCAAAATTATTTCATATAGGTTTAGGGTTTCTGTGATTTCCTCGAATCTGCAAGGTGAATCCCAGGTAGGCTCAATTTCCACAAATCTTGCCCAACTGAGCAAGTGTTCTTCCTATACTAACTATTCTGCCAGAGGAATGTTACACATTAACCTTCCTTAGCCTACTACTCTCTCCAGGACAAAAAATTATGAAATATAAGGAGGGAATGTCTTCTCAACACTGGAAATGTAAAACATACAGAATGCATTAGTGCAATAAAACACTGAGTCTCTGTGTACTATGGAAAGCTACAAAATTGTTTAGGGCACTGGAATCATATTCGAGAGGACCTGCTCTGAACTGGTTTTCTCGATTTGGAATTTGCATCGAGTAAAAGCACATCAACTGAATGATGGTAAGATTCCTCAAGGGAGGCAACACTTATCATTCCTTCCAAATGATATAATTCAGGGGTCCTAGTTAGTGAAACAGCCTAGCAGCAGATTGTTGCAATAATTTCCTAAGGGGCATTTCTAAAAAGATAAAGGATTACACATTTACATATTATATTCTAAGTTAGCTACCATACAGTAAATGGAGGAGGATGTTTTGTACTAATATTAGCTACTCCTGATCAGGTTCTACCAGTAAAACAGTCTAAGGAAGAATGGTGGATAACAAAAGTGCCTTAATATTTCTTATAAAGAACATCTGTAAAAAGTTAAAATTGCGCACTGAACTGGGTTTCAAACCTGGATACCTGCACATTTTATGCATTATCAGGTATCTCATTTGTGCATACTTCAAGGACCAAATCAAAGTTTAAATCTGTAACTAGTTTTCATTCATGTTTCATGTGCACTGATAGTGCAGTTATTCAGTGTTATGAATGCCAGGAATCTGAGTTCCAGAGACAGTTCAGCACACAGTTTTAACTTGTCATATTCAGTTTTTTTTAGGTGCTGGGTATCATATTTGTAACTGGTTGCTATAATGTGGAATTTGTCAGTAGGTTTACAAACAATGAAAGTTTTGTCAAATAAAATGTGACAATATGTTCATCATTTATGGAAGTGGACTTTCAATTCTAATTTATAATAAAATTTAATAACATTACTCAATCACTTAAAACAGAAATTAATCTATGAAATTTGAGTACTTCTCAAACAAAAATGATTTCCATTTGTTTTTAAGACTGTTTTCATTGTCTGTGAAAACCTTTAATTCACTACGGAGGCAACAATTTTTTTTTTTTACTGCCCATTTTGGTCCCTTTGTGGCAGAAAAATTAAGTTGTGGATAGTGGAAGCTCATTTTGTGCCTACTGTTGTATTAATGAATGCTCATTTCAAAATATGGCTATTCACAACAAACTTCATAAGAGGAAGCTCTCATATGAGCATGTTGTTAGTATGCCTGGTTTCTCCGGTTTGAGGGTGAACTCCAGATGATACACTTGCAACATGCAGTATATCAGTAGAATGAATAGTTTGTGTTTATGGGTGGAAATGTCCCAGAAAATTATTCCATTTGACATTAATAAGTGGAAGTTGCTTTTACCAGCAGACTCGCCAATAGCACTGTAGAATAGAGCACAACAGTTTTTTGTGTCTCTTGCTAAAAATTTGAACTGCATTTTATCATAGTTCTTCAGAAAAATGCGTCTTACATTAATTTTCTGCACTGCTGATCTCAGGTGGTCCTTCAATTTCATATCATTTTATAGCCTTACCTCTACCTATTTGAATGCCATCACATGCTTTAGAATTTTACCACCATTGTTGTAAATTGTTACACTTCAGTTCTTTCTGTTGTTTATGTACACTGCCTGATGTTTATCGAAGTCAAGCTGCTATTCAACAGACCAAAGGGTAATTGTCTGAGTCCATTCTCCATTTCAATAAAATAGAGGAGGCGTCGAGTTGCCGACAGACACAATGATCCTGGACTGTAAATCGTTTGTTCTGGATTTTGTTACAAAAGTCCAGTGGCGTTGCCTTCCAGCAAGTAATAAGATCACCAGTGAACAATCTGGGTGTTTTGCTGACTCACTCTGATAGACTGTTTATGTATACTGAGAACATTAGTGGTCCTACTACAGTTTCTTATAGTACCGTTTCAGATAATTTTGTTTCTTTTGGAAATCCCTCCTCCAGGGTACCATTTTGGGTTGTGTCAGTCAGTAAATTTTCAAATTAGTTACATATTTGGTGAAATACTGTAGCTGCTACAAGAGCGAAGCTGGGTTCGCACACAAAAGTAATGTGATGCCACCGCTCATGGCATTCTGTAGTGGCACCATGTGTTACCATTCACACAGGAGACTACTAATTCTATACTGTTGAACAGCTTTCAGTATGGTGGCAAATGAAATCACATTAGTATTTAATGTCCTGTCGACAACTCGTTCGTTAGAGATGGTGCACAAGTTCGGATTAGGGAAGGATGGAGAAGGAAATTGGCCACGCTATTTTGAAGCAACCATCCTGGTACTGACTTAAACAATTTAGGTCTATAATAGAAAACATAAATCAGGATGGCTGGATGCGGATTAGAACTGTCGTCCACCTCAATGTGAGTCCATCGTGCTAACCACTGTGCTATCGTGCTCAATTATTAATGTTATAGAACAGGTTATGGCGTTAGAGCTGTGACAAAAGTTAACTACAAGGAATTCGAAAACCAAATGTTGGATCCGAAGACAGACTTCATGCAGTATTAAATTATATGCCACAAACACTTTTACAACAGAAATAACACTATAAGATGAAAATACTGTCAACTATGACAAACCAACCAACAACTGGCATGTAAATTCATCTGCAGACACACCACTCTCCAGGATTTTAGAATCTTACTGTAATCCTGATGTAGGCAGTTCGAATAAGGCTAACATCACGCTCCGGGGCATTTCCTGCATAAATCCACAATGTATACAGTGCTCAGTCGCTCAGGCCAGAATCACCCTTTTGGTCACATTTTCGAGACTGTGGGATACATCTTTCATTTGCAAATACAGCATGCAACCCCCCCCCCCCCCCCTCCCAAATATCTCTCTCTCTCTCTCTCTCTCTCTCTCTCTCTCACACACACACACACACACACACACACACACACACACACACACACACACACACACACACACACACTTTTCTAGATGAAAAAGCTGTGAAGAAAGTGTGTAACTGCTGACCACTGTTTCGACCTTTTTCACACTGAAATCGAATTGGGTACAGCAGCAATTACTCCACAATAACTGCGACAGAATACTCTTGTTTCCAAATACAGTCACTAGGGAGCAGTCGAATGGTGCTATTCAATGGCAGGGAAAGGCCAGAGGCGTCACAAAGTAGAACCAAGTTGAACTTGTGGCATGACCGAAGTTGCATCACCTGAGTAACACCATGCTGTGACGTCACTTCAGTTACATGTGTGAACCTGGCTTAACAAAGAAAGATGAAGCTTCACATGTACGCTGAAGCAATGGGTTTGATATTTTGCGAAAAAAATGCACAGGAAAGTATTCGGAAAGCCTGGAACTCGCAGCCCTTGGCACGCTCGATCGGATGCGCTGGGAATAATGACGGAAACATTTTCGGACCGCAAGGCGTGAAGCTCGCGTTCCCTTTCTTCATCCTGGCGCAAACAGATCGCCGTTTCTGCGAGTTATAAATAACGCCCTTTATGGCAGCGGAAGGAAGCGGGAATAGAAGCGATAAAAATGCACGCCACGGCCAGGGCGGAGGAGGGGGCACCGCGACTGTTACCAGGCAATCAATTAGACAAAATATTTCAAAGATTAATAAATTCAAAACTAATGGCGCATGGACTTAATGGCGTTGAAAATCTCCCTTCCTCCTCCTGCTACCCACCCTTTCCGACTTTCGTCTGGAGGAGTTGCCAGCGAAGTGTTTCAGAGCGTGGTGGTGGGGGGTTCCAGGCGGGCGAGTTGCCGGCCGTTGCCTTATTGATAGAATTATAAGGCGCGCCAGAAGGCTGCGGCGGACTTTTTAAGACCCGTAAAGTTGGGACTTTTCAATAACTCTGCCGGTATCCGGGAGGGGAGGAGCCGGGCTCGAGGACCCGTGCGGTGCATGGCTAATCAGGAAGAAAATTAATATGTTTCAATTGGAGAATTCTGGTTTAAGATCGCGGGGGCGGGGAGGCGGAGGTGTCGTCAGCGCGCTCGCGAGGGGCAGCGCCGCCGAGGAAACCGACCGACAAGGGAATTGGACGGCACAGAAAATTAGGGCGGTTGGGGGGCGGGGACTCGGGTGGAATATAGATATCAGGAGATGATGGCGTTTTTATCTTGTTTTACGCCGCTTATTTCTTCGGGGGAAGGTCCTCGAGACATCGTAATTTTTAAATCAGACGTCCTCCTCGATCCAATACAAACGAAAATAGATGACGCGGCCAGAGTTTAGCGGTCGGGTCGGCGCGGTCGGGGGGTGGGGGCGAGCGGTGGGAAAAGGTGGGGGCGGCTGGATTGGGAGAAGAGTGGATGGAAAGAAGAGGGAGGCACGGGAGAAGCTTATTGCGATTGAACTTTTTCTAAATGCAACTTTTACAATTTCCTCTGCAAATGAGTTTTCTCCCATAATTGGCAATTATGGTCGAGAGATCCGAATTGCGCTGTCGCTCTAATGTTATAAAAAGACACGCACACTTCTCTTTAATACAAGGCGGGGCCGAAGTCTGCTCGCGAGGGCGGCGGACGTTTGAAGTTCTCTCTTTCTGTTCGTTAACGGTCACAGAATACAACTCGCCGGCCAGGGGACATTTCGTTTCTTACACTACCGGTCCTTAACGACTCTGTTTCAACTAGTGTCTCCCCCCCCCCCCCCCCCCCGCTCACAGACATTAATTGTTCTCTCTACGAAAATACGGCGCGTTGGCTCTGACGGGAGCAGCTGTTTCGATAAAAGTCGGAAGACTTTATTTGACTGTGGGCCCATATTCACACTTTTCACTCGCAACCTTTCTTAGATTTTATGTCTGCTAGCACACTGACATTGTCGTAGCCATATTGTTAGTGGCGGCAGCCGTGTAAGGGCACAAGTGCATGTGAACACCCTAACCTTCCACACCTTGCGGATTTATTGGTTATTTTTCTTTGAATGCTGTTAAACGTAACGTAGATGCTGCAATCTGAAAGATACGGCACTTAAATCTATCGCGCTACTGCTCCTCTAGACTCGGGGCCGCGAGCAAACCCTCAGTTGTGAACGTTTTAAGTAGCTTATGGCCGGCCGAAGTGGCCGTGCGGTTAAAGGCGCTGCAGTCTGGAACCGCAAGACCGCTACGGTCGCAGGTTCGAATCCTGCCTCGGGCATGGTTGTTTGTGATGTCCTTAGGTTAGTTAGGTTTAACTAGTTCTAAGTTCTAGGGGACTAATGACCTCAGCAGTTGAGTCCCATAGTGCTCAGAGCCATTTGAACCAAGTAGCTTATGTGGATGCGCAACTCGTGTGACGTAATTGCCTCACGGGCCAAATACATACAGATTTGATAAAACTTGCACAGTTCACTCAACTAAAAGTTTACGCCAGTGCTACCAGGTGGCAGCAAGCTGCGGCGGACGTTTAGCCCCCTTAACTCGGTATAAATCCTGCTCGATGATGGCACACGCTTATTCACTCACTATATAATGCTGTAAAATAAGACAGGACGTCAGTACATGTCAAAGTTGTACTGGCAGTAAACTTATTTTGTGGGTTTCTGAATGAGTTGTCGTGTATTAAGTTATGAATTTTATCACACAGTACTCCAATCGAGGTGCTGAGACTCGTAAGGGCCTAAAGCACATCACCGTCGATTGTGAGATGGCATTTATTCATGCTTCTGAAATATGTTGGTCTTATGATCAGTCAGGTTTATCCGTGCCGTAGGCCCACACTGTATACATGAAAGCACATGAATAGCTGTATCACTGGTTTCTCTGATATTCACTTAAATGTGGGATCGACAGCGGTGCGCTTTAAGCCCTTATGGATCTCGGCGCCTCATTTGTATTCTAGTCAAGTGACCATGTTTGTAGAAATTTCTACTTGAGTTTCATTATTTCCACAAATGGCACTTTGTGTGCAGTGTAAACATGAACTATGTTGAATGCTAACAAAAAAAGTATAGCTGTCAGGACGGATCGTGACTCCTGCTTGGATAACTCAGTTCGTAGAGCACTTGCCTGCGAAAGGCAAAGGTCCCGAGTTCGAGTCTCGGTCCGGCAGACGGCTTTAATCTGTCAGGAAGTTTAATCTCAGCGCACACCCCAATGCAGATTGAAATTATTATTCTGGGAACAGAAAAGTAAATTACCAGGGAAAGTTAGCCGCAAAGGGGCTAGCGCCTCCGAGAACGCATCCTTGGCTTGAGAGCGACGAAATCAAACGAGTGTGACTACAAGCTAACCTTTAACAAGGAAGTGTACAGTTAGCACAAGTTGTTCTGTGGATGCAGCGTAAGAATATCTGACTTTTAAGCCCGGAAGTAAATTCGTGAACTAATAGATCTGTTAGGAATCTTGTACATTTGGCCGGCCGGTGTGGGCGAGCGGTTCTAGGCGCTTCAGTGTGGGACCGTGCGACCGCTACGGTCGCAGGTTCGAATCCTGCCTCGGGCATGGATGTGTGTGGTGTCCTTCGGTTAGTTAGGTTTAAGTAGTTCTAAGTTCTAGGGGACTGATGACCACGGATGTCAAGTCCCATAGTGCTCAGAGACATTTGAACCATTTTGTACATGTGTCCGAAAAAAATGGAAAGCCACGAAAACTCCCACTTACACGGAAGTTCGAAATGGAGAGTTGCGAAAGCTTACACATTATTTCGTTATTGCCCTAAACTGTACTTAATTATGTACAAAACAACAAACTTCCACAAAAACAGTTGTTCCTTTTGTTAGATAATTTATGGGTTTCATTATTACTGTTGTTATTGTTACTGGCAGTGGCTGTACCTGTATAAACTTATTGATAATCATAACATATAGGAGACTCTCAAATTTATCCGAATCTAAAAATTTGTGAACACCCAGAATGTACACTCATGAGCAGCCACTGCATATTGTTTACGTGTAAACGTCGAACAGTGGCTATGTTCATATGCGGAGCACACCCACTTCCCAATACTTTAATAACACAGTTTCCTTTATCTGTGCGGAGGCGCGCTGAACTGGGTGAGCATGATGAAGATGACTACGTTAACTGCGACCGAGGCCGGCGCCTTGTATCGTAGCAACCTTCTTTGGTTGGACACTTCAGTACGTTGCGCGGTATCGTCTGCAACCTCGTCGGACAATTTTGTCTGATACGCGACGAATCGTGCCTGAGTGCGTGGAAATAACTACGTTCTTTTATACGTTGAATATAGCGTTATTTAAATCCTCTAATGTGTCACACTGGAGGTTGTATAATATTTCTCTTGGCACCCTCGTGCCAACTTGACAAATGAGTATCCGTCTGCAATTTTCCTCTTCCGTTAATCTAACTTCAGGTTACGAGACTTATAAAAAACATGCTAGAAGCTGTAGACGAAAGTTTTTCTAGGTACTCCCCCCCTCTGTTCATACGGTCTGTCGAAACGGCCTTCTTTCGACACTATTTCTGAGTTTTGAAACAAAATGAAGCTACACTGCATGGCCTGAAAACAGTGGCCGCTGGGGGCACATGTCGTGTCCATTGAGAATTATCTCGTTCTCGTTCATCATTTTCAAAACAACTGCATAAAATGTTCAAATGTGTGTGAAATCTTATGGGACTTAACTGCTAAGGTCATCAGTCCCGAAGCTTACACACTACTTAACCTAAATTAGCCTAAGGACGAACACACACACACACACACACACACACACACACACACACACATATCTAAGTTTTATGATATTTTGTAAAGATACTGAAATATTCTGACCGTGTTGTAGAATACGATAAAATATCAACCAAAAGTATAAACTACTGACACTAAAAAAATCGTACCAGCATTCACTGAAATAAAACCTCGTAAGCTCGATGAGATACGAAGCGACCTAAACAGTGGTACCAACACCACGTTGCTAGGACGCTTTGTCGCTGTCTAAGAGAAGTCAGTATTTTTTAAACGGACCTCGTACGTGTGGCAACGCTTTAAAGTTCTCACTTTTAATCTCCTTAAAAACTATCATGTTTCATAGTATGTATTTTTCACTTTGATTCTATTAGCTCGTTATTTATATACGACGAGTCTCATTTCCGCTATTATGCCTATTTCAAGTGATGGTTTTAGATGTCATAACATAGCGCCCTGGAGTGTTTTGCTGCGAATTTTTGTCAGTTTTTGTGCTGTTGGAGTACGTTAGAACTTGACCTATGGTATTCACTTTTTATCTGCACTTACCTTGATTTGACAGGAAACTTACTTCCGCATTAAGAAGTAGCTGAACACTCAGGGCGAAGGGAAAAAAGGGGGGGGGGCGAACTTTTAAGACATGGAAAGCTCTGTTTGATCATTTACAATCAAGTAAGCACTGTGTGCCAGGCGTTAACTGATCCTGTTTCTTATTACGTTAAGGAAAGGCAAACCTACGTTTATAGAATTTGTTGACTTAAGAGAAACCTTTGACAATGTCGACTGGAATACTCTCTTTCAAATTCTAAAGGTGGCAGGGGTAAAATACAGGGAGCGAAAGGCTGTTTACAATTTGAACAGAAACCAATGGCAATTGTATGAGCACGAAAGAGAAGCAGCGGTTGAGAAGGGAGTGAGATAAGGTTGTAGCCTGTCTCCGCTGTTATTCAATATGTATATTGAGCAAGCAGTAAAGGAAACAAAAGAAAAATTTAGAGTACGAATTAAAATCCAGGGAGAACAAATAAAAACTTTAGAGATATGCCGATGACATTGTAATTCTGTCAGATACAGCAAAGGACTTGGAAGAGCAGTTGAACGGAATGGACAGTGTCTTGAAATGAGGATATAAGATGAACATCAACAAAAGCAAAGCGAGGATAATGGAATGTGGTCGATTTAAATCAGGTGATGCTGAGGGGCTTAATTAGGAAATGAGAAACTTAAGGTAGTAAATGATTTTTGCTATTTGGGAAGCTAAATAACTGATGTTGGTCGAAGTAGGAAGGATATAAAATGCAGACTGGCGATGGCAAGAAAAGCGTTTCTAAGGAAGAGAACTTTGTTAACGTCGAGTATAGATTTAAGCGTCAGGAAGTCCTTTTTGAAACATGGTGCTACAGAAGAATGGTGAATATGAGATTGGTAGATCACATACCAATTAATGAGGAGGTACTGAATAGAAATGTGGTACAACCTGGCTAAAAGAAGGGATCGTTTGGTAGGACGCTTTCTGAGGCATCAAGGGATCACCAGTTTAGTACTGGAGGGAAGCGTGGGGGTAAAAATCGTAGAGGGAGACCAGGAGATGAATACAGTAATCAAATTGAGAGGAATGTACGTTGCAGTAGTTACTAGGAGATGAAGAGGCTTGTACAGGATAGTTTAGCATGGAGAGCTGCATCAAACCAGTCTTTGGACTGAAGAGCACAACAACGACAACAACATCATGAAGAGTCTGAAAATGGCTCTGAGCACAATGGGACTTAACATCTATGGTCATCAGTCCCCTAGAACTTAGAACTACTTACACCTAACTAACCTAAGGACATCACACAACACCCAGTCATCACGAGGCCATGAAGAGTCTATCAGAGAGCCTAGCATCATACACGTTGAAGTTGTTCACTGTAAGGGCGCGAGAAAACTGACCGCTCTTTTAATTCTAATCCTCTGGTAAACGACCGGTCTCTAAGAGACAAAAAAGAACGCTCGACGTTTGTGTGACGACTGTCGGAAAGTACTGCCTCGTACAGCGAGCGCTAGGCGAGAAAACAGGCGGCGAGGAAACGCAGACAGGGAAATCCGTGTGGCGGTGGGCGTCTATAAACAGGGGGCTTTTATTTTTTCTATCTGGCGCACCTATCGGCGCCTGGTGGCCTACCTACGCCGCGGCCCTTTGCCTGCCTGCCTGCCTGCGTTCCGGTCCCTCGCAAAGGGCCAAGGAGGCCGCAGCAGAGAGCCCGCGGGCCCTGCTGTTTAATTCATCAATCCGTCTCTGACGGCCAGAAAAACACGCCCGCGGCGGCCGCAGCAGCCACGCTAAAACGCCCCTTCGATTGGAGCGCTGGCACAGACTCCCGCCAGACAACCAGCGGCAACTCTCCCTCCCTATCCCTCCTGTGAGCAACCGCACCGAAAAAAAAAAAGAGTAGGGGAAAAAAAAGACGAGCGCGGAACGTGCTGCCGATCACTGCTGCAGCAAACGCTCATCATTAGCACTCGTGAATGGGCGTAAAAGAAAGAAAAACAACGGAGGGGCCAGAATAAAGACAGACTAGGCAGGTAGGTAACTGAGCCTGGACGGTTAGGGAGACAGAGAGGAATTAACTGAGGTGCTTTGGTGCTTGCAAATTGGGGCTCCCCCTCCTCTCTCTCTCTCTCTCTCTCTCTCTCTCTCTCTCTCTCTCTCTCCATAGCGAGCACGATTTCCCACACCGCGTCCGTTGCTGTCGCCCTCCGTCCAGCCAGCACCACTTCTGACTCATTCGTAATTTGAATAAACAAAGCGGCGTCACAATTGACAGCGAAGCAATGCGCTTGTTGTTCGGCCGGCATTCGATACTCTTTCCGCAGTCGGTCAAAGCCGGCTGAAATCTTCGAATTACGAGGGGACAGCTGTATAAATGGCCAGTCGATGCACAACGCTGGTGCCGTCGTAAGCGATGAGGCGCTTCCGTGGTTGACTTTATACTCTTTTCCGCTTCTAATCTTTGTAATACAGTGTCCATTCAGACAGTTAACAATATCAGACCCAGCTGCTTTTGCTTTTAAGCGCAGATGATTAATACGAGGGGAGATAAAAGAGTAATGCCTCATGCGTCATAAAAAAAAATTAATAATCGACGTGTAACAGCGGAATTAGTACAGATCATAACCTGAACTGCCCGCTACACAGCACTACATCTACATACATACTCCGCAACACATTGTATTGCGCGTGTTGGAGGGAACCCTGTACCAATCGTTTCCTTTCCTGTTCCACTCACCGACAGAGCGAGGGAAAAAGACTGTCAATATCCCTCCGTATGAGCGCTAATTTGGTGTATCTTATCTTCGTAGTTCTCAAGTGAAATGTATGTTGGCGGCAGTAGGATCGTTCTTGTAGCCAGCTTCAAATGGCGGTCTTCTAAATTTTCTCAATAGTGTTCTTCGAAAAGAATGTCGTCTTCCTTCCAGACATTCCCATTTGAGATCCCGAAGCATCTCCGCATACTTGCGTGTTGTTCGAACCCACAGGTAAGGAATCTAGCAACCCGCTTATATATTGCTTCCGTGTCTTCTCTTTAATACGATGTGATGCGGATCGCAAACAGTCGAGAACAGGTGGCACTAGCGTCCTACACAATGCGATCAAAAGTATTCGGACACCTGGCTGAAAATGACTTACGAGTTCGTGGCGCCCTCCATCGTTAATGCTGGAATTTAGTATGGTGTTGGCCCAACATTAGTCTTCATGACAGCTTCCACTCTCGCAGGCATATGTTCAATCAGGTGGCGGAAGTTTTCTTGGGGAATGGCAGCCCATTCTTCACGGAGTGCTGCACCGAGGAGAGGTACCGATGTCGGTCGGTGAGGCCTGGCACGAGGTCGGCGTTCCAAAACATCCCAAAGGTGTTCTATAGGATTCAGGTCAGGACTCTGTGCAGGCCAGTCCACTACAGGGGTGTTATTGTTGTGCAGCCACTCTGCCACAGGCCGTGCATTATAATCGGGTGCCCGATCGTGTTGAAAGACGAAATCGCCATCCCCGAATTGCTTTTCAGCAGTGAGAAGCAAGAAGGTGCTTAATACATCAATATACGCCTGTGCGGTGATAGTGCCACGCGAAACAACATGGGGTGCAAGCCCCCTCCATGAAAAACACAACCACACCATAACACCACCGCCTCCGAATTTTACTGTTGGCGCTACACACGCTAGCAGATGACGTTCATCGGGCATTCGCCATACCCGCACCCTGCCATCGGATCGCCACATTGTACACCGTGATTCGTCACTCCACACGTTTTTCCACTGTTCAGTCATCCAATTTTTACGCTCCTTACACAAAGCAAGGCGTCGTTTGGCAATTAACGGCGTGATGTGTGGCTTATGAGCAGCCGCTCGACCATGAAATCCAAGTTTTCTCACCTCCAGCCTAGTTGTCATAGTATTTGCGGTGGATCCTCATGCTGTTTGGAATTCCTGTGTGATGGCCTGGATAGATGTTTGCTTATTACACATCACGACCCTTTTCAACTGTCGGCGGTCTGTCAGTTAACAGACGAGGTCGGCCTGTACGCTTTTGACCCGTACGTGTCCCTTCACGTCTCCAATTCACTATCATATCGGAAATAGTAGACCTAGGGATGTTTAGGAGTGTGGAAATCTCGCTTACAGACGTATGACACAAGTGACACCCAATCACCTGACCACGTTCGAAGTCAGTTGAGTTCGGCGGAGCGCCCCATTCTGTTCTCTCACCATGTCTAATGACTACTGAGGTCGCTGATATCGAGTAGCTAGCAGTAGGTGGCAGCACAATGCACGTAATATGAAAAACATATGTTTTTGGGGGTGTCCGGATACTTTTGAACACCTAGTGTATTGCGATCTGCTTTACAGATGTACCACACTTTCGTAAAATTCTCCAAGTAAACCGAAGTAGACCATTCGCCTTCCGTACCACAATCCTCGAATGCTCTTTCCATTTCATATCGCTTAGCAATGTTAGGCACAGATATTTAAAAGACCTGACTTGTGTCACGCAGAACACTACTAATGCTATATCCCATCGTTACGAGTTTGTTTTTCCTACTCATCCTCACTGACTGACATTTTTGTACATTAAGAGCCACATGCATGCATTATACCAACTAGAAATTTTGTCTGACATCTTGAATCATCCTACTATTTCTTATGGAGCTGGTCGTCTTCTAGTAAAAAAATGTGGATGCAAAGTTGCCTTTACTACTAACAATAACTTGTACATAAATGTTATTCACAATCTCAAGTCCACAGTTGCTCTTAAACGCAGTTCAGGAATTTATAAAAACACTTGTGATACGTGTCCTGTTTATTATATAAGATAAACTGGAAGATCTTTCTATGTCAGGTATAAGATACATTTATTCGAAAAAAAAAGAGGCATTAATGTACATAATTCCATGTTTGCTGATCAGCTGTCACAAACCGAAAATTGTTGAAGAAATTCATTTTACATAGGGAAAAGAAATGTTACATTCTCGACGTGCTCGAAGAGCTCTAGATTTTTAAGCACATTTCGAAGAACGATGGCCTCATCCTCAACGAACAGTCACAATTAGCTAATAAAAATTTTTTCAGTGTCTTTAATCCACTACTCGTGAGTTTTTGATTCCTGTATTTTTTACTATGTTTTCTTGCCTGTAGTTTCGACACCTCTTTTTTTCACATCTCATATAGATGTGTACTACTAAAGTTTCCTTCATGCAGATGCGTTTGGACCGTGCAGCTGTTTGTGCAAATATTCTTCAATGCTCTGCACTTTATGTAATGGGCATTTCATTAAAGCCTAATAGATGGCTCTCAGCTGTACTTCATTTGTATTTTCAAAAATACGTTACGCTCTCACCCATTGAATTTTGTTTTTATAATTAACAATTGTTTAATTAAATTATTTGTAATGTAATGTCTAAAGTGGGCACACGTCACTCTCCGCGAACGATAAACAGCGCAACTTCGTGGCAGCAATGTAAGCCACGGGCCGCTCAGCCTGAGGTTCCTTGCAGAATGTACGTACCAACGGCTGGAACGTTTTTAATTTTTGACTTCAGCATGTCTGCTCTAAACTTTGACTACTGCCTTCCCGCAAAATAACTTTACGTAAGTAACCTTTCTATGTTATAACATTTTTTCATCTTGGTTAATGTTCTGTCGAACTCATTTTTCTATGCATTATTTTATAAGACTTTTAAATGTTCATTCTGATGACATCCTTAGAGGTGTCGAAACCTAGGTAGTAAACGTACTGAACAATTATTTGCAACCGGTTGGCTGTGTTGTTTCTCCATTGAAACTTATGCACGGTTGCTGCAAGACAGAAATGTTCAAAACTGTAAACTTTCGGTAGAGCATACAGCCCGATGAAGCCAGCAGACTGTTTCATTACAGGCCTGTGCAGATCATCAATACATACTTGTACTAACTGGTAGTAAGTGAAAGTACAGCCTAGTCACATATGTCACTAAAGCATAATTACATACATTTCTCTTACAAGTAATCTCACATCAACAAGGTTAGTACAACAGACACATCTTCATGGGTTATAGACAGTTTAATCGTTGTTGTTGTTGTGGTCTTCAGTCCTGAGGCTGGTTTGATGCAGCTCTCCATGCTACCCTATCCTGTGCAAGCTTCTTCATCTCCCAGTACCTACTGCAGCCTACATCCTTCTGAATCTGCTTAGTGTATTCATCTCTTGGTCTCCCTCTACGATTTTTACCCTCCACGCTGCCCTCCAATACTAAATTGGTGATCCCTCGATGCCTCAGAACATGTCCTACCAACTGATCCCTTCTTCTAGTCAAGTTGTGTCACAAACTCCTCTTCTCCCCTATTCTATTCAATACCTCCTCATTAGTTATGTGATCTACCCATCTAATCTTCAGCATTCTTCTGTAGCACCACATTTCGAAAGCTTCTATTCTCTTCTTGTCGAAACTATTTAGCGTCCATGTTTCACTTCCATACATGGCTACACTCCATACAAATAATTTCAGAAACGACTTCCTGACACTTAAATCAATACTCGATGTTAACAAATTTCTCTTGTTCAGAAACGCTTTCCTTGTCATTGCCAGTCTACATATTATATCCTCTCTACTTCGACCATCATCAGTTGTTTTGCTCCCCAAATAGCAAAACTCCTTTACTACTTTAAGTGTCTCATTTCCTAATCTAATTCCCTCAGCATCACCCGACTTAATTCGACTACATTCCATTATCTTCGCTTTGCTTTTGTTGATGTTCATCTTATATCCTCCTTTCAAGACAATGTCCATTCCGTTCAACCGCTATTCCAAGTCCTTTGCTGTCTCTGACAGAATTACAATGTCATCGGCGAACCTCAACGTTTTTATTTCTTCTCCATGGATTTTAATACCTACTCCTAACTTTTCTTTTGTTTCCTTTACTGCTTGCTCAATATACAGATTGAATAACATCGGGGAGAGGCTACAACCCTGTCTCACTCCCTTCCCTCTCATGCCCCTCGGCTCTTATAACTGCCATCTGATTTCTGTACAAATTGTAAATAGCCTTTCGCTCCCTGTATTTTACCCCTGCCACCTTCAGAATTTGAAAGAAAGTATTCCAGTCACCATCGTCAAAAGCTTTCTCTAAGTCTACAAATGCTAGAAACGTAGGTTTGCCTTTCCTTAATCTAGCTGCTAAGATAAGTCGTAGGGTCAGTATTGCCTCACGTGTTCCAACATTTCTACGGAATCCAAACTGATCTTCCCCGAGGTCGGCTTCTACCAGTTTTTCCATTCGTCTGTAAAGAATTCGCGTTAGTATTTTGCAGCCGTGACTTATTAAACTGATAGTTCGGTAATTTTTGCATCTGTTAACACCTGCTTTCTTTGGGTTTGGAATTATTTTATTCTTCTTGATGTCTGAGGGTATTTCGCCTGTCTCATACATCTTGCTCACCAGATGGTAGAGTTTGTCAGGACTGGCTCTCCCAAGGCCGTCAGTAGTTCTAATGGAATGTTGTCTACTCACTAAAGCATAATTACATACATTTCTCTTACATGTAATCTCACACCAACAAGGTTAGTACAGCAGACACATCTGCATGGGTTATAGACAGTTTAATCGTAACAGGCCGTTAAGAAAAACAACATACTTTATTCATTATAGTTCCAATCTCACGTCCACCTTACGTGAGATACGCTGCTAGCTTAAGCTCACGAGCTTTTAACGCCATGCGAAGCGACGTACGTAACTATGAACGACAATTTATGTTTAGCAGAAGCGTTGCTACTGAGGCTTACCTCGGGCGGGGTAAACGTGAAGTCGACGGCGGTGTCTCCCAGGGCGGCGAGGAACGGCAGCGAAGAGGCGGGCATCCGGCCCACGACCCACACGTTGTGCAGGGCCGGCTCTCCTTCCAGCGTGTCGTAGACCCTAAAACCACGTGCGAGCAAAATCTGTGATTCAACGACTGTCCGCCGACAAGGTAATACGCATGGAGGTAAGAATAAGGGGAGATGACTCTACGTATCCCAGCAGTACTACGTTTTGAAGCCATGGGGGCGTGGCTCGCTGCCATGACACTCTGACCAAAACATTGCCAGTGTGCTATAACGCTGTGTGTATTAAAGTCGCTAATTGCACCATATACGCATGTAACATCATCAAATTGGTTGTTTCAAAGTTTTTGTTTAAAATAAAATTTTGTAAAGGCGAAATTCCGCGTTTCTTCTGATTAAAAATAGTTTTTAATGTAATATTACGAATAGTATATGGCGGTCTTCAATGTAATCGATACAATTTTGTTAATTCAGTAATAAACGTGTATCACAATCTCGGGCTCTTTCTTTACTTATTCTTCCGATCATCTGATACAACCATCTGATTGGACGAAGCAATGCCAGCTTTACGAAAAGTGACGACGTTTTTTCCGATTTTCGTGACATACAAACCAAAACTTTTCAGTTGTTTGAGTTCAGAATGATGTATTGGAACACTGTTATACTGCCTTGGCTAACAGACATGTCATGTAGGTGCTGCTGGCGCAGTTGATTTGTTAGTTACTAAAAAAAAGTGCCCTAGTCTCATACTAGAGCTGCTGAATACCACTTAAGAGAAGAAATGTGGGTATGTGTTGAAGTGTGTATGAACTGTATGGCAAAGAGTTTTGTTTTCTTCCTCAGGGTCAATGTTATCCAAACTGAAAGTACCTTTTTTGTGTATAACAAACATCTAATTTATATTTCTTGGGATTCTCCGCAGTTCTATTCCACTTGATAACAGAATAAAGTTGTGCACAATGTGACAGGTTGTTGACTAAACATTAACTCACACTGAGTTATTTTATCAGACTTATTTATCTGCTGCTTCATTGTTTAAATAATTAACAACAAAGACAGATCATTTGGTTACCCCTTCAGATATGTGTGGTGGTCAGAACCGCAATCAGTCTGTTACACATTAGTAAATAGCTGCTACAATAGTTGTAAAATCACACTTAGCGAGACAACTTACACATGAAATGTTATTCCCTTCGATTTCGCATCACAATCAGAACGATTCGTACACCCGAACACAACACAAGTCACCATAATAGCGCAAAAATCCTTCCAAAAGCGAGCGACAAGCCTATGCACACAAGCTTACAGCAGCAATGTTTTGGTCGGATTGAGATCGCCACCCTCAGCTTCACATAGCTTCGCAGCTGTGACGTCACGGCGTCTCCCTCTATTCTTACTTCCATGGTAATACGTTCCACTCTCTCTGAGGGAATCTAATGCTCTCACTAACCGTACTCCAGCGAAGCTCTCCTGCTAGCAGGTAACGCTTTTAATTTTCTCACCTGATAGTTCACGCTGTGCTTTTATACGGCCCAGTCGCATTAATGTGATTACCTGCCAGATGCCTAAATAACCACATTTAGCGTCGCGCACGTGCAGTAAGAGAGTCAGTGATGTTCTGGAAGGTACCTACACGGATTTGGAGCCACGCCGACAGCAGCGCAGTGTGGTCTCACAGATTCTCGACTGGGTTTAAATCCGGTGAGGTTGCGGCCAGGGGTAATCTCATCCTGGTGCTATTGGAACCACGCACGTACACTGCGAGCTGAGCGACACGTTGCATTGTCCTGCTGGTAGATGCCATAGTTCGGCGAAAAAACAAACCCCATGCAGAAGTGGACATAGTCCTCAAGGATAGATAAGTACTTGTGTTGACCTTTTATGCGTACCAGAATGACGAGATCACCCAGGGAATGCCACGAAAACATTCCCATACCAGAAAGCACCGACGATTGTTGCGATCCCTACGGACGTGGCACCGGAGGGGGAGGGCGGCAACTGGAGTACTTTTTCAGAGTGTTCACTTCATACTGCGACTTGGAAGAGCAGTTGAACGGAATGGACAGTGTTTTGAAGGGAGGATATAAGATGAACATCAACAAAAGCGAATCGAGGATAATGGAATGTAGTCGAATTAAATCGGGTGATGCTGAGGGAATTAGATTAGGAAATGAGACGCTTAAAGTAGTAAATGGGTTTTGCTATTTGGGGAGCAAAATAACTGATGGTGGTCGAAGTAGAGAGGATATAAAATGTAGACTGGCAGTGGCAAGGAAAGCGTTTCTGAACAAGAGAAATTTGTTAACATCGAGTATTGATTTAAGTGTCAGGAAGTCGTTTCTGAAAGTATTTGTATGGAGTGAAGCTATGTATGGATGTGAAACATGGACGATAAATAGTTTCGACAAGAAGAGAATAGAAGCTTTCGAAATGTGGTGCTACAGAAGAATGCTGAAGGTTAGATGGGTAGATCACATAACTAATGAGGAGGTACTGAATAGGACTGGGGAGAAGTTTGTGGCACAACTTGACTAGAAGAAGGGATCGGTTGGTAGGACATGTTGTGAGGCATCAAGGGATCACCCATTTAGTATTGGAGGGCGGCGTGGAGGGTAAAAATCGTAGAGGGAGACCAAGAGATGAATACACTAAGCAGATTCAGAAGGATGTAGGCTGCAGTAGGTACTGGGAGATGAAGCAGTTTGCACAGGATAGATTAGCATGGAGAGCTGCATCAAACCAGTCTCAGGACTGAAGACCACAACAACAACAACAACACTTCATACTGCTTCTTAAAATTTTGTAAGTAGGCTTCTGCGGGTTAACTGCGTCTGCCGATCTAGGTTCTCCAGTATCTCTGCGACGCTCTCGCGTGTGTCAAACAAATCTGAGACTATTCGTTTCGTCCTCCTTTGTATACGTCCAATGTATCCTGTTAGTCCCCTTCGGTGCGCGTTCAATACACTTGAACAATCTTCTGAAATTGGACGCACGTTTTGTGAGCGGACTGCTTTCTAGACTGACTACATTTTCGCAGTATCCTGCCAATCAACCTACGTCTGACACCTGCTTTAGCTACGGTTGAGCCTATGCTGTCATTCCATTTCGTATACATACAAACTATTACACTCAGGATTCTAACTGTGCATCACTGTTAGCGTACTCAGAGGAATTTATATTTTTTTCCCTTTTGAAAAATGCACAATATAACATTTCTGAACGTTTAACGCACGTTGCGAATCTCTGCACCACTCAGAAAAGAGATGCACAAATATTCAATCACGTGATGAGAAGTATTCAGACAATACTTCAACAGAGAAAACTGTTTCAAATGCGAAAAGGCTGACGTTATTAATACTGTCTGGCAGGTCGTTGGTACACGAGGGTTCAAATGAAAAGGCGCGGAAAGCCTTAACAACCAAACCGGTTGAAATTTGAATATGCCGCTTTGGGATAATGTAGTGATGTATGCATGCAGTGGAAGCAAGCGTCGTCACCTCCCTCTAAAAAATTCAAATCTGTCGCCTCAACAGCTTTTTTCGAAGTCCGATACTCGTCGAATTACTCGAACAAAAAACACACTAACGGTGAAGTGTACTGTGAGACACACTGTAGCTTGCTCAAGTCCATCAAGGGTAAACGACAGCCAGGGCTGTTCACGGAGAGAGTGGTTGTGATCAGAGTCTCCAACGTAACACAAAGTGTAACGGTCAAGTTCAAGTTCGGGCAGCTCGAACGTCCGCTCTACAGCCCGGAAATGTCGCCTGCGACTCACATGTGTTTGGTTCACTAAAAGAAAGAAAAAAGATCTCAAAGGGAATAGCTTCAACTCTGACGAGGAACTGAAGGACAGTGGAGAATTAGTTCCAGGGATTCGGAAACAGGGAATCCTTCGGCTGGTGAAACAGTGGAATAGCCGTGCTGAGGCCTCTAGGGATTACTTTCCAATGAAGATTTCAAACATATCCACATTATTGCTTCGTACCTTTTCCTTTGAACATTCCTCGTAGGGACTGAACAGCAAGTATCCCAAGACACTTTCCCAGGGCGCGCCTGAGGTTACATCTACCGCTGTCGATGTAACACTATCTGTCCTCCTTACTAAAAAAAACCTCAATCCGGTCGCAAATCTCGCCTGATACCTCATACAATCTTACTTTCGATACCAAGTGTATGTACGGTAATGAGTGAAGTGTTTTTCGGAAGTTCGGAAATACTGCGACCACCTGACTGGCTTCATCAATGGCTTTCAGGATATCACGTGAGAAAAGCGCGACTTGGGTTTCACATATCGATGTTTTAGAAATCGATGCTGGTTGGCATGAGACCGTTCCATTCGAGATACTTCATTATGTTTGTTATCAATTATGCGATAACGGTACAAAGTAGCCTAGTAAAATTTCTCAGATACACCAAACGACATAGTTCTGTAACCAGATAGCGAACTTTTGGAAGCTGTCGTCGTCTCCGTGCCCACATGTCATACAGTAAAGACTCCCACCCCCGTCCTCGTTTTCTTTTTCCACCATATCGCAGTAAACGTTATTGTCGTGTACGGCCTCAGTTCTGTTGGTTCCATGCTTTGACCATATTTCTTCTCTCTCTTTCTGTTACACACACACACACACACACACACACACACACAGACACAGAGAGAGAGAGAGAGAGAGAGAGAGAGAGAGAGAGAGAGCTACGAGGTGTGTGAAAAAAGTAATGAGACTTGTTTTTTATCTACCGAAGTTTTCATTTTCCAAACAACAATACTGTCCCCTTCAAAGTAGTCCGCTTCCGCAGCTATACATCGGCGGAGTCGTCGTTCCTAGTTTTGGTAACAGAGCTATTTGTGTTAAATGGTAGGGCCTATAACATGTCAGTCACATTCTTTTTAATGTTCTTCAGAATTCTAAAATGACGTCCTTTTAAGCCCTTTTTCAATTTCGGGAAAACAAAAAAGTCACAAGGACTCAGATCAGGTGAATAGGGGGGCTGTGGAAAAAGGGGAATGCCTTTTGAGGTCAAAAGGTCTGTGCTGGAAGTGGCTGTGTGACAAGGGGGGGTTATCATGATGCAGAATCTACACGTCTACAATTTCCGGTCTCACTCGATTCACCCTTTTCCTGAGCCTTTCAAGGGCATCTGGGTAAAACACTTGGTTGACCGTTTGTCTTGGACGAACAAATTAGGTCTGATCTCACAAAAGCACAGACACGTTTTCGTCGGTTTTTGAAGGCTTCCCTGAGCGAGGTTCATCTTCACCGTGTTCTCGGCCTTCGAAAAATTATTTCTTCCGGCGAAAAACTTGTGCTCTTGACAAGGAATGTTCCCCATAGGGTTGTTTCAACTTTTCAAAGGTGTCATACTAGTGGACTCGCCAAGTTTAACACAAAACTTGATGGGATACCGTTGCTCTAAATTCCGCTGTTCCATTTTCGTAACACACAACAAAAACACATCTTCGCTGAGGGCTCTCTGAAAAGTCAGGTGATGACTGTACGGAGCTGAAACTCGGACCGACCATGTAGAGGACACGATCACACCGGTCTACAGTAACAGAATAGCGCAGCCCTGCCGGGTCCGCCACAGTGTTGTCGGCCTGATTACTATTGTCCGAGACGGCTGGGCTAGCGGCGGGCGCCTTACCTGATGGTGTTGTTGGAGGCGAGCACGACGAGCAGCGAGTCCGCGTCGGAACCGGGGTGCCACTGCGCGGAGCGCACCTCCACGTGCTGGTTGCACAGCCAGTGCCGCTGGTCCACGCCGCGGCACCTGAAACACGTCGCACAGCTGGTCAGCCGATCCAAGGCGCGGTGAGGAGGCCGTGGGACCCCCTCGCAAAATACTGAAACAGCTTATGTCAAATTACTAAATTTCTCACCTAAGTTTAGGAGAATACAGTAACACGAAAACTAAGAATCTCGACAATGGCAAGGAACTCTACACAATCGAGTTCGGTTTCTAGTCGACGGGGATGGGCGTCAGGCAGCCTACTGCTGCTGCTGCTGGCAACGATACGGTTCCTGAGTCCACAGTCAGAACCGGCAAGGCACAGGAGCTCGAGTGAGCCACGACCAAAAGGGAAAGACCCCTCCCCTTCACCGCCTCCCCAATAACAGAAAAAGTTTTTTTAGAGGTTAACATGTAACAACAGTTTTGCAGAAACGAAATAAACAAATCCAGTGAAGAAAAGAAAACTACCGAATGTCTTGCATAAGGCGCAATTCCTCATCACGTAACACACGCAGGTTACCTGAACGTAGCAGAAAATGACTGAAGGAAACAGTATTTCCAACCATTTACAACTATCGCAAGGCCATAGTCTACAGACCTATATTCACAGTCGTACTGCAGAGCGACACTGAGAAACTGGTGAATGAGAGTTTCCATTTTAATTTGTGTACATTCTGATGATGTCAAACTTCTGAGAGATTGTTGCTATTGTAGTTCTTAAATCAATTCTATGACACTTCTCAAATGTACAGACGAATGCTTTTGAAATGCTGTAGGCCGTTTCTCTGAAATTAAAGTTCTTGGCAGTTACGCTAATGCGATACACTAACAAGGGGAGGCCACGTACTAGTCCGCCCCCGGTAGCTGAGTGGTCAGCGCGACAGACTGTCAATCCTAAGGGCCCGGGTTCGATTCCCGGCTGCTTCGGACATTTTCTCCGCTCAGGCACTGGGTGTTGTGTTGTCCAAATCATCATCATTTCCTCCCCATCGACGCGCAAGTCGCCGAAGTGGCGTCAAATCGAAAGACTTGCACCAGGCGAGCGGTCTACCCGACGGGAGGCCCTCGTCACACGACATTATTATTATTATAATACCGATTTACTTCCAACGTTGTACACCTTTAGTAGGCAATTAAAACAACATAATGCAGTAGGTACGGGGAGATGAAGAAGCTTGCACAGGATAGAGTAGCATGGAGAGCTGCATCAAACCAATCTCTGGACTGAAGACCACAACAACAACAATGTGGAAGTAGTAACGTGTACTCCACTGGCAATTCCGAAAAAATTGCAAGAGAAGTTTTACGCGTCTATGATGTAAACCATGTACCGCTGAAAAGGTGCAGACCGTAATAATTCCTTGTGGTCACGCGGTTAGCGTTCGCCCATGGGTCATGGACAAAGCGGCGGTTCGAATCCTGGTAGCACTTATTTTTTCCATCACTGGTCTCATTACTAGAATGACATTTGAGAGGTAATGTAATGAAACAAAACCCACCAACATTTTCATGAAGTTGTAGTGAATTCCATATGTTACTTGACTATTTACTATTGGTAATTACATTTTCAAAGACGAAGGACCGGCCTGGAAAGCCCAAGTGCAAACGCGATGTATAATGATGCGAATGACGTTATTCACAATCAGTAATACAGTACGTCACAGTGTGCCAGTGTAATGTAGAATTACTTGTGCTCTCCACATCACACGTTGAAGGATGTTATTTGTCATATAGACATGGAAAACATAAATTTAACTTTCATGCAAATATACGTGTTTTTTACATTATAGTACTTTTCAACTGTCAACGAGGCCAGTGATGAAAAAAATATAGATTAAAAAATAAGTGTTTGCGGATTCGAACCATTACATCGTCCACGACAGTCTTGCCACGCGCCAACGCCAACCACGTGACCACAAGGGATTCTTACGGCCTGCATCTTTCCACGGGTACATGATTTACATAACAGACGCGTAGAACTTCTCTTGCGATTCTCTGGAAATTGGCGGAGTAGTGCACATAACTACTTTCAAATCATGTTGTTTTACTGGCCTATTAAATATGCACAAAGTTTGAAGCAAATCGGCGATCCCAACGTCGTGGCCTCCCCCTCTGTAAGCACTGATGTGGACAAATTATTATTATTGCTACTTCTATCATAGGCATGCGAGGCCAGTTAAAATTGGGGGTGGCCGGAGCGACTGTCCCCCGTACTGCCGTAGGGATCGACGAGTATTCGGAGCAGAGGATGGGGGCACTCATCTCACTGGAGCACAGCTAGTTAGCGGGCCCGATTAACTGCCGAGTAAATCGGAGCTTCTAACTAGAGTGCTGCCCAGTCCCCCTTCCGCCTCCACGCAGCTGCATCTAAGTAACCTATTTAACTACTGGCTTAAAATTATACAGATCACGTCGTTTCAAGGAGAATGGGATGATATTTACAAACACTTGTCGGCAGAAAACGTTATGTTGTGTATCTTGCGCACAATTAACAAGCCTCGTTGTGTATTTAACAAGAGGTACCTAACTGTTACTACCAAAATCTACTTACAAATGCTTAACGAGTGTATCTGTGAGTTAAGGCAAATGTAATACATTAATATGATCAAAAACATCACGTTAAGACAG
Organism: Schistocerca serialis cubense; assembly: GCF_023864345.2. Classification (NCBI taxonomy): domain Eukaryota; kingdom Metazoa; phylum Arthropoda; class Insecta; order Orthoptera; family Acrididae; genus Schistocerca; species Schistocerca serialis. Next base: position 70,873,784 of record NC_064646.1, read on the forward strand.
GTGCAGTAAAGTTGTGGGATACCGTTTGTTGGCTGGGCGGTTCACAGCGATACTTCAGTCGTCGAAAAGCAAGAAAGTTTTCTTCACTTGAGCCCACTGGAAACTTTCCTTGGCGAGTGTAACTGTAGCTTCTTAATGTAACTGTTTTCAGTGTAACTGACTGCGATAAGTAATTGTTGAGCGAACTGTCTTGTCTCTTCTTCTTGATTAGAGTGGAGGCGAGAAGACGACAACAGCCACCACACAGTCCAATCCTAACGTAAAAGTGCCAGGAAGCAGCCATTACCGACTGTCGCATCGTAATCTACAGTGACTTCCGAGATGACTGCCTGGAACACTACGGAGAAGTTTGGAATTCAAGTAAGATTCTGGTGGAAAATCAAAAACTGTGCTCCATATCGCCTACCGCCCATAGTTAACGTTATTCTTGTAACGAAATTTCGTCACTGGGAAGGATACTCACCACTTTCCATGCCGAGCGGCATCGAGTTCAGCGACCGCGGACTCAATAAGGATCACTTTTTAAATAGGAAGATTACTGATATTGATATTTTTTCACGCGAAAGAATTTTGAAAGTGTCTCAGCCTAGAACACTTTCCCGGCCAAGTCCGCCTCGGTAGCTGCAGTGCGGCAGATTGCTAACCGAAAGGGCCCTGTTCGAGTCCCAAACCGATAGAGAATGCCGTTGGTCCATATGCGAGGACTATCCATTAGCCTGGTAAATCTCTGCTTCACTTGCGTCACCGTCATAACAACATCTTCCACTCCAGTCTGTTCCGTGATTCACTTGTTTTCCTGTCTCTTCTACTAATTCCTATTGTGCATCTGTCTATAGCTCGCTGAACAACCCTCAGCTTTTGCAGTAAAGGTTGCGACTTTTTCTATACTTCAGGTCGTCAAAAAATCAAATTCTGAGTCCTCACTCAATGAAACCACAAATTCAACTTATAGATTATATCCATAACGTATAACGAATTAAACTGGCTGCAGTTCATTCGAGGATTTTGGTCCCAGAGTTCACTCATTTCGTAAATACAGTTCACAGTAACAACATGCATCGGCCATGTTCTCACACTGTTGCCAACCTACATTTGTGTTACATTCATAGGATTAAAAGTGAAGTAGGTCTACACGGCCTACCTAGTGTCGACATATTCTGAACTGCTTTTGCGCGCGTCTCAAGAATCTACTTATAGACATACCTCGCCTCACCAGTTTAAAGGGTGTGAAGTCACAAAGAAAGTATAAATATGTCCTCCACAGTATAATTAAACTGCCTGAAGGCTTGCGCTATTTACATTAGTATTAGCTTAAAAGAGTTTTTCTCTGATATATTAAATTAGTCGGAAAGTATATTAATATGCTAGCATTGCACTATTCTTTCCACAAGTAGTTGTACCATCGTAGCAAAATAAAATAAATTAATTTGTACAACATTTAAAATGACTGCGAATTTGTGAGTAAAGTGACTCATATTCGAGGAATTTTTGAGCTGATTCCAAAACTCATCTTAGATTTAGCAAGCCTGTAACATATTTGAATTTACTGAGGACTTAATATTATAATTAATATTTACTAATATTAATTCATCTGATGCGTTTGTGTTACAGCAGCATGTGTGACACATGTTCCAAACAAAGTGGCCTGACACGTTTACAAACTAAAACGTCCTTAGAAGAATGGGTGAGAAGAAATGCCTGTGGAAATCAGCTATCCAAAGAAGTGTGCAACGTATTGGACGTCTGAAGAGACATCAGGGACTCAGGTACATAGACCACATTATGAAAGAAGAATGGAGTTCCGCAGCGAACTTGACTGCTGCCGATCAGTCCCGGCACTGATCATCACGGAAGGGAAAAAGGCGCACCTGTGCAGTCAAAGGTAAGCTATGTTCATATTTTCACGTTTTTACCTGCCAAATATCAGCGGATTCAGGTGCCCTCGACAGACTAAACGAGGGGGTGCAGTGTCTGAGAGTCTTGTGAAGTATACAGGAAAGGTGGTTCAAATCCACGACCGACCATCCTGATTTAGAGAATTCGTGATTTCCATTGTATTTTCAGGCGAATGCCGAGACAGTTCCTTGACGAATTTCAACTATGAATTTCTTCGTCAACCTTGTCCAAGGGATTAAGGGTTCTTGTCAGCAACGAGCCCGATGTTTAAAGAGGCAATAAACCGTAATCTTGTTTCTTTCTCTGCTTATCGCTGAGACACACCACTGCCTGCGCTTCGACAACAGTTTAAGAGGCAATGCGCTACAGCGAGTACTTAGGCACTAGAGAGGTCCAGAGGGTATCGGCTGAGAACTGCAGCTCGACGGGTGTAAATAGCGACCGGTCGTGAATCCCACGGAACGGTCTCGAACTGCCGGAGCCCCCACCGGCAGTAGCGGACCGGATTAAAAACCAAACTCTGCAGGGTCCCCCTCGGGCCGGCGGCCGATCTCGGTCGAAATGCGATACACTTGGCGCCCTAATTCTTTCCCGGTGCGCAATTAACGTGCCACCGAATAAGAAATACAGCTACGGCGTTTTATTGCCCAAGGTAGCGAGTGTACGTTTACCGTCACGGGCAGTCAAGTATTCGGCGCATTTTATTTTCAAGATTAGCCCGGCGCGCTCCGCCGCTATCCCGAGAGCAACTGTATATCCTCGGCAATAAAACGAGCCACTGCACCATAAATCGAGGTTTCCCCTCGGTCGGCTGCCGCGCCGGCCAGACTCGAATCCCAATCCAATTTCCGCTAAATACCGCAATAACCAAATATAAAATCAATTCGCCGAACGCTCTCCTGTTCTTTTTTTTCGCCACCCCTTTCCTCGTCCCGCCTAACCCCTTGTGTGTGTGTGTGTGTGTGTGTGTGTGTGTGTGTGTGTGTGCGCGCTGAGCCGACCGACTTCTCTTGCGGACTCAGACCGCACAATACCGCGGTGTTCTCCTCCTTTTCTGCGACCTCCCCTCTCCCCGCCTGCCGCAGTCCGTCCAACCCCTGGAGAATTCGCCGGCAGAAACACACGCGAGTGGAGCCGCAAAAATCCGAATAAAAATCGCGCAGACTCGGGGATGGGGCGCCTGCCTGTACGGGAAGGGGGGAAGAGAGGGTTTGGGAGGGGGGGGGGGCGGTGTAGCTGTGGCCGACCGTAGCTTAATCCTTGATCCCCGAACGAACGCTTCCTCGGGGCGAGCGAGGACGTCGGACGGGGAGCAGGGTGGGGGTGGGGTGGCAGCGGAAAAAAAGGGAAAGACCGACCGAGGGTGGAGGAACGGCAGCGGCGGCCCTTTAGCCGGTAGCGGCTATAAAAATTGAAATGGTCTCCGGCGCTGGGTCCGGGCCGTGAAATACGTCTCGGGCGAACGCTGGCCGCAGCAAAGCTACATTAGTAGGCATTCCGCGCAGCCGGCCCGGGCTCTCAATCCGGGAGAGGAAGAATATTTAACTGCGCGGGATCCGGGGCGATTGGACGCGGCCTACTGCACGCCGCGTTTGTTTCGTGACGCCTGGCTACAATCACTGTCCAGTCCGTTCGTGTGCGGCAAGTTCTGCGGCAATTCAGTTGGCATCCGTCTGATTTCCCCCTACGATCAATAACGGTACACAGCGTGTACACGATAAGCGTTTACAATACACCACAGTGAACTAGCTTCAAATGGTTCAAATGGCTCTGAGCACTATGGGACTCAACTGCTGTGGTCATAAGTCCCCTAGAACTTAGAACTACTTAAACCTAACTAACCTAAGGACATCACACACATCCATGCCCGAGGCAGGATTCGAACCTGCGACCGTAGCGGTCGTGCGGTTCCAGACTGTAGCGCCTTTAACCGCTCGGCCACTCCGGCCGGCTACAGTGAACTAGGGCAGGTCGAGAACAACAATTTGATACATAACATTTGTGGTCTGTAAATCCGCGAAACTAGACTGAAATTTTCAGTCTGCAGCGGAGTGTGCGCTGATATGAAACTGTGTGCCGGACCGAGATTCGAATTCGGGACCTTTGGTTTTCGCGGGCAAGTGCTCTACCGACTGAGCTACACAAGCACGACTAACGACCCGTCATCACTCCTTTACTTCTGCCGGTACCTCATCATCTCCTACCTTCCAAACTTCACAGAGCCTCTCCTGCGAAACTTGCAAGACTGTACAGCACCTGCCCACGAAACGCAAAGGCTCAGAGTTCGAGTCTCGGTTCGGCACACAGTTTTGATCTTCCAGGATGTTTAAACGTCAAGCTGCCCTACAAATGACGCCAAAGCTATGTCGCTTGCTCGCGAAATTTTGAAAACCCTCCCGACTTTTAAGTGGTCCTCACGCGCTCAGTATTTATTGCACAGTAATATTGTGTCAATATAATGAACGGAAGTGCGAGACCAAGAACGGCACAATATTATTGAGCATATGTATTGCGACTGAGTTGTTTGCCTTGCAGAACACAGCTAAAATATTGTACAGAACGGGCTCAGAAAGTCTGAGAAGCTTCCAGTAAACATTTAAATGGACCAGCGGGTTAATCAATGCTAAATAAGATTCGTAAACTAAAACAAATTGCAAATTAAACGAATGAACTGTGCGATTTATAGTGTACATGTACTGTTTTCTGCGTATTTTCCTACTGTAAAAATTATCGCAAACTAAATGAAACAATTATTTACTGATTACTGATTGAGAGCTTACCTGATAATATGTCCGTGGCGTCACAAATGTAGTAAGAAATAAAAAACATGTATGCTCACTGTCACGACACCATGATCTTCAGATTTCTGTTGCTATTGTGCGCAACGAGATATTAAGGGTGGCTACTCCAACTTGGAAAAGAAAAAGAAGTCCCTGAGAATTCCAGCCGTATGTAGGAAGATGGTATCAAGAACCTCCTGATAAATTAATGGTAAACGGGGAGGTGATTGGGGGGAGTGCATATCACAATAATGACTTTTCTTTCTTTCCTCTCAGCTGAGATATACTAGCCACAAGCAATAGTTTACTCGTAGTTTTTAAACATAGTTAATTTGTATGGAATAATATTCACACAATTAAGAGACTTTGGAACATTTAATATTTTAAAACTTGTGGTTTATAAAGCTCAAAATTTCAGTGCTAAGTTAAAAACACAGAATTCCCTCAGGTTTTACAAAAATCCTGAAATTCCCTGAGATTTACCGTATTTTTCCAGTTAAAATGTACTTCCCAGAGAATTTCAGGTTTTCCAGAAGAATCGCCGTCACGTATTTGGTGTTTCCTAAACAGCTGGGAATTTCATTTCTCACAGTACCGCATGGTGCTTTCATAAACGTCCTATAGCATACGCCCTGATCTTTCGACATTTATTTTTTTAATTCCTTTGCAGAAACACGTTTGGAGCAAATTGGATTTGTCTCGATCTCGGCAAGTACTGTTGTTTATTGCGCAGTACTACCCCTAAAAGGGAAAAAAAAAATTTCGTAATATCTTGTGCGGGCTTCTAGGTTTTTAAAGATTCGCATCCTCCCTTAATGTATTGCGCAATCCGTCCATACCGCTCTCAGACGGTCAATATTATTGCCCAATAAATATTGAGCGGAACAGGACGCCTTTACGCCACCGGCCTCAACCTTCTGAAGCTCATTTCTTTTTATCGTTAGCACCGTCTTTGAATATTCAACACACGTTGTTCTTCCGCTTACAAATCGTAAAAATTGACGTTTGTGTGAACTTCACTTCAAAATTTTCTCAATTTTAACGGCGTGAAATTAACAATTAAATCGTTTTGTTTCTCTGGTCGTCTTACTGTGAGACTACTGTGTTTATATGCGTTAAGTTTAGACTGAATTGTAAATGTGATTAGTTTTTGCATAACGCCTACAAAAGTCTTTTTTTCTTTCATTAATCTCACGCCAAAGTTTAAATTACTATTGTTAACGACAAAGAAGAATAAAAAATTTGGTTGCCTAAGACGATGGCACAAGAGGGCGAGAGGCCATTCAAAATCTCAGCGCGTACGCACTGTAGGTTAGGTGGCTTTTGTAGGCCAATTTGAGGTTCTTTTCGAGCAAGTAAGGCCACAAAAATTTTCTACACCGTTTTGTTCGTTTCGACTTCCACTACACAATTCTGATACGTTACCATTTACGTCCAGTACGACACGATAACATGGTGCAAGGCTGTCACCTGGAAACACTGAACTGTAGGAGCCCATATGAAAGTGCAGCAGATGTGCTTCGGGTTGGTACGGCAAATGAGAGAACTTGCATTCGCAGAAGACTGAGCGACCATGCTGCTGCCACAGTCTATTTTCAAGAACCTAAATAAGATGTAATTCATTCACGAAAGAAGTTTCTACGAAGCAAATATACGACCAATTCCAGAGAGTTGTCCGTCAGTCTGTGACTTTTACCTGTGCGGACCAATAAAGATGTTCAATGAACGTCATTGGCAGACGGCCGGCCGTGTGGCATAGCGGTTGTAGGCGCTTCAGTCTGGAACCGCGCGGCCGCTACGGTCGCAGCAGGTTCGAATCCTGCCTCGAACATGGCTGTTTGTGCTGTCCTTAGGTTAGTTAGGTTTAAGTAGTTCTAAGTTCTAAGGGACTGATGTCCTCAGATGTTAAGTCTCACAGTGCTTAGATCCATTCGAACCATTTGGCAGACGCTACAAGGGAGGCGCTGTCCATCACGGAGAGTTTTACTGTCTGTATTCTGAGAGTGTGCGATCTAGGAAGAGTCGGGAACCACATTTCTTACTCCTACATACGTCTCGCAAAACCACGGTCACGACGGGAAAATCACACGAATTTGAGCACAAGTAGACTCTGCCATTCACGGTAAGGCGGCTTGCGGAGTATAGATGAAATCTCGCGTATGGATCATGGAAATAGAGATAGATTATGGCACGTGCAGAGAAAAGACAGTCATTTTTCCGCCACTCGATGCGGAAACGGAATAGAACAGAAAAAAATAACTAATACTGGCATGAGGAACAATCGGTATTACACTGTGCAGCGACTTTCGAATTATACTTGGTGTCTTTTCTCTGATATTTCGGCAGATATCTGCAGTTCACTTTTTGCAATGTGAAGCGGCAGTGAGCCCAAAAAAATACTCATCACGTCTTTCATGTGACGTCCAGTGTCGACGGAAAGCAATTTGTTTCCCGTTACAAACAAAATTATTTTTAAAGCGAAATTTTACGTAGCCACTAAACACAGCGGTCCAAAATTAGTCTCGTACGATATTCATTTTATCGGTATATAAGAACAAGGGTAACTAAACAGGAAGACTCGTGCGCACTCCAACAGCGACTTGCAGCGCTGCTGCACGGCGATAGCAGTCAGCACAGGCCAGGGCGATGCTGTCGCTGATGCAGTACCGGTTATTCTTCATATTTTACTGGAACTGTTAATACGAGGGGCGTGCAAAAATAAAAACTACTCACGTCACGTGTTTGGGGTAAACCTTTTTTGTTTATTTTTCGACGTAGTCTCATTTTAGACTTATACACTTCGTCCAACGCTGTTCTAATTTGTTGGTCCCCTCCAAATAATAGTAATTGTCCAAGTCTGAAAAATAGCTATTAGTTGCTGCAATCACTTCCTCGTTTGAATAAAATCTTTGTCCCGCCAGCCATTTCTTCAAATTGGGGAACAAATAGTAGTCAGAGGGAGCCACGTCTGGAGAATAGGGGAGATGTGAAACGAGTTGGAATCCTATTTCCATTAATTTTGCGACCACAACTGCTGAGGTGTGTGCTGGCGCATTGTCGTGATGGGAAAGGACTTTTTCGTGGTCCAATCCCCGGCGTTTTTCTTGTAACTCGGTTTTCAAACGGTCCAATAACGATGCATAATATGCACCTGTAATAGTTTTACCCTTTTCAAGATAGTATGAGGATTATCCCTTGCGAATCCCAGAAGACAGTCGCCATAACCATTTCCGGCCGAAGGAATGGTCTTCGCCTTTTTTAGTGCAGATTCTCCCTTGGTAGCCCATTGTTTAGAGTGTTGTTTTGTCTCAGGAGTACAGTAATGTATCCATGTTTCATCCACAGTGACGAAACGATGCTTAAAGTCCTGCGGATTCTTCCTAAACAGCTGCAAACCATCCTTGCAACACTTCACACGATTCGGTTTTTTGTCAAGCTTGAGCAATCGCTGAACCCATCTTGCGGATAGCTTTCTCATGCCCAAATGTTTATGCAAAATATTATGTACCCGTTCGTTCGAGATGCCCACAGTGCCCACATGGCCACTCCGAAAATTTTGAAACCACTTATGAACTGTTCTAATCGAAGGTGCAGAGTCACTGTAATGTTTAATCATCACACGAAATTCGCTTTCGTCCATTATTTGATAATCACTCGACTTCCTTGTTCGCATGGATGCCAAACACAAAGAAATAGACGAATATGGCTGAAACTTGGTGTGCGTTCTTTCCAAAGGTGCTACTAACTAAACATGACCTCGATAAACGCTGGCGGTGTCCTCTCTCGGACTTTGCAAGGACTTTTCAAACGCCCTTCGTACATACTGATAAAATTAACATCGCTCTAGACTAATTTGAGACGGGTCTATCGAATGGGCAAGTAAAATTACGCTTTGAAATCATTTTGCTTCTAGCGGGATACAAACCGTCGGTTTCCGTCGACACTGGACGTCGCAAGATACACACGATGAACGGTTTGTTTGGGCTGACTCCAGCTACATAAAGCAAAAACGAAACTGCACATTTCTGCCGTTACAGCTGGGCAAATGCGCCGTACGACTCTTAATAGGGACACCCTGTAAATGTGGACGCAGTCTTTGTACAATACGATACCACTGACTACATAATAATAACCAACAAATGCACAATAATATGTGTTCATACCTTCAACGCAGATACACGGCACCGTCGAGCTTTAAATCTTTTTTATCAATGATACGGCCGCATAACTACAGCAATAGTTGGGCGTAATGCTATCTTGTACACGAAACATGTACATAAGCACAAGGAAGCCAACAACTCTGGCATTACTCTAATAGAGAAATACCCTTAACTGAGGTGGCTGTAACATGTGATGGATTATCAGTGGCAAAACGGCGAAGAGGAAACAGTAGAGCAGAAACACCAGAACATGATTTATATATTTTTTAATTTTTTTTTTGGTCACTGGTTTGACGTGGCTCACTGTGAATTCCTCTCCTCTGCCAACCTCTTCATCTTCGAGTAGCACCTGTACCCACCGTCCTCAAATTATTTGTTGTGATCTCTACTGTCATATGAATCGGACAGAAATTGCTTGTTATAATTTTTATTCTGCAGCGATTTAGAGATTTATATGTTGAAGAGGAACATTAGGATTTGGCGTTCCGTCGACGACGCTGTCATTTGAGATGGAGCACAAACATGGATTAGAAGAAGATAAAAAAGCATTCCGTCTTGAGGCCACGAGTGGCCTACCGGGACCATCCGACCGCTGTCATCCTCAGTAAAGGATGCGGATAGGAGGGGCGTGGGGTCAGCACACCGCTCTCCCGATGGTTATGATGGTATTCTTGACCGAAGCCGCTACTATTCGGTCGAGTAGGGGTTAGGCAAAGATGGAGAAGGAAATCAGCAGTGTCCCCTTGCTCGGGAAACATCAAAGTTCCACACTGTGGTTTACTAGGGATGTCATGACGAGATGGGCAGAAAATCCGTTTTACAATCTGAGGAAATAGTTTGAGAAGAATGTGACAAATGCTTAGCTTTCGTCGACCGTCACAAAGTAGTTTTTCCAAATATGTGGTAGTTTGTGGACATTTTCAAATAGGATATCATTTCTACACTGTAATTACAACCCTGACTGTAACCTTTTAATGTTTTATAGAATGAAACATCGCAGTAAATTTCTGTTTCGATTCGTTTATTTTGTTTGGTCACGACGGGAAACTTTAACATCATTTGCTGTATAGAGTCTACCATATCCCACGCGTAAAAGAAACTGCGTTAAATTTTTTTTTACACACATATGTATGAAACACATCATTAAATACAATAATTAAGGCTGAAAACATAACATTATCAACGAATGAAGGGAATAAATTCCGAATCAGTGTTCCTCCAGCTACTTTTAATATTTGTTTTGTTTCCATACGGATAGAAGAGCAACCAAACGTCTTTGTCGTCCAGCAGAAGTACATGTAATATCATTCCTGCAGAATTTATTCTATAATTATGTTGCTGAGAGGAATGCCTTGTACTGATATCGACTTTTAGTGCAAAGGAATATATTTTTTACAATAGTTTAATGACAGCCCTTGCAAAGTGATCCAATGTAGATTTAATGCAACGGACCATTTTTTGATCACGGAACTCAAGTCGGTCGATAAGATCGAATCCAGTTACTGACGTGTAACACTGACGGACACCAAACTGTTATTAACAGGTAATACTTCAGTTAATTAGAATATCAGATGTCCAATGGTTATATCACATACCATATTAAGTACAAAATGTCCTGTTTTACACCTTACTGCGATTGCAGTAAGGTACACGAAACATGTACATACGGATCAACGACGGAAGTCAACTACTCCGGCATTTTACGAGGGTTTCGTAATCTAGGGTTAAAAGCGAGAGACGAGAGATTGCAGGTGTTACTGTAAAAGTTGTAAGTAGGCTGTTTAGGTTTTTATGTTGGTAACGTCACGTAGCGCTCTGTATGAAAATCACTGGCTGTGCTGTGTGCAGTCTGTGGCTGATTTGCATTGTTGGAATTCGCTATTGTAGTGTTGGGCAGTTGGATGTTCGTGAACTATATATATATATATATATATATATATATATAAAATGACTTTTGAACATTATTAAGGTAAATACGTTGTTTGTTCTCCATCAAAATCTTTCATTTGCTGACTATGCCTGTTGGAATCTTTTATTTAGCTGGCAGTAGAGGCGCTCGCTGTATTGCAGTAGTCGAGTAACGAAGATGTTTGTGAGGTAAGTGATTCATGAAAGGTATAGGTTATTGTTCGTCAGGGCCATTCTTTTGTAGGGATTATTGATAGTCAGATTGCGTTGCGCTAAAAATATTGTGTGTCAGTTTAGTGTTGCTCAGAATAAGTAAAGAGAGAAATGTCTGAGTACGTTCAGTTCTGCTCAGTTGGTTGAAAATCAAATAATGTAGAGGTTTGTCAGCACAGTAATTCATTAATTTTTCAAAGGGGATGTTTCAAAGTGTCTCCTAATTAAGAAGGAGGCTCTATTCTAAAATACACTGTGAACAAATGAAGCCAATCGTCGGGGCCTTGCGCTTCGTATGTAAAAAAAAGTGGACATTGACTGTAGCCAGTCAGATGGACAGTGGACGTTCTAAGGGCGTTCGTTTGCTACAAGAGAGAAGAATATGCGGAGACGACGACTAGATGGAGGTCGACGGATGACTTCGAAAAAGATGGAGGAACAGCACAGATGTGTATCGCTGAGGACGTTAATGGATGGAAATGGTCTGCGGGAGCCTTTACCCAGTAGAGGATGCCAAATGGACGATCGCGGTCTCTATTGGTGTACGTCGTTTAGAGCCTAAAGGCGAGTTCTGGTACGCGGCTGCCGCTACTCCTGCTTGCTCCTGGGGGGAACCGCGGACGCTGCGTGAGTCAGCGTGCCACGCCTCTCCACTCACCCAACCACGAATCAGGCCTGGTGCTCTGCGATCGATATCCATCCTGACCTACTGCCCGACTCTTTCCGCGAGCCACGCACGGCTCGATTCGAAATGAACCGAACCGCACCGCACAACAGGGAAAGTCTTTGCGCTTACAGTGCAGAGCTGTGACGACACGAGCCGAGCGGCAGTTTCCGTGCGCTTTCCAATGGCACTCCTTTAACGTAACTCAATGCAACACCTTTGTAGCAGCGCGACAGCAGACACGCATGCGGCGCGCTACCTGACAGCTCGACCGAGACTTGCATTCACTTACGTCTAGGAAATGCAATTTGACAAGAGCACGGCGACTCCCGGGCGGGCTGTGTCCCTACGAATGCCGGACATTTGCCACACTTGCCCTTTCGCCAGGTAGCGATCAATCAGGTATGGGACGCACTTCCTCGTACTACTTCTGTCCGCTTTCAAACCGCCGACTCCACATATTACTCGATACAACCAATAGGTAAGGGACCTTCTTCTTCGACATCTTGGCCAAATACAGAGCTTCTTTTCCGAAATCGATATATTTTTAACTTTTGGGAAACGAAAGCAATACCGACGGTTATATCAGTATGTAATTAGTTCTGCCAAGTATAAATATAGATCCTTCTGCCTGTACGGTACCTTCCTTTCACGCTTACTGATTGCGATAGAAACAGTCCATCGCCATGGGAGCAACAAGAAAAGAACGATGTAAAGAGAATGCGAATGTACGCTAATCATTTCTTTTCGGTCACTGCATTTGTGCCTACTTTAATTACTACAACTGCATGCCAAAAAGACAATATGGATAGAAGAAATGGGTATGTGAATAAGTGAAAAGAAGAACGACATACTCCATATTAATTTACTCCCTAAAACGCGATATGCGGTGAAACATTAGTTAGTAAAGTGTAGCGGGACAATGTTCAAAACATGACTGAAAATACGTTCACTAAATAGAGATAAGAAAATCAATGATTGACCATCTAAAGTCGACGTACAATTTTGAAATCTTAGAAATATGGAAATGAAGTAATACAGAATGCTATGCTTGTAACGTATGTTGTTGTTCTACATTGTCTAGCTCTGGTATTTACAGCGTCACAGAGAAAGCATCCTAGGTTTAGTAGGGCAAAGCCGTAATTGTAATGATCTACACTACAACAGAAAAAAGAAGCACAACTTAAGGGAAAATAATGTAATGTGTGTTCCAGCTCACAAGCGACATTGAAGCAGGTATTTCCTGTGACTTAGTATGGACAGAGGCTATATTAGACAACCGGAATAAATTAATAACTGGCTCCTTTTACTGACCCCTGGTGTCAGATGAAACAGTTGCTGAACATTTCAAAGAAAACTCGAGTCTCATCACAAATATGTAGCCTACTCATACAATTATAGTTGGCAGTGACTTCGATCTACCTTCCGTATGTTGACAAAAATACATTTTCGGATCCTATTGTAGATAGAAAACAATTTCCGTAATTGTTCTACATGCTTTTTTAAAAATTATTTTGAACAATTAGTTCACGAGGCCATTCAAATTGTAAATGGTTACGAAAACACACTTGACCCCTTAGACACAAATAATCCTGAGCATCACGACGGATACAGGGATTAGTTGACACACAGTCGTAGCGAGGCTCAATTCCGTAACAAAGAAATTCACCAAAACTAAACGAGAAATACATCTATTTACAAAAGCAACCACAAATTCGGTTGACGTCTTTCTAAGAGACAGTCTCCAATCCTCCCAAACTATGTAAGTGAAGACCATATGTGGCTTAAGTTCAAAGAAACAGTATCAACAGCACACGAGAGATTCATACCAAATAAATTAATAAAAGACGGAACTGATCTCCCATGGTACACAAAACACGACAGAAAGCTGCTGCAGGAGCACCGAAAAAGGCAAGTATAATTTAGACGAACGCAAAATCTCCCAGATTGGCGAAGTTTTACTGAGGCTAGAAATTTGGTGCCGATTTCGAAGCGAGATGCATTTAATAGTTTCCACAACGAAACACTCTATAGAAATGTGGCGGAAAATCCAAAGATATTCTGGTTCTACGTTAAGTAAACCAGCGGAAAGGCTCAGTAAGCGATTAGGAGGAGGAGGATGAGGAGGGGGAGGGGGAGACAAGGGACCCAACCCTTCGGAGCAGGTAAAATCGTGGCAAATGTCCGTACACCGTCCATACAGCCTCCGAGATATAATCGCATCTCTTGCGTTGCTGCTGTTGTCCTCAATCAGAACGTTGGTTTGACCCAATTCTCCACGCTAGCCTACGCGTCTTCATCTCACAAGCAGAGGTCCCCAGTGATGCAATCGACTTTTCACAACCACCAATATGGTGGTGTAGGTGGGCTGTCGCTTCTTCGAATAAAAGAGAATTAAATTAACACCAGTGTTTTCGCCTGTCACAGCAGGGTAATGGCTAGCGCAACAACCTGGAAAATTTAAGATGGCGGGTTCGAATCCTGTTACGTTCCTATACATTTCTTTTTTTAAAAAAATAATTTTTCTTCAGTTATTTGCTTCAAATCTAATGTTTTTCAATTTTCTAATCCTTTGCTAAGTAGTTTTAACCACTGTATTAACTTTTTTTTGTTCTCATTTCTCCATTGGGCTCAGAATCACTGGTGGATTTGCAGTTACCCATCACAAATCAGTTTTTTTGTTTATTTTTTGCGTTTTCCTCACACATTTGTTTTTTGTGAGTGTGGCATTTAAAATGTCAGACATCGCAAATTCATCAACCAGTATTTGTCATGACGAAAGAATGGAGGAATTTGATGAAGAACTATGTGGATGTAGAAAGATAGATTTTATAGTTTGTCCATTACGAGAGAACAATCTGTGTTTCAAATGTTTGTGTGACGATTGCCAACTAAAAAACTGTACATCTCGCAACGAAAAACAAATTTTTCTGACTGTTGCACAATCAGTATGAATGCTAATAACTATTGGGTTTTTTAGTCGCCTGATTGGTATTTTTAAATGATTAAATATTACAATGGATACATATGAAGAATTAAAACCATACGGACAAAGATTTCAAATCAAAAGAATGACAGCAAGACAATATGAGAATGAATAAGAAAGTTAATACAATGGTTGACTTGGTAAAGGATTTCGAAAATTTAAAGACATTACATTTGAAGCAAGTAACTGAAGAAAAATAAATTTAAAAATAAAACAAACTTTGTAGGACCGTGACAGGATTCAAGCCCGCCATCTTCAGCTTTCCAGTCTGTTACAATATCCATTACACTACGGTGGCAGTCGAAAATCCGGTGTTACTTTAATGTTCTAGACAACAGGCAAAATTGTTTTTCGGCTTTTACTCGTAAACGAGGGCCCAGCAGGGTGAATGGCTTCATGGTGTTATAACTGGGTTCTTAACCTACACCACCATAAGGTGGTTGCAGAAAGCTAATTCCACCACTGGCGAACTCTCCTTGTCAGCTTAACTGTTGCGCCCTACGTCCGTTTGAACCTGCCTACTGTAGTCAAGTTTTGGTATTCTCCAATTTTTACCCTCCCCCCCCCCCCTTCATCATACCTCCCTCCATTATCAAATTAATTGACCTTCACTTGGTGCCACAGGATGTATCCTATCAACCGATCCCGTCTTTTAGTCAAGTTGTGCCATAAATTTCTTTCCTGCCCAATTCGATACTGTTACTCCCACGTTAGTAATCCTATCTACCAATCTAATCTCCGCCATTCTTCGGCAGCACCATGTTGCAGAAGCTCTTCTTGTCTGAAATTATTCTCGTCCAAGTTTAACTTCTGTATAATGATACACTCCAGACGAATACTTTGCTGTGGTTTCGATGTAGTTCGAATTAAGCACTGATGGAGATACAACTTCTCATGTCCTGTAAGACACGTCATTCTATACCTCAGTATGGTCCGTTGTCTGATGGAAACTGTTATTTTTTAGTAAAGTGGTATACAACTACTGTACAAAGAGTTCTTGTCATGGGGCAGCCGCAACTCTGTAAGGCCACTTTGTAAAATTAAGAAACCGCACAACAATTACTGAATCAACAGTCTTATTTTGTGTACACGACCGGTTTCGGAAGACTTAAAAGCTCCATCATCTAATGTGAAGATATTGCGTTAGCAGACAATGGGAGTGGATCCTCAAGTCTGAAATTTATAGCAGGTTTTCTAAAAGACTATCTTTACTTTAGGGAGTCTACAGTAATAAAAAACCGGCAAGTTTTAATCACAGTTCTTCAGGATACCAGCATCCCACTAGGTACCCAGATGGCTATCTTTGACGTCAGTAATACGTATACTAATATACCTACAGACAAAATATGTGGCATCGTTCTTTAAAGCAGACTTAGCACCAGCTCATCCGATAAAGTCGAGGAGATTTTTAACCTTTTAACTTTCGACTTGGGTTTTAATTACGTCAAATTTAGTGATCGCAAGTGTACTGGCAAAACGCGGTGTGGTCGTGCCAACGCCCCCCCCCCTCCCCCCCAGCTTCCCTCTTAGCGAATTTTGTACGTCTCATTTCGAGTATGAACCACGAGTCCGCCAGAAAAATGTACACACACTATAAGGAACGAAAAATATTACTTATGTGTTTATTTTACATTTCATAATTGATCACACTTTTGTATAGCCTTCAGTTTAGCACATGGTTACTTTAAATGTTCAAAATGTTCACAGTTGGCGGCTGTACACATAACAGAGCGACGAGCCGTCGCCGAAACTGAGTCAGTCAATGTTACAGTGGAGATCGCTGCACACGTCGCTGTAATCTGGCGAAGTTCCTCCAGCGTGTGTGGCTGACGGCGACAGACGTCATCTTTCACAGTTCCCCACAAGTAAAAGTGAACAGGTGTTAAATCTGGCGACCGTGGAGGGAACTCAATGGGCCCTCTTCGTCCAATCCAATGTGCCGGAAAATTGTCGTCCAGGAAAGTTCGTACGGCTAGCTGGTAGTGCTGTGGCGCCCCCCTCTTGTTGGTAGAAAACCTCGTCATAAGCTCCATAAAGCGCACGTATACCTGGCAAAATTGATGTGTGTAACATTTCCAGGTACACTTCTCCAGCGACAGTAGCATCAAAGAAAAAGGGTGCTACTAAGCCCTTAGATGATACTCCACACCACACACGAACCCCTGGTAATTTGACCACTTTATCCACATAAACATGCTGATTTCCTGGTGCCCAGTACACACTGTTGTGCCTGCTCACGGTCCCATTATGTTTAAATTGTGCCTCGTCACTCCACACTACCTTCATCACAAACTGTTCGTCATCGGTTACCATTTGCAGATACCATTGGCAAAATTGTATTCGGCGATCAGGATCGCCATCATTAATCGCGTGCAGTAATCGTGGAATGTAAACTATCAACTTTGCAACTTTCACAATTCTTCGTACACTTGTACTGCTAACCCCCACTTCACGTGCACATTGCGAAGCAGACTTCTGAGCAGAATTAACAAACGTTTTCAACACGAGAGCCGACGAAGCAAGACTTGTAGCTGTACGCTGTCTTCCTTTGTGATTATCACAAATCGTTTCATGCTATTCAAACTTGTCAATGATGCGTTTAATTATTAGGCGGGTTTGCAATTCTGTTTCAAACTCCCGCCTCCACAGGCGTTGCACTTCCACGGCATTATAAAACTTGAAAAATCACTTCACAATACATTTTCGTTGCTCGAATGTCAAGCGTGTTCTGGCCATACCGAGATGAAAGTACTAACATCTAGCCAAAGACCATACTACAACACACCAGTAACTCAATTCGAACAATATCGATATCTCGATAGAGACTGAAAAAGAGTGTATACATTTCCCTGGCGGACTCTGTATGTTGATATTTTTGTTCTATATGGCGGCAGCAAGGAAGAGTGTAACATGAAACTTCCTGGCAGATTAACACTGTGTGCCGGACCGAGACTCGAACTCGGGACGAGACTGAAAAAGAGTGTATACATTTCCCTGGCGGACTCTGTATGTTGATATTTTTGTTCTATATGGCGGCAGCAAGGAAGAGTGTAACATGAAACTTCCTGGCAGATTAACACTGTGTGCCGGACCGAGACTCGAACTCGGGACCTTTTCGTTTCGCGGGCAAGTGCTCTACCAACTGAGTTACCCAAGCACGACTCACGACACGTTCTCACAGCTCTAATCCCGCCAGTACCTCGTCTCCTACCACCCAAACTTCACAGAAACTCTTCTGCGACGAAGTCATGACCATTTCGAGTCCGAGGGCAAACGGCAAAGCCAACGGTCGGAAAACCACACGTCTCCCTCCCCAGAAATCGACAACTGTTCACACAAGTTCCGGTAAGGTCGTGATGACTTCCTTTTTCGACTGCAGGGTGCTTCTGCTCGTCAGTTCCTCGAGCGTCGAACCACAATCGATGCGCAGCACTATGAGGGCATTTTGCTGAAACTGCGACGCGGCATAAAGTCAAGACCCCCAGGAATACTGTCGGACGGAATCATCACAACGGCCGGCCCTACACTGCTTCAGAGATTTCGTTGGGAAACACTGCAACATCCTCCGTACAGCCCGGATCTTGTAATTTTCACATCTTTGGCTACCTGAATATTGGTTAGTTGATTTTGAGGGAGGGGACCAAACGGCGAGGTCATCGGTCCCATCGGATTAGCGAAGGATGGGGAAGGAAGTCGAAAGGGCACCTTTCGAAAGAACCAACCCGGCATTTGCCTGGAGTGTTGTAGGGAAATCATGAGAAATCTAAATTAGGATGGCCGGTCGCGGGTTTGAACAGTCGTCCCTCCCTAATGAGAGTTCAGTGTGGTAACCACTGCGCCACCTGGCTCGATGGAGCTGAAGAAAGACACGCAAGGACGTCAGTATCAGTTCAAAAAATGGCTCTGAGCACTGTGGGACTGAACATCAGAGGTCATCAGTCCCTAGAACTTAGAACTACTTAAACCTAACTAACCAAGGACATCACACACATCCATGTCCGAGGCTGGATTCGAACCTGCGACCGTAGCGGTCGCGCGGTTCCAGACTGAAGTGCCTAGAACCGCTCGGCCACACCGGCCGACTCAGTTTCAGTCGGGAGCAGAAGTGGAAGAGCGGGTGCGGGTGTGGATCAGTCAGCGGGCGACTGCGTTCTACGAAATCGGAATTCATCGTCTCGTCTCCCGGCGTTCGGGTTTTATTTAACTGCCCCTCACAGAAGCAGAAATGTTTCTATTGTGAAGATACCAAGCATTTGGCACCGAGACGAACTGCCGCCGATCGATGCCCCCGCGGCAAGTGGCGGACGCAGGAGCTCAAAGATTTTAACAGGGCGGCGGAACGGCGTGCGGGCGAGGGGCTGAAGACTCGGGCAGAGCGCGCGCGGGCTGCGGCCATTTCTTGCTGCACTTTCACCCCCGGCCGCCTGAGGGAGCCTCTGTCCGGCAAGGAGGGGACAGCCGCGCCGCGCCGCACCGCCCAGCCTCTGTCCCGCTATTTAAAACAGTGATAAATGGATTTCCCGGTCGCCGTCCCCATTTCTTAGCGCCCGGGTCTTTCTCCCCCACCCCTATTAACGCGGGGGATCCGCGGCTGCTCGCGTGTGTGTTTTTTTTTCCTCTGTCGGTTGATTCCTTTTGTGCGCGTTCCCTTCGGCCTCTATATATTTTTTGTTTACTCGGACATTTGCATGTCGCTCCGTCCTCCGTCCCGTCCCACCCCAGAGGCGTCGCACGCACGTGTGTGTGTGTGTGTGTGTGTGTGTGTGTGTGTGTGTCCGCTTCCGTCGCTGTTCGCAGTACGCTGCGCATACCGATAGCGGGCCCGCCGTCCAGAAATGAGGAAGTCCCCCAGACGAACCGTTCATGCCCCGCTGCACACTTTGTTAAGACGCGAAAATTACCTGCTTTTTTTATGGGGTGTCCGATTCACAGTGGTGAGCAAGTAATCTCCGCTGGTGAGGCTGGTCTTTAGCACCGAAAAAGGGCGAAGAGAGGCAAGCACGATGGTCTTGGCCGGAATACAAATGAAGGGAAATAATGGTTTACGACCTCTATGGTTCAACGTTCGTGATGTGGCAGACTAAAAAAAATTACAGAAAGCTTCTCCATCTCCATTTTACTTTGTTGCTAAACCTATGTACAATCTATGTTGCTGGGATGTCATCTTTATCACGTTGTTGTTGTTGCTGTTGTTCTTCTTCTTATTCTTCTTTCTCCTCTTCTTCACACGTACCCTGAATGCCACTTTCAACTTAACAAAGAAGAGATGTTGGTTCGCCGCTTTATCGGCAGAAATAAGATGTTCCAATGACCGCTCAAATATAACGAACAAAAAAGGCTGTTCTAAGAAAGGAGGTAGCTAAAACGTGAATGTATCGCAAAAGGAGCGCCATCGACTCCTTTGACTTTAAATCACTCTCTTTCTGGAATTTGCAATCTCTCTGTCTTGCAGTAATTTATTTTCTGTTTGACGGGGATCTCTTCGGATAGATCTCTAGAAGTTACCGTCGGTAAATACGCAGTACCAACTTACGACGTACAGGACGTCTTAGCAATGCTAGTAGCTCCGATATTTCACACACACGTCAAGCTATCACAATAACCGCCCTGTCAAGAGCGAAGGCAATTTGTTACATTGTTAAAGCTTGTTACGTTTTTTATTGATGAGCTATACAGGGTGTCACAGGGTGAATGGTAGATATTCAGCGATGTGACAAGAACGATCGTTCGAAGCAAAAGAGTCTAGCAAACATGGGCTCTAAAATGGATACCTTAATGGCTATGAGCACTTGTTTATCCTCGCTACTGTCAAACACATTTCTTCTATTGAACAAGTGCTCATATCTGTTAAGGTATCCATTTCAGAGTCCATGTTTACTTGTCACGGCATTTGTCTTAAGAGATTTATGGAAACAATGGAAAATATAAATACGGATCCAGAACGGTAGAGCACTTGCCCGCGAAACGCTAAGGTCCCTAGTTCGAGTCTCGGTCCGGCACACAGTTTTAATCTGCCAGGAAGTTTCATAAAGATGGATGGCCCCATATCCGCGACTCCTACGCCCCTGTCACTCGTGTGAGGCGTACGCGGTAGTCTACTGCGCATAATTACGGCCAAATAAACAATGACGTCACCTAATAATTACATACCTGCTGTGCACCGTAGTTCGAATAAATTGTTAAAAAAACTGTAGTAACTTCAACATCCCTGTCCTCAACCTCACGTGAAAATGTTATATTAACCAAAACTGTTCATGTGGCATGCGCCGAAAATTTCAGTTGTTAATGAGATCACTAAATTAGCAACAGCTCGAGTATTGACTCTTAGCTAATTTCTGGTCTTCAGAACAAAAATACTTTACATGAAATGCCGCTGGTATTAGCACCTTCCCAACGAAGGCTATTGACCAGCTACAACTAAGCCGTTTTATTAAGAACAGCGTTGAAAAATTTAAGTGTTTTTTAATAGCAGGGTGGTTGCCGACAAGAAATGCACGGTAACAATCCATATCAACTATTTGCTGTAAGAAGCGTTTAACACGGAACAGGCAGAGGCCGGGTGCTTAGAACAGCGGACCTGTGAGGATGATAGGGACCCAACTGGAGATCACTGCACCCAATCGGAGAACCTCGTAACTTTACAGGCAGAAATAGTGACTTCTGTCCGTGGGAAGTGGTGCAAGTGTGGACATGGTATTCATCTGCCATCTGCTCAACAATCTAATTTCACATCTATTAAAAAAAAAATACAATACGGGAAAACGAAAGGGGATGAAGAAATATTGCTGGGTACCAGCTAACCTCCTACCCACAAATGAGTACGGATTTAGGAAGCAAAAGTAATGCGAAACGCGGCTCGATCTTTCACACGCGATTTTCTTCAGACGGTAAGATAACAGATTTCATATCACACTTCCGAATACGTCATTAGGCTGAAGAATTTTTGATTGAAAGGACCTAGTACGCTATTCCAAAAAGTCACCAGAAAGAAGCGTGACTCTTCTCTGTAACTGTGGGCAGCACACTGAGACAGTTTGCCGATCACGTAGTTTACGTTCTGATCCCAGAAGTTTAACGACGACACGTGTTCTGTCTTCGTGCGCGAACGGATCGAGGAGAAACCCAAACGTGTGGTACTCCTACCATGCTACGTACCCTCTGCCATGACCTTCACAGTGGTTTGGAAAGCATACTTTTAGATGTGGACTGGTTAAGAAATATGAGTACCTTTGTTTTAAATGTATGCATATTTTTGAAAGCAACGGTTTTTTTCTATTTTTTTACAAATTAATTCAATTGGCTGATCGCCAGTTCGACATTATTTTCATTTTCGTAATTGGTAATTTGGTTACCAGCAAAGGCGATGTTAAACAGCATCCGCTGAAGGTTACAACCTTGCTTCAGAAGTCGACGAGTATTTAGTGTCTAGTCTTAAATTACACCTCTCCATTCCTACAAGCGCTATGGAAAATCTTGTTTCCCCTATTTAATTATTTTGCTTTAAAAATCTATTCGTTTCATTGTTACATATTGATTATCTAATGTCAGGTCCAAATGCAATTGGCCAACGAAATTAAAGAACGGAGCAAGGATTGTGAACAATAAATCTGTCTAGGATTCATATATATTGAGAAAGCTTTTGGTTGTCAGCTATTATACGAGGGTAATCCCAAAAGTAAAGTCTCCTATTTTTTATAAGTACATAGACCTGTTTAATTCTACAATATCAGTTTACAGCTTGAACATTTAGCTATTTTTCGACATAATCACCATTTCTGTCGATGCATTTTTGTAGACGCTGTGGCAGTTTCTGTATGCCCACGTCATACCAGCTCGCCGCCAGCTCCGCGGCATTGGCAAAGAAGGATGCCGCCAGTGGCGTGATTGTTGCTTGGTCTCAGGTGTAAAGTAGTATGCCCAGGTTTCGGTCACCCGTGACAACTGAGTCCAGAAAGTTGTCCTGTTCGGCTGCAAGGCGGTGAAGAAATGCGCGGGAAGCATCAACTCGTTGCCGCATGTGGTCCTCAGTCAGCATGCGTGGCACCCATCTTGCGCACACCTTCCAGTAGTTCAATGTTTCCGTTACAATTCTGTGAGCGATGCTTCGGGAAACCTGAGCAACCAACGTGCAGAGATCATCCAGGGCGATTCGCCGATCTTCACGCATGCTTTGCTCTACCTTCAACACTGTCTCCTCAGAAACTGATGGTCTCCCGCTCCTTTGTTCGTCGTGAATTTCGGTCGGACCAGCTGCAAATTCTTTACACCACTTACGAACATTTTTGACATCCATGCACGACTCACCGTACACTTCCGTCAATTGGCGATTGATTTCAATCGGCGCAGTGCCCTTTGCGTTCAAAAACCGAAAAGCTGCGCGCAATTCGCACTTGGCGGTAACATCCGACGGGAGCTCCATTCTCAACGGCTGCCAAGCCAAGACTGAGCGCCTCAGCGCGGCGTGCGCATGTTTACACACAGCGCGTGAAGCACTCTTCATAACAATGTGACCGACTGCCACACAAACAGAGTTCTGTACTTATAAAAAAATAGGAGACCTTACTTTTGGGATTACCCTCGTATATAGAGGATACTTCAAAGTCTTTGCGACAGACGTCTGTGGGTGATAAATCACGTCATGGGGAACAACTTTTACGTTTGTTTATGCCTCTGAGAGGAAAGAGGCTATCAGCATACGACGGCTTGCACCTACAGCGCGTGTTGCCTACAGTCCTGTCATCTACTCCGCGTGGAAGGGGGTAGAAAGAGGAAAATTAAAAGTTCTTGATTCGCTTTAAAACACACTAACGGAAAAAAATCGGAATGCTAAAAAGGAGTTGCGCAACATAAGCGAAATATGGTAGGCGTGTTTATACATCTGAAACATGATGTCTAGCCAAATTTCGCACCGCTATGAGAATGCAAATCAGATTTGTTTTAAATACAAGCTATAACGGTCGTGAGCGTTAGTTATCTTTGAGATTGGACGTGGTGAGCTGACGTTAGTCAAGAATACCGTTACGGCGACAAAGCTCCATTGTCAACATCTCAATGAGTTTGAACGAGGTCGGGTAACAGGACTACGAGAAGCAGGATGTTGCTTCTGCGATACTACAGAAAGACCTGGCAGGAATGTAGCCGCTGTTTATGGTTGCTGGCACCGGTGTTCACGGGAATGTACTCTACGGTAGCAGGAATCCCGTGCTCCGGACGCCCACGTGGCACTATCGAGAGGCAAGACGATCGTGTTCGGCGTATGTCTCTGGCGTATCGTACCGCATCTGCAGCAGCAGTCTGAGCAGCTGTTGGTACCACAGTGTCACAACGAACTGTTACAAATCTGTTACTTTAAGAACAGCTCCGAGCCAGACGCCATGTAACGTGTATTCCACTGATCCCACATCAGCGTCATTTGCAACTTCAGTGGTGGCAAGCATAGCTCATTGGAGGGCAGGGTGGATGTCAATTGCGTTTTCTGATGAAACCTAGTTCTGCCTCGGTGCCAGTGATGGCCGAGTGTTGGTCAGAAGAAAGCCATTTGAGGGTCTGCAACCAGCTTGTCTGCGGGCTGGACACACTGGACCTACACCAGGAGTTATGGTCTGGGGTGCGATTTCGTATGACAGCAGGAGCTCTCTCATGGTAATCCCGGGCTCCCTGGCTGAAAATGTGTACGTCAATCTGACGATTCGACCTGTTGTGTTGCCATTCATTGACAGCATTCCAGGGGTTGTTTTCCAACTGGATAACGCTCGCCGACATAACACAGTTGTAACGCAACGTGCTCTATAAGAGTGTCGACATGTTGCCTTGGTGTGCTCAATCACAGCTGTTTCCAATCGAGCACATTTGGTTCTTCATCGGACGACAACTCCAACGTCCCTGTATTGACCGACCACGTGCAACAGGCATGGCACTGCATCCCACAAACTGACATTCGGCTCCTGTACGACACAATGCATGCACATTAGCATGCTTGCATTCAAGATTCTGTCGGTTACACCGGCTATTACTGTATCAACATTTACCATTTTCAATGTCTTATTTCGAGCTTACATTAACCTGTGATTTTGTAAGCGGCGCGGTTTGAGGCGTCATGTCAAGGACTGCGCGGCTCCTCCCGCCGGAGGTTCGAGTCCTCCCTCGGGCATATGTGTGTGTGTGTGTGTGTGTGTGTGTGTGTGTGTGTGTGTGTGTGTGTGCGCGCGCGCGCTTGCTTGCTTGCTTGCAATATTAATCACTTAAATATGTTACCTCAACAAACGTATTCCCGAAATTTCATTATTCCGCATTAATTATTTTCTGGTGTCGCGATTTTTTCCCCATCAGTGTATCTTTCTCCACTTGGAGACACTCAGTTTGAAGGGTCCATTCTGCTCAGTCAGCTTCAAAAAATCGATTTTCCGTTTTATGACTTCCTTAACCCTTTCCTGAGCCATGGAAAATATGCTTCCCACTACAATGAATTCGCTCCTAGTCCCGTGGGATTCACAGTTCCCACCTAGTGAACAGTATAGGGTACTACTTCCAATCGAAAGTTCCCGCCGTTTCTGCTGTACTTTCGCGCAGAGGCATTGTATGGCTCAGCGTTGCTCTGTACAGCAGCCTTTCAGTGTTGTTTGCGTGACATTTCGTGATTTTTTCCTCAAAGCTATAGTTTAAGGTAAATACTTTTGATTTACCCAAATTTATGAAGGAAAACGTAAAATTGGAACCAGGAGAATTCCAGTTTGAAATAAAAGGAACCATTTCTGCAGTAAAATGGATGGATAACCGTCACTTTCCTGTCCTCAATTCATGAGCCATAAGAAACAGCCACAGTGTAAAGGAAAAACAAGGATGGTACTAGTACAGAGATTTCTTGTCCTGAAGTTGTGGCAGAATACAACAAAATAATGGATGGTGTCGATAAGTTTGATCAGTTACAAGAAAGGTATGCTATTGGCAGACGTTCTGCAAAATGGTGGCACAGAATATTTTATTTCCTGGTGGACGTTGTTGCAGTGACAAGTTTTATCCTGTGGACGATAAGTAAAAGAGAAAGTGGACAGCATGATCAGCTCACATACAGGATCCATCTAGCCAGACAATTGATCGCTGGCTTCTCATCCCAAAAAAGGCGTGGACAAAAACCTGTCTTTCTGGCAAAAAGGGGTAAAGTACCAGAAGATTTTCGTCATGTGGCTGTTGGGGAGCATAAACCCATTTTAGGAGAAACCTACTGGACCTGCCGTCATTGTAGTACCAAAGCTGCGGAAAAGAGCACTCGATGTGTTTGTACATATTGTCAAACACCACTTTGCATAGACCCATGTTTCAGAAAATTTCATGGCAAGTAATTGTGAACAATCACTGTAACAAGAGAAGTACATTTGTAAAATAAATACGACATATATTGAAAAAGTTGTTTTTGTCATTTAACTCCAAGGACGGGCAGTGGGAAGAATCTTCCCACCTCACTTTCACAGTTGGAGCAAATTTGATAGTCTGTATGATAAATATACCTATCTGTTAACTATCTGCTCTCCATTCACTAAAAAAAAAAAGCAGCTCAATAATTTTGCTCACGAAAGGGTTAAAGCTACAAAGCCGCGAGTTCATATCACACGTAGGAACAAAGTTGCGCGTCATTCAGTTGGAGAGCTCTGGGGCTCCCTATGGCGCGTCGGAGAGCAGATGGGAATGGAATGTGGACACGCTCGACAACCCTTGGTGAAATATTTGATGGTACACACGAATGCCAGTCGGTATGGGACATCCGGCAATTCGCTCCAAGACACACCAATTGCGTCTCTAGAACCACAGCAGTATCGTGTTTTATTTATGGTAGCTTCAACTTTCAGTGAAGGTTGCAAACCCCTTTTGAAAATGCTGCGAATCACGAGGGTCGAACATGGACACCACGCCCAAACATTAGCCGCCGATCGTGGTAATGATCGTTAGCAGGACGTTCACCGCCGCCGGTTGCACGATTCGTGCGAAGCGCTGGGGGCCAGACTTCTGCGAGAACCGAGGAGCGGCAAGGTGCCGAGGTCGTGGAAGGACTCGTGTACGGTACCGGCATAGCAGGCTGGCTGCCATTATGAACATTTTCACACAAATTCATTTGTAATCTGACAGAAATTATCCTTTTATCTTTAAACGCGCATTTATCGATACACTGCTCTTCAAGCTGACGGAATGGACTGTGGGCACAGTAATAAAGATGTCTTTCTGAAATTTGGCCGAATTACTCCTCGCGCGTGTCCGCAAGAAGTAACAGGCTATTTTTTTGTATTTTAATTTAATCATTAGTTACTGCGAAAAACGTGACCAAACAAACAAGACAAAACTAGATCTATGTATCAAACGTCCGCCATTACACTATTTTTCAAATTTCAAAACAACTGTGCAATTAATTCGTGCGGAATTTCATAAAGATAAAGAAACAGTTTTGTTTTTGGGTTCAAACAAGATTTGCAGACTGCAGGACTTCCGACATACACATACACACACGTCACTCTGGAAACAGCAACTTTAGCTCCTCGGATACGGGGCTTAATAATGACTGGATTTATTTAAAGAATGAAAAAAGTTGTCCAAGGATCAATAAAAAATGTACAAAAAGATTACGTTGATTGGGTCATTAATTTTTCCAAAAACAAAAAACGCTTATTTTATACGCTGAGTGAGGAGAATAGACCCTTACGCTTTTCTTGTTGACAACCACTTTATCAGTGTACTGGGGTAGGTATTATACAGATGCAGTATAACTGGTTAGTAAACCCTGCTAGTTCGGCGAAATCTCGTCGTCCCACGTCTGGAGAATTCAGTGGAGAGAGGCCTAACGTCTCCTTGGAGTGTCAGCGAATATTGTGTCTCTAACAAAAGTTATTTCCTATCACCCCTAGACGTTTGAGCTGTAGATATCTGAGTTTGAAAGTGTCCTTTAACTGTATTTAAAGGTCTTGTTTTATTTGCTATCGATTCCGGTACTAGAATGTACATACTTAAGATCCCTCCACGATGAACCGGATAAACATGTTAATAACCGGGCAACCGCCATAATATATCTCGATACAGGGCAAAACTAATCGACGTCCACGATTATTATTAATTCTACCTTTCTGCTTATGATAATGACAGCACCAGAACATAGATGGGCCTGAAGATAGTGCACCGTAGCGCCGACATTGATATCAAATACAGCTCAAGATGTGTACGTACATTTTTGTTTTGTTTTTGACAACATAGTTGTATGGAGATAAAGAGCGATTAATTTACTTATAATCAATTATTCAAAATGACAGTCACAATCGCATTATTTATTTTACCGCCAACCGGTTTCAACCAGCGATGAGGTCATCTTCAGGGCAATTTACACCATTTGGTCTATGTTACCAACCGTGCACAGGCAGGGTGACGACTCCAGCGAGCGACCAAATGGTGTAAATTGCCCTGAAGATGACCCCATCGCGGGTTGAAACCGGTTGGCGGTAAAATAAATAATGCGGTTGTGACTGTCATTTTGAACGATTATGTGTACGTACAGTTGAACGATTCCTTAGTGATAATTATTTAAAAACATTAAAAATTTTTTGTTTTCGATGAAATTTGTCCTAACAGACGTACAGAATCTTAGAATTCATAAAACTGAGAAAAAAACCAGTTATCTCAGATTACACGGTTTACGGTGAACATCTTGAGCATGTCACGTATAATAAATTGTTTAGGGATAATATTAAAAAGCGATGTGAAATGGGTCGATCATATAATGTCACTATTAGAGCAGGAGAATGGAATACTTAGTTTTGATGGGAGTAGTCTGGGAAAACGCAATCCTTCTGTAAAGAAAATGGCTTGCAAGGCTCTCAAGTGCACTTAACTGTAGAGTACTGTTCCAGAGTTTGGAATTCGTATGGAGTAGGCACGACGCATTGCTAGGATCGGAAAAACAAAAACACACTATAGCGCATAAGAAAGTGCAGCAGATATATACGGGGAACTTAAATGGCAATCCTTGTAAGAAAGTTTACAAGAAACGCTGCTGAGTAAATTTAAAACAGCTGTATCCAAACGAGACTGTGCAACAATCGCGCTGCCACGGATGTCTATCTCGCTAGGGACAATGAGAATAAGAGTTTATACTTGTACGAGGTACCCTCCGCCATCCACTGTACTGCGGCTTGCGGAGTGCATGTTCAGATCTACAACTTATGTTAATACACCGACGAAAGTACGTCTTTATTTCAGTTACAAACCACAATCTTATACAGCTTCAACTTTTGTAGTGCTGTCGTCCTCAGCTGCGTATGTGATACAGTATGTTTATAATTTTTTCTTTTGGACCGTCCAATCGTTCCAAAATGTAAACTAAATAGTATAAACAAACTAATCACAGACGGCAGCACTAACATTGGGGGGTATATGAAGCGTGTCGATTGGACGCACAAAACATTGCAGTCCTCATCGCAGTGTGGAAACGGATTTCCGAAATGGCTAAGTTTTGTAAATTGTTCGCATGCCACCGTGGTTAAAGAATACCGTGGTTGGCAAAGTGGCACTATCCTAAGCCGGAGCCGAGGCAACCGTGGTGCACAACGGGCTACAGATGAAGGGGAGAACGACGGCTGTCGAGACAGGTACAAGCGTAAAGACATGCAACTGTTGAGCTGCTGGACGCCCAGATGAACCGAGGGGCTACCAACGGCGTCTGCTCAACAACCGTTCAGCGAAAGTTGATGCGTCTGGGTTTCCGCAGCAGGCGCCTTATTCATGCACCAATGCTGATGGTTGTCCATCGGCGACGAAGGCTGAAATTCGCACGCCTCCGCAACTAGACATCCACTTAGTGGGCACAGGTGTCCTTTTCAGATGGATCACGCTTTATGCTCCATCAGAGAGATGGAAACGCATGAAAGGAAACACCTTGCAACAATTGACGATAGGGTCTAGGCCGGAGGTGGGAGCATTACGGTCTGGGAAATGTTTTGTGTCGTTCCCTGGCTGATCTCGTCATTCTGGAAGACACAATGGATCAACACAAGTCTGCCTGAATCCCTGGGGAACATGTCCAGTAAAACGTGCAGTTTCTTCTGCCTCGGCACGATGGCTTTTACCAACAGGTTAGTACGACGCGTCACACAGCTCGCACTATACGTGCTGGGTTTGAAGAACACAATTATGAGTTTACCCCTGGCCTCCAAACTCCACAATGGACTCGCATTCGAGAGGACGACGGTTCAGTCCCGCGTCCGGCCATCCTGATTTAGGTTTTCCGTGATTTCCCTAAAATCGCTCCAGGCAAATGCCGGGATGGTTCCTTTGAAAGGGCACGGCCGACTTCCTTCCCCAACCCGATGAGACCGATGACCTCGCTGTCTGGTCTCCTTCCCCAAACAACCCAACCCAAGCCTCCAAACTCACCGGATTTAAACCCAATCGAGAACCTGTCGAGCTGCTCGCGCCATGGATCCTCAATCGAGAAACAATGCACAGCTGTCAACGGCACTCGAATCAGCATGACTCCACATCCCTGTCGGTACCTTCCACAACCTCAGTTACACTCTTCCCGCACGGCATCGAGCGGTCCGCGCTGCAAAAGTTGGTTATTCAGGCTTTTGACACGTGATCACATCAGTGTAACTGGACAGTGTATTTGGCGGGCAAGGGGTGGAGAAGTGGTGGCGTGAAGTTCGTGATCAACAGTCTTTGTGCCAAAGTCCTAGATTAAATTTCCAAGCTCTCCGCACTGTTTCAAGAATGTGACTGTGTTGATGGTTATCCATACGTCGGTTCAGGAAGTTAAGCTGGGCGGCCCTCTTGATGTTATTCGAGAGGAGTGGATCATGTGCTGGCACAGGGTTTCACTCTGTCCCTTCTCGCAACATCGTCATACGACACACGCGTAATATTACACAGTACACGGTTCCATTAGACTCACCTACACTCTACAAAAACATACGCAAGTCTCACACAGCCGGACGGCGGGAGATGAGTGCGCGCGTAGTGTAACACCATTCCCAACAGACGGCTGAACCCACCCCGTCGGACATCCCAGCCAACAAAGCCATACGTCATTTACGTAAAAATGACCTACACCTTCAGCCTTACAAATTTACTGTTGCGCACGAGGTAAAGCGTTGCGACGAACTGTCGCCTGCTCAGTGTTTCAGGTGGCCCCTCAGTGAAGTGGAATTTCGACTTTTGGACCTCAGTTTTTCCAAGTCTTCCAATGAGGCCTCGTCTGGCCTGTCAGGGTACGCGAACTCGCCAAAAGTGCGCCATTATCCATCAGAAAATCCCCGTCCCAGTACGGGCCAGGTTTTACGTTGCCCCTGTGCAGCGGCGGAACGCGCAGTACGTGGCCACGGCCGCGCAACCGGAGAATGGAAGGCGACAGCGCGATATTGAAACTGCGCGCCCAGGCAGCGCGGCACGGCACGATACGACACCGGCGCCGGGGCCCGCTCCGTTCTGCATAATCGCTCTATCCGGGAGAAAGACGCGGAGGAAGGGTTGCGGGGGCGGCCGCTAATACACGCGCGACCGCAGGGGGTGGATCTTGACCGGCGGCCGCTGTGAAAGAACTCCATTCCGCCCCCCGGCCGCCGCCCCCGCGGTCGGCCGGCCCTTCCGATGGTATCTCCTTCCTCCTCCCTCTGCAGATCCGGACAGCTCGGGGGCCGCCGGCACTCTGCCTCCACCCGCGCCGGCCCAAAATCATAAATTATACAATAGAAGCAGATTACTTAAATTGGTTATTTGTATCCATGGCAACCCGATAGCGGGGCGCCGGCTAGAGGAGGAGGTGGAGGAGCGGGAAGATCAGAGGCGAGAGCTTAGGGCGCGGGCCAATCCCCGGCGACCGCCGAAAAATAAAGCGCTGCCCGCCGACGGCCGCAAGGGCCGGGAGGGGGGCGAAAACGGCCGAAAGGGACGCGAGAGGAAGGCGGGCGTTTTATTCCTGTCTTCCACGCGGCTTTCTCGCAATTTTTGCTCTCTCTTCGGCAGGCGGCGAGGAGCGCGCGCCTGCTCCGGTTCCACCTCCTCCACCGTCCTGCTCTCCCTCGCTCCCGCGGCCGTCCATGTGTCACTGTATGCGTGCGTTCTTGTTTCCCCTCTCTTGAGGGGTGGGGGGAGGACGGCTGCTGTCCAGTACCGCACCGCGCCTCTGTGTGTGTGTAAGTCTTTCTTTTTAATTGAAAGCAGTCGAAGTGTGGGTTTATTGATACGGCGCGTTTTTCCGTGGAGTGGCTACCAGCGCTACAAATTAACGATCCTGTCCTTGTCTTGCGACCCTCGTACAGCAATTTCTCCTCTTTTTTACATTCCCCCCTTCCCACCCTCCCACAGATCTTGTATCCCCGTCTGCATATCTGTATCCTCATCCCCTCTTCCACCCCAATTCCGTCAGCGCGCCGTCGAGGAGGCGGCGGCTTCTGTAGTTTTTACTGTTTCTTCCTCCCCCTTCTTTTTTTTTTTTCAATTTCGTGCTGTTCTTACTTGTACGATGGGACGAGTAGGAACGATTAATGGCGACCGAGGCTTATTACTGCAGGGAATTGGAATTTATGGCGGCAGGGGAAGGATTAAGGACAACGGAGATTTTCACTTATGCGGATGGTGCGATTGGCGATATAGGGAAATTAATGTGGAGACCGTCGACGACTGCAAAAGACCGGCGGAAGAGGGAAAAGCGAAGTCTGTGGAGCCGGGAACACAGAACTCGTGGGTAATGATCAGAGCAGACAGACCAGACACAATTTCAATCGCCTCTACTCAACAAATCCAACGATACTACCTACCACAGTACTCAAGGCATCACGAAAACGAAACTCAGTAACTGCACTGACAGCAAAGACCGTTGCAAACCCGGGAACAGTTCAAGTGCGTCGCTCCCAACATGCTGCTCGTTTTTGAGAATAAAACATAAATATTACAGAAGGTCGAGCTTCAATCATTTGTATACCCATGTAGCATACAGTTTAGTCTCATGTATCCTCCTTCCCGTAATGTTAACTACGCGCCTGGTTCAAATTTGGGCCAGGTAGGTCCGGGCCTAGACAGTCGACAGACCTCAACTGACGCTTTTGTGCGCACACACTAATCAAAGAGTTGATGTAACTTAAAAGAAAAAAGAGAAAAAACACAAAGGAGATGGCAAGCCAGCAGTGCTGCCGTAAGCCTAGCGTTTGGTTCACTGATAATTTCAGTTGGAGAACGATTTCTAATGTCGCTGGCTGTAACTTGTGAATAGTTGTATTTCATACCTATTTTTGTCCAAGTTTATAGTCCTTACTTTATAACTTCTTCCGAATTTAGCGACTTTTTTTTTCTAACAGTGTATTCACCACGATGAGCAGAGTTAACGACAGCTGTTAATTTATTAGAAGAAGATGTATTACTACATGTTATTTACGACATGTATGACGTTCTCCCCGTAAGAAATGCTAGTTAAAGATAACTTCATACAGTTTTACCCATAATCCATGTGTTCTAAAGCAAAAACAAATGTTGACGCGACAAGTCTGTGTCAGTGAAATACATGCCGAAATATTTGGGCGACAACAGCACACTTGCACGTCAGACAAGCTGTGCATGGTTACTAACAGTGGCAAGGACGACGCTTAGGCGACGCCAGAATCAAAAGTCCAAAGTTCTTATTTGTTTGTTGTAATACTACCGAGTGTTATGTATGTGATCTCTTGAGTGGAATTTAGGAGATCTGTGAGACAGCAATTCTGTACCGAATTCAGTAAACAACACATCTCTCTTAGCACTCGTCGAACAAATGCTAAAGAATAATTTTAATAATGCATATCCTACAAAATGTGACCGGTGGCGTGAACACACTACAACATCGAAAAATAATTTTAGAGCATCTTCATTGTCCTTGCAGAGTGCGGCCGAAAATTGTCACGAAGAACGAAACGCATGACAGTTATGTTATGTGGTCTGCACAACATCAGGCGAAATCTCTCACCAGGCCATCACACTTGGGTGAATGTTTTGCACTATCACGTATTTTTCGATGTAAACAGAAATATATGCAACCGTCTACCGTACAACGACCATCGATAGCGCTTGTAAACTGGAGTACGGTATTCATTATAAAGCAAGGTAATAGGTTTATATCGTCTCATTATGCTGCGTTATGTTATGGCGAAGAATTACAATAGCTTTAACGGTCAAGGGAATATTAGCGGTGTGCACATTCTTTGACACTATATCCTTTTGTTTTAGTAAAAAGGGAAGAGCCACGAAAACAGCCGACTGTTACTGAGTTCCAATTATCCATTGTAAACTACTGCCGAACAATCATCACACACTTATCCACGAGTTTTAATGGAATCGCGAATATGATTTGCATTTGGGTCATACTGTATTGCGCTACTTACTACAACGACTTCACAATTCGTGTGTTTTTTTAATCCTTTACTTGCATCCTTTGAATTATGTAATGGCACGTTCTATGCTCGACTACTTTTACTCAGTTAATCCTATGGAATACAAAATGGGTGTTTCCTATTTCTGTGGCTCGTGGTTTGCATACATATGAAACATGAAGTTTGCAACATTAGAATTCCCTTGACTCTAGGTACTTACGAGACAGCCCACTCTTCGCCTGCTGAGATTAATTTTCCTTACGGAGGCCACCTCTTACCTGAAACAAGAGAAAGTAGTCTTAGGAGGCGAAGACAAATGAAGAGCTATGAACGATTTACATAGTCACAAGCTAAAAAGGGAATAAAACAATATTACTGAAATTTTGTTTTAAATAAGCAGAACTTAGAAACATCCTGCCGTTAAGTCATAACAACCGTAACTACGATGTTTGTACGATAGAAATCGCTAAAGCCTTGTTAATCTCTATCCCTTTCACATCCTGTCGCTACAATTGTGTACTTTTACTGTATTTTAGCTGCAACAGCAGTATTTTTCCCCACGCAAACCTGAGGTACATATTTGCAAATGTTCAACTTTTTCAACAGGCGCAAATACTGCCAACTGTTGGGCATCAATATGAAAATACACTGTGTGACCAAAAGTATCTGGACACCCACAAAAACATACGTTTTTCGTATTAGGTGCATTTTGCTGCCACCAACTACCAGGTACTCCATAACTGCGTGCTCAGTAGTCATTAGATATCGTGAGAGAGCAGAATGGGGCGCCAGGGAACTCACGGACTTTGAACGTGGTCAGGTGATTGGGTGTCACTTGTGTCGCACGTCTGCACGCAAGATTTCCACACTCCTAAAGATCCCTAGGCCCACTGTTTCCGATATGATAGGGAAGTGGAAACGTTAAGGGACACGTACAGCACAAAAGCGTGCAGGGCGACCTCGTCTGTTGACTGACAGAGACCGCTGACAGTTGAAGAGGGTCGTAATGAGTAATAGGCAGAAATCTATCCAGACCATCACACAAGAATTTCAAACAGCATCAGAGTCCAGTACGGGTACTATGACAGTTCGGTTGGAGGTGGGAAAATTTGGATTTCATGGTCGAGCGGCTGCTCATATGCCACATATCAGACCGATAAATACCAAATGACACATCACTTGGTCTAAGGAGCTTAAACAATGGATGACTAAACAATGGAAAAACGTTGTGCGGAATGACGAGTCACGGTACACAATGTGGCGATCCGATGGCAGGGCGTGCGTATGGCGAATGCCCGGTGAACCTCATCTGCCAGCGTGTTTAGTGGCAACAGTAAAATTCGCAGGCGGTGGTGTTATGGTATGGTCGTGTTTTTCATGGAGGGGGCTTGCACCCCTTGTTGTTTTGCGTTACTATCACAGAACAGGCCTATATTGATGTTTTAAGCATCTTCTTACTTCTCTCTGTTGAAGAGCACTTCGGGGATGGCGATTGCATCTTTCAACACGATCGAACACCTGTTCATAATGTACGGCCTGTGGCAGAGTGGTTACACGAAAATAACATCCCTGTAATGGACTGGCCTGCTTAGAGCCCTGAACTGAATCCTATAGCACACCTTTGGGATATTTTGAAACGCCGACTTCGTGCCAGGCCTCACCGACTGTCACGATACCTCTTCCTCAGTGCAGCACTCTGTGAAGAATGGGCTGCCTTTCCCGAAGAAAACTTCCGGCACCTGATTGAACATAAGCCTGCGAGAGTGGGAGCTGTCATGAAAGCTAGTGGTGGCAAACACCATACTGAATTCCAGCATTAACGATGGAGGGCGCCACG
Source organism: Schistocerca serialis cubense (assembly GCF_023864345.2). Taxonomy (NCBI): domain Eukaryota; kingdom Metazoa; phylum Arthropoda; class Insecta; order Orthoptera; family Acrididae; genus Schistocerca; species Schistocerca serialis. The sequence goes on from NC_064646.1 coordinate 70,909,595, forward strand.
AACTTGTAAGTCATTTTCAGCCAGGTGTCCGGATGCTTTTGGTCACATAGCTTATCAACAAGTGCGCAGCTGATCTTGACCACCGGAATACGCGGATATGGTTGGTTCGCTGCATTCCACTGTATAACTGAATATTGTTAGTTATTTTCCATCGTAATTAGTGAATGATCATTTTACTACTTACTAAATAGGGAATACTTCGTAATTAGTTATTTTAGTCAATAAAATGAAACCAAGTATACAATGTATGTTTTGAAAAAGGGTACATATTTTTTTATAAATCTTGCATCAAAAATCATTAAGAAAATCACATCAGAGCACTACCACATGAAGCAAAAGTTTACTTCTTGCTGCCCGCATCTCGTGGTCGTGCGGTAGCGTTCTCGCTTCCCACGCCCGGGTTCCCGGGTTCGATCCCCGGCGGGGTCAGGGATTTTCTCTGCCTTGTGATGGCTGGGTGTTGTGTGACGTCCTTAGGTTAGTTAGGTTTAAGTAGTTGTAAGTTCTAGGGGACTGATGACCATAGATGTTAAGTCCCACAGTGCTCAGAGCCATTTGAACCATTTGAACTTATTGCAGAAAACGTCCAGGTCTGAAAGGGCTATAAAACATTTCAAAAATTTGGAACACTTCACTTCAGATTTAGTAGTTTTGTTCCGAGCAACTATACGATCCTTCAAGTTAGGAAAGTGACTTAAAACCACTTACAGCTGCAAGCTCACAACTTTGTACACTGAGGTGACAAGGATCATGGGATAGTTACTTGCACATAAACAGATGGCGGTAATATCCCGTACACAACGTATAATAGGATAATGCATTGGCGGAGCTCTCAACTGTACTCAGCTGATTCACGTGAAAAGGTTTCGGTGATTATAGCCGCACGGCGGGAATTTACACACACTGCACGGTAGTTTGAACCACACACATGGGACACTCCATTTCGGAAATCGTTAGAGAATTCAATATTTCGAGAGCCACAGTGTCAATAGCGTGCCAAGAATATAAAATTTCAGGCATTACCTATCACCACGGACAACGCAGCGGACGCTGGCCTTTCTTAACGACCGAGAGCAGCGGCTTTTGTGCAGGGATGTCACTGCTAACAGACAAGCAACACCGAGTAAAATCACTGCCGAAATCAATCTGGGACGTACGACGAACGTGTCCTTTAGGACAGTGCGGCGAAACTTTAAGTCAATGGGCTATGGCAGCAGACGACTGTAGAGAGTGCCTTTGCACGATATCGCCTGCATCGTGTCTCCTGGGCTCGTGACCAGATCGGCTGCACCCTAGACGACTGGAGAACCGTGTCTTGGTCAGATGAGTCCCGGTTTCAGTTGGTAAGAGTTATGGTGGAGTTCGAGTGTGGCGCACACCCCACAAAGAAGCCGTGGACCCAAGTTGTCAACAAGGCACTGTGCAAGCTGGTAGCACCTCCACAATGGTGTGGGCCGTGTTTATATGGAATGGACTGGGTCCTCTGGCCCAACTGAACCGATCATTGACTGAAGAAGACCATTTGCAGCCATTCGTGGACTTCATGTTCGCAAATAACGATGGATTTTTTTGAGGATGACAACGCGCCATGCGGGCCACAATTGTTCGTGATGATTTGAAGAACAATTCGAGCGAATTATTCGGCCATTCAGATCGGCCGATATGAATCCCATCGAACATTTACGGAACGGGATCGACACGTCAATTCCTACAAAACGTCTTGCACCGGTAACACTTTTGCAATTGTAGACGGCTGTAGAAGCAGCATGGGTCATTATTTCTGCAGGGGACTTCAAATGATTTGTTGAGAACATGCCCCATCGAGTTGCTGTACTACGCCGGGCAAATGTACGTCCGACACGACATTACGAGATATCCTGAGACTTTTGTCGCCTCATTGTATACTGAGAGAGAGAAGAGACTGTGTTCCGCCAGTATACAATTACAACATTCCTACATAATGGAGGAAGGAGGTTACACGTACCTAATGAGGCAAGAATTGTATTTACTATTGTTCTGTCAACCGCGGAACTTGGTCGCAGGTTCCTTTTTAGTTGCATTTACGTCTCGTACTATACACTGAATGAGCAAAGATTCTTTTAACTCGAACACTGTACACTGGCCTGAGCAGAGATTCTTTGTTACCCAACATGTCTCATTGACATAAAATTCACATATAGGCGTGGTGGACAGTTGCGATATTGCATTTATTTTGTCGAGGAATCACGCTATAATTTAAAACCAAATAAACCCGACCTCCAGACTTTCTGTTTGCCTCGAAGACGAGGATGTGGTGGCAATTACTTAACATTATTCCCGCTCTATACAGGAGCTATTATGGGCCAGGGGCGCCTTCAACTCAAACTGCAACGGTCTCTAAAACAGCTCGAAAAGCGATGCAAGATTGGGAATGTCCTCAAAACGTTTACGAAACTATCTTTGTTATTCATCAAAGGTCACAATGCATTCTTTAGACATCATGTTTTCTTTATGAGCTTAGGGAGGTGGACTGTAAATTTGTCAGAATGTGTCCCTTCTACAACGCGATTTGATTTTTAAATGCACCCCCCTCAAATCAGAAAGTAGGTGTTTTTCACCTTGCAGTGTCTTACTATGGGTGGCGTGCAGTCAAGTCCATTTAAAACGCAAGGTCTGCAATCAATTCCGAATGTTCTAATTTTCGTTACTGGACTCATTTTTCGTTCATTAATTCAACAATAGCGAGTTTTAAATCAAAAAAAATCTTTCCAGGTATGCCCCTTGACTTTCGCAATTATAAAGTTTCCATGTAAGCTACAAGGACACTGGAAAGGAAATTGTTGAATACACCGTCGAAGACTGTTGGGACTGACAGTGGAATAACGCGTGCTACTTCAGAAATTTTACTATTAACACCACCAGTTTCTACACGTGCTGCGTGCTTACAAATTTAGCAGTGCTTCTTGATGTACAGGACAATGAATCTCGTTTGTCCATCGTTGTTATTTTTGCTCTTTCATTGTCACTACATCTTTAAATTCATTCTGCACTTTAATATCGTTTCATAGCAAATTTTCTGTATCCGTTACTTACGCGACTGCATAATATATATTCAGAATTCTCATCTCTCTAATCTGTTATTACCACTGATTTTTAAAAACTTGTCACGAGAGAACGTTAGACTACATCTTTTTTTTGTACAAACTGCCACTGGACCTGTGAAAGTCCGTCATACCAACGAACAAATACCGCTGACACCGCCTTTCTGTCGAAATGAAGAGAGTTATGCCGACCGCAATGTGCCACATGGCAATACTAGAGCCGGCCGCTGTGGCCGAGCGGTCTAGGCGCTTCAGTCTGGAACCGCGCGACGGCTACGGTCGCAGGTTCGAATCCTGCCTGGTGCGTGGATGTGTGAGATGTCCTTAGGTCATTTAGATTTAAGTAGTTCTAAGTTCCAGGGGACTGATGAGCTCAGATGTTAAGTCCCATAGTGCTCAGAGCCATTTGAACCATTCTTTTTGCAATACTAAACGAAATGTAGCGCTGTGCAGGGTACTTCCGGGAAGGAACGAGCAAAGCCTGTACGCGGTCCGCGAGCAATTCGGCACGCCGTGGGCAATCCTGTTACTTTACTGACTACATTTTTCTTTCAATTGATGCTTGATAATATGTGAACCGATACTGACACGAGTGCACTATTTCCTACAGATTTCAGTGCTTCATATTTGTTTTCTCTTCCCTTGCAAACCTTGAATGCAGAATATACAGCAATTAAGGAGTCGAATTTGTGCTCTTCCCACTTTTATGACTGTCACGGTACCCTTTCTGCACACTTACATCCACATGACTAACTTCGATTAACCTGTATTGAAAGTGGCTGCTTTACTGACAAATGCAAATGGCTCTGAGCACTATGGGACTCAACTGCTGTGGTAATCAGTCCCCTAGAACTTAGAACTAATTAAACCTAACTAACCTAAGGACATCACACACATCCATGCCCGAGGCAGGATTCGAACCTGCGACCGTAGCAGCAGCGCACTGACAAATGCAAGTAGAATCGAGTGCGGTGCTCCCAGGGCCACACGATATGGTATCACCTACCTTGGGTGCCATGTGTTAGCGGGAAGGTGGGCAGGCGAAGTGTGACACCACGAAGTGTGTCATACACCGTCCAGTCACATTAATGTGACTACCTGTCAAAAATCTGAATACCCGCCTTCTGCAGCGTGGACCTCTGCGAGATGTGCAGGACGACAGTCAATGGGGTTCTGAAAGATACCGACAGGGATATGGAACCATGTCGATTCCAGTGTGGTAGCCAGCTTGTCGGTTTGGGACCCATGGTGCAATCGAGGTGGTTTCATCGATTCTTGATTGCATTTAAGTCGAGGAGTCTGTTGCCCAGTGAAGTGCGCAACATTCATCCTGGTTATCTTCAGACCACGTAGGTATGCTGCGAGCCGTGTTACACGACGCATTGTCCTACCGGTAGATGTCCTGGCATCGAGGGAAAGCAAACTGCATGTAGGGCAGGACATGGTCCTCCAAGGATAGATGCATAGTTGTGTTGATCCGCTGCGCCTTCCAGAATGACAAGATCACCCAGGGAATGTCACGTAAACATTCCGCAGACTCTAACGTCCCCTACTCCGGCCTCGACCCTTCCGAAGACTGTTCAGGGTGTTTGCTTCCAGACGTTTCACGTCGTAGACGACAACAGCCATTTATCTGATGGATCGTAAAACTTGATTCATCTGAAAAGGCCACCTCTCGACACTAAGTGGACGTCCACTTGCGGTATTGGCGTGCAAACTGCAACCTTCGTCGCCTATGAACAGCAGTCAGCATTGGTGCAAGAACCAGGCCTGCTGCAGAGGCCCGTATGCAGCAACGTTCGCTGAACGGTCGTTGACGAGACACTGCTGGTAGCGCCTCGGTTTCTCTCGGTGGTCAGTTGCGCAACAATTGCACGTCTTTTCGCCCGTACAAATCTCCGCAGCCGTGGTTCACCACTCTCATCTATGGCCCGTGGCGCACCCCAGTTGCCTTGGCGCCAGTTTGGATAGCACCATTTTGCCATACACGGTATACTTTAACCACAGTGGCACTCGGAAAGTTTACGAACTTAGCCGTTTCGGAAATTGTTCCTGCCTTGGCTCGAAAGGCAAAGATCATGCTCTTTTGGACGTCAGATAAATCGTTCCGTTTCTGCATTATGACAACGACTACTGCACTGTTTTCTGCGTGCTCCCCACCCCTCCCCTACAAGCTCTATACAGGGTGTTACAAAAAGGTACGGCCAAACTTTCAGGAAACATTCCTCACACACAAAGAAAGAAAATATGTTATGTGGACATGTGTCCGGAAACGCTTACTTTCTATGGAAGCACACAGCAACAGAACGTACCAGCGTGATTTTAAACACTTTGTTACAGGAAATGTTCAAAATGTCCTCCGTTAGCGAGGATACATGCATCCACCCTCCGTCGCATGGAACCCCTGATGCGCTGATGCAGCCCTGGAGAATGGCGTATTGTGTGGTGTCACCGCCAGACACCACACTTGCTAGGTGGTAGCCTTCAAATCGGCCGCGGTCCATTAGTATACGCCGGACCCGCGTGTCGATTTAAAGGCTACCACCTAGCAAGTGTGGTGTCTGGCGGTGACACCACATACTGTATCACATCTGTCCACAATACGCGCACGGGGTTGCGTAGACAAGAGCTTTCAAATGCCCCCATAAATGAAAGTCAAGAGGGTTGAGGTCAGGAGAGCGTGGAGGCCATGGAATTGGTCCGCCTCTACCAATCCATCGGTCACCGAATCTGTTGTTGAGAAGCGTACGAACACTTCGATTGAAATGTGCAGGAGCTCCATCGTGCATGAACCACATGCTGTGTCGTACATGTAAAGGCACATGTTCTAGCAGCACAGGTAGAGTATCCCGTATGAAACCATGATAACGTGCTCCATTGAGCGTAGGTGGAACAACATGGGGCCCAATCAAGACATCACCAAGAATGCCTGCCCAAACGTTCACAGAAAATCTGCGTTGATAACGTGATTGCACAATTGCGTGCGGATTCTCGTCAGCCCACACATGTTGATTGTGAAAATTTACAATTTGATGAAGTTGGAATGAAGCCTCATCCGTAAAGAGAACATTTGCACTGAAATGAGGATTGACACATTGTTGGATGAACCATTCGCAGAAGTGTACCCCTGGAGGCCAATCAGCTGCTGACAGTGCCCGCACACGCTGTACATGGTACGGTTCAAAATGGTTCAAATGGCTCTGAGCACTATGGGACTTAACATCTATGGTCATCAGTCCCCTAGAACTTTAACTACTCAAACCAAACTAACCTAAGGACAGCACACAGCACCCAGCCATCACGAGGCAGAGAAAATCCCTGACCCCGCCGGGAATCGAACCCGGGAACCCGGGCGTGGGAAGCGAGAACGCTACCGCACGACCACGAGATGCGGGCTACATGGTACGGAAACAACTGGTTCTCCCGTAGCACTCACCATACAGTGACGTGGTCAATGTTACCTTGTACAGCAGCAACTTCTCTGACGCTGACATTAGGGTTATCGTCAACTGCACGAAGAATTGCCTCGTCCATTGCAGGTGTCCTCGTCGTTCTAGGTCTTCTCCAGTCGCGAGTCGTAGGCTGGAATGTTCCGTGCTCCCTAAAACGCCGATCAATTGCTTCGAACGTCTTCCTGTCGGGACACCTTCGTTCTGGAAATCTGTCTCGATACAAACGTACCGCGCCACGTCTATTGACCCGTGCTAATCCATACACCAAATGGGCATCTGCCAACTCCGCATTTGTAAACATTGCACTGACTGCAAAACCACGTTCGTGATGAACACTAACCTGTTGATCCTACGTACTGATGTGCTTGATGTAGAGCAGTGAGTCGCATTATCAACACAAGCACCGAAGTCAACATTACCTTCCTTCAATTGGGCCAACTGGCGGTGAATCGAGGAAGTACAGTACATACTGACGAAGCTAAAATGAGCTCTAACATGGAAATTAAGCGTTTCCGGACACATGCCCACATAACATATTTTCTTTCTTTGTGTGTGAGGAATGTTTCCTGAAATTTTGGCCGTACCTTTTTGTAACACCCTGTATACTCTCCACTGCTAGTGCTGCTACCTGCCCTACGTGAGTAGTTATTGCACGTCGACGTAGAATATAGGCGACTGTCACGTTAATGCGACTGGGCCGCGTAATTTATATTTTCAAATGGAATATACGTTTTAGGTACTTTGCACCTTTTACTTTCTTTGTTTTTTGATATTACTGACGAATTTTTTCGGCGCACCTTGCATTTCACGCAAGATACCACTTGCGGCAGGTGCAAGATCTGCAACTACTCGTGTAGGTGCGCGGACAACACGCGGCGGCAGCGCGGCAGGTGCCGTGCGGACGGTCCGAAGACTGCCCAATAAAACAGGAGCGTGGGCGGCGGGCACCGCCCCCTGCCGTCCGCGAGCAACACCGGACCGGGCCAGCCGGGATAAAAGAGGGGAAGGAGAGCCCGAGAGGAAGGGCACGGCACGCCAGGGAAGCGAGGTTTATTTTTATCGCAGTCCCGCTATTGGTCGCCGGCGATTCTTCGACAAGTTACGCTCGATCGGATCGGCCGAGAGCCGCCTCCACAAAAAAGGGACGAAAAAGAGAACGGGCCAGAGAGAGGCGCCGGGTCGCCGGTGTATTTTATCGGCGGCGCCCGATTGGCTGTTTTCCGATCACGAGGCGGGGCCGGCGCAGGGGGTGGGCGTCCTGCACAGCGGAGGGAAAAAAAAAAATCCTCTTCCGCGGCACGGGAAAAGTCCGCGCTCGCAGCGGCGTCGGGGTCGCTGCTCTATCTAGGTGGCGACACTTCCGATAAAACAGAATGTTGCGAGCGGTGTATCGAGAATACGTGGCTGGCGGCGAAGTAAAGTGTCACATTGGCATACTTGCCAAACTTTCAAAAATCAAGAGATCCAGTTTTTTTTAAAAAAAACCAGGAAGTACATATTATCAAAAACTGCGGTTCATTTTCAGTATAATCCTAAGCAGCTGAGGGTAATTCTTCATTTATGTAAAACGACTACAAAAACACAAATGGAAACCTTAGAAGTACCCAAAAAGTTGATTCCATACTCCTAGTGTACCCCAGGTAATAGGTTGGAATGTTTTTTGGTTATTCACACAATCAACATTTTCTTGGTGCTTCTTTGTTTCCACGTGTTCTGAAACATCGCTTTTTTTAATCACGTGATACACAAATGTCACATCGGCAGAAAGTACAAAATGCTAGCAACAGACCTTTCATAGAATCGGTAACGCACGGAAACTGTTCTGAATATTGCTTCAAGAGAACAAAATTACGATGTTTTGACATAATGAAAAACAAAACACCGAATCAAAATACTAAGAATATGACGAATAAGATACAAGTGAAACAACTTATTACCCAAAATAATGCTTTTAGGCATTCGTGTAACAAAATAGCCTAACGCTCATACCACCTACTCTAATGATTTATGCCGACTACAAAAACATCGTACAGTAAGCGATTTCACTTAATCACAATGATAATACACAAACACAAGTCCAAACAGAGCAAAACACTCAGCAACACGACTATACAGTCCGAGCAGGAAAGAGGAAAAGTAACTATCGATACACAAGTCGTGCGCCACTTCCCAATTTCGATAAACTTCCATACATATATTGCTTAGAAACTACTAGTGAGCGAGGGAATTCAGCACACGGGTTAAAAAACTGAAATGGTGGATTTTAAACACAAATATCTTCGCATTGACGATATTTGCAAAAAACTGGGAAAAATAATAGCATAACCCGGAGACGGGAGGAAAAGCGGGAATTCGGGAGTCCCCCACCTGAATAGGGAGAGTTTGCAGGTACGCACACGTATAATTTTTGACAAAATGTTAGTAGTGGTACGCTTGAACTTACCGATTAATATTTTGTACAAGTGGTCTACACAAATATTTATCTATACATGTGCCACATACTTGAAAATACCCTCTTTGGGAGTGTTTTGGATAGTTTTTGATTTTTAGACGCTTTTGAACTTTTCTCTGTTACGTAGCTATATGTAACTTACAATGTCCGTCCAAAAAGTTCCGAGAATAAATTTACTCCCGGCGCATAAGTGACGCCAGTGCGGTAACTATGGCGATAGCCTGAAGTAACAAGTGTAAACAACAGGTGTGCCAAGACCACTCAATTGTGAGCAGGTGGTGTGAGACAGTGGTTGTGAAACATCTCTAAATCTCTAAACCAATTGTTAGAGACATTCTCCAGAATATTTTGAGGAAGAAAAAGAGCGTGTGCAATGCTTGTCCCGCACACCTTGACTCCCGAATAAAAATGACGCATGTCGCGACTTGACTGACATACAAAATGCGGACTATCATGTAGATGAAAAAAAAAATCATCATTACTGATAAGACTTGATATTATGCAATCGAGCGTGCCACAAAATGGCGCAACGCAGAAATTCACATAAAGGGTCAGCGCTCAGACGACACAGTCAACATTCGAGCCAAAGTGACGCACGAGTTTAGCACAAAAAATTAATAGTTCCACAAGGAGACAGTATTTAACGTGCAGTCGATCGTTGGCTGTTAATAAGCCCATTGCCACCACATGTGTCCATAAAAACAAACAATCATACATGGTTTTTGATCCTCTAAAAATACTTACATCCTTGAAGAACAATTTACAGGATTAGGGTTCAATATCTTTTTCGGAAGAAAGTAAATTCTTCGTATGTTACTTATGCTGCCTATACATGTTGCAGAATGTATGTGCTATGAACAGTGAGCCCTTATTTCAATGAGAACTGGGAGTACAAGATTGTTTTTGATAAGAGTTTTAGACAAATACTTAAATAATATTAATTCTGATGCGTATCTATCCTTGACAGAGAGATGTGAGAATTTTGTTTGGTTTCCACATCGAGAAATATGTGCACAGCACTGCTATTAGTCTGAGCAAACGACCTCTTGTAGAAACTAGTTTTTTCTTGAAAAACAAAAGTAATTTATATTAGCAAGTAAGAGTTGCATATTCATTCTAGCAAGTGGCAAACAAGTCATTCCTACACGCCAGTAGTCACTAAATTCCTTTTATATACCCTTTGACAGTTTGCATAACCGCTGTCATTTAATTCAGAGATTTTTCGTCACCTCCGCGTCAAGCAGCCCCCACTGTACGTCCGCAACATGTGATGTATCAGATTCGCTGCCGTTCAGCTTCAGACATTCGAGCTCGCCAGCAGAAAAGCTCTTTATTGACTTTACACTAAACCACGTTTTTGTGCTCTTCGAAGCATCTCTATTCCTTAACAAACAATATAGTTGAACTGTAAATCAGGACCATAATACTGTTACTGCGTCTATTTCTGGATTTTTCACAGAACGTTATTTCGAGTTCCAGCAGCAGCGCACCACTTTCACATTCCCAGCAAGTCTAGCACTGTATATTAACTGCTCCGTCGTATAAATGTTTGTGTTTCCCATACCATTATGTCACTTCACAGCAAGAAGCTAATTCGTATTTATGTCGGGTCAGATATAACTGAGATCTCTATGTTGTTCAGTTTTGATGTTTGCAATAAGTATTTAGACTCACGTTCAAGACGTATCACGCAACATGTTTGTTTTAGTGGTTTTAGGTCTGCGTAGCAAATAACGAATGTCATCTTCGTTATGAAATTATTTTGAAATAACTGCAATAAGTAGTCTAAACCAGGACGTCATACATATTTCACTATTTACGTAAAAAAATTACAACTCTAATGAAAGTTTTTAAGCGATGAAGTAAGGTTATAGTTTATCTTCACAGACAGTTTTCTTCGTTAGTTTTGTAGCTCACTGCAGAAGCTACATGGTCTTAATACCTTTAGGCTGCGTTCACACTGCCGGCCGGGCCGAGCCGAGCCTGGCCGGGCCGCCGCCCGCTTCGAAATCAAACACATGGTTTTGAATTGCGGTGTTCACACCGGCGGCCGGGCCGCGCCGACACGGCGTGAGCCTCCCGGAGCCGAGCCGACGACATTCGGAGTGTTTAATATTGCCGGCGCGAGCCGACCGCAGGCGCGAGCCTGTGGAGCAGCACTACAGCTTCTGCAGTACACGCGTCACACGTCTCCCTTCTGCTTTCTTCACAAGTGTGACTGCACACGTCTTATTTTAAGATGTTACCTCACATTTCACAATCAGTGAGGAAAAATTACGTTTATTATGATGATACATGCGAAATTACTTTTATTTCATTTATTTAATCTACCGTATTTGCATGCATTTACAACAATAGCTTGCCAGCGATCGCGGCATTGCCGCCACTGAATAGTTCGCATTTACTTGTAAACGGAGACAGATATGAGTGTCACTGAGGGACGGAAAGGTGTCCCTACCAGATGATAATGCATTGTAAAGTCATGCTGTGGCAGTTCCTTATCAGTGGAGATAGAACCACTGAGTCAAAGGGGATTATCTCAAAACTCTTCGCCTATCAATCTGTCTATCTTACAAGGTAATGAAAAGAATTCTGTGAGGTCATCAGTGGCTCCACATGATGAACCATCACCACTGCCAAGCGCTGCATCATGAAGAAAAAAGAAGAAAAAAGTTGGAAAATTCTGAAGGAGTATTTCTGCGATTCTTCGTTGAAGGCACAGCAAGACATTACCCAAAATGACGAAGCTAATTACTTCCTAATGATTCTCAGGAGTCCCATAAACTCTCTTCCCCTCAGAGGTTAGTGTTTGTGAAATTTAAAATACAAAAGCATGACTACAATTAACTGGAGGTAGCGAATGCTGTACAAAGTTCTACTGCAAACCAAAAAGTGTGTACTAACGAATCTTACCTTATCGTTATACACAATTTTTCTTCTGCTGTTATACTTCTGCGAAAATTTGTGTTCTGTTTAGAAATTTTGTCTTGAATGTTCTGCAGCACATACTGAAATGTATGATGATTCATTCTGTAGCTTGAATAAAATTTTTCAGGATAGTTTTTAAGTTCTTCATATAAAGAGAAAAACTCTCCTAAATGCAGAGTCAAAACAATACCAATAAAAGAGTGAAGACATTGTTCTACACAGCACAGACTAGGTAAAGGCGAGCAGCTGTTGGCTGCAGCTGCGTTTTCTACTGACTTGCTTGTCAGCTGTCGAAGGGTGGGGATTTTTTAAAATTTATTTATTTGGCCTCCGGCAGCTGACATCCATTTAGCCAAAGAGTGGGTATTACCTTGACAGTGCAGCGCAGCCCGCCAAGGAAGAAAAAAAAAAAAACAATGAAGAACAATGAAACGCACATCTGTGTCGATGTACAGTAGTTTCATTAACTCTCCATTATTTTTTCTGTCAAAGTAGACAACGAGACTACAGAATTGCGCTTCAGTTTCTGCAGTAAACGTATCACAAATCTCCAGTTTGTTTTTGTGATTAGTTTTACACCACTGATCACTAGTAATTAGTTTTTTTCTGTCCTGCATTATATGACTACATTAAACCAAGCTGTAACCGCTCGAACTCCGTGGCTTGCGGACGCGGCACTGACGCCACTGAATATCTCGCATTCCTTGTGACCAGAGACAGATATCAGTGTCATTATCATTTCAAAAACTTTTTGGTACTTTTAGCTACATTTCATTCGCAACATTATATGGTGTAAAACGCATCTAACAGTAAGCTACCCGCTACATAACTTTTTCACTACAAGATTTGTAAATCAAGTGCACAACGTTGACAAATAGCATCATTTCACAATGACTGTTAAGAAATATGAAAAGATAAATGATTCAATACGAAGCTAAGATGTTACACTAGCACGTGTACAAAAATCAGATTTTTTAGCCGCATACTTTCTTCAAAATCAGTTGGGAAGCGTTACGAAACTAAGAAATCACGCGAAACGAAAAGTAGACTTTTTCTTTTTTCACGACGTAAGTAACGCTTTTTAGGAAAAAATGAGTTCATAAAACGATGTGGCGTAGTCTTATATGCCGCTAAGAATTTTTAGAACATGAAAATCGGAGAAGTGGATTTTCCCCCATTTCGCCGACCCGGCTCGGCGCGGCGCGCAGTGTGAATACACTACTCGTCGGCCTGAGCAGGATAGGCACGAGCCGAGCCAGTACGCGTCAGCCCGGCCCGGCCCGGCCGGCAGTGTGAACGCAGCCTTAGACGTAAGACGTCTTTCAAAGTTTTATCATTCTATGCGTGTTAGGCGTGTCATATGATGATTAAGGTGGCAGACAGAGAGAATCGCCCTTCATTGCTAAATGAGGATCAATTATAATGGTGTTAGTGAACGCCGGCCGGAGTGGCCGAGCGGTTCTGGGCGCTACAGTCTGGAACCGCGCGACCGCTAGGGTCGCAGGTTCGAATCCTGTCTCGGGCATGGATGTGTGTGATGTCCTTAGGTTAGTTAGGTTTAAGTAGTTCTAAGTTCTAGGGGACTGATGACCTCAGCTGTTAAGTCCCATAGTGCTCAGAGCCATTTTTGAGACCTAGACGACGACCTACTAAGTGGACAGACGACATCAGAAAACATGCAGCAGCGACAGGCTGCCGACGGCGACGCAGAAAAAAGAGCAGGGAGTGGCAGTGTGTGTTGGCGTTAAGAGCGTCCTGAGGTGCATCTTAATGGAGCTTTTCTCGGAAATAGGTCCCCACATCTTGTTTTGCAGTCAGAAGGAGAGAAGGCTTGTGTCTCGCGAGAGGAGACAGCGGGGAGACATGGCGGCCACGCCACCTGCGGCCGCTGACCAGCGCCGCGGTATTGACTCGCCGCCGCTCACACACACACACACACACACACACACACACACACACACACACACACTCGCCGCCCGCCATCTTGGACTCGGCGCCTGCCCTCTTTCCTGCGACGAGTGGCTCCCACTCCTCTCTTTTTTCTTCTGCCTTTTGTAGCGCGTCTTACAGGAGCAGCCGAATGGGAACTGTGGAAGTGAACTGAGAGGTCCGCACACGGTCCAACTTCAAAGTTATTGCTTTGCTTTCCCTCCTTTCTTGGCTTTGATAGGCAGCTGAAGTGAGGCAGGTGCAAAACCATCGCGTTTATATCACACTATCCTCTACGCAGCATTCAGAGCAGACACTTTTCAAGATTCGTGCGTGGGATCAGAACAACGTACATCGTTGTTGTCACTTTTCTTATATTCTATATTCCAGGCCAATTAAAGACCACATTTAAGATGGTTACGTCAAATCTGCGCTTTCTCCAATATTCCTTCAGCACTTCATTTTTGTCTTTCCTATCTTCTGTGCCCCATTTGTTTTACTGTATTCTTCGTTTTGTTTTGTATTAGCAAGCTCCTTACTTATTAAGTTTGTCTCCCTTGTTTCTTCCTTATTTACATAATTTCCTCCAGGGTTGCATGTATCTCCCTACGTGCATTAAGCACACTTCCAAATTTTTCGAAGCAAGTAGTTTTTTTTTCTTTTTGCGCCTTCCACATTCCTCGAATGTAGCTGTAAAATTTCAATCTTTTCCCTAATTTCTTAGGCAATTATTTCTAAGTGTGTGTACATTTTCGTATAACTTCATAACTTCAAAGTTTATGCTGTTGTTCTATACCCTCCACCAAGTATCCAAGAACGCGCAAAATATGAAACAAAGTACTTGACATATATGGATATAAATCGCTGGTACGAATGGCTTACTATCGAAACTTCCAACGCCCATACGTTTGTTGCTGTCTTTAAGCAAAGAGTGTGGTACGACGGTGAAATGTAAAGTGTAATTCTATTTCCTATAGAGCATTACTTCTACAGCAGATTATCCATCCCAGACGCTCACAGATATTTCAAATTACTGTTCGAGTAAACTGTTCATTTACCTCTGCTTTTAACTTTTACTCTCCCCGGCAATTCCAAAATGTAGTTTCATTTTTATACGACTGATCCGCTGTCCAGCTTTACAAATACTTTTAATATACATTGCTACACTCAGCAATATTTTGATTACCGTGCGAGGGTAAAGATACTATTGGTTCACGACTATCATTAATAACTAACCTGTGCGGCTTCTCTGTCAATTTTTTCTGCGCTTCTTCCCAAAATTTTGGAGCACTCAGAATATGACTCAGTTCGCGCTGCGCGGGCTTTTCCGCATTTATCCGCACGTCACAATTTCAAGGAGGGGGAGAACAATTTTTATTTCGGAATTTTATTAAAGCTGTATGTGTTTCTTAGCCTCGACCGTCATCTTGTTGAAAGTTAAGGCATATTGCCGCCACATGCAGTTTCTTTTTTCGTTCATTTCAAAGCTCTTTCAAACTGCGACTATATACCAGGGCATCCTACTTCTTCGATATTGATAGCTTACCTGTCCTCTATGGCGTCATTCCGTAATTCTGCACTTCCTTCACTTCTTCAGCGTGTTTTGTGGGGCAACAGGTGAGCGTCATTGTGCAAACTAATATTCGAGTAAGTTTAGGTCCGTATTTCTTTTTTCACAATAACGCCCTTATCGACTGCAATTGACGCTTCATAGTAAAGGACTGCGAAATAGTTACACAACTTCTGAAATATCTTCGTTGTTTGACTTTCGTCTTTGTTCGCTCCTCTTAATTCCACGGAGGATCGTAGTCACTCTTAAGTTATCCACTTAATCCTGCAGTCGCACATTCACCCCTAGTGTACTAGTAAATGTTTGTGATTTTCTTGCAAATGACTACAGAACCCATCATAGGAAGACTCGGCTCATAAACAATAGGTGAGTTTCAGAAACAAGGAAAATGTGCCCCCACGATTCTATAATTTCTAAACATAACTTTTAACACAACAATTGAGAACAGTAAGATTGATTTTCAGAAGCGTGGAACCTTACTACAGCCGAACATATTAAATCAGTCGCGCCGCAACGATTTTACTCACAGGAAGTCCTAGTCGCCTGCTCGCTCTCTGTTTTGTTCTTCTGTGAATAACACTAATGTCTCTCCCTACTCCTGATATTGATACATTTAGCTCAATTTTTCCACTGTCATGTCTAATTCTGCAGTCCTGGGAAAAGGCTGTGTATTTATCTCTTAATCACGCTTTTTATGCTTTGTAGTTCTGTCTTCAGTTCTCGTAAGCCACTTTTAGTGGCGCGTTATACACATTTCATACATACATTTTTATTTTTCTCCCGGTTTCATTCCTTCCCAGAACCCCTACCTTCTAGAGATTCAATCCGCCCCCTCCCCCCCCCCCCCCCCCACCCAGCGATTCCCTTTAATTACTACATGCAATTCGCCCTTTGCTAAGACGCCTTTAGCAGTGTTGCTTACAGCTTTAAGTGTTAGAAAATCCAATTCATTTCTCATTTGAAGTACCCTTTCTCAGATCACAGATTTTTATTCTCTTGAAACCTAAACCGTTCTCCGTGATTATCGCCGTATTAAGAGTATATCATATGTAATTGAAGTTCAATATTTAATTACTACGTCTCTTCTAAACTGGTGCAAACTATGAAATACTATGCACTCCTTTTCTGTTTTTCCGCATACTTCTTACTTAATATGGGACTCCTACGGCCACGTAAATAACTGCTTCTGATTTAACTCACAATTTTTGCAATACATTTTCATTCAATCCGAAATTTTGCCCATTTTGCACCAGTTTTCTCTGGAGACACAAATTTAAAACGTTCTTTCGAAACGTATCTCTGTTCAGAATTTCATGTTCTATGGTCTTAATTTCTTTTGGTTTCTTTGAGCCGCTGGCACCAGGGCGAGGTTTTGGAACTGGCATTTTCGAAAATTCTCTTACATGTGCTATAAATCATCAGCTAACGTTTTGTCATCGTTACATTTAGTTATTCAATTTTTTTTGTACAGATCTTCATTACTTCTGTTCCTGTTCCGCCTTTATAATGAAGTACACGAGTAATTACAATCCGAAAACACAACACGATGTGGACACAGATTGTGGGAACAGTTTCCCAGATACGTAAGTGCTGGGGCAGATTCCCCGTTTCCGCAGCACAAAGGCGTTTAATACACACAGCCTTGGCAGGTTGATTGTGTACCCAACTTTACTCTGTTCAATCGAGTTGAGTTTTGCCTCCACAGCTGAGTACCAGAGACGCAAGGGAGCTTTAGGCACTTGGGTCTGCCGGCACTACGTGTGCCACATCGGGGATGTAGTTCAACTAGTTTTAAATCACCTTGTTGATCTGGCCCCATCCGGCCACAAATGAGACATTAGTCGTGAATACTTCAATTAAAAAATTATGTTTGCTGCTGTTTAACGCGCTTTGTTAAGACAACGTGTAGACTGTTTTCACTAACTACTCGTACGAAGGACAAATTACACGACAAACCGACAGGTAAACAATCCATGTGCCGATGAATCCGTAGCAGGCTAGTATCCCTAGCGTATAAAACGCATGGCACTAACTTTACAGTAGCGTCGGAGCTGCCTCACGTAAGGATCAAGTGCCTGTGCATGGCCACTATGTGGCATACTGCTGTGCACGTATGACGTAACATCATCGCTTTGATTTCATCGAATATACGCATAAATTTGCTATTACAGCATCGTTAGAAAATTCGTAGCACATTCGACAGAGCCATATTTTATTAACAACATAAAAGATCCACACATGATTCATGCAACTGACATACTGACGGGTGGTAATTCGACAATTTTGGATTTCACAAAAAATGCAGCCATTTTTATTTTGAAGTTCAATCTCTGGGGCCGGCCGGTGTGGCCAAGCGGTTAAAGGAGTTACAGTCTGGAACCGCGTGACCGCTACGGTCGCAGGTTCGAATCCTGCCTCGGGCATGAATGTGTGTGATGTTCTTATGTTAGTTAAGTAGTTCTAAGTTCTAGGGGACGGATGACCTTAGAAGTTAAGTCCCATAGTGCTCAGAGCCATTTGAACCATTTCAATCTCTGGGGTCCAATCCAGACAAACGAACCTAGTTGAACACATTCTGTGAGAACACATTCTGTGACTAAAAACACATACATTTATAAAACCGGGAAACGAAAGATTTTGAAACACAGGCGAACATACAACACTGTAACGGATAGAGCATATCGGGCAAAGAGTATGTGTAGTTCACATTTTAAAAAATAAAGGCATCTCAAGCGACCAACTGGAGTTATAATTAGCATCGTATGCGTCACTATCAGACAGACAAGTTGTAGCATGTTTTCAGATTTTAGTTATTTTGGTTGGCATTATGGCTTGCAGTCGATAACTTTACTTGTCTTCGCTTGCATGACGAAAAAAGACGCAAATCTACAGCAAATTCTTTTTTCCATTTGATAGATGGATAGTAATTAATGTGAATATCGTTATTTAGGGAATAAACGAAACCTGTAATTCCGAATTGATTGAATTTAAACGTCCTGTGGGGTTAAAACTCAAACCGAGAACCTTTGCTTATCGTGCGCAATGCTCAGCTGACTGATCTACACAGGAAAGATTTACGAACCGCCCTCAAAACTTTAATTTCATCAGTATCTCTTTCAAATTTTCCACGCATCAGAGAGGTTCTCCCGCATGCCTTACGAGACTAGCACTCCTGGAAGAAGGGATACTGGAAAGGAATTGGTTGCCCAAGTAGGTAACGATGGAAATAGGCAGGGAGGGCGGGATGAAAATAAAAATCAAGCCTGAATACCTCAGTTAGCTGAGCATTTGCCCTCCACAGGCAAAGGTTACGCGTTCGAGTACCTGTTCGGCTTACAGTTTATAATCTGCCAAGAAGTTTCAAATCAGCAGATAATGCAATGCGAGAATATAATTCTTTTTTGAGAGAATAACAGTCATGTGGGACTCAGAG
The DNA here is from genome assembly GCF_023864345.2 of Schistocerca serialis cubense. Taxonomy (NCBI): domain Eukaryota; kingdom Metazoa; phylum Arthropoda; class Insecta; order Orthoptera; family Acrididae; genus Schistocerca; species Schistocerca serialis. The sequence goes on from NC_064646.1 coordinate 70,928,439, forward strand.
CTCCACAATCTACTTTTTAAAAAAATTTAAATGTTCGTTTATGCATAACACATTCGAATACGCGTGTGTTTTTATGTACCTACTAGAGCGCCAGGTATAATATATAGATAGATAAGTAATAATTATGGATTAAATCTACGTGAAAATGTAAATGTTCGTTTCTTTAAAATTTTCATCCCCGAAAGATCTTCACCGATGGCTTCGTAATTTTGACACAACACTGTAAAGAATACGCGCGTGTTCTTATATACCTACTTCCTTAATCTATAGCCACACAAATCCAGAAAAATTATAAAGATGTATGTATGTTCCACATCTCCTACACCAATGTATCGATTTCGACCAAACTTAGTACGAATATCATTTACTGTCTCTAAAGAACCACTGTGGGGGTAAGAACCGACCACCTATCACAGGGTTGGGGACGGGAATGAAAAGGTAGAGTCATCCACGACGCGAGACTACCCATACTTCAGTTATCCAGCATTTAAGAATGAGAGCTCTTAAAGGCTTGCAAAACACTTAACTCCATAATTTCAAACCTTTACGTAACTTTTTCTAGTTGACGACCTTAAAATGATGAAAGGAAAAAGGTTTCTCGCTAACTGTATTTTCACTGTTCCTGCAATAAAACTGCCACATGAAGTATTACTTTTTAGTTTACCACTGCCTTATTACAAAACTGTATTGCTGGCACATTTTGCAGACAGTTTTCACATACACACTAAATGTACAGAAAAATGACATCACTGTACGACATTTAGTTCGGGAGATACGATGTCATAAACACTGAATGCGAGGAAAAAAAAAAACTGCCACAACATGCACGACGTTTCAATTTACTACTTCGTCGCTACTAACTATTAGTAACATATTTCGCAGGCACTATCTGCATATGCCGCTAAATGTACCTGCAAAATTATATCATTGTACTGCAGGGCGAAATTCGTTAGACATACAGGTGAAAGAAGTGTACAAATACGTGTGAAATTTATTAAATGTGCGTGACATGTGCGTATGCGAGCAAAGCCATGGGTGAACAGCTCATCCTAAACCCCTGGAATGATTTCAGTCAAATTTGGTACATATGTTAGTTACAGTCTAGAAATTTATACTGCTGTATGGGTAAGAACTACAAGCCTGCTATTGGGGTGTCATCACTTAGAGAGAGAGAAGGGAGCACGAGTAGGTGGACAAACAACGAGGGATAAGGAAGAGATAGGCAGAGATAGGGGGAGAAGGAGGTGAACGAAGAGAGGGGCAGGAGAAGGAGAGAGAGTGGGGGGTTGAGGAGGTGGGCAGAGAGAAGAGGTGTTAAAGATGGACACAGGGCTGGAAGTGACGTACAGGGAAAGGAGGGATGGACAGAGAGAGGAAGGAGAAGAGGAGGATAAAGAAAGAGGAGACGGTTAGAGAGAGGGGAGTAGGTGGATAGAGAAAAGGGCAAGAGGAGATGGACTGATTGGTTCAAATGGCTCTGAGCACTATGGGACTTAACATCTATGGTCATCAGTCCCCTAGAACTTAGAACTAATTAAACCTAACTAACCTAAGGACATCACACAACACCCAGCCATCACGAGGCAGAGAAAATCCCTGACCCCGCCGGGAATCGAACCCGGGAACCCGGGCGTGGGAAGCGAGAACGCTACCGCACGACCACGAGATGCGGGCCAAGATGGACTGAGAAGGGGACGAGAGGAGATGGACTGAGAAGGGGACGAGAGGAGATGGACAGAGAAGGAGAGCAGAAGATTGACCTAGAAAGGAGGGAGAAGGTGATGGTGAGATTGAGAGATAGATAGATAGATAGGTAGGTAGATAGATAGAGATAGAGAGAGAGAGAGAGAGAGAGAGAGAGAGAGAGAGAGAGAGGAGGAGAGGTGGGGGAGATGGACAGAGACAGTTGGGAGGAGGATATAAGACCGTATATCCAGTACCCATTGATATTATAAACGTGTGCTTTCTCTTTCCTTGCTTTTCCATTTAACCAGACTGAGCCACAGTAACGCGCTTCCAGGAACAGCTATTTGATTAATACAGGTGGACACCGCTAGAAACAGTAAAGAACTAGGATGCAGCCGTTCGTTCGTCGCGTGATACTGTTTCAACTGACGACACTGCACATTTTAAGACGCCTAACCGCGCTTGCAGCAATCACAAAAAAGCCAAAGCCGAACTGGAAGGCTCTTATCACTCATTCCGCTACGTGGCCGGGCCTAAGTTAGATGAGATGAGAGGTGGCTAGGGCCGCGGAGATAAAAGGCGTGGGATGGGTCCGCTTCCCCATTTTTATTCCCTCGAAAGGAATCTATCAGAGGTGCGGCGAGCCAACTCGCTGGAAGAGGAAATTAAGATAATTCCCGGGCGCCTCTTCTCGGCCGCACATAAATTCCTCGCGAGTTGCGGAGGCCGCCTCCTCGGCGGAGCGGTGAATTCATTAGATTACGTAACCGCCATTAGGGCCGGGCCGGCGGTTAACCGAAGTGCGACAACCGCCAGAGATCGTCTCCGGTTGCCGCGAGACGCGCCGGCCGGCCGTGTGTGACGCCCGCGAGGAGGGGTTGGCCAGAACCAACTGTAGCGCCGCTTCTGTTTTTTTCGTCCCTTTTTCGCCTACCCCTCGCTCGGCCGAGCGCTCTTTCTATTTCCGCGGGCGAGACGGGGGAAGGTTCCTGACGTTATCTGACCACGCCGGCGTGAGGTTTCCTCGCCGCCGGCCGCAATCTGAAAAGCGTCGCCGCCATTTGCATGCGGCGTCCCTCGTCGCCGCTAAGAGTGTGCAGTCGCCGGCGCCTACCTGGTAGGCAACCGCGCGAGGCGCGGCGCAACGCGGGCGCCGCCGGTTCACGAGGCCAGGCGCTCTTCCCCGTTGGCCCCATAGCCCACCAAGGGCTTGGTACGGCGGACTCGCTCGTAATGGCCTCCTCGAACAGTTTTGATAAGATCGCCGCTAAATACACAGTGTCCCAACACGTGTATTCTTACTCTGAATATACCAATTACAACGTTCACCGGACAAAAGAAATATTGAAAAGAAATATTCTTCCCCAGCAGAGATCACGCTAGCACCGTACAACATCCCCGCTCACCTTGATAATGGCCTAAATTCGGCAAGGAAGTTTCTTCATCTAAAGCAACTCACTGACGAACTAAAATTGTGTGCTGGACTGTGACGCAAACCTACGACACTTGCCTTTCGCGAGAAAGTGGTCGATCGAGAGAGATAGACAGGAGCGACTCACGGCCCGCTCTCACAGTTTTACCTCCCCCAGTATCTCAGCTCTTAACTTCCAAACTTCTCGCAAAGTCTCCTCCATACACAGCGCGACTCGTAGTTCTGGAAGAAAGGATATTGCGGAGACATGGCTGAGCCACAGTCTGGGGGATTGTTTCTAAAAGGCGCGTATCACACATTCTGTGGTTATGCTATGTTTCCGCAATATCCTTTGTGTCAGGAATGCTAGTCTCCCAAGTAATGAAGGAGAATTTCTGTGACGTCTGCTAGTTAGGAGATGAGGTACTGGCGGAAGTAAAGCTGTGAGGGCGGGCTGTGAGTCGTGCTTGGATAGCTCAGTGGGTGCACTATTCCGTCGGAAAACTCGTTGAGATAAACCTACATTCACTGACGGCAGCAAATCCTGACAGGTTTGAAACTAATTGTCATTGACAAATCGTGACAATGTAGTTTAGCAACTTTTTACGACTACTATTCTAAAGCGTTGTTACATGGCTGCGATTGGTACACCATTCCTTGTTGACACCTTGGATGATCCACACTGATACATCAATAAATAGGACAACTTTATTCAAAGTGTGCTCACCAGTAGATCCGAATGGGATAGCTCTCCGTTCTACCGTTCTGTCACATCTACTCATCTTATTGTAGTGATCCGTACGATCGATAGGCACACTGTTTCACTGTCATGTGCTACATCAGCGGTGGAGGGTAACAAGCAGTTCGTTGTTTGTCCGGAAAGCTTACATTAAAATGTCCGAAAGTCTGTGAATACCCAAAAATGTTAGCAGTGCTATTAAAACGGCAAAGAAAATCGCTTTGGGACTACGAAGGACAAGATCTAACTTAGAGGTAGCACGAATATAGCTGCTATACTGCGATCTTTGGAAAGTATATCTCTTAAGAAGGTCCGGAGACGCACATACAGTTGCTTGCCCTTTATCTTGCTTTATCCGTCTTTTGCAATTGACTTTTTGTCGTAGTTTTTATTCATACACATTTCACGTAACTGTATCAAGCATCTGGAATGGATTTTTAAGTGTTTTATGCATTATGTGTGTCCACTGGCTAGTGTGTAAACACTTTTGGTCTCAACTCCAAGAGATAGCTTTGCACGTAACCTTGCTGCCTCAACCATGAAATGTAAACTATAACACAGCTGGAGGTCTAGATTACCGTGGCGGTAGTATCGCGTACACAAGATAAAAAAAGGGCATTCTATTAGCGGAGCTGTCATTTGTTCTCTGGTGATTCATGTAAAAAGGTTTCCGACGTGATTATGGCTGCACGACGGGAATTAATGAACTTTGATCGTACTAGACCCTTGCGACATTCCATTTCAGAAATCGTCAGCGAACTCAGCATTCCGAGATACACAGTGTGAAGAGTGTGGCGAGAATTACCGAGTTTCAGGTACTGCCTCTCACCACAGACAAAGCAGTGGCGACGGCCTTCACTTACCGACCGACAGTTGCGGCATTTGCGTAGAGCTCTCAGTGCTAACAGACAAGCAACACTGCGTGAAACAAACGCAGAAATCAATGTGGGACGTACGTGAGTGCCTTTGCGAAGAGCACGACACTACCTGCAGCGCCTCTCCTGTGACCATATCGGTCGGACGCCAGACGACTGGAATACCGTGGCGTGGTCAGGTGAGTTCCGATTTCAGCTGATAAGAGCTGATGGTAGGGTTCGAGTGTGGCGCAGATGTCACGAAGCCATGGACCTAAAAACTATCGACAAGGCACTGTGAAACCTGGTGGTGGTTCGATAATTGTGTGGGCTGTCTTTGCATGGAATGGACTGGGTCCTGTGGGCCAACTGAACTACTTGGAGGCCATTTGCAGCCACCCATGGACTTTATGTTCCAAAACAACGATGGAATTTTTATGGGTGACAATGCGCCATGTCACCGGGACACAACTGTTCGCGATTTGTTTGAAGAACATTCTGGACAGTTTAGCGAATGATTTGGCCATCCCGATCGCCTGATGTGAATTCCATGGAGCATTTATGGAACACGATCGAGAGGTCAGTTCGTGCACAAAATCTTGCACGGCTATAGAGGCAGCATGAGTGAATATTTGTGCCGGGAAATTCCAATGCCTTGTTGAGTCCATGCCACGCCGAGTTGCTGTACGATGGCGGGATAAAGGAGGTCCTACGTATTAGGAGGTACCGCATGACTTTTGTCACATCGGAGTATAAGACAAAGGCCCAAACGAAGTCCCTCACGAATGTTTTAGAAACGCCCTAGGATGCACAGTACGATTACACTCGAAACGCGAACTGTGCAGTTCTGGGATGACTGTTGGCGACTTTGCGTATGCGCTGAAGACTGCGGTCGAGCGCTAGATAATCTTTCCAGCGGATGACGGGGATGGGGGGCGAGCTGTGGATGAGGGCGATTTGTAAGGGCGCGATGTCGCCAGCGCGGCGCAGCCCGCAATCTTGGTGGTGGACCGCCGCCTCCGCCGCCGCCGGGGCAATCATTAATGCTGGTTGGCCGCTGGCTAGCGGCGCGGGTGCCACCCTCTCCCCCAACCTCACTCCCCCCCCCCTCCCCAGAAGCCGGTCTTAACACACCATTTACCGGGATCTCGCCATATTTCTAATTACTTTTCCGCGACCGTCCTGGCATGGCCGACCGAGCCTTCGCTTTCTCTATCTCTCTCTTTCTCTCTCTCTTGCTTGCTCGCTCGCTCCAGCTCCCTCCTGGTTTTAAAACGCTCCCTGCCGGACCAACGATCCGGAACGACCAAGAGGAAAAGGGAAAAGACAGAGGGAACCGCCGATTACGGATTAAAAACAAAGCAGGAAAAAAAAGAGGGGAGCAAGAGAAAAAGTAACGGGGGAAGAGCGTGCGACGGTAGGAGTTAAAGCAGCCACCGGCGACGGGGAGCGGGCCCTGGAAAGGGTTGTTACGAAAATAACGACTTTATTTTACATCTAGGATTGGATGAAGACGTAGCCCGGAACTGATATAGGGGCGGACGAGGCACGTATTCAAACGAGGATGTGGACCCGTCCACATTGCGTAACGAAAAAGAAAGATATTTTCCCGTGTCCGTTTTCTTTTCTAAGAAAGAAAAAAAAAGACGTTTCAAACGTAAGAGGAGCCCCGGCGGTCGCGAGAGGTGGAGTAGCGAGATGAGGGGGAGCAGGGAGACGTGGTGAGGGAATTCTGAGGTAGACGCGACCACGAAGACTCGCGCGGACCGAGTAGGAAGCCCGTTCCGTAATCCAATCCATTTACTGCAGAAAAATAAACCCACGTATCCACTCGAACAATATATACAATAAAAATACCGAGGGGGACCCCGGTCCTGCTCGGATCTATGAAAAAATAATCTAATGAAACAGAGTTCGCTGCCACATCAACGTTCCTCTCGAGGAGCACACTTGGTCCCTCCATTATTGCTCTTAACTCCGATCTCGAGTGGTCTGGCTGTGGGACGGTGGTAGTGTGGCAAGACCGAATACGCTAATAAGAGTGCACGGCAAGGCTAAATGCGTCATTTCCACCTGCATCGATTCGTATTAGTAGCGACAGAGCAGTAAATGCACTGCCGTAACGTACGACGAAGAGAAATTCTTGAAGCTGATTACAAGGTGCTTCAGTTCATGGGTATAATAGAAGCTTGTAAATTAACCTCGTTCATGTCGATGAAAAGAGTTGTTTGTCAGGAAGAGTACTTAAGAACTATTAACACGGGGCAAAACAATACACGACAAGTGAATGAGATTAACAAGCACCGTGTGTGTGTGTGTGTGTGTGTGTGTGTGTGTATTGTGTGTGTGTGTGTGTGTGTGTGTGTGTGTGCGCGCGCGCCTATGAGCGTTTAGCGAACATACACCTCCTTACTCAGTTCTGACGCGTTATACTTGTGATCTAAAATAGAATTGTTGTCAATGTACCACGCCCGGGTTCCCGGGTTCGATTCCCGGCGGGGTCAGGGATTTTCTCTGCCTCGTGATGATTGGGTGTTCTGTGATGTCCTTAGGTTAGTTAGGTTTAAGTAGTTCTAAGTTCTAGGGGACTGATGACCATCTATGTTAAGTCCCATAGTGCTCAGAGCCATTTTTTTGTCAATGTAACTACTATACACTGGAATCACTAACGACGGAGAGTGAGCTGAATCTACCAATGCAGAAAACTATAGTCTTCGTGATGTTTATACAGGTGCGGAAAAACAATCTGACCAAAAGTGTAGGGCAGAAAGAATCCATCAAAGGAATTTCAGTATATGAACTAAGGGTTGCAACTGCATATTTTCGGCACTACAAGAACGTAATTGAAATCTGACAAATGGAAGACTTTATTCAAATTCAAATAAAAGTCACGGAAAATGTAAATGTAAACAAAATGTTTGGACTAATCAATCGTCACGATGAGAACAAGAAAAACTTGACGCGTAACATACACGTGTACTGTAAGTAGCTGACGTGCCTTATAACAGAAATGAAACAAACACATGTCCGTGTTTTATGTTTCAGTATCTCATAAAAAGGTCAAAGTAATTGAAAAATGAATATCCTATTGTACAGACTTGCCACCACTCAACTGACATAAGTATCTTGTAGCAAATGTTCAAACTGTCGGCCGTTTTCACGTTGACTTCGCACCGAAAATATTCAACTACGACCCTTAGTAAATGTACCCAATTTCTTCGTTTGATGCTATCTTTCTGCCCCACACTTCTAGTCAAATTGTTTTTTTCGCACCTGGTAAGTGTCAACACTCGCTAAGATGTTGAGTGTGTCATAAGGTTTACAATATATAATACACCTCAGTGAAATTATCGCTACATACTAACCACGTACACAACTGGATTTTTTACTTTAACGAAATGTACAATGTAATTTAAGAAACGTAAACCTCCGCGCACCCAAACACAGCACAAAATTTATACGGAAATTCATTATTAATGTGCGATCTCGAGCAGATCAAAATAAAAAGAATTGACATTCCCATAGCATAAAAAGTATTTGTAAATTACTCCCTTTAAAACTACAGACCAATCGAGGAGTCGTTTCTGACCATCTGTAGCCCTAGATTACTAAACCCTCGTAAAATTTACGATCTCAGACGGGCATAACATAGGATACTTCGTCCTTAATTTGATATGTAACATACAACTGGAAATCTAATAATGTTAATTAACTAATGCATAGCCTACAAATTATAACTTCGTTTGAATAAAGTGCTTGTAAACCTTACGATGAACTAGTAGCACTGTAACATTTGTCCCCTTTAATGTTCTAGGGTTAAAAGTGTTGATATTGAAGTTCGGACAGTGACAATTCGCTCACGGCTACAGAATCAAAGGGAAACAATGCCGCAACTTTCCACTTTGCAAAAAAGAATATTGGCCTCGAAATTCGGTAATTACTACGTTTTGAGTATAGCAATTGCATATTACGCAGTTTAAGGAAAATAATTTTGCACTTAGAAACGTTTCCAGTAATTAGAAAGTATTCTGAAACATTGAATGTGGCTGGTTTTAGAATTTTACTTTATGAAAATGGGAAGTTTTTTTTCTTGTAACTGTAAATGGCGACTATGAACACGCTACATTTGATATTTAATCAAATACCATAATTGCTCTTTCTTAGGAGGAAGGCAAATTTCAAATAAATGAAAAAGCAGGCGATCCCCTAGGCCAGAAAAAATGATCTCCTCCTTGGAAATGTAAGAGTTAGGCGGCTGCAAACAAATAACGTTTACGAGGTCAGCTACACTCGACGGAGCGCATCTGCTACTCAACCACGGTATTATAACACTCGGCCCTTATGGAAAATACGCGATGACGTTACAATAAACCAGTACATTAGTGACTAAGGAAAGTCAATGTTTTCAGTTCAGTTTTGCATATACCAACCCCAACCACATGCTGACTCAACGATAAATCCAGCGACGCGTCCTCACTTCTAGGTTCAATAATACTGTGGTCGACTAATAATCAATTAGTCGTCGTTGTTTTAGCACCGACTGGCTGCTTGCGGAATTTCCAAGCGGGTTTTCGTACAAAATACTACCCATGATAGTCCGCGCGGTTAGCCGTGCGATCTAACGCACTGCTTTCCGGGCGGGAAGGTGTGTCGAGGTCCGGTGTGCCGGGATTTTTAAGGCGGTTTTCCATCTGCCTTGGCGAATGTGGGCTGGTTCTCCTTATTCCGACTCAGTACACTATGTCGGCGGTTGCTGCGCAGAATTTTCTCGTGTAATTTAAGGAGAAGGGGCAGAGACCAGATGACAGGGTTATGTGCGGGACATTATTTATGGACTTTCACTGATACCGTTGTGCGGGAGCTATTTCTATTCTGAAATTTTCGATGCCCATAGTACAGCAATTTTGTTTCTTGTGAACAGTTGCGATACTGGACTTAGAATTATTCCAATGGTCATGTCGTGTATGGTTGGAGAATATACTTGTTTAGATTATACTTAATGGACTTTAACTTTCCGAGCGAGTTTCTTTTTCTATCTCTGGATTGCAACATTTTGAACAGATTTTGTTGAATTTAAATTTAAATTTATTTTGTCGGAAGCTAATTCCGGGCAATGAAAAGAAAAAAATCAAATGGCTCTGACCACTATGGGACTTAAATTCTGAGGTCATCAGTCCCCCAGAACTTAGAACTAATTAAACCTAACTAACCTAAGGACATCACACACATCCATACTCGAGACAGGGTTCGAACCTGCGACCATAGAGGTCGCGCGGTTCCAGACTGAAGCGCCTAGAACCCCTCGTCCACAGCGGACGGCTATACTATGTGTACGTGATTCTATCGCCATCTGTATATTTGAAAATCGACTGCATTTATTTATCGCTATACCATGGCTTTTGTGTCAGCTCAGTGTAATTCCTTTGGCATGGCTTGATTTAAATCCATTACTATTATCTTTTTAAACTCCTGTTCATACTGATATTACAGTCTGTTTTGAAAACACTATCCATTCTATTGAAAACAGAACTAACAAAATCTAAAAACGGTGCACTGCAAACCCGTCTCAATGCTGGACAACAACGAGCTGTGTAGCAGACCGAACGCAGTAATATACGATGAGGTGCCGATTACGGTGGGTTACAAAGGAAAACACAGCCGTTCAGTTCAACAGCTATGGTCACAGCTGTTCAAAATTTCGACTAAGACGACGACGACTTACCAGTACCACACGTAGATCCTGATCTGCGTCATTCTTTTCCAACAGGTCCTATCTTTAAGACACAGTACAGCAACTGTTCTGAGAGGGGGAAATGTAAAAATTAATAGACAATCCACATGCTTCAATGTACAACTCAGTCATTTATACCTACGCTTAAGGTAAACTATTACTGTAGATTCTTTCTTCGCTGGCAGTCAGGACAAGCGCTGATCAGCTGCAACTGCAATACTTAACAAAAAGCACGAGTGGACCTAACTTTCTTACCACATATATGTTGTATTAGGACTGGCATAAAATGCGTGGAAGACGCTGTTTAATGTATGAACAAGACATTAAAAAAATCTGCACAGTAAATCGGGTAAAATGCTTCCGGGCAACATGAGTATGGAAACAAAAGATAGTCCACATGGCTTACGGTGACATTTCTTAAGTTACTGATCCATCATCGAAATATGAAACATTACCGAGGTGACTTATTGGCAACCTAGCACGGACTCGAAAGCAGGAAATACCTTTGTAGTGTTTGAAGCGATGGACTCGCTCGACATGTTCGTGTTACCTCGCCCCTATAGTTGGAGTCACGAACCATGGCCGTCGAGTTTAGGCTTGTTCTGCGCACCTACGTCACGCATTCCCTGACAGCCGATGAGCGTTCAGTAGTGTTCTGAACGCTCTGCTGTGAATGTCGTAGCTAATGCGACCATTAAACGTGATCGTAGCAGGTTGTTCAGAGAAGTTCGATTCCATTTATTGTGAGTTGTCTTAACTGATGGTGATGATAAGTGATAAATTGTGCGTAAGCAAGGGAGAGGCATAATTCGCAGGATAAACGCTTTCTTCATGCGGAAAGCACGCGCACAAATCACACCCGTTAACCTACTACTAAATGCATGCTTTGTTAAATTAGTCACTTTTACTGTTGGTACATAAATTTGTAAGACTGCCACCATCACAAAATTTTTAACTCCCAACTTCATTTCCCGCGAATCACAAACGCCACCTAACGGATAACATACATGTTTTTTTTTCGGTATTACCGACTTATCGTGCGAAGAGACGATGCTGTTGATTTACGGGATATTTAAACAATAACAACCAAGTATTTTTTTCTCGTCAGCGCATTACGTAGTCGGTGTGGCAACCGGCACCAAAGTGAGATTCTAGTGACGTGCATTTCAGCCAGCACCAACTGCGGAAATGGACACACCCCCAGTATTGAAGTAGGAACCGCGCCCTGGAGGGAGTAAAAAAGGTTCATTTACGCAGTTTCGTTGTCTTCACAAGTGCAGCAACGGTACTTCCAATGATAAGGTGGGGGACGGCCTAATAGCGACACGCCAACTGACCAGCCGACTTTCACCATCGTCATTAACCGAGAGCTGCGTACTCAGCTGTCGCTGCGGGCGAGAGTATGACGCTTAGCGGCGCCGACACCTCAGTACACCCCGCGCCACAGCTGCTCAAGTTCCCTCGTCTCGCCGCTTCGCCTTCCAATGAATAAGATGATTGCTCATATGTATTAAATCGTATGTAGGCTTGTTTGTAGCGACGAGAATTGAAAAAAAAAAGTCTCTGAGCGCTCACACCACATCTGAGGTCATCAGTACCCTAAGAACTTAGAACTACTTAAACCTGACTAACCTAAGGACATCACACATATCCATGCCCGAGGCAGGATTCGAACCTGCGACCGTAGCGGTCGCGCGGTTCCAGACTGAAGCGCATAGAACCACTCGGCCACACCGGCCGGCCCTAGAATTCACATTTATCACACTGTTTCCTAGCTATGTCTTCAGGTTATTTACACAAGTCTATCAGTCAAGTAAAATCTTTTTTTTAAAAAATAATAATCTTTTGGGAATTCAACAGTTTTCAATATTCACTTAGAGAGAGTGAGTGTATCGATTTCCCGACTATAACGTTTGTTGGGTGGAATGAAGAGCTCACATCACTCACCCGCTAAATACGACTAATTTTCGTAGCTCACTGTAGACAGAAGTTTAGACTTAACAGCAATAATCTTGTTTTCCAGTGTTTTAAAACTCCGGCATCTAAGCTAATTTGGTTGTTTTTATTTATTTGTGTCGAGAGTATGTCCTCGATACGTATTATTCGATTGTAGTTTAGTAGCTCGGATAAGTTTTCAGGGAGTGCATCACGTAGCTTCCACTGTGCTAGAAACCGTTTCGTCTTTCTTTTACGAACTATTCAGTGATAATCTGCGTTAATGGACTAAAAGGGCCTGACACACGGTTTTCTTGGTTAAACTCATTGTTCTGTATACATGTCTTGAAGAACCGAAACAGCGCAGTGTCCATTTAATTTACTAGTAAATGTGACATCCCTCCCGAGCCGCAATATTCGACCTACACTGGGTCACGATTAGGGAAAAAGTTTTGCAGTAAACGACACGGGACTGGGAGCCTCCCAACATTTAACGCTATTTAGCCTCACAAATGAGATTCCTCTGATTTTCACAAAAAGAGGACTAAGGTGTAAACCATAATCGAGTTTGCCAATGCCTTAAGAACCAAGTCAAGAGACGCCACTAGCGAAAATATTCTAGAATTTGACGCACCAGCGTCTTATGAGATTTCCTTTAGATGGGCCACACTTTCTCAGAACCCTTACAATAAATCTACGTCTTCCATTCGCATATCCCTAATGCGATAGTCCCACTTCGTATCGCTAAGCCATTAATATCGTAATCAGATGCTACACTGTTCTCATTATCTGTTATAGTCATTATCTTACATCTATCCACACTGTAGTGAGCTGCCATTCATTACACTAACTACAAATTTTGTTCCAGTATTTCTGCATTTTCTTAAGATCGTCTGTGATATTTTGATGTACACAACCGCATCATCAGCGAACGATCTTATAGCGGCGCCGATCTTATTTGCTAAATAATTTATGTATACTGGAAATGTTAGGCTTCTTATTATACTTTCTTGGGGCACACTTGCTGTCACTTTCGTTAGTAACATGCGCTGCCCAGTATAACGTACTACGTTCTAGTAGATCTATTAGTCAAATATTCATCTGGCCAACCACATATTCGCGAAGATAATCCGTATGACCGCCTCGCTGCTACAGACAGCAGTTTATGTCCTTCTGGATGCATGGATGATACCGAAATCTTTTTTTTCTTCTTTTCATTCGTCTGTAATAATACAAAACTACAGTATTGGAGATTTTTTTTCAGAAGCTCGAAATTTATCGCTGACCTCAATGCGAGGTGCTTATAGCAGTTTCGACAACGAAACTTTGTCTCGAAACCTGGTAGAAAATCCGAAGTGATTCTGGTCTTACGTAAACTATGCTAGCGGCAAGACACAATCAAAGCATCCTCTGCGCGATAGTAATTGAAAGACCATCGATGAGAGGGCTGCTAAAGCAGAGTTACTAAATACAGCATTCCAAAATTCTTTCAAAAAAGAACACGAAGTAAACATTCCAGAATTGGAATTAAGAATAGCTGCCACACGAGCAAGTTAAAAGTAGACACCCTCGGAGTAGTGAAGCAACTTAAATCACTAAATAAAAGCCAGTCCTCCGGTCCAGACTGTATACCACCTAGGTTCCTTTCAGAACATGCTGATGCAATCGTATGCAACCGCTCGCTCGACGAAATATCCGTACCCGAAGATTGGAAAGTTGCACATATCACACCAATATTCAAGAAAGGCAATGGAGTGTTCCACTAAATTATAGGCCCGTATCATCAACACCGATATGAAGCAGGATTTTGGAACATATATTGTGTTGGAACATTATGAATTACCTCGAAGAGAACGGTCTATTGACAAACAGTCAACACGGATTTAGAAAACATCATTCTTGTGAAACACAACTAGCTCATAACTCACACGAAATATTGAGCGCTGTTAACAAGGGATTGCAAACGGATTCCGTATTTCTAGATTTTCAGAATGATTTTGAAACTCTAACGCACAAGCGTCTTGCAATCAAATTGCGTGCTTATGGAATATCGTCTCAGTTACGCCAATGGACTTGTGATTTCCTGTCAGAGAGGTCACAGTTCGTAGTAACGGACGGAAAGTTATCGAGTAAAACAGAAGTGATTTCTGGCGTTCTCCAAGGTAGTGTTATAGCCCCTCTGCTGTTCCTTATCTATATAAACGATTTAGGAGACAATCTCAGCAACCGTCTTAGGTTGTTTGCAGACGATGCTGTCGTTCACCGTCTAGTAAAGTCATCAGAAGGTCACAATAAATCGCTAAACGAATTGGAAAAGGTATCTCCGTGGTGCGAAAATTGGCAGTTGACCTTAAATAACGAAATGTGTGAGGTTATCCACATGAGTGCTAAAAGGAATCCGTTAAACTCCGGTAACACGATAAATCAATAAAATCTACAGGCCGGAAGTTCAACTAAACACCTTATATTACAATTATGAACTATTTAAATTGGAAACAACACAGAGAAAATGTTGTGGAGAAAGCAAGCCAAAGACTATATTTTACTGGCAGAACACCTAGAAGATGCAACATATCTACTAAAGAAACTGTCTACACTATGGGTTCCATCCTTTTTTGGAGTGCTGCTCGCGGTTTGGGATCCTTAACAGATAGGATTAACGGAGTACATAAAGGAAGTTTAAAGAAGAGCTGCACGTCTTGTATTATCGAGAAATAAGAGGGGGGAGGGGGAGAGCGTCACAGACATGATACAGGATTTGGGGTGAACATTATTAAAACAAAGACGTATCTCGCAAATTTCAAACTTTCTCGTCCGAATGTAAAAATATTTTGTTGACGTCGACGTACGTAGGCGGAAACGATCATCATAATAGAATAAGGGAAATCGGAGCTCGCGAATTTTTTACGCGTGCTGTTAGAGATTGGAATAATAGAGAATTATTGTGAAGGTGGTTAGATTAACCTTCTGCCAGGTACTTAAGTGTGATTTGCGGAGTAGCCATGTATATGCATATGTACATCCCCAGCGTTTGAATTTGCACTGAACATACCGAGTGTAGTACCAGATAGATCCGAAAACTCCGCCCATAGGCCCTGGCAGCCGCCATAGGTCGGACCGACCGCCGTGTCATCCTCTGGTAATACCGTCAATGGATGCGATATGTGGGGGTATGGGGTCAGCGGTCAGCACACCGCCCTCCTTGCCGCTGCAAGTTTTGATGACCTGGAGCCACTACTCTGTCAAGTTGCCCCTCAATCGGTATCACGGGGCTGAGTTCACCCGTTCCAGTCCTCCCAACAAGGTAAGATCCCTGGCAGTGCCGAGCATCGAATCCTGGCCCTCCACATAGTCAGTCGCGCTGAATAACAAACAGGTGCTCAAGCCTAGACACAAAGAGTACTCTCGTTCCTCGAAGCTCGCAAACGCCAAGTGCAGTCAGCACCCGTCCCTTCAGTGTAGCGCGTGTGCGGAACTGCGCTATCGACAGGTAGTCGGTAACGAAGTCAACTCTCTCGAGTAGCTCGGCATGCGCGCGGGGTTAAGAGTGAGGTGCCAGAGACAGGCAGGTGAAGACTGGAAAGAGCTGAGTGGAACAATAGAGCCGGCGGCCGGCAGTACTGTGGAAGTGTGTTTCCGTTCCGGCGCGGGCGAGGACAAAGTCTGCGTTGTCTCCCGCCATCCCGCCTCGTCACAGGGTCGCAAGTGCGCTGACCGCACACCACGCCGGGTCAGCCGGCTTTCTTTCGCTCAGGAGCAGCAGGCGAGCCGCGCGTCTCTGGTTATTAGTTGCTCCGACCCCGCGGCCGGGCTTATTTCATCTCCACGAGATGCAAAATACATATATAATATAACGTGGGGAAGGGGAGGGCACAAAAAAAGAGGGAGAGAGAGAGAGAAGAGGGCGAACGAGAAAAAAATCGCTTGCGGTTGGCTTCGGACATGTCTAAAAACAAAAGCGCGTGTAGCGGTCAGGCTCTGGTTCCCTCACACACACACACACACACACACACACACACACTCGCGGACTCATACGCGAGCTCCGGAAAACACAGAATACGAGGAGCGGAGGGGAGGGGAGGCGAGGGAGGAAAAAAGGAATAGCAGGAGGAGGTGGAGGAGGAGGGGCTGAGGGAGGCAGGGGCGGGCTTGTGAGCTAAGCGTTTCCGTGCGTTATGAATACGAATACATTCCTTAATGATGGCTCCCATGTTAAAAAGTGGAGGAAAGAGGCACGGCCGTATCCAGCCAGCCCTCACTCTGCCGAATATGCGCGCGCGTGCTCGCTTCAAAGAGGGCACAAGCGGTGTCTGCCGGTGGAAGGGGATGTGTATTTAGACTTCAGCCGTGCACACTCTTATATGGATTTCATATCTGCTCCTTCCTCATTTCCCTTGCCGGACCCGTCTTTGTTTTTTATATTATTTTTTTGGGGATATGGGGGGGGGGGGGGGTGCCGTCCTATACTTCGCAACGCCCCCGTCTGTCCACCCCAACCCACCCCTCCGTGTGTGTGCTGCGGCCGCCTCCGTCCCCCTCCCCCACTAACTCCGTCATCTCTGTGAGTGTCTGGGACCGGAGTCCTCAGCTTTTTATATATATATATAGAAATGACGGCATTTCCATGTAGGAGGCGTCGTGTCAGCGCCTTAGGGGTTGCGGTAAAACTGGGAAACGCACACGGGTACAGCGGCTTGTGGCGGACAACCGTGGAAAGGAAAAGCAAACTCTACAGGGTCCAGGAGGCTGTTCCCGAGGCGGAGGCGGTCGGCACGTATTAAAAGTATAATTTAGCGCGTGCACCAGCACCCGCGGCGAGCTCCAACCCCCCCCCCCCCCGCCCCCGTCCACCCACCCACCCACCCACCCACCCACCCACCCACCCACCCACACACACACACACACACACACACACACACACACACACACACACACACACACACACACACACACACACACACAAAAGTAATGCCGCCATCGAAAGTCGTACTCGCGCCCCTGAACACTTCCTCCGCTTGCATGTCAAAATGCACTCCGTCCTCCATAAGCGAAGCGCGGTTCCCCGATACGCTATAACTGCACCTAAACAGCTCTACGGGTACGAAAGTCACGCATGATGTTAACAGACCATACATTTAGAGGCAGCGATGCAGCCTGTCACTCAAACAAAAACAGTAGCAATAGTTCAAAGACTTACAAAGAGAACACGACAAGTACCGTAATCTGATTTCCCAGAAACTTCGCTCACTGGAAGAAGGGTCAAAAGAAGCGAAAAAGTGTTTTGGATTATCCATAGATACTCGACAGTTTCTGAAAAAACAAACAAAAAGCAAGGTCTAAGTTTTCGAGGTATTTTCGAGGTACTCTATGTGCCTTTCACCACTCCAGACGAAATGGTGGCCGTGGTCAAAAGTCGATTATTACTTTATTTTCTTTTTTCATGTACATATCCTTGTCTATAAAGATTGCTTCACGAATGTTTTCCGTGTATATGGATATAACGTTGCCCTTAATAGTCTACTAATTCCGTATCAGATGAACGAATCAGAAAATTAATTGAAATTGTTTTCGGTGAAATTCCTTTAGTGTATCTTGATTCATCATCAACTGCGAGTACCCGTTTTCGAAAGAGTGATCCGGTATGCATGGTTTGCCACGAAATTATTGCCAGCACGTGAAATCGTCACTGGTCTTAGCGACGTTTCTTTCCCCAGTGAGACTCACACGAAGAATGTCACTATGGCAAACCTGCCTTCGCTTGATGCCCGTGATGTTCCAAATATCTTCATTCCGAATGTTCCTATGGTTGGTATCGTCCCAGGTAATGCACCACACCTTCCTGAAGAGTAAACATAAGAATAAAATATGAGAATTGATATGAGACTGTGACTGTAACCCCTCAACATATAATGCACAAATATACTACATAATAAATGTTTTGACGCTGATTGTGAAATCCAGTTGTAATTTTCCGACTGATATAACGCCCTCATATCCCTAATTTGGTAAGACACATTCGTGTAGTAACCTTCTACGGACATAAGCAGATAAATGAACACAATGAAAATAAAGTAAAATAACATAAATAAAAACAATAATCGGGTTTCGAACACGGGGTGCAAAATTAAGAAGCCGCGACGCTAACCTCTGAGGCATCATTTCGTCTGAGAATACGGAGTGGTAAAAGACACACAAAGTACCTCGAAAACTTTGACGTCGCTTTTTCAGAAACAGTGGAGTATCTACGTATAAGCCGAGACACGTCTTCGCTTATTTTGACTCCTCTTGCACTGAGGGAAGTTACTGGGAAGTCGGGTGATGCCACTTGCCGTGTTCTCCTTCGTAGTTCACTGTCTCAGCGACCATGGGGCACATCCGCTTTATCTCCGTTGGGCAGGGAAGAGAGAATCGGCAGTAGGTCCAGGATCTCCAGAACGTGTCCTGTCTGAATGTTCTTCCCTCGTGCAGGTTGCCACGGAAACCAGACAGCAGTTATAAACAAAAGACACGACTGAGCTAGTACCTGACCATGAGCAATAACCGTCCTTAAACGAACTCCCTAATGGAGTCCTCAACTATGCTCAGTTGGAATATACTGCATAGAAATGCTGAAGTCGAAGTGGCGTATAGGTTTCCTTAAATCGACACGGTGACCACAAAGATCCATAAATCTCGAACGACGCTGTTATCTAGTGTGCGATTAAATTAAAATAGGCAGATGGGGACGGCGCTATAAAAGAGTGCTGCAGCATCGTCATCCTTGTATAACAGAACTGAGTAGAAGAATAAAAAGATAAGCTCCAGCTTACCAAATGTGTCGAAGACTCTACAGTAGTCGATTAAAACGGCGTCAATTTGAGCTCCGCATCTCTGTAGGCTTTGTAATATGAGAAATACGAAAGCTCTATATCCTCCTCTCGGCGGCATCGACTTTTTTCATCTACTAGGTTTATTAAGGCCGGTTACTTAGTTACTGCAATGGACAGTATAACACCGTTCTACAATCATGCACTCAATAAATGTACAGTGGTTAATTATACCCGTACCTACTTCTTTTCATTTGTTTATATATACTGCCTACTTAGGTACATACATCTCGCTACACCAGACGGGTTTCCGTCCTCTACTGTTGTTAACTATTGCGTTAGTTTCCTTAAAAACACATCTCCAGAAAGTAACATACATAACTCACTTTACAGTCTCCTTTCAGATAGCGCTACTACAATACGAAACGCAGTTTTACTTTAAGCAACTGAGCGCTACTTCTGTTACACTTGCATATAACACGTGCTTATAATTAAAGTGCAGCTGCTCACAGAGACCCATTGTGGACTGTAATTATCGTATTGCAGTGAAACTTCGTAGATGTTCTAATGCGTTAATGTGGAGCCGAATTATGCTGGTCAGATGTGAATGCAAGAAAGACGTATGTTTTCATATGTAATGGATTAGAAACGGGACGTCGCCAGAAAACGCCAAACAAATGAGAAAGGCATAATGTTGATATTGTTCACGGCCACTTACACAGTTTGTTCAATACGAGCACCGGAGACGCCGACGAGATGCTGTACACTGCCAGATTTGCACATAGTGGTCAAAATTGGGACTAATTTTTTTCCAGCATTAATCGGTTCCGTATTAACGCATAGCTCTTCACACATGTAACAACTGTCAACCAAACACCCAGAATGAACAGTCACAGATCTTTGATTGGACATTCTGGGTGTTTAGCTGACAGTTATTGTTACATGTGTGAAGAGCACACATTGTTCGTGAAGTCTTCTACGGAAAGCAGGATCAAATATAGGTTCCTTGTTACAGATACGTATACGACTGGATGCTTTGTGCCGTTCATGCTATAGGGCCTGAAATGACTACTGCGCAGACGAAACTGGTAGCCTAAATAAAAAGTTATAAAAATAACGGCTGTTGGAACATTATTGTTACAGTTCATCGACCAGTCGCTGTCCCACACTCTTCAACTGCAACATAGATGTACGATCACTGGAAGGAGTCACTTCAATTAAATATCCAGGAGGATGCATAAGGAGCGATTGAAAGTGAAACGATCACATCAAACCAACCGCAGATAGGACAGATTTCAGAGAGGTTCACTGGAGGAATCCTCAGGAAAGGAGGTAGTTTACAAAATCCTCGTTCGACCGGTACTTCAGTACTGTACGACAGTCTGGGGCACTTACCGGATAGGAATGATAAAGGAAATAGAGAATATCCACAGAAAAAAAAGGCGCGCATTTAGTCATAATAGGTTCGTTCAGCACAGAATGCGTCAAGGAGATGTTCGGCCAACGTCAGTGGCAGTTGCTATAAGAAAGCGCTGTGCATCTAGGTGGGAATTACTTTTGAAATTTCCCGAGCGTATGTTCCTAGCAAGTTAATCAATATATTGTTTTCTCCCACGTGTATCTCGCAAAAAACCACTATGAAGGTAAAATTAGACAAATACGAACTCAGACGGAGACTTACCAACAACGGCTCTTTCCGTGGTTCATTCGCGACTGGAACAGGAAAGGCGGAAATGGCCCTGGTACATGAATTATCCTTTGTCATACAGCGCACTGTGTCTTGTAGAGCATACAAGTCGATTAACGTACCAAAGCGAGGCCGGCGCAGAACTCCGTCGTTATTTGTGCGTGACAGAATCAGCCGTTGTGTTCACAAAGCAGTCTCTTGACTGGAGGAGAACACAGCAAGTGCCACTACACCGTTTCCCAGAACCTTCGTTCAATGGAAGAGGGTTCAAAATAGGTACCCGACAGATTCTGGGAAAACGACGCTCAAAGTTTTCTAGGTACTGTATGGGCCCTTTAGCGAGTAGATAGTCTAACTGAAGCGGTGGCAAAGTGGCTGGCGTCATGGCTTCACACATTTACGCCTTATGTTCGGAAACCAATTGTTATTTTTAATTTTGTTTCCTATTCATCTACCCACGACTAGAAGATTACTACACGAATGTTCTCCAATGTATAATGAAATAACATTCCCATTATTTGTCTATTAACTGTGTGTATGTCGAATGAACAAAAAAATAAAAATAAACGGATGGAAAAATACTTTGGAATGCTTTTGGCTGAAATTCCTGTAATATATCTTGGTTCATCATTCATGTGAACTCGGCAAATGCTGCTGAAGAATAAAGATGAGGATGAACTATATGAGTTAAGAACAGATAGAGGGTGTTCGGAAATTCCCCTTACAAAGTTATAGGACTTGTACGGGGGAGTGAGTATATAATATTCCGAACTGGAGCCCATGTCCGAAAACGTCATACATCGACACTATAGAGCGCCAAGATTATAGGCACCGGCGGCTGTAAATCTATGTATACACAGGAGGATTACGTGACGGTGTAACAAACTTTTGCAGCGCGGAGTGGCCGTGCGGTTTGAGGCGCCATGTCACGGATTGCGCGGCCCCTCCTGCCGGAGGTTCGAGTCCTCCCTCGGGCGTGTGTGTGTGTGTGTGTGTGTGTGTGTGTGTGTGTGTGTGTGTGTGTGTTTTGTTCTTAGCATAAGTTTGTTTAAATAGTGTGTAAGTCTAGGGACCGATGACTTCAGCAGTTTGTCCCCTTTGGAATTCAAACACATTTGAACATTTACAAACTAAGGATGATGGAAACTGATAACTGTATCGATTTAAGGTAAGGGCGCGTGTTTCGGAAACGAACGAGTCGAAAGCTAAAAGAAAAAATCATTCTGGGACCTCTACAGTGGAATACGAGCAAATGTACCGAAACGAGTACTTGCTGCTAAGAATATAGGGCAGGTGTGGAAAAAACGTCAAGTAAACATAGGTCTAAAATGTATATCCTTCGAGTTATGAATACTTCTTCAATAGAGTAAATGTGTTTCACACTCGCGAAGATGAACAAGTAATCATAGTTCCTCAGTTACGCATTTTAGAGCCCATGTTTGCTGGACACTTTTTCCTTCTTTTGGTCCATACCGTCACCTCTGAAAGTTGCCTATCCTACGATCTTAGCAAGAACAGTACCGATACATGTGTTCCATTGTCAGAGGTACCAGAACGATTTTAGCTTTCAAATTTGTTCGTTTCCAGTACAAGACCCTAACCTCAAATTGATACATTTATCCTTCTCGATCATCCTAGCAAGTTTGTAACATCATCACGGAATCACCCTGTACCTCGTATACACACATTTACACGCGCCGGTGCCTATAACGTTTCCGGGGGCATGAGTTCCTATTCAAAACATCATGTACTCACTCCGCTCTGCAAGCCCTACAAGTGTGTAACGGGAATTTCCGCACGCCCTGTATGAGAATGAAATACAAAAACGCGAGAATTTAAAAAGGATTGCAAACCCTGAAAATACCAAAGAAACAGATATTACGTAGGAAATGTTTGACGCTTGTGAAATCCAGTTGTAGTTTTACAATTAATATAATGCCCTTGAATGCGCTAACTTGATAAGGAGCATTTGTGTAGTAACCTTCCAAGGACGTGTGTAGATAAATGAAAAAATTAAAAAATGGGAAACTATTGGGATTCTTTGGAAACAGAAGAGGATGTAGATGAAGATGAAATGGGAGATACGATACTGCGTGAAGAGTTTGACAGAGCACTGAAAGGCCTGAGTCGAAACAAGGCCCCGGGAGTAGACATTATTCCACTGGAACTACTGACGGCCTTGGGAGAGCCAGTCCTGACAAAACTCTACAATCTTGTGAGCAAGATGTATGAGACAGGCGAAATACCCTCAGACTTCAAGAAGAATATAACAACTCCAATCCCAAAGAAAGCAGGTGTTGACAGATGTGAAAATTACCGAGCTATCAGTTTAATAAGTCACAGCTGCAAAATACTAACGCGAATTCTTTACAGACGAATGGAAAAACTGGTAGAAGCCGACCTCGGGGAAGATCAGTTTGGATTCCGTAGAAATGTTGGAACACGTGAGGCAATACTGACCTTACGACTTATCTTAGAAGAAAGATTAAGAAAAGGCAAACCTACGTTTCTAGCATTTGTAGACTTAGAGAAAGCTTTTGACAGTGTTGACTGGAATACTCTCTTTCAAATTCTGAAGGTGACAGGGGTAAAATGCAGGGAGCGAAAGGCTATTTACAATTTGTACAGAAACCAGGTGGCAGTTATAAGAGTCGAGGGGCATGAAAGGGAAGCAGCGGTTGGGAAGGGAGTGAGACAGGGTTGTAGCCTCTCCGCGATGTTATTCAATCTGTATATTGATCAAGCAGTAAAGGAAACAAAAGAAAAATTCGGAGTAGGTATTAAAATCCACGGAGAAGAAATAAAAACTTTGAGGTTTGCCGAGGACATTGTAATTCTGTCAGAGACAGCAAAGGACCTGAAGAGCAGTTGAACGGAATGGACAGTGTCTTGAAAGGAGGATATAAGATGAACATCAACAAAAGCAAAACGAAGATAATGGAATGTAGTCGAATTAAGTCGGGTGATGCTGAGGGAATTAGATTGGGAAACGAGACACTTAAAGTAGTAAAGGAGTTTTGCTGTTTGGGGAGCAAAATAACTGATGATGGTCGAAGTAGAGAAGATATAAAATGCAGACTGGCAATGGCAAGGAAAGCGTTCCTGAAGAAGAGGAATTTGTTCACATCGAGTATAGATTTAAGTGTCAGGAAGTCGTTTCTGAAAGTATTTGTATGGAAGTGAAACGTGGACAATAAATAGTTTGGACAAGAAGAGAATAGAAGCTGTAGAAATGTAGTGCAACAGAAGAATGCTGAAGATTAGATGGGTAGATCACATAACTAATGAGCAGGTATTGAATAGAATTGGGGAGAGGGGAAATTTGTGGCACAACTAGACTAGAAGAAGGGATCGCTTGGTAGGGCATATTCTGAGGCATCAAGGGATCACTAATTTAGTAGTATTGGAGGCCACGTGGAGGATAAAAATCGTAGAGGGAGACCAAGAGATGAATACACTAAGCAGATTCAGAAGGATGTAAGGTGCAGGAAGTACTGGGAGATGGAGAAGCTTGCACAGGATAGAGTAGCATGAAGAGCTGCATCAAACCAGGACTGAAGACCACAACAACAACATTGGGATTCAAACACGGACGCAAAAGTGAGAGTCAACAACGCTAGTCACTGTGCCACCAGTTCGACTGAGCTTACTGTGGGCCAAAAGGCTTCTAAATTACATCGAAAACTATGACGGTCGGCTTCTCAGAAGCGATCGAGTATCTTCGGACGCGGCGAGTCACGTGTTCGCTTACTTTGACTCCTCTTCCTAACGCGAAGTATCCGGGAAATCGGGTTACGGCACTTGCCGCGTTCTCCTCGCTGGAGCCGACGGCGGGAGGCGCAGCAGGCTAGGCCAGGCTGTGCGGGAAGTCGCCAGCCCCCGCCCCCGCCCGGCGCGGCGCTCAGATCTCGAGTTTGGGCGGCGATCGTGTCCGTGGCTAATGAAGAAGCGCTGCCGAGGGCATTAATTAGGGCCATCGAGGGGCGACGAGGGCTGCCGAGAGGCGCGGGTCGTGCCTCACCGCCGGTGCTCCGCCGCGCAATTGGCTCTCCAGCGGGCCCGGTTTATCAGCCACTCGTCCAGCACTAACTGCCGCACTACATTATACTGCACGCCCACAGCTCCGTCGGTGGGACGCAGTTCTCATTCCTACAGCTACACTCCCTTAAGCTGTATGATTCTATGATAGCGGAACAAACACTAGTAGCAGTTACTTCAGTAAAATATCTGGGAGTGTGCGTGCGGAACGATTTGACGGGGAATGATCATATAAAATTAATTGTTGGTAAGGCGGGTACCAGGTTGAGATTCATTGGGAGACTCCTTAGAAAATGTAGTCCATCGACAAAGGAGGTGGCTTACAAAACATTCGTTCGACCTATACTTGAGTATTGCTCATCAGTGTGGGATCCGTACCAGGTCGGGTTGACAGAGGTGACAGAGAAGATCCAAAGGAGAGCGGCGCGTTTCGTCACAGGGTTATTTGGTAAGCGTGATAGCGTTACGGAGATGTTTAGCAAACTCAAGTGGCAGACTCTGCAAGAGAGGCGCTCTGCATCGCGGTGTAGCTTGCTGTCCAGGTTTCGAGAAGGTGCGTTTCTGGATGAGGTATCGAATATGTTGCTTCCCCCGACTTATACCTCCCGAGGAGCTCACGTATGTAAAATTAGAGAGATTCGAGGGCGCACGGAGGCTTTCCGGCAGTCGTTCTTCCCGCGAACCATACGCGACTGGAACAAGAAAGGGAGGTAATGACAGTGGCACGTAAAGTGCCCTACGCCACACACCGTTGGGTGGCTTGCGGAGTATAAATGTACATGTAGAAGTTCGAATTTTCTCTGTCCAGCAAGACCCATTTTTGGGGTAGTTTTCCTTCAAGAACTATAACGGATTTATGACACGATTACCTCTATCGAGATGCTTGTTATTCTGATTTTCAAATACCTTATAGAAATCTAGACCCTTTCGTTGCTATATGAAATTTTACTACTAGAGCTGATAGTTTCGAGACCTATCCGTAGCGTTACATCGCTAGACAGAGAGGTAGTCGAACGGCGCATCGACTACCCTCCTAGGATTAAAAACCGTGGGCGCCTTGGTCTGATTATTAGGCGATTACGTTACACGTGATTCAAAATGAAGTCTTACTCTACATCACGGCTTCCCAATCTTTTCAGCTGGTGGACCCCTTCTGGAGTCGATAATCCATGGCGGACCCCTAGTCTGTTCCCAATGACTCCCCCCCTCCCCCCGAAGTATCAAGTCTTTGGTTTAGAGATGAATGAAAAAGGTGTCAGCGCATCTACCGCCGTGAGCCGGCGCACAAACGACCCCCATATTGTTGCGAAACAGTCGATCAGAGAAGCCGCATTCTCCGGCACTAAACTGTGTAAGCGTCCTCACTTAGGAACCGCAAAGGCTGCTTGGGAATACGACCTGACGTAAAAGTACACATTTTTTTCACACGAAAAAAAATAGTGATGAATTTGATTTTCACATTTTTATTGAATAATTTTACTCATTATTTTACACGATTTTGTGAAGGGTGGCCGCGGACCCCCTAGAAAGAGCCGGCGGACCCCTAAGGGGTCCGCGGACCACACGTTGGCAAGCCATGCTCTACATCATACAAACCCCCCCCCCCCCTCCCCCAAACACACACAATTCCATATATACTCGTATGGGCCCTACTGCGCCATTCGATGTGTTATGAGAACTGTTTTGTTTTTGCTTTTTTGTGCCCATATTACTTTCATTTTCTCAGAACGGGATATTTTCCGCCCGTCAGACTAACCCGTTGCAATTTCCTTCGGATTTCCTGCCACGCTAAGTGTCCAGTCGTAAATTTTCTGTCCAAAAATATTTCTGTCTGGTATATCACTACTTTTTTCAGCTCTCCTCTTACTGCATCGATCTCTCTTATTGTTTTGATTTTAGCTTTTGTGTGACTTTCGTAGAAGTCCACAACCTCTCTAGTTAATGTTCCTTTAGTATCTTGGTACCGTTTTCAGTATCTTACTTTGCTCTTAGCTTACATCTTCTTTTATCAATATATTTTGAACTTAAAATTTTCCTAATTACTTCTCGCTCTCCCTTTCGGGATCGGAAATAAAACAAACACCAACCAGCTATGAGAGCGAGCGAATCAGCACTCGCCAAGAGCTTGTCTCAAGAGATTTTCATGCCGCGACAGACACTCGCTAAGGCAAGGAATTTTCAAGACGTTGCGCCGATCATTTGGTCAACGGCATCAAAATAAATAAATAAATTTGCTACAATCTACCACAAGAAAACGTGTAAAATTTAATTTCTGTTTTATTCCTCACCACCGCGTTCCTTCACACATATTGAACAATTGTATTTGACGGAACACAAGTTACTTCATGCTCTCTGTACGTTAGGAAAAATTAAACATTCAGTTTTCTGATTTCGTTAATAATAATAATAATCATGGCATTGCACCTTACGACGCCACATATGGATTACGTTACTGTAGGGCGGTTTCTGCAGTACAGCTTATTATCTAAATTTAATAACATTACTGTACAGTTAGCTTAGCAGATTTAACAGTCAGGATTTAAACCAGTACTCTTCGCAGAAAATCTGCGTCCGAAGTAACCAGCTACGGACAGGGATTTACAGTTTGCGTAGTTTTGGCTGTTCAGCTCTACCCTTTATATTCAGCTAATTTAATTAGCAACTGAGCTCAATAGTGTAAAGGGTATTAACTGGGGCAACACAGTTTAGATACACTCCCGCACGCTCGTTGTTCATTGGTGGTTCTTTTATGGCTGTAACTCCACAACGGTGCATTTCGGAACTACGGAAATCCAGACAATTTCACCTGATACGGCGCCCTCTACTCTGCTCTCACCTTACTGCCATGTTGTTTTTCTCCAGTCTCAGAATAATTTTTGAACAGAAACTTTCTGAACAAATATATGCATTTGCTGTTCAATTACGTGTTCTAATTCACAGTGCTCATCGCAGATTTAATGTGTAGGACGTGCAGCTAAGTAACTAACGACTACCCGTGGATGTACTTGAATGACTTATTTATCCCTTGTAGGAAAGAATTATAGTAATCTGTAAATGGAGCCGCACAAAGAAGAAAATATTGGCAAGTAACTGAAAGTCTTGTGTTTAAAATTACATTTTTCTGATGACTGCGTACAATCTTTTATCTGGATACGGCTATGCAGGGAGCTTACGTTTCTCTGTTTTGCTGGGCGAAGGTACGTAACCGGAAGTATCATATGGTATGCTGCTCCTCCACCAGCCCTCCCCCCCCCCCCACCCCCTCCCCACCCATTCATCAAAAATTTCTATAACAACAAAAACGAAACATGCGTTAAACTCAAGATTAGTATCTGAGAAATGGCATACGCACGCCGCAACCGAAAGCGAACACCTTCGAGTCCGCACCTCATCACGAATGGAGTGCGAAAGCGAAAATTTGCTGAGGACTGCGGGGGTGGAAAGGTGGTGCGGCGGAGAGACAGACAGAGAGAGAGAGAGAGAGAGAGAGAGAGAGAGAGAGAGAGAGAGAGAGAGAGAGAGAGAGAAGAGGGAGGTGAAGGAGCCTGGTTAGCGAGAGAAGGTCGTGCATCATAATGAAGCTGAAATAATATCGCGCGCGCTCGCGGCCCTGTTGGAAATAAAGGGCCAAATCTAATTAGGAGAAAAACCTTTAAATCTTGGCGATTTTTCACACTTGGCCAAAAACACGGAAATTCTGTTAAGATAATCATTCCTCGCGGCTCCAGGGGCGGCCGCTGGAAAGTTGCGACCATCTTCGCCACCCTCGAAGCCAACTTTCCTCTCGCCTCTCCTTCCCCTGCAGCGCTGCCGCCGCCGACTACGCACAGTCAGCGGCGGTCAACTGACCACGTCACAAGCTGGACGTCCAACACACTGCCACGTCTCAGGTCTGTGTCCTCAGTTATCAGGCGGCTGAAGCGTATTATTTATTCTTACTTGTGGTATGCGGCGTACCTGTCAAGTGATGGCTGTTAATACATAAAAATTTCGAAATTTTAGCTCTCCACATCTACGAACCTGAACGACGCTGCCGAAATTGTTTATATTATCGACAATTCTTGTCGCTTGTGGTTGGGCATAAAACATCTGCGCAAATTTTCCAGATGGTGCAATTTTCAGTCTATTTTATCGCTATCCACATTTCCCTTTCGTCTCTTAATTTCACTTTAGTCGTGCCAAAAACTGAGTGCAACTACGACTGCTCGTTCATTTCGTAAAAGTAACTGTCTTCATGTTGATCTTTCCGTCGCTTAGTAGATAAGACGCAACACTAAAAGAAAACCAATTATTACGAACATGTTAATACATTCAGAGTAAAAAGGAACCTCACAAATGGCAGCACAGAAATTACAGATCATAAATCGACTAGGGATTTACACAATCGGCCGCGCCATCTTAGAAGCAGCCCTCCAAGCGCTGGCTACGAGCAATTCGGAGAAACACCGGAATACAAAAATACGGATAGGGAAACGATATCAACATCCGTGTTTCACTCGAATTCGAGTCCCATTGCACTCTGTAGTTCTCCACTCCGCCACCACCACAAGTTTCACGTCCACAGTAAGTAAAGATCTCTAGACCTTTCTGCTAATTATAGTCTTCAGCAGTAAGCATCGATTTTGCTCTTTTTTCTAATGTGATCAACATACCTTTCGTTAGATCGTCGTCCAGTGTTTTCTCATCTCCTGGAATCCAACGAAGACCCTCCTTGGTCCATCCTCCAGCTATATGCTCAGGTCATCTCCATCTCATTTTCATTACGGTCAGTATTATTTCTTCCACTCCAGTCGTTTCCGTTATACATTAATTTTTTCCATATCTCTCACAGTAATTCGCAAAGCGCATCCCTCCAAACCTATAGTTCTTCAATGGTTTTTGCGCTGAAAGTCGACGTCCAGTTATACATCAATTCTGGTAACACACACTGGATGTAAATTTTTCTTTGCAAACGCATCCCAAACTTGGAAGCTCTTCTTAGTTTACCAAAAGCACACAAGGACATTTCTCCTCTTTTGTTTATAGATATTACTGCACTTACGATATACAGCTAAAAATTTCATGGTATATAACTCGAAATAATGGACAGGGACTGCAAGAAAATTCCGTCATAGTGCGTGCACCTAAAAAGGAGGAGAAAGCGCACATTTACGAAGAAGAATTAAAGTGCCGAAGTACATTCGTTTGCAGCAGTGTGGGTAGGC
This sequence comes from Schistocerca serialis cubense, assembly GCF_023864345.2. Lineage (NCBI taxonomy): Eukaryota > Metazoa > Arthropoda > Insecta > Orthoptera > Acrididae > Schistocerca > Schistocerca serialis. The sequence continues at coordinate 70,958,530 of NC_064646.1, forward strand.
AAAGAATTAGTGACTGCGATCAGTATTGTTTGAAATAAGTATTGGAGCGCCCATCCTATTTTGATGAGCTTCTTTTCTGTCATTCCCCTTTCCAGTATTCTGCATTGTCACAAATTCTTATAAACTCCTTCGCTGCTATGTCTATGACGTTTTCGATCTAGCTAATTCTGTCCTCGACACCTGTGGTATCTGTGGTTTTCAGTTTGAAATTTATCACGTTGTAAATCCCTGTTTCAAGTATTCCCATTGTTTTGCCAAAACAGCTTTGTACCTCTTGCATCAAGCGTACTCTGGTTTTCCCGCTCACAGTAAAACTGCAATATTTGTTATGTTAATCTCCCTTGGCTCAATCTACGTTTGTGTCCGAAGAAAATATATCTCCTTTTTCAGAGAGTCCGTTTCTTACGGATGTACTGTTCTTGGTCCGCTCATCTTGCATATAAACCGCGCACTACTCCTCGGCGTGCGAATTTCTCAACGAGAATCCTTCCTTCCACATGTCATAGCTACCTAATTAATACTTACACTCTTCATGTTGTAGATGTTCATAGTGATTTTTGTATAGTTTTGTATAGTCTTGCTGGTTAGTACTCCCATTGCTTCTTTTCCGTCAGTACTCCTAGATATTTAAATCTCTCTCATTTAAATCTCATCTTGCATATAAACCGCGCACTGCTCCTCGGCGTGCGAATTTCTCAACGAGAATCCTTCCTTCCACATGTCATAGCCACCTAATTAATACTTACACTCTTCATGTTGTAGATGTTCATAGTGATTTTTGTATAGTTTTGTATAGTCTTGCTGGTTAGTACTCCCATTGCTTCTTTTCCGTCAGTACTCCTAGATATTTAAATCTCTCTTTTTTTTAATCATCAGACTTCTGACTGGTTTGACGGGGTCTGACATGAATTCCTCTCCTGTGTCAACCTCTTCATCTCAGAGTAGCACTTGCAACCTAAGTCCTCAATTATTGCTGGATGTATTCCACTCTGTCTTCCTCTACAGTTTTTACCCTTAAAGCTCCCTCCAGTACCGTGGAAGTCATTCCCTGATGTTTTAGTTGACATAATATCATCCTGTTCATTCTTCGTGTTTTCCACATATTCCTTTCCTTCTAGATTCTGGGGAAAACCTCCTCATTCCTTACCTTATCAGTACACCTAATATTTAATACTCTTCCGTGGCACCACATCTCAAATGTTTCGATTCTCTTCTGTTCTGGTTTTCCGACAGTCTATGTTTCACTATCACACAATGCTGTGCTCAAACGTACATTCTCAGAAATTTCTTCCACAAAATGATACCACTAGATTTATTTTGGCCAGGAATGCCCTTCTTAGCAGTGCTAGTCTGCTTTTGATGTGTTCCTTGCTCCGTCCGTCACTGGTTATTTTGCTGCCTAGCTAGCAGATTTCCCTAACTTCGTCTACTTCGTGGTCCCCAATTTTCATGTTAATCTCTTATTTCTGCTACTCTTCATTACTTTCGTCTTTCTTCGGTTTGCTCTCAGTCTATAGTGTGTGCTCAGTTAGACTGCTCATTCCAAATTCTTCCTCACTTTCATTGAGGACAGCAATGTCATGAACAAATCTTATCATTGATAACCTATCATGCTGCAGTTCCATTTTTATTTTTGTAAGTGCTTATTCGAAATACAGAGTGAAAAGTTGAGGGGAAGGACTAAATCACTGTCTCAGTTTCTCATTTTTTGCAGCTTCTAATGCCATCTGTTTGGGACGTGTTTTGATATACGTTAGATACTGTGTTTTTTCGATGGAGATACGTTTTTTCCTTATAGCAGTGTGGGGCGGCGGGTAAAAATTATGAAGATTGTTTTACGCTGTCTTTCTCACACGAGCCTGGCAACTAATTTTGTGGTCAGTCAGAAAGCGAAGGAAAACATACAGACTTTAGTTTCCAGTCAGCACGGCCAATTTCTGGTCCGGCCCACTGAAAGAAATGTTTCTATTCTCCTTCTAATTGGCGGGATCAGGACTATGATTTTAAATGAAAGTATAAAGTTCTAGTTCATACATATATTGAGTAAAGTTTCTCGCGTACAACACTTTGAAATTCACTATGTTCAATTGACAGTAAATCTTTCTATACTAAGCAGCACTATTACCAGTTCAGAGGCGACCTCTACACTATGTTCCTACCAACTTGTATTTCGCCCTGACAAATGTTCAACATAAATGTTCAAAATAAATGCTCGCCATAAAAGTGGAAATAATAGTCGCCACTTGCACGCGGATTTGTAATTATCACGGACGGCACACTAACAGTTACTTTGGCGAATTCTAAGCGATCCAGGATGGTGTACAGTCCTCGCGAGCTCACTATCCGTTTTCACCGCAAGATTCGTCAACAGTCCAGCTCTGACGTCAGCCGAGGCAGAGCGCGATCCGACGTTTAACAGACGTGGGTCTTAAAGTGGCTGAGTGCGAAGTGAAACTTCTCCTGCCTCTCGGGCTGTATTTACATAGGTGCCGCAGCGGACGGCCGAGGTAACATCTATTGTCTACTGCCTGAACACACGGCAGCAGCCTCAGAACGACCGCTTTCTCGGACACAGAACCTTTAGTAACATAGTCATGAATTAAGAGTCTTCTTAATTTTTACTTCTATTCAGATAAGTTGTTTGAAAGCACAGAAAAAGTTTCAGCTCGCTTGAACAAAAACTTTGCGTTCTAGAATTTTTATAGTGGGACTAACGATAGATCGTTACCTCTGAACCATATCTTTACTAGAACTTGTATAATGTTACTGTTATTAAAGTTCTAAAGTTTAGTATAATTCTATTATTTAGTAGGTTTTATCATGTGGTGTAATCAAAGTTCTCTGCTATTAAAATACAGGTACTTAATCTACTACAGTTGGGTATATTTTAGCTACAAATCTGGTTTCCGTTAAATTGCTCTAAAACTATAAGAGGTAGCTTAAAACGGTCTCTAAGTTATGATTTTTATGCTGAACTGAAGCACAAAACAAATTTTTACGTTTCTAAGTCCAGTTTTTAGCGCCTTCCATTTTTCTTAAAAACGTGGATTCTGGTCGTATTTTTCGTTCTTTAGCTTTGAAACTTGTACCAGTTATTTATGAGCTCCATAGGCACATTCTGACGGAATTCTGGCTTTCTAGCTTTATTATTTAGCACCACTTATTTTTATTTTTTTTCTTAAAACGGCATTTTTACGGAAACTATCAAGTCTTGTTATATAAAGATTTGATATTTGAAACGTTATTACAATAAAATATATGATACAGTTTTAAACGTAAATTTTGACTTTTAATTTTATACTTAATTGTGGTGGAACACTTGCGTGCTACGCGCAGACGCGTTAAGGTGACGTGGCGCTACTAGCAGTGAACTGGGTAAGTCACGGTGCACTCGCTCGTCTCTGTACCACACACAAGATACAGCACATGTTTCCTTCAATAGCAAAAGAAAACAGGACACACAGATAAGCGATTTCTCAACATTTCAACAGCAATAGTCAATTACTGAAAATTATTCTAGAGGGAAATGTTGTTTTCATGTAGCAAATACGTGAAATTATTCACCACTTTCGAGTTCACCTCTCCGGTGTCGTCATTTATGAGACGGGTACAAGGAAGGCACCCTTGCGAAACGCCAGTCGAATTCACTGACGAAAGGGCACCTCGCTGTAAGTTCCCCTGCCATCTCCCTCCTCCCCAGCCCCTCGCCCTTTCCGATACGACCTGCAGCGCTGCGCTACGCAACGCAGACAGTGAACTGCGGAGGCGCGCTACCCGGGCAGAGGTACAGTGGCGCGGCTTGTAGGGGCGAGGTGGTAATGGCTGCGACTGGGAGCTGCAGGCGGGCGGGCGCAGCAGAGGCCGCTAATGACGGCGCTGTACGCCGGTCACGACATCCGCTGGCCGCCCGGCGTGTACCCGCGGCGCGGACACAGGCGCAAAGGACTCCGATTCGCCGCCCGACAACGCCCCTTTTCCGCTGTAGCGCGCACACGCCGCAAAGAGCAAACCAAAATAATATTCCGGCGGATCAAAGTAGCTCCCATAATTACCTCGTTGTCTCGCCTCGGGCGGTGGCCGCGACAGAGCTCATCTTACTCCGAGGACGCCATCGCCCCATCATCATCATCGTCGTCATCATCATCCCCGTCGTCATGATATTCACTGCCGTGACCGCTGTCGGCGACATCATATCTGCAGTCACACTGCCGACCAGACGACAAAATACGCTTCACCCTCACAGTTACACAATGACTACGTAATGAACAGGCAGGTTCGAATCCTGCCTCGGGCATGGATGTGTGTGATGTCCTTAGGTTAGTTAGGTTTAAGTAGTTCTAAGTTCTAGGGGACTGATGACCACAGCAGTTGAGTCCCATAGTGCTCAGAGCCATTTGAACCATTTTTTTGAATGAACTGGCGCAGTGGTGAAACACTGGAAACGTGTTCGGCAGGGCGGCGTTTTAAATTTAGCTTTTCCTCGATTCGAGTAAATCGGTTTTTGAAGAAAAGCTGAAAGCTTGCTCTAAGAGTCGTAGGCTGACTGAATTCCCCTATACTTCCCAAGTACGAGAGTGTGTTTCATCTCTGATGACCTCTTCATCGACGGTAGCACAGGTTTGACCGCATCTTACAACCCTTCTGATCTGAAGGTAACTACAGCGTCACAACAGGAAGAGGCACACTAGCAGCAAGTCGACCACTCGCCGCTGTATTTCTGAAATTTTGTCGATCAGTCAGTACCCTTGGAGAGTTCCAAAACTGTCAGGAATTTGTCTGTAGTTTCAGAGCCGGTCGGTGAGGCCGTGCTGTTCTAGGCGCTTCAGTCTGGAACCGCGTGACCGCTACGGTCGCAGGTTCTAATCCTGCCTCGGGCATGGATGTGTGTGATGTCCTTAGGTTAGTTAGGTTTAAGTAGTTGTAAGTTCTAGAGGACTGATGACCTCAGCTGTCAAGTCCCATAGTGCTCAGAGCCATTTTTTGTAGTTTCGGAGCGCAACGACGAGGAGGAGTTCGCACAACGCTTACAAGCATACAAAATACACTGACAGAACTATGAAGAACCATTCCCATATATATCAAAAATGGTTCAAATGCCTGTGAGCACTATGGGACTTAACTTCTGAGGTCATCAGTCCCCTAGAACTTTGAACTACACTCCTGGAAATTGAAATAAGAACACCGTGAATTCATTGTCCCAGGAAGGGGAAACTTTATTGACACATTCCTGGGGTCAGATACATCACATGATCACACTGATAGAATCACAGGCACATAGACACAGGCAACAGAGCATGCACAATGTCGGCACTAGTACAGTGTATATCCACCTTTCGCAGCAATGCAGGCTGCTATTCTCCCATGGAGACGATCGTAGAGATGCTGGATGTAGTCCTGTGGAACGGCTTGCCATGCCATTTCCACCTGGCGCCTCAGTTGGACCAGTGTTCGTGCTGGACGTGCAGACCGCGTGAGACGACGCTTCATCCAGTCCAAAACACGCTCAATGGAGGACAGATCCGGAGATCTTGCTGGCCAGTGTAGTTGACTTACACCTTCTAGAGCACGTTGGGTGGCACGGGATACATGCGGACGTGCATTGTCCTGTTGGAACAGCAAGTTCCCTTGCCGGTCTAGGAATGGTAGAACGATGGGTTCGATGACGATTTGGATGTACCGTGCACTATTCAGTGTCCCCTCGACGATCACCAGTGGTGTACGGCCAGTGTAGGAGATCGCTCCCCACACCATGATGCCGGGTGTTGGCCCTGTGTGCCTCGGTCGTATGCAGTCCTGATTGTGGCGCTCACCTGCACGGCGCCAAACACGCATACGACCATCATTGGCACCAAGGCAGAAGCGACTCTCATCGCTGAAGACGACACGTCTCCATTCGTCCCTCCATTCACGCCTGTCGCGACACCACTGGAGGCGAGCTGCACGATGTTGGGGCGTGGGCGGAAGACGGCCTAACGGTGTGCGGGACCGTAGCCCAGCTTCATGGAGACGGTTGCGAATGGTCCTCGCCGATACCCCAGGAGCAACAGTGTCCCTAATTTGCTGGGAAGTGACGGTGCGATCCCCTACGGCACTGCGTAGGATCCTACGGTCTTGGCGTGCATCCGTGCGTCGCTGCGGTCCGGTCCCAGGTCAACGGGCACGTGCACCTTCCGCCGACCACTGGCGACAACATCGATGTACTGTGGAGACCTCACGCCCCACGTGTTGAGCAATTCGGCGGTGCGTCCACCCGGCCTCCCGCATGCCCACTATACGCCCTCGCTCAAAGTCCGTCAACTGCACATACGGTTCACGTCCACGCTGTCGCGGCATGCTACCAGTGTTAAAGACTGCGATGGAGCTCCGTATGCCACGGCAAACTGGCTGACACTGACGGCGGCGGTGCACAAATGCTGCGCAGCTAGCGCCATTCGACGGCCAACACCGCGGTTCCTGGTGTGTCCGCTGTGCCGTGCGTGTGATCATTGCTTGTACAGCCCTCTCGCAGTGTCCGGAGCAAGTATGGTGGGTCTGACACACCGGTGTCAATCTGTTCTTTTTTCCATTTCCAGGAGTGTATTTAAACCTAACTAACCTAAGGACATCACACACATCCTTGCCCGAGGCAGGATTAGAACCTGCGACCGTAACGATCGCGCGGTTCCACACTGTAGCGCCTAGAACCGCTCGGCCACCCCGGCCGTCTATATATCAAACTTTATACAGACGTTCACAACATAATGTAAACGAAACTCTGAACTGACGGCCACCATCAAGACCAGTATGAGGCGTGACACCACGGTAACGAATGAATTCTTGAATTCGTTGCAACATGGACGCAAACAGGCTTCGAAATTCATCCTGCTGCATCAATTTATGAAGATTGTTGGCTGAAGGTTGGTATGAAAAAGTAAGTCTTCCCGTCGCATTCCAGACGTGCTCTACGGGTGATAGATTAGGAGACCAGGCCTCCAAGCAAGGATACGTACATTTCCTCAAGGAGTTTGTTATGTGAACAGTATTGTCAGGTCCTCCACTACCCCGCTAATGCCGTTTCGTACCCTGGTCGTGAAGGTTACGACATCATGGTTTACCATGCTTACTACGTACTGCCAAGCATTCATCCTGCCTTTAGCTGTCATCTGTTTATTTGTCAGAGCTAGTCGAACAATCCTTACGATCTCCATGCGGTGCAGGCCTTCTGGAAGGATGTATTCCTACTCCTGCTGGCACGCTGTTATCCAGAATCGATCTCGTCACTGATCGTTCTCTCATCGCTGTACTGTAGGTGTGATCTGTCGGTAAGGTGCTCCCATGCCTTTGGAGTCTATGACTCGAACTTAAACACAGTCTGAAATATGGTAAGCTGCAGGTGTGCATCCTATGGGCAAGCTATGAAGCGATTTCCACCGTAAAATTTTCAGTAGCGCTAAACATTCCCAAAAGCGACAGTACACTTACACCATTCTTCACCAGTAGGAATGGTGTTTTTTCGATGAAAATACTAAATCTAAATTTACAAATGCACTCGACAAGCCATTGTACAGAGCATGGAGGAAGGTACATCGTATTAACAACATCGTTTTTCCTATTCCACAGCCACAGTGAGCGAGGGGAAAAATATCCATCTATATGCCTCTGTACGTGACGTGTCACCTCTTTACCTTATTCTCCCGATCCCTACGCCAGATATGTTACTTGGCCCATAAAGTTGGTGCTTTTTCTCTTTAAGTTTAGGTCCACACAAAAATAAACAAGGAATGAACAAGAAATTAATCAATAACGTATTCTCTGTTGTTTACAATATCTTCACTACATTCAACAAGCTGTTCAGTGTATCGACGATAGAAATCACCTGCTTTGCATTCGAAGAAATCGTCCAGCCAAGCCTTCAATTCCACGTCATTATTAAGCGAGACGCCATGCAATGCATTCGAGAGAGACCGGAACAGAGGGAAAGGCGAAAGCGCCAAGTCAGGAAAATATACGGAAATATGGCGGCACTTGCCAGACAAGCATTTTAATGGCGTCCTCGACAATGTGATGGTGTCGTGTTACAGGAGAACGCCATGTCGCCGATCAGGTCTTTCTGCTGGATAGCGTTGTTAAATCTTTGCGTCTGTTGGACGCAAAGTTCCGCATTCGCTGTTTGGTTCCGATCAACCAATTTGTGGTGGTCGTGCATGTCCTTGAGGTCGAAACTGCCGTCTCTCGAATCTTTTATATCAATTTTGAGGCGTCGCAAGAGACAAATCATTCTAGTAGCTTATGTGGGTTTGGCAACTCGATTAAAAAGGCAAGAATTGTCGAAAATGCTCTTTTGTGTCGACTGACTACAGCAGTGGAATAGGGTGCACACGCAGAGTTTCACGAAAGTAATAGTACATTGAAGCACACATGTATCGAATTTACTATGGAAGTCATCGATACATCTTTTGTGACGCGAGTAACAAAATAAGGCGTTTGCATTTCCTGGATAGTATGGACGCACTCACTGTCCTGTTGTTGCACTTTTAGTACTTTGTCCAACCCCCGTACTTTCTCATTATCTAAAAACATTGTTTCGGCATTAATTTAGTTAGAGCTTGTACCTCTTTGAGTGAAACTGCCTGCCACTCATCTCGTATCGCTCTTTTCAGCTTACGTACGGCCAGAAGTTGCCTTCCATTACGATAAACACGCCTTACAAGCATTCCCCAAAGATTTTGCACGGGGCTCAAATACAGGTTGCGTGGAGGCCGGAGCAAGATAATGATATCTTTGTCTTCAAACGACTTTTTTTTGTTGTAGCAGAAATATGCACAGATGCATTATGTTGCTGATACATTAGAATTTCGTCCTCTAGGTCCTCATACATTCCAATCCATTCGGTACATATCAGAGTTCATTCTAGCCTGTTTATATTTGGGTGTTAGAGAAGGTTTCTTCAGTCGTTTCTTGAAAGCAAGACAAAATTTGCCGTGCATGTCTGGTACGGACTGGCAACTGTAAATCAGCAACAAGCTGACGAAAATAATGGTTTCTGGCCCCTTGGTTTGCGCAAAAGTAACTGTTTCTATGCCTCAGATAACTTTCTACATTGCCCATCGTGCGCGAAATTCACTGTACTTGAACAGTTCATCATCTTGGCAGTTAGACGATCACAGAGTCCCATTTCCTCGTTCGTGCAGATTTCTGCTTTTTCCTCAAACGATAACTTTTCTGAGTGGCTTTGTCTCAATCGTGATTTACGTTCATAGAATTCACTGTCACTAACGGTGTCTTTCCCATCTGCAGTAAAGGCACGCAGGCACAACCAACACCGGACAGCACAGAGCTTATACAGAGTTCCACCTTCTATCAGCTGAATCCTTTAGGCCTTCACCTCCTCTAGGGCCTTGCCTAGTCGGCGGTGCGGGTCTCCTGCATCGTCCCCAACGCTCCTCGGAGTGTGGGACCTCATCATCATATAAAATACTGCTGAGATAAAATGCGATACCATTTGACTGCATTTGTCAGTACACTAGATTTCACAGTATTCCATATACACTGTGCACAACTACTCCAACCGACAATCTTAATCTTCCTGCAAATACCCATGCCTTTATACTGATTATTGTATTTAAATGACCTGTAGAGACTAGAAAGTTGTTGTTGTTGTGGTCTTCAGTCCTGAGACTGGTTTGATGCAGCTCTCCATGCTACTCTATCCTGAGCAAGCTTCTTCATCTCCCAGTACTTACTGCAGCCTACATCCTTCTGAATCTGCTTAGTGTCTTCATCTCTTGGTCTCCCTCTACGATTTTTACCCTCCACGCTACCCTCTAATCCTAAATTGGTGATCACTTGATGCCTCAGAACATGTCCTACCAACCGATCCCTTCTTCTAGTCAAGTTGTGCCACAAACTTCTCCCCAATCCTACTCAACACCTCCTCAGTAGTTATGTGATCTACCCATCTAATCTTCAGCATTCTTCTGTAGCATCACATTTCGAAAGCTTCTATTCTCTTCTTGTCCAAACTATTTATCGTCCATGTTTCACTTCCATACATGGCTACACTCCATGCAAATACTTTCAGAAACGACTTCCTGACACTTAAATCTATGCTCGATGTTAACAAATTCCTCTTCTTCAGAAACGCTGATAACAATGTTATCAGCGAACCTCAAAGTTTTTATTTGTTCTCCATGGATTTTAGTACCTACTCCGAATTTTTCTTTTGTTTCCTTTACTGCTTGCTCAATATACAGATTGAACAATATTGGGAAGAAGCTACAACCCTGTCTCACTCCCTTCCCAACCACTGCTTCCCTTTCATGCCCCTCGACTCTTATAGCGGCCATCTGGTTTCTGTTCAAATTATAAATAAACTTTCGCTCCTTGTATTTTACCCTTGCCACCTTTAGAATTTGAAAGAGAGTATTCCAGTCAACTAGAAAGTGCATCAGCTTAAAAACACTAAACACAGTATTTTGTAGAGCACATAATTCTCTATCGAATAACATAAAACGCATCGCAAAAACGTTTTATTTTTAACGCAAAATTTTCACTGAAACCAAAAAGTCAGGACTTCAGGACGAACCCAAAACGACAGTAGCTTACTAGTAGTAGAGTCTTCTTCGAATATTGGTTCTCTGAACCTACCCAACAGATTCTCGCGAGAATTACGTTGTCTTTCACCCGAGAATCCCCATTTACTGAACTGTAAGTGACTTGGGTTCGGAATCCTGTTCAATTTTTTGAGCGACATTTTCGTCATGGACTGCATTATTCATTATAATTTGTACATTTGTAATTCCGAGCTTTAAGTCATCTGCAAGTGGTTAAGGTGCATTTGCCTTGGGTTCCGTCAGCGAATTTTCAGCAGCGAGTCCAACGTAAGACACGGCGTCTCAACTCGAGGAAGAGCTCACACATGTGCACAGTGTCAAGAGAAGTCGCGAAGTGACGTTAGAGCACGAGCGTAATTAGGAACGACGGAAACAACTCCGAGCGTGTGATAACCGAGATTATCTCGTATAGCGCGGCGCACTTTCGCCGGCGTTTCGCCACCTTGTACCCATCCACAGCAACTCGCAGCCGCCGCGCCCTTCAGAGCGCCACGCCAGTTCTCAGGGCACTGATGCTGCAGAGACACGGTCTGCGCTTCTGCGGCAGAGAGTCGCGTCGCTAAATATATTTATTTATTTCCTCACCTAAAGCCGGCAGCGGCAGCACTCCGAAGTGTAGCGAAAACTTTGGCCGTTCCGCGACGCACCGACGAGAGGGAAGGAAGTAAGCGAGGAGGAAGGAAGGGGGTTTTATGACTTAGTTCGAGGAATAAAAGTCGTCGTTATAAATTAGAATTAAGTAACGGCTTGCACGGCGCTGGAAGGCGGCGGGAGTGGGGGTGGCGGCGAAGTGGGCGTCGTCTGAGTCCGCGACGCTGAGTGCGGGCGGCGTCGTCACCTCGCGCCTTAATGCACGGTAAATCGTGATTCCGCGAAGACGGTAACGCCGGCGCAGGGAGCCGGCTGATTAGGCGCGACGCCGTTTTAATTGTCTTGCGGAGAACTTGTCAGCGCGCGCCGCCGACACAACTTCACACTTAGCGCGCGCGCGCCCTGACCCGCCACACTGGGAGGCCATATTGATTAAGCTAATCAGCGCCGGTACATAGGCTGCCCCCGCTCGGACGCCGGCGGCAGCGTCTTACGTGCTGGGCTGCTGCGGCGGCCCCGACGTCTCCCGGCACAGAACTCGCCCCGTGTGCAGCAGAGAACTCTGCTAACAGAAGGCGCAGCGGGTGTCGGAAAAGCGCTTTACAGCGCAGCCGATGGTGTTTGTAAACATTCAGAGCGGCTACGCGGTTACAAAAGGATACTGAAGATACGAGCACTGCTAAGAAGCGACTAGCTAGGAATGTGGAGAAAGCGAACTAGAAGAGACGTTTGTTAAGAGATTATGGCACTAGATACCTTGGCAGTTTACACCGTAAGGGTAAAACCGGTATGAGAAGAGAGAGACCGAAATGTAAAGGATTAGTCCGTGATGATGGTATTAACTTTCATCGATGATGGAGAGGGGTAAATGTATCCATTTGACGTAAGGGCACCTGGCCTGGAAAGACAGGTCAGAAGTTATAATCGAAAATCGTTCTGATACCTCTGACAGTGGACCTCTTCTACTGCAACGTCTTTGGTTTCTAAATTTTGGGACCAGGTAGTATGGACCAAAACAACCAAAAATGTCTACTAAACATGGGCTCTGAAATGCATACCGTAAGAGCTATGGGCACTTGTTCAGCAGCAAAGTTAGGTTGCAGAGTAGCAAGGATGAGTAAGTGATCATAGCTCTTAAGATATCCACTTTAGAGCGCATGTTTACCGGACTTTTTTTTCTTATTTCGGTCCACACTAATTGCCTCCTAAAATATGGAAAAAAATAGCCTGCAGTAGAAGAGGCCTAGTGCCAGTGTGTCAGAGCGATTTTCGATTATAACTTTCGACTCAGCTGTTTCCGGACCGCTGATATCCTAACCTGAAATTTATAAATTTACCCTTCTCCGTCACCCCTAAAAGTTTGTAACTTCATCATGGAATTATCCCATGTACAACAATGTCAAATGGTTCAAATGGCTCTGAGCACTATGGGACTTAACTTCTGAGGTCATCAGTCCCCTACAACTTAGAACTACTTAAACCTAACTAACCTAAGGACATCACACACATCCATGCCCGAAGCAGGATTCGAAGCTGCGACCGTAGCGGTCGCGCGGTTTCAGACTGTAGCGGCTAGAACCGCTCGGCCACTACGGCCGGCAACAAAGTCAAGTTACTGCATACAACCTACGACACAGAAGCTATGCCATCGGAGTTTCGTAAGAATATCATCCATACAATCGCGAAGTTGAGTAAGCGTAAATTAATGTGACCACACAAGCAACTGAACAGATCACACAATAAGTCGCTCGACAGTATACTATAGGAGGCATAGTCAAAAATTTGTAATTCTCATTTAGAAAATTTACGTAACGTAATTATTTTTATTTTTATATATTTATTATTTTTTTTTTATTTGCGGGTAAATACCTGCAGTCCTGGTATACATTAACAACCTTGCGCCACAGTACCATAGCACGCCACCTGAGGAGCCAAAACAAGAAGTTGCGGGGGGCCGAACCGCACAATAACCCTGGATTCTGTGCGGGGCGGGTGGACTGCTGTGACTTGTTGAAGGGTTGTGAGCCACTGAGGGCTACGGCGGGACGAAGCCACTGCGTCGTTTCTTGGTCCCCAGTTTAATACATAGTCCGAGATGAAGGGGCTGTCGGAGGAGATAAAATGGTGGCGGGCTTCACCAAAGCAGTCAAGTCTGACGACGATACTGAAAAAGGCGGAAAAAACCCCTAAAGTAGCACCAATGGCCTACGTTAGATCACTCAAAGGTTAGTGAGGCTCAACAAAAAAAGATACTCCACACTTATTGTTTAATTACGTTCTTGGCTCTGAATATATGTAAATCTTATACTTCACATTTCTATCTAAAATACACTCATCACAATAAATTCGGATAATTTTGATACAGATAAATGAACAGACTGCATTCTTAACCCTACAAAGGCACCCATCGACAGCCGCAGCTAAACTGCTAATACGATGAGTGATATTCAATTCATAAGCACCGCATCAGCTTCTTTTAGCTTTAGATTTATTACAAAGTCATCGCCCGATGATCTGTTTTAAAAAAAAAGAAGAAAGGAAATACTAAAATAAATGGAATCATTTTTGAGACTCATATGTCTCAAGGAAAATCTAATTATATAAGATCTATAGATCAGTTATACCTGAGGTACGGCAGGATCTCCCCATTACTTACAAAGCTGAGGTGCTATTCCAACACCGGAGAGCTTCGGGAAAAATAGGCTGAAGGCGTGAATTGAAGTTTGTCTTAGGGAGGGCACTGGACTAGGGTAGTTCGCTCAGCTGTGCTTGTTACCTACACTGCTACGGTGATGTAATGGCTAACACAGCTACCTAGCAAGCAGGAGACCTGTGTTCAAGTCCCAGCGCAGGCACAAATTTTAATTCATTTTTTCAGCTTCCATCACTTCAATATGTTGAACAGTGACTCGTCAAAGTGCGACTGAACGGGCTAGGGGAAACGCTCACAACGGAAACATATCTCGGCGTTCTGACAGATCTGAAGATTACAGTTACCAGCACATTAGTGCACTATCTGTTCAAAAGTATCCGGACAGCTATTAGTGGACAGTAATAAGCGATGTGTCCACCCTTAGCCTTTTTGATAGCTCGAACTCTGCTGGGAAGCTTGAATGAGGTATCTCAATGTCTGTGGAGGAATGGCGGCCCATTCTTCCTCAAGAGGCGAAACCAGAGAAGGTAGTGATGTTGGACATCGCAGCTTGGAGCGAAGCCGACGTTTTAACTAATCCTAAAGGTGGTGTTCCATTGGCTTCAGGTCGGGATTCTGGACACATCGACGCATTTGAGGAATGTTATTGTCCACAAACTATTGCCCCACAGGCGCTGCTTTGTGACAGGCAGTACTGTCAAACAATCTTCGTCTTCAAACTGTTCCTTTATTGTGCGCAGTACAGAATGCTGTAAAATGCGTTCATATCCTTCTGAATTTGGCCTTTTCTAAAGCGCAACGACAGCCCCCTAGCCATGAAAAACACCTCCACACCGTAACACTACCTGCTCCGTACTTCACTGCTGGTACCACAGATGGCGGCAGGTAACGCTCTCCAGGCATTCGCCAAACCCAAACCTGCCATCGGATTGCCACAGAATAAAGCGATGATTCATCATTTCAAATCTCTCGTTTCCAGTCATCCAGAGCTCAATGGCGTCGCTCTTTCCACCACCTCGAGCGTCGTTTAGTATCGGCCACACAAACGTGTGGCTTATGAGGAACTCTTACCTCCTTACGCACTTTGAGTGAGCTAGGTAGACAGGTGGTAACACACTGGAACTCACCAGTGATTCTAATAACAAAATGATCTAGAGAGAATTTCTGTATGGTGCGAAAAGTGGCAATTGGCACTAAACAAAGAAAAGTGCGAGGTCATCCACATGGGTACTAAAGGGAATCCGATAAATTTTGGGTATACGATAAATCGCACAAATCTAAGAGCTGTCAATTCGACTAAATACCTAGGAATTACAATTACGAGCAACTCAAATTGGAAAGACCACATAGATAATATTGTGGGGAAGGCGAAACAAAGACTGCGATTTGTTGGCAGAACACTTAGAAGATGCGACAAACCCACTAAAGAGACAGCCTACATTACACTTGTCCATCCTCTGCTGGAATATTGCTGCGCGGTGTGAGATCCTTACCAGGTAGGATTGACGGAGGACATAGAAAAAATGCAAAGAAGGGCAGCCCGTTTCGTGTTATCGCGCAATACGGGTGAGTGTGTCACTGATATGATACGTGAGTTGGGGTGGCAGTCACAGAAACAAAGGCGGTTTTCTTTGCGGCGAGATATATTTACGAAATTTCAGTCACCAACTTTCTCTTTCGAATGCGTAAATATTTTGTTGACACCCGCCTACGTAGGGAGGAATGATCATCGTAATAAAATAAGAGAAATCAAAGCTCGAACGGAAAAATTTAGGTGTTCCTTTTTCCCACGCACCATTCGAGAGTGGAATGGTAGAGAAGTAGTATGAAAATGGTTCGATGAACCCTCTGCCAGGCACTTAAGTGTGAATTGCAGATTAACCATGTAGATGTAGATGTGGGTCTGCGTGGTCTCCGTTTAGCTTCTATGTTGCTTCACATTTCCACTTCACAATCACGTCGCCAGCGGTCGAAATGCACAGCTTTAGAAAGGTTGAAATGCTCCTGATGGATCTGTTACTCGGGTGAAATTCAATGACTAGTAACCGTTCGAAGTCACTCAAATCTCCTGATCCATTCATTCTGCTGTTATTTCTTCTCTAATGATTACACAATACTTCCCGCCTCGATTTATACTGGTGGTCCGCCTCTCACAACATCTTGTAGTCATTTCCACACTGCACAGAAGTTTTGACTGTGTAAAGCTTGTGCCCTTCTCAAAGCGAAAACTAGTAAAATTACGTGTAACTTGTGGTGTAGGTTAGTTAGACGTTCACCAGAAACAGATTCTCGGCGCTTCTCTTAGTTCGTTCAGTCGTACTATTAAGAGTTAATATGTGATGTATTCAGGAGAGAACAGCTGTATAGAGATATTCTTATGAGTTTGTAATGTAGTTTCCTAGTGATGTATATAACCTGCTTTGTTTCTTTTTAAGAATTTGAAATAGGTTATGAATGTCTGTCGTCCTAGCCTGAGAAACACAATGCAAACGCACTCCGTCAAGAATTATTGAGTCAATTCGGAGTGCTCCTTTCCGGAAACGCTGCCACAAAACGGGTCGGGAGAGTTCTAACTCCCACAAATGATACTGACATAAGAAGTTCGTATGCTGTAAGGCAGCACGATTCTTAACCAACGCACGACGAGGTATCACAAAAAAACATCCACCTCGGATACGTAGGCGGAAGACGGAAATACGTAGTCCGAGCGCGCAAGTCCAACATTTTAGGAAATTATCTTAATTGCATGAAGCGCAATAACGAACACCCTCGCAACGTAAAAACTGGGCTCGAGTTTCAAGGAAACGGGGCAGAGTTTTACTTTTTCTTTTAAAAAAAAAAATTATCCTCATAGTCGGCACACAAACTTAATAACAATGAAACGCGCACGGTTAACTAAAGACGCTACTTATATATATACGGCCGCGGGAGGCAGCGCTGCTCGCTTTGCGAATCCCAACACCGCTCTTAAATAAAAACTTGGCGGTGCAAACACTCGAAATAAGATACGGAGATACTTAGCGCTCGCGAGGGCTAAGACGCGTTTAGCTGTTTACGGGGGCGCGCCAACTTGTTCAGCCACTTCTGCGGTTTTCTGGAGGCGCGAGCGCTGGATGCGGGGGTGAAAGGGGGGAGGGGGGGAGGTGCCGAGGCGCCTGCGAAGGGTTGCTCGGTTACAGCAACAACCGGAGATACGGCAGCCACGCCCGCGCCCGCGCCGCCTCGTACGTTTGCCAGCCTTTTCTTATTACGGCCGCGGCAGCGCTACGGGCGGCCTCCCAAGTTTTCGTTCCGCGTATTTTACACATACACACACGCGCCGGCGACATACGCTACACCGCCTGCGCAGCGCGACGGCTGCATGAGACAGAAGGTCGCGGGATATCGTCGCCGAGACTAACGGCTACAAATTTACGGTACTGTAGAATTCGCAGTAATTATACGAGGAATATCCAGAAAGCGAGGCACTGCCTGACAACAAAAATGACGTACCCGAAGAGATGGAGGAGGAGGAGGAGATTAGTGTTTAACGTCCCGTCGACAACGAGGTCATTAGAGACGGAGCGCAAGCTCGGGTGAGGGAAGGATGGGGAAGGAAATCGGCCGTGCCCTTTCAAAGGAACCATCCCGGCATTTGCTTGAAGCGATTTAGGGAAATCACGGAAAACCTAATTCAGGATGGCCGGAGACGGGATTGAACCGTCGTCCTCCCGAATGCGAGTCCAGTGTGCTAACCACTGCGCCACCTCGCTCGGTACCGAAGGGATGGTCGGATGTCAATGTAAATCATACTTGTGCACACCGTCGGCAGGTACGTAAGTCATCAGAGTTGTTTTTCTCTCTCACAGTGTATTGCTGTTGTTTCTGTTTAGCGTTCTTACCAGGCCGAGCACGGTATACGAAGCTGACTTGGTAAGTCTGGTTAAAAAGCGAGAAAAATGTGTGTTTCGTACGGTAATTTCCAAGAATGATTGCCTATGGAAGTTGGAACGCTCCAAACGATACATATCGAAGTTGCGATAGTAAATCGATTACGGAGGTCTCGTGGCGCGCGTTACGAGTATGTTTCAAGTTGTCACTAGAGAACGACAAAAGAAAACCGTTAGAGAAGCACTGGTAAATTGAAAGGAGACGACTTACCTTAGTCGCCGTCGGTGTTATCGTCTTGTGAGAGTCCGCTCGATGTATAAGCTGCAGGGACAAGTCCTTTTTTGCCATACCCGGGGTATACTCTGCCAATATCGCGTAGGAATATCGGCAGTGTCGCAGGCGTCGACTTTTCTCTGGAGACACAAGTTGTGAAAGTATAGGTACTGGAATAAATATGGTTCGTCCCTCTGTCCTGGACGGCCTTCTCTTTTTACGGTTGACTTGACAGACTTCCACAGGCGTTCTATGTTCTGGGTATGGACACTGGCGTCATCTGAAGAGACAAACTCGACAGAGCGGTTCACAAATTTGTGCTCGAACCCTTCAGCTTTGAGACTGTGGTATGACTGAAACCCGTCGGTGATGACTTTTGTTCCTGGCAGTCTGAAATGCTTTATAAGACCCACTACAGTCACCTTGTCTAGCGACAATACCCTGACAACCATACCCTTGCGTGACTCCCTCTCTATGCTACCAAAAACCCAAATATGATCTACTTCAGTTTTAGTGGGCCGTCCTCTCTGATTCTTTCGCCTAGAAATGTGACACTCGTATACTTCCACAATTTTATGCGGTCCACCAATTCGCACACTGTCGTTTGTCGCTATGACGTAGCACACTTCTCGGCAAAATCCGAAGTAATCACAGACGGTATTCGCCAATAGACCAGTTTCTGATGCTGTGGCTTGCACAGTGTAATCACGAATCCACCACGACACAAGAATTATGCTCGTCTCAATCATTAATTTAGAGGACTCGAACTATGTATTTTTCCCGGTTGCTGGTTCGTTTTCTACAAAGCCCGCAATGAAATTGCAATGGAATCTCTGTGTCCGCACTCCTCTTACGCAGTATCAGAGACTTGGCAGCACCACAGTCAATACAGTCTCTCGTGACTTCGTCGGGCAGAAGTCCATA
This sequence comes from Schistocerca serialis cubense, assembly GCF_023864345.2. Taxonomy (NCBI): domain Eukaryota; kingdom Metazoa; phylum Arthropoda; class Insecta; order Orthoptera; family Acrididae; genus Schistocerca; species Schistocerca serialis. The sequence goes on from NC_064646.1 coordinate 70,977,433, forward strand.
TTTCCGGGAAAAAGTCAAACATTTGTCTACACTGCTTATGCATGGGATGAGGGTTCTCCATGTGAGGCAATCCGCAGACGAAACTTGAGAAGCATCACTCATTACACTCGCTATGAAGGGAAAATGTCACAAACAATTATGGCCGGAACGTAATTTACTGAAACGGAAGAAACAACGCAAAACTGATACAAATGACGATCACAAGTAATTTATCATAACGCGCGCCACGAGATCTCCATAATCGATTTACTATCTCAACTTCGATATGTATCGCTTGGAGCGCTCCAACTTCGATAGGCAATCATTCTTGGAAATTACCGAATTTGCAGTAATTATACGAGGCATATCCAGAAAGCGAGGCATTGCCTGACAAAAAAATGACGTACCCGGAAGGGATGGTCGGGTGTCAATGTAAATCATACTTGTACACACCGTCCTCGGGTAGGTAAATCATCAGAGTTGCTTTTCACTCTGACAGGCAGAAACGCAGCCAGAGTGTATTGTTGTTAGCTTTCTTACAAGGCCGAGCACGGTATACGAGGCTGATTTGGTAAGTCTGGTAAAAAAACGAGAAAAATGTGTGTTTCGTAAACAATTCGCTTTATCTCTCGAGTTAGTCTCCTATGAGGGATATACATGTCGTCCATCGATCCTCCAGCTTTTCAATCCCATCGGAAAAATAAGTTCTGTCAAACTCGTTGATTGCCACTATCACTTCCTTATTTGATGAAAGTTTCTTTCCAGCAAGCCAAAGTTTCAAGTTACGGAATAGGAAGAAGTCACTTGGGGTGAATACGGTGGATGAGGAGGCAATTCAAAGTCCAATTCATGCACTTTCGCCGCTGTTATTGCTGATCAGCATTGTCCTGGTGAAGGAGTGCTTTTTTGTGTGTCAGCCTTGGTCTTTTTTCAGGCAACGCAAGTCCAACAATGAAGCATAACAGAGCCAGTCATGCTTCTGCCTTTTTCCAAGTGATCTGTTGGGATTATTCCTTCGGAATAGTGGCCACCCCCTTACCAGCTGAACAAATGGTCTTTGCCTTCTTCGGTGCACTGTCACCAGCCTCTATCCATTGTTTTGACTGCCGTTTTGGCTCTGGTGTGTGACGATGGATCTGGGTCACAGCAACAGCCACAAATCGGTGGAATAAGTCTTGCGGACTGTGATTAAACATCGCCAGACATTGTGTTGAAACGTTGTGCCGGATGCGCATTTGGTCGACCGTGAGTAATCGCAGCGCCCAACTCGCACACAGTTACACAGCCTATTCTCCGCGCAGAATATTACGAACTCTCACCGTTGAGATGACTACAGCCCAGCAATTTCACGAATTTTTATTCGGCAGTCCTGCATTACCGTATCATGGATTTTGATGACTGTTTCCTTTATGGTGACCTCAACTGGACGGCTGGAGCGCCCATCAGTGCTTGTCCGACCACGTTTAAATTCACTAATCCAAAAGTAAATGGACTTCGATAATGTCGCAGAGTCCGCGTGAACTTCGCCCAATTCTGTTTTGATTTGTGCGGCAATCCAACCCTGGAAATGTTTAATAACGACACCAAATTCAGTTTCCTTCGTTTTCAATCCCAGTCAACACACTGGCAAATTCAAACGGCTGTCAACAATGAACTATACGCCGCACATTGTTGAAATTCTTTATACGACCCATGGAATAATCAAGCTTACCAATCATGAAGGCGCTACAAAAATGTTCCATTCTTTCATGGAAATTTACCAGACTTCTCAAAACACCCTCACACAAGGGGTGTGTACAGTGTCAGATATTGAGTAATCACTGAAGGACACGAACATGTCGCGTACCCATTTGGGACAGCGTTATCAGCAGCTGAAGGAGTTTGAAAGGGAGCTCATTGTGGGTCTCCATCGATCCTGTGAGACCCGGATTTGTGGGGCATACGTAAACGACAGAGATCAACGTTGGACTGCATGGGAACCTGAGAACAGGTATACCAATTCTCAGGGATACAGGCGACCACCACAAGGGAGGGTCGCCGTCTTGGGCATCAACCACATCGTAGCACCTTCACAGTTGCGCCTACTGTCCGAGAACAAGTAAGCGACTTCCTGCAGCATTCTGTGCACCCTGCAGTACTGGTCGGACGTAAGCAGCAACGGGACTGGGCTCTGAGAACTATGGGACTTAACATCTGAGATCATCAGTCCCCTACAACTTAGAACTACTTAACCTAACTAACCTAAGGACATCACACACATCCATGACCGAGGTAGGATTCGAACCTGCGACCGTAGCAACTGCGCGGTTCCAGACTGAAGCGCCTAGAACTGCTCTGCCACAACGGCCGGCCAACGGGACTGGGAATTACCGTAAGACGCGTGGGCTTTGTTAAGACTACAACCCATATGGCTGCTTTTGGACTGGTGACGTGACTGAGGAGCAAGGATTGCTGATGAAAGGCGTCACTCTGTGTTCACCACTATTCTGGATGACCATCGTCGCGAGTATGGAGGAGACCTGGGGAGGGGTCCCATTCTTCCAATCTCTATGAGAGGCACAGCAGTGTTCCATTCCTGGTATCGTGGCGTGGGCAACCATTGGGTACCACTTCAGGCCACGCCTGGTAGTGACTGAAGGAACTCTGACGGCAGAACGCTACGTCACGGGCATTCTGCACCCTCATCTGTTACCACTCATGCGACAGCATCGTGTTTTTTTTTTCTTTTAACAGGACAGTGCTCGTCCACACAAGGCACATGTCTCTATGAACAGTGGGTCTGATGTTGAGGTACTCCAGCAGCCAGAAAGATCTCCAGACACGTTCCGGATAGAACATGTGTGAGACCAGCTCGGATGTCAACTCCGTCCCAGTGTCAGTATCTGTGATATCGAGGACCAGTGACAACAGCTGTGGACATCTTGTCTCAGGAGAGCAGACAACAGCTTTATGACAATCATCCTAACCTAATCAGTGCATGCTTCCAGGACATAAGGGGTGCAATGCAATACTGATAAATGTGCTCATATTGTCAAGTTCCACTCGATTATGTAATCACTGAAATATCACAGACCCTCTCTCAATCAGTGAAGTTTCAAGTGTTTTTTCTTTTTTTTTTTTTGGCAGTGTATACTCGTCAGAAATATCTATTACTAGTGGTATTAGTTTTCTACACAATCGCTGTTCACTTCCAAGCAATCTGCTCTAGTTTCTAAAGCATCCCTGCATAGAAATTTATTCGCCTGAAAAGTAAACCACTTTACAATGACGGTATCGAGTCCGTCGTCGTATTGAAACCATTGTCCGCCAAACCAATGTTTACAGCGCAAAAAGTGGTAACAGTCGTTGAGTGCGAGGTGGCCACTGTAGGGTGAGCGATCGAAAAACTCGAATATATGATTCAACGTAAAACTGCGGAATTTTCCACTTTGGGAACAACAGCTGGCCGAAAATTCATTTGTTAACCTGTGAACTGATACTGAATCACAGAACGAGAGGGAAACGCCAGTTTCTCACGCGTATGTTCGGTCTCAGTGAAATGTAGCTGATGTAAATTACTTTTGCCTACGTTCGCTTGGAACAGAAAGACAACAAGGAATTTATTGTTTTATTTTCCTTCACGCGTTCTTCCGTTTGCGATCACGCCTAGGCTGCATTTTGGCGGGCACACCAACAGAGGGCGCTGATTTCTTACTACGATCTGTTGTTTCATCCATTTGGCTTCTTTCCCCAACTTATTTCATCATTTTTATAATATTCTGTTAGCTCGGGACGCTTGTTGTGTATTTATTATATTTTTATCTGAACTTCACCACCAGAGCGTATCATAATCACAGTCATTTAACAATTTATACTTTTCATAATGACCTCCTTTATTGTTTTAAGATGTAGACACTCTACTAGTTGTGTTTTCTTCCCATGTTCTGCTGCAGATCTGAAGATCATCGCTGGCGGTAAATATCTAAGGACGCAACAATTTTGTGATCATAGGCGGAAGTAAAGAATTTTGTTTTACTCCAAATCGGTCACAAGATTATGAGTCTCGTTGGAGTTACAACTGGCCAGTACTGGCTGAGGATTTGATATTTGGTGCTTTATATATCCAACATATGAGGTATACACAGTGACTCACGAAGATATGCAAATATTTATTAACCTTATTCTACAAGTAAAACTAAAGAAAAAAGTTCATATAAACATACGTCCGCAAATGTTTAGTTACGGAGTTACGGCTAACAAAAGATTTTGCCTGACATTTAGCAACTTCGCTAATATGAAGCCACCACAAAACTGTACGAGGTTAAAGTAAAGCACTATTTCCATTTATTTTGTTGTTATTGATCTGGTGAAACTAATGAAACAAGTCCCAGACGTGTATCTGCAGTACTTTTCCAGAACATCGAGAAAAGTAATTTCGTATTTTTTTAAATCTATTAACTACTTGGCCCAATTTTCTTTTTAAATTCCAGACAATTGCACAAAGTTTTGAACAGAAGTTGTAGAGAATTTAATTCTGGAAAAATGATAGCAATAACGTTAACTGAAACTGTTTGAATGTGTCAGATAATCTGCTTTTATAAATACCATAGCACACGTGAATTAATGTTAAAGCGGAAAAACAAAGCTCAGTGATAAGGAAGTTGTACAGTGTACATACAATTTCACAATACATTCACAATAAATGTTCACAAACGCCTCCACCGAGTTCAACGCATTTAGCTGCACGTGTATGAACAGATTTTGTTGCTCGTTTCAGTTTCACAGGGTTGTTCTTAAGTTCGACTATTGTATTCATAATGCGAGCACAAACTATGCCTTTCATCCATCCCCATTCATAAAAATCCATTAGTGTTAAATCGGGCTACTTGGCTGGCCACAGACGTGTAGCACCACGGCCAATCCATTTCTTGGGAAATTTTTCATTTAAATGTGTAGTAACGGCGTTGGTGAAATGTGGAGAGCGCCTTCATATTGAAAATACATTTGCAATCGCGTAGCAAGGGGGGCATATCTTCTTGAAGGCATTGTAAGTACGTCTTGTCAGTTAGACGCCTGGGAAAATGAATGGTCCAATAAAGTGTGCTTTTATTATACCACACCACACATTTATGCTACATCGCTGCTGGAAATTGCGTTGCAATTGCGGTTTGTTTCAGCCCATACGCGTTCGTTATGTAAATTGTTTATACCATCTCAAGTAAACTGTTCCCCATCAGTACATAAAATGTATTTGCCGATTAGTATTTAATCACTTGCACAACTCCAAGCGAAAGAGCAGGATCTCCCGGATGTAAATCATGCACTTTTTGTTTATGGTAATGATACAGATTACTGTACTTCAGTGTAAGCCATACCTTACATTGTGAAATGCTTAAGCGTTGAGAGATATGTCGTGTACTGGTGCACGGGCTACGCTGAACAGAATCCGTAATATCCTCATTATCATCTTCACATATCGAGCGCTCGTACTGATTTTATGAACGCTAGGTAGAGAACCTGTCTCCCGTAACATTCGAAATACTCCACTAACGGTTCGTGCATTCTGAATCCTCCGAGTTGGATAACGTACGAGATATTCGTTAACTGCAGTCGTAGCATTACCATCGCATTTGCCATAAATAAACACCTTATCCAGAATGAGATTTTCACTCTGCAGCGGAGTGTGCGCTGATATGAAACTTCCTGGCAGATTAAAACTGTGCGCGCGACCGAGACTCGAACTCGGGACCTTTGCCTTTCGCGGGCAAGTGCTCTACCAACTGAACTACCGAAGCACGACTCACCATATCGGCGTATTCATCTGTCGTAAATTTAAAAGGCACCCGTATTTCATAAATAATCTACGAACTACAACAGTTACTATGTGGTTTCATTTTAAATACACTGTTGTTATTACGTTCTTTCACTGAACAATACAGAAAACTTACTCGTTTCAATGTTAGGAAACGACTGAAACAACTCACTAACGCTTGCCAACAATGACATAAACGTTTCTACATTCTAAATGAGAAGTAAAATAATTACTTGTGTAACAATCTTTGCTTCTCTCGATGTTCTGGAAAACTACTGCAGTTACACGTCTGGGACATGTTTTATTAGATTCACCAGACCAATAACAACAAAATAAATGGAAATCGTGCTTTACTTTAACCTCGTAGAGTTTTACGATGGCTTCATATTAGCTAAGTTGCTAAATTTCAGCCGTAACTCCATAACTAAACATTTGCGGACCTATGTTTATATCAACTTTTTTTCTTTATCTTTACTTTTAGAATAACATGTTAAAATACTTGCATATCTTCGTGAATCACCCTGTATAGTCACGTGTGTGTGTGTGTGTGTGTGTGTGTGTGTGTGTGTGTGTGTGTGTGTGTGTGTGAGAGAGAGAGAGAGAGAGAGAGAGAGAGAGAGAGAGAGAGAGAGAGAGAAAGAGAGAGAGAATGTGAGAGTTAAGGGAGAGGACTGTAGCGCTCAAGACGGCAACTCATTAATGCGAGCAGCAGCAGCAGCCCTGTACAGCAGTGTGTTTTATCCCGCCGAGTGGTGCTCGATGCTCAACAGTTTCGAGCTGAGCAATAATTATTCCAAGTTGGAGAGCCACTAAGGGCTTGCAAGAGGATAAAGCTAATCGAAAACGACGCGAGGGGAGGTATCTGCTTCAGTGGGCTTCGAGTTTCAAGAGGACGGAGAACGCGGGGGAGGGCGACGACCATTCACGAGAATTCAAAACGCGATGAATCCGAGAATCAAGCATTTTTCATCACGGGTGGTCACGCCCGACTTCAGCAGAAAAATAAGTTCTGAAAATCACCTTATACTTCCTGAAAACTGAAGTAAAGTAATACGTATCATCCAAAAGAATGACAACTCTGAGCAAGTTGCAGGTTAACACAAAATCCCAATACGATATATTTACTGTTGCAGCCGTCTGTTATTCAACGTGCACGGTTGGAACATCCCCAGATCGGGAGAGAATAAATTATTTGCGGGCAGTTATTGTGATGGGCTTAGAATTTCGTTCGGGGAAGGTTAGTTGTGGAGGTTGAAACTTATGCGGTAAATAAGCGTCAGAGTCATTCCGTCGAAAAATACTGTCATATGATTTATTATTATTTGCAGCACCTGCACATTTTGTTGATTTGCTTCACACGTCTCCCCTAGAATACAAGCCAGGCGAGCCACGGCCTATACAGTAAAAAGATCGTTAACATACAGAATAATCTCCAATACACGCTCCGAATGCTGATGTCTCTCGGCGGGGTTTCCAGTCAACTGCCAACTTATTGATATCCTTTTACGTGTTTTACCTATTCTCTGTTTATGAATGAGTAAACGGTGGACGAATAATTAAATTTTTACGATTGGTTAATCGCGTATCCAAATCTGACTATCAGTGACTGTGGTACGTTTTCAATTCTTACTCGAGCTGACGATTCCATTTTCGAGTAAAGGAAAGAAAACTATTCGCAGATGCCTTCTGATCCCTCTATAACTCAGCAGCAGTAGCAAGCACCAACACGTTATTAATTCACACACACACACACACACACACACACACACACACACACACACACACACAGCGTTACCTATAAGTGTTTACTTATTCACACAAAGGACATTAGTTATATAAATGTATGTTCAGTAACCAAGAAAAATACGGATATGTTCGCTTTTAAACCAAACAACAAGCGATTCACCTTGACTTCAATTACAGTTACGCCGTGGTCAAAAATATAATTTCATTAGTTAGAATTCTGACTTTTAATATGGATCTATCGTTATTTGTGCTTTAACAGAATTATAGGAATCTAGTGCACGTCTTTGGTTTATTTTACTATGACTTCATTATGATCTTGTTCGTAAATTTCATCTGTGTTATCGTTGCTATCATACTACTGTTACCCAATTGTGCACGTCCTTTTATAATTTGAGTAACAGCAGCCTCACTGAAGGCTGCAACCGGTTGTGGATGGACGAACAAACCACTTGCGACTGGAGATTTTTGTTTACATAATCATTACTCAACAATGGCAGAGCAACTCACATTCTTATTATGTAACTGACGTGTAGATAAGGGTTAATCAGAAGAAAAAGTAGTGTACCCACTTTCAAACGCATGCCCGTAGCTTAAAGTCGTACTCTTGGGACAACACCCCTGCTGCAATCAGTGGACCACTTCATTCTGACAGTTAATGCAGAAATAAACAAACACCGGCTGGATCGCAACTTCTCATTTAGTGACTACCCGTTTGAATCTGTGCTGCAGATTATCTTCAGATCTGGTGCTACAGGGTGCAGTTTATCAACAGCTGTGTAAAGCTAATGTGCATTAGCCAGTAAATAAAAACTATGATCCAGATGGTGTTTGTTTGTTTATTTATTACAACAAAAGGGTCACGGTTCCCAACACATGGCGTCAATTATATAATTCAGAAACAATGATCAGACACTGGGCGCTGTAAAAACTAATATGAAACATAAGAAAACCTCTTCGAATTTTAAAATTCCCTTCTACAAAAACGAATGAAACACAAAATACTTTTGGCAACTGACCTGTGGTTGGAACTAAAACCTACTCCAAGATAAAACTAATACTTAATTTCTAAACTGTTTTACAGTGTAATTGTTCGATGATTGTATTTGTCGCATTCTATTAATATATGTATAATTTCTCGTCAATGAGGCACGAATCACAGGTTGGAGAGGGCATTAATTTTAACTAGATTTGTGAAACTAAGATAGGCTACGTATATAAGTGTATACTACGGTAATTTTCCTAGAACGTTTTGCCATGTTTGTAGAAAAACTGAAACTATCAATGTTTAATTCAGGCTTTATTCGAAAGTTCTTGATTTGAACGTGAAACCGAGGGATGTCGAAGTAAAAATAAAGGAAACAATACAGATTTATCATACAGCTCTAGACAATGCAATTTCCTACACAAAAATATGAAATAAAATAACAGCACAACAACAATATATAAAAAACAGCTGCAATACTTTATCATACTTCTGTTATTCATAAACAACTTTTGCATTTATCGATAATAACAAGTAACTCTTGCCTTTGATCATGATGAAGAAAACAACAATAACGTTACTGTGTATATATATTTTTATGTCTGGATATGTAAACAATACCTGCATCAAAAGTAATTGCTTCGGTTACATAAAAGGGCAGAAGTTACAAGGTGAACTAATTTTTATTACTTATTAATTGCAATTTTTATTCTGAAACAGGATGTAAAATACACAATGGACTAACACTGCATGGTGTGCGGTTCTAATTACGTGCACATCAAACAAATAAACAAAGAAAGAACAACGAGAAGTTGTCGGTTCCCAGTTTCTTTGCAACACATTCATTTGCATTTCTTTCCCTATCAATGCTACCACTACCATCGATAGTCGTACCATTTACTACGTCATTTCCGTAGTGTATCAAAATTAGCGAACTGCAGTTTTGGTAGAGCGCAACTCTAATTTTAACAAAGTTTCGTTAGTATTCATGTGTCCTGATCGGTGTCTTAACAGTGAAAATTTATTTTCTCGTGATAGCCGAGTTGAGAAACGAAAGAGGGCCTGGAATCTGTTGTTGAACCGCCGAACACAACTGTCTAGTTGGACGAAGATGGAGAATAAAATAGCGGCTTCATCTAAGGAACCATCCAAGCGCTAGCTTCAATTGATTGAAGAAACTACGAACAATCTATATATTGTCGGTCAGACAGATCGTTTGAACACTTTTCTGTTCAACTTCCACTGCAAGGAGTGTGTGCGTTCGTATTACCAAGTCGAGACTAAAAGCCATATGGCTGCCTCTTCAACAGCAACAAAGAAATTCATTATCTCAAGTAACACTAATTTTTGTTTTATAGTATCAGGTGCAATTTGGATGGCGGCAAGAGAAAATACTCGTACCCTTATGAGACTAACAGAAAAACACGTGCCTTTGTCGGCAGCAGCACACCACGTTCGCAGTTGTCCGGCGCGAGGCTGACCACTGCCGCACAGTGCTGCCGCCGCGCGGTGCGGCGTTCCGCGCAACTAGCAGCAAACGAGCGGCTTCCTCGTATGCAACAGGGGGGCGCCTCGCCGTCAGGACTCTTGTTATCGACTGACTTGTGAGATGCCCCGACGCCCGCACGCGCAACACTGCGAGAGTACCACACATCGAGCGACGGGTAAAGGAAACCCGGTTGGACTGGAGAGAAAAGTGAAATTCTTTATTTTTTTATTAAGTCTTACTTTATGTCTGCATTGCCAAATGAACTTTCCCCGTGTCACATACTTCTCTGCGATGATGTTTGGTTTGTGGGGTGCTCAACTGCGCGGTCATCAGCGCCCGTACACAGTCCAATTTTCTACGCAGTCCAATCTAGCCACTGTCACGGATGATAATGATGAAATGATGAGGACGACGCAAACGCCCAGTCCTCGGGCAGGGAAAAATCCCCAACCCGGCCGGGAATCGAACCCGGGACCCCGTGATCCAGAGACAGCAATGCTAGCAACTAGAACACGAGCTGCGGATTTTCTCTGCGATGACTAGCTTAAACACATTAAATATTTCAACAAAAACTGAAGTACGTTACTTGCTAGGTAACACAAGTTTTTGGTATTTGAGGATGTCAAAGATTTAACCTCCCTTGCTCCGTAATCACAAAAACAACTTGGAAAGTACAAATCACCATATTTCCACATGAAAAAACACATTAGGAGTGAGTATTCTCACAAAGAAGGACACCATTTCGTGATCATAGCTTCAAAGCTGATTAATGATATTTTTAGAGGGGGATAAATAAAACTTTGCATCTGGCCATTAGCAAAATATCGAACCATGTGCTTCGTCTCCAACAGTAAGATTAGTCAGTTGTCAACTTCATGTACGGAGCTGTTCTGTTTATAAGGCTTTTTAAAATAGCCGTGCTGCGTTCAAATGGCTAATGTATAACACCAAGCCGGTTTACATTACTCTGTTTCTCGACAATTTATCGGCGACGACAATTTATCCGAAGCTGACGAAATTTTAGCACAAGTCTGTCGCTCATTTTACAGAGATAAGAAATGTTGCACAAAGTTTTACACATGTTTCACAACGTAGAACTCCTTTCTAAAAAAATATTGTTTATGTTAAATTTCGTGTACAGATTTATGACCAAAGAGTCGATGTTCTTATTTTCGCAATCCGTGTAATAAAGGAAGATATATATTAGCAGCTGGGAAAGGTCTGACTGCTCGCACTTGCCTCTCTGCTTCCAGCTACAAGAATATTAACATCGTGGGCTCTAGCTGTTAATGATCCTTAACATACCAAGATATTTTCAATTACTAATGTGCTGCTTCTTTATTAATCCGCGAGATCACACGTTTATCTCAATATTTATTGTATTACGAGTTTTATTTTTCCGCATTTCTCGCAGGAAAGACGAAACACATCAATGCGGCATGTGGCACCCATTCGCCATTGGTGTGACTTCATTGCTAAATTTCAATGTTCATTTTTACAGATTGTGTCCACGGAACCTGCAGGCATTCATACTCGTACAATAAGCCCCGAGTTTTTCAGATCAATCCCAACATGAGAGCGGTTATCAAACTGCGATATGCAAGTTACATTGTCTAAAATTCCATCGGTCCACATCCTCTGTTGCGCTACTCCACACACCGATCTGTGAAGCTTACAAACTTCATTCCGGTAAAATTCTCAAACATTTTAGTTGGAGGATGTGGAAACCTGGAAACCGACACACAATAGCTTTTTATTTCACGTGACCTAGGTTTCGGATTTCAGAAACCAGTATTTTACTGTTACTGTTCGACGTGTGGCATTGGTGTCTTCTGGTGCAGTGTGAAAAAAGGAATCTTCAACAACTACGGAAATTAAGTCGTAATTCAAAATACATCAAGACCTTGCAATACACAGCAAACGATATGAGATGTACGAAGAGTATTATCTAGTATATACAAAGTTATCATATTGACAATATTATGTTTAAAATTGAAAAGAAAAGCAATCAAACTGCGTTTTGTTCCACTGATGTTTATTACGCACAAGTTTTCGGCTTATAAGGCCATCATCGGGCGACAAATGACTGGACTGGTCACATATCACCTATGAAGCCCTGAAACCTCGTAAACTGGTAAATATTTGCGGCTACACGAACAAAATAGTCTATATTACCTGCTGGTCAAATTAAGCCATCTCCAGCTTTGAAACTAAAATAGAGGGGACGGCTGCTGCCACCTCCTTTATCTGGTTGCGCATCGCTAGGACAGATCTTTGAGTTTTAGATCTGAAGCAGGCCTAATTCTGCCCAATCTGTAAATATTATTGTAACAAAGCGCAGCTTGTTATCTCTTCAATCTTAAATATGAAATTGTCCTACCAACGAATGACAGAAGAACCCACTGTTGAGAGAAACTGTGTAGTAACCGGTAATTTGCTTAAAACAATGTTAATACTGTGCAGTAAGAAATACCACATTTAACCTGTAATCTATTAGATATTACACTATGAATGTCTCAGATCATCACTTAATTTCTTTTTTGTATATTTTAGGATCTTCCTGTAATTCGAATAGCTACATAATCCCTTTGGTGGTTGTAGACTATGTTTCAATGTATACCAGAAGACGTGAGTAGCACATATTAATCTCATAGGCGAATGAGAATAATTATCTGCATTACAGGTACAGCCATACTCTGTAAACCACTGTGATGTACACGGCGGAGGGTACTTCGCTCTGTACCAGTAATTATCGTTCAATTCGCTTACGGAGCGCGGGAAGAATGATTGCCTGATGTCTCTTTAGGCGCTCTAATTAATAAAATTCCGCTTTGGGCCCCTAAGACAGCAATACGTAGGGGGTCGTAGTACTTAATAGATTCATCACTTAAAGTTAGTTCTGGAAACTCATCCAAGTACGCTTTCACAGGACAGTTTGCATCTATCTTCAAGTATTTGCCAGTTCAGGTTTCGAACTAGTGCCCAATCGGGGTGTCCTTCCTTTGATACGTTCAACACTCCCCGTCAGTCCCATCTGATGCGGGTTCCACACACTAAAGCAATATTCTACGATGGATCGCACGATTGATTGGACGTGCGTTACCTACGACTGAGAATATATGATAATCCCATTTCATATCCCCACTAACCACTTCACCCAGGTGATTGTAGGAGATAAGTGATTCTAACTGTGACTCAATGATGTTATGATCATAAAGTACTACTTTTTGGTGTTTCTGCTAGATTTTACATTTCTGAAAATTTAAAACAAGTTGGCAATCTTTGCACCAAGATCGGACTGGATACTTGTACAGCTCTTTTCGGACAGTAATTCATTATAGGTAACTGCATTGTCTGAAAAAAACTTACGGCGTGCGTTTGCGTCGCTGACCGATTCTTATAGATTGACCGCAAAGGTAAGTTGCAGAAGCCACCTTAGGTGAGTTTGAAGTGACTCCACAGAGATACGGCCAGTCCCTTAGAGCCTCAGTTATTCTGCAATCTAGGGTCGCACACCACAAAGTGGCCAGCACATCAAACATTTAAAATAAAGCAGCATATATGTATTAAGCCGTCACTGACACCTCAAATCCCACACTCCTTCGCATAAAGGTCCCAGTGGTGTCCCATAAAAGGCGTCACGTTTCAGCTGCCAAAATCGGCAAGACTTTTAAACGAATGGTTACTAGACTTTTGCCAGTCTCCTATTTCCAGACGTGGATTTATGAACTCCAGCGACAGGGGAAATTTTTTTTCAGATACCTATACCCGTTAACAAGAATTTGAATTAAATACACACATCATAAAAAGTTTTGCATCACCTCGGTTCCGAGAGTTCCGGAACCTGTACAGAAAACTGGAATAGAGATCAACATAAACATCGTTTCCGCCCTTTTTATTGCTCATGAAAACCACACATTGCATGTTGTACCACCATGCAGCGAGAACTTCAGAGGAGGTGGTCCACATTGCTGTACACACCGGTACCTCTAATACCCAGTGGCACGTCCTTCTGCATTGATGCATGCATGTATTTCGTAGTGGCATACTATCCTCATGTTCATCACGGCACTGTTGGTTCAGATCTTCCCACTCCTCAACGGCGATTCGGCGTAGATCCCTCAGAGTAGTTGGTGGGTCACGTCGTCCATAAACAGCCCTTTTCAATCTATCCCAGGCATGTTCGATATTCCCCTTCTCGTGACTGTTGTGACTCTTCTCATGAGTTTCAGGGACTTCGGATGTTGGCTCTAATGGCTCTGTGAAATTTCCCTTGTGAAGCGCACTACATTTGTGCTGTGATGATATTTAGAATCTTTTGGAGTGTACCGTACTTCCGCAAGACGTGCCACAGCATTGTAATTTCTACCAGACACAAAGGGGAACAGACTGGATGAGTTAAACACAAAATTGGTCAAGATATGAAGGAAGGAGTTAGTAAACTCTGCTGCCAGCAGGATATCAGGAGCACTGCAGTATGAGTTCTACAATAGGAAACACAGGGATATCAGCGCCGAAGTACGGGGCAAAATATGTAGTACGTACATAGTTCAAGGTGAATCATGTTTGCAGGGTTCGTGTACGAGAATTACAGCAGCAGTACAACTATCTGCCGCGCGGGATTAGCCGAGCGGTCTGGGCGCTGCAGTCATGGACTGCGCGGCTGGTCCTGGTGGAGGTTCGAGTCGTCCTTCGGGCATGGGTGTGTGTGTTTGTCCTTAGGATAATTTAGGTTAAGTAGTGCGTAAGCTTAGGGACTGATGACCTTAGCAGTTAAGCCCCATAAGATTCCACACACATTTTAACATTTTTTGTACAACTATCTCGAGAAGGAATACAACTGAGGAACGATGAGGAACAAAACTCATAAGATATTCTGTGCTCGGACAGAGATGATGATGATGATGATGATTATGATGACGACGATGACAACTCGGAACGGGATTCAGAACAGTAGGGTAAATTGCTGTTGTAGTGTGTTCATTTCGAGTACCAGTAAAACCTACTTTTTTTTTAAGTTGAATCAAACCGTAATTCGGAGGCTGGACTGCTGTCAACCCACGCAAGGGCATTTGACAGCAGTGTCGTTTAGGGATAGCCACCGATACAGAGGACTGCACGGTCAGCAACCCTGACCAATTCCAAGACTCCTGACCACCACTGTAACTGAACAGGGACAGAGGATCCTATGGTGGACGGTTTTACTTTCACTACTACTTAATTCTTATTTTTTTCATTTCTGCATTTTTCTGGTAGTATGGCTGTACAGTTTAGCTGTATATGTTTGATATTATATATTCAATGTCATACTGAAAGAAATATAGAAAGTGCAGAATATGATGACAGCCTCAGAATCAAAAGACGGCGGAGTCAGCTGCACGAGCAATAAATATATACACTAATGTGCACTAAAATTTAGTAGAAATTAAATAATAGCGTATGATGACAATGATATACAATCTCTCATCAATATTATGAAAAAATTCCGTTTAGATCCAAAAACTACCAACATTGTCCACGATAAATTAGCAAATACTTAAGCGAAAATCAGGTACCGTACAGCAATCTCCAGAAACATTTAGATAAAAACAGGGGTCAGGGAGGGGATGGATTACCACCTTTGGTTTTCAACTGCGCCCTGGAGAAGGTGATCAGAGAGTGGAGGAAGTCCGACGCGAAAGGCATCGAATTGGGAAACCAAGGAGATAACATCTGTGTCGACTGCCTGGCATTCGCAGATGACACTGCCTTGATAACACACATCAGAGAATGCCGAAATCCAAGTAGTAAATGTAACTGTGAGCAAGTGGGAAAAATCGGTTTACAAAATTCTTTTCTAACGATAGAATTTATAACAAACATTACAAATTGTCCACAGAAATTACTCATAAGTCAAAACAAAATCAAGAAATTCAGCTCCATTTAGATATTTATGTGAGTGGCTAAGCATGAACAACAATGAGGACAGTCCAGAGACAAGAGGAAACAAGATGAGCATTGCATTTCAGGACACAAGAAACACATTCAAGAAGAAAGATTTATTGTGGAACACCAAAATTAATCATTATAACACAGTAGCGAGACATGAGGCTCTGTACGGCGCCGAAACACTAAAACTGGCGCGGAAAAATGGAACAAACAGAATCATGAAAATAGGTAGAATAGTGGTGAGAAGCATACTTGTCCCACGGACAACAGAAACAGAATACAACATGTGGTGTCATTCGAAGAGCGAGGTGCCAAAGTAATGTTAGTACCTCGCAACGTAACTACATGAAAAGTCAGTGCGTGCCGCATCGACGTATGAGCGACACCGGCGAAGCCACGCCCAGAAACGTTTCGCTACGCCGCCGCAACGGCTCTTCCACTCACGGCCGAGCACAGTACTGCTCAGTCCACTCCGCGAGCATCTCATCGACTAAGACGTCAGTACGGTCTTCTTCTAGGTCAGCTGTGTGATCAATGTATTAGGCAGAACTCAACGTCGAAGTTACTGCTAAATGTACTCTGTGTGAAAGACTTTTACTTTGTCAGTTTCAAAATAGTATGTTACTGTTGAAAGACAGTTGTAAATACTCTTGTGCAAGTGGATTGTACGAAGTTAAGTAACTCTTCTTATCTACGCTGCAATAAAGTGGACTAATACTTCATGTGTTATAGTATCCATTGGGGCAGACCAAAAATACTCCATTGTACAAACGAGTGTATCTTCGTCCGGTACAACATACCAAGCCACGACCTAACAAAGAACTTTATGAACATGTCGAGAACATAATACACCATTCGTATAAGAAGAATGCCATTCTCCGGACTTTTGGTTACAACGGATGACAATTGACAGACGAAGAAAAGCTTTAGAAAAATTACGACTCTGAAAGAACAAAATGGCACTGAGCACTATGGGACTTAACATCTGAGGTCATCAGTCCCCTAGAACTTAGAACTACTTAAACCTAACTAACTTAAGGACATCACACACATCCATGCCCGAGGCAGGATTCGAACCTGCGACCGTAGCGGTCGCGCAGTTCCAGACTGTAGCGCCTAGAACCGCTCGGCCACCTGGCCGGCTGAAAGAACAACCGGCATGGTTTACACAGAGACAAACTGACACCAAAAAGGCAAACATCAACGTAATGGACACACATAACAGGAATTTGTTTTGGAACAAAATTCAGAACGTTATCTTCTGGGACTAACAAAAAAGTAAACGAAAACAGTCTCATAGAGTCTACAGAGCCGCAGATCATTAGTTATCAACCTAATGTAGGCGAAGAGGAAGAATACACAGGGTGTTTGTTCTAACTTGGGATAGCTAAATATCTCAAAAATGATGCACCGTAAGAAAAACAAAATAATTTAATGAAACGTTAACATTCGTAAATGGGACATCTGTCTGGTACAATTGGACATCTCCTAACCACAACTCCTACGTGGGCGGGGTCAACTTTGTAGTTTCAAATGGGAGTCCCTCATTATTATTACGTATTCGGGTTCTACGCCAAAAAAATACATACGGTTTAATCAAACTACTGTTTCCCATTCGTGGTAGGTGGCGCTGTAATCGACAAATATCAAGTGTGCCTGTTTTTGCGATTAACAAGCGACGCAGTTGATTCTACACTCCTGGAAATTGAAATAAGAACACCGTGAATTCATTGTCCCAGGAAGGGGAAACTTTATTGACACATTCCTGGGGTCAGATACATCACATGATCACACTGACAGAACCACAGGCACATAGACACAGGCAACAGAGCATGCACAATGTCGGCACTAGTACAGTGTATATCCACCTTTCGCAGCAAAGCAGGCTGCTATTCTCCCATGGAGACGATCGTAGAGATGCTGGATGTAGTCCTGTGGAACGGCTTGCCATGCCATTTCCACCTGGCGCCTCAGTTGGACCAGCGTTCGTGCTGGACGTGCAGACCGCGTGAGACGACGCTTCATCCAGTCCCAAACAGGCTCAATGGGGGACAGATCCGGAGATCTTGCTGGCCAGGGTAGTTGACTTACACCTTCTAGAGCACGTTGGGTGGCACGGGATACATGCGGACGTGCATTGTCCTGTTGGAACAGCAAGTTCCCTTGCCGGTCTAGGAATGGTAGAACGATGGGTTCGATGACGGTTTGGATGTACCGTGCACTATTCAGTGTCCCTCGACGATCACCAGTGGTGTACGGCAAGTGTAGGAGATCGCTCCCCACACCATGATGCCGGGTGTTGGCCCTGTGTGCCTCGGTCGTATGCAGTCCTGATTGTGGCGCTCACCTGCACGGCGCCAAACACGCATACGACCATCATTGGCACCAAGGCAGAAGCGACTCTCATCGCTGAAGACGACACGTCTCCATTCGTCCCTCCATTCACGCCTGTCGCGACACCACTGGAGGCGGGCTGCACGATGTTGGGGCGTGAGCGGAAGACGGCCTAACGGTGTGCGGGACCGTAGCCCAGCTTCATGGAGACGGTTGCGAATGGTCCTCGCCGATACCCCAGGAGCAACAGTGTCCCTAATTTGCTGGGAAGTGGCGGTGCGGTCCCCTACGGCACTGCGTAGGATCCTACGGCCTAGGCGTGCATCCGTGCGTCGCTGCGGTCCGGTCCCAGGTCGACGAGCACGTGCACCTTCCGCCGACCACTGGCGACAACATCGATGTACTGTGGAGACCTCACGCCCCACGTGTTGAGCAATTCGGCGGTACGTCCACCCGGCCTCCCGCATGCCCACTATACGCCCTCGCTCAAAGTCCGTCAACTGCACATACGGTTCACGTCCACGCTGTCGCGGCATGCTACCAGTGTTAAAGACTGCGATGGAGCTCCGTATGCCACGGCAAACTGGCTGACACTGACGGCGGCGGTGCACAAATGCTGCGCAGCTAGCGCCATTTGACGGCCAACACCGCGGTTCCTGGTGTGTCCGCTGTGCCGTGCGTGTGATCATTGCTTGTACAGCCCTCTCGCAGTGTCCGGAGCAAGTATGGTGGGTCTGACACACCGGTGTCAATGTGTTCTTTTTTCCATTTCCAGGAGTGTACATTCCTTTACAATTTAAAGGTAAACCTTTGTGTTCTGACGATTGATACTGATGCAACCAAAACCACTGCAATATGGTAAAATATCATGAAGCGACAGTGACAGGCACACATGCCATGGGTACTCATCGAAACCTAGCACCCCAGTGGTGAGATGTAGGGGGACTCATCGAAATCAAGCACGATGGCAACGGGAAACTATTACACCTACTTCGTTGTTCCTGGATCACGCTTAACGTAGCTTCAAGCAGAAATTCAAACGGCTGACCATATTGGCTGGTTGGTTGATTTTGAGGGGAGGGGGGGGGGGCGGAAGGGACCAAACCCGACCCGAGGTCATCGGTCCCATCAGATTAGGCAAGGATCGGGAAGAAAGTCGGTCGTGCCCTTTTAAGGGAACCATACTGGCATTTCCCTGAAGCGATTTAGGAAAATCACGGGAAACCTAAACCAAGATGGCCGGACGCGAGTTTGAAACCGTCGCCTGCCGAATGCGGCTAACCATATTGTACCGTAGAATCACATCTGCAGCGCTCATTTAATGTCTGATCATCAGTATTAACATTTAGAACACAAAGGTTTACATTTACATCAGAAGTGAAATATAGAATCAAATATGTCGGTTCTTAATTGCAGAAACAGGCACACTTGATATCTGTCGATTAGAGCGCCTTCTGCCATGAAAGGGGAAACAATGGTTTGTGTAAACCGTACGTATTTTTTGGAGTAGTATACGAATATGCAATAAAATTGAGGGTTTCCATTTGAAAATAGAGAGTTGTCCCCACCGACGCATGGGGCGTGGTTATAAGATGGCCTGCTGTAGCACTGACACATCTTCTCTTCACCAACATTAACTTTCCGCCTACAACATTTTTTTCGTGCGATGCGTCGTTTTCGAGATACGAGGGAAGTTTGAAAAGTCCGCGCAAAGTCCGAGAGATGGCACCACCGGCGCGTATCGAGGTCATGTTTAGTTAGTAGCATCTTTGGAAAGAGCGCACACAAAGTTTCAGCCATATTGGTCTACTTCTTTTGTGTTTGGCATTCGTGTGAATCAAGGAAGTCGAGTGATTGTAAAAAAGAAATGGTCGAAAAACAATTTCGCATGGTGATTAAACATTACTTTATGAAAGGCAAAACACCTCAGGAGACTAAAGAGAAGCTAGATAAACATTAGGTGACTCTGAACCTTCTATTAGGACAGTTTATAAGTGGTTTCAAAATTTTCGGAGTGGCCATATGGGCACAAGTGATGCTGAACGTTCTGGACGCCTTGTGGACGTTACGACTCCAGAAATCATTGATAACATCCATGATATGGTGATGGATGACAGAAGAGTTAGGGTGCGTGAGATTGCTAGTGCCGTGGGCATCTCGAATGAACGGGTACAAAATATTTTGCATAAACATTTGGACATGAGAAAGCTATCCGCAAGATGGGTTCCGCGATTGCTCACGCTTGACCAAAAACGGAATCGCGTGAAGTGTTGCAAGGATGGTTTGCAGCTGTTCAGGAAGAATCCGCAGGTCTTTAAGCATCGTTTCGTCACTGTGGATGGAACATGGATACATTACTATACTCCTGAGACCAAACAACAATCTAAACAATGGGTTACTAAGGGAGAATCTGCACGAAAATAGGCGGAGACCATTCTTTCGGCTGGAAAGGTTATGGCGACTGTCTTTTGGGATTCGCAAGGGATAATCCCCATCGACTGTCTGTGAAAGGGTAAAACGATTACAGCTGCATATTATTCACCGTTTTTGGGCCGTCTGAAAACCGAGCTGGAAAAAAAAAAAAAAAAAAAAAAACCACACACACACACACCGGCGATCGGACCGCAAAGTCCTTTTCCATCACGACAATGCACCAGCACACACCTCAGCAGTTGTGGTCGCAAAATTAATAGAAATAGGATTCCAACTCGTTTTACACCCCCCACCCCCCCTATTCTCCAGACTTGGCTCCCTTGGACTACTATTTGTTCCCCAATTTGAAGAAACGCCTGGCGGGACAAAGATTTTATTCAAACGAGAAGGTGATTTCAGCAACTAATAGCTATTTTGCAGACTTGGACAATTCCTATTATTCAGAAGGGATCAACAAATTAGAACAGCGTTGGACGAAGTGTATAATTCTAAAAGGAGGCTATGTCGAAAAATAAAAAAGATGTACCCCAAACACGTAAGTAGCTTTTATTTTTGCACGGACTTTTCAAACGCCCCTCGTATTTAGTTGCCTCAAGCTAAAATCAACGCCCTGTATATAGCATAAATAAATAAACAATAAACGGTGTGTTGCAGATTTTTAATTCAAAGAGTGTTCCCAAATGCTATGTTTATAGGTCGGTCGCCACAAAATTCCCTGTGGTTGGGCCTTGTGACGGTACGTCACATAAATATTGACATTTTTATTGGTTGTAAACCGTAATTAAGTATTATATGAATATAATTAGAGTAAAAGATATAGTTAATGTTCTTGAAACAACTGATATGCAGTGATAGTATCTTTATTTAACGTCTATGACAATAAAAAAAGGATCGAAAGAGACGCGATTGTACGGCCGCGGAGGAAGGACGTATTTTGTGGTACACACACTGTTTTGTTTCGCTATACGGAATGCAGCCATTGAGCGGAGACACATATTTTATGTAAGTTATTTGTATTTATTGCTAAAATAAACTTGTTATTATTATTACAAAACGAATTTCTTTGTAATAGTTGTCACCTGAAATGCTCGCAGTGGCTAATTATTTTTAATAAGCATTTTTTCAATAATTTGCGCTGCGAGAAGCTCATCTTACGAAGCAGCCTCTGGTCGGCCATTACGCGCCGAAGTATTAATTTATTTTTCAGTGTCAACAGTAACTGTAAATGCGGGAGATTTCGTTATAAGAACCTTTTTAAATTGCAACAGATAATTAATTTACGTTAAAGTTCGTGTTTTTAAACTATACAGATTCCATGAGTTCGGTAAGTTTTATCTTGGCCGCTCCACGGCAACAATCGAAATTTTCTCAAGCCTTGCTTTGCAATCAGTAAATAGAAATTAACAAAATTACATTCAGTTCAGTTAACGGCAACTATATTTTAGTCATCACGTTCAAAATCTAAAGTTGGTACATGAATAACTGAGGGGCTTCAAGAACCCGTTTCATATTTACTTATGCACGTAAGTAAAAGTGATAAGAAAAGACAAATCCCTGAGAGAAAGAAGCATGCTGATAAATCAAAAATAAAAATATATAAAATATATATGTAATTTCGTTTGTTTATGATGTAACGAATGCCAACGACGTCACAGCCTGCACCACTGGTTCACATGGGTGTGGGTGTACACCCCAAACGCGGCCGTGGCACCTCTGGCTCTGGTTGACAACGACCCCCGTCACTCGGAGGAGAGCGACGCCAGACACCGATGCAGCCCCCTACAGGCACACGTGCACGCGCGCTTCGCCCTCTTGCGGCAGGGCGCAGGGCGGCCACCATTACGCGACAAGCGGCGATTTCGTGGCGGCTGTGCATCGTATAATTAATGCGGGGGTGGTTGGGCCCGGCAGGGCAGAGCAGAGCAGGGTAGAGGTTCGGTATGCCTCATTACGGCGCCTCGCCTCGCCTCGCTTTGCCCCGCGGGGACCGCGACAAAAATCTCGGCCGCTAAATTACTAATACCTCGCCGGAGCAGGCGGCGGCCAATCTGCTCGCTCCAGGCTGGCCAACTTATTTCCTTAAAACACTCCCCCCGGCCCCTCGCCCGCAACAACCGCATCTGCCTATCAATCAGCGAGTCATACTTAGCGAAATTAACCTTACCTATGGGCAACAAACGCAGCTTCACCACGAGGTTGCGGCGGAATCTCCCCTCCTGCCCGAAGGACAAGCGAGTGGCGGGCAACAAGATGGGAGGACGCTGTTTGGGGCTCTCCCGGGGATTGGACCACATAAGAAAATTATGATTTAATGGGACCGCTCGCTGCTTCTGTCTCGGCCTCGCTCCCGCCTCCCCCTGAGCGCGAGGATTTTTCTCCTGTGCTCAATTTGCCGTCTCTCATTCGCCTCTGGCCTTGAGGCTAAACGGCTCGAAATGGAAATTTGCTTGATTAACGCGATGAGGGGACAGCGCAGATTCTCCTTCATCCCCCTTCCTCACTCTTTTTCTATCCAGAGGCTTGTTTTTGTATTTTTTTCCCCTCTTCTCCTTAAACTGGCATCCTCGAGTTGTCAGCGTAGCAAGCGTTCAAAGCCAACACGTGTAAGTACGCCCCGGCAGAAATGATACGTGCCACGCGGGGGGACGCAATCAGCGTGTGCCATTCCGTTACAGAACATCTCTCCACCTTGCCTCTCCTGCTTTACCTACATGCTTATGGACGTTCTAACCTGAGGAGTGGCATGAGATTCGCTGAACAGTAGAATTTCAAGCGCGAAATCGAACAACGTCTTCAGGATGTGTGGCAGCGTCAAAGTGTTAATTTTTCCACCGTTTCGTAAGAAATGCCAGCAGCGGCGTATCAAGATCGACCGATTGCATAGCTCTGTATATGCTCTCTTATTATGACACAGAAAATAGGAGACAAAGGAGAGCCGGAGTAGACGAAGAATCGTAGCGCTGCGCTTTAATTGGGCCAGTAAGTACATCTCATGATCTGCAATAGTCACTGAAAAGTTGTTCCGCTTTACAGCATTACGTGGCCACATAGCCAGAAGAATTTTACTGAAACCGACAACGCAATCGTACGCCTTCACTTAGAGTACTGGGCCAATATTCAACCTGAAGTGAAAGAGAATCTGTAATACACGAAGAGGCAGCTAAAACGAGTGCTTCCTCTTCAACGGCACAATTAATTTTAAACAGAACTACACTCAGGTAAAATATTATTCGACGATGAACGAAATTGTTTCAAATTGAGTCACCTGCGTGTTTCTGCAACTACAATGACCACTGTGAAAAAATATTACGGCTGATCAACCACTGCGATTGACTTTTTTCTTGCACTTTCCATGAAAGTTTCCTATCTGTACCATAAATGTTTGAAAACAGCGGGTTTTTGTGTATAACGTTCATAGGCGGCAGCACTCTCGTACACGAAAAACTGCAGCAAGCGCATGGGGAAGATGCGCTACCTCGTGTAACAGTGTTTAGGTCGTTCAAGGACTTCATAGAAGATCGACTCGCCTATGTTAACCGAGGTAGCCTGGTCTTTCTGCTTCTGCTGTGACTGAAGTGAACGCCAACGCAGCTACTGTTATTATCAGTGAGGATCAGCGGATAACAATATGTAATCTCAGCGAGGTGTGGAGAATTTCATATGGCACTGTCACATCTGCTGATTCCCGAAAAGGCTGTGCGAAAGAAGTCCAGCAGTGAGGTGCTGAGTTTCTGGAATCGATTATCAACGATGAGGAGTCATGCTGCATCATTATGACCCTGAAGGAAAACGAATGAGCACAATGTGGACACTGCCACGTAGTCCAACACAAAAAAGGCGAAAGTTGTTCCATCTGCACGAAAACTGATGGAGATGATTTACCAACATGCAATTCCCCTCATACTACTCTACAGCAACATACTACACGTCAATATTAGCAACAATGAGAAAGCCCATTGCCGGGAGAGGACCAAAACTTTCTGGGACTGGATGGCGACTTCATCATGACAATGCGCGGCCCCACGCCGCTAATCAAGTCATGCATTTTCTGTCTCGGTTCAAAATTTCATATTTACCACGTCCATCTTGTAGCCCCAATATTGCGCTCTGTGATATTTTAATATTCCAATCACTAATGGCAAAGCTCCAGGTTATTCGATTTGGGGACTCTGAAGCAGTGCTGAAGAAAAGTGAGAAGATTCTCAAGGACCTGTCAAAGAATGGCCTGCACCATGTGTTCGAGGACTGGCACAGAGACTATGAAAAGAGGATCATATAAACATTAAGGTAGAGCAATAAACATTTGTGTAGGAAAAAAATCAAGTGTTTGTTGATCAGCATTGTAGCATCCGAATTATGTTTTGACAGCTCATGGTTTGTGTTGTGATTGAACTTTTTATTACCACAGTGACATTACAGCCTTGGATATGGCAAGGATTCACCACTATAGTGATTAGAGAAAATACAGTAAAAAAAAAAAAAAGACAGAATGGCTGGGCGACGTTTCAACTCCCCTACTTCTGCATGAGAGTTCATTGCCTTCACCATTGTGGTACTTGCTTCATTGTATGTATCAGACAGGCGTTTGCCGCCGGTAAATCATGCCACAGAACTGGATGGAGAGATGATTATCCAAAACGCTGTAACGACTTGTTTCCGCGTGATCTACTGCGAAAACGTGCGCCACGAAATAGTGCCGTATTTCCTTGATCTATGATGAGGTGTCAGCATCGCTGATTATCTGGTTCAACCATCAACTGTGCTCGCGCCCTGTGTAAAAACTACACTACCTGCCTTTCTCCTTGTATCTTTGACGAAAACGATTAATCCTTATATTTCAAACGATGCTGAACGGGAAGTGATCGGAAAGATACAAAGTCAGCAAATAAAATTTTAGGTAACTTTCTGAATACCCCGTAAAAGTGTATACACGGATTCACCTGCCAATTGTAACAAGCGACCATGCGGTAGTAGCAGCATCCAAGAAATTGCATACTGTAGCAAAACACAAAAAATTAGGGTTACCCCTTAATGAAAATACGGTTACCCCTTAATGAAAATACGTCCGCGACCACTTCCATCCTTGAAAGGGAGGGGGGGGGGGGGAAGGTGGTGAGAAATCATGAGCCGCTGCGTCGATCGGACTGAAAACTTAATTTATCGTATTCTCAAGCCTCAATAATAATAATAATGAAAAAGTAATCAGAAATACCGCATTATATGAAACGGAGGCGACTACCTTCGGCAAAAGAGCTTATATCCAGATGCAGGAGGAGGACAAGAATAGAATTTGGGATATATCTTCAGTGAAGTTTGGATACGAAGGTGAAGAAGAGTTTAGCACCAATTTACAGCACGATGCGAAGGCGAAGAAAGGTTTTCCTCCACATCATCAAGACGGGCGATAACATGTTGACCAATAATATAATATATGGGACATAACATGTTTAATAGGGAATAATTGCATGACACAAGTCAGGGACGATGGGAAGAGATTGGAACAAGGCACAAAAATCAATGAGCAGCACTGCATAATAGATTTAGCTACAGGATATGTTTGCAGTGGTATGTGTTTGCTTTTCGAGGAGTATACGTCACCTCAAATATTACCGCGACTTGGTATAACTACAGATTTCAGGCCATCTTCAACAGACATATGTTTTTAATACCGCATGAGTTTCGTTATAGATTGGGCAGAAGCCGGTTGGAAGAAATGTACTGTGAAGGACAGACTTAATTGATGTATTTAGTGAAAACTGACCAGAATACTGAGATAATTATTTAAATCTGAAATATTTACATAACAGTATACATGTGAATTTAGCAAACAATCTGTGATATCTTACGAAGGAGCTCTGCTACTGGCTATAATAAACTACCGGCAACATCGACATAAGCCAGATAAGCTTGTTCTCAATACCTGTATAGAAAGCGCAATATGTGGTTTTCTTGGGTCATATTGTACCCAAGTGTTAATTTTATTGATCCATGTAAACATATTATTTGCCACAGGAAATAGGAGGCAGATGAAGATGATATGGGGGATACGATATTGCTAGAAGAATGTGACACAGCACTGTAAGACGTAACTCGAAGCAAGGTCTTTGGAGCAGATGACGTTATCAAAGAATTATTAAAATTGCTAGGGTGTTTATGATGCTGTTTCATGCTTCAATGTTGGTGTAACAAGATAAGTGGATGTTTTGGAAGTATTGCGCATAAAATATAGTGGAAATACTGCAAAATCTTTGGTGCAAATAGATAAAGACAGAATATGCAAAGCAGAAATTGATAATTTACAATGCACACAAGAAGCTAGACAGAAAATTTGGTCAATTTGTACTCAGGATGGTAATAAGGTATTACAAGTAAATTGAGAACCACGATTCCAACAGAAACTCTTCAATAATAAATATTGTATTTATAAAAGTGAAATTTTATTAGTGAAAGAATTAAAAATAATTTTCTTCAAAGCCAGAAGAGGTTTTTGTACGTTTTACTTGTAAATGTAGGCATATGTTATATACGTTCAGTAAAAATTTCAATATTTTAACACTTTAGTTCTTTTGAAAAGTGTACCTTTTCGAAGGCAGAATAAGGATAAAAATTACCTTCCGTCTCCCCTTAAGTGTTAGGAAGCATTTTCTGAAGGCACATTTCTGAAATGTAGCCTTGTACGGCATTAAAACGTGAATGATAAGGAGTTTAGACCAGAAGAGAACAGCCGCTTTTAGAATGCGGTGCTACGGAAGAAGGATGAGGATTACACGGGTGGGTTGAGTAACAAATGAGGTGGTACTGAATCGAACTGAGGACAAAATAAATTTATCGCACAAACTGACTGAAACAAGGGATCGATTGGCACACACTGAGGCATGAAGGAATAGTAAAACAAGTGGTGTAAGGCTTTTAGGGAGACAAACGGCCAAGTACAGGTTCAAATAGATGTAGGTTGCAGCAGTTATGCAGGGATTAAAGAGCTTACAAGGGACAAACTTGGTGAAGAACTGCACCAAATCATCTTTGCGCAATCGAAGACCACAGCAGCAACAATGAGAAGAACGATAACTTATTGGAGAAGGCACTTTTGATTTTAAATAGTTGAAGCAAACCAAGCCCTCCGGACCCTATCCGGTAATGAGATGTCGCTTCGGAACTACTGGATGATGTTGTGTTCTTCAGTCCCGAGACTGGTTTGATGCAGCTCTCCATGCTACTCTATCCTGTGCAAGCTTCTTCATCTCCCAGTACCTACTGCAACCTACATCCTTCTGAATCTGCTTAGTGTATTCATCTCTTGGTCTCCCTCTACGATTTTGACCCTCCACGCTGCCCTCCAATACTAAATTGCTGATCCTCGATGTCTCAGAACATGTCCTACCAACCGATCCCTTCTTCTAGTCAAGTTGTGCCACAAGTTCCTCTTCTCCCCAATTCTATTCAATACCTCCTCATTAGTTATGTGATCTACCCATCTAATCTTCAGCATTCTTCTGTAGCACCACATTTCGAAAGTTTCTATTCTCTTCTTGTCTAAACTATTTATCGTCCATGTTTCACTTCCATACATGACTACACTCCATACAAATACTTTCAGAAACGACTTCCTGACATTTAATTCTATACTCGATGTTAACAAATTTGTCTTCTTCAGAAACGCTTTCCATGCCATTGTCAGTCTACATTTTATACCCTCTCTACTTCGACCACCATCAGTTATTTTGCTCCCCAAACAGCAAAACTCCTTTACTACTTTAAGTGTCTCATTTCCTAATCTAATTCCCTCAGCACCACCCGACTTAATTCGACTACATTCCATTATCCTCGTTTTACTTTTGTTGATATTCACCTTATATCCTCCTTTCAAGACACTGTCCATTCCGTTCAACCGCTATTCCAAGTCCTTTGCTGTCTCTGACAGAATAACAATGTCATTAGCGAACCTCAAAGTTTTTATTTCTTCTCCATGGATTTTAATACCTACTCCGAATGTTTCTTTTGTTTCCTTTACCGCTTGCTCAATATACAGATTGAATAACATCGGGGAGAGGCTAGAACCCTGTCTCACTCCCTTCCCAACGACTGCTTCCCTTTCATGCCCCTCGACTCTTATAACTGCTATCTGGTTCTGTACAAATTGTAAATAGCCTTTCGCACCCTATTTTATCCCTGCCACCTTTAGAATTTGAAAGACAGTATTCCACTCAACATTGTCAAAAGCTTTCTCTAAGTCTACAAATGTTAGAAACATAGGTGTGCCTTTCCTTAATCTTTCTTCTAAGATAAGTTGTAAGGTCAGTATTTTCTCACGCGTTCCAACATTTCTACGGAATCCAAACTGATCTTCCCCGAGGTCGGCTTCTACCAGTTTTTCCATTCGTCTGTTAAGAATTAGCGTTAGTGTTTTGCAGCTGTGGCTTATTAAACTGATAGTTCGGTAATTTTCACATCTATGAACACCTGCTTTCTTTGGGATTGGAATTATTACATTCTTCTTGAAGTCTGAGGGTATTTCGCCTGTCTCATACATCTTGCTCACCATATGGTAGAGTTTTGTCAGGACTGGCTCTCCCAAGGCCGTCAGTAGTTCTAATGGAATGTTGTCTACTCCGGGGGCCTTGTTTCGACTCAGGTCTTTCAGTGCTCTGTCAAACTCTTCACGCAGTATCGTATCTCCTATTTCATCTTCATCTACATCCTCTTCCATTTCCATAATATTGTCCTCAAGAACATCGCCCCCGTATACACCCTCTACATACTCCCGCCACCTTTCTGCTTTTCCTTCTTTGCTTAGAACTGGGTTTCCATCTGAGCTCATGATATTCATACAGGTGGTTCCCTTTTCTCTAAAGGTCTTTTGAATTTTCCTGTAGTCAGTATCTATCTTACCCCTAGTGAGATAAACCTCTACAGCCTTACATTAGTCCTCTAGCCATCCCTGCTTAACCATTTTGCACTTCCTGACGATCTCATTTTTGAGACGTTTGTACACCTTTTTACCTGTTTCATTTACTGCATTTTTATATTTTCTCCTTTCATCAATTAAATTCAATATTTCTTCTGTTACCCAAGGATTTCTACTAGCCCTCGTCTTTTTACCTACTTGATCCTCTGCTGCCTTCACTACTCCATCCCTCAGAGCTACCCATTCTTCTTCTACTGTATTTCTTTCCCCCATTGCTGTCAATTGTTCCCTTATGCTCTCCCTGAAACTCTGTACAACATCTGGTTTAGTCAGTTTATCCATGTCCCATCTCCTTAAATTTCCACCTTTTTGCAGTTTCTTCAGTTTTAATCTACAGTTCATAACCAATAGATTGTGGTCAGAGTCCACATCTGCTCCTGGGAATGTCTTACAATTTAAAACCTGGTTAATTTAAAACCTGGTTCCTAAATCTCTCTCTTACCATTATATAATCTAATACCTTCTAGTATCTCCAGGGTTCTTCCATGTATACAACCTTCTTTTATGATTCTTGAACCAAGTAGTAGATGAACACACAACGATATCGAAATGTTGTAGTGTTTCCCGAACCCAGTGAGTGGTTACCGAAGGAGCCTGAGAAGAAAAGATGACAGGGGCAAAATAATGGTGATCGCAGGGATGGGGGGACGGGGTGTCTGCACTCGCGCAACAATGTGGCCAGCGCTCCGTGTCGCTCTGGATGTGTTGCGAGTGACACACGGCAACAGGCGAGCCTGCCGGGCTGCCGGCAGCACGAGGCCCATATGACGTCACGCAGGAGTCCCGGATCCAGCGGAGGGGCCGCGTATTTCGTGCGTGGCGGCAGTGAGGGCGCTCCAGGGACGCGGACGAGGGCCTGGCGGCCCCACAAGGCAGCTGGGCGGCTGCAAGATGCATGACTGTCGCCGCGCCGATAGCCGGCGCCGGCTGTAAAATTAAAGAAACCTGCGAGGCCGGAGCTACGGCTGCTGCTGCTGTTTTATTCGCCGGCCCCGGGGACAGGTGCCTGCGCGCCGCGTGGCGTGCCCGGGCCCGATTCGGCGGCCTGGCATGCGCGCGCCGCGCCGTAAAAACGGCGGAACGGCTGCCCGGAGGACGCTGCCGCTGCTGGCGCCGGCGTCGCGACGCCCGCCTTTATGGGTCGCCGGGACGCAGCGATACCGTACGGCTTTGTCTCGGCGGGGCACGGGGGCGCAGCTCTATCTCACCGCGTCACCACCTTATACAGGCTGTATTCCTTTTTTTTTTTTTACCTTTAACAAACAGGACAGTCACGAAGGTGAAGGAGGTGACACCTCCATACATTGCAAATTAGACGCGGGGTAGACCAACTGTGTTATAGGTAAAACGTTACCCTGCCCTCTCCTGCTTATTTTTTTACGTTTATCAAAAATGGTTCAAATGGCTCTGAGCGCTATGGGACTCAACTGCTGAGGTCATTAGTCCCCTAGAACTTAGAACTAGTTAAACCTAACTAACCTAAGGACATCACAAACATCCATGCCCGAGGCAGGATTCGAACCTGCGACCGTAGCGGTCTTGCGGTTCCAGACTGCAGCGCCTTTAACCGCACGGCCACTTCGGCCGGCCGTAAAATCGGTTTTGAGGTATAAAATTATAGCGTAATTGCGTCACGTAAGTGAACTACCAAATTTTAACTGGCCTATCAAGTTCTTTTCATATGACTGACGTGCGCTGCTGTAGCAGGGAAAAGGTGGAATGCGTGTGTGAAATCTTATGGGACTTAACTGCTAAGGTCATCAGTACCTAAGCTTACACACTGCATAACCTAATTATCCTAAGGACAAACACACACACCCATGCTTGAGGGAGGCCTCGAACCTCCGCCGGGATCAGCCGCACAGGCCGTGACTGCAGCGCCGGAGACCGCTCGGCTAATCCCGAGCGGCGAAAAGGTGGAAACCGGACAAAAAATGCTCCGACTGCAGCACAAAAAAGGCGAATATATTTCTGTTTAAAAGTGGGGTATCAGCTGCCTCATTCTAAATATCTCAGCAGCTTTAAAAACTTCCCAAAAATTGTGGCTTGCGAACATTTTTATGCGGACAAGGAAGGAGACAGTGGTAGTGGGAAAGAGACGGAAAAGTAATAAATACTGGGTGATGGTAGACAGTGGCTAAGGTATAGTAAGAGTGAAAGAGACAATGGCAGTGCCATGAAAGAGAGGGTGGTGCAACACAGATGACAGTGGCAAAACTGTGCTAGGAAAAGATACACAGTGCCAGCTGGAGAGGAGTAACGAGAAGGAGGAAGTGGAAATGAGTGAGAGCCAGTGATAATGAGAGACAGAGCACATTACAATGATTACGAGGAAGAGAGAGGTAGTGGCAACGATAAGATACAGCGGCAGAGGGAAGGAAGGAATGAGACAGAACCGGTGAAGTAATTAGGACATGGACTGACGAGCAATTAAAGTCGTTTCCTAAATAGTGGGGTCCGTTGAACTTCTCGTCGTAGGGACGGAACGTCGCCTCTTTCACGGAAGTGTTGAGTGGCGAATGTACAACAAACGCAAATTATACCAGGAATCACTTTTGTAATCAATAGTAATGTTTACTATATTTACATCCGCTTAAATTAGTTGACAATGTAATTTTTCTTAAAGGTAAAGGGTTATTCTCGTGTATTTTCGGATCCCGATTTCAAGTAAAGTACTTGAACATGCAGTTGTGACACAAATTTAGAATTTCTGTGGGATATGCAACATGTAGCTATTTAATTGTTAAAATAACGCCAGTATTGTTTTGTGGAGGTTTGCAGTGTAATCTGTAACCCAAAATGATGTTGAGCATTATAGTCTATGATACAGCTACCTGCATATTTCAGAAGCCTATACATTTTACATGCCGTTTTACTCGCAAACTATAGCAACGAGTGATAAGTCGCCTGGTGCCTGCTTCAAGAGCTTATACTACTTCTGTTGACCACTTCTGATGCATCTGTGGGAAACTTGTAGCGAAAAGGCAGCACCGACTAGCTGACACTTTCAAGCATTTTCATCAGGCAACAATTATCATCAATATATTTGGAAAAATGCATGATGAACACAGTGCTGTCTTGTAAATTATTTATTCACAATTGGCTTCGCAACCGACAATCTTCGCGGTGGAAAAATATCGGTTACAAAGGTAACAACACATGACATTCATGCTTTTAAACATGAAATGAACACTGATGACTTGAAAAACTTCAGAAAACACAAGTACTCAGCAGTATAGCAATGGCTCAAAGAACCGCATGTAGACTACTCTACTTGGTGTTGTTTGAGCCAGTGCTATAATGCCGAGAACTTGTGTCTTCTGAGCCGGCCGGAGTGGCCGTGCGGTTCTAGGCGCTGCAGTCTGGAGCCGAGCGACCGCTACGGTCGAAGGTTCGAATCCTGCCTCGGGCATGGATGTGTGTGGTGTCCTTAGGTTAGTTAGGTTTAATTAGTTCTAAGTTCTAGGCGACTGATGACCTCAGAAGTTAAGTCGCATAGTGCTCAGAGCCATTTGTGTCTTCTGAAGTTTTTCAAATCGTCAGTGTTCTTCACGTCACGTGTTGTTGCCTTTGTAAAAGATATTTTTCCGCTGCGAAGATGGTCTGTGACCGAAGCCGGTTGTGAATAAATGATTTACAAGACAACACTGTGTTCCAAATGTCAGACATTGTCAAAGAAGTGTACTTTACGTGCTTTGGCGTAGAGGTTGGGTTTCAGAACAAGTTATGGGCCATAAATCGAATGTGTTCAAATGGTGAGGAAGGTTACCTGCTTCCTATGCAAGTGAGGCAATCAAGCTGAAGACAAGCACTGGTCTCAAAAGAGAGAGAGAGAGGTAGAGAAGGAAAGAAAGTTTCTGCGCCCACATAAAACTTGGCATTATGAAACACCTAATTTAAGTACTACCAGAAGATGGTGACACTTCTAAGTATGTGGCAAGTAAGTTACCGTGGCTGTTGGAAACTAAGATGAAAGAAAGCAGTTTTCGTCAGGCCTGACGTTCGGAAACTTCTATAAAGCATCTGTGAGCCGTGA
This sequence comes from Schistocerca serialis cubense, assembly GCF_023864345.2. Lineage (NCBI taxonomy): Eukaryota > Metazoa > Arthropoda > Insecta > Orthoptera > Acrididae > Schistocerca > Schistocerca serialis. Next base: position 71,011,116 of record NC_064646.1, read on the forward strand.
GTGAGGAACAGGGAGAAATGTTCCATCAAAACAAACGTATGGAAGGAAGATACCAGGGCCGATGGGATGTCAGCATGATCGCTGACTACTGCTGGATACTGCACAGGGAGTGTCCTCTGGCAATGCACAGAAGGAAACCCAACGGAGATCTGAGGGGAAAAAAAAAAAAAAGAAATTACGATTTATTTTTCGTATTAGACCTGAAGAACTTATTACTTCATTATAACGTCAGGAGTGCCTTATTTTATCATGCTGTTTTTAATAAAGCTTTTTTCAATGTGTGTGATTGGTACGAATTTCTGGTTCCTCATCATTACCTTATATGACAAGAGGAAATCCCTTAGCATTCCTGACTTAACTATTAAAAAATTTTAGAATCACTTAAAATGATCAAAGAAAAAATTACAAGTTACAAATTTTAGACTTGCGTTATTGTGTCTATACAACGGCCAACAAGGCGTTGTGTATCGGGGACAGGTTTGTTGTTGAAATTTCGAGAGCGTACGTTCCACAAAGAATTGGACAAAAAAAAAAAATGGCTCTGAGCACTATGGGACTTAACATCTGTGGTCATCAGTCCCCTAGAACTTAGAACTACTTAAACCTAACTAACCTAAGGACATCACACACATCCATGCCCGAGGCAGGATTCGAACCTGCGACCGTAGGAGTCGCGCAAAGAATTGGACAACATATTTGTTCTCCTCACGTACTCGTACTTCTCGCGATTTGAAGAGAACGACAAAATGAGAAAATTAAACCTCATATGAATGTTTATCGTCAGTCGCTCTTTCCACTCATTATTCCGGAATGCAACAAGGACGGGGGAAACTGGTAGTGCCACATAAGGTACCCTCTGCCACACACCATAACGTGGCATGCAAAGATTACTCGCGGACACAAATAAATGTAACCACCGAACAGCTCTACGCCCTACGATCTACACCAACCTGGAGAAAGTCCCTTCTTACAACCAGCTGCAAGATTCATTTTCACGTAGTCTTGTCGCACTTTGCACTCACACATTTCACTAAACCATTATCCGAGAAATTTGCAATGTGGCGCTACAGGAATTTGCAAGATCCTGTATGAAGTAGCAAACAACGATTTACAACATGAAACTGAACTTGGAGTTAAAGGCACGGACTATGGGGAAGTCGTGGAACAAACCACAGGTCCAGTTGACACTGGGATATTGTTTAATTTTCCCATTTCTCTGCTTAACTGCTCTTTCTATTTCCGACATCATTCAACTTTTAGTGTGACACAGTTATCTTTTCACAGCTGACAGTGCCACGTTAGACAAACAAAAACTGTGAAATAACTGTCACTGCCATCTATAGAAAGCTAAATAAATAGTAATAATGTATTCATGAGAATAGGAACTGGGTTAAAAAATGCTTATATGCATGTATCGATACCAAAAACTGTCAGTGTTATTTGATACCGTTTTTCGGCGCTCGTTAAGTTAAAAACAGGATGCAGCTATACTCGAAGTCTTCCGAGTTGAAATAGTACAGAAAGGTCCAACCACGCTCTTTGAAGGAACTTTGAAGACTCGTCTTCTCAAAACCACTTAACAAGTCACCCACTGTCGTTGTTATGCAATATAGGACCGGAGAACTATCGAACACGAGGTCACTCAGCTTACAAATGTGAAAACATTGCACATATCTATAAAAGAAATTAACGAGAAACGTATAACCGTGTTGCTGAGTCTGAAATCTGCGTCGTTTAAGCTCAACAGTGACAGACTCGAAATCCTAATGGAATACAGTCGATGAATTGTGTCCCTAGATGACATTAAACGGATCTGGTAGCTCTAAAGGTCAAACCAAGTGACATTTACCTCCAGGAATCGCTGAGTTACCGACTGACGCTAAGTTCGAATTTCTGGCTGGTATGTCGTAAACTGCCATTTTCTTCGCCCGCTGCCGGCTGGGTAGGTTAACCACCGGGTGAAAAGTCAGAGGGAAATGATCAAATATGCGGAGTGAAAGTTATCAATTACCGCTAAGACCATTACTCGTATCAGAAATCGCGCAGTCAGCGAAAGCTGTTGTCTTCCGCAGGAGCATAGCACGGAGGCGCTCCTGAGGCAACGCTGAAGAATGGCCGTGCCGTGCGCAATAACACACAAAGACCCGCAATTTATTCGTCTAATAAATAATTTAAAGTTTCGGAGGGAAAAAAGACGCGTAAATTTATGGCACACATTAGGCTGTAGTTGCAAAGATGTATAGAAGAGCGTAAACGTAAATTAAGAACTTGTTTAGCAGTTTATTTTGCACACGCCGGCGAGAACAAAAGACACAACTTGGTACGCCATTAAAACAGCAATTAAAATGGGAGAGGGGGGAACAATATCTTCAATGAACGGACGGAGGAGGCGCAGCCGACAGTACCTGCTGCACAGGCGCCGGTGTAACACTTGCTGTGCTCCGTGACAGATAGCGAGGAACTTATCTGCTCGCTGCACCGGAATGCGTAAAAGCGCTACACGCGGCCCAATACTGGACGTGAAAGGGACGACAGTAATCAATATATACAAGGCCAGTCACGCAGTCTGTTCGTGCTATATGTGTGGTGTCTGTTCTTTCGGATACGTCCAAAAGAAAAGACACCACATACATAATCAAGGTGATGACGGCCAATGATCCCTTCAGTGCAGATGCGCAGCAAGGTCGTACTCGTACGGGAATCGGCGAGGTGCCGCGAGTAACAAGGCTAATGAGCTGGAGCACGAAATCACTAGTGTGTGGTACAGGTTGAGAATTCGTGTCTGACGGAAGGCGCGCAGGGACAGTCTATGCGGTTGTGGTGACCACTGTGTCTTGATGGTGTAGTGCTTAGCGCAACTGCGTAGTAAGCAGGAGACTCTGGTTCGCATCCCCGTCCAGCACAAATTTTCAACTTGCCCATTGATATAAATCAATGCACACTGGCAGCTAATGTCTTTCCTTCCATTGTGTCTGTTGACGTTATCCGTCAAAGTATATGTCCACTTAGCTACAAGAATTTGACACCAGTAAAAATCCCATTCGATGCAGGCAGATTTGCCAGGTTTCCCTTCAAGATAAGCAGAAATAAGAAGTCGATTTCCGGTGACAATGGAGCGTAGCGTGATTGTATTTGGCACAAAAGGTGACTCATCACAAGGATACGGCGTTCAGTATTTCACTAGTAAGGAAACATTCACCTTTGCCTTAATTTTAAAACAGATAACGCAATAAAAACACCAATATGCCTACAGACCGATTACTTCACTTAACACGAAACAACTAACTCACAAACTATTCATAATTCTGTATATCGATCCAGCTGGAAGATCCGTAAACCGGACCTAAATTGCAGAAAAGTTTTCTGAGGAAATTAATTACAACAGAAAACTCGCACTAGAATACTCTGCATCTTTAGGAACTGTAAAAGAAAAAAAATTTATGTTATGATGCGCATAGTTCCTCTTAATGTACATAAAGTCAAGTTTTCTAATTTTTTAAATCAATACTTGTAAATCAATCTACTTGGAAAATTTGTATCTCAGCTGAAATTTAAATAGCTGCACCTTTCATGCACGCACAAATTTAGACTACAGCTGCTCACAAGCTACAGTAAGCATTCTTTCCCACGAAAAAGTGACAGTGAAAGAAAGAGATTCAGACAGAGTAGCTGGCTTTGGTGTTCAGATACTTGAAGTAATGAGAATAACCTAAATTCAGATCGATATGTTGTAACTGAACACCGAGAAGCTATTTATTCTACTGCAGTCGCTTTGGGACCTGTACACAGTCTCCTGCTCCCTGGGTGATCAGTAGATCGTGCCGCACTTCCGGTATACACCAAACCTTCCGAAGTTTGAACAGCCATACGAACTGAGCACAAGAAGATAAAGCACAATCATACACATGACGACATTATAGATTACAATGGCTTGAAATTAACGTTGTTTCTGCAACAGACAGATAAATCTTGTACGCTTTCAGCCAAGAGAGGAACGGAGGAAGGTCTGCAATACGTCCACAATGAAGAAGCGTAGCCTCGTGGCTGAACATAAAAGTCTCATGAGATCGAAATCAATGATGATTGTGTGAACCCAACGGGATTAAGGCAGTCGTTATGAATAAACAAAACCAGTTTTCATAAAAACGAAATAGAAAACATTAAATTTTGGACACATTTATTTTCATCGACAGTAGGGAGTACAGCTTGTTAAATAAACACAAGATTATGTTTGAATAAACGAGAATTGAAGACTACGAATCGAAATACTGTGACTCTTTGATCAGGGAAGCAGATGAAATTAGATTTTGTGATGAGAACTTAAATAGAGGCGCCGTCTATGCACTTAGCAATACGTGGGAACATGAACCTGCTAAAGAAAGATCACAGAGGAAAAATTCTCATAGTTTACAGCCCGATGTAAGCGGTAGCGCTGAAAGCGACGCAAGACCGTAAGCGAAAATGTAATCTATGGATGCAGAAGGCATCTCCGTGACGCAATCCAGCCAATCAGATAACGTCCGCTGGGTAAAAAAGGGTGAGCCTCGCCAGTCCCACGACACTGAGACTTAGCCCCTTTATGGCGTTTGTGCCACATCCCTCTACACGTTTATTTCATTTTTGTTGCTATGTTTTAATGCACAGTATAGAAAGATGACGTACGAGAAGCTAGCAAGAAGGTAGGCTCACGTGGCAGACTCATCAAACAACGCACCAGATAGTCACATTAACGTTAGAGCGGCCGGACGATCAAGAGCCGTATCGAACTGGAACAGAGCCAGTGGGGATTCACTTACAACGCTGGGCGCGAATAAGTGAATCGTGTGTTATTTACATTTACTGTTTAAATATTAATATACATTTCCAACCACGTTGGTGACTTTACCTGTACTGAGAACTTGTCTATATTAATCTCAATATCGCTCAGTTCATCAGGAAATGATAATTACAAATTTTAGTTACTGTCAGTGCTGATTGATGGAAAGGATGGACCAATCACACATGCGCCCTGAGAGGGCAGCCACCAAACTGCTACAATAACTCACGACTAGTCTACGATCGCTTTCTGAGGAGGTAACACATGAATCCTTGTATAAAATATGATCTCATATAAAAACGAAAGAGTTTGTTGAAAAATGGGTTCGGATGACGTGCTTGTGCGAAGTTGTGTTAATTCAACAAAGTCCACGATTGGTGGCACACTGGAACTAGTGTGTGAATTGTTAAATTTGCCTCGGAAAGCATATTTGTGCGACCTCATGTTGATTCTAAGGTCGTGTGAAGCATTTTTTGACTTTGCGGTGCTCGTGAACTAACGATTAATGACAAGGAATCTTGGGTGTTCGTGAACTGACGATTAATGACAAGGAATCTTGTTATTAATTTTACCGATAGACTGGCCCTACAAATCGTTTTAGTAATTCTGCAACTGGCGAAACAAAACAAAATTAGTTTTTACGATTCTTATAATGCTAAGCATTTAAACTTACCCACTTGTTACATTATTAGGCACCGTTTATGGCACAAGTGTTAGAGGTCGCGACCGACGGAGATGTAAACAACTGGGACAGCATCTATGAGACGCAACGCGAGGTAAAACAAGTTGGCTACAATTCAGTTACGGGAAGCAGGGTGCTGACGGAATAGACTTTCATCTGTAAATCCCATGTCGCATCACAGTGTGTCCCCCTGAGCATACTATGACGGACGACATTTCGAACATTCATTCTCCTTGCCTGCTGTGATAGTGTTACACTTGCCATCCTTTCCGTAGGGAAAAAATGCCTTTAAGCTGCGGTTAATCTTAATACGTTCCATTATACCCTTATTATAGTGTCACATCGTAGCGACCTTGATAGGGGTTCAAAAAATGGTACAAATGGCTCTGAACACAATGGGACTTAACTTCTGAGGTCATCAGTCCCCTAGAACTTAGAACTACTTAAACCTAACTAACCTAAGGACATCACACACATCCATGCCCGAGGCAGGATTCGAACCTGCGACCGTAGCGCTCGCGCGGCTCCAGACTGAAGCGCCTAGAACCGCTCGGCCACTCCGGCCGGCCGTGATAGAAGCAATTTTATCCAAATTAAAAGTGATTTCCCTAAATCGAATAAGGAAAATGTGTCGGGATGGTTCCTCTGAAAAGGGCACTACCAAGTTCCTTCCCAATCTTTCCTGGTCCGAGCTTGCGCTCAGTCTCTTATGACCTCGTTGTAGACGAGAGGCTAGATTAAAATAATCTTTCCTTCCAAATTTGACGGGCCAAGTTCACCGACAATTTTTTGTCCAAACTGCTGTGATGTTTTGTAGGAGAACTGATCGGAGTACAGTGGCCGTCACGGCGAGGATTTCCGTGTCTCGCAGCAACGGTCCCGTAACGGTTAGTGGACGCGGCGGCGGCGGCGGCGGCAGCGGCCAGCGTGGCGTCGCCCAAACTTGTTAGGTATTCCAAAGTGTCCCTTCCTTCCTTCCCATCCTCCCTCCGCCCATAGTCCGCCTGGCAGGCGCGCGTGCGCGCACACACTCTCGCCGGCGTCTTAATGTAAACTTGGCCGGTGTAATCGGAAAGTTGGAGCCATAAAACACAGGTGTTGCGTCGTTTTAATAGCTTGCAAGATGTACTGGCGGCGGATTTATAGCGCGGCCCTGACTGGGAGATAGCTCGGCCCGCCGTATGCCGCTGCTGTGCCTTCGCTTCTTGCCTCTTGGGAAGAACTCACCACCTCCCCCCCCCCCCCCCCCCCCCAACTAACCACGGAGGCGGCGCCCACGGCCGCACGGCGCGCCACCCGCCGTGATATATGGGTAATTAATAAACAATTTGTAGCTATCTGCATCGGGAATTGGCTCGCGGGAGTAGCGGCCGCGTGTGCCTCCCCGCCTAATGACACGTATAAACTTTCCCGGCAATAAATAAGCCGCACTAGCGCGCGCCGGCCTCCGTGGAAATCCGCAAGCGACTCGCGGCCTCACGCGATGATGATGCCGAGGTAACTGCCGCTTCTCAATACCTGTTTCCGGCGCACAAACTTCAGTGCAATTCATTTTCTCTGCGCCGACAGACAAAGAACTCCTAGCTGCAGCAGTGCTAGTTTCAAGAGTCCGTACGACTATAGCGTAGTTTCAATTGGTCGGCATCAGATGTTTAAAGTCCGGCGGCGATAGGAAACTGCTTTAAAGCCTACTTCTCCTACAAAAATCACGCATTAATCTGAAATTCTCCTTGGTACGCTACGGCGCCTATACGTCTGACAAAAATTCTTACGTCTTAGCAAACATGGGCATCGTCTGCCTGAACCTCAGAGAAGGCTCTAATTAATAATTAATATACGGATAAAACGAGCCACAGGATGCACACAGTTGGATGCACTACCGTTGGTTTCTCTCATGAGAAGCGTGGACCATCAGATAATCACTGGCCTAGCAGCAGTAAGTCGTGCGATAAACAATACGCCTCGGTACTGGAATCAAACACCCTAACGCAGTGGTCGTCAAACTTTTCAGGGCAAGAGCTAATACTGACATTGTGGGGCGGTACCTCGGGTCCCACATTTACCGATCCCATTATTAATTGGTTCAAACGGCTCTGAGCACTATGGGACTTAACATCTGAGGTCATCAGTCCCCCTAGAACTTAGAACTACTTAAACCTAACTAACCTGAGGACATCACACACATCCATCCCCGAGGCAGGATTCGAACCTGCGACCGTAGCGTTCGCGCGGTTCCAGACTGTAGCGCCTAGAACCGCTCGCCCACTCCGGCCGGCATTAACTGGTATCCTGCAAAAGTTAGTATTTTATGGGCCCCCAACAGACTAGCTTATATTAAATTACCCGACCCCTCCAAGTACAATCGTTAAATGTTGGCCTTATTCGTAACGATTGGTATCGACTGTTTTGTTTGAAACTGCTTCCATCCTTAGCGATCCCAATAGACGTGACACTGTAACTGTCTGACGAAATGGTGTTTTGCTGTCCGTGTGAGCGGGTGATTAATATTATTAAAACCTTGACTGCAGGCCATATAAAACTTGGACGAAGTCAGGATAATCAAATGAATCGTCGATACCGTCTTTCTCACTGTTATCGTCAGCAAAATCTTGATCCAATTCACGCAAAATTTCGTCGTCCGTTAGACAACGTAAAGTCATGCCCTCCATCAGCTTGACTTCGCACAATAAGCGGTTGTTTTAGAAATTACAAGTCCCTCGCAACACAATGAAGACCGATGGAGTCCGTCTATATAGGTGGTTTCGTATACAAAAAGCCGGAGGAGAAGTCTGTCAGTCTATCGGAATTTACGCGTCCCGTCATTTGACGGGGTTGGCAGTCGTAATGTTAATAACTGTAACTTCACTTGCATTTAAATGCATTATGCAGTATAAAAAACGATCACAAATGTTTATTAAATGTTTTGAATTTCGTTTTTCTTCTACTCATTGTGTTCTATTACAACAACTTAATTTAATTCAATTTTTCTTGCTGAAAAGACGCACCGCAAGTGAAGCTAAGCATCTTTATAATGTGCATTCACTAATTCATGTTACTTCCGTTGGAAATTTAAACCATAACAGCTGATCGGTAAGCGGCACAGGTGTTGTCACGCCGCACACGAGTTTTCAGCACAGAAAGTCGAACAAGGTACTCGTATTGTAATGCTTACCGAAGGAGAACCGAAATAGCTATTTTACTAAATGACTTCCCTAACTAAGAAATTGAGAACTATGCGATCTGAGTTACGTCGGACGTAGCGTCGCAGTTAGATCATTTCTGTCTGAAGTTCATGAATAAGCAACTTCAGAATTTCGCCAATTCGATGAAACAGATAACTTCGACCGTAATTAAAATTAAGAATAGATTTCTGATATGTTTCAAGAAATTATAAAGTTCTGTACCATTTTAAAGTTTTTACGTGGTTTTCATACAGGACAGAGGGACTTTAAACTTCATACTTGTTACGAGTTAAATTGACAAAACTGCGGCAAAAAAGCGCCGTTTTTCGAGGGTTGCACATAGCAAACGGGATGCGATGCGAAACATTGAAACGATCCTTTGCCGAGATAGCTATTTTGATACTCATCAAAAAAATCTCTCTCTCTATTCTATAGTTTTCTATGGAACAGAAAGAGATATCTTTTTATTGATTAACAGAATAGCTATCTCGGCAAAGGATCTTTCCAATGTCTCATACCGCATTCCGTTTGCTAGTGCAACGTTCGGAAAAAGGCGGTTTTTTGTCGCAATTTTGTCAATTTAACTCGTAACGAGTATGAAGCTTAAAGTTATGTCTTATATAAAAACCACGTAAAAATTCTGAAACGCTATAGAACTCTATGATTTTTTGAAACACGTCAAAAATCTCTTCTTCATTTTAATTACGGCCGGAGTTATATTTTTCTTGGAATTGGCGAAATTCTGAAGTTGCTTATTTACGAACTTCAGACAGAAATGATCTAACTGCGACACTACGCCCGACATAGCTCATATCGCATAGTTCTCAGTTTCTTAGTTAAGAAGGTCATGTAAATATAGCTATTTCGATTCTCCTTCGGTAAGCATTACAATATCCGTGAGATCGTACTTCTAACTAAATAAAAACCTTTTCAAATGCAGCCTATTGGCCAACATTTCCTATGTAGGTAACCTCGAAGCATCTGATCACGAAGACGTCAAGGCCGCACGTTCAGGAAAATGTTACTATACTCCACGTGTCGGTCTGACTTTCAACGAAAGCTGGCACAGCCAACTGTGATCTGCACCTCAGTCAGCATACACTGCAAAAAGCGGCTCGTGCGGCGGGGAGCAGAGACTGCGCGGCCGACTTTGACTGCGCCGGGACTGTACACCCAGCCAGCCTTCTACCTCATCTAGCCTCATTGGCCGGCGAGCCGAACCTTATTGCTCGTCTATATTTAATGATTCATCAGCGACGGAGAAAAGGGGGGCGGTGCCTACGCGGTGGACGAAAAGGGCCGGGAGAGGGGAGTAGTGGAGGTGGAGGGGGGGGGGGGAGGGGATGGGGAGCAGCAGCTGAGCGCGGCCATGGAACGAGATCTGATAGCCGCAAAGGGAAAGAGCGGCTGGCCCAGCAGCGCGCGAACCAGCCTGGCTGATTACCAATCGACGTTCCCTCACAGGGCGCCAGCGACACACTGTATTACCTTCTTCCCCAATCAGCGGGAAATGTTCGTGTGAGCGAAGACATGGTATCAGGAAAGTGAAAGGCACAGACTGGGAAATACTAAGTGATAGTGGTCGTAGAATGATCATCACAAATAGTAAAGCATACTGTATGGCTAAATGGTTCAAATGGCTCTGAGCACTATGGGACTCAACTGCTGAGGTCATTAGTCCCCTAGAACTTAGAACTAGTTAAACCTAACTAACCTAAGGACATCACAAACATCCATGCCCGAGGCAGGATTCGAACCTGCGACCGTAGCGGTCTTGCGGTTCCAGACTGCTGCGCCTTTAACCGCACGGCCACTTCGGCCGGCCATACTGTATGGATGAGTGCCTTGAAAAGAGATTACAACATGTATATCAATAGAAGTAAAACAACAGTAATGGAATGTAGCCGGCCGGAGTCGCCGAGCGGTTCTAGGCGCTACAGTCTGGAACCGCGCGATCGCTACGGTCGCAGGTTCGAATCCTGCCTCGGGTATGGATGTGTGTGATGTCCGTAGGTTAGTTAGGTTTAAGTAGCTCCAAGTTCTAGGGGACTGATGACCTCAGAAATTAAGTCCCATAGTGCTCAGAGCCATTTGAACCATTTTTTTAAATGGAATGTAGTCGAATTAAATTACGTGTTGCTGAGGGAGTTATGGGCCCTGCACACTTCATTATTTATTGACAATTCTAGTTTGTCAAACCTTCAATAAACTGAAAAGACCTCTCACTGCCAAGTTGACAATGCGATTTTACAAGGTTAAGATGTCGAACAGCTAAAAGAACGCGTGCGCTGCAGTTATGTTAGCTTACAAGTAACAAAAAACAACGAAAAAGACGAAATGGGTCCGAGAATGGTTGGAAAAATTGAGCGATTGCTCACTTGTTAATTTACTGACTGAAGTCCAAGCCACGGTCCCAAAGATTTCATAAATTATTTTGCGAAGTCCAGCATCGTAGTCACGTTATTAGCGCTGATATGAGATAAAAGAGAGAAACAAATTACGTTAACGAGAGAGGCAATCGCAGTCGACAAGAGATTAGGAGTAATTTACAGATTTCCGGCGACAGGCAGGTCATTCTAATGCTTGAAGTTTAGTTCTGTAATATCAACTAGCACAATTAGAAAAATTCTGTGGAAATCTGTGAAGCAATTAAACCTGCTTCGGAAGGACCTGTTCAGGCAATTAATCTAAAACAGTTTTTCCTTACGCTTTGTAACAATTTGGTGAAACTGACATGTATTTCGAAGACCTCTTATAAGTCATTGCAGATACATGAGGTATTTTTCAAAATGAGAGGTTTTTCCAAACTGCTATGTAAGACGCAAATCTACGCTAGATTCTCACATTAATGAAGTAAGTATAGTCATACGCAATCCTCCGTTAATCACCCTAAAGTGGTATATGCAATGATTATCCTTACATCGGCATATTAAAACTACTTCCTGTTAAAAGACTCCTGAAAAATTGAATCTGAGGTATGATCTCATAATAATTAGTGTACACCAACACCGCGTGGCTGGTTCCTGAAGCTCTGCCAACATGTGAATATTGCCAAACAGTCATAACTTCACCTCACACCTTCAGTATGTATTGACAATACTGAAAATATATTGAGGTCCATCAACACTGCTCGTCAATATTTCTAGTACTGACAATACGGCAATACGCGCCCTCAGACAGTCAATAAACTGACAGTTTGACAATATTATTGAACATGTGAGTGCCCCATCAGATTAGGAACTGAGACACTAAAAGTAATATATGAGTTTTGGTATTCGGACTGCAAAATAACATGACTGAAGAAGTTCAGAGGATACACAATGTACACTCGCAGTAGCAAGGGAACTTTCTGAAAAAGAGGAATTTGTCACACGAAGGAGTAAGGAAGATTAGGTTTTAAGTACCACATATATCGAGGTCATTAGAAACGGAGAAGCAGTTAAGGATATCGAGCTTGTCCTTTCAAAGGGACCATCCCGGCATTTGCCTGGAGCTATTTCGGGAAATCACGGACAGTCTAAATCTGGATGGTCGGACCGGGTTTGAACCGTCGTCGTACCGAATGCGAGTCCAGTATGGTAACCACTGCTCCACCTCGTTCGGTAGGAACTTGTTAGATCAAATACAAATTTTAAGTGTTAAGAATGTATTTTCTGAAAGTAGCTGTCTAGTGTGTACCCTTACAGGGGCGATAAAGAGCTGAGCCAAGAATATGAGGTTCTGATACATAATGCTGCTGATGAATGCTGAAGATGACGTGGGTTGCTCGTATAAGTGACGAAGAGGTACTGAATCGAATCGACAAGACAAGAAATGTATGGCAAAAGTTGGCTAGAAGAGGGGCTCGTTCGATAAGAGACATCCTCAGACTTCAGCAGTTCTGAACAGGTAAGATGCTTGCACAGGGTATAATAACGTAGAGAGGTGAATCACACCGGTCTTCGGACTGACGACGACGAGAAGATCACGTTCTGAACTTTCAATGAAAAGATGAACACTTTTCGAAACTTCAAAGTGCAGTGATCTACACAAAGAAAAATCAATTACCGCTTGTATGAAAGATCATCACCTGAGAACGGCTTGACCAATATAGTTGATCTTTATGTTGTGTTTATAACCGCAAGGAAAAGGTTTCTACGAAAGAAAATTTTTGGAAAATCCAAAGGAAAAGTCGGAAAGTAAAAATAATTGTGAAAGATCATCACTTGACAACGGCTCGACTAATTTTTAATTTTTTTGTTGTGTTCGTAATTGTTTTTGGTAAGGTTCTATTTGGTACGACGAAAAAATAAACAAAATGGCGTCTAGTTTGACAGTTCAGCTATCACATGTTTTCATACAAAAGGAATCAATTTGACAGTTCTATATATTAAAAAAATGTAAATACATATGTGATATATAAAGGAGAATCGTTGTTAAGGAAAATGTCGAAAACATTTTGGTGGATTTACTTCAAATTTTTACACGGTGCTCAAATGAACATTCAGACAAAAGTGGACATAGAGGAGGAGATGCAGGGAGGGGGGGGGGGGGGGGGTGCAGGAGATTATGCACAGATATATGGGGAGAGGGGGATGAAAAAATGGGCACATAGAAAAAGGGAAAGGGCGGGGGGAGGGCCAAATCCCATCCATATTTAGCAACTGCGAAGCATTGCCGGGTTCGCCAGTTAAAATATAAAATCTTGTTTCTCGGCATCTGGAAAATCACACCGCGAAAATGGGTGATCTGTTTTTCGGGAATCATTTGTTGTCTTTTGTTTTACACATACTAAAAGTGCCAACCGGGAAGCAATCTGAATTTTCTAGTGCATGACGACAATTAGGGTCCGCGTGAAGTACATTTCTGCACTGACGTACGCAATATCTGGAGCTTACGCGGCTTTGCAAGTGAGAAAGCTGCATCGTCGATCGCTGGACTGCAGTAATTATAGATAATTAGAACTGCCAATTCAACTCCCTACTGTTGCTAAATCTGTATGGCAGTACGATTCTTGGCGCAAAACGTTTTCCCAAGTCTCCTGTTGACGCCCACATAAAGCAAGCAAAAGTCGTTGGTTGCTGAATCCCAGTCGTGTTCTTGCTTGCCCTTATTCTGTTCGGTGGAAATGCCTGCGCTTCAATGTCTGTGGTATTGATGCGCGTTGTCGACTTTGGTGTGGCATCGAGTTCTTTGGACGATACCATAATGGTTTCTTGAAGACCACAAAGTGCCTTACTGATCTGACAGCCAAGAGAGATGATGAGTTCTAAGGAACTGAAGCCTCATCCAACTATCATTACGAGAAATTTAAACGAAAGCGCCGATTCTCTGCGTAAAGCTGCTTCGAGAAACGTGACTTCCATAATGCATAAAGATTATGAAGACTATGACGATCGGACTTTATATTCCTAGTCCATGTGATGTGATAATTTGAGACAGGCGCAAGTCTGCCGTCACAGCACCAAGGTACCGAATGGGTTGAAGTTTATTACAGTACTGTAATATGCTCGCGTGTGGTTATGAACAACAGATTTCCAGATGGGGCAGCGTATTTCTTATTTGTGCATACTTGTAGCCATGGATATGCAGGGTGTCCACAAATGTTTACTGTGGTTTCAAGATTAAATATTAATTATATTTACGATACTAACGTTTGTTTTCGTTAGAGGTCTACTAGGGAACCCATGAAGTTTCAGTACAGCTGTATCTCATTTCGCCACAACGAGCGCTGCCTGAGCTGCATCGTAGAGTGCAGAGTGAAATCTCATTCTTAAGCATGCGCCATTTGCCTGAAGCGATTTAGGGAAGTCACGGAAAGCGTATATCAGGATGCCCGAAGGCAGATTTGAACCGTCGGCCTTCCGAATGCGAGTCTAGTCTGCTAACCACTGCGCTACACCGTTCGTTTCCAATAAAGAGTTAAATTGTTTTGTTATCAGGGTAAACATTTATGGACACCGTGTTTTAACACGGAATGGAAACTGCTGAGCCATAAAAATACTAATACGGAAGAAATTACTCTCAACAAGTGTTATGCACTGCAAATATATAGAAAAAAGATCCCTTACTATTTAGCTACAATATAGTAGGTCAGCAACTGGAAGCAGTTAATTCCATAAATTATCTGGGAGTAGGCATTAGGAGTGGTTTAAAATGGAATGATTATATAAAGTTAGTCGTCGGTAAAGCAGATGCCAGACTGAGATACATTGGAAGGATCCTGCGGAAGTGCAATCCGAAAACACAAAGGAAGTAGGTTACAGTACAATCATTCGCCCACTGCTTGAACACTGCTCACCGGTGTGGGATCCGTACCAGATAGGGTTGATAGAAGAGATAGAGAAGATCCAACGGAGAGCAGCGCGCTTCGTTACACGATCATTTACTAAACGCGAAAGCGTTACGAAGATGATAGATAAACTCCAGTGGAGGACTCTGCAGGAGAGACGCTCAGTAGCTCGGTATGGGCTTTTGTTGAAGTTTCGAGAACATACCTTCACCGAGGAGTCAAACAGTATATTGCTCCCTCCTACGTGTATCTCGCGAAGAGGCCATGAGGATAAAATCAGAGAGATTAGAGCCCACACAGAGGCATACCGACAATCTTTCTTTCCAAGAACAATACGAGACTGGAATAGGAGGGAGAACGGATAGAGGTACTCAAGGTACCCTCTGCCACACACCGTCAGGTGGTTTGCGGAATATGGCTTTATATGTAGAACGTCGGCAACATTAACTCGAATACAGGTCGTTTCACGCACCGTGTAACACAAATTCTCCGCATAAAACTGTACTCTTCAAACCGAACGCTAAGCCCGAGTTGGCCGTAGGCTCTCCTCGCGCGGGCCGCGTATTCCTCGGGGGACGTCTGCGCAGACAATGACGACACGGCGACTTTATTAATCCGCGACACTTTTTGTTTTCCTCTTTTAATTTTTCGGGCGGCGGCGCGTATCAGAGAGGAGAGCCAAGTCGGGCGGGCAGCGCGGAGAAGCCAGCCAGCCAGCCAGCCAGCAGCGGACTGGCTCAGCGCCCTGTACGTGGCCTACAGATTAGGCGCGCCTGATACGCCAGCCGGCCTTCCATGCATTAAATTCCCTTATGCGGAGTATAATGAGGAACGCGGGCGCGTGTGCGCGTGCGGGCCGTGCTGCAAGGGTGGATGTTATATATCAGAGACGCTCAGGCGGGCCGGCTAGGGAAAAGGGGTCCCCACGTCATAACGTCGAGATAGAGACATTTCTGAAATCCCTTTTCCGACCCTCTCACACACACGGCGCCGGGGACATGAGGGCACCAACACGCGCGCGCCCACAGGGACAGGGAGAGGGCGCGGCGGCGGCGGCACGTTACTTACTTAACCCCCATAGCCGCCCGAGGCGATAAAATACGGGCGCGGGCGCTCGCGCGCGCGCGCACACACACACGGGCCGGGCTCGCAGCCAGTGGATTATCAGAGATACATACCCGCTTACCCTTTGAAATCAAACACGACGAAAAGAAAAAGGGACGGGGTGAGGCGAGGCGAGGGAGAGGGCAGGGCAGGGCTGCAGCGTGGGCGGTGGACGTGCCGCTGACAGCCCGGCCGGGGCCCTTGGGCTGTCCAGTGGTCCGGTCGCGCGCCGGCGTTTTTAATAAACGGCGCGCAAGATTACCGAGCTCAATAGCGCTGGTTGCCGTTGGACGCTGCCACCGATAAAGCCCAAGACATTCTTCTCCACGAACAGTATGCGTTACTGTTTTTCTCTACTCATTTCTTTTTATCCTATCAAATGATTTCTTCTCCTCGCCAATCTCTCAATTTTCTAACAGCCTTGTCAAGCGAAATTAACAGGGAAGCGCTTCAATAAGGCCACCCTCTTGCGTTTTGTATTTGAAGTTACTTTCCTTAAGTAAAATTCCATATTTTTACCTTCACTAACAACTGTAACAAGTTTTACTTAAAGGCATATCTCAAAGAAAAGAAATCGTTGACGATCCACAAGATCGCTACTCAAACTTAAATAAGTCTCTGAGAAGTTCAGGCGTGAGGAGGAAGACGGTGTCAATAAGCTCTTCATAAATTAATGGTGAGCGGGGAAGGAGGGCGCGTCGTGGCATACCACAATAACGATTTTTCTTTCCTCTCATCTGTGCTATACCAGCCATAAGCTGTAGCTTAGCAGTTTTACCCCGGTTTTTAGACGTCGATAATTTATATAGAATAATATTCATACAATTAACACACTCTGAAATATTAAGTATTTTAAAATTAGTGATCTCAGTTAAAAAGACAATTCCCTGAGATTTTATGAAACTCCCGAAATTCCCTGAGATTTCCCTGATTTTTCCCGGCAATATGTAATTCCCCGAGAATTCCAGGTTTCCCAGAACAATCGCCACCGTGGGTGTAATTCGAAATTAATTCGCCGAATGCGAATTCCTTGGCATCAGCTATAGATCTCCTAGCCAACAGTCACATACGAAAGTTTGTGTCGCACCGGCAATCAAAGCGGGATTTCCCGTTTATCGAGAGCGGTCGCCTTAAGCACTTCGGCTACCCGTGCACGCTCGCAGACCGACTCAGCTTCCACATGTCACAATGTCTCCATCCTTATATCGCAGTGCACTGAATTCATCACATAATGTTCGCAACATTACTTAGATTGCAGAACCAGGAAAAGCAAGACAACGGGGAATCGAGACCAGTGTGGTTATCGTTGTGTGCCCGTCCAGGCTTGTAAAACTTACACACGTGTCTGAAACCACAGACACTGTTGACCATCCACAGCTGTAAGAAATAATTGCATCTAGTGCAGCTGATGCCAAGGAATTCGCACTCACCGAATTAATTTGGAATTATAACAAGTTTATGAAATGATAACAGGACTCTAAACAAGGATTAATTATTTCTCTTCGAAAAAGAAGAATCACAAAAAACTTGTAAAATAGCAATAAAGGGAATCGGGTGCAAATATGGGCCCCATGGAAAAAAATCACATAAGTCTTAAAATGTTTTAATAAAGCTGGATTAAAGATTACAGAACAGTAGACTAGCTCCATGTTTTTCGACCCTTCCAAGTTTGAGGCACACACCAAAGTAAGTTACGGTTGGAAATGGCCAAGTCTTCGCCGGGTCACACTTTTCTCCCCGAAACATTTCGGGATAGGACAGCGCTGCGCTACAGGAACTGTATCGGTACGTCTGCCGCAACCAAACAGGCAAATTGGAATTTTTTTCCTCCTTCACAGAAGGAAAAAAAAAAAAAGACGAGAGGGAGAAGAGAGAAGCAGGCTGTCTTGCGCCGGCGAAATCGACACGCAAAATTAAGTCTAAATCGCAGTTTTCTTTTATTAATTTTTAATTACGGCGGGCCCGGTGGCAAGATTAACCTGCGAGCCGCGCTAATGACCGCCGCAGCTGGATTGGGTGGGCGCCTTACCGAAGCGGAGCAGGGCGTAGCGAAGGGTGGTCGAGCGAGTGGCCGGTCGAACGAACGAACGAACGAACGGCCGACCGGGACCGAAAAAGGAAAAAAGGAAAAAAGTCGAGGGAGGAAAAGAAATTGCTGATCCTCAATTAAAATTGCTGCTTCGCCTCCCCGCGCTGCCGCCGTACCTTGGCCCTGCAGCCCCCGTCCCCGTCAGCCAATCGGCGCGCTTACCCATCACTCTTCCTTCTATACTTTATTCATTATCGGCGCGCCCCGGAAAGTGGGTTCATCAGCAATCCTCAAAGACAGCGGCGGCGGCGGGGGTCGGGCAGAAACGC
Organism: Schistocerca serialis cubense; assembly: GCF_023864345.2. Classification (NCBI taxonomy): domain Eukaryota; kingdom Metazoa; phylum Arthropoda; class Insecta; order Orthoptera; family Acrididae; genus Schistocerca; species Schistocerca serialis. The sequence continues at coordinate 71,029,529 of NC_064646.1, forward strand.
GACCGCCCGGCTCAAGGGCGCGCCGGCGCGGTCGCCATCTATAATTTGTATTAATTAACTGCCGAAGCGCTCGCAAGGAGCCGCCGATGTTGCGAGTCGCGCTATCGCGCTAGAGCGCACGCATCGTTCCTTCACGGCTTTACCGTACTAAAATAATTCCCGTATGTGCTTCTCAACCCTCTGCTCGTCCAATACGGACTACAGCGTCGCCTTCACACTAAATGTGGACATTTAGCCTACGCTGTTACTGGCCTACAATAGAAACGCTTCCAAAAGCCCACTGCCACCGTTCGGCCTCCATACCTACCCCTACATCCACATTTATACTCGGCAAGCCACCTTTCGGTATGTGGCGGAGGGTACTTTGTGTGTCAGTCTCACTTGACCGTTTTCCTCTTCCAGCCGCGTACGGTTCGCGGGCAAAGCGATTGCTGGTAAGCTTCCGTGTGGGTTTGAATCTCCCTCATGTCATCGTCATAGTCTTTTCGTGGGATACACGGGTATGGAAGTAGAATATAGGTTGTCACTTCTGGGAACGTACGTTCTCGCAAAGTCAACACTACACTCTGCCGCGATGCAGCACGCCTCTCTTACAGCACTTGCCACTGGAGTTGAGTGACGAGGAGAAAACGGCAAGTGCCATCACCCGATTTTCCAGGAGCTTCGCTCATTGGAAGAGGAGTCGAAACAAGCTTATCCGAACGTACTCGACCGCTTCGCAAAAAACGGCGGTCAAAATTTTCGAGGTACTATATGTGCCTTTTAGCGCACGATATCCTCAGATGACATAGTGGTACTGTAGTAGCGGCGCAGCTTCTTGATATTGCGCCCTGTGTTCTAAACCCGATTACTGAAATTTCAACTAGAAATCACAATAAGTGATACACACGTGTGTGTGTGTGTGTGTGTGTGTGTGTGTGTGTGTGTGTGTGTGTGTGTGTGTGTGTGTGTCGAGGGGTTACAATATTTTTGATTTCTCATATTCTGATATTCCATTCGCATATCCGTTCTTATATTTTTCTCGTATGTCTTCAATAAGATTTGGTGTATTCCCTTGGATAATGCAGATCGTAGGAACATTCAAAACGTAGATATTCCAAACACCACGAGCATCGCGCGAAAGCATGTTTGCCACAGTGACATTTCTTCGCATCAATCTCATTTGGGAAAGAAACAATTCGTTCATCTGACCCAATTTGCAGACGAATAAAGACAACGTTGTACCAATATACACTGAAATTCGTTCGTGTAGTAATTTCTACAGACCTTGCTATATATATGAAGAACAAAAATGAAAGTAATAATCGAGTTTCGAACGCGGGGAGAAGAAAACTTTGACGGGCGTTCTTTGTCGTCCCCGGTTTCGTTACTAGTATGATATCTGAGCGAGTAGACAGACTATTTTGATCTATATACTGACTTTTGGTTAGCCAAATTGCAACAAGTTTGGCCAAGGACCGCAAATAATTATAAAAAAACACTGTCTTCTACATGAAAAGAAAAGATCAATGACGGGTCTCAAGCCAAGACTATCTAGCCCTTTATTTTAACCGTCGAACCTCTACGTGATCCGCAAAGGAACAAAGTTCAGTGTTTAAGATACCGCCCAAGCCGAGGGAACTGAAGACTGAGCACAAGCCTGTAATGTACGAGGAAGGATATCGGCTGTGTCGTTGTCAAAGGACCGTCCCGACATTTCCTTGAAACGATTGTTTGACTGCTGGAAACTGACAGGCCAAAGACTTGGCAATTATATTTCACTCTCAAAAATCTTAATATTTGAAGAAAGAAGGAAATCGCTCATAATACGTTGATGAAATAATTTCTGTGGAAATGGCAAAGGATCAAACACGTATTACAGAAGGCAAACTCATGTGAAGATACTGTCTAATGAATAGCTGAAAACACACAGGCTGCTTTCTACAGACACCAGAGCAGGAATGAAAAGGGGGCAGAATGCACGCTACGTAACGGAGGTCAGTGCGTCACATCTATCTGCAGCGGCGCAGACCGCTAATCAGTAGCATCCGCAAATACGAAGCGGCGAGGGCAACAAAGTTGTGCCGTTAACATCAATTACCGGAATGCCTCCTCGAGGAATACTGCATACTTTCCGACCCAAGTTGCACACGATGATTATTCCTAATTCGTTCGAGGCGAGCGCCATCGCAGCTAAACTTCGCATCAGACAAATAGACTGTTTAACTGCCCCGCGCGGTCCTCCTCTTAATGCTTGCGCCGGTATTCTTGCATAATGGCGCAATTATATTTGCGATTAAGTCTGATTTAACTTGGTTAATGACGGTCTGTATCTCGCGGCCGTTTGCGGTGTTAACGGGCGCCCTGCCGCAGGTATCCCCAGCGCATTCTTGGCGGATTTGTCGCGAGGATTAGTCCCCCGCCGTTAATCACGGACATTAACAGGTGTCTGGTAGAGCCTTGGAAGTGTAACTCGAACACAAACAGGACACGGGGAGACTGGGTTGTGAGCCTTTCCAAAACGTAATTTACTAAACTAGAATTAATTTCGTTTCCAATCCGTCACAATTTCTCTGAGAATCAGTTGTTATTAGTAAAGACACCAAGACAAACAGTTTGCAGCTTTATGCGATGTGAACAATTTGCCTCCACGCTACAATCCGGAGCTACGATACATCTACGAAGAGTGTTCAATAACTAATGCAACACTTTTCTCTCGGCCAATTTCGGTTATGGCGCCTGTAACGGTGGTACGTTCCAAACAGAGAGCTGTGATTAAGTTTACTTTGGTGGAAAATCAGAGCTCCGCATGTATTCATAGCCGCTTGCAGAATGTCGACGGAGGCCTGGCAGTGGGCAAAAGCGTGGTGAGTCGTTGGGTGACGCATCTGTCATCACTGCAACGAGGTCGCCGAAACCTGCTCTATCTCCCGCACAAAGCTGGACTCCTGCAACATTGGAACGTGCGGACACACTCATTCGAGGTGAACGATGGATCACATTCAAGCACCTCGCTGCTCAACTGGACGTCTCTGCTGGTCTGCGCACCCGAGAGGAGCTCACAAACTTCACTGGACTCATCCACTCTATAGCCCGGATCTCGCATCTTCCGACTTCCATGTGTTTCGCCCAATGTAGGATGTACTCTGCGGAAAGCAGTAAGTGGACGGTGGGGAGGTTATTGATGTCGACCAGTAAGGTGGAGTTAGGCCGTCGCATTGAACGGAGACTGTGTTGAAAAATTGTTCAGATGGTTCAAATGGCTCTGAGCACTATGCGACTTAACTTCTGAGGTCATCAGTCGCCTAGAACTTAGAACTAATTAAACCTAACTAACCTAAGGACATCACACACATCCATGCCCGAGGCAGGATTCGAACCTGTGACCGTAGCAGTCGCTCGGTTCCAAACTGTAGCGCCTAGAACCAAAAGAGTGGTGAATGATATGGTGTACTGGAATCCTGAACAAAACCAGCTTGCTTTCAGAACTGAACGTCCTCGTATTTGCAAGTGCATTTTCTTTCTTCCATTTTGAACTCAATGTCCATTAGACTTGGATATCCTGTACTGTCGTAATATCATCTCATAATGATAAACAAATGAAGCCTAAATTTACTTTAGGGAGTGTGGTGGCAGTTACCTGTCGTGATTCATGAAATAACAGAAGAGAATGACAGAATGAGAGAATGGACTAAGAGTTCAAACTACACCTACATCTATACTCTGCTAAACCACTGTCAAGTGCGTGACAGAGGATAAGTCCGAATGTGCCAGTTATTAGGAATAGTTTCCATTCCATTCACCTATGGAGCGCGGGAAGAAAGACTGCTTAAATGCCTCCGTGCGCGATGTAATTAACATAATCTTGCCCTCACGATCCCTTCCGGAGCTATACGTAATGGAATTCTTGTATGTCCCCGAAGTCATAATTTAAAGCCGGTTCTGAAAAATTTAAAAGTAGGCTTTGTTGTGATAGTTTAATCTATCTTCAACAGTCTGCCATTCCAATATTTCGACCCCACTGCGCTTCTGGGTTCTATTTACTATGGATTACAAAAGACTCACCCACCGACCAAAGAAGCAACGTAGTTTTGGCTCTGCAACTGCCGCATCCATTACATACCTCCATCTGTGTTTTTTTTTCTGGATTCTACATGTTGAACATTTTTAACTGGTCTGTTAGAACTACACATTTCGTCTTACAGTGAATCCTGTAACTTCAGAAACATTTACCAGCAAAAAACTGCACACTGAGACAAATATTGGGAGTGTGTGTGTGTAGCACGGGAATCCCACAATGCGGCGCACGGTGCTCTCGCAGGCGCTTCGTTGTCATTGCCTGCAGCGGGCTACAAGAGAGTGCGGCTACATTGTTGTGCTGTAACGCCCACCGTCCGGAAGATTTGCGACTACAGACCCAGATTTAAAAGGGTCGAACATAAATTAAATCTGAGACTTTAGCTATTTCTCCAATGAAGACTTCGATAGAGACAGAACAATCATAACGAGAAGCTGAAGGAAGAAATGGTAAAATACACAAAAGAAAATTATGTAAGCCGTAAAAGCACAGGTGCGTGCGTGTTTGTTGCAGAGAACGTAAAGAATGAGATATTTTACCTTCGGGTCCCAGTGATGTGTTTTACATGGTCAGCAATGGGTGCAGTGTATGCAATGCAAGCGAGAGGCTCACTCAAATTGTTCCAAAGATTATCCATATCGAGTTTGCCTTGACAGCAAACTAGACTACGAATTTTAAGAGTTTAGTGATTTAGATACTTAATAATATTTGAGTTCTACATAAATATACGCAAATGTGCCTTAAAAAAAATTGTAACAACTTACCCCCCGCACTAAAGAGTTACCTCACCGAAGGGGGACGAGCTGTTACGATACACATACATCACCTTAGCTCGATAAAGCTATATTAAATACAAAATCTACAAAAAAGATTGTTCTTTCGAACAGTCTTACAACAGGCGTTTTCTAGCAATTGAGATCTTCATAAAAATAGGGTTTTCGTAGATTTGTCACAATAATCCCCACCCTCCCCTACACAGGAAGAACAAGCTAGGAACATTTAAACATGAAGACGTTTCCCAGAAATGATATGACACGAATACCACAGTATGCATGGCAATAAGCGGTGTGCAGTGCGCCGACGGCGACATAGATTTTATGGACATTAGGTCGAGGTGTGAGGCACGTTTTCATGCCTCGCCTGTCATCTCCTTATGCGGGACACATCCTCAGAGGCTGGAAAGAGGACGGAAGTTTAATTTTCAAATGCAAACTTGTGCTAGCCGACGCTGCAGAACTGTTTACTGATACCTGCTGAACAGCAGAGTCGATTTACCCACGCACGAAGAGGTGCACCCCTGGGAACCACCGCAAACATATTTCCATGAAGGTACTGACTGTCTTGTCACACATTGGTATAAATGTCGTAACAATTATGGTGATTACTTCTGAAATAACAAAGAGTTTACTTATTGTTTTCCATTTGCCTCATTTTCATCTGACTGCCCCTGGCATTTCTCGAACTACTTAGCTGCGAAACATTTTATTATGGCTCTTGGTTGTATGTAAGCTAGTGGTCGCTGTGGAATACGATAGTAGTGATCTCAACATGTAATTCAGTGCAAGCGATGAAGCAGCCTCGTGCGGAGAGCGTTGCCTGCGACTGTACGTGGGCAGCGTCCGAGGAGGCAGAGCACGGACTCAATCTGAGAGGGCCGCCGCCACGAGGAACAAATTAATTAATGAATAAATAAATCGGCGGCGGTCCGGCGGCGCTCCATCTGCCGGCACGTGGCCACGCCCCGGCCCGCCCACACACTCTGGGCGTGAAACTCCCTCCACCACCTGTCAGCGAGCGTGCTGCACCTCGCTCAGTAACGTTCTACACGGCTCGCAGAACAGCACAACAAACACACTAAACCTGCTGATTCTCTTTACCGCTGACATTTTTCGTGCCAACGGAGGAATGCACACAGCATTACGTCAATAGGATCCCTAGTGCCAGACGAAGAAGTGGACCTCAGACGCAGCCGGTGGATATGACAACCGGCTTGTCAAAATCATGAAGACCAGCTTCTGCATCTGCTAGAATGAAAAAAAAAAAAACCTTTGTATTCTGCCTTACGGCGGGTCTTGTCGTGGGGGAAGCCTTGTCAGACAGGTCCACCGCATGAGCGTCTACGGAAGTGATTCCAGTGGTGGTTTCCCGTTGCCTTCCACTGATGAGGACAACACAACACCCAGTCCCTGAGCGGACAAAATCTCCGGCCCAGCCGGGAATCAAACCCGGGCCCCTTGGCGTGACAGACCGCCGCGCTGACCACTCAGCTATCGGGGCGGACGCTAGAATGAAGGAGACCACATTTTATTAGTCCAGCGCCGAGTGCCGGGCATGCAGCAGCGCTCCGTAGTCACGGACTGCGATTGGTGGTCTGCCCTTAGCCCATTTACTGCTGAGTGCGCTGTCGGGCCGTTCCACGCCGCTGTTCTTCCATTGCTAGGCACGATACGTCATATATCACGGCAGCGCCTTTTCATCGTCGCACGCTACTTCTGTTTTTATTCTCGCCAATAATTTCTTATACTAGTATACGATGAATATTTTATGTTTTTAAAGTTCCTGGAACTAAACACCGCCCGAACATGCCATGAAGGTCCAACCGACCGGCCGCTGTGTCTGCGAAGCCCACAGCTGTCACTGGATGCGGATACGGAGAGGCGTGTGGTCAGCACACCGCTCTCCCGGCCGTATGTTAGTTGACGAGACGGTGAAGTTCCTGAAACGTGATAAAATTACGAAGAAGCACAACGAAGAAAGTTTCTTTTGTGTGATATATTTCGAAGCAAGGCCCAACACGCTCTCACATCACATTCTTTACAGCAGTAACTCAATCCCTTTCGCTTGTTGCTGTCGCTACACACAATGCATCTCTCAACAGGCCGCTGTTGTTTTACTGATGATTCAACGTTGCTTGCCTTTTTCGAAGCTGCAATGGATTTTCCTCGTCTTATCGATGACCGCTTGATGCTTTCCTTCGTAGTATATCTTTAAAACCTCACGACTGAGGCTGAGATGAAATTCGCCTACTGATGTACTCTTTCCCTGTAAATAACGTGGGAATTTAACCGGCACACGTCTAATTTTTTTTTTGGTAACCATTTCAGTATTTTGCGAACACATTCCGTTGAGCTAAGTAGCACGTCGCATTTGTCCACTGCAATCATAGACTAGCGTAATACAACACATATTTTGGTTGAAATGTTTCGCTATTAGTTTGACGGTCCATGATATGTCCAAGGACGGGAATGTAGAGACACAGTGTCCTCAGTTATAGACGAAGAAAAAATGGTTCAAATGGCTCTGAGCACTATGGGACTTAACATCTGAGGCCATGAGACCCCTAGAACTTAGGGCTACGTAAACCTAACTAACCTAAGCACATCACTCACATCCATGCCCGAGGCAGGATTCGAACCTGCGACCGTAGCAGTCGCCCTGTTCCGGACTGAAGCGCCTAGAAGCGCTCGGCCACCGCGGCCGGCTAGACGAAGAAAGGGGAAACACTTTCTCATTATCACTTTACACGAGAATAGTTTCTATTTCCGCGTCAGACAGCACGCCCTTACACAGGCTCGATCACAACGCAGTAATACAAAGCGAGTCACGCGACCGACAGACTGCCGCTTCTGCCGTCAGAGTCCCACCGAGTAACCACTACTGATCCTCCAAACCGCTTGGGGTGCTACAAGTGACGTAGTGTTACCATTACCTACGACAATCTCTAAAAGTATGTATCCGACGTTCGCACCCCTGGCATGCTCAGCTCCTGTCGCATATAAACGTCGTTAGCTCTGGAGGCGCGACGATTCAGCACGGATATATACGTCGCTGGCAGTTAAAGGATTAATCAAGTGCACGTAAAACAATAACACAATAATTACTATCTAGATCTAGAATTACGTTCCAAATCTTCTTACCCTTTTTTATCAGTGCTGCTAGTTTCTTTCCGTTATTTTCGACGATTTTTCGCAGCTACATGGGAAACTTCTTTTCTCAATCTCAGAATCTTCTTTCATCTACCTTTCCTCGTCCTCTACATCACCGTCTTTTCATTTAGTCTTTTTCTTCTTTCTAAGCGGTTTGGTAGTATAAGGTATTGTTGGCTTTTGCAACTGTACAGATGGCTCTTTATAAAAGAAGGAAAGAACTTTATTAATGTACCGTGTATTATAACGACGTTGATGATGATTATAATAACAAAAAAATAATAATAATACGTGCAAAACACGACCTACAGTTTCTTCTAGGGTGCAGCTCGTACGTAAATACACCACTAATAAATAAAGTATAAAAATCACACGACTAGGCCTATCTACACAGTATCGCATAAGGCAGTAACAATTGTGTGCACGGTAGCCCCTGCCAGCACTGTAGACCACAAAATACTGCTGCACGCAGTGCATAGTAAACGCCATCATCAATGCTATGGAGTCAGTATATAGACATATCGCTTCCGACAGGCAGCGTTGTACTGCCTATGACGAGAAGATGTATGTAACGTCTATCAAATTACAGGTTCCAGACTAACGTACCTTAAAATTTTGGAAGGTAAACTTGAGTGGAGCGAATTTACATATGATAGAAGAATTTATGGCATTTTCCCGAACAGCACGGGAAGGATACATCTGAATCCAATCCAGTTCATGGTACATCTCATTAGCGGCCATGGTTCAATACCCGCAATATTGGTTTAAATTTCTGAAACGTCACTCACAAATGTGTCCACTTATGGCTGACGTTAGGGAGCAAGTTTCTTCTAAAGATTTGTACAACCTTCTACGATACCGAGAATTATGTTCATCAGTGCACACAGAGCTCTTTAACCTCCTTGCTTGATCTCTTACCAGCAAAATTTGTTATTTTATATTTAAATGTTATCAGTGTGTAGTTGACTTTTCTGTACATTCTCAGATAATTAGTGTGTAGAACGTAGTATAAGAATCAGAATAGCACTAGCCGAGCAGACTAAATATTGTGCAGTAACTTGTACAGAAACACGACAAGAGAGCCTACATTCAAAGACTTCTGGAAGATTAATGAATTCATGAATGTGGGGAGAAGATGAGAAACAAAATAACAGCACATTGATGGGACTCAGGTTTTTCTGTCCTTGGTGATGGGTTAATGCCAGTTACATTCCAAGTCATTTTATTTTATTTGTCACCACATTATACGAAATATTTTGTTTTCCTACAAATAATGTTATTATTGTAATTTCAACAATAATTGATTACACATAATATGGCGCTACTACTGTGCCAAACGACCTGCAATAGAAAATCAAGAGGGCAGACCTTAACGAAGTTGCAAAAAATAATTTTTTTTTGAAAAAGTTGTCTCTTCAGCCAACACTTGATCTTGCGGAGACCACCCTCAAATGTCAACAAAGGCTGTAAGTATTATCTTTAAAGCCGTAGAACATCTCTTCACCTGACGTATGTTGTAATTGTAATTCATTTTTCTATGAACATGTAATCATTTTCTGCCACAAAATCTTTTCTCTCCATGATGCACAGTGATTAGCAACCGCAACATAAGAAATCACGAAACTGGTAAAACGAGGCGTTTTTTCTATCTCGAATAAAGGGTTGTTTTTTTGCTATTTCCGTTTACAAAAGGTTAATTTCTCGCTTCTGCACAGACCATTTAAAAACCCTCCCGAACAACGGATTTTGCAACAGCAAACACAGTAAACGAGATCGGTAAGCTGGATTTCGAATTTTATCATTAGTCGGACACTTTCAAAGCGTCTCGGACTGTGAAATGTATTGGCGAATAAATCGTACAGATCTCAGTGAAATGGCTTTCTGTAGTTAGCAAATGGATATTTTATCAGTGTCAATTGTTTTCAAGAGCCAACTGCGATCTGTTGACACTGCTCTAAGTGTATCTAGAAACACTTTTCAGTGATTTATATCACAGTCGGTGGAGTTCCTTTTTGAAATGCCATCATCTGGGATGGCAAGGGTTATTGCCCATACCCCCTTTCTCTGCACAACTGTGCTGTATGGTGTACTCTGCTCAAGCATTTAATCTGTCTAATGTCAAACAGTAACTTAGCAAGTTTGTTATCAACAACTGTTTCTGACTTGTGCTCCTACCAGTTCACGAGTCATAGGCAGATGATAATTTTGGCATAAGCTCCAGGGGATCATTAGTGTAATATCACTGTGTGTCTGCTCATTATCAGCCCGAGCGATATTTGTGCAACAGCTCAACATCTGCTCAACTGTGTCCTCAGCTCCTTTGCAGAGTCTGCAATTGGGATATTCTGCTCACTTCTTGATTTTGTATTTGATGGCGTTAGTTCTGATGGCCTGCTCCTTTGCAGCCAGAATCGGTCCTACAGTTGCCTCTTTTGGAGTTCCGTTTGCCAGCCAAAACCAGGTCCTTTCACTATCTCTTTTGCCTTCGATTTGCTCCAAAAACTGTCCATGCAGCGTCTTACTGTGCAGGGTGTCATTCCAGTACTAGGCTGCAGCTTTCCTTTTCCGTCAGTCGAGGGCCGTATTATTTCAACAGCGTCTTTCTTTAAGCTGAACTTGCACCATGTACTCTGTCATTCGTTTTCTGTAATCCTCCCTTCTTTTTTCATCCAAGATTCAGTCCTTCAACAAAGGATTTGTACTACAGCGTTTATATTTGATGTTGTGTAATAGACGACTCATCGTTATTGTAGTTTACGTGCAAGTTACAGCAAGGAGCAGCAACGTGTTTTAATACTTCTATATTCTAACTCCCAAGCGAGAGTGTTGCTGGGGGAGGGGAGAAACTGTCTGCATCCTAGATACGAATGAAAAATGAGTGACAGTCTGCATACGGCAAGCAACTACTTGAGAGAACATTTCGCGTGCTGTTGATGCGTTATCTGTCGCGCGCAGTGCCCTCCCTTTGGTGCGCGGGTCAGCCTAGCGGCCAGGGGCTCACCCCACAGCGGGATAGGACAGGAGGCTACACTTTCAATTAGAGAGCGTTGCGCCTCGCGCGTTGTAACACGGCACGGAACTGCGGCAAAACACATCGCCCCACCGCACGTTCGTGGCGATAACAAATTACTGAGTTAAAACAATAGTGAAAGTGCTGCACTCACACGCGAATGAGCATTCGTGTACTGAGCGCATAAAACGGAAGGTGGGCGTGCGCTTTCATCCCGTTGCGTTGTACGGACAGAGTGACCAAAAATGGCGAGAGCTTTGGCGATTAGCGTGGGATGGGCGTTGTTGCTTTATCACGAGTGCTGTGGAATACACTCAGTACACACTGTAGATAATTTTCGGTGTGCTCTTATTAAGAACAACTGCTGACGCTGAAGGTGTTTTGCGCTATTTCCGGTTTTGATATGGACAACGTAGCTGACGTAATCAACACCGAAGATGCCTACTGGGAACTACGTGAGAATTAAATTAGTGCTGAGAATCTTGCCTATCAGTTGTGAGTTTTTTCACGAACAACTCGGTAAGACTTCATCAGTTCTTTCCCAGTCACTGAAGTGTGAAGCAAAGGGGACATTTTTTGTACCACATCTTCATATTTATTCTCGTTCCATTCACGGATGGACCGCGATAAGAATGACTGGTGTACGCCTCCGCGCGCTCACAGTCGGATGGTGAATATACATTACAGTTTTATATCAATATTATTAAATGGCTAACCTGACGTACGGTTCAAGTTTCAGGCTGCCTGTGTACGGCATCCCAGGGCAACAAAATTTTTATTTTCAATATTTCATACTGTTATTAACAGAATCTAAAAATTTAAAATGCTGTCATACTCTACGCATTTAGAGAGTTACAATTTCAAGCTAAAGGTTTATCACAGTAACACAAATACTACTGTGTGCATGTATCGAGGGAGCATAGCTCCTGGTGCGCAAATTTCCCATATTATATTCATCCAGTATTTGAGAATGAGAGCATTTGACGACTTCTAAAACAACTTTACCGATAATTTCAAACCTTTTCTAAGCTTTTTCTCGCTTACAACATTACACATTAACTAATCAGAAACGTCATGGTACATTTAAAGTTGTTTTATACATGAGTTCAATTACTTAAACAATTTGAGGTCGGGTTATTAATTTTGCACTACGTGTATCTAGTCGTTTGGATTGCGCAGACGGCATATAAACTTGGAAGCTGTGAGTATGGCGCTTCAAATCGATCAGTTATATAAGTTTGGAAAACACAACTTCCATACATGGGATTTAACATGTTTAACAATATCACTGTTCAATGGCCAGTATGGACCAAATAAATTTAGTACTTTCTTCCTTTAGTACACCGCCACTGAATGTGCTGTCAACTGACAGTATTTCTTTGACCGCTGAGCTGTTCTACGATCTACCACATATCAGAAGTCCGGCGAGGCCAAATCGTCGGTACTCGATCAGTTTATGAACCCCTGAGCACGCTTCCAGTTCTCTAAGATTTTTCTACAGATGATGTATTTGATGTCAAGAGAATAGCAAAACGTCCTCAGCTAAACATAACAGTGGAAGAAAACCTGATGTTCATGAGAGAGACAGGCGACCATTAAAAATTATTTTGTCTCTGATAAGACTACAGACAAGATAGTGACTGCGCAGTGTCAGTGAGAACAGTGCGACGAGAAGTACATAATATTGCGAGATCCCTTTTAAACAAAGTGAATGAAAAAAAAAGTGCTGGGTGTATTTACTTTACTGGAAGAGTAACAGTCCACACTATTCCAACTATGAAACTATGAAGGGCTTTCGTGTTTGCAGCGTGTACAATAGTCACAGTAAAACTGATGGTCTGTAACCATCTACGTGGCCCGTTCGTTCAATAGTTATTCACTCTTCGCAGTGGGGGATCGCGTTTCCCAACATGATGATGTACCGATACATATCGTTGAAAAAGTTCATTATTTGGTAGAAAGAGGATGAAGTTACATACATTATGTCATATATGCAACTGCGATATTTCAAAATTATCGAAAGAAGTGACGGGAGAAAGGAAGGGCGGTTAGGGTCATTTACGTCGGTACAGTTCGGTTGGACGAGGATGAGTTTCGGAGATAGGCCGTGTTCGTTTCAAACGACGACGAGCAAGCGATGAACAAAGAAAAATAACGGAAAATTTAAATGCGGGACGGAGACCTGAAGCTCATTTCTCCCGATTCGAGCGTCTTAACCACAGTACCAAGCCTTTTGGTGAAAGCGTTGAGAAAACTTTGAAAGTACTGAAGAGTACATAATAACGCAAAATTCAGTAGTAGAACCGGTCAAACAAAAACTGCCTTAACAAGAAGAGGAAGAAGATCCGAACTTTAAAAAGCTCCAGAGCTGAAATCACGAAAAGGTTTCTCAAAGCCGAGAACTAATTTTGGCTTCAAAGGAAAATAATAACATCCACATGTTGGGGTTACATCACCTTCATCACTATTTGGCTGAAAGCGAATAAGGAAAACAGACTGTCAATAATGAAAGGTGGTAATTCATGGTGGCAAATGAAATTAAGTATCATTACTCCAAGCTCAATCCTCTCAGCAATAAAATAATTGTTACTGTTAATACTTTTGTGCAAACCGTTGCATGTCGGCGCGAACAGGGATCAAAAAGAGAATTTACTATCTGGCTCCGCTACGGAGTCAAGGGGTGAGTGGGGTGGTGCAGTAAACGTGGAACGGGAGAGTGGAGGCAAATGCACGAGAGTAGAGCAGCCAGCCGTGCAGACCCGTGTTGACGTCAGCTGGTGCGCGGCAGAAATACTAGTAATAGCAATAGCGCACGGCAGGCGGACCAACTGACCAGACGGCTGCAGCACGGACACGGCGCGGCCCTTGTTTATACACAAGTTATCGCGGGCGCGGTGGTGGCCGCGCTCAGGGCGATTACGCCGACAAATGTAGCCCCGGGACATTTTTTACGCTCTTTTGCTGCACGTACGGCGCGCGGTACCTCCGCCAGCAAGTATTTATCTGCGTATCTGCACGCCCGGCACGCTAGGTGAACGCGCGAGGTGCCGAACAGCCGACGAACGAACGGCGGCGGTGAGTAAAGAGTGAGGGGGGAACCGCGAGGATATATAACTTTCCGATATCCGGCGATGGGCCGCCCGCGCTGTCATTGGCCATTGACGCCGTTACTCAATAGGGTGGCGGTATTCTGCTCTGGCGGCGCAGAGGCAACACACCTCTTATCGGCTGGTCGACGCAGACGAACGGGCAATACTATCCCTCCCCCATCCCCCCACATGGCGGGCGCGCGGGCGTGTGTGTTTGCTCCTGCCGCTCTTGCACGGCGCATACGCTACGTGCGAGCGTGTGTGTGCCGGCGCGGCGTGGCGGAGTGCGAGGAAGATAGAGCGAATAGCCAATACAGGCGAACAGCGAGGGTTGGGGGCTGAACTTCTGCCGCCGCGCGGTCCGTGGGCTATAAAATAAGGAAAAATTACATGCAAACCGCGTATGGCTTGAAAAGATAAAAACAACTGTTGCAAACTCATCGAAAAAAATGAACTACGATGTACAAAAAAATGTTAATTTTTTTCCTTTTTTTTACCCTCCGCGTTCCGCGTCGGGACCCTCCACGTACGTTAGGGGTTGTGGTGGCAGCGACTGATACGCGCCGCGGATGGACGCCAGAGATTTATGCTGCAGCCGAAAGTCCCGAGCAATACTGTGCGTCGTTACGACTAGAGCTTAGGTGTGTAAAACACAGACCAGATGCAGAAGTCTTCCCCCTCCACCACAAGCATCATTACAGACGCGCTCGTCAACATGTGACCACTTAAACGGAGCAAACATTTGACCGCTCGTAGGGGAACAGCTGAAGCTGATCATTGTTTCATAAAATCTGGCTGCTGATCCGTAAAATTAAACGTAATGAAATCACAGTGTGAAAGATACCGACGCTGTTTGGCTACATGATCACAGAGCAAGAAGTAGAGGCAGTCGCTCGGTTTCGCCAAGGGTATATTTACATCTACATCCATACTCCAGAAGACGACGTACGGTTCGTGGTGGAGAGTACCCTGTTCCACACGACCAATTGTTTCCTCTCCTATTCCACTCACAAAAAAAAGGAAAAACGGCTGTCTACAGGGTGACTCGGATGCCCCTACCACTGAGTTTTACGCAGCCCGTAACGTCTTAAAAGAACACGCGCAAGATTTTCGTATTATCCCCCTCGATATGAGCAAACTTTTAGTCCTGTAGAAAAGATAAGTAGAATATTTTCACAGGAAATTTAATATGGTTAAATTTTTTCCCTGGAGACCAAAGATTTCGAGTTATTCAACAAAAACGCGTTTGAAGGTCCCTTTTGTACGTTTTTGTTGAATAATTCAAAAACTACGACCTCAAGCGAAAACATATCCCAGTACGAAGCTTAAAGACACAAAATTTCTTGCAAAAGGTCCTGTTCATTTTTTCTGTAGAACAAATAGTTTGCACATAGCGAGCGAGAAAATATGAAAATTTGCGAGTCGTAATTGAAGACGTTGCGGTTTCCATAAAACCCATTGGTAGGGGCAGCTGAATCACCCTATAAATGCGTCCGTACGAGCCCAGTATCCATGCGGACCAAATTAAGGTACAACAAGAACAACGTGCTAACGGAAAGTAAATCATGTAGCAATGTGACTTACGAAACAATTGTCCGACTGGTTGACTACTGTAATTCTGGGACCATGAAGAACTCATTATGTCACTTCAAAGGGACCATCTCGGCACTTGCCTTCAGCGATTTACGAAAAAAAAAAAAACAACGGTAAATCTAAACCTGGATTGTCGGATGAAAATTTGAAGAAAGTATACCGAGCAATCTTTTTCCCCGGGCATCATAATGCAAGTGGCTCTGGAAGCACACAATACACGAGGGGGTTACGGAGTGTAGATGTTGATCGAACAGTTCGTACCTTCAGCCTTCATATAGCGTGTCATATTATCTTTAATTTTTTTTGTTTCTAAGATGCAGCTCCAGCTCCAGGGTGACCCTGTAGGCAACTTGCCTACAACAAATAATTGCATAGCCGTACGGTATAATGTATTAACGAAAAATTATTTATTCGCAAAAATTCACAATGAGAAGAAACTAAAAAACAACAGAGAAGTAACAAAAACTAGGAGACTCTATAGTCTTACGACAAAGATAAAAAACAACACATGACCCGAAAAAAAACTCTCGCGCACTTTTGATATCACTTTGCACCAGACATGAAAAATATCACTGCCACAACCCTCATGCTTCCTCGGTCGTTGCAATTATATGCCATCCGCTGAGAGTTTCACGTACATCATATGCATCGGAGAAAACTGTGTCGCTCACACTGAATTACACGAATACAATGGGCAATAAACAACATATTAAAAAAGATACGAGACGGAAAATTAGTTAGATCTGCAGCGGATTCCAGAACCCGTAAATGTGCACCCACTGAACATTTTCACAAGCATTTATTCAAATGAAATCAAATTCCTTGCCGCCAAATTTTTTATTTTGATGTTATTTCATATGTGAACTAACGATTTCGAGACAAGATTATCTGATCTACAGCCACCTGCGCAACAGAAATCACAATTGGGATCGTCTATAATACAGTCATCATCTAACTACACATAGTGTTAAAGTATACTTCGGTTACCATTCATCTACGTAAACATGACAAAGTAGTGAAATAAAATAATTACAGATAACAATAGCTGTGGGATTTACATAAAATATTATCAATTGTATAAGTACTTGTGATATACCCGTATCTCCAGAAAACACATTTTAGAGTATATATAGAATCATTATGCGGGGTTCTAACTGGGAATGCCAATAAAAAATACTACAGTACATATATACTCTCACATGCGTTTCCTGGACATATGGGAATACTATAAGTACCATATTGTACAATCGACACATACTACCTGTAATTATTTTATTCGTCTATTATGCCACTGTTCGGCTATTATATTAACTGATGAATACCTGATCAATAGCTTTAGTTAGATGTTGAATATAATGTATGTGATCGCTTACGTGTTTTGTGTTAGACAGCTGAAGATGAGAGAAAATTGTCTTCAAATCAATAGTACATACGTGACATAAGCATCAAAATAAACAAGCTTGAACGCAATTGGCTTCCACTGCAATAACAACAGAATCTCCGAATAGTTTAACTTTCTTTGAATTTAGAGTCGTACGCCAGTTGCCGTACACTGATGGAAACTAAACGCCATTAGCACTTAGGAACTCAGTCCGACGCTTAAAACAAGTGTTTGTACGCCACTTAATAAACACAGTCGCAACCGAACGACATCGCTCACCGAATGAAACGATGGATTCGCATTTCATAAGAGCAGGGTACCGATCTCCATTCACTCTGATTAAGGATTTGCGTTGTTTCCTTGGTGGGATAGATCCAACAACAATGAAACGGCAAATCCTCCACCTCCCCTCCCCACACACATGTTACAGACGAAGCTGGAGGTAAGTGTCTAAGGATTTGGACATCGACAGCGTGTTTAACTGCAATAAGTAGTTGTAAAGGAAGATTTCTGGCATGTTATTTATTTTATTTAACAAGTGTAATGAACACTGATACTTTCTTTGTAAAGTATTTTTTAATTTTCGAATTTGGAATAAATCAAATGTAAAGTATTGACGTGTTGGTGGTAATATCCATTACTGTTCTGTAACAACAAAAGCTGTAAAATACTGGAAACAGTAACAACCGTAAAATATGTAGGAATGACTG
Source organism: Schistocerca serialis cubense (assembly GCF_023864345.2). Lineage (NCBI taxonomy): Eukaryota > Metazoa > Arthropoda > Insecta > Orthoptera > Acrididae > Schistocerca > Schistocerca serialis. The sequence continues at coordinate 71,047,295 of NC_064646.1, forward strand.
TCCGGAGCGATTTGAAGTTAAATAGTCATACAAAACTAGCTGCAGGGAAAACGGGCGTGAGGCTAAGGTTCACTGAAATGGTCTTAACCCAATCTCATCAAAGGACGAACTGCAATCGCAGTGAAAGCGGATGGCAGTGGAGAAAGAGTAGAGTTGTTCTACATTTAGAAGACTGTTTGGATGTCTACCATACCAACAATCTTACTGACACCTAAAACAGTTATACTAGCTGATAGGTATTAAATCTGATATCACAGCAACCGGTAGAGCATTGGTCGTCAAACCTTTTTTGTTATTAACTTTGTGGGGCGACACCTTGGGCGTCATACGAAGGGGCGGGGGGTGGGATTTTAAGGGGCCACTCAAGGAGAAATTCAATTTTTACCTACCTTGGTTATTGATAGAAGCTTACCTTTTACACATTTTGAATCTACATATTACAAGATATCACACCAGATATTTTAAAGTGGAAAAGAAAATAATATACTGGAAATACATGCATTTTATCTGTAGGCTTAAATACTTATCAGTTTTCCGAAACTAAGCGGCTACTATGGCCAGTACCAAAGCAACAGGATCCCATGTTTGTTTCTCTCATTTCCGGGCACATTTTCTAGGCGTCATCACGCCCTGTTATCTGAAAGAATTCCAAGCGGTTGCAGCAGACCGTTTTCAATTGCATTTTTGTATTACGCCAAATATAACAGAACAGAGACATTTTAAATAATATAGTTCAATCAATAAAAAAATATCACAGAGGTATAGAATCACGGATGGTAGTCTGGTATGTAAAAGTATTTGGAAGTCAGTTTTGCCTATTGTATTATTCATGTTTTTTGGAAGTAATTAACTCCTATCAGGGTGAATGCCTTGGACGTTTTCCCAACTAGTAGTAAGGCCTCTTTTTTTATCAGTGATCCACAGAAGAAACTATCAAACTGAGATAAATAACAAGGAACTACATTTGTAGGACAAAAGACGATGTTTAAACATTGATTTGGTAAAAAAAAGTTATTACTCTCCATATAACTGAGGTAACAAAAAGTAATACAAATGACTTCTTTTATCTCAGATGACTGAAAAAAAAATTTTTTTTTGCTACAGGTAACAGAACGAGCCTCCTCTGTCAATCTCAATAACAACTATGCCGATATGTATGAGAACAAGTCTGACCACTTCTCCACAGGCATCAGCAATGTTCAGTGAACAGAAATGTAATGGCCACTTTCCCCATCCTGGCCACCTAACCACACCTTCCCCTACCGATCTTACTATTTATTGGTAATCTACATAAATTTGTATATTATATCCACTAATACCAGTAACTGCAATATAAGACACGATTCCAAATGTTTACTAAATGCTCTGAATGTCATTTTACTTTTACTCTTTGCATTGTACTAGAAGAGTCTAACTTGATTTCATATTACTTACCACAAACATGTTCGACATTTGAAGATCATCGTCTCTGTAATGTTCATTCACGAATCCATGTTACTTCCGTTTGATCTGTATATCGTAGTTGCTGATCGGTGCAAGTGGCGCACGCTCGTGAGTTGTCCACATTGGAAGACAAACACTAAAATATCCCCCCTCCCAGTTGTATTAATCCTTCAGGCGCCGCGCAACGTTACCACTCTGAACCTGACGTAAGCGGCAAACTTAGCTCGCGGCCGAATTCACCAACGGCAAATAAAATATGCACATCTAAAAATATTAATGTCTCTGCAAGTATTTTTATTAGTTACTGAGCAAGACAAATTGGCTGAGAACTGCGGCCCGCACGAATACTTGTTTCGGGCCGCACGTGCCCGCAGGCCTCGGTTTGACGACTACTGCGGTATGGTGGTTAAATACGATGCCATTAGGCGAAGGAAATGTAATTCACGTCAGAAAGAACCGACTGACACGACAATCGTTTGACCAATTCTGGAACGCTGTTCGTCAGCCTCGGGCCTTAGCAAACAGGATTAACAGCAGTGAGCGCTCGTTTTAGCAAGACACAAAGCGTTACGGAGAGGCTCAACAAACGCCATTTACAGTTGAAATCCGGAGAGCGTACGCCCCGAGATCAGTCGTACTACATATTACTCGGTCCCACAGGTATCTCAAAAAACGACCGCGACGGGGGGGGGGGGGGGTGGGGGGGAAATGGTTCAAATGGCTCTGAGCACTATGGGAGTTAACTGGTGAGGTCATCAGTCCCCTACATCTTAGAACTACTTAAACCTAACTAACCTAAGGACATTACACACATCCATGCCCGAGCCAGGATTAGAACCTGCGACCGTAGTGGTCGCGCTGTTCCAGACTGTAGCGCCTAGAACGCTTGGCCGCGCGACGGGAAAAGTGAGAGACATTACACGGAGGCGTATGGCAGTCGTTATTCCCAACCATTAGCGAATGAAAGAGAAAAGTGGCGAACTACAGTGGTTCCGCCACTCTCTGCAAGATGGCCTGCGGAGTATAGATGCAGATGTCGTATGGAACAGTTTCACACTCCGGGAAAGGGCGTATGGGGAGCAGACGCAGGAATCCTGCACCGCCGCTAGTGTTAAGGTCGTAGTAGAGGTGGATCTTCTTCGTCTTCCTCCGACCTGTTTAGAAAGGCCAATTTCGTACCTGCGTCGTGTGAAGGATGTAACGAGTACTTGTACAGTGTAGCGTTGGATTTGCGTTTCTATGGATGAAGGGAAAAGAAGAGGGTGAAGCTCGGCGCCGGCACACAGTGTACTTCTCCGAAAAGCACCAAGGAGGCTGCCGCGCTCCGACGGACTAATCACCATCAACGGCGTCACTCGCCCTCACTTCATGACACACTGCGGAGCGTTTTGGAATCCTACCCAGGACACTGGCGCAAAAACTGGTGATCAGAAACTTTACGCCACCACCTCTCCTTCTCACGCTAGCAGGACTGGGACCAGCTTATCCGCGAGTCCAGCGGGACCGCAAAGGCGTGCGTTAGCGATCTCGGCTACGGAAACAATATTCCAGATTTTGAGACGTGGTGGTATGGGTCGAAAAAGAAAGAAATGTCTACAGGTTCAAAAATGGTTCAAATGGCTCTGAGCACTATGGGACTCAACTGCTGAGGTCATTAGTCCCCTAGAACTTAAAACTAGTTAAACCGAACTAACCTAAGGACATCACAAACATCCATGCCCGAGGCAGGATTCGAACCTGCGACCGTAGCGGTCCTGCGGTTCCAGACTGCAGCGCCTTTAACCGCACGGCCACGTCGGCCGGCTAAATGTCTACAGGCTCTGCTGTTTCACAGTAACAGTATAATGTGTTCTCATTTGTCTGCAGCACCATGTAAGTCGTTAGTAATGGCAAAGGGCTTACAGCAGAAGAGAAGTCTTTCACAGCAGCGAAGACGAGCAAATGCTCACAGCTCTTATGGTATGCATTTTAGAGCCCATGTTTACTGGACATCTTTATCTTGGTTTGGTTTCTACTAATACCTCCCAAAATATGAAATTTTTTTGTCACATCATAGTCTGCCGTCTCGAATTCCTTTCGATGTCTTTCCCTCCTCTTGCATGGAGATAATAGTGGGGCCAGTTATTTTCCTTCCGAGTTCTTGCCCTTCAGTGTGTGAACATGATAACCGGAAATTAGACAAGGGCTGGGAATGCCAGTGCATGAGCAGAAAGGCACACCCCGAGGTCGGCCGCCACCCCCTTAGTACTAACAACTGCTCGCGCGAAACGAACACGCGAGTAATTAAACTACGCTAGCCGGCCACCAACACAAGGGGACAATTAAGGGCAGTAACCCTTATCTCGCATTTTTAAGTCGGCCTGCTTGTACTCGAGTTGCAGCTGCTTACACCACACAACACACTCCGACACGGCGAGCCGTATCAAATATCTAATCTTTTAATGAACAGTCGTGGTTAAAACACGGATAGCAATTATCTTAATACCGTAAATAAAGCCCGCAAGACTCATTTTTGGGGAAGGAAGGAGCGAAACGAAAGGGTAGGGCGCAGTTCTCCGGGCCCGGCGCTACATAATTTCTGCTTCGCCCCACGCCTCCCAGGCACTCTCTCTTAGAGCCGCCGCCGCGGCACATTAAAATGAAGCAGTTATAGGAGGAGTTTTCGGGAGCCCTAAATACCGGCGCAGATACCGAACCTTACTCGCCGTCGCCGCCTCGCGGAAACCAGAGAGGTGGTGTGAGAAGGGAGAGGTAGCACTGCAGTTTGCCCTGCGGTCGCGCGAAAGAAATGAGCCTCACCGCTCGTTCTGTTATTGCCTGCTAATACCGAACTTTAAGAAAGTGTAATACGTTGGTCTCTTGCCGCACGTCGCCCTGGTAGGGTGTGTACAGTTTTCGGGCGGGCGACAATAGATTGTGTAGAGGTCGTGGGGGCTCGAACGCTAGCGGAAAGGAAGGGGTGAAGAAAGAGAGGAACACGCGGCGGCCGGAAACGGCTGTGGGAAGACACAGCGTGGCGTGAAATAAAAAGTAAACAAAAAAGGGAAAACGAATGAAAGAAAACGCTGTCGAGAGAACGAAGCGCGGAAAGCGGGTGACGGCGGAGGGGAGGTGTTGGGGGCAGGCAGAGGGAAGAAAAAAAAAAGAGTTGAAGATGGTCTGCCACCAAAGGGGGGTGGGAGGGCGGGATGGGAGGGGCCAGTAGGGGAGGGGGGGGGGAGGAAAAGGAAGTGGGCGGTGGGGCAGAAGGGAGCGGCTTAAAAGAGAATTTAACGATGTCGCATTATTCTAAGTGGATGTTGGGGCCTTGGCGGCGGCGCGTCGGTATAGAGTTTCCAAAAGTGTTGATTAGCTAAATTAACCGCGGAAGAGGCGGAGGGCGCGCGGCTGGCAAGAAGCGAGCGCCCCAGACCAGCCCATCCCAGCCCAGCGGAACGTCGCGGCGCGGCCGGCGGATTCTCGATAGCTGGCCAACAGCGACAGCTGGGTGTTGTCAAAACACCTCCTGTATCCATTCTCTCAGATACTCAGTTCTGGCACAACTAAACGAACATTGTCTTGCCATCACGTTCCACTACGAAAATAAAAATACCACATTATCTCACTTATATGGATGAAGCCTACTGACAGTCTGGGGAGAGCCAGTCCTGGCAAAACTCTACCATCTGGCGAGCAAGATGTACGAGACAGGCGAAACACCCTCAGTTGCAAGAAGAATGTAATAATTCCAATCCCAAAGAAAGCAGATGTTGACAGATGTGAAAATTACCGAACTATCAGTTTAATAAGTCACAGCTGCAAAATGCTAACGCGAATTCTTTACAGACGAGTGGAAAAACTGATAGAAGCCGACCTCGGAGAAGATCAGTTTGGATTCTGTAGAAATGTTGGAACACGTGAGGCAATACTGACCCTACGACTTATCTTAGAAGAAAGATTAAGGAAAGGCAAACCTACGTTTCTAGCATGTGTAGACTTAGAGAAAGCTTTTGACAATGTTGACTGGAATACTCTTTCAAATTCTGAAGGTGGCAGGGGTAAAATACAGGGCGCGAAAGGCTATTTACAATTTGTACAGAAACCAGATGGCAGTTATAAGAGTCGAGGGACATGAAAGGGAAGCAGTTGTTGGGAAGGGAGTGGGACAAGGTTGTAGCCTATCCCCGATTTTATTCAATATGTATATTGAGCAAGCAATAAAGGAAACAAAAGAAAAGTTCGGAGTAGGTATTAAAATCCACGGAGAAGAAATAAAAACTTAGAAGTTCGCCGATGACATTCTCATTCTGTCAGAGACAGCAAAGGACTTGGAAGAGCAGTTGAACGGAATGGACAGTGTCTTGAAAGGAGAGTATAAGATGAACATCAACAACAGCAAAACGAGGATAATGGAATGTAGTCGAATTGAGTCGGGTGATGCTGAGGGAATTAGATTAGGAAATGAGACACTTACAGCAGTAAAGGAGTTTTGCTATTTGGGGAGCAAAATAACTGATGATGGTCGAAGTATAGAGGATATAAAATGTAGACTGACAATGGCAAGGAAAGCGTTCCTGAAGAAGAAAAATTTGTTAACATCGAGTATAGATTTAAATGTCAGGAAGTCGTTCCTGAAAGTATTTGTATGGAGTGTAGCCATGTATGAAAGTGAAACATGGACGATAAATAGTTTAGACAAGAAGAGAATAGAAGCTTTCGAAATGTGCTGCTACAGAAGAATGCTGGAGATTAGATGGGGAGACCATGTAACTAATGAGGTGGTATTGAATAGAATTGGAGAGAAGAGGAACTTGTGGCGCAACTTGACTAGAAGAAGGGATCGGTTGGTAGGACATGTTCTGAGACATCGAGGATCAGCAATTTAGTATTGGAGGGCAGCGTGGAGGGTAAAAATCGTAGAGGGAGACCAAGAGATGAATACACTAAGCAGATTCAGAAGGATGTAGGTTGCAGTAGGTACTGGGAGATGAAGAAGCTTGCACAGGATAGAGTAGCATGGAGAGCTGCATCAAACCAGTCTCAGGACTGAAGACCACAACAACAACAACATGGATGTAGAATAGGGAAATATTAAATATTGTGTCCCGCAAGGTTCAGTACTTTGTCCTATCCCGGTGTCAATCGACATAAACTTTTTACGAAAGACATTGCAGGAGTCTTCAAAAATTGATGTCTGATTATGATACAGTTATACTGATAAGGACGCAAACGTTCTCACACAACTAGGATATTAGTGGAACAGGTTTACAACGGGTTCAGAGCGAACTGCTTAACTCTTTATCACTGGCTACTTGTCGCTTGTCGTCAACTGACCTGACATACACAGTAGACAGTCTTCGTCGGTTGCACTGAAGACGTCTGGTACGTGATCAGCAGAAAAATCTTGCGTGGAGAAAACGACGACCGTCTGGACTTCCGAATCATCATCGACTGTTCACTACGCAGGGAAGTTTTCTAGATTCACAACGTAACTTTTAACATTACAAAAAAACTCATACTGTGCAAATGAAAATTACTTACAGTAACGAGAAACAGAAACAGTTGGTGTACACACTAAATGATTCTCACGTCAGCGTTAAGTTCTTAGACATCCAGATGGATAATAAACTGAGATGACAACAGCAAGTAGATAAGTTAACTAAAAAGCTCAGTACCATCTGACTGGCGTTAGAAATAATGTACTGACCTGCGAATGAGACTGACACATTAGTTTGCATACTTTTACTCAGTACTGTCCTGCGAAATAATCCTCCGGGGCAATGGAGCAAAGATAATAGGGAAAAAAGAAAAAAATATACTGAAGACCGCTCTAGGACTTTGGGATTCTAACAGCTATGTGCCAACAGGTTAACTCCCTAATGGTATTTCTATATAAAAATGAGACTGGAAAGTGAAATGTGAAATTCACTACAATATTATAGGTAGAAATAATTTCCTTATATACTACGCATCCCTGTCCAGCATTCAGATCTGAAGATTTTTTTCTTTTTTTAATAAATAAATATTGGTACAAATGTCTAACTGCTTGAAAGCATTCATCAGCCACGAAATTGGAAATCCTCAAATGTTCAATTCCATTCAACATTAGTAAGAGCGTTTTAACAGCCACTCCTATACCACACTGTTTCGACTCGGGGGTGTGAATTAGGATTAACATTAATCTGTATTAAACATCCTATAAATCTGCTGCTAGTATAGCGACAGCTGATAAGAGTTCAGTGTGAAGTTACATAATGCTTAGTTTGAAATATCAGACAAAAACAGACCTAAGTAGTTTTTACGGTAGAGCAGTGTTTTATTTTTACAAAGTAGCTGCTTAAATAATCTAGAAACAATTCCCACATTTATCAATGTGAGTAGATGATCACTAGTGTAACGGGGTGTTAGAGTGATCTGCAGAAATTAACTGCATTGGGTGCTGCTCCCCGTTTGTTTCACATGCCTGCAAGGTATCCTGTATGGCAGATTTTATGGAACACGGTGTGGTAAAAACTGCAGCACAGGGTTAAAACGCGTCTGGAGCTGCACGCAATGTTCCACTCTTCTCGTGCGTTTACAACCAACTGATCACACAATGGCCGCTTCTATGGCCGGTGTCGGTGTTCACTTCCTGTGTGGCCTTTTTTTTAAATTTGTGGTAAGGTCTTATGGGACCAAATTGCTGAGGTCATCGGCCCCTAAGGTTACACACTACTTAAGTTAACTTACGCTAAGGGCGAAAAACACACACACACACACACACACACACACACACACACACACGCCCGAGGGTGGACTCGAACCTCCGGCGGGGGAAGCCGCCTCTGTCACAGCAGGAGAAATCATCGTCAGTGACAACGAAAATCGGTGGCCACTTACCCCGATGATAACTACTACGGAATACGAACCATTCGAATACTGTTCTCGCTATCTGTAGTAGTAGGCGCCGAAGTATTCGTCTTTCGTAGCAGTAAACATCAGATAATCTACAAATACTTTCCTAATCCCCGCTCAATGGTGCAACAAATGGAGACAAACCTTTGGCAGTATATAACAGAAATTCCTTATCATCAAGGCGAAAAACGCAAAATTCAGATGTACCAAGTAAGATCACAAACTCTGTGTTTTCTCAGATCAGCTAGGAAATCGTAACGCAAACAACAGTACCGGATCCGCTCCTGGGATTAACGAACGTTGGGATAGGTACATTAGGTAACCTATTTACCTATAACGAAGGCTTTCACGACTGGTTGTTTTACTTGCTGCCAGTGTTCTGGGTTGTATGGTCGCGGGTCCAAGAAACTTTTCCGTTCCTGATGTTCCGACCACAGCTGCAATGGACATCTTCGGATGTGCTCCTGGCGACGTAGAAACTTGCCGACTCACGAGTCCGACGTCGGGGAGCGACATGTAGGGTGACAAATACTGAACTATATGAAAAGAAACGCAAGTTAGTCACAAACTAAGGTGTGCACACACTTTATTCAACATGTAAACGTCACTACAGATATTCGGATTTAGTTATGACATGTCTGATATGCCTGTCATCTCTGGTGATGATGTGGCGCAAACGAATAACGAAATTCTGCATGACCCGCTCAAGTGTCGGAACATCGATGCTGTCGATGACCTCCTGAAGGGCTGTTTCCTGCTCAGAAATGTTTTGGGGTTACTGCTGTACCCCTTGTCTTTAATATAACCCCACAAAAAGGAGTCACATGTGTTCAGATCCGCAGAATATGGCAGCCAATCGAGGCCCATGCCAGTGATCTGAGGTACCCCAGAGCCAGAACGTGGTCCCCGAAATGCTCCTCCAGGACATGAAACATTCTCCTGCTTCGATGGGGCCGACCTCCGTCTCGCGTGAACGACATCCTGTCGAAATCAGGGTCACTTTGGATAATGGGAATGAAATGATCTTCCAAAACCTTCACGTTCCGTTCGGTAGTCATCGTGCCATCAAGGAACATCACACCGATTATTCAGTGACTGGACATTGCACACCACACACGGTGAAGAGACTTCTCGATCCCAGAGCACGGCCTTCAGTCAGGAAACCAGGAAGTGAAGTTTCCCAAAACTATAATTTTATCTACAGTGAAACTATTATCCACAACTATATAGAGAAGCCGTCGAAATAAACAAACAAGGGGATACTTTTAACAGAAAAGACGAAGCCATTAAACTTAACTATATAAGACAGTGGCTCTTCAAAATCGATACGCAAGTTTTTATTCTCGACAGGCGACAGTCGATAGTTCAGTTATATCTGTGACAAGGATTATCTCTGCTGATCACGGGTAAACTCGACCACGCCCATCGTACACAGTATTTATGTCATTTTCTGAAGTCCGACTTGTCAGTCGCCAGGAGCACCTCCGAAGATGTCCAGCTTAGCTCTGGACCGAACATCAGGGACCGAAAAGTTTCTTGGACCACGGGCATACATCACGGACGACGTACCAGCAACCAACCTGTTTACAGCTGTTCCACAACAAGTTAGGTGCATTACAGAATTGTTCCCTTCCACACCCTTGAAACACAGAAGACAAATATTTAAAGGATAAAAATTCGATTGTATGATTCTCTCACAAACGTCTTTGATGTCTTTGCTGCCCTTAGGCAACATTTAAGTGATGTCAGCCCACAGAAACAACCGCTATGTCTATGAACAGCTAACAAGGGAACCTCCCCATCGCACCCCCCTCAGATTTAGTTATAAGTTGGCACAGTGGATAGGCCTTGAAAAACTGAACACAGATCAATCGAGAAAACAGGAAGAAGTTCTGTGGAACTATGAAAAAAATAAGCAAACTATACAAACTGAGTAGTCCATGTCCAAGATAGGCAACATCACGGACAACTAGAGCTCAGGAGCGCCGTGGTCTCGTGGTTAGCGTGAGCATTTGGGGAACGGAAGGTCCTTGGTTCGAATCTTCCCTCGAGCGAAAATTTTAATTTTTTATTTTCAGACAATTATGTGACGCACGTGCCATCACCAGTGTCGTATAGAATATATCAGACGTGTTTTCCTGGAGGAATCGGTTGACCTCTGACCTTGCGATCAAATGGTATCGGTTCCCATTGGAGAGGCACGTCCTTTCGTCTACTAATCGCACGGTTTTGCGGTGCGGTCGCAAAACACGGACACTAAGCTTATTACAGTGAACAGAGACGTCAATGAACGAACGGACAGATCATAACTTTGCGAAAAAAAAGAAGCAAATTTTTCACTCAAGGGAAGACTTGAACCAAGGACCTCTCGTTCCGCACCTGCTCACGCTAACCACGGGACCACGACGCTCCTGAGCTCACATTGCCCTTGAAGTTGCTTATCTTGCGCATGGACTACTCAGTTTGTATTTTTTTCATAGTTCCACACAACTTCTTCCTGTTTTCTCGATTGATCTGTGTTCACTTTTTCAAGGCCTATCCACTGTGCCAACTTATAACTAAATCTGAGGGGGGTGCGATGGGGAGGTTCCCTTGTAAGTCTAACACAGCGATGTGTGTATTGTTTGCCGGCCGGAGTGGCCGAGCGGTTCTAGGCGCTAAAGTCTGGAACCGCGCGACCGCTACGGTTGCGGGTTCGAATACTGCCTCGGGCATGAATGTGTGTGATGTCCTTAGGTTAGTTAGGTTTAATTAGTTCTAAGTTCAAGGGGACTGGTGACCTCAGAAGTTAAGTCCCATAGTGCTTAGAGCCATTTGAACCATTTGTGTGTAGTTTCAAAATTCCTGATGACTTACGTTTATCCGCTTAAGAATTGTTTCGATGGTGAAATTGATACACTGCAAGTCAAAAGAAAGATGCACCACGAAAGAGTTGTGCAAATTGGTCACAAACTGATATTCATACAGGTATCGACGGAATATGCAAAACTGTAAACGTTGTTGGCCGATGGATGAATATGTGACGCTGCAGCGCAATTTCACCGCGCAGCTGGCAAGGGATGGTGAACAGGGAACATGTCGATACCAGGGCATTAAAGACTTTGCGAATTTCATTCCGTATACTCAGTTGGACAGTAGCTTGGCCTCGCAGACAGGCGTGTGAACAATATACGCTGATGTCCGCATTTGAGAGGGGACGCGTAGCTGGGCTCAAAAAAGCCGGTTGGAATAATCGGCGAACCGCTCGACCTTTGTGTAGGAGCGTGCCACTATTCGACGATGTTGGCAAGAATACCAGGGGTACCGGTATGAAATGAGCGTTAAGATACAAATGTGTCGATATGGAACATTTGTTGTGAACGAGCCTTAATTTTTTTTTTGTTTCGTTGGTATGACATCTGTCAAAGATATTTAGTATACATCAAGTCATGGAACAAACAACATCATATGTTTCCATCGTGGTAACAATGTCGAATTTTGTACCAGAAAGTGATGATTTGCGTACAGCATTAATTTTTTTGTTTTCATTTGAAAAAAAGTGCTGCAGAGTCGCATCGAATGCTTGTCGAGGTATATGGTGATCATGCTCTATCAGAAGCAACATGCAAAAGATGGTTTCAACGGTTCAGAAATAATGATTTTGATGTAAGAAATGAAGAACGTGGAAGACCACCAAAAAAAGTTCGAAGACGCCGAATTGCAAGCAATATTGGATGAAGATGATACTCTGAGTCAGAAGCAAATGGCGGCAATGCTAAATGTTGCACAACAATCAATTTCTGACCGTTTGAAAGCTATGGAAAAGATCCAAAAGTGTGGAAAATGGGTGCCACATGAATTGAATGAAAGATAGATGGAAAACCGAAAAACCATTTGTCAAATTTTGCTTCAAAGACATGAAAGAGAATCAATTTTGCATCGAATGAAAAATGGATTTATTTTAAGAATCCTAAACGGGAAAAATCATGGGTTAATCCGGGACAACTATCAACATCGACTGCAAACCAGATCGATTCGGCAAGAAGACAATGCTCTGTGTTTGGTGGGATCAGAAAGGTGTCGTGTATCATGAGCTTTTGAAACCCAGTGTAACTGTGAATACTAATCGCTACAGACAACAAATGATCAATTTGAACTATGCATTGATCGAAAAAAGGCCAGAATGGGCCAGAAGACATGGCAAAGTAATTTTTTACACGACAATGCACCTGCACACAAAGCAAAACTGGTTCAGGATACAATCAAAACACTTGGCTGGGAGCTGCTACCCCACCCGCCATATTCACCAGACTTGGCCCCTTCCGAATACCATTTGTTTTCATCAATGGGACACGAATTGGCTGAGGAACACTTCGATTCCTACGAAGAAGTAAAAAATTGGGTGTCTAATTGGTTTACTTCAAAAGACGAACATTTCTATTGGCGTGGTGTCCACAAAGTGCCAGAAAGGTGGTCAAAATGTATAGAAAGCAATGGTCAGTGCTTTGAACAAAATGTTTTTACTTTTCAATTCAAAATTAGTGTTTCATTTTAACAAAAAAACGCTCATTTCATACCGGTACACCTGGTAGATGAATCATAGTCGATCACAGCGTCAAGAAGGAAATGATCGACCTAGAGAGAAGACAGAACATGAGGCCCGAGCCACAGTCAGAGAGGCACTCAGAGCCCCGGATTCATCACTATCATCGATCCGACATGCAAATGGTGCTTAGTGAGCACAAGGATCATTGATAGGCGGCTCGTAGAAGGGGGCTGAGCTCACAACGCCCCTAGCACTGACTGCGATTGTACTTCAACAAGCGCTTCTGCAGTGGTGTGGGGCACTTTCGACCTAGAATCCCATTGACTGCAGTAGATCTGTCTTCAGTTATGAATCCTGGTTCAAACTGAGCACCGACGGCCAGCGAAGACGTGTCTGGAGACGGACGGGACAGTGATGATATACCAGCTTGACTGTCGCCCGCCATACGGCCCGATAGTCACGAGTAATGGTCTGGGGTGGCATTTAGTTTCATACCAGGAGCCCTTTGATTGTTGCCCGCGGCAGCCTTACAGCACTGCGGTACGTCGAGACATTATACCCCCCGTTTTGTTGCCCTTCTTGGTGAGCTACCCTGGGCTTATGCTTCAGCAAGATAATACCCGCCCGCACACGCTGAGAGTTTCATCTACATCTACATGATTACTCTGCAATTCACATTTAAGTGCTTGGCAGAGGATTCATCGAACCACAATCATACTATCTCTCCACCATTCCATTCCCGAACACCGCACGGGAAAAACGAACACCTAAACCTTTCTGTTCGAGCTCTGATTTCTCTTATTTTATTTTGATGATCATTCCTACCTATGTAGGTTGTGCTCAACAAAATATTTTAGCATTCGGAAGAGAAAATTGGTGACTGAAATTTCGTAAATAGATCTCGCCGCGACGAAAAACGTATTTGCTTTAAGGGGATACGGAATCGGATTTTGGGTTAAAAAATCGAATTTTTTTTTATTGGTGTATTATATTCTGCCATGTTTCCTCTTTAAAATGACGTATCATACATAGCTCTACTACAATTATAACTATTTTATTTTTATATATTTGTGAGATCGGGTATTGCGCTTTAGTTATACACGTCTCTCGTGGCTGACCATGAACTTTTTGGCAGTACCTTTAAAGTGACATGAATTCAAATATCCCGGTTTCCAGCGACTATTTATACACTAGTTGCCCGAAAATGTTTCTCTCTGGTTTCCTCAAGTTACTCTTTGACTTTGTGGCGGGACTGTTTTGTAAACAGTGTGATATAAGAAAGTAGTTGTTGTTGAGTTATTTCGTATTTAGTGCTTCATTTTTCGCAGTGAAAATGCCTAGAGCTAAAGAAAAAGTATTTAAAAAGCGTGTGAACTGGCAAAAGAAAAGAAATAATGATTCATTAGCAAAGCAAAGCAGTTCATCATCATCACTGTTGGAAAATGTGAATCCACTTATTACTGATTTGCCGAACGAACTTACACCAAATGAAAACAGTGCTTCTCATAAAAAACTAAGAGATTTGGAAGAGAAATATAATTCACTTGATAGAGGGAATGAAGTTTTTGAACTCATTGATACGAATATATTGTGTGAAGCTCTTGAAAACAGTTTGTGCTGCAAAAAATGTCATGGAAACGTTTCTCTGAAAGTAGAATCCCATGTTGGCCTGGCTGCCCAGTTTAATTTAATATGCAGTGTTTGTAAATACAGCTGTAAGTTTCCAAGTTCGGTTTCAGTAACTGTAAATAATGGATACAAGAAAACTGAACTTTATAGTGTAAATATTAGGTTAGTTTATGGATTGCGAGCAATTGGTAAGGGCAAAGCAGCTGGTGATATGCTATGTGGTGTTCTAAATCTTCCAAGTGCACCTTCAAAGTTTGAAGCTTACAATTATGTACTAGGATCTGCAGTTGAAGATGTACCACAGAAGTCAATGCAGGTTGCTGTGGAAGAAGCAGTGGAAGAAAATGACGGCAGTCGTGACCTCACAGTGGCGTTTGATGGCACGTGGCAGAAAAGGGGCCACACCTCCAACAATGGTGTTGTAACAGCAAGGTTATTGATGTTGCAATAATGTCTAAATACTGTAGGTGCACAGGCAGGCTGAAAAATGAACACAGTGATGACTGTATTGCTAATTATTATGGTAGTAGTGGTGGCATGGAGGTTGCTGGGGTGAAGAAAATTTTTCATCGCTCTTCACAGTGGTATAATGTTCGCTATGTCAAATATCTGGGAGATGGTGACTCTAAAGCATTCAAAGAAGTTTTGGAAAGCAAACCATATGGGAACAGTGTAAATATAAGCAAACTTGAATGTATAGGACATGTGCAGAAGAGAATGGGTGCCAGGCTGAGAAGGTTAAAATCAGTTATGAAAGGGAAAAAACTAGATGATGGGAAAACCTTGGATGGCAGAGGAAGATTGACTGATTCCATAATAGACCACATTCAGAACTGCTATGGCCTTGCAATCAGGCAAAATACAGGCAATCTTGAAGAAATGAGGAGAGCTATATGGGCTTTATATTTCCACACCGCATCCACGGATGAGCATCCACAACATGGTTTGTGCCCCAAAGGTGAAAACAGCTGGTGTAAATACAATAGGGGACTAACAACAGGAGAGAAATACATTCACCACCACAGTCTACCATCAGCCATCATGGCAGAAATAAAGCCCATTTTCAGAGATCTGGCTGACAGAAGTCTTCTGATGAAATGTCTTCACGGAAAAACGCAGAACCCCAACGAGTGCTTGAATAGTGTGATATGGCATCGTCTCCCAAAAACAGTGTTTGTCGGAATTAATACACTACATTTTGGTGTGTATGATGCTGTGGCAACCTTCAATCTTGGAAATATAACTAAATGCCAGGTCCTTCAAAAGTTGGGTATGTGTGTTGGTTCCCGTACGGTACGTGCTATGTTCTTTTTAGATCAGCACAGACTAAGGCATGCTGATAATATAATCAAGACATTAGTGAAAAAAGCAAGACAGGTGCAGAGGGGTGCCAAAAGAAGACTTGAAGATGATTATGAAGACTGTGAAGGGGGTATTAGCTACGGATCAGGAATGTTTTAATCTTCTTTCTCCGTTTCCCGTAAGTTTACTTTTTACTTCATCTAGGAACATTATCTCAGGTACTGGTCAACCTAGAAGTCTGAAATTTTTATGCCGTAGTGACATAGGTCCCTATTACATATTGAAACAACGATTTTTTAATTACTTGATTTACAAAAGACTTAGGGGTGATAGTCTAGTAAAAAGCGATGGAAAAAATTTACTTAAAAATAAATGTACAATATCTCTGTAAGAAAATACTTTGACAATAAACTGTTGTTTCAGTATTGTTGTAACATATGAATGCACATACAGTAAAATTTTTACCTCTCTGTCTCCAGTAGTTTGTGAGAAAATGTTCCCTATAGTAGGCATATATTAACATTGCGGGGATAGGTGATTCCGTATCCCCTTAAAGACTTCCATCCCAACTCGCGTATCATATCTGCCACACTCTCTCCCCTAATACGTGATAAAACAAAACGAGCTGCCCGTTTTTGCACCCTTTCGATGTCCTCCGTCAATCCCACCTGGTAAGGATCCCACACCGGGCAGCAGTATTCTAACAGAGAACGAACGAGTGTAGTGTAAGCTGTCTCTTTAGTGGACTTGTTGCATCTTCTAAGTGTCCTGCCAATGAAACGCAACCTTTGGCTCGCCTTCCCCACAATATTATGTATGTGGTCTTTCCAACTGAAGTTGTTCGTAATTTTTACACCCAGGTACTTAGTTGAATTGACAGCCTTGAGAACTGTACTATTTATCGAGTAATGGAATTCCAACGGGTTTCTTTTGGGACTCATATGGATCACCTCACAATTTCGTTATTTAGCGTCAACTGCCACCTGCCACACCATACAGCAATCTTTTCTAAATCGCTTTGCAACTGATACTGGTCTTCGGATGACCTTACTAGACGGTAAATTACAGCATCATCTGCGAACAACCTAAGAGAACTGTTCAGATTGTCACCCAGGTCATTTATATAGATGAGGAACAGCAGTGGTCCCAGGACGCTTCCCTGTGGAACACCTGATATCACTTCAGTTTTACTCGATGATTTGCCGTCTATTACTACGAACTGCGACCTTCCTGAAAGGAAATCACGAATCCAGTCGCACAACTGAGACGATACCCCATAGGCCCGCAGCTTGATTAGAAGTCGCTTGTGAGGAACGGTGTCAAAAGCTTTCCCGAAATCTGGAAATACGGAATCAACTTGAGATCCCCTGTCGATAGCGGCCATTACTTCGTGCGAGTTTCTACAGCTTGTCTTCGTGCTTGTCAAATCCTACCTTGGTCACCGTGGTCGATCGATCTCTTCCAAACTGAGAGCGTTTGGAGCATTATGGGCAGGACCGTCCAACTTGCTTAGAATTTTGACGATCTAACTGACCACTCAACAGAATTTGGCGCGATATCCCTCAGGATGATGTCCAACAACTCCATCAATCAATGTCAAGCCGTATAACTATTTGCTTAAGGACCACAGGCGGACCAACGCGTTATCATCTTGCTCAATTTGCGATGGTCTTTCTCTTGAATACATCATCCAATTTTTCTAAATTTGTAACCATTTATTCGTCTGTAAATGTACATCGTATCTACCAAATTTCGTCCCTTTCAGATAATTGCTTCATGGCGCGTCTTCTCTTCTTCTTCTTTCTTTTTTTTTGATTTTTGTTGTTGTTGCTTAGAGTGTACGCTCCGCAAATGTGTAAGTTTTTAATCCATCGATGGTAACGCAGTAAAGCTAGTAGATGAGTTCACGCGAAAGAAAAACGTGCACGATTCGTGTTCTACTGGGGCCAGCAGTAAAAACTGGTGGTAATTACGGGAGCAAAGTTCGACACGTCAGCCTGACGTCAGCCGCGCAGTTGTCGCAATGCAGAGCGAGGTGCGTGGCAGAAGCGGCGGCGGGCAAATCGGATTTGCAGGTTTTGCGGCGGCGCCTTAGCTGCCTCCGCAGATCGCTAATATTTAGTGTGGCGAGAAGCGGCGCGGAGTCTGGGAGCGGTTAACAGCGGCGCGGGAGATTAAAAGCGAAACGTCGTTAACATTAAGCAAGGCGCGCGCGGGTGAGGGTAAGGAGGCGCCGCGGCACGGGGACTTAGTTTTACGAGGAGGCGCTTCTTATCTGGCGCGCGCCAACCGCCCGCGCAACGAATCAAAGCTTAAAGCATGGATTTTTGCTAATGTTTATTATGTTAAGACGGACGTATCTCGCTGTTGCCAGGGCCGTTGGCGCCGCTTGCGGCGGCTGTTTGCCGCCGGTCTGCGGTAATGGCACGCGGGCGATATTAAGCAGCGGCGGGTGAGTGGGAGGAGTGCCCTCCCCTCCAGGCACAGTGTCGCTTTATTGGTTGCTGCGTGGGAGGCTCGTCTCGGGCTTAGCCGCAGCCGCCGCTTCTTGCCGAGCCGAGGGCCTGCGCGTCGCCGGGTCGGGTTTTGCCTGGGTTGTCGCCCGCCTGACGTCTAATAGCGAAGGGGGGATATCCTCCATCCCTTCCTCCACAGCTAAGACGCAGCCCGTTCTGCCGGTCAGCGGAAGGTACAGCCGTCAGTGTAGGAGGCCTTCCGACGAACGTGTTATCCCCTTCCATTCCACTGATGCTAAAGTAGGGAAGCTGCAGCAAGCTCCATTGCCAATGGTAACAAGCCACGGCCTACTCCAACACCCAGATCTCAGTATCAAACGTCGTATGCCGATAGAGTATCAACCAAAACTCCGATTTAGTTCGTACTATGTGCTGCCGTCAAGCAGAACGGGCGTAAACGTTAATTAAAAGTAACACCAAAACTACGCAGCACCTGAAAAGCATAACTGTGTGTCACTGTTAGGTATAGCTTCCGTGGAGAAGCTGGTAGAGCGTTAGATCGTCGTACCAATGGTTTTGGACTTTTAGTAAACGCTTCTTGTGGAATCGCTCGAGGCCCGTGGTGACGCGTTGTTGGATATCCGCATCATTGCAGTAGGTGAGACCTGGCGCTACCAATACGAAACGGAGACAAAGCGACACTCAATGGCACGGTGTTCATCGTCTTCCCCGCCTGCCGAAAAGAGCTTATTGAGAAAATCTAAGATCAAGACGAGATTCATCGCCTTTTTGGACAGGAAAGGTCTTATCCACCACGAAGACGATGAACACCATGCCATTCACTATCGCTTCGTCTCTCGATCGTATTCGTAGCAACAGTTCTCATCCCCGGTATAGCACCAGTTCTTAGGAGTATCTCCTGTAATGATGCGTATATCAAACAGCGTGTGACCATGATGTTTCGAGCGAACCGAGAAGAGGCGTACGCTGAGAGTTTCCAAGAGCTTTACAGCCGATGTCGGAAGTGTGTTGTAGCTAACGGTGATTACTTTGAAGGCCAGTAAAGGTAATTTCTTTCAACTTCCTTTATTGTTTGAGACCATTCACCGATCTTTTCAGTCACATCTTATATCATCCGGATATACAGGGTGTTTCCGCAATAGCGTGCTAAAATGTAGCAGGACACAGAGAACGCCTCAATGAACAATTTGAGGTGGGGAACCTGAGGTCGGAGAGATAGGTTGAGGAGATAATGGAAGAAAGCTTGTCTACCACTTTGTCTAACACTAGTGCTTTCCAGCTTATTTACAACTAACATGCGTACACGTTTACACGTAATGCGCTGTTTATTTACATGTACAATCTTTATTTCCTGCAACGAAACAGGGAGGACGAGCCCGACTACTAGGAACTCATGATGCAGGTTTCGTTTACTGTACTTGTCCATAAGGTGGCTCTGCTGTATCGTATTTACATTGTCCCATGACAGAACGTGCTATGAATCAACAACAGACCCATTCATTACTCAGCGCTATTCATAGACGTACAGTACAATACGTGGGAGCAGTACCGGTACAGTATTTCCTGGTCGCTGGATTGGAATGGGAGGTCCTATTCCATGGCCTGTGTGGTTACTTGGCCTGAATACTTTTTGTTATTTCCATGGGCTTATCTAAAGCCACTTGTGCATGAGACCCAAGTGGATACGAAGATGGAATTAGTTGCCGGAATTGTAGCTGCCTGTGATCTGATTCGAAACACAACCTTGTTCGCCGATATCATGCTTGCATTGAGGTTGATCGCAGCCAGTTTCAGCATAATTTGGTATGTTCACTGTGCCAATGATAGTATTTGCAGTTAACTAACGTAAATAAAAAGGTACACAATAATGTGATTTTATTCCTGTTAACTACTTAAGCAGGCTTTTCCAATCCCAGGTTCCCTACCTCAAATTGTTCAGTTGGGCATCCTCTATCTCCTGTTAAATTTTTGCACCCTCCTACGGAAACATCATGTATTTTGTTTCGTCAGTTAAAAATCGAATGCGTAACGAATGAAGCGTTTTCCTTGGAGGGTGAGCGGCGTGTTCGCCTGAGGGCGTCGGCGGATGGTTGGCTGGCTGGAGAAGGGAGTAACTTTTTAGGCCGATCGGCATCACTGTAAACACGCTTACTGGCCGCTACCGGTACACGCGACGCTTCGGCACTATGGCGTGCGGCGTCGACGTCCGCGCGCTGGGTGTTGTCGCGTTCCGTGCTCGCCGGAGACGCGTCGCGCCCTTACTGCGGCCCGACACGCCACAATCAGATAAAAAACACGAAAATAGTGATAAAACATATGCATATTAGCCGTATTAATTTAATTGCGCAGCCCGTTAATAGCTCTTGATTGCAATTAGAGTAAAAGCAAACGGCGCGGGCCCGGCAGGGCCGCGCGAACAGTCGCGGGCGAGCAGAAAAATTAGTGTCGGCGGCGCCGCGCGGATAAATGGCTGAGCGGGCTTTACATCGCGTGTCGTGGCCCCGTCTGTCTCTGCGAGCGACCCGCGCCTCTCCGCGGGGACCGAAAAATGATTCGAATTAGTGATGAGCACACCGCTCCCTGCGATCTTCCGTGTAGAGCGATAAACGAGCGCAAAGATTGTGGCGAAATCTGCCCTTTGCGGCAGAGTTGTAAGGACGCTGGTTGCGGAGTCTGCTCGACCGTCGGTGATCTTCTGCGTTTCACAGCGTGGCACCTATGCGTAAACGATCCATTTAGGCAGTGTCTGACATGAACACAGATCAAACCAAAGAAACACCTCTTATGATATAATAGTCGCCGCTTACTGTACCATGTGCCATGTTAAATCTGTTACTAAATAACATAGATTTTTTAACATACAGCGCAATTTAGAATAAGATTTTAACACAATAATACACAAAATACAAACACATCAATAGTAATTCCTAAACGCATAGTACGACGAAGTGACAAGTTATGGGATAGCGAAATGGTTCAAATGGCTCTGAGCACTATGGGACTTAACATCTGAGGTCTTCAGTCCCCTAGAACTTAGAGCTACTTAAACGTAACTAACCTAAGGACATCACACACATCCATGCCCGAGGCAGGACTCGAACCTGCGACCGTAGCGGTCACGTGGTTCCAGACTGAAGCGCCTAGAACCGCTCGGCCACACCGGCCGGCGCAGCGAAATGTTCATATAGCGATGGCGGTAATATCGATTACACAAGGTATTGGCAGAGCTGTCATTGGTACTACGGTGATTCATGTGAAAAGGTTTCCGGCGCGACTGTGGCTGCAGTACGGGAATTACGAGACTTTGAACGTTGGGGTATTCAATACGCCGAGGTCCACAGTTTCAAGAGTGTGCTGAGAATACCAAATTTCAGACGCTGCCTCTCTCCACGAACAACGCTGTGGCCAACGGGCTTCACTTAACCAGCCAAAGCAGTGGCGTTTGTGCAGAGCTGTCAGTGTTAACAGACAAGCAACATTGCATGAAATACCCACTGAAATCAACGTGGGACGTACGACAAAGTATCCGTTAGAAAAGAGCGGCGAAATTTTGCGTCAATCGGCTATGGCAACAGACGACCGACGCGAGTGCCTTTGCTGGGGGCACGACATGGCCTGCAGCGAAAGTCCTGGGCTCGTGACTATATTGGCTGGACACTACACAACTGCAATACCGTGACCTACTCAGATGAGTTCCAGTATCAGTTGGTAAGAGATGGCGATATGATTCGCGTGTGGCGTAGACCCCACGAAGCCATGGACCCCAAGTTGTCAACAAAGCACTGTGCAAGCTGGTGGTGGCTCCGTAATGGTGTGGTTAGTGTTTACATGGAATGGAGTGGGTGGTCTGGTCCAAATGAACCGATCACTGACTGGAAATGGTTATGTTGAGCTTCTTGGAGACCATTTGCAGCCATTCAGGGACTTCATTTTCCCAAACAACGATGGAATATTTATGGACGACTGTGCGACATGTCACAACTGTTCGCTACTGGTTTGAAGAACATTCTGGAGAATTCGGACGAATGATTTGGCCACCCAGATCGCGCGATAATTATCCCACAGAACGTTTTAGGGACATAATCGAGAGGTCAGTTCGTGCACAAAATCCTGCACCGGCAACGCTTTTGCAATTATGGACGGCTTCAGAGGCAATATGGCTCAATATTCCTGCAGGGGACTTCCAACGACTGGAGTCCATGTCGCGTCGACTTGCTGCACTACCCCGGGCGAAACGTTGTCCGACACGATATTAGGAGGTATACCATCACTTTTGTCACCTCAGTATACAAATAA
Organism: Schistocerca serialis cubense; assembly: GCF_023864345.2. Lineage (NCBI taxonomy): Eukaryota > Metazoa > Arthropoda > Insecta > Orthoptera > Acrididae > Schistocerca > Schistocerca serialis. Next base: position 71,069,840 of record NC_064646.1, read on the forward strand.
AGCGAAGTGTCAGGTAGCACCAGGAAACAAACACATAAAGACACTTCTCTTTGGCGATGGCTAAAGAATTGTTCAGAAGGTAGAAAATTACTTCCACTTTGCAATATACGAGGGTCACTCCAAAAGAAATGCACACTATTTTAAAAAAAATACAGTTTTCATTCAGCATGTGTGAAAGATTTACAGTGTGTAGATACATCCTTCCCACTTGTTTTCAAACTTTCTTCAACCTGTTACCATGAGTGGCGCCGTCACAGCGTGGCTGCTACACTTGACGTTCGTCAGAAGCAACGTGCTGTCATAGAATTCCTGTGCTGTGAAAACGAGACAGTGGGAAACATCCACAAGAGGTTGAAAAAGGTGTATGGAGATGCTGCTGTCGATCGCAGTACAGTTAGTCGGTAAAATGGAAATGTCGTGTGGCTAGGGCCTCCCGTCGGGTAGACCGTTCGCCTGGTGCAGGTCTTTCGATTTGACGCCACTTTGGCGACCTGCGCGTCGATGGGGATGAAATGATGATGATTAGGACAACACAACACCCAGTCCCTGAACGGAGAAAATCTCCGACCCAGCCGGGAATCGAACCCGGGCCCTTAGGATTGACAGTCTGTCACGCTGACCACTCAGCTACCGGGGCGGACAGTTAGTCGGTGGGCAAGCAGGTTACGTGATGAAAGCGGGCACGCCAATATTGAGGACTGTCCTCGCAGCGGCAGGCCTCGTACTGCACACACTCCAGACAATGTGCAGAGAGTTAGCGAACTGGTGACTGCTGACAGACGTATCACAGTGAACGAATTGTCACGCTACGTTGAGATAGGGGAAGGAAGCGTTTGCAGAATACTGAAAGTGTTGGCGTTAAAAAGGTTTGTGCCAGGTGGGTTCCACGGATGTTGACAGTGGTGGCTCAAAAAGAAACAAGCTCGAAGAAAAACGGTATGCAGCGAACTTTTGGAACAGGACGAGAATGGTGGAGATGAATTTCTTGGAAGAACTGTGACAGGTGATGAAACATGGCTCCATCACTTTTCACCAGAGATGAAGAGGCAATCAATGGAGTGGCATCATGAAAATTCACCCAAGAAAAAAAAAATCCAAACCACACCTTCTGCTGGAAAAGTTATGGCTACGGTGTTTTTCGATTCCGAAGGACTCTTGCTTCTGGACATCATGCCAAGTGGAACCACCATAAATTCTGATGCATATGTGACGACACTGAAGAAACTTCAAGCTCGACTGAGTCGTGTTCGACCACATCGGCTGTGGTGTCACCGCCAGACACGTGGTAGGTGGTAGCCTTTAAATCGGCCGCGGTCCGTTAGTATACGTCGGACCCGCGTGTCGCCACTATCAGTGATTGCAGACCGAGCGCCGCCACACGGCAGGTGTAGAGAGACTTCCTAGCACTCGCCCCAGTTGTTAACCGACTTTGCTAGCGATGGTTCACTGACAAAATACGCTCTCATTTGCCGAGACGATAGTTAGCATAGCCTTCAAGCTACGTCATTTGCTACGACCTAGCAAGGCGCCATTACCAGTTACTATTGAGATTATGAGTAATGTACCGTCAAGAGCGATGTTCACCATTTATGGATTAAAGCTAAGTATTCCAGCAGCTACGTACGTTTTTTGCTAAAGTCTAATTTCCCTGTCCTCTTCCAGACCTCACGCCAGCCTGCGTGAGCTAAAACGCGTGCCTTTCGGCTTCCTCTCATAGTGGGTTGGCTCTCTTGCCAATCCACAACATCGGCAAAAGCAGGATGTTTTGCTGTTGCACGACAATGCACGGCCACATGTCAGTCAAAAAACCGTGGAAGCGATCACGAAACTCGGATGGACAACACTGAAACACCCGCCTTACAGTCCTGACTTGGCTCCATGTGACTATCTTCTCTTTGGGAAACTGAAGGACTCTCTTCGTGGAACAAGGTTTGAAGATGATGACTCCCTTGTGCACGCTGCCAAACAGTGGCTCAAACAGGTTGATCCAGAATTTTACCGTGCGGGTATACAGGTGCTGGTTCCAAGATGGCGTAAGGCAGTTGAGAGGGATGGAAATTATGCGGAGAAATGAAAATATTGTTCCTAAAGATGTATCTACACGCCGTAAAATTTTCAAACATGTAGAATAAAAGATGGATTTAAAAAAAATAGTGTGCATTTCTTTTGGAGTGCTAATATCTGCATAAAGCCATTAAATCCTCCACCAGCAAGCCATGCCAGCGAAGTCGCGAAGCTCGGAAGGAGGCGGATTGGGCGTGGTTAGGTTGTTTGGGGGATGGAAGGGGGTCAGGAGAGGGGGCAAGGCGACGAAGGCGTTTACACTAGAGCGTCGGGCGGCACTTATTTTGTATTCGTGTGCGAAAAGGCGGGCGAGCAGGCTGCCGGGGGCGAAGCAAAGTCTGGCCGCCGGATTATGTAATCGCCGTTATTGGACTTGGGAATATTGTTTTAATGTTGCCATAAGCTCTTATAATATAGGGGATTCCGGCGGGCTTGCGGGTGTTAGAAAGATTGCTCATTACGGGGCAATTTCCAGTCCGCGCAACGGCGACATGGCCGACCCACTGCCAACAATTGGCACCGCCGCGGGCTAAGCTCCCACTTGCCTTCTCTCTCAGGGAGAGGACTTAGACGCAAACACGCGCAACGGCAGACGAACCGCCACCGCAAAATGCTTTGCGCAGCATTTTCTCGGCCCGAGCGCGACCGCAATCCCTCTCGTGCAGTCGACGCCAGTACAGACGAAACTTAGCGAGGCGCCGCAGTTATGCATGTTAAATAATATGTAGCCGTTTCCTCGGCGCGCCTTTCCTACGTGTGAATGAGCCCGGAGAGCGAGTCATCTTAAGGCGCCCCGCACAGGATAATGCGGACTGCTGTTATGCATCCGGAATCGACACAACTTCTGCCCCCCTTTGAGACAGTACACGCTGCACGTTTCTTCGAGCCCGGCGTAATCAGTGATACCAGAACCGCCACAGTATCCGCGCCCATTTTAACCCTGAGTTATTATATGGCGGCCACGCGAGTCTGATAGTTCTCGATGTTTGACTAATAATTATGGGTGCGACAGGAAATCAGAGATGGCGGCTATCGCTGTAGCAACCGGTTTTCGTTTATACCGATTTTTCTCTTTTACACCAGCTTGACTGTTAAAATCGTTCAAAATATTCGGTTTCTGAAATAACAAGACTTTTGCTTTTTATTCCTATTATTTCCTGTAACAAATGTAGAAATCTAACGAAGATTGAAATATTTTGACTCCCTCAGCTTAAAAATATACAGAATCAAACTGTTATATTAAAGAAGCCAATAAGAGAAAACTTAAGTGTGTCCACCATTCGCTGCTTTTCTGGAAAAGTGGTAAATGGTTGAATAATGTAAAAAATCATCAGTGTTCTTTTACTGACTCTAATTTTTAGAAACTCTGCTCAAAAATCATGTTGCAATCGGGGATCCTAATACTGTTTAGACATTACGAATAATCAGTCCAAGAGGCTAAAAACTGAGGTTGAAGAACTTCGACGGTTTCCAAGCCGTACAAGCAGATAAAGGCATATTACGTAGAGACAGGCGCAGACCTGCTACTTTCTGTTTTTATTGTATACTATGAATGAATTGCTGTTAGGTTTACAATTTTAAATGTTACCGTAATTTCCTTCCAGTTTTATTATTTCATAAAAATGGTATATAAATCTTTTAAAACAAATGACTCATTACACTAGATTGCTACATCACTTCATAGAAATATTTCCAAATTTGGGTTGGTACCGTTCTGCAATACGCAACGGGTGTGAGGCGACGACAGCGAGTAACTATCGTACAGACCAGGAGGAGGCAGGTCTTGCAAACTGCGTGTCCCCGCGTACCTCAAGCCACGACACAGGGCAACAGGGACATTACTGTCTCAGCAATGCTGTACTAATTCTTATGCCACGTGTTTGCTGCTCATTTCTGTCGGTATTGTTATTAAAATAGCACTGACCGATTTTCTCATTTTCTATAATAACGAACGCATTATTTCAAATAAATGGACATTTTACGAATAACAGTTACTCCTGTTTTTAAAAGAACGGTAAATTTAAAAAGAAAAAAAGTTAGCGCTATTTCTATCGCTAATAGATATTTCAGTTTTTTAATCGGTTATTAGTGAAAATTATAAAACACCTGTTATAATTGAGACCAAACAAATATCGAAAAATACCGGTAATGCAGAATTAAAATACCTGTATCGGTTAGGCAGTATCTTTAGTCAGTTCTGAGGGAACGGTTGAATCTACTGCTAGAAGTGATCGCAAAACAGCCAATCTCTTAGAATGCGCACACAGTGGCACCCACATCGGTGAATTCTGGCGACGACTGACACTGGCCAACCATTTCAAACTAATGCGCCATTGCGTGCGCGGCCAGACTGCAGCCGATCTCATCGCCCGAACGTACAGACTTTAGACGAAGATCGATGAAATTCAAAACAGTTTTTCTTCGGTCGAATCGCCCGACATTCTCACATACGAAATATGGACTGTGAGAAACTGATAATTTATGTGAAATAGAGGATGAGGAAGGAAGGGGGAAAGGATTTGTGGGAAATTCCTGACGTCCAGCTGGACAGGGCATTGCCGTAATGCAGTGGTCAAACTTGAAAAGTTGTGCCGGGCCGGGACTCGACTCCGAATGCTCTGCTTCTCTAGAACGGTTGCCTTAACCGCCTCGGTCATCCGGAAACCTCTCTCCGTCCCATCCAAATTCTCAGTTTATCACATGTTCCAATGCAGCGTCCGCCGTCCAAATTAAGGCGCTACAGTCTGGAACCGCGCGACCGCTACGGTCGCAGGTTCGAATCCTGCCTTGGGCATGGATGTGTGTGATGTCCTTAGGTTAGTTAGGTTTAAGTAGTTCTAAGTTCTAGGGGACTGATGACCTCAGATATTCAGTCCCTTAGTGCTCAGAGCCATTTTGAAATAAACGCCACGAAGCTGTTGCGCTCATGTAAGTGGTGTCTGTACTGACCGACATGCCCGATCCCGGCATTAATATTCAACTTACGTCATTGCATTGCCACAATGTCCTATGCAGCTGAAGTCAATTCCCACCCATCATTTCTCTTTCTTTCCCCACCAGCGACGCCATCACGAGTAGTGTCTGTTCTGTTAGACATGTCTTACAGAACAGACACCATTCATATGTACGAGGTGTGTTCAAAAAGTAAGGTGACTTTGTATTTTTATGAAAAAAATATTTGTGTATTCATCAATATTTATGTTGTCCCCTCATCAATATTTATGTTGTCCCCTTCAAAGTAATCCGCCTCAGTTACAATTTACTTGTGCCAACGCTTCTTCCAATCCTCGAAGCACTTCTCATACGCACTTTTTGGTACAGCCTTGAGTGCTTCCAACGATGCAGTTTTTATTTCCTCAGTCATTGATAATCTTCGTCCGTTCATAGGTCTCTTCTGTTTTGGGAACAGGAAAAAGTCTCAGGGGGCCAAATCTAGTGAGTATGGTGGCTGAGGCATGACTGTCGGGTTGTTTTGGCCAAAACATCTCTCACAAGCAACGATGAATGAGCAGGTGCATTAGCGCGATGCAAAAGCCATGAATTATTTTCCACAATTCCGGACGTTTTTGCGTATTGCTTCTCGAGATCGGCGCATAATATCACGGTAATACTGCTTCCTAACCGCACGACCTTGAGGCAAAAATTCATTATGCACACGCCAGGGTAATTGAAAAAGCAGTGAGCAAAACTCTGACATCTGATCGACCTTGGCGAGCTGTTTGGGACTTGGCTCTCCGGGATGCTTACATTGCGACGATTGGGCTATGATTTCGATGTCATAACCGTAAACCCATGTTCCGTCATCAGTTTTAAGCAAATCAGGATCATCATTGATGTCATTCAAGAGCTCCTAAGCGATGCTCGCTGACATACGTCTCGCGCAAAAAAAAAAAAAAAAAAAAAAAAAAAAAAAAAAAAAAAAAAAAAAAAAAAAAAAAACGAAAAAATTGCATGACACGAGCCAACCGATATGCCGACATCCTCAGAAACTTCTTTTACGGTAATTCTTGTAATGCAGAAACGGAACTATTTATCAGACGTCCAAAAGGGCATGATCATTGGCTTTTGGGTCAAGGGTGCCGCGCGGGATTAGCTGAGCCGTCTAAGGCGCTGCAGTCATGGACTGTGCGGCTGGTCCCGGCTGAGGTTCGAGTCCTCCCTCGGGCATGGGTATGTGTGTGTGTGTGTGTGTGTGTGTGTGTGTGTGTGTGTGTGTGTGTGTGTGTGGTGTGTTTGTCCTTAGGATAATTTAGGTTAAATAGTGTGTAAGCTTAGGGACTGATGACCTTAGGTGTTAAGTCCCATAAGATTTCACACACATTTGAATATTTTTTTGGGTCAAGGGTAGAAGCATTTCCAAAACAGCTAATTCTGTAAACTATTCATGTGCGAAAGTGGTTGAAGTATACCGTGCATGGCAAAATGCCGTTATCAAAACCGGCGCCGAGGCAAGCGTGGTGCACCAAGGGCCATATGACAGATGAACGACGGCGGTGATGTGTACGCGCGAATAGATGTGCAAACGTTGAGCAACTGACCCCCAAGATGAACCAAGTGTTTCCTCAACGAGCGTTCACCGAACGTTGCTCCGTATGGATCCCAGCAGCAACCGCCTGGTTCATGCATCCTTCCCGAGTACTGTTCATCGTCGACGAATTTGAACTCCATTACCGCAACTGGAGTCCACTTAGTGGCGACAGGTGGCCTTTCCAGATGAATCACGTTTTACCTTCCATCGGACAGATAACCGTTGGCGTGTACAGCATGAAATGTCTGAAAGGAAAATGGAGCAGCGCAAGTTTGCATCTACCCTTGGGGACCATGTCCACTCCCCCCCCCCCCCCCCCCCCTACAGGTAGTTCATTTTTCCTCGACACGATGGTGTCTACCAGCAGCACAATCCAACGTGTCACACAGCTCGCAGTGTACGTGCGTGGTTCGAAGAGTAGCAGGGTGAGTTTACCGTACTCCACTGGCCACCAGACTCTCGGATTTAAACTCAACTGAGAATCTGTGGGACCAATTCGATCGCGCCATGTGGATCCTAAGCTAAGAAACCTAGCGCAGCTGACCACGGCAATGGAAGTCGGCATAGCTCCACATCACTGTCTGTAGCTTCCAGAACGACAAGTGACTCCCTTTCTGCAAGTCTCGCAGAAGTCGGCGCTGCAAAATGTGATGGTTCAAATGGCTCTGAGCACTATGGGACTTAACATCTATGGTCATCAGTCCCCTAGAACTTAGAACTACTTAAACCTAACTAACCTAAGGACATAGCACACATCCATGCCCGAGGCAGGATTCGAACCTGCGACCGTAGCAGTCGCGCGGCTCCGGACTGAGCGCCTAGAACCGCTAGACCACCGCGGCCGGCTGCAAAAAGTGATTAATCAGTCTTTTGAAAGGTGATCACATTGACGTGACTGGACAGTGCAAAAAACCACCAAACACGGAGTTCAGCTCAGTATGACGTAATAGAATGTGGTGTTGGATTGCACTGCTTGAGGGAAGAGACCAAACAGCGAGGTCACCGGTCTCATCGGATTAGGGAAGGACGGGGAATGAAGTCGGCCGTGTCTTTTGAAAGGCACCATCCCGGTATTTGCCTGGAGCGATTTAGGGAAATCACGGAAAACCTAAATCAGGATGGCCGGACGCGGGATTGAACCGTCGTCCTCCCGAATGCGAGTCCAGTGCGCTAACCACTGCGCCACCTCGCTCGGTGAATGTGGTGTCTCCTAAGTTCTGCTTGCGGCGTAAAACAGACGTCGCATCTCACTGGCAATGTTCCTCTCCACGAGGCAAAAATCTGACACGGCAGACTCTTCCTCCCACGCTTCGCAATGTAGCGGGACGGGACGTGGAATTCCACGCTGTGAGGTCACCAGCTCCCTTTCCGCGAACGTTTCCAGGTCCCGTGGGAGGACGCCTACAAGCCGTCGTTCAGCAACCGGCCACCGGCTGACAGGAGGCTACCTACAGTGGCACGCTGCGCTGCTCCCTACCTGCAGGTGACGGACGGCTTGCCGCCCAGGAAGCCGCCCCCGCGGCCCCAGCGCCGCGGCAGCTCCAGCACCGAGATGCCGTGCGGGCCCACCAGCGCCAGCTGCGTCGCCGTCTGGTTGGACCGCAGCAGCTCCACCTCGTGGATCGGAGGGTCTGTCGGCTGCAGTGTCTGCAACAACACCACCAAAACACTAACCTCACAACATCGCACTGACAATCTTTCATCTGGCTTGCGAACTGCTACTCTCTCTATTATGAGTTTGCCAACATTATTACCGTTTTAAGCAAACATCATCACAGGCAAGTTATATTTGAGCACAGTCGCTCGAAGTTCGGATAATAAGTATTTGGGTAGTCATCATATCCTCGCTTTTAAAATGGTTCAAATGGCTCTGAGCGCTATGGGACTGCTGAGGTCATCGGTCCCCTAGAACTTAGAACTACTTAAACCTAACTAACCTAAGGACATCACACACATCCATGCCCGAGGCAGGATTCGAACCTGCGACCGTAGCGGTCGCGCGGTTCCAGACTGTAGCGCCTAGAACAGCTAGGTAATTCCGGCCGGCCCTCCCTTTTAAAATTATGTTGCATGCCTGTAGCAAAACGCGTCGTTCTGTGCTCAGTAAAAAAACCCGCATTTAGTTACAAAATCGGTAGATTGACTGCCGCGAGTAATGAGTGTAGTGGGCATGGCCACTACAAATGTAGTGTGTGGACAGTATGTTGGGTATGTTTGTCTCACGGGGAGCGTGCCAGAGATAAGTCCCTGCAGTCGCACTATCCTTTATGTCCTCGATGGCTCAGTCGGATAGAGCGTCTGTCATGTAAGCAGGAAATCCCGGGTTCGAGTCCCGGTCGGGACACACATTTTCAGCTGTCCTCGTTGATATTTATCGACGTCTGTAAGCAGCCCAAGGTCTGGCTTTCATTGCAATTTCATTCTTCGAAGCTGCAAGACATATCCGAAAGAACAGATACCATCTGCAGAATGAGATTTTCACTCTGCAGCGGAGTGTGCGCTGATATGAAATTGCCTGGCAGATTAAAACTGTGTGCGCGACCGAGACTCGAACTCGGGACCTTTGCCTTTCGCGGGCAAGTGCTCTACCAACTGAGCTACCCAAGCACGACTCACCCCCCACCCCCCCGGCCTCACAGCTTTACTTCTGCCAGTACCTCGTCTCCTCCCTTCCAAACTTTACAGAAGCTCTCCTGCGAACCTGGCAGAACTAGCACTCCTGAAAGAAAGGATATTGCTAGTTCTGCAAGGTTCGCAAGAGAGCTTCTGTAAAGTTTGGAAGGGAGGAGACGCGGTACTGGCAGAAGTAAAGCTGTGAGGACGGGGCGTGAGTCGTGCTTGGGTAGCTCAGTTGGTAGAGCACTTGCCCGCGAAAGGCAAAGGTCCAGAGTTCGAGTCTCGGTCCGGCACACAGTTTTAATCTGCCATATACCATCTTCATATAAAAATACCTGTATGTTGCGAAAAGTGGTAATTGTCTCTAAATAAGAAAACTGTGAAGTTATCCACGTGAGTAGTAAAAGGAATCGACTAAATTTCGGTTATAAGATAAACACACAAATCTAAAGGCTGTAAACCCAACTAAATACTTAGGGGTTACCATAGAGGATAACGATCACACAGATAATTTTGCGGGGAAAGCAAACGAAAGACAGCGACTGATTTGCAGAACACTTAGAAAATGCAACAGGTCTATTACAATAGTAAAGAGACTTCTTACACTACGCCTGTCCGCCCTCCTCTACAGTACTGCTGCACGGTGTGGGACCCGTATCAGATAGTATTGACGGAGGACATCGAAAACGCTCCAACAAGGACAGCTCGTTTTGTGCATCGCGAAATAGAGTAAAAAATGCCACGGGTATTATACGCGAATTGGGGTCGCGATCATTAAAAAGTAAGGGCGTTGTTCGTTGCGGCAGGATGTTCTCATGAATCTTCAATCACCAACTTTTTCCTCGGACTGCGGAAATATTCTGTTGGCGCTCACCTACATACGGAGAAATGATCATCATAATAAGAGAAATCAAGGCGCTCAAGGGAAGGTTTAAGTGTTCTTTTTCCCATGCACTGTTCGGAAGTGGAACAGTAGAGAAATAGCTTGAAGGTGGTTCGATGAACCCTCTCTGTCAGACGTTTAATTGTGAATTGTATCATGTAGATGTGGACTACCACAGTCGCTCACGTATACGTATAAGTTTAATGTACCTACGATAATGATTGCTGAGTTCTGTGGCTCTGGATCGAATTACTAGACACATTATTTACAGCTCTCTTCATGACAAGTCACCTTTCGGGTTCTCATCCATCTTTAATTGGCCAAATACCGTCATATTTTCTTCGTTATTATCTTTCTGTTAACTACATTTCGAAACACGAAAACCGTAATTTGACCCTACGTGTAATTTTCGGCGTCTGCAAACACGTGAGTCGGCCATTTTCCGAATGATATGCTACAGCACTATATCAGTCAATACATACATTATTCAAAATAACGAGTTACAAGATACAGTATAAAAGTAGGAGTACTTAACCATAGATTAGATGTAAATACACGGGTTGGCAAAATGGGGTAGCTAAACAGATTTTTTTATCTCTTTTTATGTACAGTCCAGTTACAGCATATGACATGCGGTTCACATGCCAGATATCCGTCCTTGCAATTGGTAGTCCGTAACTTCACGGTTTGTTTCGTTCTGACTGCGTTTTAGAGCAGTTACTGTAACAGTAACTGCACCAGTATCGTTGACTTCTAACGGTCATAGCTGTATCTGGCTTGTTGTAGCCACTTGTCTTACCGGCCAACACTGGTCGATAGGCAAAAAGAAAATATCTGAATCTACGTAAGGTGGAGTAGTGATGTATTTATAATTGGGTAGTGCCTCTGCTTCCCAGTAACCAATGTCGCATAACCATTTGCTGGTATTATCGTCATAATGAACACATTACAAGAACTATTCCACTAAATTAAAAAAAAAAAACAGTGTTTTGGAACCTATTTTGGTTTTGTACTATTTACGCACAATGTGAACAGAACCCGTCGTTCACAAACTAAATTTAATAAATTTTCTGAAAAATCAGAGAAAAGGCACCCGACGACACTTTCGAGCCATACTGGTTTGTAAGCAACAGTGAGCGCCATTAATTCTTAGCGGGAGGCTCTTTAGGATGCGATTCAATGAAATGCATGATCATCAGGTCGTATAATGCTTCTACAAACTGTCCTAAATTCTCCTTCGGAGTAGTCAGTCCAGAATGGGGCGAACTATCGTGGGATGAGTGGGGAAGATGACGCGCGAAATGTAAAATTAGATTTAGTAATTGAGGATTAAATCTGTTTGCTATGTATGTACTACTAGGTTTTGTTTAGTCATATTCTTCAGTAACCACACCATCCTCTTTCTGTTTAGAATTTCCAGTTTTCCGAGTGACCTTCCCGCACAATGTATTGATCTTACTTTTGAATTGTTTAGGTGGGATATACGAAGTAACATTGTTCTGAAAACCACAAAGAGTAATTAAGCGTATGTGTATTGTTCTAAACCACTATGTGATATCATGAAAACTTATATTACCCCAAAGTTGGTATCCGCTTTATAATAGGCAGCAAGAAAGGAAGGAAAGACAGTCCCGTCTCACTAAGACGTTGCCCCTAGTGGCAATATGTGATTTGCAAATCTACTTCCAATGCTTATTTGCTGTGTATGGCACTGAACTGACACTGCTGTTGTCACTAATGACGTTAATTTTGCAACTGTTCTGAATTATCTCAGCTTGATTCGATCATTCTCGGTATTCTCCTTCGTTTGTGAATTTTAAAGTTTGTTAACTTCTTCCATACGGCAACAGACTAATTAGGACGATGTCTGTTTAGCAGTAACTAATGCCTGCAAGATGACACCGGACAGCGACTAGTAACTACATGTTTTTCGTGCATTTCGTGATGAGAAAACTATAAACTCTCTACTGTGACAGTATTTCGTGGGCGTGCCGCCCGCCACGCATCTCAGTTCTCTCCCCTAATGATACATTATAATAATTAGTTAATTATATTTACCACGCTCTCACCAGGGACGCGACTCCCTCATTTTTTTGTGTCACTTTTAGCTTAATAAATACGCCGCTAACGAGTGGCAGAAACAACAGGATGTTACACTGACGAATACAGGAACGACACCTACGGCGAACCTGTGTGTGGAGACCTAATGAAAAACAACTACTGTGCTTTTGTCGCATATGAGCTATGTACACTCACAGTCTCCAAAATACACACTTTCAACGTAATTCATCTTTGTCCATCTAGTGACACATCTGGAAGATAATGCAGTGACAAGCATCGAGTTGAGCGAAGCCTATGAAACAGGCACATAGAGTATCTGGTAGTCGCAAATATTTACTACGCTTACATTACTGCATCTTGCTTCAAGAAGCTAACTGTTTGCAGGTAATGCCAGTAGATTTTGGATTAATTAACCATGATTATGTAAGAGATATTGTGGAAGACAAAGAAGGAAGAAAAATTCGAGTTCAACGTCACGTCAACGACGACAGTATTAGAGGGGTACCACTAAGGTTGGAACGTGGATGATGATGAAAGTATTCCGTCAGAGCGATGTAGAGGGAATGGTCTGGCATTCGTCTAGTTCATCGATTTAGCAAAATACCTCATCTCGAGTGAGAGTCCATGAATAACCTAGACCGGTGTGGATTCAAGTAAATTCTTTAAAAACTGAAAGTACTGAAAGTTATGTAATTTATTTCGTTTATTATTAGTCTTAATACATTAGGTGACAGGCACTACAGAACACTAAACTGTAGGCTACTGCAAGGAACGATTTTTCACACATTCTTGCAAGCTTTCGTAGAGGACTTTCCTTGCCGCTCAGCTGCACACAACGGTCCGACGAATGGCTAACTCTTCTTTCCGCGGTCTTGCTTATGCCCTGAAGCCGCTGATCGCAAGAACGAATGTGCGGAAGTTGCTTACTACGGCGCAAACAATGCCATATTTGGCCGGTGAACACTAAAAGGAGGTCCTACAGATTTGTGAGGAACAGTACATCTGGTTCGTTCTCGGCGTACGACACTTACCTACGTATGTTCTACTTCTGTATCTACATAGCTACACCGCAAGCCAGTATACGGAACATGGCGGAGGGTACCTTGTACCACTGCTTCCTTGTTCGATTCGCAAATGGAGCGAAGGAAAAACGACTATCTACATTCTTTCATGCGAGCCCTGATTTCTTTTATCTTCTCTCGCGTTCCATACGCGACGTGTACTGTTCCCTGAACTTTCTTGATAGTGTTTTCCGAAAAGAACGTCTTCTTCACTCCAGGGATTCCCACTCGAGTTCCCGCATCATTTCTGTAGAATTCACTTGATGTTAAAATCTGCCGGTAACAAATCTAGCAGCACGCCTCTGAATCGCTTCGACGTCTTCCTTTTACCCGACATACAAAGTGTGATCAAAAAGTAAAGGAATTTTTTTTTTTTGAGTTTGCGGGCTTTATGCATCCGATTTTCAATTTATTTTATCTTGTTGGTATATGTTTGCATTTTCAGCTTTTTGACTATTTGGTTTACTGTTGACAGTCGAAAAGGTTATACGTGTTTTCGAGGGCTCCGCGAATTTTTACTTTCCAAAAAGATGGATCGAGAACCTGCACTAACTTTTGTTTGAAAAATGCAATAAAGTGCAACACCACATTCGAAATGTTGACTGTGGCTTTTGGCGACAGCCGCCATCTCTAGCGGTGGTTTGAACTCTGTTCCTCCCGAGTGGCAAGTCCATCGTCTGAGACAATGTCACGCCTACACAAGCGTCTATGCGACATTATTTTCTTTCGGCCCCGTTATGAAAAACAATAAAAGAGTAGCAGCCAGGCTAGGAATGAAGAAAACGCTGACGGTTGATTTGAAGACAATAGTGCATTCATTACCTGATACAGTCCCTATGAATGTGATGTGTCCTTGTCTTCTGGATTCCCCAGCCTATTAAAGGGCTTGGGTAAAGGTGGTAGAAAGCTCTTCCAGAGAAAGGTAACGGAATACTGATACTGAGGGTATCCCCGTGGCTTCAGAAAGCTTCTCACAAGTCGCACTGCAATCTTCTTGAACAGCATCTGTCACTTCGTTCATCTGTACACGTTTTTGGCCTTTCGGGTATTGGATTATCGTCTAAGCTCGTACGACCATCACGAAACGATTACCCCAACGTGAAACTGTACTATGGTCCACTGTAAACTCACCATAAACTTCACTTAATGTACTGGGGATTTCTGTAGGGATTTTGCCGCGTAAAGTTTCGATCGTGATGTACGACTTCTGGTCTTCAACAGGCACAGTAGCTGACACCCCTGCAGGGTCCATTTCTCTCTCTTCCAAATTTTATCGTACAATATAAACCGAAAAAACAAAAACACATGCTTCTTCCTCAAGCCCCTAACTACAACCACACCATTAGCGAGTGGAACAGGGTTGGAGGGATTAAACAGTGGTACAGACAGCACCCTCCGCCACACACCATTAGGTGGTATGATGTAGACGTAATTTTCGTTGGTGATCAAACAATCCACAGTAACACCAACCTACCCATTATTTACGAAATGACCCTCGTATTTCCCATCCCTAATAACCATACAGCCATTTAGATTTAGGTTTTCTATAACTCCCTAAATCACCCTAGCTACCGCTAAGACCCCTCTAACAGGCCGTGGTCGATTTCCTTATCCAACAGACGCTACGCTATACGTTTGCCTACCCCGCTGTCGACAGGACGTAACACTCTTGATTTTTTGGTCCTTTGCTTCTGTCTTTGACACACACAAACTCGATAGGTGTGTACTGCTGTTTTAAGACCTACTGTCAATACTTTTCTGATGAATTACTGTATTATCATCATTATTGAATCTTTTCTGTAGTTCCATGTAAATAAAGGCCAGACAGTCTTCTCATAATGCCATATTTGTTCAGTTTGAAAACCTTAATTTTCTGGAAAGCGTTCCTCACAGTTCTTATTCACGAAGTCCGGAATGTGGTTCCATTCTTTCGGAATTTCTTCAGTTGCTCGAGGCTGCGCCACTCACTTCCCGCGACAACGCTCGCCCACCTAACGGCAAAGCTGTAGCCTTAAAACTGCGTGAATGCAGATGAGAAGTGTTGCCGCATCCTCCCTACAGTCCGGAAATGTTTTCACCAGACTTCCCGAAGATGAAAGAACATAGCAGCTTAGGAAATTTACATTTTAACAAATATTGTGAGAAACGTGCGAATAACGACAAAAAAAAAAAAAAAATCCATCGCCGTCTCAGAACTTCATCATGAACATTTGGATCTGTGGTGTGACGTCCTCGAGCTATGGCTAAAAGATAATTTTCCATAAGCTATGAGCAGTTATGTGATTTACGGAACCTTCTCCATCGTGATTTAGCAAGTGAACAAATTTGCAGTTAATACGTTGAAGTCAAATATCCTGTAATGCCCAGTTTCATCTATGGCAGATGAAAGACTGATGAAACTAGAAACGTACTCTGAAGAGTAAGGCGCTCTTGAGAAAGTTTGTATTGCCTGTAGCAATAAATTGGGGAAATTTAGAGTTCAAGGATATGACTGAACTGGATTTACATGCCGTTCTTATAACGGACGTAACAGGCGAAAGTTTATAACATACAGTAAATCACAACAAGCCGCTGAACTATGTAAAATTAAAGATGAGCCAACGTTGGAGAGCCAACATAAAGCTGAAAATAAATTGTTTCAATGTGCAAATCAGTTTTACCAAGGTATTCTTGTATTTGGTGTAGAGTCTAAGAAAGATTCAAAACATCAAAGTGAGGTTAAGTACCAATCATTTACGTGTAACATCTGTGTGTAAGAATGTAGTGTACATGACATATTTTAAAAGGAAAGAAAAGGCGAATTCTAAATAAAGGAAACTGTTTACAGCCTATGATTGCTCTTCAGGGCTTTTTTCTTTTTCTTATTTTCCTTTTAAGGAAAAAAAAAAAAAAACAGGAATGGAACCATATTAGATTCTATCCCGACGACCTCTGCCTGGCATTCTTAGTGCCAAACGATGCAAGACTGGGTGAGCTGGTTTTCACATTATAAGGAAATAAAATAAATGGTCTGCTGCAGCATCTGTGTTGGAAGAATTATGATATTATAACCCAGATTGCGACATCCTACTAAAACAGTTTACAGACTCTTACAGGAATAATGCATACATGCCTAACGGTGTTAGGTGCGCACACAGACAGTATGATTTCAGATTAGGGCGTTGCCGACAGTTGTGGTTAACGTTTACTATAGCCTCAATAGATAAAGAGAAGTCCTCAGACACACAGCGAAGCACGTCTACAAAATGGCCTCTTGGATAAGGAGGCGTCCTTTTGACGGTGAAGTATTGGCTTACCAATAAGTTGAACAAAGTAAAGAAATACTGCAGTATAAATATGAATTTTGTTTACATATTAGGTGGCAGGTGTTGGCTAGAATGTATTAGATATTGTATGGCGTCCACCATACGTTTCGCTGTTAGCTGCACTCGGCAACAATTTCAAAAACTCTCAGAGACGGCAGGGATTGAAAGACAATTTTACATTACCGTCAACAACAGTGTATGAAAGTAAGGTTTCACACGGTGAAATGGACGAAAGATGGGTATGCCGTAGTCGTCCATGCCAACGTACCTATACGCGCCTGCGCGAGTGGGGAGGGGGGGGGAGGGAGGGGGAGAGGGGGGGGAGGGGGAGAGGGAGAGAGAGAGAGAGAGAGAGAGAGAGAGAGAGAGAGAGAGAGAGGGGGGATCAGAAAAAAGAAACCGAAGTCGTTACGTTTGCTGCTTGTTAATATTGCCTTTTTTTCTCTCTTGAGTTTCGAAGCCAATAAACTGGCGTCTATTGCTGTGTTCACGTAAATAATAAAAGAATATAAAAATTTGATGGCAAGACTTAGCGGAAGCATCTTAACTCACAACGCACTCAAGGAAAAAAAAAAAAAGAAAAAAAGAAAATACGCTATCTCGTTCAAAGTTTTCCTTGCCCCTTGCCGATGCCGCTGGGTATTACATTTCTTGCAGAGTTGGGAATCTGTTCCCCGAATAGGAAGAGCTGGCAGACTTTGGTTATTTATTTTATGCAATCAATGCACGCAATGAATTGCAAAGCAGGAGACAATCCCGCGGGCCGTATTACAGACGCTCGGCGCGCCACGCCGGAACTATTGGATTGTATTTTTCAATCAAAAACCGGCGCTAAACGTCCCACGCTAAGGCGGCGATGGGCGAAGGGAGCGAAATGAGGACCGAGAGTTTCAAGGGGAGGAGATGGGAGGGGAAGGGAAGGGGAGGCATTCCGCTACCTTTCGTATCGCATCTACATCAATACTCTGCAAGTCCCCTGATGGTGTGTGCCGGAGAGTACTTGTGGTACCACTAACTGACCCCCAAATACTTGTTCCGCTCACAAATGGCGCTTGGGAAGAATGACTGTCGGCAAGCCTCTGTGTTAGTTCTAATTTCTCGAATTTTCGAGTCATTTTCGTTTCGCGAGATGCATGTGGGAAGAAGTAACATGTTCTCCGACTCTTTCCGGAAATTACTCTCTCGAAATTTCTGAAACAATCCTCTCCGAGATGCACGAAGCCTCTTCTGCAGTGTCTGCTACTGGAGTTTGTTCACGACTTCATTGGTCCCGAGACAGCTGCTCGCCATCTTCAGGTGCTTACTGACATGTTGCTGCAGTGGCTCGCCAATACATACGCTGACTCGCTAGAAAAGCACAGGCACCAAAGGGTGGGGCTGTAACGTCACCGTAGACGAATCATAGAGCTCGGCGACATCCACTACCACTTGTCGGAGAAACAGGCCACGGTATTCGCATGCACATCTCTGTAACGCCCTCGCGCGGGCTAATGGATCACGTGACGAAACGCGCCGCTCTTCGTTGGATCTCCTCTATCTCTTATATCAGTCCTACCCGATAAGGATCCCCAGATCGACGAACAATACTCTAGAATTGGA
Organism: Schistocerca serialis cubense; assembly: GCF_023864345.2. NCBI lineage: Eukaryota > Metazoa > Arthropoda > Insecta > Orthoptera > Acrididae > Schistocerca > Schistocerca serialis. The sequence continues at coordinate 71,087,957 of NC_064646.1, forward strand.
CGAACGTTTATTTATAGGTATTTAAAATGGACGTTGCAACTTACAAATTACTGTAAGAGACAGAAATGACGTGTAACTATTCGCGATACAACTACGGCTTATCAGCTACCGACTGGTGGCAGGGGTGAACAATAGTCGTTTCTAATAACGGAATGGGAAGTTACTGGCAGCACGAACTGCACCAGCATAAACGTTGGTTGTTTCGTTTTACAACAATATGAATAATACGAGAGGAGATTATTTGACGGTACAGGCACATGGGTAGTGAGAGCAAGCGAGGTGAAACAAGTACTGTATGTATTAGGCGAGGTTTACACCAGAGCGAACACGTGTGTGCGAGCGTCTGGGAATGAGAATTCTCTATGGTGCAGACGGTAGGTGAGCGCCAGCGAATTGCAATCGGTCGTGTTCGGGTCGCATTCGCTAGTGTTCGCTTCTGCTCCGCTGGTAGTCGGGCTTTTAGTGAACATCAACAAAAGTTCTACATCTACATCTACATCTACATTGATACTCCGCAAGCCACCCAACGGTGTGTGGCGGAGGGCACCTTACGTGCCACTGTCATTACCTCCCTTTCCTGTTCCAGTCGCGTATGGTTCGCGGGAAGAACGACTGTCTGAAAGCCTCCGTGCGCGCTCTAATCTCTCTAATTTTACATTCGTGATCTCCTCGGGAAGTATAAGTAGGGGGAAGCAATATATTCGATACCTCATCCAGAAACGCATCCTCTCGAAACCTGGCGAGCAAGCTACACCGCGATGCAGAGCGCCTCTCTTGCAGAGTCTGCCACTTGAGTTTATTAAACATCTCCGTAACGCTATCACGGTTACCAAATAACCCAGTGACGAAACGCGCCGCTCTTCTTTGGATCTTCTCTATCTCCTCCGTCAACCCGACCTGGTACGGATCCCACACTGATGAGCAATACTCAAGTATAGGTCGAACGAGTGTTTTGTAAGCCACCTCCTTTGTTGATGGACTACATTTTCTAAGCACTCTCCCAATGAATCTCAACCTGGTACCCGCCTTACCAACAATTAGTTTTATATGATCATTCCACTTCAAATCGTTCCGTACGCATACTCCCAGATATTTTACAGAAGTAACTGCTACCAGTGTTTGTTCCGCTATCATATAATCATACAATAAAGGATCCTTCTTTCTATGTATTCGCAATACATTACATTTGTCTATGTTAAGGGTCAGTTGCCACTCCCTGCACCAAGTGCCTATCCGCTGCAGATCTTCCTGTATTTCGCTACAATTTTCTAATGCAGCAACTTCTCTGTATACTACAGCATCATCCGCGAAAAGCCGCATGGAACTTCCGACACTATCTACTAAGTCATTTATATATATTGTGAAAAGCAATGGTCCCATAACACTCCCCTGTGGCACGCCAGAGGTTACTTTAACGTCTGTAGACGTCTCTCCATTGATAACCACATGCTGTGTTCTGTTTGCCAAAAACTCCTCAATCCAGCCACACAGCTGGTCTGATATTCCGTAGGCTCTTACTTTGCTTATCAGGCGACAGTGCGGAACTGTATCGAACGCCTTCCGGAAGTCAAGAAAAATAGCATCTACCTGGGAGCCTGTATCTAATATTTTCTGGGTCTCATGAACAAATAAGGCGAGTTGGGTCTCACACGATCGCTGTTTCCGGAATCCATGTTGATTCCTACATAGTAGATTCTGGGTTTCCAGAAATGACATGATACGCGAGCAAAAAACATGTTCTAAAATTCTACAAGAGATCGACGTAAGAGATATAGGTCTATAGTTTTGCGCATCTGCTCGACGACCCTTCTTGAAGACTGGGACTATCTGTGCTCTTTTCCAATCATTTGGAACCCTCCGTTCCTCTAGAGACTTGCGGTACACGGCTGTTAGAAGGGGGGCAAGTTCTTTCGCGTACTCTGTGTAGAATCGAATTGGTATCCCGTCAGGTCCAGTGGACTTTCCTCTATTGAGTGATTCCAGTTGCTTTTCTATTCCTTGGACACTTATTTCGATGTCAGCCATTTTTTCGTTTGTGCGAGGATTTAGAGAAGGAACTGCAGTGCGGTCTTCCTCTGTGAAACAGCTTTGGAAAAAGGTGTTTAGTATTTCAGCTTTACGCGTGTCATCCTCTGTTTCAATGCCATCATCATCCCGTAGTGTCTGGATATGCTGTTTCGAGCCACTTACTGATTTAACGTAAGACCAGAACTTCCTAGGATTTTCTGTCAAGTCGGTACATAGAATTTTACTTTCGAATTCAATGAACGCTTCACGCATAGCCCTCCTTACGCTAACTTTGACATCGTTTAGCTTCTGTTTGTCTGAGAGGTTTTGGCTGCGTTTAAACTTGGAGTGAAGCTCTCTTTGCTTTCGCAGTAGTTTCCTAACTTTGTTGTTGTACCACGGTGGGTTTTTCCCGTCCCTCACAGTTTTACTCGGCACGTACCTGTCTAAAACGCATTTTACGATTGCCTTGAACTTTTTCCATAAACACTCAACATTGTCAGCGTCGGAACAGAAATTTTCGTTTTGATCTGTTAGGTAGTCTGAAATCTGCCTTCTATTACTCTTGCTAAACAGATAAACCTTCCTCCCTTTTTTTATATTCCTATTAACTTCCATATTCAGGGATGCTGCAACGGCCTTATGATCACTGATTCCCTGTTCTGTACATACAGATTCGAAAAGTTCGGGTCTGTTTGTTATCAGTAGGTCCAATATGTTATCTCCACGAGTCGGTTCTCTGTTTAATTGCTCGAGGTAATTTTCGGATAGTGCACTCAGTATAATGTCACTCGATGCTCTGTCCCTACCACCCGTCCTAAATATCTGAATGTCCCAGTCTATATCTGGTAAATTGAAATCTCCACCTAAGACTATAACATGCTGAGAAAATTTATGTGAAATGTATTCCAAATTTTCTCTCAGTTGTTCTGCCACTAATGCTGCTGAGTCGGGAGGTCGGTAAAAGGAGCCAATTATTAACCTAGTTCGGTTGTTTAGTGTAACCTCCACCCATAATAATTCACAGGAACTATCCACTTCTACTTCACTACAGGATAAACTACTACTAACAGCGATGAACACTCCACCACCGGTTGCATGCAATCTATCCTTTCTAAACACCGTCTGTACCTTTGTAAAAATTTCGGCAGAATCTATCTCTGGCTTAAGCCAGCTTTCTGTACCTATAACGATTTCAGCTTCGGTGCCTTCTATCAGCGCTTGAAGTTCCGGTACTTTACCAACGCAGCTTCGACAGTTGACAATTACGATACCGATTGCTGCTCGGTCCCCGCATGTCCTGACTTTGCCCCGCACCCGTTGAGGCTGTTGCCCTTTCTGTACTTGCCCAAGGCCATCTAACCTAAAAAACCGCCCAGCCCACGCCACACAACCCCTGCTACCCGTGTAGCCGCTTGTTGCGTGTAGTGGACTCCTGACCTATCCAGCGGAACCCGAAACCCCACCACCCTATGGCGCAAGTCGAGGAATCTGCAGCCCACACGGTCGCAGAACCGTCTCAGCCTCTGATTCAGACCCTCCACTCGGCTCTGTACCAAAGGTCCGCAGTCAGTCCTGTCGACGATGCTGCAGATGGTGAGCTCTGCTTTCATCCCGCTAGCGAGACTGGCAGTCTTCACCAAATCAGATAGCCGCCGGAAGCCAGAGAGGATTTCCTCCGATCCATAGCGACACACATCATTGGTGCCGACATGAGCGACCACCTGCAGATGGGTGCACCCTGTACCCTTCATGGCATCCGGAAGGACCCTTTCCACATCTGGAATGACTCCCCCCGGTATGCACACGGAGTGCACATTGGTTTTCTTCCCCTCTCTTGCTGCCATTTCCCTAAGGGGCCCCATTACGCGCCTGACGTTGGAGCTCCCAACTACCAGTAAGCCCACCCTCTGCGACTGCCCGGATCTTGCAGACTGAGGGGCAACCTCTGGAACAGGACAAGCAGCCATGTCAGGCCGAAGATCAGTATCAGCCTGAGACAGAGCCTGAAACCGGTTCGTCAGACAAACTGGAGAGGCTTTCCGTTCAGCCCTCCGGAATGTCTTTCGCCCCCTGCCACACCTTGAAACGACCTCCCACTCTACCACAGGTGAGGGATCAGCCTCAATGCGGGCAGTATCCCGGGCAACCACAGTCGTAGTCCGATCAGGGGATGCGTGGGACGAGCTGGCCGTCCCCGACAAACCCCCATCCCGACCCCCACAGTGATGCCCATTGGCAACAGCCTCAAGCTGTGTGACCGAAGCCAACACTGCCTGAAGCTGGGAGCGAAGGGATGCCAACTCAGCCTGCATCCGAACACAGCAGTTGCAGTTCCTATCCATGCTAAAAACTGTTTTGCTAAGAACGTCTGAACTAATCTACAGAGAGCGCAAACAAATCGACAAAATTTAAACGGTTATTAAAATACGCGTCCTCTCCGCTTCAGCCCTAGCAATACAGAAACCTTTCGTCTGCTATCTTGTCTACTTCTGTAGTTGACATTATCACCGCCAGCTATGAAGTGGTCTGAAGACAATAGAATATAGATATCACAGAGGCTTCTAAGATCCAAGAGATCCACAGAACAAATGTCGAAGAAAAAGGAATACGTTTGGTAGAACATTGGCGAAGCACTCAAAACTCCAATCGGGAATCCGAGAAAGCTGATAGGTTCGATCAGGCGAGAACGGAGTGAAGAAGCAGAGGCTTTGTATTTATTTTTATTAAAATTGAAAAGCGCAATAAATCTACTTTAAAGTAAACAAGCGCCGTCCGTAGTGGCCGTGCGGTTCTAGGCGCTACAGTCTGGAGCCGAGCGACCGCTACGGTCGCAGGTTCGAATCCTACCTCGGGCATGGATGTGTGTGATGTCCTTAGGATAGTTAGGTTTAAGTAGTTCTAATTTCTAGGGGACTGATGACCTCAGAAGTTAAGTCCCATAGTGCTCAGAGCTATTTGAACCATTTTGAAGTAAACAAGCGCGAATATGTGTATATTATGCTTATTAAAATTAAAAATACAGAAAAGACCTGATCTTGGTTACGTTCACAGTCACTGCAAACACATGGCTGATGTCTCATTGTTACTTTAGATATTTTTTTATTATAAATAAAAATGGTTTACCTCGTACCACGCTACCCGCCCTCTAGCGAATTACGTAACAGATTATAATGTCACATTTCATTAACTGTATTTTGTTTATGTTATCTTCCCTATATAAACTTTTAATAAAATCCTTGCTGTGTCTCGCATATGTCACTGCAGACATCAAATACATGAGCTACTGAAATGCGAAACAATCACTAACGTAAATATCTCTCTAGTTGCTAATAACCAGAGTGTAAATGTTACCCTTTCTTCAGGTTATGATGGTTCTGCGTTTAAATTCTCTCATCAACTGCAATGAGAAGCCGATGTATGTGCAGAATTTTCGAACAATGCTCATATGACAGTAGGTGACTCACAGTAATGAATTCAGTACTATAATTGGAACCGGACTCCGTTTTTCATCTCTCCGTGTACTCCCGGCTGGGGCACACTGAACACACTTCACGAATCGGTGTGGCGAAATACTTTCACTTCTCTTCCAAAAGTGTTATTTACATTTTATTATCGCAAGTTTTCACCCTCGGTGCAATTAAATTATTTACAGAGCGTAGAGCCACTGTCTGTAGGTTGACATGCGTCGAAAACGAGCTTCAAAAATTATTATTATACAGTACTGCAGTGTTTACCTGCGCTTCGAATACACAATGGTAATTTAGGGAGAATAATTACACAAAGATCGTATTTATATAATGCGGAGGCGCCTGCTTACGTTCGTGACTCGTTTGTTGTTTCTGGTTTTATAGCGCAGCAACACGTCACCGTTGCACAAGCTTGCGGACGCTCCCCGCAGTAATTTGCAACCGAAAACGAATCGTCGCTGACGATTTCATAATTACATGCGTGACAGAAAAGCGTCATTACGATTAGTGAAATCAGTGAAAGCACAAGATCATGCAGTTTGTGCCCAGAAACTCATCAAAACAGTGCCGCTAAAGAGTCAATTCCAATCATTTACTCAAGGGGCCGGTCGGAGTGGCCGAGCGGTTCTAGGCGCTTCAGTCTGGAACCGAGCGACCGCTACGGTCGCAGGTTCGAATCCTGCCTCGGGCATGGATGTGTGTGGTGTCCTTAGGTTAGTTGGGTTTAAGTAGTTCTAAGTTCTAGGGGACTGATGACCTAAGCTGTTAAGTCCCATAGTGCTCAGAGCCATTTGAACCATATACTCACGAGCTGGAGTTTCTTCCCCGCCGCACAGCAGTTTGATATACTCATCTCGTCTAACTGCCCTTAAATCTGTACCTACCGGTTCTGCACCTCGTAGTCTGACAGGACATTTCACTACTGTGAATTTATGTTCTTACTTCACTACGCCGCACAATTCTCTTTGTTTAAGTGGGAAGGGGTTTATGTAAAATGGCTCAAAAATTTTGAATTTTTTTGCCACCAGGTAGTTCTGTAGCATATTAACAATAAGGTCCCCGAATTTTCAGAGTTAAATTCGTGCTAAAAATGATGTAAAAGCCATTTGTTTCAACCAATGCGCAGTGCCAAGCCCCCTTTTCTACAAGACTCTGCCCTTGTTTGGGGTATAGAAGGCAGTAAGTCCGTTCAAGATGCGATTAATTACGATTTATTAAAGACATGCACACGCGTTGGAACACCAAACGAAAGCTTTAATATCATTTAGAAATTACAACATTTTGCTCATCTACCATTGTTACAATTTCCTCTATGATGCTTGTCTGGTGTTAAATTATGGTAATACTGGAAGAATCAGGACGATTATGAGGTTCACTGAAAACCTACTGATGATGTGCGTATTTGACAGCTCTGGAACGTCAGTAAAGGATACTGCTAAAAGGGCACGCCAATGACCACACTAGAAGAAAAGAGCTACATGAAGACCAAAAAGATCGAATGTATGCTAATGTTCAACATTAGGCACATATTTCTTGTATTAATGCCAAAAAAAATTTTTTTTCTGCATTTCACACAACTTTAATTTTTTGGCGTATAGAGATCATCCGCTCAACCACTGCAGATAAAAAGGTGAAATTTGCTGCAGACTTTGAACATATTATTAAAAAACTTCTTGTGGTGCAAAATATTTCAAAATGCAATATTACAAAATTTATTTAAACTTTTGTGAAGTAGAAGTCATACGCACAAATTTAAAAAATTGTTTCGAGAGTATTAAGACCGATATTAAAAAACTGATACACAAATTTGTTCATCTAATTACTAAGAATAGGGTACCAAATTTTGAAGGTGGTAAGTACAGTAACCTTTGAGAAAATGTTCCTCATGTTATACAATGTGTTCTACAAGTAACCAGCAATGTCTTACATTATTTGACAAAAAAGTTGAAAAACTTTCAGATTATAGCCTACAACATAACGACAACAAGTGCAAACTTTGATTCGATTCTCATACATTAGCTTATACGTACCCGTGTAATTTCTCATACCCCCTAAAAACTGTTTATCTTTTTTTTCCCATAATTTCTTTAAATTACTATAGTGAATTCTGATTTAGTTTCTTTGTATCCTTATGGGTCAACCAGGAAAGCTCAGTAACTCCGAACATGTATTAGTCATTCGACGTCACCTGAGTAACACATCCATGAGGGACATTTCAACCTTTCTAAAGCTGGCGACGTCCACTGTTGGTGATATCACCGTGAAGTGGAATCGCGAGGTAAACGAAAACCACGCAATCGGCGAAAGAAATCACTCGTCAATATCAAATTGCTACCGGCAGTCCGGCCAGCACAACGACAAGGGTAAGAGGTTAGAAATCATTGGCTACACTGCTCGAGGAACTCCCCGTAAGCCGAAATGGAAACGAGTGATTTGGAGTGATAATCGGGCTGTATCCTGCGGCAACTCAGTGCACGGCTATGGGCTTGGCCAGTACATGGAGAACTTAACTTGCCATCACGTATAGTACGGAGGAGGTGGTGTGCGGTGTTGGGGTGTTTTCCTTGGATAAGGTATGATCCCTTCACTGCGCTTAAAGAAAGGACAAATTCGGACTAACACAAAAAAAACTGCATTCTAATACAGAATCCCCTATGTCTTCCATATCGTCTACCATTCCTTCGTCAATTAAGTCAACCGACGAGCCCTCCTCGTCACACCCGACTTTAAAGAACTCTTTTCACCCATCCACTTTCTCACGTGCGCACAACAGTGGAATACTCGGTGCACTCCTAATGTTTACTCCCTTGGTTTTCGTTTCACCAATGGTGGTTTTGAATTTTCTATGCTGTGCTTCAGTTCTTCCGAGGACCACTTCTTTCTATTCCTTCTAATTCTTCCTGCATCTGTTTCGCTTAGTCTTTCTCGCTCTTCCTACACTATGTGATCAAAAGTATCCGGACACCTGGCTGAAAATGACTTAGGAGTTCGTGGCGCCCTCCATCGGTAATGCTGGAATTCAATATGATGTTGGCCCACCCTTAGTCTTGATGACAGCTTCCACTCTCGCAGGCATACGTTCAGTCAGGTGCTGGAAGGTTTCTTGGTGAATGGCAGCCCATTCTTCATGGAGTTCTGCACTTTCGTCCACTGCTCGATAGGTCAGGTTTTATGCCTTCGACACCACGTGGCCCTGCTTATGGAATTCCAGTTCGCCCTGAAATAACCTGCTCCAGAAACTCACTCCCTGTTGACTGGGTTCACGAGTGTGACATTTAGTTCTGCAGTGACTTTTCCAGCTGTTGTCCCCTTATTTTTCCTTAGAAACCTGTTCAATGAGCGTATGTCACAATCACTTAACACATACTTCAGTCAGAGTTGTGGCTTAGCAGATGGTGTATTTTTTTTTCCTTTCCCTCTACTCCCTATAAAAGTTCGATATGGTGTGGCAAACACTTCCGCTGCCTTGATTACGCAAGCGCCCAATGTACGAGCACCGACAATTCGTCCACGTTCGAATTTACTTAGCTAAGACATACTACACTCATAACTACACAGAACATTGTTCTGACCACGACTGACACTTGACACGTGTTGAGGACATTGCACACGAACAGTTCATGACCAAATACAGCAGCGCAACCTGCACGCATGGCTAGTATCTGCATTTATCTTGAAGCATACATTTCTGAAACCGCTGTAGATGCTATTACTGATATACAGGGTGTTACAAAAAGGTACGGCCAAACTTTCAGGAAACATTCCTCACACACAAATAAAGAAAAGATGTTATGTGGACATGTGTCCGGAAACGCTAAATTTCCATGTTAGAGCTCATTTTAGTTTCGTCCACCTACGCTCAATGGAGCACGTTACCATGATTTCATACAGGATGCTCTACCTGTGCTGCCAGAACATGTGCCTTTACGACACAACATGTGGTTCATGCGCGATGGAGCTCTAGTACATTTCAGTCGAAGTGTTCGTACGCTTCTCAACAACAGATTCGGTGACCGATGGATTGGTAGAGGCGGACCAATTCCATGGCCTCCACGCTCTCCTCACCTCAACCCTCTTGACTTTCATTTACGGGGGCATTTGAAAGCTCTTGTGTACGCAACCCCGGTACCAAATGTAGGGACTCTTCGTGCTCGTATTGTGGACGGCTGTGATACAATACGGCATTCTCCAGGGCTGCATCAGCGCATCAGGGATTCCATGCGACGGAGGGTGGATGCATGTATCCTGTGACAAAGTGTTTGAAGTCACGCTGGTACGTTCTGTTGCTGTGTGTTTCCGTTTCATGATTAATGTGATTTGAAGAGAAGTAATAAATTGAGCTCTAACATGGAAAGTAAGCGTTTCCGGACACATGTCCACATAACATATTTTCTTTCTTTGTGTGTGAGGAATGTTTCCTGAAAGTTTGGCCGTACCTTTTTGTAACACCCTGTAGAAGTATTAAAACACGCTGCTGCTCCTTGCTGTAACTTTCACTTATTTTTAACTGTGAATTAGTAGTATTCCATTGCGAATTTGGTATATTTTAAGTAGCAGGAAACTACAATAACGATACCCTGTATGTTGAGCAGGTCTGTTGAAAGGTTAATGGTTAATATATCTAGACATCTAGTACGCGCTATTACAATTTGCTGTTTCTTGCATGCCGCCTCTATGGTGTGCACTTTTAACAGCCAGCAATGTGCTAATTGAAAGATATCGTGTGTGAACAGAGCGATACGTCAGTGCTCCGTAAGCCCTTCCCCCAGCAGAATGTGAGCAGTTGGAGGCTCGGACACTGTGGGCATGGGACGGGCTGGGCTGCTACCGAACCGAACGGGCCAGAACCCAACGCAGCGGCAGAGCAAGCGGCGCGCCAGCGGCCGCTGCCGTAGCAATCTGCGCAGTGTTCCCCGCGGCTGGCAATCTGGTGTGGCGCGTATCGAGGCGCCGGGGATTGGTTTCATCGCCTCGCCACGCTAGCGTTTGCTATCTTGTTCGGTGCGCCACCCCCGGCGCTCTATTGATTAAAAAAGACGGTGCACGACGGCGGCAAAAGAGGAAAAAAGAAAAAAAAAAAAGAGTCGCCGGCGCGCTCTTCCCGCCGGCAATTTGACGCCCCGTCCCGCCTGAATCGCTCCCGCGGGCTCGCCGGACCGAGCCGATCGCCCCCCGGTGGCGAGGGAAACGTCGCAACGACCCGCCACCTCGGACGCTCAAAGCTATACGGACGAATTTTGCGCCGGATGATATGCGCTCGGAGATACCTGTTGCCGCATTAAGTAAAGATAGCATTCTGTTAGTAGAAGCTTGCACGATGCCAAGTACTGTTGGTTAACAGCCGTTGAAGTTCGTGTCACACGGAGAAAGTGTTTGCTTGACCTGCCCCGCACTCAGTTCGTTGTCGCCTATCTTCCTCCTCCTTTTAATCAACCTAATTGCAGATTCCCGGGCCTTACTAAGAATGTAACCGCTATTACGATTGATCAGTAGTTTGCTTACTCCAATTTCGACTGATTTTCTAAGGACACAGTCCCAGACGTTAGACGTCTGTTTCAGGACCTTAGTATGGTCGTAATCAATTACCTGGGATTCCAACAGGCAGTGTTCTGCGACTACCGACTTGTCAGGCTGCTGCAATCTGGTGCGCCGTTCGTGGTCTCGACAACGATCTTCGACCGTAGGCATTGCCTGACCTAAAGACGTCTTGGCACATTGGTTGGATATCTTCTAGATGTCGGAGTTCCGTTGTCCGAGATTGTCTCTGATACTACCACGCAGTGCCCGTGCAGAGGTAGAGATAAAAGCAACACGACGGCTTCCAATGGGTCATTTCATCAGCGCATCTGATGATGGCAACGCGGTCGCTTCCTGAAATATCGTCCCCGGTGGACACTCACATCCGGCAGTTTACCCGTGAACTATTTTGTCATATTACAAGCTTCTCTCTAAAATTTTAGGCAGCAAGTCGGAAATTTCACAGAACGACAGAAGTCGTACCACATTTGTGTCACTGTCAGTTAAAATAGAGGACAAATATGTGGGTAAATTGGATGGTGCCTTCTTGTCTGAATATAAAACACAGTCAACTAAAGTTTGGCGCACTGTGATCTGAATCTTACAAACACTACAGATAGGAGGGTCATCCCACCGAAGCAAGAAGCTACGCGTCATACGACTCAGTCCTATGCAAAGAGTGAAAAGGATCTCATGTTTCTGAAATAAACCGCTTTCAGTTGCACACGAGCCTTTACAGAAACACGGCCGGTTTCGTGATGTCAAATACATCTTAAGGTGTACGTGTACAAGATAGGAAACGTAAAATTAAGATTATGATTAAAAAACAGATACCTACCCTAATAATCTCTGCTCTATGACAACCAATATGAAATACAACAGAGTTAACCATTAAAACCCCGATATGGGAAGGAGGGGAATCAACCTTCTCCAAATAAAATACTGTCAGCCGCAACAATTAGGGCGTCATAGTTCATACTGACCACCTGAAAAACTGACATTTTGAAAGCTCGTTTACCTACGACGAAAAGAGCAAAATAAGAAAACAAGAAAAGGTAGAAGCCCCAGCTAGCAACACTGAAAACCATTGGTTAAGAAAGCTCACTTCATACCAGGAACCGACGGACAGCATTCCTCCAACAGCCTCGGGTGCAGGGCTGCACAGCTAGTCAATCTGCTCGTGTGTATCTTGGAGGGCAGTAGCGGCACCGTACACACAGCAGGGAAAGTTACAAACATTTTCGCGAGTTTCCAAACATCATGAGAATGATTGAGGCCCCCGTTACACAGCATAACCTTAGAAACTATAAAATATTTCAGTGTAAAAGTTGTTAAAACGAACCAGACCAGACAGCGTCAATAACCAAGCAGTCTAACAACAATGACATTATATTCTTGAAAAGCAATCAAAGTTCGACAGTATATTTTAATGCCTTAACTCCACCTGACTGTTAACGGTGTGTTGGGGGGGGGGGGGGTACAGTTTTAAACTCCGGATAATTTTAATCTCTTCCATAATGTTTGTTTCGCAGCCGTTAGCCACTAGTCACTTGAATCAGCAGTTGTCTTGTGACAGCCAGAGCGAGAGCACCAGCAGCAGCGAGTACTGTTTGTATAAAGCGTTTTTGTACTTATTTGCTGCGCTTAGCTTTTAAATAGTTTTTCTGGGAAAACCTAGCGTAGTTTTCGCGTCTCGTATTTCAGTGAGTGTTTCTTGATTATCAGAGTAGCTCATCAGAAGATTATCTTGGGAATTTGTCACCGTATAGAGTAGGGTAAACATAGTCACGTGTAGGGACTGTGGTGGTTGTGAGCGGACGCAAGGAGAATTGGCCACTCTTCGGGGGCAGGTGGAGGCTTTGTCTGTTAGGCTCATCGAGCTCGAGGCGCAGGCGTCGGCTCGTAGTGGCGTTGGGTCAACTGTGGTGAGACCTATGCCTGCTTCGGTGGCCTTGGAATCACATGGAACCCCTGATGTCGCTGCGTCTCCCGGCAGTGAGCATCTTACCGGTCAGCCATCACTCCAGGGTGAATGGCGGACAGTGGTGGGCTCGCGCGTGCCTGGCCGAAAGGCGAAGGTGGGATCTGGCCGCGTGGCAGCTGCCTTACCCCTTTCCAACAGGTACGGGGTGCTTCCTAGTGGTGATGACATCGTTTCCGAGCCACCACAGGATGCCTCGCCTGTTGGGCCAGTGGCCGATTCTCCGGCAAGGTCCCGACAGTCACAGAGGGCGGGCCTATTAGTTACAGGGAGCTCCAACGTTAGGCGGGTTATGGAGCCCCTCAGGAAAATATCGGGTAGGTCGGGGAAGAATGCCAGTGTGCACTCGGTGTGCTTGCCGGGGGGTCTCGTCCGTAATGTGGAGGCCCTTCCGGCAGCTATTGAACGCACTGGGTGTGACCGGCTGCAGATAGTAGCACATGTCGGAACGAATGACGCCTGCCGCTTGGGTTCTGAGGCCATCCTTGGTTCCTTCCGGCGGCTGGCTGATTTGGTGAAGACAACCAGCATCGCACGCGGAGTGCAAGCTGAGCTTAATATCTGCAGCATAGTGCCCAGAGTCGATCGCGGTCCTCTGGTTTGGAGCCGTGTGGAGGGTCTAAACCAGAGGCTCAGACGACTCTGCGACTATAATGGTTGCAAATTCATCGACCTCCGTTATTGGGTGGAGAACTGTAGGGCCCCCCTAGACAGGTCAGGCGTGCACTACACACCGGAAGCAGCTACTAGGGTAGCAGAGTACGTGTGGCGTGCACACGGGGGTTTTTTAGGTTAGAGGGACCCCCGCCTTGGGCGAAACGATAAAATACCTGACGGCTTACCAGAGAGGACATTATCATCGTTGATAAAGAACGTCCGTCCTCAGAGACCAAAAACAGGAAAAGTTAACGTAATATTGGTAAACTGCAGGAGTATCCAGGGCAAGGTTCCTGAATTAGTATCTCTTATTGAAGGAAATAGTGCGCATATAGTATTAGGAACGGAAAGTTGGTTAAAACCGGAAGTGAACAGTAACGAAATCCTAGACACAGAATCGAATATATACCGTAAGGATAGGATAAACGCCAATGGTGGAGGAGTATTTACAGCAGTAAAGAATTCAATAATATCCAGTGAAGTTATTAGCGAATGCGAATGTGAAATAATCTGGGTTAAGTTAAGTATCAAAGGTGGGTCAGATATGATAGTCGGATGCTTCTATAGACCACCTGCATCAGCAACCGTAGTAGTTGAGCGCCTCAGAGAGAACCTGCAGAACGTCGTGAAGAAGTTTCGTGATCATACTATTGTAATAGGGGGAGACTTCAATCTACCAGGTATAGAATGGGATAGTCACACAATCAGAACTGGAGCCAGGGACAGAGACTCTTGTGACATTATCATGACTGCCTTGTCCGAGAATTACTTCGAGCAGATAGTTAGAGAACCAACTCGTGAAGCTAACGTTTTAGACCTCATAGCAACAAATAGACCGGAACTTTTCGACTCCGTGAATGTAGAAGAGGGTATCAGTGATCATAAGTCAGTGGTTGCATCAATGACTACAAGTGTAATAAGAAATGCCAAGAAAGGAAGGAAAATATATTTGCTTAACAAGAGTGATAGGGCACAAATCGCAGAATATCTGAGTGACCACCATCAAACGTTCATTTCTGAGGAAGAGGATGTGGAACAAAAATGGAAAAAATTCAGAAACATCGTCCAGTACGCCTTAGATAAGTTCGTACCGACTAAGGTCCAAAGCGAGGGGAAAGATCCACCGTGGTATAACAATCATGTACGAAAGGTACTACGGAAACAAAGAAAGCTTCATCATAGGTTTAAGAGTAGTCGAATCATAGCTGATAAGGAAAAGCTGAACGAAGCGAAAAAGAGCGTAAAGAGAGCAATGAGAGAAGCATTCAACGAATTCGAACATAAAACATTGGCAAACAATCTAAACAAGAACCCTAAAAAGTTTTGGTCATATGTAAAATCGGTAAGCGGATCTAAATCCCCTATTCAGTCACTCGTTGACCACGATGGCACCGAAACAGAGGACGACCGAAGAAAGGCAGAAATACTGAATTCAGTGTTCCGAAACTGTTTCACTGCGGAAAATCGTAACACGGTCCCTGACTTCAGCCATCGCACGGACGCCAAAATGGAAAATATTGAAATAAACGATATCGGAATTGAAAAACAACTGCTATCACTTAGTAGCGGAAAAGCATCCGGACCAGACGAGATACCCTTAAGATTCTACAGTGATTATGCTAAAGAACTTGCCCCCTTTCTATCAGCAATTTATCGTAGATCGCTGGAAGAACGTAAAGTACCTAGCGACTGGAAGAAAGCGCAGGTCGTTCCCATTTTCAAGAAGGGTCATAAATCAGATGCGAATAATTATAGGCCTATTTCGCTTACGTCAATCTGTTGTAGAATAATGGAACATGTTTTGTGTTCTCGTATTATGACGTTCTTAGATAATACAAATCTCCTTCATCATAACCAACATGGATTCCGCAAACAGAGATCATGTGAAACTCAGCTCGCCCTATTTGCCCAAGAAATTCACAGTGCCGTAGACACTGGCGAGCAGATTGATGCCGTATTCCTGGACTTCAGGAAGGCATTTGATACGGTTCCGCACTTACGTTTAGTGAAAAAAATACGAGCTTACGGAATATCGGACCAGGTTTGTGATTGGATTCAGGATTTCCTAGAAGAAAGAACACAACATGTCATTCTTAACGGTTCAAAATCTGCAGATGTAGAGGTAATTTCGGGAGTACCGCAGGGAAGCGTGATAGGACCTTTATTGTTTACAATATACATAAATGACTTAGTTGACAACATCGGTAGCTCCGTGAGGCTATTTGCAGATGACACGGTTGTCTACAAGAAAGTAGCAACATCAGAAGACTCGTACGTACTCCAGGAGGACCTGCAGAGGATTAATGCATGGTGCGACAGCTGGCAGCTTTCCATAAACGTAGATAAATGTAATATAATGCGCATACATAGGGGCAGAAATCCATTCCAGTACGATTATGCCATAGGTGGTAAATCATTGGAAGCGGTAACGACCGTAAAATACTTAGGAGTTACTATCCGGAGCGATCTGAAGTGGAATGATCACATAAAACAAATAGTGGGAAAAGCAGGCGCCAGGTTGAGATTCATAGGAAGAATTCTAAGAAAATGTGACTCATCGACGAAAGAAGTAGCTTACAAAACGCTTGTTCGTCCGATTCTTGAGTATTGCTCATCAGTATGGGACCCTTACCAGGTTGGATTAATAGAAGAGATAGACATGATCCAGCGAAAAGCAGCGCGATTCGTCATGGGGACATTTAGTCAGCGCGAGAGCGTTACGGAGATGCTGAACAAGCTCCAGTGGCGGACACTTCAAGAAAGGCGTTACGCAATACGGAGAGGTTTATTATCGAAATTACGAGAGAGCACATTCCGGGAAGAGATGGGCAACATATTACTACCGCCCACATATATCTCGCGTAATGATCACAACGAAAAGATCCGAGAAATTAGAGCAAATACGGAGACTTACAAGCAGTCGTTCTTCCCACGCACAATTCGTGAATGGAACAGGGAAGGGGGGATCAGATAGTCGTACAATAAGTACCCTCCGCCACACACCGTAAGGTGGCTCGCGGAGTATAGATGTAGATGTAGATGTAATGTTTAATGTCTACTCCTTTACTTCTCTGTGTACGATTTCTAAATTATGAGCTACACTTGTTACGGAGTGGCCAGAATCACGCAAGTGGCTACTTAAAGTAGACTACGAATTCCTCCGAACCTGGTGTTCTCGCAACATAGTACCAAACCCTCTGCCAATCTGCCCCACATACCTGGCAGTACAACTGATGCACTATATACCATTAACGTCGTACTTTTGACAACATATCTCTATGTAGAAGCCTCTGACAAAGATTCTGTGGGATTAAAAACGCTGGTTTTATCTTTTTTGTCCTTATCTTTTTGCTTCCTTTCTGTGAAACTGTGCCAAAGTATGGTATCCTATTGTAACGAATGAATTCGTCGTTTCGTCGTCCAACCACTGTAGTGTGATTTCATTACCATTTGACCTCTGCTTCTACCTAGCGAATTCCTTTTACACAGTATACCACTATTAATATTCATAATATCATATCCACTGACCACGTGCAATGTGCAAAATCCACTAAAACTCCCAACCATGTGCCTCCTTAGACAAGGGTACACTGTGAAGGCAATAAAACATTGATTTAGAAGCTGCCACCTTGTCGTACGGGGGTCATCAGACCTGCTGTGTATAACAGTATCCGTCATTGTAGTCTCTCTAAAAATGTCATACTCAATCCTTGTATCCTGTAAGGATTTAGATGTAAATAAGGTAGCCATCCTTCCTCACTGTGTTCTATGGTAAATTGCACCTTATCATGTACAGCATTTCAATAGACAACTATTTGTTCGGCCTGACAGGAAGGAGGTACCACATGGCCGAGCTGTTGCCTTTACTCGACGCAACTAACTGTCTGTCACTTGCAGCCCCTCTGCTTCCCGTCTGTCCCTGACTACATACTTTAACAGTAAAGGGACAGCGTGTAGGAGTACGCCACCGAACTATCTGATTATCGCGACACGCCGCCTCGGCTACTACATCTGTCGCTTCAGTTCCCTTAATACCCACGTGCCTGGCACCGGTCAGAAAGACACCTCCTCCCCCGCTCTCACAGAGAGAATAACTCCAGCGATTAATCGCAGCGAGAGCGCCACGTGTGCGGCCCGCCCCCGCAGGTGGCGGCAAGGCGGACGCAGGTCATCTCACGCGCGGCTGGCCAGCCCACGCCCTCGGCCGCAGCAGTCATCTGGCCACATCACACGGAGCCTCCCCGGGGGCCGGCCGCCGCCCTCGGACACGGTCGAAGGCGCTCTGATGGCTCATCGCGGCTTCACTTTGACGGCTGCGAGATCCGCCGGCTTTTATCTCTGTCGCGCAGATTCCCCAGGAGTCGCCACCCGATAACATCTGGCCGCCCGCCGCTGATGGCGCGTCAGGCGGCCGAGTGCTGACACCAAGAAATGAAATCGTCTTCCGGGGGGCAGCGAAAAAAAAAAAAAAGGTTCCCTTCCATCCTCCACCCCCGAACAGGCGAACGACCCCGCCCCGCGGCGAGGCTAAGGAACCGAGCCACACTGCGCACTGTACCGCGGAGAACTACAGAAAACTTCACTCACTACCCTCGCAACGAGTGCTTCTTAAATACGAGACATCTGCCACCTATAACGCGACAGCATTTGTAAGACTCGTACACGGTAAATGTGCGGAATGTAGTTGGTGGTTGGAACGGGCGTTCTTTTTCTCCGGGAGACAGAAGGGGTTTGCTCAGGTTCCTGAACGCAGGATTTGTGCTTCTGCGTCTACCTGATGAGAGGCGAGTTGACGAACATGTTCGAAAACTTTTTATGTGATTCAGCGGAAGGTGTTACTACAACAGTTACATCCGACTTATGGCAGTTAAGGTAAAGTTGCGCTAATCTTGAGCACTTGTGTCGATGTTCTAACGGCAGACACTTTAATTTGGAGCGCGAATAAACTGTCGTTTTAACTTGGAAACTTTTCATTCGCCTACGTCATTTTGTATCTCTGCCCTACAGCAACTGTTTTACCTATATTATACACAGTGGAAGAGACACAGTGAGATTGTCGGACTTTATTCGAGGGTTCGTGCAAAAACTGGGACGGTACGCTCCTAGCACACTTGATTATCCTATTTCTATTCGTGTACCGAGCGAGGTGGCGCAGTAGTCAGCGCAATGGACTCGCACTGGGGAGAACGACGCTCAACCAGACTTAGTTTTTGTACGTCCATCTTGTAATTGATGGTCTATGTGACTTTGCCCGTTCACTTACGTAATAAAATAAAACTGCAGCCTTCGTTTTGATGTTGTTTATTTTATATTGCAAGGCGTACGGTGTACTGAATCACCGAAACTGATTACAATATAATGAAACAATATCAAAACGACGGCTGCCTGTGTCTCATTTTATTACGTAACCAGATATAGGTTTTCCGTGATTTCTTTATCTCGCTTACTACAAATGCTGACATGTTTCCTTTTAAAAGGGGGCCGAATTCCCAAAATCCATCTTGCACTCCTCATTCTCTAATGACCTCGTTCTCGACGGGATGTTAAACTCTAATCTGCCTTCCTTATTCTATTTATGTACGCAAAATTAGCAGAAGCGTACGTAAAAAAACGCAGTTCTCTATACTCTGACATCTGTGGTTTATTTATCACGAAAAAACGAAGGTTCAGGTTTAACGTCTCTGAGCCCCACGCTAATTAAATATAAATCAGAGAGAGCATGGCCCTCCGAATTACAGCCCAGTGCACCTCTCTCAAGGAGAACTACTATCTAATTTCGCGATCATGAAACAAAAACAGTTCAGATTGCTATTTTTTAAAATTTGTAACCGGTTTTGGTTTCCCAAAACCATATTTTTTCGTCGTTGAGATACACCAAAACCTGTTATAAATGTTGTCGTGCATCCCTTCATTCATCCGATTTTTTTTTTCTAACATAAAATACCGAAGCGTGTTTTCTTCTGCAGTAAGGCGCTACGACATTCTTTAAGCCATGGCTTCTTTCGCACATGGAAAGATAGAAATATTTGAGCACTGAAACTGTGGCAAACTGCCTACTTCTGGCATCTGCCTACTGCCTACCTTTGGGACTCAGTAGAAATGCTTGAAAGTTTTGCGAGATAATAAAAATTTCCTCCTGTGCCTTATACACAGTGTATAAAAACTACGTTTCCACAATTTGACACACGCTTCCAAGATCTTGAACTCTTCCATTATGGGTAGCGCCGAAGGCAGGGTTGTGCAATGATCACGGACGGCCAATACGGCTTTAGAAGAAGTGTGGCCACCCTACAAGCAGAAATCGGCTTACGAAAATTAAAGAAGGCTAGCGACACACACATTGCTTTCGTCGACTTAGAAAAAGTGTTTGACAGGATAGACTGGCAACGACTTTTTGAGATACAGAGGTAGCGCAACATGAAGTGTAAGTTTAGAAGAGTGATAAAGAGACGGTGTAGAGAAGAGGTGGCTTCGATAAGACGTGAAGAACATCAAGACGAAGCAACCATTCAGCAGGATGTACGACAGGGCTGCTCACTCTCTCCCGTCTTTTCCAATGGACATATTCAGAGGACAACTGATGAAGTCAGGGAGAAAAACTAGGGGCTGTACAAGGAATTAACATCCACTGACATATAGAGATTTGATTATGATAATGCAGTGTTATGGGAAGATGCGGAACAGATTGAAACCATCCTAAACTATGCCTATAACATGGAAAATAATAGAGATAAAACAAAAATCTTAGTGGTCAGTATAACACCGTTGCCCAAGGATCACTTAACAATGAGCAACTGTAGAGCATTGAATCCTTCGCCTACCTAGGGAGTAATATCACGTCAGATGGAAGATCAAAGAAGAATACTGCAAGCCGAATCTACCAGTCAAAGACTGTTTTCAATAAGAGAAGAAACGTTTTCACATTCAGCTGCAGAGTGAAAAATCTAAAGAAAGACCTTTAAGAAGTGTCGGTGAGTTTTGTTTCATGATCAGAATTAGCTGGCTTGGATGTGATCTGTGCAGCCGCCATTGGCTATCTCACTGATGTGACTATTGACTGTAGTAATTATACAGAGCCTGCTGGCTATATTACGAATTCCTATTCGCCAGTGAGAACAAGACTGGCCCACCCTTGATTTTTAAAACTCACGGTCGCAGAATAATTAACCGAGCCAGCTACTTCTAAATCCTAATAATTCGTGTTCCCAATATTTGGTTTCAGCTGTTTGTGCAACGTGCGTCTTAAGCTGAACGGATGTGAAACATGGGCACTCGGAGAAGCAGGGAAGCATACAATAAGAACACAAGAGGCAGACGGAGACTGGACTACGTAAACCAGATCGTGGAAGATACCAGCTGCACCACTAATATACCTCTCGAACAGGAATGCCGAAGATATAAAAGGATGGCGAGCTGTTGCTAACCAACCTGATGATTTAAAGCCGAAGAAGAAGTGAAGGACATGAAAAGAATTAATTTTTTCAATTGCCAAATGTGACATGTGCACCGTTTCGCTGCTAGGGGTCAGTGAAGGCATTAATACTAGTGATGTTCAGACACGGTGTTCAAACTGCCGTGTGATAAATATTGTTTAAGAGATATTGATGACAATGTCGTCCGTTTACTTTTTTTTCCCGGATCCTCAAGTCCTGAGAGTGGGAGTCCCACTTGGAGCCAAATATTTCCCTTCATATTTTTCTCTCGACGACTATCAGGTTCTGTTTGTCTGCTTTCCTCAATCTAAATGTTTCAGCCCCGTACAGAGCTACTGGGAGAATTACACTCTGGTATATTCTGATTTTAAAACAACTCGGGAGGGCTCTACCGCACAGCGCGTTCCGCACGTCAAAATATGCTCAATTTGCTGCTGGGATTCTTGCCTTAATCTTATTTTCGATTCTATTCTGTCCTGTTCGCTAAGGATCCATCCCAAATAGATAATATGTTTACTCTCTTAAAACTGCATTCATGAGCCGTCAGCGCAGTACCGTCACTGGGTGCCTTGCTCACGACGATGTTAATTTGTAACCGTAGACGGATAATAATGCACCTGCCTTGTTTTTATCACTTAGAAGCGTGTTTCTTTTTACCTCTTCTAAACACATTAAAATTATGTATGCCACACGTCGTTTTATTTGCACCGCGTACAGTGACATCATCTTAAAGCCCTGTTCTTCAGTTTGTACATTCCAATGCAATTTCCCTTTGCGCTAACAATAAGTGAAGGCTACACTACGTATCTGCCAGGGAATGCTGTTTAGTAATGCTTATTTATGGTTATACACACCTGGAGGCAATGTCCACAGGAAACAGCTACCACCCAAACGAAAATCTCAAGTACTTATTAACATAACTTTGAAGAAAAATGATCTAATTTATTACGTTACGTGGCCTTGTGAGACACGATCTAATTTCTCATGGGAAGTGGCCTTTTGACCTAATAGATTATACATAGTATTTGTCGAAGTATCCAGTATCAGGAAACAGCGAGATTATGACATTCCTAGCTCTCCTAGGATGAAATAGGGGTACAGGAAGTAAGACGGTAAAATGAAAGCACAACTGATCGAGTACGACTGTGCTCCCATTCACGATAATCGCAGGGGATCTGAAACGTTCGTGTTTCCCCGAAGGGCAGCTTTATGTTGTTTGTTCCGTAGCAATTTCCCCCACGAATTTATTTATTATTGCACTTTGAGAGGAAACGCAAAATATCGCAAATAATCAATTTTTGCGTTGAATTAATATTAATGCGAAGATATAACAATATGGACTGATTTCATTCATTTCACAATCTGAGTAGTCATATAGTTTTAATTATCACTCTGTTTATTTGCAGGTACATGCCTGTACTGGAGGTACACGCTAAAATGCCAGCGCTACAGTCCCGCAGAATGCTACCACAGGAGTCCAAATAAAATTACGCAGCTGGCACATAAAGAGGATTGCTGTGCGATAATTCGTTTTCCGCAGCAACGGAAATATTGCAGCGGTGTCAGGCCAATCCAGAAGGTTACAGAAACCAATTGGATATTTCACTTCATCAAAGTGCGGCGTGCCGCCGTAATTCATTGTGTACCAGCACTGCAGACACACACCTGCAGACAGACAGACAAAAGTTAGTTAAATGGCTCTGAGCACTATGGGACTTAATATCTGAGGTCATCAGTCTCCTAGAACTTAGAACTACTTAAACCTAACTAACCTAAGGACATCAAACACATCCATGCCCGAGACAGGAATCGAATCTGCGAGCGTAGCGGCCGGCCGAAGTGGCCGTGCGGTTAAAGGCGCTGCAGTCTGGAACCGCGAGACCGCTACGGTCGCAGGTTCGAATCCTGCCTCGGGCATGGATGTTTGTGATGTCCATAGGTTAGTTAGGTTTAACTAGTTCTAAGTTCTAGGGGACTAATGACCTCAGCAGTTGAGTCCCATAGTACTCAGAGCCATTTTGCGAGCGTAGCAGTCGCGCGGTTCCAGACTGAAGCGCCTAGAACCGCTCGGTGTTCTGTGTCGTGGCCGAGAGAGCCTCAGCAATTAACGTGCCCCGCGTAACAAGAATACATGATCTTTACATACGCTCATGAACCGAATACAACCAGTCAGTCATTAGGACTTTCATCGTCATCACGTGACTCCAATTCTACGATACTCAGTGGCGTTGTACTGGAAGTGTTCTTACAAGGGCGAGTTTGTTATTACTGAATGAATTAGATTGTAGCTTTGGATTTTAGTAATGCTATTGTTTCGGATTTTAGTACTGCCATCAATGATACTAATCGAAAATTTTCAAATAAGAGTGCAGTGGGCCCTGTGTAGAAAATTACAATATAGAAATGTGTAGAAATAGAACGACTGGAAGTACATGAAAGGTTCACACTAAAACCTGTGTTTGAATAATTCTGAGCTGCGCTCGTTTCGACGCCAAATATGTCCTGTTAGTAGTGAAATGTGGGATGTAACTTACATATCTGGCATTAAGTGCAAGGTAACCCATCTGGTGTTGCTTTCGAATTTAAGTGGAGTTGAAGCGTCATGAACTTTGTCTTACCGTAGCGCCTTATTGCTTGTAAATTTTGATGAGTTTCGTGACATACTAGGTAAATGTAGTATTAGCGTCTTAATAAATGTCACTCTGTATTCATTTTCCGAGTTTAATTTGAGTAGTTGAAGATGGACGGCACAGTGGCATCGCTAACTGTGGCGACTCTCGCGTCACGCGGATCAGTGGCGGCTGTGGGTGATGTGGCCGACAACAACTCTGTGCGCTTATGTTACTGCGGACTGACCTACATCTTCCGCGGTGGTGACACCAGCGGGCTAGAGAGGCGGCAGCCCGCATTGCACGCCTGTGTTGCTTAACGGTGGATCTCATGCAGATACAATAATGTGATAATTAACATTTAACGACTGATGGTAATTAACATCTTATGACTGTCTCTGAAAATTGGGCAACGCTGGATATCCAAGTAGTATTTAATATTAAAAGGGAACATCAACGTTAGAAGAGTAATCGCAAGCAAAATCTAAAGCGCAGTTTAGGCGATAATCACAGAGTTCTCTGCGAAAGTCGGGCTTATTGATACTGCAGCAAGTACCCGTCTGCTAGCCGCAAAAGGACAGGAGATGTCGCCGTCAACATTTCCTCCGAGGTAATTAAACAGCGAACAAGAACGCCCTGATTTTGCTACGCTATTATCCGGAAGTACGGGCCCGGCGATTTAACGAGGCCGGAAAAGTTGTACATGTTGCGCCATTAAAGAGCGCAGACAAGTCTCGGCTGCCGAAGTTCGGGCAAGTCGGCCGATACCAGTCGCAAGACGGGGCGCCGCTGTCCCTGCGGCAGCGATACGAGTCCGCCGATAAGGCAGGATCGGGGCGGCGGGGCGGAGCCGACTCATAATTATGCGCGCTGTCCCGTTCGGCGCCCCGAGGCCCACGCAGGTATATACGCGCAGGCATCGCGTGGCGGCGTAATGAGCTGCGATGCCGGACCGTGCGTGCGTGCGCGGGTCGCAGCGGATAAATTGGGCGAGGACTGCGGCGGCCGCGTAATGTTTCGGCGGCGGAACAGCTCCGTCACGAACGGCGGAAGCGCGCCCTGCACGAAGAGCAAACACGACCGCGACGCCAAACACGTACCTTTTTTTTCCTTTTTGCTTTTTACTTTGTGTCCGCGACCCGGCGGGGCTGCCGCTCTTGTCGACAAACGCTGTTAACCAGCGCGCTAATAAGACAGTCTGTGTTTCCGGCCGGCCGCGATCAATTAGTCTGCGCGCTTTCGTCGTCGCTGTAGGTATTAACTCTATGCCAGCTCTGCCCACTGGCCCTGGCGGGCCGCCGGCCGCGGTGGTCTAGCGGTTCTAGGCACTCAGTCCGGAGCCGCGCGACTGCTACGGTCGCAGGTTCGAATCCTGCCTCGGGCATGGATGTGTGTGATGTCCTTAGGTTAGTTAGGTTTAAGTAGTTCTAAGTTCCAGGGGACTGATGACCATAGATGTTAAGTCCCATAGTGCTCAGAGCCATTTTGAACCTGGCGGGCCATTCGGTAATGAGCGACCCCGCTGCCAGCCACTGCGTCATTCAAATGCGGTATACGAGGACCGTTCAATAAGTAGTACAACAAAAGCTTTTCTTAATACAGGTCAGTTTTATTCAGGATTCCAGTACACCAGATTATTCCCCATCCGTTGGGCTACAAGACCCTATGTTTCAACATAATCGCCGCTCAATGCGATACCCTTACGCCACCTCTCTGATAGGGCCTGTATGCCCGCATGGCACCACTCTAGTGGTCGGCTTTGCACCCAACATCTTGCCGCATTAATAACCTCCCCATCTTCCACGCACTGTTTCCCGGGGTGTGCATCCTTCATTGGGATGTTTGGATGGAAACCAGGCCGGCAGGGGTGGCCGAGCGGTTCTAGGCGCTACAGTCTGGAACCGCGCGACCGCTACGGTCGCAGGTTCGAATCCTGCCTCGGGCATGGATGTGTATGGTGTCCTTAGGTTATTAGGTTTAAGTAGTTCTAAGTTCTACGGGACTGATGACCTCAGAAGTTAAGTCCCATAATGCTCAGAGCCATTTGAACTATTTGATGGAAGTCAGCGAGTGTGACATCCAGGATGTAGGCTGGATGAGGAAGAACAGTCCAATTTTATTCTCGAATCAGAAACATACAAATTTACAATAGCCATACACATGAATAAATATGTACATATATATATATATATATATATATATATATATATATATATATATATATATATATATATATATATATAAAAATTGTATTTATATTACATGTACCCAGTACTTTGCAACCTCCACTGCGCTTGGAGTGGCTTGCAGGAGATCAATCTTCGTGCAGGATGTAGGGCACAAAAGGCACTGGAGCATGTGGCTTGTGGTTTTTTCTTGTCCACAATCACAGGACGTATCTTCTGTTATGAAACCCCATCTCTTCAGATTGTCTCTGGATCGATCAACTCCTGATCGTAATCTGTTTAAAGATTTCCACACCAGCCAGCTCTCGTTGTGTCCAGGTGGTAGTTCTTCAGCTTCTGGCGTCTGCAGGTGAGGCGTCGACTTCTTCCGTAACTCCAGCCTTGCCTTCTCTAGTGAAATGGTGAGCTTCTCGGGTGTTCTCAGGAAGCTCTTTCGCGATCTCAGCCGTTACTGTGGATGGGCACTGTCCTGTTCCACTTTCAGTCTCTCCTTGTTGGCAGCCACTGTTCTGCGTATCCATGGTGGCGCTATTCCAGCCAGGCAGTAGAGGTTATCAGTTGGGGTAGATCTTAAGCAACCTGTGATCAACCTGCAGGTTTCGTTGAGAGCAATGTCTACTTGTCTGGCATGAGATGACCTGTACCAGACTGGAGAAGCATATTCAGCAGTAGAAAAGCAAAGTGCCACTGCAGAACAGCGAATGGTTTGTGGATGTGATCCCCACTGTGTCCCCGCTAGTTTGCGAATTAGGTTGTTTCGAGCGGAGATTTTCATTTTGGTGTTCTTGCACAGGAGACCCACAGAAGCTGTGAAGTGCGCAGACCAAAAATAAACAGTCCAGTG
Organism: Schistocerca serialis cubense; assembly: GCF_023864345.2. NCBI lineage: Eukaryota > Metazoa > Arthropoda > Insecta > Orthoptera > Acrididae > Schistocerca > Schistocerca serialis. The sequence continues at coordinate 71,114,661 of NC_064646.1, forward strand.
ACGTTTTGTAGGCTGGCAACTGGTGGACGTGTGCATCAGCACTACCAATAAATACGTCTAACTGTGCACCAAGGTGTTCGATTGTGATCTGTCGGTCACCTCGAATGAGAGTGTACGCACGTTGCAATACTGCTGGAGTCACAGCTGTGGGCGGCCGCCGGCACGCGGAAGACCGGACAGGTGTGTGCGACCTTGTTGCGATTATGGCACGGGCCTCGTCCAACGTCTCACTGTCCCTTTGTTCACTGCCAGATCTCCGTAGAAATTCTGCAACCGCCAATGAATAACTGCGATACTCCTCCGCCAAAAGAAACTCAATGACAGTTCTCTGCTTGGAACGCCCCTCCGTTCGAGACGAGATTTTGAAGGCTACGTACAGCGCCGCCACCTGTCAGAATTTCATGAAACCCTCAAGCGGGAACATTCGACGATGCTCCACAACAAATTTCGCATTATTTCAACCGAAACTGGCAGAGAAAAATGAGTTGCATTATTTACTGAACGCCTCTCGCAGAAAGGCATGGGGTCCGACACACCGCTCCTCCGGCTTCTGCCTGCTTTCGAGACCTGCGAGCCGCTACTGAAGTAGTTCCACTGTTGGCATCAACAGGCTGATTGCACAACGTTCCCCAAAGGAAAAAAAGATCCCTACTCTTGCTGGAAATTTAAGCCGGGTCGGCCGCGTAGCAGTCACACACGCTGACCACTTAACTGTTGGGGTCTCGTTTTGTACTATCGCGAAATAGGGTAGAGACTGTCACAGGTGTGTTACGCGACTTAAGGTGGCAATCATTAAAATAAACGTTTTTTCGTTGCGGAGAGATTTTCTCATGAAATTGCAATCACCAACTTTCTCCTCTGAATGTGAAAATATTTTGTTGACTCCCGCCTACATAGGGAGAAACTATCATCACGACAGAATAAGACAAATTAGAGCTCGCTCGGAAAGAAGCGTTTTCCCGAGCCTATTTGAGAATGGAACGGTAGAGATATAACGTTACTGCCTCTAACATTACGTAAAACTTAAGTTAACTATAAAATCTAATAACAAGCAAACTTGAAATTAGGTAAATTATTTATTGAAAATGCTATCTTCAAATGGTTCAAATGGCTCTGAGCACTATGGGACTTAACTGCTGAGGTCATCAGTCCCCTAGAACTTAGAACTACTTAAACCTAACTAACCTAAGGACATCACACACATCCATGCCCGAGGCAGGATTCGAACCTGCGACCGTAGCGGTCACGCGGTTCCAAACTGACGCGCTTAGAACCGCACGGCCAAAATGCTATCTTCGGCGGCAACGTTATAAGAACAGGAACGAAACAATGATATATGTTTTTTTTTTTTCATTTTCGGAAAACATTAACCAGAAAGATTATGGGACTTCGAAAAATAAATATGACTGTAGGTTCTAACGAGTGTAACAATTAAATGGTAATCACGCACAAAATGGCTCATAGAAAGATCGCGAACCAAACGAGAAAGTCTCCGTATTTAAATATTTCACTTTCTTTCACTGGTATGCTTTTACTATACTTTTCACTGAAAGGCTGATTAAATAACAGTCGATATGCAGAAATATTTTTTTTTAATTTTTTAATGTGACAAAGATATCACGACACATCAATTACCACAGCCAAGCGACAACCTCGTATCGGCACTGATAACAGAGGCAATAGCGTAAGGGAGAGTAAGATGATAAGAGCGAGTGAGATAGCAGGAGACAAGAACGACCAGAACCCAAGCGCAAGAGACAAGAGATCTGTTCACACTGGTACACGTCTTTGAACAGTACTTCAACATTATCATCTTAGTGTATAATTTATCTTGGTAGTAGTTACGAAGTTCATGCATCGCTGTTTTAGATTGCTGCCAGTAAGAATAAAATTAAATATTACTTCACTTAAGCTTACTATATGTTGTCATTTCATAACTATTTCTCTTGATATAGGGGGGGGGGGGGGCGGAATTCTTTAAGACTGGCTGCGACGCCACAGAAAAATAGTCTGAACGTAGTTCGATGAACCCACTGCCAGGCATTTAAGTGTAGGTGCAGATGTACAGGTAGGCGGGTGCGAGTTAAAACTGCAGTATCATTTAATCGCAACGACAAAACAGTCGAATTTACCAAAAAAAGCCTGTTTAGCATCTTCAAGTTAAATTAATTAGGGAACACATGCTGCCCAGAGGGACCAGCAACCATTCGTGTTTAATAACAGTGGGACGAGTCACAATGTAGGGCAGCGCTAACTCAAAAGAGGGGCTCGCGGTGCAGGAGCGACACGCTTATACACTCCTGGAAATTGAAATAAGAACACCGTGAATTCATTGTCTCAGGAAGGGGAAACTTTATTGACACATTCCTGGGGTCAGATACATCACATGATCACACTGACAGAACCACAGGCACATAGACGCAGGCAACAGAGCATGCACAATGTCGGCACTAGTACAGTGTATATCCACCTTTCGCAGCAATGCAGGCTGCTATTCTCCCATGGAGACGATCGTAGAGATGCTGGATGTAGTCCTGTGGAACGGCTTGCCATGCCATTTCCACCTGGCGCCTCAGTTGGACCAGCGTTCGTGCTGGACGTGCAGACCGCGTGAGACGACGCTTCATCCAGTCCCAAACATGCTCAATGGGGGACAGATCCGGAGATCTTGCTGGCCAGGGTAGTTGACTTACACCTTCTAGAGTACGTAGGGTGGCACGGGATACATGCGGACGTGCATTGTCCTGTTGGAACAGCAAGTTCCCTTGCCGGTCTAGGAATGGTAGAACGATGGGTTCGATGACGGTTTGCATGTACCGTGCACTGTTCAGTGTCCCCTCGACGATCACCAGTGGTGTACGGCCAGTGTAGGAGATCGCTCCCCACACCATGATGCCGGGTGTTGGCCCTGTGTGCCTCGGTCGTATGCAGTCCTGATTGTGGCGCTCACCTGCACGGCGCCAAACACGCATACGACCATCATTGGCACCAAGGCAGAAGCGACTCTCATCGCTGAAGACGACACGTCTCCATTCGTCCCTCCATTCACGCCTGTCGCGACACCACTGGAGGCGGGCTGCACGATGTTGGGGCGTGAGCGGAAGACGGCCTAACGGTGTGCGGGACCGTAGCCCAGCTTCATGGAGACGGTTGCGAATGGTCCTCGCCGATACCCCAGGAGCAACAGTGTCCCTAATTTGCTGGGAAGTGGCGGTGCGGTCCCCTACGGCACTGCGTAGGATCCTACGGTCTTGGCGTGCATCCGTGCGTCGCTGCGGTCCGGTCCCAGGTCGACGGGCACGTGCACCTTCCGCCGACCACTGGCGACAACATCGATGTACTGTGGAGACCTCACGCCCCACGTGTTGAGCAATTCGGCGGTACGTCCACCCGGCCTCCCGCATGCCCACTATACGCCCTCGCTCAAAGTCCGTCAACTGCACATACGGTTCACGTCCACGCTGTCGCGGCATGCTACCAGTGTTAAAGACTGCGATGGAGCTCCGTATGCCACGGCAAGACACTGACGGCGGCGGTGCACAAATGCTGCGCAGCTAGCGCCATTCGACGGCCAACACCGCGGTTCCTGGTGTGTCCGCTGTGCCGTGCGTGTGATCATTGCTTGTATAGCCCTCTCGCAGTGTCCGGAGCAAGTATGGTGGGTCTGACACACCGGTGTCAATGTGTTCTTTTTTCAATTTCCAGGAGTGTACATTATCCGTAATCGAAGACAAATTACAGTTTGCATATTACTAGAATGTGTGTGGACTGAATGTGAAGGACTTATCTTGAATTTGTGACCAATTAAGCATGTCTAAGCATGTGAAATACTGTTTTCTATAGAGGATTCGGTCACGTACACTTAAGTGAAAGGAAAAATGTGATGATTATATGGCTATCAGACGTTGGTTTGGCATTATGGAAATAATTTTTGGCCGTTTATACAAATTATATTTCAGAATTATGATTGGTCAATTAGAAGAGTTTCTTTGTCATATGAAAACACGCACTCCAGGCGCTGGTAAAGACTAGAATCAGCCAACCAGAGAAAAGCGTGTACCTTCGTTCAGGAGTGAGAAGGTGTACGTCATGCATGTAAAATTACTGCAGAATTTTAAATAATAATTATTGGGCAGTTCAGCAGAGACTTTTTGCAATTAGAGTACGGTCTTGAAACCAGTTCTGTAATTTGGCTATTCTGCGAATATACCTCCCCCTCCAGTTCAGTAAGTTGCAGAGACTGGATTAATAAAAAATAAATAAACGTTATGATTGGGGTTTTATTGCTTCAGGTTTTCTACATTGTGTGCCCCCACTTGAGTACAAAAAACACAACGTTCATACAACCACTGGAAACTGTAAGAAACGTCCTTCTTTGGAACGATGTTCAACTCACGCGTTACAATGGCTCACGGTCAAAGCGTTGACTCCCATTCATATGAATACCTGCACTTCGTCGTTCTGTGGTAGGTTCGTATTGGTAACACGTAGCCTCGTAATCTGCAGTGATTTTTTTTTTCCTCCACAAAAGGAATTGTCCGCGCTTTGCATTCCAATGAAGTCGCGGCAGGCGTCCACGCGTCGTTTTTGTTCGGGAGTCAAGGTGCACACACTTTTCTCTCATTTAAAACAACTCTTGTTTTACATATGTTTCTCCATTGTGGTTTGTGACACAATCACGTTGATACACACTACAGCCGCACGGCCGCTACTCAGCACCGCCTGTTCGCAGCTCACTGGTCCAATGCACATCTGCTGCTTACAGTTGTTAGTTAAGGCTGGTACTGCAGTTACTGCGCTGATGTCGCTTATAAGTGAGCAATGAAATCAGTCTCGGGGCTTTTGGACGGACGTGTGTCGCAGCGGAAATGCGGAGGTTAATGAGGTGAGTGAAACCATCTCACTACAGCCACATGACTTACAGCCGCGCCGTTGCACTTAGAGATAAAAGAGGATATACTGAGGTGACAAGTCATGGGATACCTCCCAATACCGTGACGGACCTGCTTTTGCCCGGCCTAATACAGCAACTCGTCGTGGCATGGACTGAACAAGTCGTCGAAAGTTCGCTGCAGAAATACTGAGCCAAGCTGCTTCTATAACCGTTCATAATTGCGAAGTTGTAGTCGGTGAAGGATTTTGTGCACGAAATGGCCTCTCGATTACGTAATGTAAATGTTCGATGGAATTTATGGCGGGCGATCTGGGTGGCTGAAGCATTCGCTCGAACTGTCCAGAATGTTCCGCAAACCAATCGTGAACAACTGTGGACCGGGGACATCGTGCATTGTCATCCACAAAAACTGTCCGCCCCCGGTAGCTGAATGGTCCGCGTGACGGATTGTCAATCCTCTGGGCCAGGGTTCGATCCCCGGCTGGGTCGGGGAATTGTCTCCACCCAGGGACAGGGTGTTGTGCTGTCCTCATCATCATCCTATAATCCTCATCGACTGGAGGTCGCCGAAGTGGCGTCAAATTGAAAGACCGGCACACGGCGAAAGGTCTATACGACGGGGGAAGGAGGGGGAGGGGCTAGCCATACGATTAAATAAATAAAGTCCCCAAAAACTACATCGTTGTTTGTGATCATGAAGCCCATGAATGCCTGTAAATGGTTTCCAAGTCGCCGAACACAACCATTTCCAGTCAATGGTCGGTTCAGTTGTACCAGAGGACCCATTCCATTCCAAACGAACACAGCCCACACCGTTATGGACCCACCACCAGCTTGCACAATGCCTTGTGGACAACTTGGGTCCATGGCTTCGGGTGGTCAGCGCCACAATCGAACCCTACCATCAATTCTTACCAACTGAAGTCGGAACTCATCTGACAAGGCCATGGTTCTTCAGTCTCCTTGGGTTCAACCGATGTGGTCTCGAGCCCAGGAGAGGCGATGTCGTGCTGTTAGCAATGGCACTCGTATCGGCCGTCTGCTAACATACCCGATTAATACCAAATTTCGCCGCAGTACCCCAACGAATACGTTCCACATTTATTTCGGCGGTAATTTCAGGCGGTGTTACTTATCTGTTAGCAGTGACAACTCTACACAAATGCCGCTGTTCTTGGTCGTTAAGTGAAGGCCGTCTCCCACTGCGTACTCCGTGGTTAGAGATAATGACTGAAATATGGTATTCTCGGAACATTCTCGACAATACGAATCTCAAAATACGGAATTCCCTAACGATTTCCGAAATGGAATGTCCCATCCGTCTAGCTCGAACCACCATTGCCGTTGTGCGGCCATAATCACGTCGGAAACCTTTTCACATGAATCAGATGACAACTCCGCCAATGGTATATGTGAATATCGCTATACCATGACTGCTGGCCGAGGTGGCCGAGCGGATCTAGGCGCTACATATGGAACCGCGCGACCGCTACGTCGCAGGTTCGAATCCTGCCTCGGGCATGGATGTGTGTGATGTCCTTAGGTTAGTTAGGTTTAAGTAGTTTTAAGTTCTAGGGGACTGATGACCTCAGAAACTAAGTCCCATAGTGCTCAGAGCCATTTGAACCATTTATAATGTGACTTTTGCCAGCCCAGTGTATGTTTTTGGAAATTGGAAATTTGTGGTAAATTCCTGTGGGACCAAACTGCAGAAGTCATCGGTCCCTAGGCTTAAACATTACTTAATCTAACTTAAACTAACTTACGCTATGGACAACACACACACCCTCATGCCCAAGGGAGGACTCGAACCTCCGATGGGCGGAGCCGCTCGAACCGTGGCAAGACGCCTTAGACCGCACGGCTGTATGTTTTTATGTATTTTTCAATAAAAAAAAAACAAAACCAAACAATTGCTTCACCCACATTACATGACACTTTTCGTTATATTTACCTGAATAATTTTGCTAATTGCTTGCTTGAATTAGTTATGAATTACACATAAAGCAGTGCTTTTGAAGTGACTCTTTTATGGAAAGCTATGTACCTAACAAGGGCATCACTGGTATTATAATTTGGAAATGGTGGGCCCCATTCATTCGGGAGCATTTTGCTAACGCGGGCGGCCATATCTGGCGGGCAGAGCGGCGCGGATCGCGGAAATGGAGATTGCCGGAGCGACTGAATTATGCGAGACTCCCACCTCACCCGCATAAAGGTCCGTTTGGGATTCAAACGGTGGAGCACGCCTCACCCGCATTCGCATAATAGCGCAAGACTATAGGGCAAAAAAGGGGAAAAAATTGCCGAGTAAACGAATATCCGGGCAATAAATTTTCGGTTAGACAACGGTCTTATAAGATAAAAAAATAATGCCGGGTATATTTCATTACTAGGTAATAGCTTCGCGCGATCCGGAGCAGCCAGATAGATCTCCCTCTCCACCGAGGCCATGTGCGCTGAAACGATCCGCATCTCCCTTTATAAAGTAATAATTTCAATAATTTATAACGCCTTGTTCATTTAAATTAAGCAATATTACGGATTAAAGAGTTCCAATTTTCTGAAGCTCCGTTTCCTCTTTCTCCTCTCGAGCCCTCCTCGTCCTTTTTTGTCAAGAGGCTACATAATGACTACCGCATACGCAGCGAACGATAAACGTGGCAAGGGAGAGCGAGATCGCAGCTCGATGCATAAGATGATTCCAGCCCGTCCCGTCCCAGATGCCCGTGCGCGGTTTCTTTTCCTTCCATCCACTTAATTTCTTAAAAAATGAAGGTAATTTTTTACGTTAAATGAAACGATATAATGAGAAGATCGAGGTGTGGTGCGCCTGCCCCCCTCCACAACGCCTCTCAATTTCGCCTTGGCCGCAGGACCCTCGCCTTCAAGGAACTGGGCACAGTGGCAAATGATCGAGCTCCTTATTATAAGCACCGCCAAAAGGAGAAAACTGCAGAAGACTCTTCCGGAAGACTTATCGAGGACTTTAATAAGAACATACAATGTTTTGCTCTAAACAAACAGAATACTGAAATAGCGACATAAGAGACGATTCATGCTTATATTTACTACAACTGTGGTAAACTACTTTTTTTTTTAAAAAAAAGGCAGGTATATGCGAATACAAAATTTACGCACAGAAAACTCCAGTGTAAGCGACTCTTAACACTTAGCTTTCGACCGGCGGGGCAGCCCCGACCGCGTAAATACCGCAATAGACAACCATGTCGGGCTTCGTCCGACACAAATTTCAATTCGCTGTTACTCGTACTTTGCATGTCGGGGATCCCACCGCCGAATTTCTTGTACGGCAGTGTTCTGACATCTGTTAGCAAGAGGTATAACTGTGAGGAAACACATTTGTTGAACACATACCGCTACTTTTCGTGTTCAAGTTTCTAGTTCACTTCGAAGGGCGCAGCCGGTGTTCGGAGCTATAACAACAAAAAATGGCGAATTTACGTGACAATCCTAAAGCAATACTGGAGATAGTGGAAGAAAGTGTTAGTGATATAAGTGACTTGAGCGATAACAACAGTAATTATTCGACAAAACCGTGACAGTGAAGGTGAAAACACAGAAATTGATAGAGATGAACACGCAGAATCTATAAGAAGTAGTAGTAGTAACCATTATATCGAACAGCTTCATCATGCAACTAAAAGAAGTGGTTGTCTGAGATGTTTTTCTGGCTGTTGGAAGTAGTAGAAGTAGTTAATAGCTTCATTCTGTACAATCTGGATGCTACTTCCAGCCAGACACTCGAGTTAAGCCACAAGAGATATAGAATGGCACTTCTGAAAGCCCTGTTTACGGAACACAAACGGAAGAAAGAGAGGAAGACCCTCTAGTTTCGACGACGGGAAGAGATTGCCACAGTAGCCGCGTTTCACTCAATCTAATGAAAAGGGTAACAGTAAGTATTACGCTGTAACACGTAGATAAAAGCTGGTAGAAGGGACTCCGTGAGAGTTTTCGGAAAGAATTACACCATGAAAAAATATAGGATCTAAACGACGAAATACACGAAATGAAACACAAAACATGACATATTCAGTGTTTTAATGTATGTGTAATTTGTTCTGTTCTATAGTTTTAGTCAGTCTTCACACAATTTCATTGCATGTAATAGAGGCTGCTTTCAGAGCAAATATTACGAGCACAGGGGAAGAACAGATTGGAAAAAATCGAGTGGAAAGTGTTACGTCCCTCTAAATTACTGACAAAAAGTCACCCTACACGGCTAAGAAGAAAAATTGTTTTTACGAGGCTGAGTCATGTATTTGCACTTTTCGTTCTAATCGTCTTTATGTTGGCAGTTCGGTTTAGTGCTATAGCCTGCCGTTGGGTGGCAGGGTTATCTTTGCTTGTGGCAGACATACAGCGTTGTAACAACTACAGTTAGCTTTGCGCGCTTGCTAAACAAACATGGCTGCGCCACTACGTCTGCACCAGTGAGGAACAGCGTTCCATAATCTCCCGTTTTTGTCTAGAGCTGAAATCCACAGATGACTTTCAGGACAATACAGGGACAAAGTTTCGCTTCAGCGAAACGTTTACGCATGGATTAAACAACTCAAAACCGGCCAACTAGCGTGAACGACGAGGGAAGAGCAGAAGAACAGAACGTTAAGTCACATCCGCTACTCATGCCAGGAATGAGCAAATCTGTGACCTGACTGAATAACCTACGGATACGAGCACGGTGTGGAAACACTCAGAATCTCCAGTCAAAATGTATTCAAGAGTTAACTCTCTGCAGAAAGAGTAAGGGTGACAGTATTTTGGGGTACACAAGAGCCAATTCTGGAACACTAGGTCGCAAACGGGTTAATAATCAACATTACAGAAATATGCATGGTAAAGAGCTGAATCCTGTAATTCGAAACAAACGTCGAGGCCTACTGTCAAACAATATTCTTTCTTTTGGGTGACAAAGCGCCTCCACATACTGCTGCCCACACAGTTCAAACTCTTCAAAATATGCATTTCGAAATGTTGGAGCATCCTGCAAACAATGCTGATCTTGAAACTTCCTGGCAGATTAAAACTGTGTGCCCGACCGAGACTCGAACTCGGGACCTTTGCCTTTCGCGGGCAAGTGCTCTACCAACTGAGCTACCGAAGCACGACTCACGCCCGGTACCCACAGCTTTACTTCTGCCAGTATCTCGTCTCCTACCTTCCAAACTTAATACAGAAGCTATCAGCGCACTCTACGCTGCAGAGTGAAAATCTCATTCTGAAAACATCCCCCAGGCTGTGGCATATCCTTTCTTTCAGGAGTGCTAGTTCTGCAGGTTCGCAGGAGAGCTTCAGAAAGGAGTAATATGTATAGCACGTCTTATTTTCAGGGCAGGGGGAGCAGTCGGACAGTGTTCTGCCACTCCGAAAGATTGCGAGATTTGATACTCAGCAAGAGGGCGTCTTACGGAGGAAAAATCCCAGGCAAGTGTGACTTCACTATTCTACCGACAGAAATTATAGACAAATCGTGCTATGTCTGAATTTTCACCCGGGTTAGTGAGCCTGCAATGAAAATAAGGAAAGTTGTTGAAGTAGAATAAAATTTGGTACACTTCCTTACAGCCAGCACTGTGTATTAGGTACCAGAATTCATGTAGCCACTACGCAAGACAGTACACTGATGTCCCTCATTTGTACATGACTTATACAACATACTATATAATAAAGCTTAATACTCACAGTAACTTAACTATCTCACTTATATACAAAACTGATTATGTTTATGGTAATCAAAAGATGACAACTATTACGCATTCGTAGCGTTTGCGTTATAATTATTAACAAATTGTTTATTTTCGTCATACCGCTTGATGTGAAATACGAATACGTCGTAATTTTATAGGCTAACGTATGGTTTTATGGTATACAGGAGAAAGCACACGGTACTTATTTTATGCTAGAAGTTCCATCATAACTGTGTAATAAGGCTGAAAACGTAAACTGGTTCAAACACTTTAACGCAGATTTAGCTACGTTCATAATCTCAACTGGCTCCCGATTTATTTTGTTATACGATTTCAGTCATAACAATACGCCGTATGGGAACAACTAACAACGAAATCTTAACCGGCCTCTACTTTGCTGTTATTCAAAACTTATCCAATTTTCTGTGTAACGGATAAGTGAATAATTAATTATTTTATGAAATGAGGTGAGCAGCTCATCTCTCTATGCCGTGTCGTTACAGCGATCGCCCGGAATTTTCTTCTATTGCGATTCACGACAACGGCGGAAAAATGCGATCAGAAGGAGGTGGAGAAAAACGGTGTAAATGGCACATGATTAAACCTCAAACTTTTGATTAGGTGTTGTATGCGGTTACGTGGTACGGTCAGATGCCAATGTCAACAAAAGTAAGAATAAATTCGCCGTTCTGTGTCAGCGTAGAAAGTCGCCTGGAGTCACCACCATTTCGCCGCAGAGTCGCGAACGTTCGTCGACGACCTGTCATAGCGCGGGCGAGCATCAGAACCTAATCCACCCCTCCGCCCCACTCTGCAGAAGAAAGCAGAAGGGGGAAACGTGGGAGTGAGGGGGGAGGGGGAGGGGGAGGTGGTGGAACGGATGGAAAAGTGCGGTGTGGCCAGGCCGGTGGAGGGGGAACTGCTCGCTCCAAGTCGTTAACTCCATTCTGCCAATTTTATAGATTTATGCAAATAGCATCCAATATCGGAAAGTTCCCACCCACAAAACCTAGACACACACATACACAACAAAGCCGAATGCTTACAAATAAAGACGGGGAACGACGAGGAGAATAAAGGGTGGAGAAAGACGGAAAAATGAGGGATGGGTAAGCAGGCGGGGAGGTGTGGCGTCGTGGCCTCTCGCAGTCCCGCCCTGGAGGGTCGAGGCGGCAAAAGAGCGAAAGTTGCGCTCCGCAAACAAGGCACGTAGTGTGAGGAAATAACCAAAAGACAAGTGTGTTATGGCCCGCATAAATCAGCGGCCGAGCGCCGGGAATACTGCCCGAATAACCAGCAGTGACAATAAAACGGTCCAATCTCCATTTTATACACACGCGGGGGCCTGCTGAACGCGAGTGCAGTTCGGTGCAGAGGCCTCCAAACTGTGACGTCTACCGAGTACTAGGCAATACTTCTTATGCGCGCGCGACTAAAGGTAGTACACATGTGAAGAAACGTTTCTTTTCCGACGTCTTGGCTAATCAGTCGGTATCTGAAACTTTCGAAGCACAACGATGTCATTAGAGACTGAGCGTAAGTTCTGATTAGGGAAGGATGAGGATGTAAAATTGGCCATGCCCTTTTAAAGCAACCATCCCAGCAGTTACCTTAAGTAAATCGGGTTAGCCGGATGGGAATCTGAACCGTCGTCCTCCCGAACGCTAGACCTGTTTGCTAACCACGGCGCCAGCTCGCTCGGTTGGAACTCTCGAGACTGATGGCTACAGTCCGCAAGCTTCAACCAATATTCTACGTAAAACTAGTACGAAGGAAGTCCCAAACATGTACTCGTTTCTGAGCGGTCAGTAACAGAGGGATGCGGTAAGAACGTTATTCACAATAATGACAGATAGTACGAAAAATCCGTTGTAAATCAAAATGCCACTCAAGGAAAAGCTCAGATAGTTTTAATTATCTTCCTCTTCAAGAATTGCCAAGTTTTTTGCCATTACTGTTCCACGGCAACGTCACACAATTTTATATAGTTTACTGAGTCATAAGTTCATTCAAAAAGTGAAATTTATATGCTTATTGCAAATGTAACATTGATAATTTTTAGATGTACGAATCACACGCTTTTCTACTTTCTTTTCCGATCATGATAGGAGTATCTTTTTAGTTTCAATCATACAGTGATAATTTCTTTCCAGGATACGTATTCGCAGTTGCGAATAAGAACCAACATCGGCTGTACACTGGAATGACGACAATGAACATTTTTGCCAGACCGGAACTCGAACCTAGATTTCCGGTTTTACGCAAGAAGACGCCTTAACCGTTTCGGCTATCCGTGCACGAATCACGGCCGGACCCCAACTTCCATATATAAGCATGTGCCTGATATCTTACTCATATATCCATTATGTATATTCTAGTACAGGGGAGTTATATTACTTGAAAGTTGCTTTCCCTGTGTCGACGGAAAAATATGAAATTGCAGTGGCTGCGTTATTTCGAATTACGTCGCAACGTTCCTTCGGAACAGGCGTTCAAAGCATCAGCCGGCCGCGAAGATTGTATTACGTGATTGTGACATGCGTTTTTCTTCCTTCTCTCTCTTTCTCTCTCTCTCTCTCTCTCTCTCTCTCTCTCTCACACACACACACACACACTGTAAAGTAAATTTATCTTAAGTTATTGTAACGTACATTTGAGCTTGTACTACTGCTTCTATGGGTGGTTTCGAAATGCAACCACTGGGGCAGTAAGTACTTTTGATACACATTTATTAAATTTTAGGCCCATTTTGCTTCTTCTTTAGGACTATAATTTGTTTTAGGCACTGTGACTTCACGAGAGTTCCGAAATGTGGGATTGCGTCTAGGAGAAATGCTAACCTACTTTCAAATATATCACGTGAAATGGTGGGTGGTCAAAAGTTGTATGTCTCAGTGGTTCCAAAGTGAAACCACTTTCTTCTTGTGTTCGTTGCTTACTATGATGGGTTTAATTTTGTGAAAATTTTAAATTTTTTCGTATTGTTGGGATCCAAAGGGTTTAGACTGGCTACGCCCCTCGAGAGGCTGCACGGCGTTGGCACTCTGTGACGTTGGTATGCAATGTGTGTTGCCTATCATCCAGTCGTCTGCTTCGCGTGAAAGGCAGTAAGCCGCACAAAACTGAAATCTCTGATTCGCTTCTAAAATATCTTCCCCCGATTGGAGACAGTCATTCTAATGGTTTCTTTTTGAAATGAATCTCTGTTTTTCTGGGCTCGGTACTATGCTGCACACCTGGTTAGTAGACCCTACCAGTTGGCTGAAATTTCATCGTCTCAAGGATGGCGAACACTAAACGGACACTTAGTGTTGTCGCTGGGAAGCGACAGTGAACATGTTGTAACGGAAGTTATTTTCCATAACGTGATCCATCTTCCCTAGATTTTTGTTAGCGCAAAGACTTTGAAATACGATTCCTCTTTAGCACTTACATTTAGAATCATTCCCTATCTATGATGGAGAAATACGACAATGTATTGATAAAAAACAGAGAAATGTTGAGATGATGGTTTTTAATGGTTTTTAATGGTTCAGGTGTTGTTCATGGGATTCCCCCACTTGGGTACCATGCACAGAACCTTCATATAACCATGTGAAGCTGTCAGAAAATCAATTAAACGTTACATTGACTTTAATGTAAGTTATGTCGTCAAAGCGTTGAGCTTTCATGGGAATTTCTGCACTTTGTCGTTTTGTTATGGGTTAGTGCTGATAACAAGTCTCGTCAGCCAAGATGATTCTTTCCAAAAAAGAACTGTCCGCAAGTTTGAATGAAGTCGAGGTAGGGGCCCACGTGTCGATTTTGTTCGGGAGTCACGGTGTGCGGAGCAAACTTTGTACAAACTTTTCCCTTCTTCAAAACATTCTGGAGAGTATCGTGAACACTTCATTTAGAAATATCTAGTTCGTTGCTCCAGTGCGATTTGTGACATAATGTTGACACATTACGGCCGCACGTCAACTGGTTAACACTGCCTGCTCACAAGTGAGTAGTCTAATGCATATCTGTTGTTTACAACAATTGTTAGTTCAAGCTGCCACTGTTGTTACGGCACTGACTTCGCTTGTACGACAGGAATAAAATCAGTCTCGAAGTTTTTCGACAGACGAAGCATGAATCAGTGGTCAGTACGAATGGTCAGTAGACTGGATTCAGTATTCGGGCTCAAGAGAATGAATGCTCGCGAGGCAAAGGATACCGGCTGGAATTGAAATAAAAGGCATTACTTTTCAGCACGCCCTCGTTGTGTGAAATATTATTTTGTTCTAGAAATTACATGAAAAAGTCAATGTGAAATTGTCATTAAATGTGACAAATTTCGAGGGCATATAAAACTACTTTCATGGTTCAAGTATAACAATAACAGAAATAGTTCACGCTACATACGTGCATGTATCATAAACACTCCTCTTACTGTTTATTTCTTAAATGTTATCGGGATTTACTTTCCTGATACGCGAGAGATTTCTATTTCGAAGTTCTCCTTTCGGGCCAATCAACCACCTATCTAGTTTTGACTTCTTATTCTCGGAACACTTTACTCCAAGTAATGTAGACGCCCAGATATTTTATATACAGTTCCACACACAAATTTTTTTCCAGGGAGTCAAGGTACGCAAAGAGAGGAATGTTTTACTGCGCGGTTAACAACTTAGTCTTATCTCCCGACTCCCTGAAGCTACAATCTTTCTTTTTAACGATACAAATTACTATTTTAATGCAATTCGATAGTTCTTTTAATACTTATTACTGCTTCCACGCCGGCTGGGGCGGCCTAGAGGTTCTAGGCGCTACAGTCTGGAACCGCGCGACCGCTACGTCGCAGGTTCGAATCCTGCCTCTGGCATGGATGTGTGTGATGCCCTTAGGTCAGTTAGGTTTAAGTAGTTCTAAGTTCTAGGGGACTGATGACTTCAGAAGTTAAGTCCCATAGTGCTCAGAGCCTTTTGATTTGAAATGCTTCCACAGAACGGTTTAGAAAAATATGAGGCCCACGTCTGACGGCATGGCGCAGCTTCAACTCCACTGTCCATTGTTTATATGGAAATGATGTAAATTACCTGTGAAAACAACGTTTGTACTAAATTTTGGGAAAAAAGGGGCTGCTTTTACAAAATACTAAGTGAGAGGTTCTTTACGTGTGGAATTACAGCTTCTTCTTCTTCTCCTCCTCCTCCTCCTCCTCCTCTTCTGGTTTGATGCTGAAATCGGGAATTACTGGTGCTGTTTTGCTGCTGTGTCATGTAGGTTGACGGTAGAACGAACGTAAGACCACGCGACTTGGCAAACATATCACTAGATCCAATGGATGGAGCATCCGGATCGAAGGGGCCTATTATGAGATGCGTTATGCTATAACTTCCTTGATTCAGTAGTTTTAATTTATTAGCATGGTTTATGATGGCTTTGTAAACCACCCGTTTTTAAATGAATAGTAGTTGTACGAACCTCAAAGCATAATCATTTAGTTATATCACCTTCAGTGACATGTGGAGTTTTTTTTATTTATAAAGGGGGCCGAGACGGTTTATATGGAAGTGACGTGCGTGCAAAAGGTACCGAAGAACGAGTCATCGCCAGCTCCCTGAACGTGATTGATGCAAGGTGTTACGAACAACTTGTCCATAAAACTGGCTCTTTTCCACAAATTTTCGTACTACACATCGTAGAAACGCGAGAAGATCAATCTACGCTGGCAGCAGCGATGGGAGTGGCCGTAAAAAGAGACACATCAACAAACAAGAATTCATAACGCAGCTAACATCCGTCACAACAAAGGACCACGGTGGAATATTTATCCCGCGGAATGGAGGGGAAGAGGCAGAGGAGGGGAGGGGAGGGAATAACAACCGCGGAAAAAATGAAGCCTCACGCACACAAGCGAAAAAAGAACTTTAAACGACAACAGTGCTTCTCGGTGTACAAATAGTGTGTCATTACGCCGACGCGGCAGTCGCGAACGACGGAGTGATGGTAGGGGGTGGGGGGGACTGGAGTGGGTGGCGCCGGGTGGGGGGCAGGGGTAGAGGAAATGCTTTCCGTAACGATTTATACACAGCCACCTCGGCGTCGACGGCGCGCCTTCACTCCCGCCACAACGCGACGGCGAAATGGCAAGGCAATGGTGTAGAACCACAGCACAAAATGAGAGTCATTTTATGAAAATGTCAGAACAAATTGATTCCTGACGATACGGGGCGCCGGGCTCGCAGCGAGAGGTGGGAGGGCCGTAGAGAGGAGATTTGGGGGGGGGGGGGGGGGAGGGGGCAGGGTGCGTCTGACGTGGTGCTGAAAATATTCCCCAGCTCTGGCCGGAAACGTCGCCGTCGCCTTCCACCGCAACATTTCGGCCTCAGAGCTCGTAGCGTACGTCACCCGGATCCTATCTCCCTCCCACGTCCCCCCTCCATCTCACATACATCAGACCGCCTGCTCAACTGATTATAAATGTGACGTATGTGCAGCTAAATAACGGCTGTAGAATATATAATACAGAAAAAAGGACATTCCACCGCAAGAGGAATGTATCTAGACATCACGTGCAAGTGTCAAGGATTTGCGAAAGCGCTCTGGCATAAATGGGGCAGTGCGGGAGGAAAATCACACATGCATACACGTTCCCTAACAGGAAAAATATTACTGTGCTCCAGCGTGTCGCAACGGAGACATGTGGCAATATAATATCGGGTAATTTATAAATAAAAAAAGCGTCCAGAATGATGCAAGATGTCACCTTCAGCTTGGGTCGATCCCCGTGTACCCTCTCCCTCCGTCTCTTCTAACCGTCTGTTTCCGGTGTCTGGTTGCCACTCTACAGCACACGCAGAGAAAGAAGTGTTATTCGGTTTGGGTTCACAGGCGCACAGCTAATGTCCTGACGTTCAACCAAATTTACGTGAAGCTGCAGCTTATCTCGAGTGCAGTGTCTGGTTTTCGCTTGATATAATTTGGCCTGCACGATAAAAGACATGTCCACTTTCAAAAAACCATTTATTGTCACGACTGTCACTGCCGAACCTTCCTTTTTCTTAAAACTGATTTTTTCTTTTTCTCTTTTTTCTTTTGTGTTCCAGAACACAAAATGCAAAAAACAGACGCTTACCACTCATTGGCTTAATTCTGCGTCCAAAATGAGAGCTTTCATAATGGGAGTAAAGGCGCGAAAAAAAAACTATAATTAGGCGGTGTGAATGCTTGGAGGAGTCTTCATTGGTACTAGTCACATGCCGTCCCTCTTCTGTTTATAATGTCTAGGATTAAAAAAGAACAGTATAGTACCGCTCATTCTCAGTGACTATATTTCTGGCTTATACATTGCTAAGGCTTCTTTTGGACGAGAATATCAATCTCTCTTTTGATTGTTCCTCAACCAGTTACTTACAGACGGAACATCAGGGCAGCTTAATGATAATGTAAGAATAGCTGTGAAGGGAGCACCATCATGAAGTTCAAATCGTAACGGGAGCCCTGTGATGAAGTGCAGAGATGATGAAGGACGACAATTCTCGGACTGTCTTCTAAAATTTCATCTGAACCCAGTAGGAGATCAACTGTTGTGTACCACTCTGTAGTTACTATCCCGAGTCAGATGTCAGTCTTTTGTCTTATGACAACTTTGGTGAAGGAGGACAACGTCCTTTAGTTTTTCAGTACTGTCTTCTCTGTGGATTTCACTACGATGATAGTAATCGAACAAAGTCTAGAAAAAGGCTTCACGGTTTCTTTCTTACATTAAAATAGTAAATTCAACGTCGAACAGCTCACCTACTGAACAAATTACGAGGCAACTAGAAACAGTTGCATATGATTACATGATGAAGCGAGCACATTATATACTAGCATGGAGAACTGCATCGAACAAGGCGTAACATAGGATTCCGATCTAGAGATATAGTTTCTGCTAGTATGTTAACGGCTGTGCATTGACACGAGAAAATGCCCAGAATTTGCTCTGGAACGCTGCTGGTTGTCAATGAGTAATCTTCTTTGTTGAGCTACGCTTCCTGCTTCGCAGACAGGATGTATGTAGACGTGTCTGATGAGACAAAAAACGAACACACATCGTGTAGCAATTTCTGCAGTATATGGAGTATAAAGACGGAGGAAAGTGGTCCGAGGAATATTTTCGCTGCATCCTCCATGGCTAGTAATCGTTGCGTAAGAATCTATTCACCGATTTGGTAACGGGTCAAATTCACCCACGTAATGGAAGATAATGCGCGTTGGCAAACTGCCACAGGTGTCCGAAAATGAATACAGTATCACAGTACTTACCTACCTAGAGTCATATGAATATCTCTGACTCCACCTTAATTACTGAGTTGGACGCAAGCTCCAACACCTGTAAGAAGGAATGCAGACGGCCTGGCTCCAGAAACCTATGACGAGCGGTAAGCACCTGATTGAAGTTATCTTATGGTTGTTTACGTGCCGTGTATCTGCTGCTAACTGTAGTGAATCGGATACCTGCATGTGGTCGCAATTCTGACTCGAGGGTGTAGCTTGTAGAATGGACCACAGTAGAGTATTTGTGACAACTATGTAGCTAATAGATATAATACATGAAAGAGGAAAATGAGAAAGGATCAAGAGAAATAGGATGTAGGGAAACGTGTATGAGTTTAAGTATCTGTTTGAGACTGAAGACCTTCGTGTATTACGGATCCAGTAATTACGCTACAACTATTTCACGAGATAACCCATGAGGATATTTTTGAAACTGTGAAAATGTACGTCGTCTCTTATGTTATGGACCAGGCTATTCCATACTATGGGATCTTTACTACACAGAAGCAGTTGGCGTAAATGCTTGTAGTATGATGTGGAGAGATGAGTGTGGGAGGAGTAAAGAAACCGGTGATGTCAAAGCGTCAGGACTTGTTACTGTATGGACCTGGGTGTAAGATGCTACAATAATCGAAAATGGGGAAAAAACTATGATCATAATCACTATCCTTGTGACGTCTCTGAAACGAAAGCTTGTTATATTTTCTGAATTCAGCTTCGGGAGTGAGCGCACCCCGAGAGATAGGAATTAAGGAGACGCGTCACAGGCACAGCCAGCACACAGAGACGACATAAACTCGGAAACTCCTACCCGTCTTACTAGGGGCCGCGAGATCCCTCCGCGCTGAGAGTCAATTTAAATCGCGGGGAAATGTCGCAGACGTTTCACCGCGCGTAACAACCGGAAAAAAGGGCGGGGCAGCTACGCATCATCATGTCTCTTAATTATTATTATTTTTTACTCTCTCGTGTTATTCTTTCCGTCTTTTACAGCAATTTAAGAATCTTGTGCTCCCTCGCAGGTCCGGTTTCACCAAATTAAATACAAAAGGGCGACGGCCTGATCCTTATAAAGAGGCCGTAAATGAAGACGTTGTCACTCAGAGACGGGGGGGGGGGGGGGGGGGGGGGGGGAATGAAAAAGAAAGGGCAAAAAAACGTTCCGAAAAAGGAGGTAGTAAGCATTCTTACTTCTGTAGCCAGAGAAATTTAGAGTCTCGGAATAAATGTCTTCTTGATTCCTGTTACTGATGTCGCCCTTGCAGAAAGCAATTTTAGTGGAATGTAATAATAAAGATAAAAAGGTGTGTCACGATTTCACAGGACAGTGAGTGAAGGAAAAAAGGACATTTGTTCTTGGTACATTTAATTTATCTGGGGACCAGGTAGAGGGTACGTTAATTACCGAGTGAACGGATACTATTTGCGCCACACTGCGTCTGCATGCGCCCTATGAGCTAAATGATCCAGAGGCGGAAATCACATTTACAAATACGGTAACTTTTTACAATACTAGTATTATGTTAAGGCAAAACGTACATAATGTAGCCTCATTACAGAGGTCAGACGTCATAGGCTGGGCAGATTGGTAAAACAGTACAGGCAGCGAACTGTGGCGGGACTAACAGCAGACTTAAATGCTGGGCAGAGTACAAGCGAGTGCGAACATACAGCGCACTGGACACTCCTAATGACGACCCATGCATGTCCCCATGTTAACACCACGACGTCGACAACTACGACTGAAATGGACACGTGACCATCGGCACTGGACGTTGCCGCAATGGTAGAGTGTTGAATGGTCTTACGAAATCCGATACTTTCATCATCAAACCGACGGTAGCGCGCGAATCCATCGTCTTCCAGTGGAACAGCCCCTTTACACCTGTACCGTGGGACGGAAACAAGCTGGCGGCGGCTCCATTATGCTTTGGGGAACATTCACGTTGGCATCCATGGATCCAGTTGAGTTCGTGGAAGGCACCTTGAGGGCCAAGGAGTATCGTAGATTGGTTGCAGACCACGTACACCCGTTCATTGCGATCCTGATTCCCGACAGCAATTGCATTTTTCATTAAGGTAGTGCGCTATGTCACAAAGTCGGGCATGCGATGGAGTAGTTTGAGGAAAACAGTGGCGACCAATTGATGTGCTGGCCCCCTAAATCGCCAGATCTAAAACCGATTGACCACATCTGGGATGTGATTGAACGTGGCGTCAGAGGTCATCGCCACATCCCAGGAATATACGGGAATTAGGTGGCTTGGGTGCGCAGATGCGGCGCCAACTCCCACCAGTGATCTACCACGACCTTTCTGCTTCCATGCCACGACACATCGCCGCTGTTATTCCTGCGAAATTTGGACATACCGGCTGTTAGGTAGGTGGTCATAATGTCCTGGCCTATGTGTGTGTGTGTGTGTGTGTGTGTGTGTGTGTGTGTGTTTCTCCTCCTATTAATTTTCCAAAAGAATACGCTCTGGGTTAATATACAATAATGAAACTTTCAGTATGTACGCCTGGCGTAATATTAACCAAACTAGAGATACTTACTGAACTTAGCACTGGATGTGGAAAAAACTTTTACAGTTGAGTCACCTCTAGCACCAACAGGTGAAGAAGCTGGACAGCGCCAGGTATTCATGTTGAGTTGCTTGACACAATTACGTCGACTAAATGAAATGATGGAATGACATCGTTGACTGGGGCTGTTCGGCCGTCTAGTGCAAGTCCTTTTATTTCACTCCACTACGGCGACCTTGTGCGTCGATCATGACGATAAAAACATTACGAGGACTACACATCCGCGAGCGGATGAAATCTACGACCCGACAGAGAGTCGAACCCGGACCCCTCGCACGGCAATTGGCCGGTCTGATCACTCAGTCACGGAGGCGGACACGTGGACTAAATATCTAGACGACATCAAATGGATCCGTACGCAGTGTCAGTGGCAGGCAATATGAATGGTCGTCTACAGTTTGTTGGGAGAATTCTAGGAAAGCGTTGCACATATATAAAGGAGATTGAGTGTATATGCGTAGTGTCTCTTCTTTCTAAAATCAGCGAGTGTGGAGGACATGGACGGGAAGTGCAGATAGGACGCGCTATGTGGAAATGTGAGTCGGCCGGAAAGCGTGCCGAGATAGTCCGCGCCTTTTTCAATAAAGGCTGTGTGCGGACGGCGCAGCTGTTACCGCAAATGGCTAATAAGAGGGAGATCCCGGGTTCGAATCCCTGTCTGGCACAAATTTTCAATCGTCGCTGCTCATTCCGATGTTGCTGATATCAATAGTTTCCTCACTTTACTTTTTCTCCCTTTCTAGCTACAATAGACGGAGTAGAGAAAGTTAATGCGACATATTCTTGAGTGTTTGGGATCCACAACGGGTCTTATTAAAGGCAGACATCAAATCAGTTCAGAGGCGGTCTGCTATATTGGTCACCGGCAGTTCGATCAACTCGCGTGTATTATGGAGGTGCTTGGTGAATTCAAATGGCAATCTTCGGATGGGAAACTACGTTCTTACCTCTAAACACCGTCGAGAAAGTTTAGAGAAGCAGCATTTGCGATTGACTGCGGAACCATCCTACTGCAACGCGCGTGGAGCGCGAAGGCAAAACAAGAGAAACGAGGACTCTTACTGAAGCATACAGACAGACGTTTCTCCCGTGTAGAAGAGGGAAGGGAACGACTAGTAGTCGTACAAGGTACCAGTATGGTGGCTTGCCCAGTGAGAGTGTAGAAGTAGATAATAAAAAAATTCTTTATTATTCAGATGTAACTATTCATAAACCCAGTGGTACCCCACGAAGTACTGCTTAAAGAACAGTTAGCGACAAAGGGACCATACACCTTACATCTTTTGCGAATGGAACACTACGAAACGTTTCTAGAAACGAATGAATAGATAAAATATTTAAACCAGTTCACGAAAGTACCACCAATGTACAATAACCAATAGAAATGCAATAAATGTTGGCCTGGAGTGTGATATTGGCCAGACTGAGGTAATCTAAACTATCTCCGTCGTCGCTGAGAAACAGCGTGCGAGGAAAAAAAAAAAAACAAAAAAAAACGGGCTAGTGAAGAATAAATACAAAGTGTCAAACAATTCCAAGAAGGGAGAGCGACAAGAATGGTCTGATTGAAATGCAAATTTATAACTGCAAGTACTGTACAGTAATTTCTCCCTGCTGATTAACCGACTTGTAATAAAACAAAAGTGGGCCCAACACAAAGATGGCGAAGAGTTTTACGTCGTCCCGTATCTCGCGTTTAATCAGCGCCGGGTGCCGAAATATCCAGAATAAGGAAGCACGCGGGGTAAGTATAGGCCCCAGAAGGGCGCCGGGTGGCCGGGAAAATTAAATAAAATTACGCAGAAACTTTTCCAAATGGTCATTTGCTGGGAAGGAGCCCTGCTGCGTATTAGGCCGCGAACAGCGGCAGGTGGGAGGCGAACAAATTACCCAGGGACCGGACCCATTTGCTTAAACATTCAGCACGCAAATGTCGCTTTCAAGGGAGGGCATCGCGTTCTCCTCTGCCTTCTGCAACTGGTTAACAAAAAGAGCGTGTACATTTGATTTTGGTATGGTTTTTGGGTGTGCCGCCGGATTAAAGATTTACTTATTATGCATAATATTTCGCTGACTGACCTACTCTTTCCGATCGGTCGGCAATGTGCAGCCGTTGCGCAGTTTGCTATCATGCTACAGGCAACAAACACACGAAAAAACACCATTTACATTATCAAGTGAAGGTCAGATCACTCAGCAAAGCGCTGACCGAGCAAGGTACCGCAGTGGTTTTTCAAAATAATAATTTAAGGTTGAAATATAAATAAAATTTTGTTGTTTTTTAAGAAGAATATAAAAAGGAAAGAAAACTGTAAAAAGATGAAAAACGAAAATTGTAAGACGTACGACCTGTTTTAAACATCAGGTAACAGGTCTATAATTTGGCAATAAATAAATAAATATCGCAATGGTGAGGCGACGGCAGTTGAAATCCACTTCGGGCCAGGTTCGATTTAGTGTTTGTTCTCCTAAATTCCTTAATCTAAACGACCACGTCAGTTTCCTTTGCCATTCATCCGTGCCCGAGCTTTTACACTGTCTCTAAGGACCTCGTCGTCAACGAAACGCTACATCCAAATAAATGTTGCTTCTTCTGTTCGAAATGTTGCCCTCCGAAAAAGAATCGTCGACTTAGATGGACACTCAAAGATAAAAATTTCCGACGTATTTTACTTACAGATATCACTCGAAAAACGTCTTTTCTGCGACAGACCATGGTTGCTGGTAACGAAGTAAGGGAAAACATGGGGCAGTTTAAGAAACACGCACATGCACGTTTTTTATAAAAGAAACTCAAATGTAAACGAGACAGATGAAAACAGTAAGCAAACTGTTCATTATTTTACAAGTACTCGCCATAACTGTTAATACATTGATCATACTGTGAGACAAGCCAGTCAATCCCTTCATGAAAAAATTGTTTGCGGTTGTCAACGGAACCATGATTTTACCCAGACATGCAACTCTTCGTCCGAAGCAAATCGATGGCCGCCATTGTCTTCCTTTAGGGTTCCAAAAATATGGAAATCGCATCGGGAGGGATCGGGACTGTACGGATTTTGTGTAAGGGCTTCCCAGCGAAACTTCCGGAGCGTAGTCGGAACAATCCTGGTAATATGTAGCCAGGCCCTTATATTTTTGTAAAACAATTTGAGAAATACCAGTTAGCGAAAGGGTACTGCTGTATGGCGCAACTGCTATATTGAAAATAAAGACGATCTTCAAAATGGCGACGGTCATGTCCAACGTAGTGTCGAATAGTAGGCATCTGCCACAAAGGATTTATCTACCGAGCAGCTGAATTTTGTGAAATTACTGTTGCAGTGGCGGCGTTTGTGCTTGCAAATTAGAAACGAAGTTTATTTTATATTCATGTTGCTGCTGCAGTTATGACTAGTTCAGATGTCTCTGTATAAACTAAAAATTTCCTGCGAAACTCATTCCTTCTTGGGCGGAAGGGTACAAATCGAAAATCTAAAATATCACAGGAAACACTTATACGCTACTTTGCAAACCTACAAATCTTCAGAAACAGTCTTATTACAAGAACAATAAAACTCTTAGTATGTAACTCCCCAACTCGCCCAGTTGTCACACATGAGTCAGAGGTATGGACGCCGACTGAGGACGACAAAAATGTTTTAAGAATCTTTGAGCGAAAAAATACTACATACAGCCTATGGCTCAATAAAGGAGGAAACCGCTTGGAGCATACGCTATAACACCCAGCTAAGAGCATTAATACGAGGGTCAGAACTTTAATAGAGGCAACTATTTATTTGCAGCTTATGCAAATCATTTACATATTCAAAGTTTTACTGTTCTTCACCAGCATACGACGAATATCTGTAGCGGTTCTCAAGTCAGTGCCACCAGGTGCCTCCTTCGACTTAGGCTGTGTTCCAAAAATGAACACAGAGAGAGCAGCGGTGACGCTATCTGCAGCACCAGTCAATTTTTCCCGACAATGCTGGCGCGCATATGGCGCAAGTTGTGAGGGATGAGTTCGATCTATGAGACTGGGGAAGTGCTGTACCACCGACCACATTCCCCCAACTTTAGCCCTTGTGACTTCAGTTTGACTCTTAAATTGATTGGAGTTCTTCATCGCGTTCGTTTCAGAACTGTTCAGAGGTTCGGCGCGCAATACACTGCTCCATTGGAACCATCAAAATAACTGGCGCTGCCACGGGTATCCTACGATTTCCATTTCGCTGGCAACGGGCGATCTACAATGTTGCTGAGTAGTGTGATGGCCAGTAAAAACTTAGATACATTTTTCAATTTTGTGTAAGTTGTAAGTAGATAGTTGCCGCTATTAAAGTTATAACCCTCGTACAACGAAGAGATCTAGTAAAATACGATGGATAGGACACTTGGAGAGAATGGCGGAGGGCAGAACACAAAAAAGTGATGAAAGGTGTGATCCATGCTACTAGACGAAAAGGGAGATCTAGAAGGAAGTGTATTGATGATGCAATACGGAGAAGCATGGAAGAAAATAGTTGAAGAAGCCAGGGCTCCCCGAGAGCTGTAGTGCTACAGCAGCGGTGGTGGTGGTAGTAGTAGTAGTAGTAGTAGTAGTAGAAGAAGGAGGAGGAGGAGAAAAAGACTTCTTTGCTTCTGCCTGAAAGTTAT
The DNA here is from genome assembly GCF_023864345.2 of Schistocerca serialis cubense. Lineage (NCBI taxonomy): Eukaryota > Metazoa > Arthropoda > Insecta > Orthoptera > Acrididae > Schistocerca > Schistocerca serialis. Next base: position 71,140,779 of record NC_064646.1, read on the forward strand.
TTATGCTTGTTCATGTTAATTCCAAATGAGAACAGAATAAAAAGCTTACATCTACATGATTACTCTGCAATTCACATTTAAGTGCTTGGCAGAGGGTTCACCGAACCACAATCATACTATCTCTCTACCATTCCACTCCCGAACAGCGCGCGGGAAAAACGAACAGCTAAACCTTTCTGTTCGAGCTCTGATTTCTCTTATTTTATTTTGATGATCATTCCTACCTATGTAGGTTGGGCTCAACAAAATATTTTCGCATTCGGAAGAGAAAGTTGGTGACTGAAATTTCGTTAATAGATCTCGCCGCGACGAAAAACGTCTTTGCTTTAATGACTTCCATCACAACTCGCGTATCATATCTGCCACACTCTCTCGCCTATTACGTGATAATACAAAACGAGCTGCCCTTTTTTGCACCCTCTCGATGTCCTCCGTCAATTCCACCTGGTAAGGATCCCACACCGCGCGAGAATATTCCAACAGAGAACGAACGAGTGAAGCGTAAGCTGTCTCTTTAGTGGACTTGTTGCACCTTCTAAGTGTCCTGCCAATGAAACGCAACCTTTGGCTCGCCTTCCCCACAATATTATGTATGTGGTCTTTCCAACTGAAATTGTTCGTAATTTTAACACCCAGGTACTTAGTTGAATTGACACGTTTGAGAATTGTACTATTTAACGAGTAATCGAATTCCAACGGATTTCTTTTGGAACTCATGTGGATCACCTCACACTTTTCGTTATTTAGCGTCAACTGCCACCTGCCACACCATACAGCAATCTTTTCTAAATCGCTCTGCAACTGATACTGGTCTTCGGATGACCTTACTAGACGGTAAATTACAGTATCATCTGCGAACAACCTAAGAGAACTGGTCAGACTGTCACCCAGGTCATTTATATAGATCAGGAACAGCAGAGTCCCAGGACGCTTCCCTGGGGAACGCCTGATATCACTTCAGTTTTATTCGATGATTTGCCGTCTATTACCACGAACTGCGACCTTCCTGACAGGAAATCACGAATCTAGTCGCACAACTGCGCCGATACCCCATAGGCCCGCAGCTTGATTAGAAGTCGCTAGTTTCAGTATTCAGTCTCCTGTTGCAAATCAACTACATCAGCCAACAGTAGCAGTAGATAAGGCACTAGGGTTGTTCCACGCATGTTGATGTCTACATAGGAAGACAGAAGCAGGTGATTAGTTGTTTCACAAGTTATACCAAAGCGGAGTGGAAGACATATTTAGAAACGTCTTTTATGTCCCGAGGATGCTCAGATTCTGACTGAAATCGATTGTCACCATAAAAACAAGCACAGCCGTGTACTGCATGGTGCAATTCCTTAACTAATAAAAGTTTATTATTACCAACAGACGACCCCCAGAATTTCAGTTCAAATCTGCTTGTATTTCTATTTCTCCACACGATATTCTCCCTCCAGAGAAGCGGAAAAATAATTACCAGTCGAGGGATTAAGGTTTTTCGTCCCTCGCCTCGGGAGCGGACAGGGAGACTTATTTTAGTGTGTAAAACTTAAGCCGACTTCTTTTTCTTCGTCCGTTCGGCTTTAACCAGCCGGCGCGGGACACGGATGCGGCGGGGTTGTAGAAAGAGGGTGATGCCGAATAAATGATGATGATGACACGGCTGCTGATGTGTTTAAGCACCGAACCCGTAATGAGACAGGGTGCGGGCGAAATGAAACCGGCAGCAGGAGAACATCCATTCTTGTAATGAAGCGGGGGCACGCCGTAGTTTATTCGAGAATGCCCTTCCCTGCCTTTTCTCAGGTAGGTCTCCTTAAATACACTCCTGGAAATGGAAAAAAGAACACATTGACACCGGTGTGTCAGACCCACCATACTTGCTCCGGACACTGCGAGAGGGCTGTACAAGCAATGATCACACGCACGGCACAGCGGACACACCAGGAACCGCGGTGTTGGTCGTCGAATGGCGCTAGCTGCGCAGCATTTGTGCACCGCTGCCGTCAGTGTCAGCCAGTTTGCCGTGGCATACGGAGCTCCATCGCAGTCTTTAACACTGGTAGCATGCCGCGACAGCGTGGACGTGAACCGTATGTGCAGTTGACGGACTTTGAGCGAGGGCGTATAGTGGGCATGCGGGAGGCCGGGTGGACGTACCGCCGAATTGCTCAACACGTGGGGCGTGAGGTCTCCACAGTACATCGATGTTGTCGCCAGTGGTCGGCGGAAGGTGCACGTGCCCGTCGACCTGGGACCGGACCGCAGCGACGCACGGATGCACGCCAAGACCGTAGGATCCTACGCAGTGCCGTAGGGGACCGCACCGCCACTTCCCAGCAAATTAGGGACACTGTTGCTCCTGGGGTATCGGCGAGGACCATTCGCAACCGTCTCCATGAAGCTGGGCTACTGTCCCGCACACCGTTAGGCCGTCTTCCGCTCACGCCCCAACATCGTGCAGCCCGCCTCCAGTGGTGTCGCGACAGGCGTGAATGGAGGGACGAATGGAGACGTGTCGTCTTCAGCGATGAGAGTCGCTTCTGCCTTGGTGCCAATGATGGTCGTATGCGTGTTTGGCGCCGTGCAGGTGAGCGCCACAATCAGGACTGCATACGACCGAGGCACATAAGGCCAACACCCGGCACCATGGTGTGGGGAGCGATCTCCTACACTGGCCGTACACCACTGGTGATCGTCGAGGGGACACTGAATAGTGCACGATACATCCAAACCGTCATCGAACCCATCGTTCTACCATTCCTAGACCGGCAAGGGAACTTGCTGTTCCAACAGGACAATGCACGTCCGCATGTATCCCGTGCCACCCTACGTACTCTAGAAGGTGTAAGTCAACTACCCTGGCCAGCAAGATCTCCGGATCTGTCCCCCATTGAGCATGTTTGGGACTGGATGAAGCGTCGTCTCACGCGGTCTGCACGTCCAGCACGAACGCTGGTCCAACTGAGGCGCCAGGTGAAATGGCATGGCAAGCCGTTCCACAGGACTACATCCAGCATCTCTACGGTCGTCTCCATGGGAGAATAGCAGCCTGCATTGCTGCGAAAGGTGGATATACACTGTACTAGTGCCGACATTGTGCATGCTCTGTTGCCTGTGTCTATGTGCCTGTGGTTCTGTCAGTGTGATCATGTGATGTATCTGACCCCAGGAATGTGTCAATAAAGTTTCCCCTTCCTGGGACAATGAATTCACGGTGTTCTTATTTCAATTTCCAGGAGTGTACAAAACGACACGGATATCACGGGGCCAACAATTTTCACAACATAATCGAACTGCACAGACCGTAATATCTGGGCACAGGAAAGGCTTTGATTGAGACCTCTTTAGTACATACCATGATTCGTTTAACAATCTTAAATTTCTCCTTTCGGACGGAATCAATGAAATACAACGAATTTATCAGTGACCCAATGACAGAATCATGTCCCTTACAAACCGAGTGGTCCCAGTAAGGCTTGACCCAACTGAAGATGTGTCTACTATGACGTCCCGATGTTGTGACTTTGAACGTTAGATGATAATCGGCGTCATACGCATGGATCGTAGCACGTCTAAGATTACAGAAGAGTTAGGATTTTCTTGGCCCACAGCGTTAGGCACGAATCTTTCGTTTCGCAATGACTTTCGTTTGAGCAGACGTGGTCAACGGTCTACTGCGAGTCGTACTGGCGCCGACTTGAGGCGGAGCGTCAGAAAAGCGTCTTTGGCATGACAAACGCAGCGCACAGGCTTCTGCAGCGTACGACGTAGCCGCGTCGCAGATCTTACCCATCACTTTTGGCCACTCACTGCATAAGCAGAAACGTTTCTGTGTGTTATCCTGCGCTACATCATCCGCACGTGATGCATCCTTGTTGCTCCTCGTACATATGGGACTTCGTCACTACGGTCGGATTTCATTCTAGAAGATACATCTCTTAAGGAAGTTAAGAACGGGAAAAATTCTTTTCACATTTTCGGATTTTTATCTCTTTATAAACTTCTCAATTTTCGGAATAAAACTATATATATATATATATATATATATATATATATATATATATATATATATATAACTTGTAAACTCACATGGGAAGTATTTTACTTTACTTTTTTAAATATAATCTACTCCGGTGAAAATGTTAAATTTTTTACGTGCATTACTTCAAGATCTAATAAAATGGATAATTTTTTATATAGAAGGCTGTGGACTGCTGTGTTATAAACGTCATGTCCAGAAGAGGACAGGCACCAGGCTGCGGAAGTTGAAACGAAGATTGAGAGACAAGAAACTTTCTGATGGCAGGCTGACAGAAAAAATGATCGATGAACTACAGCAGTATTATGGGATGGCCATTAGAAATAATACTGGGGATGTGTTGGAAATGAAGCAGGCAACGTGGCCTGCCTTCTTCCACAGATTCTCAAGTGATGAAAAACCAGGACACCATCTTTGCCCTCCTGGACCTGATTCATGGTGCAATTACCGCAATGTCCAGTACTCAAACAGTCCATACAGCCATAAACATTCCATCCCAGCAGCAGTCATGATATCATAAAACCTATTCACAGAGACCTGCCAAATCCTGAATCACTGAAGAAATGTCTGCATGGTCAGACTCAAAATCCCAATGAATCGTTCAGTAACCGTACACGGACTCGCTTACCAAACAAATATTTTTGTTGGAATGAAGATACTAAAGTGGGGGTCAGTGATGCTGTTATTGCTTTTAATGGTGGCAACATTGGTAGGGTTAAAGTGCTACAGCATTTGAAAATTAATCCTGGAGCACACTGCACCAGAGAACTCGAACGGATGGACAAGGTTCACACTGATAAAGCAGAGTATGCAGCACAGTTGGCCACTAAGGAGTCCAGAAAGAAGAAAAAACTTGAAAAAAGATCAAGAGGATGATAGTATGTTGCAGGGTCCTTTTGAGTGGCTAAAAATAAAAAATCAAGCATATATTAAGTGAGTTGCCGTCTTTTGAAACTTTAGAAGCCGTTCCTGGAAATTTATATTTTCTTTTGCATTTTTCCCTAAATCTCAGAAACCACTTTGATCAGAGCATTCAAATTTTCAGGGAGTAATAACATACATGTCATGAGTCTACTGAACTAGAAGAACATAATGTCATGTATAATTAAGATTATTTAGGATAACATACAAAAGAATAAAAAATTTTAACCGAATAATTAAAAAATGTATTTGCGAAAGCAGTAGCTGAAATGCAATTATTGTAGTTCAGTACGCTCAGAACACACAGTTTAATGTCCTGTAAAGTTTCATGTCAATGGTTACAGTGATTCCTGAAATAAAGGGAAGCCACTTCATTAAAATTAACATTGTTGGGATAGGGCGCTCCCACTCCCCTTAAATCTAGAGCGAGGTCGTACTGAACTGTCAGACTTCAATTGTGGAAACTCTGTACTGTGGTTTATGTATTCTGTTTCCATCCAGTTTGCTATGCAGAAACTATTCGGTATTTATATGGGCCGGAAAACTGTTTAAAAACATAAGCAGAAAGGAACACGGATTATCAGAACAACTGTGTGATTGGATTGAAGATTTTCTGCAAACAGGACACATGTCGTTCTGAACGGAGAGATCTTCGGACGTTAAAGTAACTTCGGGTGTGCTCCAAGGGATTCCTGTAGGACCATTACTTATTTATCGTCGGAAGTTCCGTGTGGCTCTTAGCGGATGATGCTGTTTTATAAAGCCAGGACGCAACGCTAGAAAATTACGGCGAAATACAGGAAGGCCGGCAGATGACTGACGCTTGGTCAGGGAGAGCCAACTGACACTCCAATGAACAAATGAAATGTATTGTGCATAGACACACACTTTATTGAACGATTACGCGATTGCAGAGGAATCACTGGAAGCAGTTTCTTACACAAGGTATCTATGTGTATGTCTACGGAGCGGTTTGACATGGCACGACGACATAAAATAAATGGTGGGTAAGGCAAAAGCCAGACTGAGATTCACTGGAAGGATTCTCGCGAAATGCAGCCAATCAACGGAGGAGGTAACTTACGAAACGTTCGTTCGACCAATACTAGAACATCGCTCGGCATTCTGGAATCCGTACCAGATGGCACTGGCAGACGAAATAGAGAACGTCCAAAGAAGCGCAGCACTTTTCGCTACAAATTCAATGAGTAGGCACGAAAGCGTCAACCAACTCCAATGGCAGAGGCTGCCAGAGAAGCGTACTGCAACAGTGTTTGATTTAACAGTTACGACAGCGTATGTTCATGGAAGTGTCAACTAATACATTGCTTCCTTCGGCGTATATCACACGAAAATACCACGAAGATAAAATCGGAGAGATTCAAACTCACGCGGAGGGTTACCAGCAATCATTTTGCCCGTGAACCGTTCACGTGTGTAGCAGCAAAAGGAAGTGAGACTGGCAGACAAAGAACCCTCCGCCACAGTCCCCGAGGTGGTTTGCGGAGTTGTAGATGTAGGAAGGAAGATTATGTTTTAACGTCCCGCCGACAACAAGGTCATTAGAGACGGAGCACAGGCTCGGATTCGTCGAGGGTGGGGAAGGAACTCGGCCGTGACTACGTGAAACATTAACTCCAGCTCACGTTGTCATGTTTCTTAAAAATGATATTCTGTTGCACGCTATAAACAAGAGCCTCACTTTTCGCTCAATATGCACTGGGTCACAAACGTGAACTGCGTCAATATGCTGTGATGAGACATTTTGTGAACAGACAACATTTCGCCACAAGATATATCGCAACTGCATATTCAATCTTTGCAGAACAGTTTGTTTTTATACAACTAGTTTCACGACAAAGGACTGATGAGCAGTTTAAATCATACATCAGAACTGAGTGTTCACTATTAGTGATCGGTCAAAATTTTTGGTAAAAGTGATCAACTTAGAGTTGTATTGTGTATTAAACTGGGGACCTAGAAACGATGGAGAGGCTTCGTCCCGCCGTAGCCCTCAGTGGTTCACAACCCCACAACAGGCCACAGCAGTCCACCCACCCCACCGCCGCCCCACACCGAACCCAGGGTTATTGTGCGGTTCAGCCCCCAGTGGACATACAACTGATGTTTCTCTTTGCTCAGGATTTTATGCTGTGGATGCCTTCGTTCCCAGAAGCACATTACATATACTAGTAGCACTATTATCTTCTCTCCAGACCACCGCATCGTTGCCGCAACAATGACAAAAGTAGATCACGCGCAAACAGCATACCAATGTTAAGCCCCACGCGCGCGAAAGTGGAATGTACGCGAACTTCATTTAACGGTACGCTGAAACACCAACGACCAGCGGAACGCGAAGGAGCTCCTTTTAAGAATGCGAGCCGAAAATGACCGAAAGCCGGCTAGTGTCTACACCATTGAGAACGCTCTGTCCGCCAGAGACGGTGTGAGACGGCCTCAAAGAGGCGGGTAGGCAGCATGGAAGTGACATTTTACTCGACACATTTATTAAATTCGTCCGCGCTATCCGCGGGGCACGCAGGGAGGAATTACTCATTCGGAAAGAATAAGAAGCAGAAGAAAGAGAGAGAGAGAGAGAGAGAGAGAGAGAGAGAGAAGCTGTAGTCTCTTCCCCCGACTCCTTAACGGGAAACCGATACTTGCTGCGGGCATCTACTTTGTCAAGATCTTTCCCCCGCCGACTTCTGGGCTGTCACGTTTTAATTGATTCAATCAGTCGCACGAGACGAGGCGGCAGGCGGGACGCGGCCAAACGATCGGCCCGATAATGGAGTAGCACGCGAGCGATCGTCTGTGGGCGATACATCAAGCGGGCCGCGAATGTTAATGTCACCGGGCGGGAGCCGACGCGCGTAATCAATGCGAGGGCCGCTCCAGCTCCAGAGCTCCGGCTCCAGCTCCGGCGCCGCCCGCCCCCTCTGCCGGTTGTCAGACGCAGTGCGCGGCCCGCGGAATAATGCCGGCCGGCTCAGACTGTTTTAATAAATACGGCAGACGGCGACGGCCGCATTAACCAGCGGCGTCGCTTCCGCTCAGATGGGCCCCGAAATTCGACTTCCGGCGAGACGGAAAGTTGGGGATTAGCGACGTCAAACACGGAAAAGGCCGGCGCTGTCCGCTGCAGGCCGGGGTCCGGCCTGTCATCCCGCTGCGGGGGGCCGAAGGCCCAAGGTCGCTGCCAAACCGCGCCACTGAGCGACAAAGTCAGACAACGCGAAAACTCATCACATCTCCTGTTATTTTTTCCCCATGCTTTGCTGAGCTTGTAACATGATATTAGAAGAAACTCAGTATGCCATTGGACAGTGAGTAACACAAGCATCTACAACATCCATGGCGGACACACACACACACACACACACACACACACACACACACACACACACACACACACGTTCGTATTCATATAGCGTTGGACGGTTCTCAAAGCTGCATCAGCTCTTTTTACTACGGTCGCTGAAGCTCCTAAAATTACAACATATATGGGTTGGTCATAAAGATTTTTTAAACTGGATTTTCAGTGTTTATAATACGTCCAGCTTATGTAAATAGATGCGCTACTGTGTACTACTTTTTTCTGATGTAACGAGCATCTGTGAGCGAGCTATATATACAGGGTGTTACAAAAAGTTACGGCCAAACTTTCAGGAAACATTTCTCACACGCAACGAAAGAAAATATGTTATGTGGACATGTGTCCGGAAACGCTTACTTTCCATGTTAGAGCTCTTTTTATTGCTTCTCTTCAAATCACATTAATCATGGAATGGAAACACACAGCAACAGAACGTACCAGCGTGACTTCAAACACTTTGTTACAGGAAATTTTCAAAATGTCCTCCGTTAGCGAGGATACATGCATCCATCCTCCGTCGCATGGAATCGCTGATGCAGCCCTGGGGAATGGCGTATTGTATCACAGCCGTCCACAATACGAGCACGAAGAGTCTCTACATTTGCTACCGGAGTTGCGTAGACAAGAGCTTTCAAATGCCCCCATAAATGAAAGTCAAGAGGGTTGAGGTCAGGAGAGCGTGGAGGCCATGGAATTAGTCCACCTCTACCAATCCATCGGTCACCGAATCTGTTGTTGAGAAGCGTACGAACACTTCGACTGAAATGTGCAGGAGCTCCATCGCGCATGAACCACATGTTGTGTCGTACTTGTAAAGGCACATGTTCTAGCAGCACAGGTGGAGTATCCCGTATGAAATCATGATAACGTGCTCCATTGAGCGTAGGTGGAAGAACATGGGGCCCAATCAAGACATCACCAACAATACCTGCCCAAACGTTAACGGAAAATCTGTGTTGATGACGTGATTGCACAATTGCGTGCGGATTCTCGTCAGCCCACACATGTTGATTGCGAAAACTTACAATTTGATCACGTTGGAATGAAGCCTCATCCGTAAAGTTGGAATGAAGCCTCATCCGTAAAGAGAACATTTGCACTGAAATGAGGATTGACACATTGTTGGATGAACCATTCGCAGAAGTGTACCCGTGGAGGCCAATCAGCTGCTGATAGTGCCTGCACACGCTGTACATGGTACGGAAACAACTGGTTCTCCCGTAGCACTCTCCATACAGTGACGTGGTCAACGTTACCTTGTACAGCAGCAACTTCTCTGATGCTGACATTAGGGTTATCGTCAACTGCACGAAGAATTGCCTCGTCCATTGCAGGTGTCCTCGTCGTTCTAGGTCTTCCTCAGTCGCGAGTCATAGGCTGGAATGTTCCGTGCTCCCTAAGACGCCCATCATTTGCTTCGAACGGCTTCCTGTCGGGACACCTTCGTTCTGGAAATCTGTCTCGATACAAACGTACCGCGCCACCGCTATTGCCCCGTGCTAACCCATACATCAAATGGGCATCTGCCAACCTCGCATTTGTAAACATTGCACTGACTGCAAAACCACGTTCGTGATGAACGCTAACCTGTTGATGCTACGTACTGATGTGCTTGGTGCTAGTACTGTAGAGCAATGAGTCGCATGTCAACACAAGCACCGAAGTCAACATTACCTTCCTTCAATTGGGCCAACTGGCGGTGAATCGAGGAAGTACAGTACACACTGACGAAACTAAAATGAGCTCTAACATGGAAATTAAGCGTGTCCGGACACATGTCCACATCACATCTTTTCTTTATTTGTGTGTGAGGAATGTTTCCTGAAAGTTTGGACGTACCTTTTTGTAACACCCTGTATATATAAACACATTTCGCAACAAAAAGATTTTTAAGACCTGGAGATGACACCAAAGTCTGTCGACACCGGCTGTCTTACAGAAATATTAATGCTAACTAGGCTGTCGAATGTTTTTAGCAAGTAAAACAGATCGCTTCTTGGATATTCTCAAAATTGGAAAATTCAAGCTCGCTCTCTCTCGTCGAGAGATATCACTAGAACGCGTCTCTGCGACAGTTTGATCCTTCCGCACGTGGACATAACTGTCTGTGATAAGAAACAACAATAGAAACCAAAATGATGTGTGTGAAAATGTACGATCTGTGACGGTGAAATAAATAAAGCTGTAGTACTCTTTCCTGCTTGCCGCTGCTAAAAGTAAATGGAAAAATGCTAACTCGTTGAAGAGTCTGTTATTGGGGCTGAGAGGTCAGCAGGTTTGAGCAGACTGTGCCGAACTCCTAACGAGTGAGGCCTCGAAGCACACCGTTGTGAAAGGGGGCATTAAGATGTTCCAGAAGAGTAGGCTCACATGCTGCGCCACAAAGTTTCACTGTTTCCTTTCTGATCGCTTGCAGCAGCTGCATCATCAGCAAAACCAGCAGATGAATATCCGTGGTCGAGTTTGAAACGGGGACTGGATCTCCGGTGCCTTATCTGTTACAAAGGTGGAAAAAAAGCGAATATTCTGCACAGTCGACTTGGTTCCGGACCCACGAGAAGTCTAAAGCTACTGCGAAGAGGAAATTGGACGTACAGCAGTACCCTAGCCAGTGAGATTACTAGATGTTACTCAAGATTAGAACTTATCACCTTCTCTATGTATTATTTGTAAGAGTGGCAAATTGATTTACGTTATTTCTCTTTCTATTGTTCTTTCCATTTCCTCTCACTTTCTGAAAAAGAAACGACTTTCCGTTGATTATTGTTAATTTCCTCTCATCATTATATTTTTATACGAGGGTTAGAACTTTAATAGTGGCAACTATATATTTACAGCTCGTACAAAATAGATACGTGTTTCAAAGTTTTACTGACCTTCGGAGTAGTCACCAGCATTGTGTATAACCCGTTGCCAGTGGTGTGGAAGTCGTAGGATCCTCTTAGCGTTGCCAGTGGTGTGGAAGTCGTAGGATACTCTTAGCAGTGCCAGTTGTGTTGACAACTCGAGCGGCGCGATCTATTGCCCGACGAATTTGTAACAGTTCTGAAGCGAATGCCGTGAAGTGTTTCCTTCAGTTTAGAAATCGAGTTGAGCTCATAGGGCTTAAGTCAGGGGAATGCAGTAGGTGGTATAGAACTTAGCAGCCCCATCAGTCAAATCAGTAACAACTTGCACTGTCCTGCAAAATGATGGTCAGGTCCTTCAGAAAGTGTCATCACTTCTGTCTCTATGCTGTTAATTTTTCGAACACAACCTACGGCCTGGTTAGAGACAGAAGTGATGGCACTTTCTGCAGGTCTAACGGTGAGGCGAGAGCCTGAAACAGAAAGGTCGCAGTATCGAATCCCAGTTGGCCCACAGGTTTCTGAGTCTGCGTTTCAACCTACCCTCGGCCTCTCAACTATTTGAGGAGTCGCCAAAAACGACAGGTGATTCGGATTCCACGTTATACTGTAGGTCCTATTTTCCCGGTTGGATAACTGAGGTAGGTTAAGGACACCCAAGTCGCCGAAGAGGGGCCCAATACAAAGGCTTGCACCAGGGCATTGCGCCACACGAAGTTGTTATTATTATTATTATTATTATTATAATTATTAATTACATTGGGAGCCCACTTCAGTGTGGAGATTGCTTTTCACTTGAAAGGAAATGCTCTATCGGGAGAACAAGTTTTCTACATTCACAAACATACTCCGCATGCCACCGCAAGGTGCATGGCGGAGTGTACCTTGCACTACTTCTAGTCATTTCCTTTCCTGTTCTACTAGCAAATGGAACGACCTCTAAGTTCCCTTATCTTCCTAATCTTTACATGAAACGTTGGTCAGCAGGAGTAGAATCGTTCTGCAGTCAGTCTCAATCTTCCCTTGCTTTGATGTCTTCCTTTAATCCGACCTGTCGGAGATCCAAACACACGAGCACTATTCAAAAATGGCTCGCACTAATGTTCTACACGCGACCTCCATTACACATGAGCTAAACTTCCCTAAAATTCTCACTATAAACCGTACTGCTATCTTTACGCGCTCGTTCAATTTCACTTCGCTTTGCAACGTTACGCCCAGGCACTTAAACGACGTGACTATGTCAAGCAGTACACTACTAATGCACTATCCGAACGTTACGGGATTGTTTTCCTACTCATCTACATTAACCCACATTTAGAGCAATCTTTCTTTTGTCACAATAACTAGAAATTCTGTATAAGTCGTCTTATATCCTCCTACAGTCACTCAGCTTCGACACCTTACCGTACGCCACAGCAGCAGATTGCTGTTGACCCTATCCGTCAGATTATTTATGAGTACAGAAAATAACAGCAGTCCTATGACACTTCACTGTGTCACTCCTAACGTTCAAATTTCTGGGTGTTCAGATAGATAGTAAGCTGTCGTGGAAAGCCCACGTTCAGGATTTTGTTCAAAGACTTAATACTGCCATTTTTACTATTCGAACGGTATCAAAAGTGAGTGATACTTCGACACGTAAATTTGTCTACTTTGCTTATTTTCATTCACTTATCTCGTATGGTATTGTGTTTTGGGGTAACTCTTCCCATTCTAGGAGGATATTTTTGGCTCAGAAACGGGCGGTTCGGGCAATTAAGTGGTTTGAGTTCACGAACCTCTTGTCGACCTCTGTTCACGAGTCTGGGTATTTTGACATTGGCTTCTCAATACGTATATTCCTTATTGGCGTTTCTTGTTACCAATATTAGTTTATTCCCAGGAATAAGCAACTTTCACTCGGTTAATACTTAGGCAGAAATCAATCCTCCATTTGGATCGGACTTCCTTAACTCCTGTGCAAAAAGGTGTGGAGTATACTGCTGCATCCATTTTCAATAAGCTGCCACTCGAATTCAAAAATCTTAGCAGTAATCCACGCGTTTTCAAATCGAAACTGAAGATTTTCCTCATGGGTCACTCCTTCTGTTCTGTCGAGGAGTTCCTTGAAAAATTAAGCTGATTCTTGTTGTATTGTTGATTACGTTTAGTTTAACTTATGGATTGATTTTTTTTCGGGCTCATAAACATTTTATTTTTATCTATTATTACTTTTATGTTGTAAGTTCATATACCGACACGTTCCATGACCTTGGAGATTTGCTCCTCAATTTGGTCCTACGGAACTTGACGTGTAAATAAATAAAAAAAATAAAGTTACCATTATCTCTGACGAACACCCGCCATCGAGGATAATGTACGTGGGTTCAATTACTTCAGAAGTCTTCGAGGCATTCATATATCTGGGGACCTAACCTGCACGCTCAGATCTTCGTTAATAATCTGCAGTGAGGTTCGACGTCAAACGCTTTTCTAAAATCTAAGAACATGGAATCTACCTGTCGCCCTTCATTGTTCCAAGATATCGTGAGAGAAAAGGGCGAACTGACTTTCGTACGAGTGATGATTTCTAAATCCGTGTTTATTTCTGTCTCGAGGAAAATTAAGTCTTAGGCTTCTCACCTAGAATGAAACATACGCCAGATTTGTTTTTCTGCAATAAGCTACATTGGCCTGTTCTATCCACCCGAGTAAATGTGAAAGATTACAAATTTTGTTCCAATGAGTGTCTGGTCTGTAATGTTAAATACGGCTACAATATACTGGCGTCTGTGTGAAGTTAATGAGCAGTACGACTGAAGAACGACAAACGCCCTAGCCGTGTAAGAACAATAAAACTCTTCACATTCACGCACACGGAACGAAGACACCGTGCTGTTTCCAGAAAAAGACATGCGAAATGGAAATACAGATGACAACATGCTTTTCGGTGGTGCTGTCAACGCGACACTTTCATTTCGGAAGATAACAGTTACCGGGCTGTCAACAGGGAGACGGGCCCGTAGGCGCGTACAGACGCTTCATTTCGGCCGCGAAAGGAAACCCGTCGCCAGGCAGCGGCAATGGCGCGCAGGCGAGAGGCGTGCGTGAGCGAGCGGCAGGAAGCGAGAATAATGTTCAATTGCAGTGAAAATTTAAAGCCGCGTTCGGGGGCGAGACTGCGGGATCCGGATGCTGACAAACCTCTCCTCGGGGACGCGCGGAGTCGCAGAGTCGCGCCGAGCCGCTTATTAATACGATAACGAAGTATGAAATAAATTATCACCGGCGGCTTCCCATATGTGCGCCATGTATTATGCATGTGGGCGGTGCGCGCTTTCCTGCCAGCTGCCTCTAACTTATCCTCCGGTGCGGGGCGGAGAGCCGCGCACGGCCAGTTTATTAGTGGACAGAGAGCGGTCGCGCGGCAATCTGCAGGCGACGCCACGCCGACTGTGTCGCGCCCACACCTTGCCGATGAGTGCTCCCACACTCACTTGTTTGGCGGCGCATCCGCTAAATAAGTAAACACCGGCTGAAATGAAAACAGTGTTCCAAAAGGTTCAGTCTTAGGTCCAGCGCAGTTACAATGGCGCAGAAAAATGAAATGGCGTTCCACGAGGATCAATTTTTGGCCCACTACTGTTTGGGGCGTAGTGCCTTTACATCGTGGGCACAGCAGTTAATACGAGCTGAGGCGTAGCGCCGTATAACGATCCTGCCTTGGAGGCGGTTAAGTGGGAGATGTGTCTCAGAGCTGGAGAGTGACAGATGGTGACGCGAGACTGGACGCGCACGTAGTTTATGTATCAGCCGACAGTGGACAATATTGGATAGGGGGACTGTGATTTTAGTTTCGATTGTGACCACTAGAGTGCACTAAAGTAATAGAATGTTTTTCATAAACTGTTCTAGTATTTTCATAAAGTGTTGTTATGTCTTTTTGTGTACGTAAAATGTTATAAATGTGTTTTAGCAGTATGAATGATGCGCGAGTGTGATTTAAGGTTAATATGAAGATAATTGTTTAACGAGTTATGTAGTAGGATTTAGAGTGGGAACATTTCGAAGAAGTATGGATATGGACAAAGGGGATTTTTTTAGAATAGCTTTGTAAAGTAAGTTTATGGTAAAGGGAAAGTTCATTCAGGTATAAATAACAATAGTAAATAACTTTATGCATACACAAAACTTCAGCATATTAGATAATTACGTCGGTAAAAAGTGCAGTCGTTATGTTTACTATTTTGCAATTGGTTATTGGTGAAAAGCGCGGATTGACGCGGGAGAGTGTTGTTTTGCTATTGGCTGTTGAGTAAACTGATCAATGGTAAAGCAATATTCTTCGCGCGCCTTTCTCTGCTGGCAGAGAAGAATTAGAGTATTCTAGAGAAGAGTGGAAGCCTAGCCATGAAAGAGATCGGACGTGTTCAGTAGTAGTCCCGATGGAAATGATAAGTTGCCGGATCTAGCAGTGTTTCATACATCAAAAGTGTTGGAAAGTGACGGCATAATTATTCCGATGTATGTGTAGAAATTTCGGAATTTTGAAGTGAATTTTGTGAGGAGAAAAGACATAAATTCCGCGTGGCGTATTGAGCAGGTCGGTGGCTAAAAACTGTGACTGCATTTGGTACCGACAGACTTAATATTTGGCGAGCATTCTCAATCAAAAACAATCAGTATTTTTGCAGCTATTACGTTTTCGGGAAATGCAACACCATAAACTTGCTAACTTGAGTGAAAGGGATTGTGAGTGACTGTGTTAAGACTAGCACGGGCTTGGCAGATACTTGTTCACCTAAGTTTCAGAATATATTAATTGAGGACAAAATTTCCAACCTTTCATTTCGTGTTCCTCCCGAAATGTAGATTAGTGACTTTAATTGCAGCCTGGTTCACGTCGAAGTACAGTAGGTTTCACTCGGCTTTCCTACTGATGATCTGCTGAGACAATGTTCACAGGTAGGTGCAGGTCCGTCGTAAAGGGACGGAAAGAACCGCGCCGCCGCAGAGCGAGCTGTTTTCCGCACAGATGAGTCATGGCGATCTCGTAACAGATGTACGATCAGCTCCAGTAGCCTGATTCATGTAGTTACGGCTGTGGCCGAACGGTGACAGCAGCTTACCGACCATAAAATTTTTAGTAGCCAAAATAATATATTTCGGAAAAAATTATTTATATTTTATAAATTTTATGTCTTCTATTAATTATTTCTCATTTAATACGTTTAGTTATTAATGTGGTTGAAGATGTGAATGTAAATAATGTAGTAAATGAATATTGTTATTTCTATTAACTAATAAATGGTAGCATGCGAGTTATATCAGAACAAAGACAGATAACCATACTCA
The DNA here is from genome assembly GCF_023864345.2 of Schistocerca serialis cubense. Lineage (NCBI taxonomy): Eukaryota > Metazoa > Arthropoda > Insecta > Orthoptera > Acrididae > Schistocerca > Schistocerca serialis. The sequence goes on from NC_064646.1 coordinate 71,157,289, forward strand.
CAGCCGGCCGGAGTGGCCGAGCGGTTCTAGGCGCTTCAGTCTGGAACCGCGCGACCGCTACGGTCGCAGGTTCGAATCCTGCCTCGGGCATGGACGTATGTGATGTCCTTAGGTTAGTTAGGTTTAAGTAGTTCTAAGTTCTAGGGGACTGATGACCTCAGATGTTAAGTCCCATAGTGCTCAGAGCCATTTGAACCATTTTTTGAACCATACTCACAGGGGAAATTTGCAGAGTGTAACTAGCCAGTTTATGGTACTGGGAAAAACAAAGATTTTACAGTAACTCAGTTATTTACACAGGGAGCTATTTCGATATTTGTGGCTTTATAAATATATTGTATTAAGCTGCTCATAAATACTACTTAGTCGTGATTGGTTCGTAATAAAAGAAGTGGGAAGGCGCGGTGTACTACTGATGCCCGATTGGCTATGATGTATATCAGCCAATCACGGAACAGTACGTTCGCGGGTATTTTGTGGCCCACAGCGGAGCTCAGCCATCATCATGCTCAGACGCGTACATTAGGAGCTCTGAATCGATGCAATAATTCTGCGGAACGATGAACAAAACTTGATCGTGGACTGCCGCATACTGATCGAGAACGTGTGAGAAAGACGAACACGCAAAATTCAGATTTTTATGTGTAAATTGTGACTTTCAACTATCCAAAATTCGCGTGGCGTCTTATGCAAGTAGGGAACTAAACATTCTTAGTGCTCAATTTGAGCGGACATTCTGTCACACGTGATCCGTTTTGTAATCGTTTTAGTAACTGGTTCGGTTAGGTACCAAAAGCTGGCTATTATGAGTTGTGATTGCGAGTGAGTGCCATAATCAGAATTACTCATGTTGCTGTCACGTGTATAGCAACACAAAAATATGTAAATTATAATTCTAAATAATGGTGTTGAAACAATTAGTGACTCAAGTTATTTGTTATAACTCATGACACACACACACACACACACACACACACACACAAATATACGCACCGCGCCGCGCGTTTTCTGTATCAAAAAGTACAGTATCACTGCCAAATTTAGGAAAGCGCGCTGAAAAGTAATGCGTTCGAATATTGATGTGAAATTCTTAAAGCATTTAAAATAAAATAAACGATATTAACATTCTACGTCTTTATTCTTCATGTCTACCTATTTGCAACCCTCTGCCACAAGAGGGCTCCGAATTGTAGCGTGTAACGTACCTATGTCGGTGCGTGAGAAACAAAGCGTGCTGTAATCGAGTTTCGAATTCGTAGAGCTCGTCCACACATGGCGCACCCTCTCCTTCAGTATGACAACGCCACACCACACCACACACGAATGCTGCGTAGGTGCCATTAACGTCTTTCACTTCTTTTTTTGGAGCTCGTTTTTGCTATGTTATGACGGATTGGGGACTTACTACTTTTTGTTTTCTTATCTTTTGGTTCATTTCATCATCTGAAGTAGTGCTGTGTTGTGAATCTACATCATAGTCACTGACGTTTATTGCCTCCTCACTCCCATCGTCCGTGTCTGGAGTTTATTCATGTAACACTTCCACAGTTTCCACTGAAGTACTTCGCTTACTCGAAGTCCTGCAGTAGAAGTAAAGCACGCTCTCATGTTCCCTTCAACGTAAAACGATAATGACAAAATATATGGTAAATAAAAATTGATCAAAATTGCTATAAAATGATAACCCACACGGAAATATTTTTACATAACATTGCACAAACATGGAGTTATTCCATGATAGTATGTACTCTGCACAAACGAGGGACAAATAGGTCACCAGGACGAATTCACTGACAAAACCGTAACGGCCGCTACAAAAACACTCGCGTGGTGTACTGCTTACACCACGTGACGTCACGGGATTTTTCCACGTATTGTACATTGGTGGATTGCACCATGTGGGAAGAAAAGCACACAAGCCAAGTTTGCCAACTTCAGTGACTTGACAGGTGTATCGCCAAGGTACAGTAACAAGGTTTCTTTAGAGAATAAGCAAAAATGGAGAAGTGGTTTATGCAGTACACCAGTCTGAGTATTTATGGGTTAATATTCACTCCCTGTAACTGTTGTTAAATCTCTTTCTTTCCAGAATCAACACAACAGTAATATGGACAGTAAAATGTGTGAAGTAAACGTAATGTTTTTCAAAATGTTACTAAATGCTTCTGTACGGCTTGAACTTAGAAACTACACGAAATTCCAGCTGCGTGCCGTGCTGTTGTCATGAGGTGTCGAACAAAGTAAACCGGAAAAATATTGGGCGCTTTCTGCTTCTCCACCACGTAGAATATTCAGAAAGCACCTAGTTACAGCCGTGTTTTCCGAGGAGCAGGAATTTTCCTATGCGTAGTACGTAATGCGCCCGGCCTACTGCGTCATCCACACAGCAGTGACCAAAGGCTGAAGGTGTTTTCGGACACAGATCAGTGCGTAGTTCAAATTCAAATGTGTGTGAAATCTTACGGGACTTAACTGGTAAGGTCATCAGTACCTAAGCTTATACACTAATTAACCTAAATTATCCTAAGGACAAACACACACACCCAAACACTCGAACCTCCGCCGGGACCAGCCCCACAGTCCATGACTGCAGCGCCCTAGACCGCTCGTCTAATCCCGCGCGGCGGAAGAGTAACCGTGATCGCCACAGAACAGACAGAAAAGAAGAAAAAGGAATCACAGAATCTGGTGCAAAGAAAGCTGGGATAAACTGGGATTTCTAGAATGTAAGGAAGATAGAAAAAAAAAAAACAATTTTCACACGTTATTCCGCATACTGGAAATATGGAAAGGTGTCCTAGGGTGTCGGCGGAATCCAATAACAGCCTCTGCAACAACGCTGATGATAAACACCCAGAAATAATTTGAATCGGAAACACTTTTCCCCGAATCTCAACAAATATCGGAACCATCTCTTTCAGCCACATGCCAATTTCCTTCGACCGAAAGGAGGAAGGAAAGTTGTCGTCCTACTTAAATATTTAATTGAGAACCAAGAGCACAGACTTCACTTTACAAACCGCCTGGAAGAGCTCCCGAAGCCACCATCACAAGAGGATAAAATCGAAATGTTCTTCAAAATCATGGCTACGACCGTGGAAAACGTTCGGACAGATCCCATTACGCAGACCAAGATTCTCATTTTTCGAATGGTCACAGAGACGGATGTGTGAAATTGACAGCGTCAATAATGTTCCAGTTAATTATATCATCATCATCATAATGAGTCATTCGACCCGCCAGCACTCGTTAGCCCCGTTCCCGAGGTCCACCACTGACAGATCCACAACAACTCTTGGTCACGTTACGACACTGCCACTGAAGCATTTGGTTTTTCACCAAATGACCTTACTGATGAGCAGCACTATTACAACGAATAATACAGCGCGAGACAATGCGTTGTGTAAGGTTCCATAATTTACTTGCATTGTAACTCACTAGAATATACGGAAACTGTTTTGTGGTTGTACCGGGTGATCAAAAAGTCAGTATAAACTTGAATACTGAATAAATCACGGAATAATGTAGATAGAGAGGAACAAATTGACACACATGCTTGGAATGACATGGGGTTTTATTAGAACCAAAAAAATACAAAAATTCAAAAAATGTCCGACAGATGGCGCTTCATCTGATCAGAATAACAAGTAAGACAAAGCAAAGATGATGTTCTTTACAGGAAATGCTCAATATGTCTGTGGTGTCACCACCAGACACCACACTTGCTAGGTGCAGCCTTTAAATCGGCCGCGGTCCGGTAGTATACGTCGGACCCGAGTGTCGCCACTGTCAGTGATTGCAGACCGAGCGCCGCCACACGGCAGGTCTAGAGAGACGTCCTAGCACTCGCCCCAGTTGTACACCCGACTTTGCTAGCGATGCTACACTGAAAAATACGCTCTCATTTGCCGAGACGATAGTTAGCATAGCCTTCAGCTACGTCATTTGCTACGACCTAGCAAGGCGCCATTACCAGTTTATATTGAAATTGTTATTAATGTATCAACAAGAGCGATGTTCTCCAATTATGGATTAAAGTTAAGTATTCAAGCAACTCCGTACTTTATTTAGTAGACTCAACTCCTTTAACTGTTCCAGACCTCACGCCAGTCTGCGTGAGCTTAAACGCGTGCCTTTCGGCTACCCGTCATTGTGGATTGGCTGTCTTGCCAGTCCACAACAATGTCCACCATCATTCCTCAACAATAGCTGTAGTCGAGGTATAATGTTGTGAACAGCACTGTAAGCGATGTCCGGAGTTATGGTGAGACATTGGCGTCGGATGTTGTCTTTCAGCATCCCTAGAGATGTCGGTCGATCACGATACATTTGCGACTTCAGGTAACCCCAAAGCCAATAATCGCACGGACTGAGGTCTGGGGATCTGTGAGGCCAAGCGTGACGAAAGTGGCAGCTGAGCACACGATCATCACCAAACGACGCGCGCAAAAGATCTTTCACGCGTCTAGCAATATGGGGTGGAGCGCCATCCTGCATAAACATCGTATGTTCCAGCAGGTGTTTATCAGCCAGGCTGGAGATGATGCGATTCTGTAACATATCGGCGTACCTCTCACGCGTCACGGTAGCAGTTACTGACGTTTTGCTGTCCAGAGCTATCTGTCGGACATGTTGTGACCTTTGTTTTTTTGTTCTAATAAAACCCCATGTCATTCCAAGCACGTGTGTCAATTTTTACCCCTCTATCTACATTATTCCGTGGTTTATTAAGTTTTTAAGTTTGTGCTGACTTTTTGATCACCCTGTATATATATTTGAGGTTTTTGTTTTGTGTTACATGCTTACAAAAAGTATAGTTTTCAGTGAAATAGTTGCAAATAATACTAATAATAATAATAATAATAATAAAGAAGGCCTGACCTCTTCGCGCGGCGTAAAATTCCTGTTCCTCGGAAAACCAGGCTTAAGATCGCTTCCAAGTAAGTGTAAGCATGCTTGTTTCATTCGTCAGTCCGGTGACTGGCGCAGGAAGGATACGTGGCCGCAATGGCTCTGACCTCGGGGACAGCGGACAGGAAGCGTGCACAAACACGACGTGGAGGGCACGCAGGGTGGGAGGGAGCGGAAAAGATCGGGAAGCGGCGATGATGGCGGCTGGGTAGGGCGCGGCGGGGCGCGTTGTCGCCATTTGCTAGCGTGTATTTACGGCGGTTTAATATACCGCTAGCGGGCCGCGACCATAAATCGCCTACCGCCGCGCAGCCGAGCCGGCAAGGGAAGGGAAGCGGCCTGTGGAACGCCGCGAACAGAGCCGCGCCGGCCGGCCGGCCGGCCGGCCGCCTGCCTGCCTGTTGCGGGGGCGGTGTAGGCGGCTAGCTGGCTGCAGCCGCGTCACAGCTTTGCGCCTCCCTGAGGGTGGGGAGCGCCAAACACGCCCGACTGCTGCTACCTCCTGTGCAGCGCTGCCACTCCGGTCTGGAGCCACGCTGAAGGCAAACTAAACGCACTCGCGTTCCATTGCAATCCTGGCACGAATCAGTCTTTTATCCGAGAGGGAACGTCGAGTTAATTTCGTCTACTGCAACAAAATCCTTACAGTACTTTGGGGGCCAAGTACGGAACTCCTACAGCATCACTTTGGTGTCCGTCCGTCCGTCCGTCTACCAAAGACCCCTTTTATCATGAATGAGTTCTTGTACGGAGTTGAAATTTATGTCATATATCAAGGTCTACCGTCTCTTAACAGTGTCAAAAATTAAAGCTTCTACGTCAATGCAATCAAAAGATAGGCCATTTATGTCAAATATTTTGATACAAGTTCACTCATCAAAACATACAGGGTTCTCCCGAGGACCTAGAATCATTAAATTTGGCAAGAAGCAAGGTTTAGCGATAAAACTAAAAGAAAAAAATCTGAAAATTGTTAATTTGTAATTACATCGCACGAAAAAAATTCTTTCATAATTTGTTATCCGACTGCGTCTGTGTCCGTCTGCTAAAGCCCTTTTTATTAGGAGCGGATGGACGTATATCTGGCCTGTATCTACAATGAAGAGCCAAAGAAACTGGTACACCAGTCTAATTTCGTGTAGGGCCGCTGCGAGTACGCAGAAGGGCGCAGAACGACGTGGCATGGACTCGACTAATGTCTGAAGTAGTGTTGGAGGGAATCCACTCCATGAATCCCGCAGGTCTGTCCATAAATCCGTATGAGAACGTGGGGATGGCGACCTCTTCTGAACAGCACGCTGCAAGGCATCCCCGATATGCTCAATAATGTTCATGTCTAGGAAGTTTGGAGCCAGCGGAAGAGTTTACACTCAGAAGAGTGTTCCTGGAGCCACTCTGTGGCAATGCTGGACGTGTGATGTGTCACATTATCCTGCTGGAATTGTCCAAGTCCGTCGAAATGCACAATGGACATGAATGGATGCAGATGATCAGACAGAATACTTACATACGTGTCACCTGTCAGAGTCGTACCTAGACGTATCAGGGATCCCGTATCACTCCAACTGCACAAGCCCCACACCATTACAAAGCCTCCACCAGCTTGAACAATCATTTGGTGGCATGTTCAGTCCATGGAGTCATGAGGTTGTCTCCATACCCGTACACGTCCATCCGCTCGATACAATTTGGAACGAGACCCTTCCGACCAGGCAACATGTTTCCAGTCATCAACAATCCAATGTCGGTGCTGATGGGCCCAGACGAGACGTAAAGCTTTGTGTCGTGCAGTCACCAAGTGTATGCGAGAGGCATTCGGCTCCGAAACTCCATATCGATGATATTTCGTTGAATAGTTCGCACGCTGACACTTGTTGATGACCCAGCACTGAAATCTGTAGCAATTTGCGGAAGAGTTGCACTTCTGTCACGTTGAACGATTCTCTTCAGTCGTCGTTAGTCCCGTTCTTGCACGATCTTTTTCGGCCGCAGCGATGACCGAGATTTGAGGTTTTGCCGGATTCGTGATATTCACCGTGCACCCGTGAAATGGTCGCTACCTGCGAAATGATGTGTGCCATCGCTCGTGCACCGACAACAACAACACGTTCAGACTCACTTAAATCTTGATAACCTGCCGTTGTAGCAGTAGTAACAGATCTAAGAACTGCGCCGGACACTTGTTGTCTTACATAGGCTTTGCCGACCTCAGCGCCATATTCTCCCTGTTTACATATCTCTGTATTTGAATACGCATGGCTATAGCAGTTTCTTTGGCGCTTCAGTGTGTATCGGTAACAAGCAAAAATCGAGATCCTTGATTCCTGGGATGGGTTAGATATCTGTAAACATGACTTTTTACGGAACCCTCGGTGGGCGAGTCGTACTCACACTTATCCGGATGTTTTTTTCGTACTCCTGCGCAGATCAAGACACGTCAACTCTTCTTGTTCAATACTCCGTTGTTGATATAATCTACACTTTTTCCTCTTACTTAAAAAATAACACCATTGCAGCAGCCGACTTTTCACGAATACGAAGTAAACTTAACAATTCTAATAATTAAAGGTGACTAAATATAGCTATTCTGACTTCATATGAAATATCTTGAGCACCAGATCGTAAAGAACGTAATGAATTTGGGGAACTAACAGCAACTGTTGTGGTCTTCTGATCATAGGCTGGTTAGATGCAGCTGTCCACGTTAGTCTAGCCCAGGGCTTAAGAACCGGCCGGTTTTGAGCGCGAGTACTCGCGTGTGCTCAGGCACGTGCTCGCGAGCAGGTGCAAGGTCACGGAGTAGGGAGTGAGGGGAAATGCGCGCGCACATTTGAATGTGATCTTGCGTTCTTAGCAGATTTAACCAGCCATCTGAATGCTTTGAACATTTTACTACAAGGTAAAGCCCTGCTAATTACTCATTTCATAGATCGAATACGAGCTTTTAAAATGAAATTGACACTTTGGGTGAGTCAGCTGGTAACAGGAAATCTAGCTCATTTTCCTAAATTATCATCCATGCAAGATGTTCACAAAGACTGTGAACGTTATTCGTATAGTTTAGTTGATCAGCGCTTTCAAGATCTGACAGCACTAGACAGTGATTTTGATCTGTTCTCTCCATATTCAGCGAATATTTAAGAGATTCGTCCTGAGCTGCAGCAAGAAATTATTGACCTGCAGTGTGACAGAGAATACAGAGACAAATTTCAGAACAAAAAAAAACATTTTGGAATTCTACAGGCACTGCCCTCACGATAGATTTCCTCGTTTGTACAAACTGGCGGCTACAATAATATCAATGTTCGGTTCCACGTATGTTTGTGAACAACTGTTCTCTGCAATGAAATGTAACAAGACGCGCCTGAGAAACGCATTGTCTGATCGAAATTTAAACTGCATGCTGCGCCTAAAATGCATACAAGAACAATTACTCCGAACATAGACGCAATTGTAAAGGGCAAAAAGTACAAGATAACCGAGAATCCCACACTTCAGTGACACCTTTTATTGTGTAACAGTTTACAAATTAATGCGAATGTAGAGGCATACACTAAGCTAATAAAATTATGTGGCATGTGTACATTCTCCTTTATTTGTTTCATTTGTCGCAGTAATATAGTGATATCCCTGCAGGTGGCCGCGGATTTACATTGACTGGCGGCAGCTGTTGTCTGCCCCACGTGACTCTCCCCACTCTCCGCTCTGGTCTGGTAGTGGGGGTAGCGTGCTCGCGCTGCTCCGTGCTCGCGCCTTACTGCTCACAGCTTGTTCCGCTAGCACGTATGTTGTGAAACCCTGGTCTAGCCTAAGCAAGTCCCTTTCTCTCTGCAACCTATATCCGTTTGAAACTGCTGACAGTATTCAAGTCTTAGTCTGCGTCTACAATTTTTAGCACACTTCTCTCCATTACCAAATCGACCACTCACTGATGCCTCATGATGCGTCCTATCAATCAATCTCTTCTTTTAGTCAACTTGTGCCATAATTTTTTTTTTCGATTTCGATTCAGTACCTCGTAATTAGTTATTCGATCTACCCACATAGTCTTCAGTATTCTTCCTCTTAGCGCACATTTCAAATGTCTGTTTTCTTCTAAGAAATACTTTATCGTTTCATGTTTCACTTCCGTCTACAATGCCCGGAAAAGACTTTCTGATACTTAAATTTACATTTCATTTAAAAAAAAAAAGAGTTATCAGAAATGCTCTAGCAGCTATTGCCACTCTGATGTAACTTCTCTATTTCTGCTAGCATCAGGTATTTTGTTGCCCAAGTAGTTATTTTTCCGTCCAGATAGCAATACCCGTGTACTACTTTTCGTGTTTCGTTATCTAATCTAGTTCCATCAACATCGCCTTATTTAATTCTACTACACCCCATTACCCCTGTTTTACGTTTGTTGATATTCCAGGTCTTGTGACGAGCTGATCATTGCGATTGATGGCATTCACAATAACAGCAATCGGTTCCTTGGTAACGATTCTGCAGTGAACGTGTGTCTTAGATGCTCCTGCACTATCTATGAACTAGACGAAAATATACCCAAGACTTGGGCCACCACCAGGTGAACTTGATGCTGCTCACCGCCTACCATCTACTGACGGAGAAACCGACCGTCTTCCGACAACACCACTACGCATAGCAGTGCGGATTTCGACGCAGAAGCCAGCAACAGAGCTTCTTGTGGTCCGTGTTCCCGTTAAACTCTCAGGCGTCTTCGGGCGCTGACACCTGTCACGGGTTGGGAGCAGATCAATCGACCACACGACTACCGACACCCAGTACATCGCGGCTGGGTTAACGTAGAACTCGGAGTGGGGCAGAGTGCACTCCGCAGCCGGCGCGATAAACACTCGGCGCTGGGTTAGAATCCGATACGCGGGCGAATTACACAACAGCCGAAGCTGTTGCAAAAGAACGACGACTTATAAACATTGTGAATAAGTCACTGAATTCTAATAATATCTAACTGGCGTCGTTGACGCTTCACAGTTTGCCAACAGCTATCTTGTCTCGCGTCTGACGCCCGACCCATTTTACAGTAATGACACATCTGGCACCAGCGACCTGCCCCGCAAACGACGCAGGACAAGACAGGACCACACGGGCTCCGCCCCTCGAGACAACCCTCGGCTAGCTCGCCTCCCGCTCCTCCCCTCATTTAAAAGGGCTTATCATTAAACGGTGGCAAACGGAGAGCGAGGAGAGAGAGGAAACATAATTTACTGGACATTTTGATACACAAACAATCTTTAATGAAATTCTTGTCCTTCATTAATAACACATTATCCGGCGGCGGCGGTGGCGGCGGCGGCGGCGTGCCGACCTCTGGGGTATGCCGGGCGGGCCGGCAGAATTTACAGCCCCGTGCCTCACGCCGTCCCGGCTGCCACGAAATAATTTCGGCGCCGCGGCAGAGCGGGGCCGCGCACAGTAGCAGATGGCTGGGGGGCGGAGACCAGCATCTCGCACAGACCGGCCGCGCCCCCAGGCACTGACCGGCAGCGGCGTCGCGTCGCCCCGGTGGTGCGGCATTCCACGGACCGCCCGTCTCTCTGACTGACACTGTCCGCCCAGAAATATATCGCGCTGGCGACGCCGCGCCCGCGGGGCGGCAGCGCTGACGCTTTAAACGGCCGCGGAGGTCGTTCCAGCTATTCATTCCGCATTCCAGCGTCGCGGGCTTCACTGCAGAATCGATACCCGCTTTAATGAACACTCCAGTCCCTACGTGGTACAGTGTTTAGTGCCGTTACTAAAAGAAAAATAAACCTGAACATCGCAACGTTTAGAATGCACGTCTTTTTTCCGCTCCTGGGCTTAATGTTTTAAAAACACAGAAACAATCATTTAACGAGACACTAAAGAACCTCAGTATTTGAACATAAAATTACGAACAACTTCAGCTGGAAAGACTACGTAGATAATATTGTGGGGAAGGCGAGCCAAAGGTTGCGTTTCATTGGCAGGACACTTAGAAGATGCAACAAGTCCACTAAAGAGACAGCTTACACTACACTCGTTCGTCCTCTGTTAGAATATTGCTTCGCGGTGTGGGATCCTTACCACGTGGGATTGACGGAGGACATCGAAAGATGGCAAAAAAGGGCAGCTCGTTTTGTATTATCACGTAATAGGGAAGATAGTGTGGCAGATATGATACGCGAGTTGGGATGGAAGTCATTAAAGCAAAGACGTTTTTCGTCGCGGCGAGATCTATTTACGAAATTTCAGTCACCAATTTTCTCTTCCGAATGCGAAAATATTTTGTTGAGCACAACCTACATAGGTAGGAATGATCATCAAAATAAAATAAGAGAAATTAGAGCTCGAACAGAAAGGTTTAGGTGTTCGTTTTTCCCGCGCGCTGTTCGGGAGTGGAATAAGAGAGAGATAGTACGATTGTGGTTCGATGAACCCTCTGCCAAGCACTTAAATGTGAATTACAGAGTAATCACGTAGATGTAGATGTAGACGTAACGCACAACACTCTACTTTCTACAGGATCCGGCGCAAAGACCTCCCGTATTTGGAGAGGCCAATGAGTTGTGGTGGGAGCACTAAAGCCGTGGGTGTATACATCTACAGCGGTGTACATGCCATTCTCAGTACGAGCAATGGCTTGGTTAGGCGAGCATCGTGTTGTTGGAGAGAATTCGTAAAACCGATTCGAGTTTGTGTATCAAACTATGAACCATCAGGTTACGCACTGAAAATAAAATCTACTGGCCGACCTGGGACGAAAACAAAGCCGGGAAATGTAGCGCGTGTGAGAGCGTCCGTCCAGCAATCACCAAAGCATTGACCACTTAAACATGAAACTGGCCTGGCAATGTTTGACAGGAGTGTAAGAAGAATCCTGCACCCATAGAAATATCACTGAACAACTTGTAGTTCGGGAAATACGACGTCATAAACGTTACGATGCGGGGAGAACTAGGTTTCGCTCATAACGGAGCGCAAATTACCCAATCTCTGCTCATCAACCAGTATTTGATAATGACAGCATTAGCGACTCTGAACATAATTTCAAACCTTCTCTATACTTTCTCTCGCTTAGATGCTCAACGTCAAAAAGTTAAATAATTTGTAAATCAATGATAAGTTTGAAGCTATTTTATACACAGGAATTCGATTCTTTACAGAATCAAGTATTTAATGATATGAAACTAACGTAGGGCTAGTGGCGTCGTGATGTTAATGAAAATTACAACAGTCAAACGTTCGAAACCATGAATTTGATTATAATGGAGCTAAAAATGCTATAGCTAGTGTCAATTTGGAAGAGTACTTAAACATCGAAGCGATTCTACAGTGTATGAGATCCTTCATCCCAGCAGTTTATCATTCCAGTGATCATGCTAAACAAATCAAACGTTGGATTTAATATTTGCATTTTCAAAACTTTCCAAATGTTTCTACGACTGTAATTCGATATTATCGGTCTGCAACAAAAATGGTTAAAATGGATCTGAGCACTATGGGATTTAACTGCTGAGGTCATCAGTCCCCTAGAACTTAGAACTACTTAAACCTAACTAACCTAAGGACATCACACACATCCATGCCCGAGGCAGGATTCGAACCTGCGACCGTAGCGGCCACGCGGTTCCAGACTGTAGCGCCTAGAACCGCTCGGCCGCCCCGGCCGGCGGTCTGCAACAAAAAAGCACACGGTTTGTCGGCCACGACAGAACTGGCAGTCTGGCGAACGTGACAGGATAAGAAGTCCAGCGCTGCTCGCAAAACGCAGCGACGGCTTCAAAAACTCTGGTGCGCTGTTAGCCGAGGATCGTGATGGTGGGACGGTGGGCGGAGGCCCCGCTGCGGCTGATCGGATCAGCCGCGTCGCGCACGGAAGTGGCGCCCCGGCCGGCCTCACGCATCGCGAGGTGTCGCTTAATTAGGCCTGCGGGCCACACCTCGCCTCACGCCAAGGAGACATTAGGGCCGGGCGGTTCCGACAGGCGCCGCATCGCTGATTGCCTCGCTGCTGATGCCCGCCCAATTATCCGCTGCGTGCTCCAATTCAATCCACTCTCAGCCACCGTGTTTTAAAAAATCGCCCTCACACTTTATTAAGCACGCTTTAATACGCGCCGGCGGGTAGAGGTACAGTGCAGACATATCTGCGGTAACGAAAAGCTGAGTAACACAACACTAACAACATACGCACTCCAGTTCTCACGTAATGTAGTGAAGCAGCAGGTTTCCATCGAGATAATTATTGATAATGATTGGAAATAGAAGTCCACCTCAATAGCCAAGGAACCTGGCTTCGATTTCCGGCTGGGTCGGCGATTTTTTCCTCTCGGGAATTGTGTGTTGTGTTGTCTTCATCAACATATCATCTCCATCGACAGGCAAGTCGCTGAAGTGGTGTCAACTAAAAACGACTTGCACCATGCGACCAGTCTACCCGACGGGAGGCCTAGCCATATTAAATTTCATAGGAAATAGAAAATAGGTGGTGGTGGTGGTTAGTGTTTAACGTCCCTTCGACAACGAGGTCATTAGAGACGGAGCGCAAGCTCGGGTTAGGAAGGATTGGGAAGAAAATCGGCCGTGCCCTTTCAAAGGAACCATCTCGGCATTCGCCTGAAACGATTTAGGGAAATCACGGAAAACCTAAATCAGGATGGCCGGAGACGGGATTGAACCGTCGTCCTCCCGAATGCGAGTCCAGTGTGCGAACCACTGCGCCACCTCGCTCGGTAAATAGAAAATAAAGAAATACATTTGTCGCAGGTGTTTCGTATACAACCCTAGTCTCTGATACCAATTACAATAGTCCTGATACCCCTTACAATAAATATCATAGGAAAGGAAGGGGGCTACACAGGGAAGGGACTCTCCAATTATCTTTCTGAAGGCACCGCCCCTGAAATAGTCTGAAATGATATTGACGAACTACAGGATATCCAAAAGGACGGGACAGAACCTCTCTCCATATAAATAAATTCTGTCAAGAAAGATCGAGGCCGGCATTACACACTGATGGTAAAAGATTTGCCTTAGTTCTTTCACAGCCGAACAGAGGGAACCTTTGTCCTTCATGCAATGGCCAATAAAGCAGAAGTTTACTTTGAATTCTTGACTGGGATACACAAGAACAGACACGAGTGCAGCTTATGCGTCGCGTTTATCAAAGATGTTTAATGCCGACTGCTAACTGCTAAACGTTGCTTCATCGACAAAAAGGAAGATTGGATACTGCGGGGAGGGCAACGATCCGAAGCATCGCAGTAGACTTTTGCAGCGACTGGAAAATGGAGAAAGCTGTGCAGGTGCTGGATTTGCTCTCACAGCCGCCTCGCGCTAATCCTATTGAAAATGTGTGGTCTTACATCGAAAAGAAATTGCAAGGAGAAGAGATCACTTTAATCGATGCATTTGTAGGTCTCTTTCAGGTGAATACGCGGAATACTTTGTTTCAAGCCTTTCTCGGAGGTGACGAGAAATCATTGACGGTGCGGGTGATTGGACGTTTATTAATTGTAATTTTAGTTTTATTTTGTTGATATATGATGTGCGTACATGTTTTCGTTTGTTGTCAAACACATTTTTCTACTGATTAACCTGACCACGATCTTACTCAACAGGTTGTGTACTACCACTGCCTGAGCCAGTGCGCCACTTCGAATGAAGAGTATATACTGTAATCCGTTCAAATTGTGCCATTGTTTCACTAAAACTTCAAAGTTTTGATTTTTTTCTTATCAAGTATGACTACAGTAGAAGAAAATGGGTAGCTTTCAGAGATGAAACAGTGAAGGCAGCGGAGGATCAAGTAGGTAAAAAGAGGAAAGTAATAGAAATCCTTGGGATACTGAATTTAACTGATGAAAGGAAAAAATATAATAATGCAGAAAATGAAGCAGGCGGAAAGGGATACAAACGTCTCAAAACTGAGATCGACAGGAAGCGCGAAATGGCTAAGCAGGGATGGCTAGAGGACAAATGTAAGGATGTAGAGGCTTATCTCACTAGGGGTAAGATAGATACTGCCTACAAGAAAATTAAAGAGACCTTTGGAGAAAAGAGAACCACCTGTATGAATATCAAGAGCTCAGATGGAGAACCAGCCCTAAGCAAAGAAGGGAAAGCAGACAGGTGGAAGGGTTATATAGAGGGTCTATACATGGGCGATGTACTTGAGGGCAATATTATGGAAATGAAAGAGGACGTATGAAGATGAGAAGGCGGATATGATACTGCCTGAAGAATTTGACAAAGCACTGAAAGACTTAAGCCGAAACAAGACACCGAGAGTAGACAAAATTCCATTAGAACTATTCACAGCCTTGGGGGAGGCAGCCATGACAGAACTTTTCCAACTGGTGAGTAAGAATTATGAGACAGTCGAAATACCCTCAGTCCTCAACAAGAATATAATAATTCCAATTCCAAAGAAAGCTGGTGCTCACAGGTGTGAAAATTACCGTACTGTCAGTTTAATAAGTTACGGTTACAAAATACTAACACGAATCCTTTAGAGAAGGGTGGAAAACCTGGTAGACCTTGTCTAAGATCAGTTCGGATTCCCGAGAATGTTGGAACACGTGAGGCAATACTGACCCCACGACTTCTGCTAGAAGCTAGGTTATGGAAAGGAAATACTACGTTTATAGCATTTGTACACTCAGGCAAAGCTTTTGATAATGTTAACTGGAATGCTCTTTCAAATTGCAAAAGTGGCAGGGGTAAAAAATAGGGAGCGAAAGGCTATTTACAATTTGTACAGAAACCAGGTAAGAAGTGGTTGAGAGGGGAGTGAGACAGGGTTGCAGCCTATCCCCGATGTTATTCAATCTGCATATTGAGCAAGCAGTACAGGAAACAAAAGAAAAATTTGGAGCGGGAATTAAAGTCCAGGGAGAAGAAATAAAAACGTTGAGGTTTGCCGATTATATTGTAATTCTGTCAGAGACAGCAAAGAACTTGTAAGAGCAGTTCAGCGTAATGGACAGTGTCTTGAAAAGAGGATAAACGATGAACATCAACAAAATCAAAACCAGGAAATGGAATGTAGTCGAATTGAGGCAGGTGATGCTGAGGCAATTAGATTGGGAAATGAGACACTTAAAGTAGTAGACGACTTTTGTTATTTGGTAATCAAAATAACTTATGATGGTCGAAGTAGAGAGGATATAAAATGTAGAATGGCAATGGCAAGGAAAGCGTTTCTGAAGAAGAAATCTGTTAATATCGAGTATAGATTTAAGTGTCAGGAAGTCGTTTCTGAAAGTATTTGTATGGATTGTAACCATGTATGGAAGTGAAACATGGACGATTAATAGTTTAGACAAGAAGGAAATAGAAGCTTTCGAAATGTGGTGCTACAGAAGAATGCTGAAGATTAGATGGGTAGACCACATAATTAATGAGGAGGTACTGACCAGAAAAGAGGGGGAAGTGGGATTTATGGCACAACTTGACATGAAGAAGGGTTCGGTTGGTGGGACACATTCTAAGGCATCAAGAGATCACCAATTTAGTACTGAATACAGCAGGCAGATTCAGAAGGATGTAGGCAGCAGTAGTTACTCGGGAGATGAAGAAGGTTGCACAAAATAGAGCAGCATGGAGAGCTGCATCAAACCAGTCTCTGGACTGAAGACCACAACAACAACACCACCACCACCACCACCACCACCAACAACAACAACAACAACGACTACTGAGTGATTTGATCATCCATGTAATTCTTGAACGCATATGCCGAGCTTCTGAGCCCTGGTGAATGTTTCGTATCTCACCTGTGTAAGAACGTCTTATTTCACCTTCTTTTTCTCCTTCTCCTCCTTCTTCTTCTTCACAGTGATCTCCTCGTAAAAGAATGAAATCAATTCTGGTATATTCCACTAAAAAATTACAACAAAACTTGAGTTACCTGTCAATAGCACAAAGGAGGAAATATCGGATTATTATTAGCTGACAATCATTTTTAATGGATTATGCATCAGGGCTCCTCATGGAATCATCAGCGTGCAACGAATATCCATCTAAGTTATGCGACGATGACATGTATAGGGACAATTTCTATATTTTTTTTATTCCACAGAAAATAGAAATTAAAATTTTGTTTTAATATACAGGGTGCTCAATAGGTGACACATATAGCTACATATGATAGTATTGGTCAATTCTATATGAAAAATCCGTATAATTATCTGTCCGAAAAAACAGTACCTGTTGCGATGTACGCCGTTGAAGATCCGCAGTCCACAGCCTGCATTTTATTTAGAGATGATGCAATATGCAAAAGATATGGCGTAATAAATTGCCACAACACGCTTCTGTGGGGAGATGCAAATTCTCGAGCAACCATTGAGATGCACTGGAAAGCTTCAGTATCAATGCAATGGGAGGAAAAGTCGTTGACAGATTACACTTTAGCAGACAGATTAAGAGGTGCTGTGTATCGCAGATTCCTGCGCGATGAATTACATGCACTACTGACAAATGTTGCCCTCGCAGAAAGACCACGACTGTTGTTTATACAAGAAGTGGACCATCCCACTTTCTACAGATCACGCGGAAATACCTCACCGCAACATTTCATGGGCGATGGATTGCTCCAGGAAGTCCAGTAATCATTGCCTCCCGTTCGCTGCACTTAAATCGACTCGATTTCTGGCTATGCGAACACTTAAAGGGAAAGGTGTATGTCCAACCCATCAACAATGTGCAGACGTTACAGGAGCCTGTGACCAATGGATGTGGCGAAGTCCGATCGGATCTGAAGAGTGCGTGGTTCACTGCGAAGAACGCCTGAAGGATGTGTCAGGATGGCGTAGTAACTACCTGCACCACTGCCTGTAGTGTCTCTTCTACGTATACATAGTTTAGAGAACTTTCAAGCAATGAAATACAGATGTTAAGATGGGTAAAACTGATGAACATATAAAAGAATTAAAGCGTGTTAATCCACAGTAGCTGTATTTATTAAAGTCCTTGAAGTTTCGCACTACCAGTTCCACAACACTTTCAATTGCATCTTCTGGTGCATCTGCTGCTGTTACACGTAGTTCTTGTAGTTACCGAGTGACAAGGTGTAATGGTCGACGCCGACCCGCAGTATCACCAGCGACTGTGAAAATTACGCAATGATAAACGAGCTTTAATTCAGCTATATGTTTTACCCATTTAACATCAACTTGGAAGTTCTGTAAATTACGTATACGTATTGTGGCCGTTGTTACCCTTTGTTTAAAATTATCTGTATTTGTGTGACGAGATTTCGAGATTGCAGCCGGTCGTCGTAAACTTCGCTCCACGATACTTCAACCGGACACATGCCAGTCACCTTCAGGTGAGCCACCGAAGTCTCCGATGGCTCCCCTGAAGACGACAGATAGGTGTCCAGTGGACTGAAGTTAACGACGACCGGCTGCAATCCCGAAATCTCTTCGAACATTTAATTCGCCGGGAAAATTTTTACATTTCACATTATCTGTATTCCTACACGGTAGACGAATGGGAATGAGAGAAATGATTGACCGTGTCTCAAGACGTACTGTTCTTGTAGTCGGCCTCCGTAGCTCACTGATCAGCGTGTCTACCGGACAGTGTGGCCGAGCGGTTCTAGGCGCTACGGTCTGGAACCGCGCGACCGCTACGGTCGCAGGTTCGAATCCTGCCTCGGGCATGGATGTGAGTGATGTCCTTAAGTTAGTTAGGTTTAAGTAGTTCTAAGTTCTGGGGGACTGATGACCACAGATGTTAAGTCCCATAGTGCTCAGAGACATTTGAACCATCACCGTGTCTGGGCTGCTATATACTACTGGCCATAAAAAATGCTACACCAAGAAGAAATGCAGATGATAAACGGGTATTCATTGGACAAATATATTATACTAAAACTGACATGTGATTACATTTTCACGCAATTTGGGTCCACAGATCTTGAAAAATCAGCACCCAGAACAACCACCTCTGGCCGTAATAACGGCCTTGATACGCCTGGGCATTGAGTCAAACAGAGCTTGGATGGCGTGTACAGGTACAGCTGCCCATGCAGCTTCAACACGATGCCACAGTTCATCAACAGTAGTGACTGGCGTATTATGACGAGCCAGTTGCTCGGCCACCATTGACCAGACGTTTTCTATTGGTGAGAGATCTGGAGAATGTGCTGGTCAGGGCAGTAGTCGAACATTTTCTGTATCCAAAAAGGCCCCTACAGGACCTGCAACATGAGGTCGTGCATTATCCTGCTGAAATGTAGGGTTTCGCAGGGATCGAATGAAGGGTAGAGCCGCGGGTGGTAACACATCTGAAATGTAACGTCAACAGTTCAAAGTGCCGTCAATGCGAACAAGAGGTGACCGAGACGTGAAACCAATGTTGGCACCCCATACCATCACGCCGGGTGATACGCCAGTATGGCGATGACGAATACACGCTTCCAATGTGCGTTCACCGCGATGTCGCCAAACACGGATGCAACAATCATGATGCTGTAAACAGAGCCTGCATTCATCCGAAAAAATGACCTTTTGCCATTCAGGCACCCAGGTTCGTCGTTGAGTACACCATCGCAGGCGCTCCTGTCTGTGATGCAGCGTCAAGGGTAACCGCATCCACGGTTTCCGAGCTGATAGTCCATTAGTCCATGCTGCTGCAAACGTCGTCGAACTGTTCGTGCAGATGGTTTTTGTCTTGCAAACGTCCCCATCTGTTGACTCAGGGATCGAGACGTGATTGCACGATCCGTTACAGCAATGCGGATAAGATGCCTGTCGTCTCGACTGTTAGTGATACGAGGCCGTTGGGATCCAGCACGGCGTTCCGTATTACCCTCCTGAACCCACCGATTGCATATTCTTCTAACAGTCATTGGATCTCGACCAACGCGAGCAGCAATGTCGCGATACGCTAAACCGCAATCGCGATAGGCTACGATCCGACCTTTATCAAAGTCGGAAACGTGATGGTACGCATTTCTCCACCTTACACGAGGCATCACAACAACGTTTCACCAGGCAACGCCGGTCAACTGGTGTTTGTGAATGAGAAATCGGTTGGAAACTTTCCTCATGTCATCACGTTGCAGGTGTCGCCACCAGCGCCAACCTTCTGTGAATGCTCTGAAGAGCTAATCATTTGCATATCACAGCATCTTCTTCCTGTCGGTTAAATTTCGCGCCTGTAGCACGTCATCTTCGTGGTGTAGCAATTTTAATGGCCAGTAGTGTACATTCCTGATACTGTCTCATTGGTGGCAGGGGTCCACTCAGCTTTGCGATGTCAACTCAGGGGCTACTTGAGTGATAAGTAACGGCTCCAAGGTCGAGAGAGCCATCGGCCGGGACAGCGATGTGCAGACCCCCTGCCCCTCCATACCGCACCCGAATTACGTCACTGGCCAAGGATGACAAGACGGGCGATGTGTCCCGATTGGCTCTCTGGGACAGAGCGCGGTGCTGGTTTCCGAGCGCATCATTATGGGCACTTTTCTTCCAGTTTTAAAAGATACTACCTACTGGAGGAATATGTGACAATTTTTAACCACCCTACATATGGTTCCCAGCTCTTTAAATGTGGTCGTTGTCGGTTTATCTCCTGTGGTTTGGTGCCAGCAATCTTTACGAAGACTCACTGGTTCAAATGCCTCTGAGCACTATGGGACTTAACTTCTGAGGTCATCAGTCCCCTAGAACTTAGAACTACTTAAACCTAACTAACTAAAGGACATCACACACATCCATGCGCGAAGCAGGATTCGAACCTGCGACCGTAGCGGTCGCAGACTGTAGCGCCTAGACTCGCTGGACAGGAGACTCAAATAACAGCGGTTTACCACTGCAGGGCCAGTAAAACCACAACTAATTTAGGACCCAGCGTTGGGCCCACTCAAGTAAACGTTACCATGTTTTTTTCGCTGCTACTGCCCGTGCCAAGTAAGCGACAGGTACGTCGATAGGCGCGACGGACGGCTACGGAGGCCGCACAGGGTAAAGGGAGCGCTCGGCGTAGGCGTGGCGGAAGCCGCCGCCTCCCACACTCACTCTCGCGCCTCCCCCCCCCCCCCCCCCCCCTCCCTTTCCCTCGCAGGCCCAGTAATTACGGCGGCCGACAATAATCGGGCCGTATTTATGCGTCACCTTGGAGAAACACTCCCCGTGCCGTTAATACCGAGTGTAATCCCCCAGCCGGCGTGTCTCATTACGCGCTGCCGTCTTCGGCGTGCGTGCCCCGCAGCCGCCGGAGCAGGAGGAGCAGAAACGGCCCGCGGGCAGCCAGCTAGTAATTGTCGCGCCGATACACGCGCCTCCTGCCGGCTGACAGCCTAACGGCGAGCACCAACCCACCCCAGACTTCTGGGCTGGTCCCTGCCGTACGATGCCTGGCACCCGCGCTCCGTCACTCACACGTGTTTCTTTTACCATGCTGTTCACCAGCGTGCGGTAAGAATGACTTAACTATATAAAGCTACACAGGTCATCCTTTAACTGCTTCTATTCCTTTTTTTTTTTTTTGGCAATCACTCTCTTCCCAGCTGTCCTCTGGATAGGTAATAGCCGTAGTTGTTATCTGGAAGGCGAAATAATACATCCTAGAAGAATGGTGGTCGCCACGACAGTCTTCCGTAAAATAATCATCAGATTCGACCTTCTCATTTATATTGCTCCAAGAAGTGCCTTCACTTCTTGCGATGATAAATCTTTCAATCTTTTATTTTTTTTAGTGGAGTCACCTTTTGTACTTTCTCTGGGCGAAAACATTCGAATTCCATTATTGGTCGAGTGGTATGTGAAGAAACGAGAATCTTAGTTCAGGGGCAGACTACGGTAACATCATGAAGTCACCATCAGTATCAAGATAAACTTACTTACGATTCACGTCACATTATCATCGCTTTCCTCATCATCGGGTACTTAAAGATTCACTTGGGCCAACATCACGGGGAGAGGGGGGGGGGGGGGCGGGGAGAGAGGGAGAGAGAGAGAGAGGGGGGCGACCATCACTTGCGCACTTCTAGGTAGATTCGTTACTATTGTACAATCCTGCGCTATGTGAGTCTGTACAAAACGAGGAAACATGTTGGACTGCCTGCGAAAGCAGACTAAGCGAAAGGATAAAAGCATGTCGGGCGTTGTCCGTCTTTGGAGCCAAAGCGGAAAGATCAGTATACAATTTGAACTGAGATTATCTGATGAATTGTTTTTCATCTTTTATTTTCTTACCACAAGAATTACACCATTACACAATGCAATTACCGATTCACCCAGCCGCTGGTCGTCATCATCATACTGTTTTCAGATGAAATAGAGGACACATAATACAGGGCTACTATAATTGATTGGCAACGGCCTTGCCGCAGTGGATACACCGCTTCCCGTCAGATCACCGAAGTTAAGCGCTGTCGGGCGTGGCCTGCACTTGGATGGGTGACCATCCAGCCGCCATGCGCTGTTGCCATTTTTCGGTGTGCACTCAGCCTCGTGATGCCAACTGAGGAGCTACTCGACCGAATAGTAGCGGCTCCCGTCAAAGAAAACCATCGAACGACCGGGAGAGCGGTGTGCTGACCACACGCCCCTCCTAGTCAGCATCCTCAACTGAGGATGACACGGCGATTGGATGGTCCCGATGGGCCAATTGTGGCCTGAAGACGGAGTGCTTGCTTTTACTATAAGTGATTCATTCGTTTTCAGAGTCCTATATTTTCCAAGGTATTAGGTGTATAAATACGACTTACGCACGAACTGAACCGTAAACTCACAGAGTTTGTGTTGTGTCCATCGGCTGGCGTTGCGACTGCGGTGTCTTGGCAAAATGACATCAAAGGAAGAAAAGATTTTTTTGTGTGTTAGAATGTGCGAGATTTTTATCTGTTCTAACAATGCAGTGTGCATTCTGTGCATTCGGAAGCAATGATGCAGAAGAACCGCCATGTAAACAGGGCTGTGCGCGTTGGCGTCGACAATACAGGTCGACCAAGTGTGCCAACCGTGGAGAGAATGAGAGTATTCCTTAAAAATCAACGGTACGCACAAGCTACGAACTTGGAATACTGTATCCAAATATGTGGAAGATTCTGCGACGACAAATACATTTCAAACCGTACCTTCTACAGCTCGTGCAACATTAAAAGTAGGAGATTATGGCCGGCACCTTTCATTTTGCATCAGAATGCAAGAAGCACTTGAGGATGAATATTTCGTCTCCAACCTGATATTCAGCGACGAAGCACCCTTCCATTTACCTGGGAAGGATAATCGTCACAACGTAAGAAAATGAGGCGCTGAACACTCATGAAATTGCGACGTACGAACGAGATTCGCCGAACGTTAATGTTTTCTATGCAATATTGCAGAAGAAACTGTATAGGCTTTTTCTCTTCTGTGAGAAGACTGTGACAGGTACCTCTTACCTTGATATGTTGTAAATGTTGTTTCCACAACTGATTGCTGATTCTGAGAATTTCATCTTATAACAAGACGGAGCACCACCTCACTGGAGAATCTATGTTCGTCGCTACCTAAACAAAGAACTTCGGTATCGTTGAATTTGGCAGAGTCGTGAAGATGAGGGGGCTCTATTCCCTCACCCAAGGTCGCCTGACTTAACGCTTTGTGACTTATATTAAGGACCGTGATTAAGTATCTCCATTGCCAAGAACATTGGAACAGCTCAGAGAAACCATCAATGCGGCTGTGATGACTACTGACAGGATGTTGCCACATAAAGCATGGAACGAATATGACTGCCGCTTGGACCTGTGTCGTGCGACCAAAGGAGCACTCATGGAACATTTGTAAAGTGCAAAATGCAAACTTGGTGAATTAACAGCTCTGCTCATGTGTCAGTTATACCTGCATGTGTAATACTTTGATAAAAATAGATCTCTGAAAATGAATTAATAATTTATAGTAGCCCCGTACACTGACAACGTAAGTACAGGTACCAGAATGAGGAACAGGACTGCAAAGTATGAGCAACAGGATTGTGATTCTCTCTTTGACCTTTCCTGCATGTCTACATTCACGAAATTACGACACTCCTCTGAACTGATGTCACAAATGCCACCTTCTGCTTGGAATACAATGAATTTGATCGCGAGAGACTGACTTAGAATTTTGATTCGATTCCTGTACCAGTCAGTGAATGTGGAAACAAGGTGGGTGACGGACAAACGAGAATGTTTGGAGGGCGGTTTCCACCAGCCATGCCGTGTCATCAGCTCAGGTTACTTAGTTATTTCTCTCAGAAGCACCGAAAACGATGACAGCACGAGGACTGTCAGTAATGAAACGAAATATTCAGCCAAGAAAAGTAATTACAGTGGATCAAAGACGAGTAATTGAGTTGGCCGCCGTGTTTCATCCTGCGCACGCCACGGAAAGAAATTATGGGCCCATTCTCCTTGCGCGGAAGGTGATAGCGAGGAGGATGCGTGACCGGCCAGCGGCGGTGGCGTGCTCCCGGGAGATTGGGCCGTTTTATACGGCGCCCTCTGTCCCTCTTACTCATCCTTTTCAGGCGCTGCGCCCGAGATACTTGTCGCCGACAACAAGGACGGCGCGCCGAGGCGAGGCGGTGTCATCGGCCACGCAAATAGCAGTATACATCACTGCCCAACGCGAACAAAACAACAAAACCGAGCGAAAGGCACGTCACAGTGTCATACGCACCTGTCCCTGTCTATAGCGGACTTCCACTGTGCGAGCAATACTGGCAACACGATTAAATCGAATAAACGACAGGCTATCTCCTGAGATGAAGGACCTCATCTATGAGGGGTATTAATTAAATTTTAATTATCACTTCGAAAATGTCAGAACACGTAATTGATTTTTGTTCGTTTACAGGTGTGAGTCTGGAGGACTGGTTAACACTGAGGGCTTTAGAACTGCCCCACGCACAACATTTCTGAGACACAGTTGCCTTCCGCATACTAGATGTCATTTCGAAACAAGTGCAGCATTTAGCCGAAGCTGTCATTATTGATATGTGGAAACATATTTTCACAAGGTGTTTTTCTGCCGTCAACATTGAATACTTTTTTCCGCCTCCTCGGACGCAAAATGCATAACATGAAAGACGCTAAGTCATGTGACGAAGTTACAGCTTATATTATGTACGTCCGCATACATCGTAAACTGCACCAGATACAAAAATTTTAAGCTTTTTATCTATGGAATTTAGAAAAAAATTATGATTTTACGAGAAAGAATATAATTATAAACGGAATGGCAATCTTTACGGCGTGAAAGAGAATTTCCGCGAAATAACTGGTTTCGGCGTCTTTTTTAGCACTTTTTTTATTGATATCGAAAATGGTTCAAATGGCTCTGAGCACTATGGGACTTAACATCGGAGGTCCCCTAGAACTTAGAACTACTTAAACCTAACTAACCTAAGGACATCACACACATCCATGCCCGAGGCAGGATTCGAACCTGCGACCGTAGCGGTCGCGCGGTTCCAGACTGTAGCTCCTAGAACCGCTCGGCCACCCCGGCCGGCCATTCATATCGTTTGGGAATGTTTCACCACGATCATTGATAAGTGCTGTTGTAATGAGGTGTTCAGTTCGTGAGACATCGAAAGCCAGGTAAAACTGCACACAGTTCAATTGTTCATGAGTTGATACATTTATGAAATATTTTGGACGGGAAAGGGTGTTAAGGGCAGACTGAATGGTTGAAGTACAATTTTCGACAAGGAATCTACAGCCCAGGATAAACTCCTGCGTCACTGCACGCAGAGGATGGTCACGAACGCCACTTAACTGAACCGATGTTCACTCTAATACAAAACCCACGAAGGAACTGTCAGAATGCATTGGAAATCCACAGACGTGTTGTACATGTACAGACAAACAAGAGGATGAGCTTCACTATTAGAACAAATCAACAATGCGTTCGTCCCCCTCTGGCCCTAATACAAGCAGTTACTCGGTTTGGCAGGCTTGGCACTGACTGATAGATGATGATGATGATGATGATGATGATGGTGATGTTTGGTTTGTCGGGCTCTCCACTGCACGATTATCAGCGCCCGTAAAAATTACCAACCTTTGCTCAGTCCAAACTCGCCACTGTCAGGAATAATGAGGACACCACAATACCCAGTCATCTCGTGGCAGGTGAGAATCCCTGGCCCCGTCGGGAATCGAACCCGGGACCCCGACTGACTGATAGAGTTGTTGGATATCCTCCTGAGGGATAGCGTGCCGAATTATGTCCAACTGGCACGTTAGATCGTCAAAATCACGTGGTGGTTAGAGAGCTCTGCCCATAATGCTCCAAAAGCTATCAACTGGGGAGATTTCCGGCGACCTCACTGGCCAAGGTAGGGTTTGGCAAGCACGAAGAAAAGCAGTAGAAACTCTCGCCTTGCGCGGGCGATTATCATCTTGCTGATGTGTCAACTCAGGATGGCATGTTATCAGGGGAAATAAAACGGGGTAGAATATTGTCGACTTACCACGGATGACAACCAAAGGAGTCCTGTTATGAAAAGAAATGGCACCTCAGACCATCACTCCCGGTTGTCTGGCCATACGGCGGGCGGCAGTCACATTGGTGCTGTTCGGGTATCTCCAGACACGACCACGCTAGTCATCGGGGCTCAATTCGAAGCAGGACTCATCACAGAAGACAATTCTACTCCCATCAATGAGACTCCAGGCCGAAGAAGTGTCTGGAGACGTCCCTGACGGCGGTGGGGTACCAATCTGACCGTCAGCGGCCAACCAAGAGTGATTGTATGGGGGTGCAATTTCTCTTCAGAGCAGCACCCATTTGCTTGTCATTCGTGGCTTAAACCATAGCGGTAAGTCGACAATGTTTTACACCTCGTTCTGTTGGTCTTGATGGCAAGCCGTCACGGGATTACATTTCAACAAGGCAATGCAATACACGCCTCCGCACGGTGAGAGTTTCTACGGCTTGTCTTTGTGCTTGTCAAACCCTACCTTGGCTAGTAAGGTTCCCGAATCCTTCTCAATGGAGAACGCCTCGATCATTACGGGCAGAGCCCTCCAGCCAGCTCGGCATTTTGACGATCTAACGCGCCAATTGGACAGAATTCGGCACGATAGCCCTCAGGAGGACAACCGACAGCTCCATCAATCAATAGCAAGCCGAATAACTGCTTTCATAAGTGCCAGAGGTGGACCAATGCGTTACTGACTTGCACAAATTGTGAAGATCTTTCTTTTGAATAAAGCATCGAATTGTACAGAAACTGCAATGATTTGTCTGTACATGTACATCACATCTATGGATTTCCGTCCCATTCGGATAATTCCTTCAGGGTGCGCCATTATTTTCAGTGTATTCACTTGCCCAGACTGCTCTATTATTGCAAAAATGCGAAAGGTGCTTGTACATACGAAGAATTTTAGATACTGGACACAGAATGTTGTTTACAAAAGCCGTGCGAATGGCTGGCCACCATGTACTACTCATATGAGTCATTCGCGCCTGGATGTGTTACTCCCTTTGCTTCAAATTTCTGTGCAATCTCCTTGCGGCTGCACTGGGGCCCTCGCCGTTTTTGGCTTCTGGTAGAGCGTAAGAACACATATATCGTAAACTGCTTTCCCAATGCCAGTGACTTGATACAATTTGTATGTCGTCGCAGCGTAACGATGAAGTTCACGGTGGAAAACCAGCCGTATACTAAAATGCCACGACCGACAGCCCTTCAGTAAGTGACCGTGTACGTTGTACACGCATCGGTGTGGTCAATAGTGGGATCGAAGTATATCTGCTTTACAATTCCAATAAAAGTGGAATACGCCCATGTGTGTGTGTGTGTGTGTGTGTGTGTGTGTGTGTGTGTGTGTGTGTGTGTGTGTTGCAGGATTGTGCAGGTGTTTTGTCCGCGGCTGGTGGCTGGTACACGCTCGCCCTCGCCGCTTGCAGACTAGTTCGCCAGAATTTCACGAGTGCACAGGCGGCACGGCTGCTCCTCTGCGGCCGAGGACAATTCGCCAGAGTTTGTCTTTGGGCGGGCTGATAGCCATGCATTAATCGCGTAACGGCGCTCTGCCCACCGCTGAGGAATAGCCAATGTCTTGAGAGTCTTCGCGCCTAAACAAGCAAACTTCGCACCTGCTACTTCCCTATCCCATCACAACTTGGATAACTAGCTTATCTTGAACCTCAGCCGGGCCCATAAACAAACTTTAAGGTGGCCGCGCTGCAGCACTCGCCGGAACTTGAGGTCGCCGCCGATACCGCGCATTAACTTTCGATTTATCGCGCGCCCAGCCACTGCCGACGAGGTGACGCAATATTTGCTCTTTCCTCGCTTGTTTCCCAAGTAATCAGTTCACTTCAAAGGCTTCTAACAAGCGGAAAATACTCGGCGATCATCTGTCAGAGGTGGTTCGCCTCGATGTTCAGAGAGACATAAAAAAATTAGTGGTAACAGCGTCATTGTGATATGTAAAGTGAAGAACAAAGCCTGCCTGAAAGACACCGGTCAACAGGTCAAATTACGAGGTGAAAAAAAAAAAAAAGATTCATTAACTTATGGAGGGAAAATGCGTAGTTCCAGGATCTCCTAGAATACCGCATTCGTTTACAATAAACCGTTCTTCGACTACTATGATGGTGGCCACCTCTTCCTACCTTCGGCTTCGAAAGCCCTTATCGATGATGTTTCATTAAATGGTTCGCACGCTGATACTTGTTGATGGCGCAGCACTGAAATCTGCAGCAATTAGTGGAAGGGTTGCACTTCTGTCACGTTGAACGATTCTCTTCAGTCGTCGTTGGTCCCGTTCTTCGAGGATCATTTTTCGGCCGCAGCGATGACGGAGATTTGATGTTTTACCGAATTCCTGATATTCCGGTACACTCGTGAAATGGTAGTACGGGGCAATCCCCATGTCATCGTTACCTCGGAGATGCTGTGTCCCATCGCTCGTGCGCCGGCTGTAACACCACGTTCAACCTCACTTAAATTTTGATAACCTGCTATTGTAACAGCAGTAACCGATCTAGCAACTGCGCCCATCACTTGCTGTCTCATATAGGCGTTGCTGACCGCAGCGCCGTATTCTGCTTGATACATAATTTGTATATTCTGTATATGAATACGGATACCTATACCAGTTTTTTTTGCGCTTGTGTGTATATTTATATACCGCGTGGCACTTCAGTAAGAAAACAAAAACGCGCGTATTAGAACGCTACGTTATGTCAAAATTTGAAATCAATGGTGCAGAACTTTCGGAAATTTACGATTTTGTACAAACGGACATTTACTTTTTCATTTATATATATAAAATCTGCAGATGTATATTATAAAGAGATATTTTCTGAGTGATGTTAAACACATTCTTTTCAGCAAGCAACTCGTCAATCCTTTCGTGGTTGATGAGTCATATATGTCCCACTAACTTTGAGCGCCATTTCGAGTGTCGGGATATATGTTACCCAGCTCTGCACGGTGCTGCCATCTAGGGACGACTGTACTGAACCTGAGAAAAAATCGGGACTGCACTGCAAAGGCAGGAGTGCTAGTTCTGCAAGGTTCGCAGAAGAGCCTCTGTAAAGTTTGGAAGGTAGGAGACGAGATACTGGCAGAAGTAACGCTGTGGAGATGAGGCGTGAGTCGTGCTTGGGTAGCTCAGTTGGTACAGCACTTGCCCGCGAAAGGCAAAGGTCCCGAGTTCGAGTCTCGCTTTGGTACACAGTTTTAACCTGCCAGGAAGTTTCATATCAGCGCACACTCCGTTGCAGAGTGAAAATCTCATTCTGAGAACAAAAGTTGTTTGCACTGCTTGTGGTGTACCACTTTGTGCCACACCATGTTTTTCCAAGTTTCATGGAATGTAAAGTTTTGTAAGTATTGGTTATACATCATGAGAACTGAAATGAATGAATATTTTTTACACTGGCTCTACACAAATAAAAAGATTACATGCATGTATAATTTGTAGTTATTTTATTCTCCACAAAATCCAGTTTATGGCTAAAAAAATTAAAATTACAAAATCAGTCAGTCAGCAGAAAAGGTATCTCGCGTTGGTCCATGGGACGTATGTGTCCCACTTCCTGTTGTGAAAAAATGGAGAACTTAAAAAATATTTTGGTGGTGAAAATATAATAATGGGACTGAAAAGAAAACGTTATCACCTTAATATTTTAAAAATCTGTAAAAAATTAATTTTATCCATGGAAGGGTTAAACAAATTTGTTAGTATTCCACGTGCAATGTACTCACACACTTAAACGAAAAACTAATGAATCATGCACTATTTAGCGGGAACTTTTCACGGTGGAGATTTTTGTCGTCTACTCATAGCACAGCGTTACGGGAATACTCCAGTGAATAGCGCAGACGTCTCCAGCAATGAAGTACTCGAGAGATTTAGCGCTCCGGAACACATTTAGTGCGAGAAGAAACGGCGCGTCATTTTGGCGCAGTCGGACACAGGAAGGATCCGAGGGTCTCGTTGCTTGGAAAGAAGCGAAACACCGTCCGGGAGTCGTATCCTCCAAAAAATTTTAACTGGACGCGACTGCTGGAACAGTGAGAGAGCCCACGCCGCAATGGAGACAGAGTCTTAACGACAACGGCTTCAGACTAAAAAAGTCTCGGCGAGCTGAAGGAAGGAAGACAGACCAATCAGCGCGCGGATGCGAACGTTCAAGAAAATCTGCATACGAATGGTGGAGCCGCTCAAAAATAAAAAGGGCACGCGGGGAGAGGGAGGTGGGGGCGTGGCGGCGAGGAGAAAGGAGCGGAAGGCAGAGGATAACGGAGGTCCACCCGGGCACCCAGGCAGTGGCTGATCCGGCGGCCGTGAAGAGACGCCAGCCGCCTAGGTACAGGTGGGCGCGGCAGCTGGGTACTAGTTATGTAGATGCGCGCGCCTCGCTCCGATAAACGCCACCGCGCGCCGGCCGACGGCCCAGCGGAAAAGGGAAGAGGGCGGAAGGGCGGACGCGTCTACTGCTGGCGTCTCCACGGCGACTGTCGTTAGCGAGGTCGACGTCTACTGGTTGCTGTCTGGCGGCAGGTAGGAACGGGAAAAACCGACCAGTTAAAACCGATACCGGTATTTTGGTTCTGAATACCTTGCAATTTTCGGTATTTGATCTCGGTTATAACAGGTGTCTTTTTATTCTGTACTAATAGCCGAGCTAAAAAACCGAAATATCAATTAGCCATAGCAGCAGTGCTAAAATGATTCGTTTTTTAACAAACATTTTTAAAAAAAGGAGTAATTTTATTCGTACAGTCTGCGTAGGTTTGAAATATCGCTAATTGCAGAAAATGGGAAAAAGACATCAATGTTATTTTACTACAAATATCAAAAGAAATGAGCAACAAACACGTGACATAAGAATTGGTACAATACTCCTGCCCTGTTGCCGTGTGTCGCGGCTTAAGATGTGCACGTGGGTGCAGTGGGCAACACTTCTCCCCACCTACGATAGTTTCGCACTCTCGTCGCCAGACACCCGTTGTACTGCAGAATGGTACCAACGCTGGTCTGGAAATATTTTTACGAAGTGAAGTAAGAATTAAGTACAATACTTCGTTTGATTTTAAAAGATTACAGATTTCACTGCCACTTCTGTTAAATAATAAAAGAGGAAGGAAATTACGGTAACAATAATAAATTAAAAACTTAACAATTCATTCACAGTAAACAATAAAAATATAAAGTAACTGATTTGCTGCCTGCTTATACAAAATACGCCTTTATCTGCTTATAGCCACTGAAAATGGACAAATTAACATGAGTAACAGTGTTCTGCAACATCAGTTTTCACCCTGTAGCATTGACTATTCGTAAAGCCCAAATAGTGGCATGAGCACTGATTACAACATGATTTGTGAGCAGGGTTTCAAAAAATTAGAATTAATAGAAGAAAACAGGTGATTTTTTGTAGAGTTCTTGCCTATTTAAAATTTTGATTACATGTATCTTGAAACAGAGTCAAAATTTTTCGATCCTTGTTCGATTTCTACGTTTACTAAGGGAAATAATAAGAATGAAAAAAAAAAGAAAACGATTATTTCAGAAATCGGTTATTTTGGGTGGTCTTGCTAAACTAGCGTGAAAAGACTCGATATAAGCGAAAAGCGGCTGTTTCACTGACAATCGCCATCCCAAGCGGCACGACGACACTATTTCAAACGGACTATTGGACTCAACATCTGAGGTCATCAGTCCCCTAGAACTTAGAACTACTTAAACCTAACTAACCTAAGGACATCACACACATCCATGCCCGAGGCAGGATTCGAACCTGCGACCGTAGCAGTCCCGCGGTTCCGGACTGAAGCGCCTAGAACCGCTCGGCCACTAAGGCCGGCAAGTTATTTCTTTCTGCACCCTGATGATGACGAGCATCATAGCGATTATTATGTAGCTGTTGTGACTCTACCGATTTTCTCAACCGTTATTTTTTGTTAACTGTTCTACATCTACATCCATACTCCGCAAGCCACCTGACGGAGTGTGGTTGAGGGTACCCTGAGTACCTCTATCGGTTCTCCCTTCTATTCCAGTCTCGTATTGAACGTGGAAAAAAGGATTGTCGGTATGCTTCTGTGTGGGCTCTACTCTGATTTTATCCTCATGGTCTCTTCGCGAGATATACGTAGGAGGGAGCAATATACTGCTTGACTCCTCGGTGAAGGTATGTTCTCGAAACATAAACAAAAGCCCGTACCGAGCTACTGAGCGTCTCTCCTGAAGAGTCTTCCACTGGAGTTTATCTATCATCTCCGTAACGCTTTTGCGATTACTAAATGATCCTGTAACGAAGCGCGCTGCTCTCCGTTGGATCTTCTCTATCTCTTCTATCAACCCTATCTGCTACGGGTCCCACACTGCTGAGCAGTATTCAAGCAGTGGGCGAACAAGCGTACTATAACCTACTTCCTTTGTTTTCGGATTGCATTTCCTTAGGATTCCTCCAATGAATCTCAGTCTTGCATCTGCTTTACCGACGATCAACTTTATATGATCATTCCATTTTAAATCACTCCTAATGCGTACTCCCAGATAATTTATGGAATTAACTGCTTCCAGTTGCTGACCTGCTATATTGTAGCTAAATGATAAAGGATCTTTCTTTCTATGTATTCGCAGCACAATACACTTGTCTACATTGAGATTCAATTGCCATTCCCTGCACCACGCGTCAATTCGCTGCAGATCCTCCTGTATTTCAGTACAATTTTCCATTGTTACAACCTCTCGATATACCACAGAATCATCCGCAAAAAGCCTCAGTGAACTTCCGATGTCATCCACAAGGTCATTTATGTATATTGTGAATAGCAACGGTCCTACGACACTCCCCTGCGGCACACTTGAAATCACTCTTACTTCGGAAGACTTCTCTCCATTGAGAATGACATGCTGCGTTCTGTTCGCATGACGTCCGAACCTCTAGGAGCCAGCAGCAACGTCACAGCTCACTCTAGCACGCGACATGAATCTTGTGCAGCGTGCCCTGCGGAGGCAACACGGAATACCGGAGGAGCAGCCGGCAGTGGCTGCGAGGGGCCGTTGGACGTCGGTCTCCGAGACAAACGGGCCGTCCCGAATCTCGATATCGTCTTGTTCTGCTCCCGGCCGGGGCTCCGAGGTCCTGGGGACCGCTTCTTAATTAAAGATGGGACTGGTGGAGGGGGCAGGGGGTGGGGGCGGGGGGCCACTGCGCAGGCAATCCCCGGCTGCAGCCGCGGCTCGCAGTAATTATGGCGCAGGCTGTACCGCGCCGACCAGCTCGCAGTGGGACGGGGCGGGGCGAGGCGGCGGGGACAGATTAAACCTGTACTGTTGCCGTACTGTGCCGCCGCCGGGCCACATCTGTATCATCTGTATCATCTGCGCGCCCTCACGCCTGCCTCTCGCGAGCGGACCGGTTACAGCCAGCGTCCTGCACAAGAAACCGAGCACCGCGCCAAACGAGTGCTTGTTTTTGCAAATTCCTCCCTGTGGATTGCTCGACCTGTCCAGCTAGGATTAATTTGCGCTAAAGAAAGGCGCAGCACAATCGAGCAGCTTCTTGCGTCCTGGTTAAGACGCGCAAAGGATGAAGAAAGTTCATACCCCGGCACGGCCACGTCAGCCTCAATTTCTCGTGGTAGCTGAGATCAAAGGCCGCTATTATATACTTTTATCAAGCGGCGGGTGACATACAAGGGTCATTCGGCAGATAAAGTACGTTTTGTTACGACACGTGACCGCGTCCCCCTCCCCCCCCCCCCCTCCCACTACTGCCAACGACCACTGACTTTGGTACTGTTGAGTGGTACTTAAGATAGGTAAATAAATTAGTGAAACCAATGTGAAGTGAAGTAGGAATAAGAAAATAAGTGGAAAACTTAGTTTAGTTTAGAAGAATTACACATTGGCGAACAGCGGGCAGAGCATCAGTGACAGAAGAGCCAATGACCGTGAAGTCATCGCCCTCCCCACATAAGCGGACGCTGCCGATTCAGCCGTCAGGGCATCGCTCGACCGGCTCACGTGTTTCTCAATTGTCACAGGTGATCACAGGCCCTCGCGTACATTCCAAGA
This sequence comes from Schistocerca serialis cubense, assembly GCF_023864345.2. Classification (NCBI taxonomy): domain Eukaryota; kingdom Metazoa; phylum Arthropoda; class Insecta; order Orthoptera; family Acrididae; genus Schistocerca; species Schistocerca serialis. The sequence goes on from NC_064646.1 coordinate 71,191,727, forward strand.
GCCAGTGACCGACATTAAGAAGATTCTTCGAGAAGCTTTTCAACGTGACAGAGGAGGCAACGACCGTGAAGTCGTTCACCTCCAGTGAACTGAAGTAAACGAATACGCGAGACGCAGTGGGCCCAACAGTAGTTTTCAGTTCAGTTTCGGTTCGAGTTCAGTTCCAGTACATTCAGTCGGTGCTGAAGACCGTCATGCAGGAGGAGACTACATCGCACACAGAAGCACCAAGTCCGCCGCTGTAATGGAATAGCAAGCAGCAGCCTCGCCGCCAGAAGACAGAAGTTAAAAGGTATTTGAAGACTGATTTTTACGTATTCGGGTGACTCGTGAGGACGGGAAGGAGACGGCCTCACATCAACAGTCACCTGTGAGCTGAGACGAAGATCTGACAGCCGAAGACTGGCAAGCGGGAGTCCGTTGTTCGAGTCCGGGACACTGGCGTTCCCCCGCCGCGCCGGAGCGGCCTACGCACAACAGACACACGCGGCCGCTTAGAGAAGAAAAACACTGGGACGCCACATCCAAGGTATCACCATCCGATTCACGACTTCTTTCTCAATAATTAAACGGGCCACAGCACGATGCGCGTCTCCAGTCAACTGGGCGAGACGGCGACACGAGATACACATCTCCACGCGTAATCAGATGCCGCCGCTGCCGCAGCAGAAGGCTTCGCAAACGACACAGCTGCCGCTCTCCGAGCCAGAACATCCAGTAAAGAAACTGTTGTACAAAACTTTCAATAAAAGTTATCTTATGTAAAAATGCTGTTTCATTGTACCTCAAACCCGGGCCAAGGAAGAACCCACCCTGCCCACATGTTGTTCAGAGAGAAAAATTAATTTATTTAGTATTTTCACCCTGACATAATGCTTTAGAATCAAATGCCCTTTGCAGTAATGCTCATCCTGACAATTGACTAGCATCAAAAGAGAAAACCCAGTTACATTTAGTGTCAGAAGTGTTACAGTGCTCATGCGCTTCGCTTCGGCGGCAGCTACGATCCAACTTACTGCTTAGCTGTGCGACTTTAAAATGAGTGACAAAATTGACAATCCCGCCAAGTGTGGCGTGCGCTGTGTTTTTTGCTTTTTAAATGCACAAAAAGTCCGATCCATCGAAATTTATATACAGATAGCTGAGGTTTACGATAATGTGATTAACGAAGCGTCAGTTCGGAAGTGATTCATCATGTTTAACGGTGGACGGAAAAATATTCGCGACGAAAATCGCTCGGTCTGACCCTCAGTAGTGACTGATCGACTCAAACCGAGAACTGAAATAAAAATCCAAGAAGACAGGCGTTTCAAATTTAGTATACTACACTAATTCTTTCCAGACATTTCAAGTACTTTGTTTCATGAGACTGTTAGTGCAGATCTGGGCTACAAAAAAGTATGTACCAGGTCGGTCAATCGAAATTTGTCAGACGAACACAAAAGCATACGAATGATAGATTCATTGACATTTCTCAGTCGCTATGAAAAGGATGACGATAAATTTCTGAATCACATGGTCATGGGTGATGAGACCTGGAGATCAAATTTCACACCTGAAACAAAGCGCCAATCAATAGAATTGCACGATTCGAATGCCGAGGGAAACCGAAAAAAGCAAAACAAATTTTGAGCACCAGAAAGAGTAGGGCTACGGTGTTCTGGGATCGTATGGGTGTCCTGCTTATCGACTACTTGCCTACAGGTGCGCCCGTAAATGCAGCAGCCCATTGTCGGACGCTTCGACTTCGGCGCGCCATTAAACACAAGCGGCGCGGAATACTCCTTAACGAAAGAAACCCTTGTCCACATGCAGCGGGAGTGACACAGGACATACTTTATCGGTTTCGTGGGAAATTTTTCAACACCCGTCATACATGCGGACTAAGTATGCTGAAGGCATAGAAAAGCAGGTAAAACGGCACAAGTGCCTAAGTTTGAACAGTGACTGTGTAGAAAAGTAGCTTGGTTATCAAATTGTACGTAAAATACAGCTGTGTTTAATTATATGAAATAAAAATTTCTGCTAAAAAAGCTTTCTTTACTTTTCGTATGACCCTCGTACTGCAAAGTTGAACTACACGGATCAGGATGACTTTCTTGGATAAAAATGTCTAACTCGCACATACCTTCACCTTGAAATTCTGACGGTATATCAACGAAATATCCGGCCGTAGCGAAGTGGTGCCAACAGTTTGACCAATGTCGCACAGCCGTGAGGGGTAAAGGTAACTGGGAAGTCTAAATGTTGCACCATGCTATTTCCATCTTTTCGGCAAGCTGAAAGAACGTCTGAGGGAAAGAGATTCTCCGACTATGAGTAAGTTCACACATTAGTTCTTAAGTAGCTTCATGACCAAGCAGCGGATTTCTATGGTCGATGAATTGAACGACTGGTACAACATTCTGACGTTTCTTTATACAGACTACCTTTACAGTGACTATGTCAAAAAATAGTGATTGTGTTGAAAAATAGTGTCATCTGTCTATGGTACATAGAAATGCAGTGCAGAATTCAATGTAAGTTACTTGACCTTCCATAATGTGTGACTTATTTAGGTCTTTAAGTTACTAAAAATATTGTACATTATAATTTGCAGAATATCATGTATCGGATGCTGGTTCAATCGACAGTGAGTGATGGCTAAAATAAAAATATTACACAATATTTTTCTTCAGCTGTTCACTTTGATGTCCACTGTTCGTCAAGTCCTACTAAGCATAACCTTAAAATACGAAGGAATGTAGCATTGCCCTGTATTCTGCTAGGACATACCAGGTGCATAGATGATTCAAATACGATATACATGAGTTTGGGACGTTCCGAATCCGCCCTGTTTAGCTAAGTGACCGTTTACGATCAGGGACTGGCAAAGTAACTGATTTAGTAATATCACGAAAAATTTATAATAATTCACCGAGAACATTATAGAGAGTACTTCAGCAATAATCTGGTAACTATAAGCACATTCACAGAAAGATCTGAGTGACGTACAAAATAGGATCTAGAAGTTCGATGGGAAAGACATTACATTACTGTCTGCAAGGGAAAAAGTATTCTTACGTAATTATCACTTTCGATATAACAGGAATTCTATGGGAATTCAGTTATTTGTGGAATTTGAGCCGACATACCGGACAGCATATCGCCAGTTGTTGATATTCTTGTAAAGACTTGACGGAATGGCAACCTGTAATAATGCGATACAAGGAAAAAATCTACAGCAGTCACAGTAATGAAACTGGACGTCCAAGATTATTTATCCTTTAACGATATGAAACATCACACACTATTATGTAAGTTACAGGAAGCGTCTGGTATACTCGTATCAACCATTTATCCTCAGTACGTTCTTAGAGATATAGCTAACTATTGTAGCACTTGGTGGGAGACATGTGCATATGCTAGGAACAACCTTTGTCATCACCATTTATATTCTCCAATCTAAAATCTCGATCTACTTGAATTTAGAATACGTTCTAAATATCCAGATATTCCTTTCGAAGCAATTTTATGTTACATCGGCAGGCAACTTGTACAGATATAGCCAATTCCCTTGTTTGCTGAAGCGTTCTGTGTGTAATCATCTACGAGGGCTGCACGTACAGTAATGTCCGTTTATTAAAAAAATGTGAATCAAATTACAGAATTTCTTCTACGATACTGTGAAAGTACACACACCAATTTAATTTTCCGTATTGCTGCCAGTTGCATTGAGACATTTGTTGTAATTTTGAAATTCAGCAATCTTAGAATTCCGCAACCTGCACCCATCTGGCATTAAATTTACAGCAACCCAAATCTTCGGTAATCACTCTGTACAGAATAGAGGGACTAAGCTGTGGAAAATAAACACGAAGTCTAAGATGGTGAATCTGCATCAACCAAACGAATCAGATCTGCTTTCAAGATACTCGGTCAACCACTTTTATCTTCATCATGGACACTGGTTCGCCCATTTTTGAATATACGGCACCTGTCTCACACGTTCTTCACTCATTACCGAAGATCTGGGCTATCAGAAATTTACCAGATTGGTGAAGGCGGCAGAATTCTACGACTGCGGACTCTCAAATGTCGCCAAACGCTACGACATATGTCCCAATACGGCTAGAAAAAAGGTGGAACAATAAATTAGAATGTGTATTTTCGTAGTCCTGTGAAACAAATACTGTAACTATAATCACATTAAAAAAATATAAACGAGAGTCACTTTACGAATAGTTCTCGCATATTTTCGCGAGCTACGAATAGGCAAAAGTAACTGACAGTTTACTCACCCCTTCAAAAATTGCCGGCCGCGGTGGTCGAGCGGTTCTAGGCGCTTCAGTCCGGAACCGCGCGAGTGCTACGGTCGCAGGTTCGAATCCTGCTTCGGGCATGGATGTGTGTGACGTCCTTAGGTTAGTTAGGTTTAAGTAGTTCTAGGCTCTAGGGGACTGATGACCTCAGATGTTAAGTCCCATAGTGCTCAGAGCCATTTGAACCTTCAAAAATTAATTCTGGCTACTCATCCACCCTAGTTCCAAAACGGTAAAATACACAAAATTACGCCTCACGCCACTTTGTTTTATTAATGTTATTCTTCCTATTAAAACGTATAACGAGGGAGAAAATATAAAACAAACTCATAAAACTTCAAGGATATTTCATTCCGAATACGCGTTTGCCTTTCATTAACAAATATTTAGCGTTGTCGCTGACTGAATAGGGAGGATGAGTTTCTCAAACACACATCAAAAACAGTTTTGAATCACCCCGCTTCCCAGAACTCCTAGAGATAGACATTGAATGTGAATATTGTATCACAGACATACTCCCTTTGACAGTTCAGAGACGTCACTAAACCCGCCCAAAGATGGAAACAATCATGCAAGAGCAGCGCATATTAGATGGGCGAGGTTCGACAGACGATAAGTTACAGTCACTCCACCAGGAAGGAGATACACGGCTCGTGTTGTCTGTAGTTCAACCATGCCTAGACGGTTAATACAGCAGCTCGATCGCGTCCGCATTGTTACTTTGTCCCAGGAAGGGCTCTCAACAAGGGAAATGTCCAGTATTTCGGAGTGAACCACAACGATGTTTTTCGGACATGGAGTTGGTACATAGAGACAGGAACTGTCGATGACGTGTCAAGTTCAGGCCGCCCAAGGGCTACTACTGCAGTGGATGACCGCTACCTATGGATTATGGCTCGGAGGAACCCTGACGGCAACGCCACGATATTGAATAATGCTTTTCGTGCAGCCACAGGACGTCGTCTTACGACTCAAACTGAGCACAATAGGCTGCATGATGCGCAACTTCACTGCCGACGTCCATGGCGAGGTCCATCTTTGCAACCACGACACCATGCAGCGCGGTACAGATGGGTCCAGCAACATGCCGAATGGACCGCTCAGGATTGGCATCACGTTCTCTTCACCGATGAGTGCCGCATATGCCTTCAACCAGACAATCGTCGGACCCGTGTTTGGTGGCAACCTGGTCAGGGTGAACACCTTAGACACACTGTCCAGCGAGTGCAGGAAGGTGGAGGTTCCCTGCTGTTTTGTTGTGGCATTATATGAGGCCGACGTACGCCGCTGGTGGTCATGGAAGGCGCCGTAACAGCTGTAAGATACTGAATGCCATCCTCCGACCGATAGTGCAATCATATTGGCAGCATTTTGGCGAGGCATTCGTCTTCAGGGACGACAATTCGGCTGACATCGTGCACATCTTGTGAATGTCATCCTTCAGGATAACGACATCGCTCGACTATAGTGGCCAGCATTTTCTCCAGACATGAACCCTATCGCACATGCCTGGGATAGATTGAAAAGGGCGGTTTATTGACGACGTGACCCACCAACCACTCTGTGGAATCTACGCTGAATCGCCGTTGAGGACCAACACTGCCTTGATGAATTTGTGGATAGTATGCCACGACGAATACAGGCATGCAACAATGCAATAGGACGTACTACTGTGTATTAGATGTACCAGTGTGTTCAGCAATCTGGACCACCACCGCTGAAGGTCTCGCTGTATGGTGGTACGACATGCAGTGTGTGGTTTTCATGAGCAATAAAAAGGGCGGAAATGATGTTTACGTTGATCTCTATTTCAATTTTCTGTACAGGTTCCGGAACTCTCGGAACCGAGGTGATGCAAATTTTTTTTTGATGTGTGTATATACAGGCTACTTATGCATTACGAACGGTCACACCTTAAAGGAACTTCAGGTATTCTTGAATGCCACATGAGGTCCATACACGTTTCCGACAACAAGTTCTCTATTTTTGTGTTTCCGCTCCCTAAACACTAAGTTTCCGTGACCCTAAACCAAAAAGGAAATACACATGAAACCCTACTCCTAAATATTGTACTAAACGTCGTGTTGTACTTCAATGAGGTAAACATTACCCGTCAACCAGTTTCTGCTGAGCAACTAGAGGTCTTCAACAATGAAATTGTCATATGGAGTCTCTTTCTCTCTCTCTGTCTCGCGCGCGCGCGCGCGCCCACACACACACACACACACACACACACACACACACACACGCACGAACTTTTGTTAAAAATCCTTTAATTGTGCTTTAGATAATCATTTATACGACTGGGATACCAACCGCGAGGTAAGTTTCACTGTATGATTGGGTGAGGGCAGTAGAATCCCTCCTGATCGTAACCCCTGTTTGTACTGAGGGTCGTGAACAGTCACGAAATGGTGCGTTATCAGTCTCCGTGGCAATGGAGTCGAATCGTGAAAGTGACGTAGAGCCAGAAGCTCGAAACAAAGGGACAAACGGGAGGCTATCGCTGTCCCCTGGGACTCCGAAGCCGCTCCTTAATACGGTCGCCCCGTAAAAATAAATTTCATTCGCACAAAAAGAAAACGACGTAGCGGGAGAGTCCCCGACAAGGGAGAAGAAAGTAATTAATCGATCCGAATTTGAGATAGGAGTAACAAAAGGGGTGCATCACTCCATGAGAAAGAGAAGCCTCGGCATTTTTCGCTTTTTTGATTCCTTTACTCTCGACTCCTTTCCCTACAGCCGCCACTCTGAGTAATGCTCGAGAGATAAGTATGTGTGTTTATTTTTCCGTCTCTCTCCAATTTCGTTCCTCTCTGTTCCCGCGAGCAGCGCCAGTGTAGGCCGGTCGTAATTCTGCAGAGGTTCTCTCCCTCTCTGTCTTCGTGCCATCCTTTACAATTATCTTTTGTTCCAAGTAATACCCATTATTCGTATTGCAGATACAGGAAGCCGGAGGGATGGCCGCGGCGTGAGGAAGCCGTGTGGAGGAGGAGAAAGAGGAAGAGAGACGGAGGAGGAGGAGGAGGAGGAGGAGGAGGAGGAGGAGTAGGTGATGGTGGCGGCGCGATTAAAACTAGAATCCAACATGCATTGAAGATATGGCTCCCGCTACCCCTTTATCGTCCACCAAAGGCTCAGTGATGCGATTCGTATGCAAACTACATTTGATTATCCCCGAGAGTAAATACCGAAAGAAGGGTAAGGCCGTGAAATAAGAAGGGCCCTGCACGGAGGTGAAGCGGAATCGGTGGGGGGAAATGGTCCGGCAGGGGGCGAGGGCGGGGAGGGGAGGGGAGGGGGTGCCGGGACGGAGGTCGGAATGAACCGGGGCGAAACCAGCAGGCATTACGCAGCCGCGGGATCTCTGACCTCGCTCAGTTCTCCTGACCAGCTCCGACCTCGAGAGGAGGCGCGTGGGTAAAGTGTACAAACGACGACGAAACGGTGCGCCGTCCTCGTGACTTCCGTACACTATTTCGAAGCATGTCTGTGGAATGCTACACTTTGGAGACACCAATCGGCCATCACCAATTTAAATGTTTGTCGACTTCAGGAACCACCCTATACCTACCATTGCTTCGATTTCAAATGAAGTTCTTCGTTGAGGAAGAACAGGGAGACAACTATGAAAATCAGTGTTATCGTAGCGTATCAATGCAATAAAAGTTTTTCGTGTTTCAAATGTTTCCTTCAGGAAAATGTCAGTAGCGGATATATGTTGCAAGAAATTTATGACACATTTATTAATTTATTACGGTTATCGGTCACTGAACATCATCTGGCACGAAAAAATTGGCTACTGCAAGTCACACGTCGATTACGCTGAATCATGAGATCGTAGTAACTGTCAGTTTCATGAGCAATAACATACAAGACTAACACTTTTCATACATCAGCAACCTGCCTCATGCGCACACAGCTTGAATCTGCCCATATCTAGTCAGGACAATTCAGCATATGGCCTGTTTCCAACGCTCATTTCCATTTTGTTGTGTGTGCATGAGGCAGGTCGTTGCTGTATGAGAAGTGTTGGTCTTTATATTATTGCTCATGAAACTGACAGTTTAAAACGATTGGATGGTTCAGCATAATCGATATGTGACTTGCAGTTTCCAATTTTTCCGTGCCACATGATGCACAGTGACCGAAAACGGTAATAAATTGTTCTAATGCAGCCAAGTGTCATATTTTTCGGGTTTCCTATCGCGTCAATTCGCAAAATGAGAAGCGATGTGCCCAGAAACGAGAATTTTATTGCAGTAAGGCAACTAATTACAATCATAGACTGTACGAAAATTACATATCCGCTGAATTCATGTTTTTTTGAATAGAGTAAAAGTAATTCAATCTATGGGCATCGTCGTCGACTTTTTTAAGTTTATATGACAGGTTCGAGCCCCTTCATTGGAATGGGTGTCGATTTTAAATGCCGGCCTTACTTTATATGTCCGATATAGCTAAGGAATTTGATATAATGATATGAAAATCTACAACAATAACGAAGTATAAAGAGATACATGTAATGCATTACACATACAAATTTGTCTTGGTCGCAATATTAAGAAGCAGTTACACAATTTGTTTCAGTTATCGAACAGCCATCTTCAAATCTACAATTAATAAGACGGAAACAATTATCAGTAGGAGAAATCACACTACTAAAACTCAAGCAAGACATATAAATTTGAAAAAAATTAAAATTCATGCAAGATAACGTACTCTATCTCCTAATGCCACTGGCATTTGATAAAATACTGCGACACGTTGCCAGTAGGGGTGAACCGAAAACAGCCTCATATTGTAACGGCGCTCAACACAAATTTATGGTGAACTATTATAGATCGCGCTTCTCCTTAACTATGTCCGCTGTTGCTCACAAATTTAATGGGTGATGCAGTGAGTTCAAGGAATGGTGGCTGGAAAATTCGTTTTAACGGGTCTTGGGCGAGCCAGAAGCAATAAATTATAATTTAAGGAAGATGGTTCTCTTCTAAATGGCTGTCACTATTTAAAAGATCGAGTAGGGTACATAAAGAAGAAGATTAGCGACAAAATTCTGTCGAGCCTTATAGCCTGAGAAACCACTTTACATCTGCTGTTTATCAAAAGTATGTGCTTCATCCTGACTGACTGTGCCTCCAAGTCTCTAACGTGGAAGAAATTCAGTAGCACTCATAACGCTACGTTCAACTACCTGAAGAATGATTTCTACTTGACCCTTTTATTCCACCAGGTGCGCCTTCAGAAGAACTGCGCGTACTGAGAACTCTTCCAATCTAGTCTCACAAAGCAGCTGTAAACACAAGAAACAACTCTAGAATCCTGCACTTTGCTGCTTCCCACCAGAAAGAGCAAGACCATTAACAACCCCGTGAACACGTATCGTGTCGGTACGTACTGCACGTGTAATAGTACCAGTAAATGGTATTATTATTATTATTATTATTATTATTATTATTATTGTTGTTGTTGTTGTTCATGTTTGGGCCCTACTGGACCACGCAATGTGCAATACTGAGCATTTTCAGAGATTTGTTTCAGCTTTTCTTTTTGCCCATGTTACTTTCATTCTCTTACAATGGGCTCACCTTCGCTCGTCAGATCAAGCTAGTCCGATCACCTTGGGTTTTTCTGCCACATCCACTGACCAGTCGTTAATTTTCGGCCTAATTTTTATGTCTAAAAATCAAGTTGTGTTTAACCTGCTTCCTTCCACTCTCCTTTTACTGCACCATTCAATTTCTTTGAAATTTAGCTTTAGTGCAGTTTCCATACAATTCCACAATCCGTATAGTTAACCTGGTTGGTAACAGTCTTTCATTAAGCCCACAGAACTTTGGCCTGCGTTTCTTTCATATCCGAATAAATGCTGGTATATTTCTCAGTTTCATCATTTGCACTTAGTCTGTATGTTTCTTCTTCAGTATAAGTTGGACCTCGAATTTTTCTTATTACTTTCGGCGCTCATTTTTGTAATTCTTCAAAACGGAGTGTTTTATCCCCACAAAGACAGTCTGGTTTGACGACTGCGATGTAGCGTTTCGGTGTGGTGTATCCTGAATAGCATTTTTTTTTAAAGATATCTTCTGTATGCTTGACAGCTTTTCCCACTTTGTGACAACGAATTTCGTATCCAATCTTTTATAGGTCAGGTTCCTCAACCGTTTCGCCTAAATATTTGAATCGAGAAATATCGGAATTTATCGGTTTTTAGTTTTTAGACGTTTAGGCGCTAGATAGTTGCTAAACCTGTATTTTCTTTTTTCAAATGACATTTGGACTTCTACTATTTCTGATGTTTCTTTAAGAATTTCTTTGTGGTGTTTCAGTGCCCTGGCATAGAATCGCCGGTAGTCTGCGACAGCTAAGCAGTCTTGGTTCTTCCTAATTTAATTGCTTCGTCAGTTTTAAGCTCTTATGAAAGTTTTCACCACTGTTGAATTACGTTGCTGAAATTCAATGGCAAGAGTCCATCATCTTGTCTCACTCCTGTTCCCATTTAAAACTGCTGCGGAAATTTCTCTCCTGATATATACCTGAGATTTTGTATCATTTACTGTTTCGCTAGTAACTACAGTCGTTTTGAGGTCCAGGCACTGTTCTTTCAGTATTGGAACAGAAAGTAACGGTACACTAACGCATACTTTTTCTTCACTCTATGAACGTACAAAGTACTTTTTTACTACAAATATTTTGATGCCTGAGTATTAGTTTCAGAACTAAATTTTTTTCTGGCCATATTAGTCTGAAGCGTGCTTGATATTCACCAACTCTGCATTCAAGTCGTCGTTGTGCTCCGTCTTGGAGACAGAGAGATAGAATTTTGTATGGGACAGTAAGAAGGGAAACCCCTCCATAATTATAAATATTAGTTCTACTCCCTTTTATATGGGAGGTGTAAAGATGTAATTTTCCAGCCATCCGGAATTTTCTCAGTATGCTAAACGTTTTGCATGATCTACATGATTTATCTTCAAGTTTTTGGGCCTGCTGGAATTTCTGATAAAAATTTTTCTGTGGGTTCAGGGAAATTAGCTTTTTTTTACAGATATTTGCATTTGCCTTCCTGAAGCAAGGTTTTGTTTTAAAAATTTTATAAGAAATCCTGTCATTTTTAATGGACATCTTCGTTAATTGCACGGAGTTGACTGTTCTCATATTGTCTTTATTTGCCAGATTTTGTAGCGTCTTTTCTACCTGACAGAAACACTCATGTTCTTTTTCTGATCTGTTACTATTCTATGTTTTGAATGTCTTGTATCGAGATTATACCGCCTGCTCATAATCTTCATTTTATCAAGCAGTTTTTTGTCTTTGTAGATGACTTTTTCAGCCTTTGTAGATGACGTTTTGACCAGTTCTGATGCGCTCCTGTTTGATTTGTTACCAATTTTACCCTTGCGCTTTGTCGAGTTAGTCTGTTAACAGCAATGGTTTGATTTTAGTAGTACCAAATTTAGAAAGTACTGACATTTTGCTGAATTTCTGGTATTTTACATTTATTTTTACTCGGATTAGGTAATGGTCTGAGTCAGTATCTGCTGCTTTGCGTAAGTCAACATTTAACATTTCCTTGCGATGTGATTACGACATTGCAATATTACCAGTTTGGAAATTCTCTCTTAAAATGGCTTGACACAATTTTGAGGGTGAAATTTCTACACAGTTTCACAAGTCTCTTTCCGTTCTGATTGATCACTGACGTCACCAATTGTTTTACTGAATTTTCTCGCTTTCCCTTACTGCGCATTAAAACCTCCGTCACATTGTTTTTCGGAATTTTAGAGATTGTATTTTCTGCTGCCTACCACGACGTAGTTTTTTCTGGGTTTGTTTTATTTCCTTGATTGTTAGGTACATGGGTGTTAGTTATGCGTACGTTTTACGTGCACGTTTCAAGGAAACTTTAATTAACTTGTTGTTCAGACCTTTACTTCGATTATGATTCTCATAATGTCTTGTGAAGCTGCGAATGCCACATCCAAAATTGTTATAATGTTCGTGTTGCGACAGTTAAGATAGGATAAAAGGTAATCTCGCTTTTGCAAATAAATACCCCGATTCAACACTAGCTATTTCCTCGTTAATAATTGCTCCACCTTTAATAGAAATAATGACGCCTTGAATCTTTGATCATGCGAACTTCAAAACGAAATAAATGACTGAACAATCGATAATGGGATACAAAGTACAAAATCGTGTATAATGGTTACCTCGCCCATTAACAAGAGATAATGGCGAAAAAGTAACATGTTCAGAGAGGCAACTTGGAGGAAGAACGTAAAAGTAATACCTCAAGAGAGGATCGAGCACGATAAGTCTGGAGATACTCTCCGTGAGGTATAGTGAACAGACAATGGAGTTTTCGATTAAGTGAAGGAATCCAGCTGTTAATTGAAAAATAATAGGTTTTGACGCAAGAGAGTTCACGGAGTCCTACTACCGAAATATTTCGGCATTTACAGAACAACAGGAATTATACGAAAGAACAAATTCAAAATAACATAAAGAGACTTTACAACTCCGTAGAAGACGTAAGAAAAACTTCAAAAGGCAAAAGAATAATAATAAACAGCGAATAGGACTAACCGGCTGTTATGTGACGAATATTGTAGAGGGTAAAATATCGGAAAGGGAGGAAAAAAGTTGGGGTTTAACGTCCAAACGATGAAGAGGTCATTACAGTTGGAGCAGAAGCTCGGATTGGGGAAGGAAATCGCCCGTCCCCTTTCAAAGGAACCATTCCGGCATTCACCTTAAGCGATTTACGGAACATACGGAAAGCTAGATCTGTATGGTCAGTCGCAAATTTGAACCGCTGTCATCCTGAATATAAGTGTCGCACTGTAAGATGTAAGAGTCAAAGGAACCGATGTCCGAAAACGTACACAAATAAATCGAATAATTATTAATTACTTATTAATTTCTGTGCACGTCTTTAACGCGCTTCGACTAGCGCAGCATAAGAACACAGTGTGTGTTTAATACTTCCGCTTATTCAGTTACTCATTGTAATGTTGTGACGAGGTATGTAGTAATACATTTACAGTTATCAGTAGAGATAAATGAAACTGCAGTTGCATTCGTGACACGATCAAAAGAGTTACGACTGCAACGGTAGGGCTTTTGGGCGTGTCCCGGTGCAGGCAGGTTCACTACAACAAAAAGTCCCGCTGATGCACGGCCACAAATAAACCGGACGGTTTTAATTTTAGAAAGTGTAAAAATATTTGAGCGTGACTGTAGCGTCGGGTGACACGGCCAAACTGGGTGTGGCAAGCCACAATGATAGAAGCTAATATCTATATGCTCACGGACACACGTCACGCTAAAATTATAATTAATTAATGAGTTAAACAAAAAAAAGGGGGAGGGAAAGGGAGCGGCAGGAGCTCGAAATGGGGGGGGGGGGGGGGGGCGGCTAGGGAGGGCCGTGACATGGCAGCAGGCCGAGGGGAGAAGGCGGCGACGGGGCAGGGAGATAATGAAACCTTATAAGGCAAATGAACCACGCCCAGATGATAATTATATGAGAGAAATACCTGTCAAACAGAACGCCGCCTTAAAACGATGGACAATTAAAAAGAGGAGGCGGTAATTTGCGCGCCGACATCAAAGCGGCCGCGGTAATAACCGTTCGGGCCGCGAGTGGCGCGGCACGGCTTGCCGGAAGGCCGTCCGCCCGCCAGAGGCGCCGACTAATTCTTCGGCGGCCTCGACAACGCGGGGGCGATAAATCAGCGACGCCCGCGCCCCGCCCCGCTGCACAACTCTTTGGTGACAATTAGAGGCATTCACGACAGCCGCGGCGAGATTTGTGGCCGCAGCAGGGCTCAAACGCAAAGGGGACACGCCCAGTCACCACCGGCTGATTTCGTATTAGCTGCATTTCAAAGAGCGGATCGTCCGTGAGACCGCGTACTACGCGCCGCTTCTCCACCGCCTACGTATTAACCCTAGGACGTCTAAGTGGGGGGGTTCGTTGAACCCATAATTTTTTTATGTCCCCTGCTTTTGCCCAAGTAACTTTCATACTACATATTCCCTTTGAGTTATTGTTTGTTGGCTATTTTATGAAACGTTAGTGTCAATATATTTTATAAAAAATTCCTGCTTTGAAAGAAAAAATAAATAAACTTATTATAGGTCCAACAAACTCTCTCCCCCCCCCCCCCCTCCCGCTTAGGCTTCCATGCTATAGAAAATTTCCCTTACTAGGATTTCGTATTTCTTATCTCTACAACAATTCAAGTTAGTTTCTTGTTGGTTGGTATTCTTGATATTCACAACAATCGGTTTACTTTCAGAGGACGTGATTGTTGATGTCAGTCAGCTGTTATTTATCTTCTAAACTTACAGTAAGTTAGTGCAGTTCCCAACACGTAGGCCTCCAGTAACTTTGGTGTCCTACACAGCAAAAACCAAACCAAGTAAAAACTTACTGATGCTCTCAACAACGCACCAAGATAAAGGCACTGTTGGAGGAGAGAAGAATAAAACCGAGATAAATGCATATTATAATTCCACTAAAGGTGGAATTGATACCATTGATCAAATGGCGCGTATGTACACCTGCAAGAGGGGAACAAAGAGATGGCCTCTATCTGTATTTTACTCTCTCATCGACATTTGTGCTATCGATGCACCATATTCATCCAGCAACATCCAAGATGGAATGAGAAGGAACACAACAAACGGAAACTTTATCTTCTGCAAGCTGGGATGGCACTAGTGAAATTGCAGGTAGAAGAAAGAAGTGTCAATGCAAGAGTGTTATCTCACCAAATTGTTCAATCAATGGAGACTATTCTACAAAAGAAAATCAAAAAAGTGACAACAAGCACGTCAGCCTCCTGCAGGGAAAGGTCGGTGCCACATTTGTGCAAGAAAAGCTAAAAAAAGAAGCAGAAGTACAACAATCTAAGTAAACCAAAACAGTATTGTCGACAGTGTCATAAACATGTGTGTAACACACATTCAGAAAAAATTGTGAAGTGTGTCTCTTGTCTTGAAGTTGGGGACTCAGAGTAGTCTATTGTATATGAACACATCTGTATTTTGTATTGTAATATGTCAATTTTTTATTCACTCAATCCAATATTTATAACAATTAACAACATTATTAAACCGATGTCTTAGATAAAATACATAAACCATTTTGAAAATTGTAATTTTTCGTCAGTAAACTTATTTAATATCTGTGGGCTCGCCGAACCCCCCCCCCTCCCCCCCCCCTCCCCCCCTCCCCCTCCCCATCTTAGGCATCCAAGTTAGAAAAAAAGGCTTGGGCGTCCTACGTTTAAGGGGGCGTGTGATTCACTACACTCTTTTTCAGAATGACTTCCCGACTGACGCCTCGGCAGTAACAAGTGGAGGCGCTGAGCACAGTTGCCACATACGGAACAGAACACACGCGTAATCTTACGTCTCATCCAACTCGAACTCGTAACTGTTCAATCTACAAAAGCGTAACTGGCACCAGTGTCTTCAGGATAATCTGCATTAAGTTTCCACATTAGTCTTATTTGCAGAAACAGTTTTTAAGGTGACATACGGAAACCTCTAGAAAATTCATCTTTTTCACATTAGACCACGATTTCCCAAACTGTGTTCCGCGGAGTGTGAATAAGTGCTACTGCAATACTGTACATTAAAATTGCTACATCGCGAAGATGATGTGCTACAGACGCGAAATTTAACCGACAGGAAGAAGATGCTGTGATATGCAAATGATTAGCTTTTCAGAGCATTCACACATGGTTGGCGCCGGTGCGACTCCTACAACGTGCTGACATGAGGAAAGTTTCCAACCGATTTCTCATACACAAACAGAAGTTGACCAGCGTTGCCTGGTGAAACGTTGTTGTGATGCTTCGCGTAAGGAGGAGAAATGTGCACCATCACGTGTCCGACTTTGATAAAGGTCGGATTGTAGCCTATCGCGATTGCGGTTTATCGTATCGCGACATTGCTGCTCGCGTTGGTCGAGATCCTATGACTGTTAGCAGAATATGGAATCAGTGGGTTCAGGAGGGTAATACGGAACGCCTTGCTGGATCCCAACGGTCTCGTATCACTAGCAGTCGAGATGACAGGCATCTTATCCGCATGGCTGTAATGCTTTGTGCAGCCACGTCTCGATCCCTGAGTCAACAGATGGGAACGTTTGCAAGACAACAACCATCTGCACGAACAGTTCGACGACGTTTGCAGCAGCATGGACTAATGGACTATCAGCTCGGAAACCGTGGCTGCGGTTACCCTTGACGCTGCATCACAGACAGCAGCGCCTGCGATGGTGTACTCAACGACGAACCTGGGTGCACGAATGGCAAAACGTCACTTTTTCGGATGAATCCAGGTTCTGTTTACAGCATCATGATGGTCGCATCCGTGTTTGGCGACATCGCGGTGAACGCACATTGGAAGCGTGTGTTCGTCATCGCCATACTGGCGTCTCACCCGGCGTGATGGTATGGGGTTGGTTACACTTCTCGGTCACCTCTTGTTCGCATTGACGGCATATTGAACAGTGGACGTTACACTTCAGATGTGTTACGACCCGTGGCTCTACCCTTCATTCGATCCCTGCGAAACCCTACATTTCAGCGGGATAATGCACGACCGCATGTTGCAAGGCCTGTACGGGCCTTTCTGGATACAGAAAATGTTCGACTGCTGCCCTGGCCAGCACATTCTCCAGATCTCTAACCAATTGGAAACGTCTGGTCAATGGTGGCCGAGCAACTGGCTCATCACAATACGCCAGTCAGTCCTCTTGATGAACTGCGGTATCGTGTTGAAGCTGCGTGGGCAGCTGTACATGAACACGCTCTGTTTGACTCAATGCCCAGGCGTATCAAGGCCGTTATCACGGCCAGAGGTGGTTGTTCTGGATACTGATTTCTCAGGATCTATGCACCCAAATTGCGTGAAAACGTAATCAATTGTCAGTTCTAGTAAAATATATTTCTCCGTTGAATACCCGTTTATCATCTGCATTTCTTCTTGGTGTAGCAATTTTAATGGCCAGTAGTGTATTAATAACATGGCAGTTTTTTTCGACAGTTTGATGAAACTAATAATTTTTCAAAAAACATGATGATTTAAAGCTGAAGTAATCACTGAATAAAACAATTTTTTCTGTTTTTTTTTTCAAATTTTATTATCCTTCAAAATAAACAAGGTGTTCCCTCAATGTACTAGGATTCTCAACGTATTCTGTTAGGCGAAAAGCTTGGGAATCCCTGCCTTAGACAAGAAGTTTTTGAGGGGGTCTGCGACCATGCTGGCACTTGTCTTGGTAGCCAACATTTGTTTTTCTTTATTTTTAACTTTCCATGCCGCATTTAGGTTTACTTCGTCATCGTATCTTTAATACTGATAAACACTATCCTGTCATTTAGAATCACACCATTATAACATCAGTGTCCAAACTGGGCAAAGACATGATGGAGAATTTTTGAAAAGCGGGAAACTTTTCTGTTTTTCAAGATAGACGAAGGTACTACCAGGGCGTGCTGAAAAGTAACGTCTCCGAATTTTTTGTGTGTAAGCTCTTAAAGTTTTTAAATAAAACGTTCTTCGTCTTTATTCTTCAAGACTACATATTTATTTCTCAACTGTCATCCTGACGACGAACACATTTCTCCCAATGAGAGACCAGTTCCCTGATGCAGTCACTGTAGAATGTTTCACTCTGTTGACGGGGACAGCACCTCACCTCTACTAGCACCGCTTCGTCACTATCAAAGTGAAGTCCTCAGAGGTGCTCTTTACGTTTTGGAAACAGATGGAAATCGGATGGGGCCAAAAAATGGTTCAAATGGCTCTGAGCACTATGGGTCTTGACTGCTGAGGTCATCAGTCACTTAGAACTGCTTAAACCTACCTAACCTAAGGACACCACACACATCCATGCCCGAGGCAGGATTCGAACCTGCGACCGTAGTGGTCGCGCGGTTCCAGACTGTAGTGCCTAGAACCGCTCGACCACTCCGGCCGGTGGATGTGGCCAAGTCGGGACTATATGGAGGACGAGCGATGACAGCGAACGCAAGGCATTGGATTGATGCAGATGTCGCAACGATCCTGTGTGGTCTCGAATTGTCATGCTGAAGAAGAGGGTGCTCAGTGTATGGAACAACTCATCGAATTCTAAACACTATTACTGCACGCTGTTTCTCACGCACCGTGATAGGTTAGCAGCACAATGCTCCTAATATGAAAATCATATGTTTTTGTGGGTGTCCGAATACTTTGGATCATATCGATTTCGAAGCAACGAAGCATGGATGAATCTTCAGGCTTTTCGATTATGTCATCGATATAATATACCATTGTAATGATGTGGCGCATAACTGGATATTCTTTCAGAGCTACGAGGGTCACTCCAAAAGAAATGCATACTATTTTTGTAAAAATACAGTTTCCATTCTGCATGTGTGAAAGTTTTACAGTGTGTAGATACATCCTTCCCGCTTGTTCTCAAACTTAGTTCAACCTGTTCCCGTGAGTGGCGCCGTCACAGCATGTCTTCAAGATGGCTGCTACACTTGAACTTCGTCAGAAGCAACGTGCTGTCATAGAATTTCTGTGCTGTGAAAACGAGACAGTGGGAAACATCCACAAGAAGTTGAAAAATGCGTATGGAGATGCTGCTGTCGATCGCAGTACAATTAGTCGTTGGTTACGTGATGAAAGCGGGCACGGCAATGTTGTGGATTGTCCTCGCAGCGGCAGGCCTCGTACTGCACACACTCCAGACAATGTGCAGAGAGTTAGCGAACTGGTGACTGCTGACAGACGCATCAATGTGAACGAATTGTCACGCTACGTTGAGATAGGGGAAGGAAGTGTTTGCAGAATACTGAAAGTGTTGGCGTTAAAAAGGTTTGTGCCAGGTGGGTTCCCAGGATGTTGACAGTGGCTCAAAAAGAAACAAGCTCGAAGAAAAACGGTATGCAGCGAACTTTTGGAACAGGACGAGAATGGTGGAGATGAATTTCTTGGAAGAACTGTGACAGGTGATGAAACATGGCTCCATCACTTTTCACCAGAGATGAAGAGACAATCAATGGAGTGGCATCATGAAAATTCACCCAAGGAAAAAAAAAAAAAAAAAAAAATTCAAAACCACACCTTCAGCTGGAAAAGTTATGGCTACGGTGTTTTTCGATTCCGAAGGACTCTTGCTTGTGGACATCATGCCATGTGGAACCACCATAAATTCTGATGCAAATGTGACGACACTGAAGAAACTTCGAGCTCGACTGAGTCGCGTTCGACCACATCCGCAAAAGCAGGATGTTTTTGCTGTTGCACGACAATGCACGACCACATGTCAGTCAAAAAACCATGGAAGCGATCACAAAACTCGGATGGACAATACTGAAACACCCGCCTTACAGTCCTGACCTCGCTCCATGTGACTATCATCTCTTTGGGAAACTGAAAGACTCTCTTCGTGGAGCAAAGTTTGAAGATGATGACTCCCTTGTGCACGCTGCCAAACAGTGGCTCCAACAGGTTGGTCCAGAACACAGACGCTGGTTCCAAGATGGCGTAAGGCAGTTGACAGGGATGGAAATTATGTGGAGAAATGAAAATATTGTTCCTAAAGGATGTATCTACACACTGCAAAACTTTCAAACATGTAGAATGAAAGATGGATTAAAAAAAAAATAGTGTGCATTTCTTTTGGAGTGACCCTCGTATATCCCATAGCACACATTGCTGAAGTGTCTGAAGACGAAGTCGTCGTTAGTTGCTACATCTATAGCAAATAAATAAATAAAACATAAAGCACGACCGAGAGGAGGAAAATTATAAGAGAACAACAACAATAACATGTAATAACTGATATACCCAATTTTGTAGCATTATGGAAGCAACAAGATAATAAACATAACTTAATACACGTTTATAGGACAAAAATATCCTACGCCGTCTGACGGCTATCACACATCACATTCGGCCACAAAATTCAATTGCCTACGAGTTTCCTTTCGACCGATAAGAGGCAGAACGACCACAAAAACACAGCTGGGGGAAGGCAAATGTTCCACGTTGTTGTATGATACCAAACACTATATATACTCATAATTCACGATACGGCGTGTAAATTGAGCGACTTTTTGACGCTGGATGTATTTATTGTATTCTTATTACTACTGGAATACGTCAATTACACTACCTGATCGAAGTATCCCGGCACCGCTATGTAATGCGGAATCGACGTCTAGATGTCACGAGAGGCCGGCCTGTTGGTATAAAAGGAGGCGGGGCGTACTGTCTTGTGAGTAGAGAAACAATAACAGCAGAATTGGTAGACTCCACTGTGGACTAGTCAAGGATTCGAACTGGGTAACACGTCCATCACGTATATTCCAACCCTTCTAAAGCCATCCAGAGTCGACTGGAGGTGATGTGATTGTGAAGGGAAACGGGAATGAACAACCACAGCTGAACCAACTCCATCCAGACCTCATGTACGGACGGACAGGGACCATCGAGCAATGCGAAGGATGACTGTAAAAATCGTACAAAATCATCGGAAGGAATCATTCGTGACCTGCAAAGTGCTACTGCAGACTGCAGTTCAGGTAACACAATGACTGCGCGTAGAAATTAAAAACAATGCGGTGCAACAGTCGAGCAGCTCCTAGAAGACACACAGTTCTATAGTCGTATGAGGCTTTGTGAAGAGCGGTGAGCGGTTCTAGGCGCTTCAGTCTGGAATCGCGCGACCGCTACGGTCGCAGGTTCGAATCCTGCTTCGGTAATGGATGTGTGTGATGTCCTTAGGTTAGTTAGGTTTAAGAAGTTCTAGGGGACTGATGACCTCAGATGTTAAGTCCCATAGAGCTCAGAGCCATTTGAACCATTTTTGAAGAGCGGTGCCACTGTGTAGTATACGAATGGAAAGGAGTGATTCGGAGTGATGAATATCACTGTATACTCTGTGCCAATCCGATGGAAGTGGATCGTCCCCCCCCCCCCCCCCCCCCCGGACAGGAAACAGTGGGCTTTAGTGCACTATGTACTGTGCGCAGTCTGGTGAGCAGCGCTTCCTTCTATCGTCGTGGTTGGCATGAAGTCCACCGTGCCTGCGTGGAGGATTTGAGTGACCGCAGTTCTTTGAAAGTGTCCTCAGGAGAGTTCGAACTGTCGTAACAGCGAAGGGTGGACACATCGCATATTTATGTCCACTTATAGGTGTTCGGATAGCGTATACGGCAGATTGCTGAGGTATGATGCAGTCCTTACGCTGAAATGAATACCGGGCAAGCGAAGGAACTGGAAAACTGCTTCCGATTAACTTTACGATTGCTGCCCGAAGCAAGAACTCAGCCACTGTATTCCAAACAACTCCAAATGCAGTTTTTCCCCAAGGATTTTTACTGGTTGACGAATACCGCATCGCCGGCCGCTGTGGCCGGCCGGTTATAGGCGCTTCAGTCGGCAACAGCGCTGCTGCTACAGTCGCAGGTTCGAATCCTGCCTCGGGCATAGATGTGTGTGGTGTCCTTAGGTTTAAGTAGTTCTAGGTCTAGGGGACGTCCCATAGTGCTTAGAGCCATTTGAACTACCGCATCTACCAACTGCACTTGGCAACTCAGATTAAATACGAGTTAAATGTTGTACATACGTATGTCGCTTAATATGTGGTTATGAGGCAATTAGTATGCTATGGAGCTGTGCAGACGCGAATTGCGGCGGTGGAAGCATTTTATCCGAAGTGATTCTGTCACGACGTCTTAGCGGACATTGCGACGGAACAGCAACGATCGGCATTTGGCTTTACCAGAGATGTAATTGTATTCTCAGGTGAAGAGCCACTGGTAGTGCTTCGAAGCGGCAGTCACCAGGCCGGAGAAGAAATGTTTGGATGTGTGAGATCGTGGAACGAGAGCGCTTATCATTTGAACACAATGCCGAACGGTCAGCACAACGACATACACAAGCATGACAACTGTCGCGATGTTGACTGGGTCGGATAGTGCCTCATTTTATATTTCAGACGCATAAACAGCAGGTGGTTTAGGAATTTTGGTATGGTGTGCAGTAGGCATGTGTGTGTTTATCGCTTAGTATTACTTTTTTTATTTTGAGATGACGTCTGACAACAGTGAACGGCGACCGGTATTATGAAATGTTGCAGAAACTCCTCAGTCTTGAATTGCAGGCATACTGATTGCTGGATATCTGCTTTCAGCAGGATGGTGCAACGTGTTACACAGTACGCCCAAGTATGACTATATTCTGGCAAAAATTTCCAAACCTTGTGATATCCCGATTTTCGATGTGTTACTTGCTATGGAGTTATGTGCAGGATTGGGCGTTTACTAATTGTTTGCGGACCACTGATCAATTTAAGACTGAAATTTGCTGTGAAATAAGCGCCATTCGGCAGGATATGTTACAGCGTATTATGGGAGACTTTAATTGGGAACGTATTTGCCTTGGCTTTACCGTAACTGTTACTGATATCGAATGAAACAACAAGTTTAGTGTTACCAGTCACTCATTTTTATTTCCAAAACGCGTTTCGGAGTTTCAGACCTCTGTCATCAGGGGGATTTATATGGATTAGTACGGCATGTATATGCTGTGTTACACCTTTAGAGTAACTTGTGACACTGTCTAGCAGAGAGAAACAAAACACTGTTTCAGCACCCGGCTCATAGTCTTGTGTCATACACTAACAGTGCCACAGGTTACTCGAAAGTCGTTAGACAAACATACATGCCAGATTCATCCACGTAAATCCACCTGATGAGGGAGGTCTGAATCTTCGAAACGTCTCGTGGAAAAAAAAAAAAACTGGTGACTGTTAATAGTAAACTTGGCATTCCACTCGGTTTTCTGGAAGCAATCCCTGCGACCCTTTCAGTAGTGCAGGCAGGCAAAAAGTGGTCACTTGGATAAAGTTATTTTAAAGTTGTAATGAGGTCTACCGACGTTTTACACTCTGCAGAAATTGCCCGTTTACGTAGTTGTATTGCATGACTGAAGTTACTTCTTCCATTCGGCATGTTTCTGTTAGTGATGTTGACAGATTCATTACGTATCACCCAGTATGTATACAGAATCGTTTGTTGTTCTGATCGCTGTGCATCTCGTATTAGGGGAGGCTATCCTATGGAAACTGTTCGGCTCTGTGGGATGGCAGCTGCCCAAAAAGACGGGTCGCGGTTCTTCACGTCTGAAGTATGGCGACGCCCTGGAGTGGAGGGGAAGGAAAGGGAGCTCTCTGCCGATATCATCGGCGCTTTCTTCCCCGAGCAAGCGCCGCTACGCCAATTACTCAAACCGGCCGCCTCTCGTGAAGAACGTCTCTCCCAAGGCGGTGCGTCGCTTCCCCCTTCCGCAGCCCATCCCTCCGCCGCACACGAAATATAGACGCATCGAAACATTATTTACGACATTTTTTTCCCTAACAAGGCCTCTTTCTTTCCTATACAGAAGACTAGTGTGCCCACCCTTTTACGATAAAGACGAGAATAATGCGAATTTCTTCCCCTCACCAAACGAGGAGAAAAAAAATAGTTGGTTTGCATTAGTTATCTCAACTGCGATGTTATTTCGCATGCAGTGTAAGTGGTAGATGCTTATAATGAATGCGGCAGTCTTTTTTTCCTTTTCTGCGATAAATAAACGTTATTGATACCGCTGTAATTGTCAGTATCTTAGGCGAGCCTTTCACCGTGGGCTTCCAGCTCCTCTCACAGGACGTGAAAACACATGTGGACGAGGAACTGCTGACGTCACAGCGTGGAATTCCACGTTCCACTACACTGCGGAGCGTGAAATCAAGAATATGGCATATCAGATTTTTCCATGTGGAGAGCAATGTGGCCAGTGAAATGCGACATCGTTTTCCGTCACAAGCAAAACATACGAGCCCCCATAGTGTACGGCGTTAAACGTCGTATTTTGTGGGTTTTCTTTTTCATCGAGTACACGGAGGCACCAGCAACTTGAGGATGTCTCGAAAACGTGTCGTTTTAGCTACGTTCCCTTAGTGCTATTCGAATGGAGTAAGCTATTTACTGGTTAGGGATTTTACATTCTTCACTCTCATTTACATGACACCGCAGTACATGTATCTCCGTTACTGGCATCTGTACTCGAGAGATACGCGTAAGGTACTACACACCGCGAGATAAGGGGTCTCTCAGCGAACATTGACATTCGACTCTTTTTATGGTCACAGTGGAGGAATCCAACAGCGGTAAAGTTTCGATTTTTTGACGTATGGGTTCTCTAGCGCAGTGTTTTTCAACGTTTTTGAATACGCGGCCCCTTTCCAAGTAAAAACATTCTGGCGACCCCCAGAACCATCATAAAAGTATGTCAGCGATTTCAAAGGCAACGTATTTATTTTTCTTTCTACTGATACTACTCTGATCGAGTGCAATGTGAAAAGAGGCTGCAGTGCTCTGCTGCAGGCAGAGATGTATAATTATATTCTTTTCCGCGTTACCAGCCATGCTGCAATTGCTTTCTCCTGCTACCGCGACCCCCTTATCAAGGCTTTTGCAAACCTCCTCCCCCCCTCCTCCTCCCCGGGTCGCGTCCCACAGGTTGAAAAACACTGCTCTAGCGGATAGGCGAGGCAGCTCCAGTCGCTTTTCAGCTTCGAGACAATTGTTTGATTTACTTATTCACGACCGTTCACACAGAAGACTCGTGCCCATATGCAGTGGGTGGACGTCGAACCCACGGCCCTCGTGCCCGCCGCGTAGTCAAGATGCCTGCACAAGCTACGCCCAGTGCGGCCCAGGAGCGAAGTGCCGCTGCGGTGTAGGCATTCCAGGCCGGGCGGCGCGCTACGTCAGATGCTGGCGCTGCTACGCTGCAATTAAGGCGGGCCGAAGGCCTGCCCCGGTTGTGAGGAATGATGGAAGCGTAACATCCGGGGCGCGAATTCTGCCCCACACGTCTGACAGGCGGCGCTTGGCGGCGATGGATGCCCAGCGGATCGGCAGCTGGGAGGACCTAAGTTCGATCCTCGAGCAATTGTGCTGTGCCTGGATCTCCAAGTAAGACAGTCACATAGGACGGCGAACGGAGGCAGTTGTTCCAGGGGATCGAAGGTGAGCGACGACGGTCTTACGGCGGTAGTCCGTTCTACACAGGTCGCTCATTAGCCAAGGCGGTCATCGCTGACACAACCGGTTTTCTGTTACACTGATCTCTCTCCACGTCGATTTAAGCGTGCTATCAAAACTGATCAAAATAACCAGTTCCTGAAGTAACTGTTTTTCGGTTTTCTATTCCTGCAATTTCCTGTACTAAACGTAGAAATCGAACAACGACTGAAAAATTTTGATTATCTGAGTTTCAAGCTACATAGAATCAAAATATTAAATTAAACAGGCAAATAGAAGACACCGTTCGCTGCTTTTCTAGAACAGGGGTAAGTGGTCGAATACTGCAAAAAAATCACACGTAGTGTTCTATTGATTTTAATTTTTTGAAACTCTGCTCAAAAATTATATTGTAATCGGGGATCATACCACTATTTGGACATGACGAATAGTAGGAGCCAAAGGGTGACAGCTGAGATCGAAGAACTCCGATTTTCGTTTTAATTTGTACGTTTTTATGGGCTACATGGAATAAAGGCATATTGTGTAGATTGAATTGTTAAGTGTTTTAATTACTACTGTTACCATAATTTTCTTCTTCTTTTACTATTTCATAGAAATGGAAGACAAATCTTAAGCTTTTAAAACAAATGGAGCATTGTACTACTTTCCTACATCACTTCGTAGAAATATTTCCAGACTTGGGTTTGTGCCATTCTGCAATACAACGGATGCCAGGCGACAGCGAGAAACTACCGCACAGACCAGGTGACGCAGGTCTTGCACACTGCTCGTACACACGTGCCTTAAGCCAAGACACACGGCAACATGTTCATTATAGTCTCAGCAGTGCTGTACCAATTCTTGTGCAATATGTTTGTTGTTCGTTTCTGTCAGCATTGTTATCAAAATAACACTGATCGATTTTTCCACTTTCTACAATAACGCACTATTTGAAATCAATGCAAATTTTACGAACAAAAATTACTCCTTTTTTTTAAAAAAAATGTTTATTAAAAAAAATTCTGGCACTGCTGCTATGGCTAATTGATATTTCGGTTTCGTTACTCAGTTATTAGCAAAAAATAAAAAAGAGACCTGTTACAACCGAGACCAAACAAATACCGAAAAAATGCCAGATATTCAAAACAAAAATTCCGGTATCGCTTTTAACCGGCCGGTTTTCTCCATCCCTATCGCTCATTCGATGCTGCTTGCCAGCTGGACACCCCTCTACTTATGAAAACCGGGGCCAGTCTGTTGCGCATACGCCCCAGGAGTCACGTAGTCCATTTGTTGCAGCGCCACCGTGGCGTCCTGCGTTCGGTAATATCATTGGCTTAGTATGGTGGTGTGGTGGCGGCATGCTGCTCTAACTGTAACAGCAAGCAATTACAACATTGCACCAGCTATGGTCACTACACCTGTGAAGGGACAAAATCCTGTATCTGGAAATAACCATGAGGTCGAAATTGAAATGTTGGTGACTGGAATTAAACTGACAGTCAACGACGAAAATGATGTCCATCACAACATTTCCAGATTTGTACAAAGAAAAAACAGAAGATAACTTCATTGAGTTACAAACAATCTCTCCTGTGCCAGATAGTACAGTCTTGACCGACACCTGTAGCTGATACAGTGGATTTTGTCACAAGTCTGACCACGTAACAATGACAGAGATTTACAAACGAATTACTGTGGGTCGTAGGTGAAGGAATAAGTCTTGAGCATTACTTTTCTGGGTCAAAGATGAGCAGAGGAGCCATGAGGATAGGCACCAGAAATACCAACAGTGTATCAACGGCTGTGAGCGGCGGACTCCCGAACAAAAACGAGCGGCAGAGCGGGAAAAAAGGAATAAAGACGTCGACTGGGACGTACACGTCAAAATTTTATCTTACGAGAGCAGCAGCGAGAAACTGCGGAGCCCTGATTGTGGCCCGGGCCGTGGGGGGAGTCGGCGCAAATCGCCGGCCACGGGAGAGCGGCTTACGACGCCTCCACTCGCTCACGTAGGCGGAAATGCCAGCGCGACATTTCTGCGCCGGGAATATCTGATGTACACGCGCGTGTATATTTTCCGATGAAAAATTCGCAGTCGTATATCAGTCACAATTTGGGCCCCGCTGCGCTGTGCGGCGGCGGCGGCGGCGACGCCGCGCCCATCAGGGCAGGGCGGCTGGAAAGTCGAATTGATGACTCTGGCGAGGTAGGGGCGGCCGCACTCGCGCCTGATTAGGCGAGCACGGGTGTTCCCGCCAGATAACTGCCGCTTCATCGCCATTCGTCACAACGGGCGTTAGAAGCGATCGATGCACGGCCGTCGACTTGCCTGTGACGGAGGCTCTGCTTTCCACGACTTCATTCCAAGGGCCGTGTCTGCTACAGAGCGAAGACACGTACCACTTAACATTCAGTCCACAGTGAGATCAAAAGGCGGGGAGAAACACTTCAGTGGGACAGGGGAAAGCTCAAATGCCTCTGAGCACTATGGGACTCAACATCTGAGGTCATCAGTCCCCTAGAACTTAGAACTACTTAAACCTAACTAACCTAAGGACAACACTCACATCCATGCCCGAGGCAGGATTCGAACCTGCGACCGTAGCGGTCGCGCGCTTACAGACTGAAGCACCTAGAACCGCTCGGCCACACCGGGGAAGGAAGGAGATCGACCGTGGCCTTCTCCAAGATACCATTCATGTTTCACCTGAAGTGCACTGCGGAAACTAACCATAACCTAAATCAAATGCAGTTAGTACTGCTATGGCAGCCATCAGTCACAAACACGGGCGGAAAAAAAAAAGCAACACTACGAAGGAGTTGTGCGAGATAAACGAAAGTCGGAAGGCGTGTTTCTACATCTGAAAGATGATGACTATTCAAATTTTGTGCCAGCCGCATAAGAGTGGCGCTAGTAGCGCCACGATGAGACTCCAACGCTGTAACGGACGTGAGCATTATTTACCTTTGAGATCGGGCGTACCGAGTTGATGTTAATCCAGAATGCCTTTAAGGCGACAATGACACCAAATTTGAACGAGGTCGCGTAATACGGCTCCGAGTAGCTGGATGTTCCTTCTTTGGCACTACCGAGAGCGAAGACCAACTTGTTCTGCGTATGGCAATGGCGTCTCGTACTGCATCTGCAGCAGCGATCTTAGCAGCAGTTGGACCACAGTCACACAACGAATTGTTACAAATCGGTTACGTCACGGGCAGCTCCGAGATATACGTCCTCTAACGTGCATTCCACCATTCGACTTCAGTGGTGTCCAGCGAGATCTCACTGGAGGGCAAGATGAAGGTCTCTTGTGTTTTCTGGTGAAAGTTGGTTCTGTCTCG
Organism: Schistocerca serialis cubense; assembly: GCF_023864345.2. Lineage (NCBI taxonomy): Eukaryota > Metazoa > Arthropoda > Insecta > Orthoptera > Acrididae > Schistocerca > Schistocerca serialis. The sequence continues at coordinate 71,220,474 of NC_064646.1, forward strand.
GGGCCAGTGACGACCTTGTGTTGGTTGCCGACGTCAGTTCAGGCCCTGCAGCTGGTCGAGCGGTTCTAGGCGCTTCAGTCCGGAACCGCGCACTGCTATGGTCGCAGTTTCGAATCCTGCCTCGGGCATCGATGTGTGTGATGTCCTTAGGTTAGTTAGGTTTAAGTAGTTCTAAGTTCTAGGGGACTGATGACCTCAGATGTTAGGTCCCATAGTGCTCAGAGCCATTTGAACCATTTTTTAGGCCCTGCAACCAACCTGTTTTCGTGCTAGACACACCGGACCTACACCTAGAGCTACTGTCTCGTGTGCGATTTCGTATGACAGCAAGACCACTCTCGCAGTTATTCCACGAACCCTGACAGCAAAACTGTACGTCAACCCCGGTGGTTCGGCCTGTTGTGTTGCCATTCACGGCCAGCATTCAAGGGAGTATTTTTCCAACAGAATAACGCTCGTCCACATATAGCTGTTGTAACTCAATACGCGCTACAAAGTGTCGACATGTTGCCTTGTCAGGTCGATTACCTGATCTGCCTCCAATCGAGCACATACGGCATAACATCGGACAACAACTGCAGGGTCCCAGGGTCCCTGTATTGGCCGACCCAAGTGCAACAGACATGGAACGCCAACCCATAAAGTGACATCTGGCACCTGTACAAAACAATGCATGCATGCCTGCTTTCTTCATTCTAGCTGTTACACCAGTTATTAATGTACTAACATTTGACGTTTGCGATGGCTTATTTCGCGCTTACTTTAACATGTGATCTTGCAATGTTAATCACTTGAAAAAGTTACCTACATAAATGTATTCCCGAAATTTCATTACTCTACATTAATCATGTTTTAGTGACACGATTTGTTCCGTCAGTGTGTATCTCAGGCATAGTGTCTGAATATGTCGTGAGAAATGGGAATTTGTGACAGGCTGGGATTCGAATCGGATCGCCAGCTTATAGCGTGCAATCACCTGAACCATTAGGCTACCTGAACACGTTTCCAGACCTGAAGCATTGTCACTGATGTTTGCTGCTATTGCTTCCGAAAATTACAACAGGAGGTTATGCAAAGTGATAAGTTAAAACAGTATCATTGGGAGAATGGGGTTGATTGGACGGGAGAGAATCTGGTGGACGACCGTGGCTTACAGAATTGAATTCAATCCACATTTCCCAACCTCCAAATGTAGTGTTCAAACTGAATACCAAGGCCACAGTTAAATTGACTACAACTACAATCTGGAATAAATTTCCATTTGTCACGATATATTCATTATACTGTAGGTTCGGCACCTCTCAGAGCATTTCACGATTTCATTTTTTTGCGGTACACTTAACTCATCTCCATTCATTTCTGTGGATTTAATTAAACTGGTCTAGAATTTTATTTCTTTAAATTGTGATCGTTCAGAACTATTTTTCCCCGCTGATCATCTGCTAATTTACATTCATACGAATATAGTATGCACTCGACGCACATTTTACAGGTCACGCTCAATTAACCTAGTAATATGGAACGTTATGATAAGTCCACAATATAAGTGAGGTAGGTCTCACTGTGACGCAACGTTAACTGGGATCGTCTTACAACCATCACCCATCTTCAGCGAACGATTTGCCCACCACACTGCAGAATAATTTCTCATAAAGTACAAAACGAGAATGAGAGAGAAGAACTTTGAAATCCAACGATGTTCAGTTAATGATGCAGGAATACATACTTGTAGTCAGTTGTATCACTCAGGATGTTTCATTCACGAGATAATTGTTATCGCAAGTTTATATCGATTAAGTAAGCCACCTTACGCACGAGTAGAGTGCTGCTACCTGTAAGATTCCCCGCCTCACCTTTTCCCGTTATGAAGTTGACCAGCTGCCGGCGATTATTGAAAGACAATAACCCCAGGCGAATAAAAAGCCAAAATAGGTATGACTTTCTGAAGACGACATAAACGTCGATGCCGGCGACTGGTATGAAACATGTTTGCGACTGTGATCGAAATTAAAATTGTTTTGTAATTTCCTCTTCTGTTCGCTAATGACAGGAAAAAAAAGCAGCTGTTGTTAAGCCTTTGTATCACATTTTTCTTATTTTACCAGAACGGTAATTTCAACAAACGTTTGTGGGAGAACATATATGCACTGAATCTTCCTGTGTGCATGGCCTCGGAATTTTAACAGTAACCTTCTCCGTAATGCACAACGCCTCTCCTGTGGAGACTGGCAATGTCCTTAACGCCGTCTAGCTTACTAAATGGATCTGCGATGAAGCGCATTACTTGTTTTGGGATTTTCTGATCCTATTCTATTAGTCCTATTTCGTAGGGATCCCACACTGAACAAAAGTAAAGGCCGAATGGTAGCAGGCTTGATTTTTCTGCCAAAAGTTGGCATTTTCATATTGAACCCTTTTCGTGGTCAAAGCAGAGAGAGCTACAGATTCCATCACTTGTCAGCCATCGCCTTTAAACGGTTCGCTAAGTACAATATAATAATGGGGTAATATCTTCCGTGATTAGCTTTCCATGGACAAACACGTATCTTCAATTAAAAATCGTCAATGATAATGAAAAATTAGTGGTGTATGTAATTATAAAAAGAATACTACTTAATTATGTTTGAACTGGAATTTAAAAACTTCACTGAAGTGCACATGAGGCATGTTATTCGACGAAAGCAAAACATTTACGAAGTATCGCCACAAGTTTTCAGTTTATACAACCCGTAGTACTGCAGATTGAAACTGCCGTCAACCTCAAATCCATGTTGTGCGTCTGCCGTCTTCATCTCCATCCTGCTAACTATTGTGAAGTGCACTGCAGAGGATAATCCCCAGTGATCACTTCTTAGGGCTTTTTGCCGTTCCGTTCACGTCTTGAGCACAGGGCAGAATAACAGTTCCTATGTCAACGATACGCCGAGGATTGTAGTGTATTACTAGCGCTGCTTCTGAAACTTTGTAAGCAGGATTTCAAGCGATAAGTGTCGTCTATCTTCAAGCACCAGCCAATTCAAATTTTTAAGCATTTACGGCGTCTCGAACAAGACTGTGGCCATTCGTGCTGCCCTCCTTTGCATACGCTCAACACCCCTACAATTTGATACAGGTCCCACACACCTGAGCAATATTCTAAGATAGGACGCGCAAGTCTTTTGTAAGCAATCACCTTTGTACCGTCAGTTTCTTTTCCCAGTATCCTGCTAATTAACCGAAGACTGCCATCTACCTTTCCGACGACTGAATATGTGAGATAATTTCATATCACTACGAACTGTTACACCCAGTCTATTGATTCTGACTGTGAGTCACTGATATTCCAGTCATAAAAGCCGGCCGGTGTGGCCAAGCGGTTCTAGGCGCTTCAGTCTGGAACCGCGCGACCGCTACGGTCGCAGGTTCGAATCCTGCTTCGGGCATGGATGTGTGTGATGTCCTTAGGTTAGTTAGGTTTAAGTAGTTCTAAGTTCTAGGGGACTGATGATCTCAGATGTTAAGTCCCATAGTGCTCAGAGCCATTTGAACCATTTTTGAACCAGTCATAAAAAGACAACGGTTATGCTTTTTGTGAAGAGCAAAATTTTACATTTCTGAACATTTAAAGGCAGCTGTCAATCTTTGTGCAGCCAGCTGTCAATCTTTGTGCCACCTGGAAATGTTATGAAGATCTGACTCAATATATACGTTTTTTTTTTCCCCCAGACAGTACCTCTGCAGAAAGTGTGACGTTACGATTTTCTCCCAGGTCATTAATCTTCCTGCCACAAGGTGAATATCGGGACACATGTCACAAGGCCGTGTCGTATTCGACACCTGGCTGAAAAATGTTTTCCCCTTATACATCACGTTCATTTCGATTACATGCATAACACACAGTAGCGCACACTAGCGCTGTTTCCTGTGCAACGAAAAACAAACAAGACGTGTTGGATCCCACACCGCCTTGTGGTGGGAAGGTTAATATACAGCATGAAAAGTGTGGGTTCCAACACACTTCCCGGGGATACGCCTGAAGTTGTCTGGCTGCACCGTACATCAAGTTAGTGGCCTGACCTTCGGAAGTGACCTAAATCGCTGCCGCTGTCACCCCCAGGCAGCAGCTGTGAATGAAGCACGCCTTATCGGCTATTGTGGGGAGCGTGAGCAGTCGTTCGGCAGTAGTGGAGTTGGACCGCGAGTTGGCCTGTTCTGAGACGCCAACGTGTCGTCGACAACTCGCGGAGCAAGAACCGCTCAATGGCTCGTGTACGTCGCCGGCAAACACAACACCGACACCCATTGTGCCCGCGCGCGTCTTGTTTACAAACAAACAAAGCGGGCGACCTGGCCGTCTATACGTGTCGGGCGTCTGCGGCGCGCAGTTGGTTCCTCCCTTTCTCCGCTGGGAGTTCCGCCCGCGGCGCCGCAACGCGATTCGTCTTTCCGGCGCTATTAACCTATGGAGGCGGTGTTGTCATCGGCAGGAACCCGCCCGATAAATCAAACGGCCTCCGCCTCTCCCTCTTCGCGGCCTTCCTCCGCTTTCACCTTTATCTCCGTCCCGCTCGAACCGGAGGGACCCACGCAGCTAGTGCCGCCGCCGCTACCACTTCCGCAAGCTCCACGCCAACTGCCGCACAGCTTCCTAATGGCTTAATTGAATTCCGATTAGTAAAAGATGGCGCGCGCGGGTCGGTGGAGAGGGCGGGTAGCGTGTGCCGAGTGCGCGGGGGCGTGCCGCCTCAGTACGTGCCTTCCCGATGAACTAGCAGCACTTCCTCAGTACGCCTGGGGCGCGAGGAGGCTGCCGCTTTTCCAGAACACCGGTTCTCGTCCACGGGCGCATTATATACAATGGAGGTTTCGATCTTACACTGTAGGCGTCGCTTAAGAAGGGATTTTTTGAAATTCGACCGCTCGGGGGCGGGGAGTGGAACAGGGGATGAAAGTTAGTTTTTCTGAAAAATGTCGCTATTAAGTCAATTTTGAAGCTAGACCTACGAAAACTGGTATTTGGCATTTGGTTTTACGCTCAGAAGTGAAGAAATACGTATTCCAGAATTTTTGGAAATTTAACCCTATGGCAGTGAAATAGTGGGTGAAAGTTATTTTTGAAAATGTTTTATTATTAAAGAACTACTAAAATATTTTTGAAGCTACGTCTATGAACACTGATATTTTACTTCTCGGTTACAAATAAAAAATGTGTGTTTCAGTGTTTCTGGAAATTGAACCCTTAAGGAACTGAATTTTTCAGTAAATATTTCGTTACACTAAAACAAAATTTAACGCTAAATTTATGAAATTTCGTATTTAGATTATTGGTCAGATATAATGAAATATTTGTTAGGGGATGGAAGTTGCTATGGAAATATCTCCACAAGAACGCAAAAGGCACGATTAACAAAAACTTTGGACTTTAGCTACCACACTAGCTTTTTGGTCAGAGGTACATTCGGAAGAAACCATGCTTATATGGCCTCAATTAGCGTGAAAACTTACAAGGTGTTGCAGTTTGTCAACAACATAAAAATTCGATTAGATAAAAACAAAAGAAATCTCCGCAGGCCAAACAGTCTACAAAAGCGAAGAAGCAGACGCTAAGCTACTCTCTCTCTCTCTCTCTCTCTCTCTCTCTCTCTCTGCGTGTGTGTGTGTGTGTGTGTGTGTGTGTGTGTGTGTGTGTGTAGTCGAGCTTTAAGTAGTAAATATTTGTAAGAACGACTCCACAGCCTGTGGACGAAAAATGGCCAAATCTGACACACAAATTCCTTGCCACAAGACAACCAACAAAGAAGGGCTTTTAACGCTCTTTCTCTAATATTTACACAGATACAGACATGCGTGTTATTTAAACCCCTATCATATAGGCTGCCCTGTCTGACACGTGTGTTGTGTGGGAAAAGTATTGACCTTCCTTTTATCGATCTGCTTTGCATGGCAGCCTCACAGGTGTGTGGTGTGGGAACCATAATGACCTGTCTTATCGATCTGCTTTACAGAGCAACCTACTCGACATGGAGAAGAAACAGGTTTCGAGCCCTTGACACACAGGCTGCTTCGCACAATAGGCGTGCTATGTCAAAGTAGTGCCGGCTTGCTTTGCATGGCAGCCTACACATCATGGGACAAAAAGGATTTACAAGTCCTTGGCCTATAGGCTGTGCTGCATGAGGGGCACGTTGTGGGAGTACTACCAGCTTGCTTTATCGACATCTGCTGCAGCAGCTGGATATATGCGGAATGACTGGGATGGGCAGGTGTGTGACAGGGAGAGAGGGGGGCAGGGGGGCAGGAGGGGATGGACAAGGAGAGGGGAGGAGATCGACAGAGAGAGGGGAGGATGAAATGATCAGTGGGAGGGGATGATGGTCATGGCCAGAAAAAAGGGAGGGAAAGAGAGATCGGCTGAGATGTTGGAGGAAGATACTGACAGATAGGGAGGCACGGTGGCAATGGGCAAAGGTAGGGGGGAGAAAAAGATAGACCATGAGATGTGCGCAATATATGTGACTTTATATGTAGGCAGGTGAAGCAGAGGGGGAAAGGCTACTATTTTATTAAAAAATCAATTACGCATTAAATCGTCTTATTTTTATAGTACACGATGTATATGCTCAAATCTTTTTACCTTACGAAGCTAGAGGTAAATACTCAGTCATCCAACGTACCTGAAAACAAAAAAGAAAGTCGTCATTAGAAAAGACAGATAGCAGTCATGACAGGTGGTTAGTGATGCAAGAGGACAATTTATTTAATGGCCTCTTTACCAATTATTGAAACAGTGAACATAAAACGCTAAAGTCAAAGAATCAAGACGTGTGTTAAAATATGGTGTTCGATGACTAATGACGACTGAAGTTCGATTTAGATTCGCTGTATATGGCTTAATATTCGAATACTGTCTGTTTTTTTTTATTAAATGGTACAGTAATGTTTGCCTAAGATAAGCAGGTAGTTAACCTTTCGTAAATGCTGTTATTGTGTCCGTGCACTAAAACAGATACTGAAGTGCGGAATGTTACTCCTTGTTTTCCATATTCCTTGTGTAGCTCCTCTTGTTCTTTCCTGTACTGTTTGTATGCAAGAATTATATGGCTGATTTTCGCTCTTCTGAAAGGGCTCTTCGAGGTATATGGACGTCTTTAATTTTTAGCCTATGGGGATGGCTCAGATAATAAGCGTGTCCCAGGTACATCCTAATAACCGATGTAGTATGCCATTTTCTATAATTCATCTTTACTTTCTTGGGATGACAGGTGGCATAAAATCTTGTTCTACCCATATGCGTCGTGACCCAAGAGGTGAACTCGGTTGATTAAAGTGTTTCTTGAAAATGGCCTTTTTCCAAGGACTGTAAAAGCTCTAATTACTGATGACTGCACTATTCGATGTGGAAAACGTATCACGAACACAATTTTCGTTATCGCTTCCAGGTATGTGCTACTCGACTAATTATATTACCCGTAAAAAAGAGACGACCGATTTTCGTGAAGCTGATCACAGTGCAAGGTCGCAATCCAAAGTCAAAAAACTGTCAGTCACGATTCATGGTTCATTGATAAAGGTAGCCGTCTATATTGTGGCTATATAATAAGCATAATTTGTTATGTTTAAAACGTACAATTTATGCACACAACACAGTAAAAACAATAGTGCCTACGATTTAAACACTCTGATGTTCATACGGATGACGTGTGCCATTTCAAATACACAAGCAAGAGTATACACGTACAAACAACTATTCGGTGTTCATACTTATTGTTGCACAATGTGTGTTGTATTGCTTCTAGTGTCGGAAATTAAAGTTTCACACAAGCTTTCCGAACGAAGCATGCTGAAATTTGTCTTTGGTGACTTAGGGGAACCACGGGAACCAAACCTGGGCGACTGGAGTGGCATTGAACTGCCGCCCTCCCGGATGCGAGACAAGCGTCTTATCGGCTGCCTTGACCTCCTCACTCAGCGTCATCTCCTCGTGTCTATTCTTTACAGTACTTCCTGTCAATCTAGAATTTATTTTCCTCTTTGCTTCCCAGTCCCATTTCTTAGATAACGTAGCCACAACCTTTTGGTTTAGGGAAGTTATTCAAACCGGAACTGCCAGTTCGCCCTTAGTCATATACGTCTCATAGTTTCTTCTTATCTTATATTCGATACCACATAGCGCTAAAGCGAAACTTCCTAGCAGATTAAAAGAGTTTCAATCTGCGAGGAAGTTTCGAATCAGCGCACACACTGCGGCTGAGTGAAAACTCATTTTGGAAACAATCCCCAAGGCTGTGGCTACGCCTTTTCTCCGAAACATTCTTTCTTCCAGAAAAGCTAGTAGCGCAAGGCATGGAGTACAACTGAAGTCTGAACTGTAGGGGACGAGGTACTGGTGGCAGTAAAGCTATTTAGGGCGGATTGTTAGTCGTGCTTTGGTAGCTCACGCGGTTACAGCACTTGCCCACGAAAGGCAAAGGTCCCATGTTCGAATCCTGGTGCTAGTCACAGAATCTCTCAGGAAGTTTCAAATCGATGCAAACTCCCGTGCCGACCGAAAATTTATTCTTGAAGTGCTATATCCTTGCAATCCACATTACTGCTTACGATGGCAATTAAATCATATTTAAGACATGTCGTACCAATAGTTCCTTTTGCAACCAGCTTGGCGTTGGCTGCTACAGTATTATAACCACCCTATACAAGCAGACTTTGGGTCAAGTAATTCTTTGTATTTTCCATTAATATTTTTCCCTGCTAGAATCGGACTCTTTGCGTCTCTTCTGCCCATGTCACGACCCAGCCTGATTGCTGTGAGATTCAACTACTAATCGTACAAAATACTCTGTGTTCTAAAAGTAAATGTTTGTCCTTTTATTGGAAATTTACAATCGCAACATGATCAAATTTATCACTTCAAGATGGAGCTTCACCTTTAACGGGGCAACTATCATGCTTCCATGAATGTTAATTCTTACCTGAGAAATTAAATTTTTAATTCCCTATTCTTTCATACTTAATGAATATATCACTACTAATACATTGATGCGGGGTCCAATCTTCGATCAGTGCTATGAGTGGGCTTCGAAAATTAAGTTACCCCTTATTATGGCAGTCGAAATAAACTTCACTTAATGCCACACCACACTTCAAAGTTACACAGTTACAAAACACTATTTTTCAAAATAGTCACCAAGTCTCTGTAAACAATGGTAGGAACGTTATACGAATCGTTCAGTCCGTCGACTACAGAGATCCGGTCCTTGGTAACGGAACCATTCTCGAATGGTTCAAATGACTCTAAGCACTATGGGACTTAACATCTGAGGTCATCAGTCCCCTAGACTTAGAACTACTTAAACCTAACTAACCTAAGGACATCACACACATCCATGCCCGAGGCAGGCTTCGAACCTGCGACCGTAGCGGTCACGCGGTTCCAGACTGAAGGGCCTAGAACCGCTCGGCTACAAGGGCCGGCGGGAACCATTCTCGAACCGCTGTATAAACTTCCTCATTACTCTGAGACGGCTGTGGCTCAGCTCTTCGATAGCCTGGACATTGTCGTCTGTGATCGATATCCATCGGCTTCCTTCCCCATCACCATGAAACACGTCTGTGCGGCCTTCGTCAAATTGTTGGCACCATTTCACTAAGGCTGGACGCGACACTGCGTTTGTTCCATGTACCGCCAGAATTTTATGGTGAAGCTGTGTGCAATTTAGACGTTTTGCCCTCGACAATCGTACTGTCCTGTGTACTTCCAACTCTGGCGTCGCGTTTCCAGTTGTCGCGCCATTTCACTCCCATGGTGTTACGCTTCTGTTGCCTGTAATGCAGCAGAACTAAGTCTGCTGGAAACCTGAACCTGGAACAATCACTTCATCCTGACAATGTGCTTTTTTATAAATATTTTTTAATTTTTGGTTTTTGGAACGTGCCTATTCAGCTATCTCATTAGTGGAATGTCAATTATGACGTTACCAGCGGACGACAGAACACCCAGTCCCCGAGCGAAGAAAATCTCCGACTCGGTCGGGAATCGAACCTAGGCCCCTTTAATTGGTAATTAATCCGCGGTGCTAACCGCGCAGCTGCCGAAGCGGACCGCCAGTCTTGCTGCACAATGGTCCTAGCGTGGGACGACATGTGTAACTTCCTTCCTGAAGTCCCTAAGCAGGTCACATCGCTTCTTTCATATCTGACCATGGTTTATTAATGTGAGAAATGCAAAGGTGCTCCGCCGCTGGGCACCCACGTTAAACTGCAGGTCCACCTGCAACTGACTGGAAAGGTCTGTTCAAAAGTTGGGGGAAGACATTGGCGTACTATTTCTAATTGGGACATGCCTAGAGCAGAACGCACCGCAGTGTTCAAACCAATCTCCGGATTGAGCAAGCTTCAGTTTATTTTAGCACATCACTTCAGGAACAGATTATAACTTGCGGGAATGCAACCGTGTGACATTTTCGACAACCGCCGATATTTCTAAAGGTTGTTGCGTCCCAAACGTCTGTGTTATCGGGGATTAAGCGACAGAGGCTCGCGGGGAGTAAATTAACCGGCTGGCCTATGTGAGAGGCAGTCTTGACCTAGCTATCCCTCCTTGCAAAACAGAACAAGGACTAGAAGGTAGCTTGAATTGATCTCAACAAGAAGTGCGTTACAATTCTTCGTTTATTTTCTAAAGTGGCTTTTCTTGTGCTGCTCTTACTGGTTGAGCTTCGTAACCAAAAAGATAAATTCTTTATGCAGGGTCGGTGATTTGATGGCACCGTTCAGTCTATACCGAATATCATTGTCAACTGGTACTGTATCTACTCTACAAGAAACACAGCTCCTTAACACTGGTCCCTTTTAGAGCTTCCAGCTGCTCTGACTCTAATTCTCCATTTCTCTCAGACTCTCTCAAGCAGCACCGATCTCCTTAGCTTTGTTCGGCCTTTCCCCTTCCCGTTTGTCTTTGACATGACGCGATCCTCAAGGCGTGCTGCCTACTCATTGGCTCTAATTTGCACACGTCCTTAGTACCTTTCCACAGGATGGGTAGAAGGGGAGAGGAATAAGCCCATATATTGTGTTTCTGTTATTGGCTTCACATGACGTATAGGTTCCCTTTCCAGACCACCTCTCTCTGAGAGTCTTCCTCTAGCCCTGTGCTCGCTGTTACTTCAGAAAGTTTTCCGTTTCCTTATACTAGGCACACTTGGCTAGAATACAATGTAATGCTGCTGTGTTCACATCCCATCCGGTGGTCGCGGCCATCCCGCACTCGCCGTCGGATTACACCTGACACCCTGCGATTCCCGCTAAAGCATCTTTTTCTTTACAGGACTATTCAAGCCCCGAATGATACGAATGTTCAATTGTCGGAAACGAATGTTCAATTGTCGGAATATAGGCCTGTTGCCGAAAAAGTCGCCCGGCTGCACTGCCGTAAGTTGTTGGAAAAAACGTCGGAACTCAAGTTTCAGAAGATCAAAAGGTTCAAATGGCTCTGAGCACTATGCGACTTGACTGCTGTGGTCATCAGTCCCCTAGAACTTAGAACTACTTAAACCTGACTAACCTAAGGACAACATACACATCCATGCCCGAGGCAGGATTCAAACCTGCGACCGCAGCGGTCGCGCGGCTAAAGACTGTAGCGCCTAGCACCGCTCGGCCACTCCGGCCGGAGTTTCAGAAGAACAGATTACATAACATTTTCTTCAGATTCTTTCAGTTCAGCTGATTTCAGTGAAATGTCTACCTAGAAATTTCAAATCGAAGTTTTCCGTAGCTGAATTTACTGGAGAATCTAGGCATTTTGGTGCATTTATTATTAATCACATTTATTGAGTCATTTTGATGAACAAGCTGTACAGTCTCCTGACTGTTAGACACAAACCTCCCTCACACTAACAGGTACCTGAAACTCTAGTCGCTGCCAGACGAGCTGGCTAGCAGCTACGCGGCACAAGCGGACGTCTTGGAGGCAGGCTATCGGCGGAGAAGCGGTATCTTGCGCCGCCGCTGCCGCAGGATTGTCCAATGCGGTGGCTCCGGTTACCCGGGCCGCGCCCGGTGCTTTCTTGCCGCCAGCCAACGACAGACAGCAAACATAAATACCGAAAGCCGGCTCCTCTCTCCCGCGCAGAGGGAACTGCGGCCGTGCGGGGGAGGGGACAATTTAATTACTGCGGGACGTGATATCTGGGCTGCGGTTGACAAATGTCCGGAGCCGCTAGCGGGCGGTTCGTTACGGCTGGCGGGCCTGCAATCTAATCTGGCTCAATCTGCAGGTGGCACTTGCTGCCTGCTCAAGTAAGAATTCCTCTGCCTCCTTCAACCCTTGCCTTGCCGGCAGTCTTCCCCTCTCTCTCTCTCTCTCTCTCTCTCTCTCTCTGTCTCCATTTTCGGCTCGCGTCGGTAGTAGTACACAGAACTTGCTCGTTAATTGCAGGCGGAATTAAATCGGCGGCGCCGCAGAGCGTCACAAGAAACAACTCGAGACGCCTTCTGAGGAGAGATGCCCCCACTCGTGCGTCTGAGTCTCCACCGCAACATCCTGCCCGAGCTTGCAGCGCCTTCGTAGGCATCCCTGGCCTGACCTGGGGGATCATTAGCTTTTCTTCGGCTTTCAGACTACGGACACTCCACTCGTCGACGGGCCGCACGGCGTGAAATAGACAACTCTGCTCCTCTCTGCAGCACTACCTAGACAGAGCACATCATCTTCCTCGCGGACCTCGTGTCCTAATAACCACGATATGGATGTACGGAGCACCCTCGTAGACATGCGAGGGGGTCGATGAGTGTTCTCTTGTAGCACCCAGCTTAACACTGTGTGCATGACATCATTAGCTACTGTGGATGATCTACATAAACGTACATAATCCTCAAGGCGCCGTACAGTGCATGGCGCATGGCACCCTGTGCCACTATTAGTCATTTCCTTTCCTATTCCACTCGCAAATAGAGCGACGGAAAAACGACTGTCTACACGCCTTCGTATCAGCCCTAAGTTCTCACATCTTATCTTCGTGGTCCTTACGTGAAATATATATCGGGGGCAGTAGCACATTCTGCAGTCAGCTTCAAATGCTGATTCTCAAAATTTTTTCAACAGTGCTCCTAGAGCAGAACTTCGCCTTGCCTTGACGGACTCCCATTTGAGTTCCTGATGGATTTCCGTAGCACTTACGTGTTTTTCGAACCTCCAGGTAACAAATCTAGCACCCCGCCCCTGAATTGCTTCGATGTTCTCCTTCAATCCGACCTGGCACGGATCCCAAACACTTTAGCAGTACTCAAGAATAGGTCGCACCAGCGACCTACATGCGGTCTCCTTTAAAGATAAATCACAGTTTCCTGAACTTCTCCCAATAAACCGAAGTCGACTACTCGCTTCCCCTACCGCAGACCTTACATGCACGCTCCGTTTCATATCGCTTTCCAACGTTGCGTCCAGATTTTTAAACGACGCGACTGTGTCAATCAGGACACTACTATTGGTGTAGTTCGGGTTTGTTTTTCTCTAGTCAGCATTAACTCACATTTTTCTGTATTTATAGCAAACTGCCGATCGTCACACCAACTAGAAATGGTTTTCTACGTCATCTTGTATCTTCCTACAGTCGCTCAACGACAACACCTTCCCGTACACCAAACCGTCATCAACAAACAGCCGCAAACTGATGCTTACCCAGTCCGCCAGATCATTTATGTTTAAAGAAAATAATAGCAGTCCTATCACACTTTCCTAGGGCACTCCTGACGATACCCTTGTCTCTGATGAACACACTCTGTATAGGACAACATACTGAGTTCTATTACTTAAGAAGTTGTTTAGCCACTCATGTATCTGGGAACCTATTCCATAAGCTCGTACCTTCGTTAACGGGGCAGTGGGGCATCGCGTCAAATGCTTTTTGGAAATCTTGAAATATGGAGTCTGCCTATTGCCCTTCATCCATAGCTCGCGTAGTATATTATGCGAGGAAAGGGCAAGCTAAATGAGAATATATTAAAGGATTCTGCAGCGAACTGGTGTTAGCGATATTGGTCTGTAATTTTGCGGGTCCGTTCTTTAGCACTTCTTATAAGAGAATCACCTGCGCTTTTTTCACTCGCTTGGATCTTTGCGGTGAGCGAGAGATTCGCTATGTTCTACGGTGGGCCATATTTCACAGGACGACTAGGCTAACAATGGTAATTACCTCCCTCGCGGCGTAGTACTGACGAAATGTACACACAGAAACGTAAAGGTTAACACGTTGGTAAGTAAATACGAGCTCAAGTATGGCTGACTGGTTATCTTCTTCCCTCTGGTACGATACCAGGAGACTGGGGCACGCTCTCGAGTGCTGCACGCATTACCTCCTGCAGAGGTGTAGACGGCAGTAAAGACGCTGCCACCCAGCATTTGCTGAGGGTTCTTTACGAGCGGCGACACGTGTTGACAAGGCGGTGTCCTGGCGTCTTGCTCCTCTGCGGTGACAAGCGCTCCTTCACCCTCACTCGGCGGCCCCCAGACGCTGCTTTATCATTCCTCCCTCATCCGTGGCCCCGCCAATAAGGAGTATCGGCCGGGCAGGGGCAGGGGCAGAAACGGGTGTGGGTGTGGGTGTGGGTGGGCGTTATTGATTACAGGCGGCACAACAAGCCTCCGGCGCGGCCACACGAGGATACACAAATAGCCTATCGATTATTCCATCAATCCGTCAGGGTGACGCGGTGGGCGTCTTGATTGTCGGGGAGCCGCCACGCGGTTCCTCCGGAAAGGTCAGCGGACGTCCCTAAGCGAACGGCGCATTTGGGGCCAGCTGCGCGGCCGCACATGCCTAACGACACTCGGACACGAATACGACAAAAAAACTCCGCTCCCGCACTCAGTAGTATCCAGAACACCACTAAAAATAGTTTCCGATAAAACGATGCGAGTGCTCGTGTTGATACATTTCCTTAAGTCGTTTCCGATTCGTGTTACCAAGAGGAACGATTCTGTTCGTTTCTTTCACAGTTCCTCACATGACGCTAATGGATTCTAATCAGTGGCTTCTTGGTTTTCTTCTCCCTCCTCCTATCCTCCTGTTTTTCTTCATCCTGTTCCAACACATTATAACATTACCATTTTCCTGTGATGTCTCTTCCATATCCTTGGACGCAAACAGGAATCAGCGGAAAAACAGAATTGATCGTCGCCGTGATTTACAAGCGCTTAGTCCTGATCACTCGCCAATCATTCTAACCGGGCACATGCAGCCAGTTATGTCCGACTTCCTGTTGAAAGGCGTAATATGTCCAAAATACTGCAGTGTCAGTTTCAAAAAAAATTTTTGCACTTATTGTTACATTTTTATCTCTTCTGCTCATTAATTTTTTCTGAAACTTATAAACGTCATATGTAATTTTTGTTTATTTCACTGTCATATCAGTCCTTATAAATGACCTCGAAGTATGACACAAATAGTCTGGTTGTCAGAAAGTATATGCAGCTGTATACTGTTAAACAAAATTTATTATTCCACCACGATTCGAACTAGCTAGCTCCACGTCTACAGCTACAGCAGTGTAAGAATTAGAAATACCGATTAACGAGATGTGTCACTATACTTGGGCGAATTTTGTTTCACTTTGCAGATGCTTTTGTGAGGGATTATTCTCACTTTCTTGTTCAGAATGTTTTAAACATACTGCGAACAAGCCATTTATCAAAAACTGTTTCCAAAATAAATAGTTCTGGCCCTGTCCGAAAGCTTATCTAATGTTTAGAATTTGTTATCGATCTTACAGATTTTATTCTTTCTTGCCGATATTCAAAATAGCCTACAGCTTGTGGACTGCAAAAGGGTGTACATGTAGAATTCGAGACATTCAAGAAGTGGTTCAAAAATACTTCTGTTGACTCTCTCAAAAAATAAGAATGAATTGGAAAAAAAGTGTGAAAATGAAACATCACGGAAAAAAATTTGATCGTAATAACAGTGTCTTACAGCAGTCAAAAACCGTGATGTATAATTATTCGCCGGCCATGGTGCCCAAGCGGTTCTAGGCGCTTCAGTCCGCAACCGCGCGACCGCTACGGTCGCAGGTTCGAATCCTGCCTCGGGCATGGATGTGTGTGATGTCCTTAGGTTGGCTAGGTAGTTCTAAGTTCTAGGGGACTGATGACCTCAGATGTGAAGTCCCATAGTGCTCAGAGCCATTTGAACCATTTTTTTTATAACTATTCAAGAAAAGTCCGTTTTCCTTATTAATATTTCCGACACATGTAGAAACCAGATATTTAAGTACTTTGGATAAAGTACCAGATGGATAGTTGGCAAGAAAATCAGCTACTCAGAATAAAACGTAAAGTAGTTGGCCAGAAAGAAGCTGCCTAGAACTACCTGGGAAGGCACATACTCAGAAAGAAGGTGCCTAGAGTAAAGGACAGCTTTCTGGGAAGACTCGTACGCACGAAGACGGCTAAGCAGGAATATAGCTCACAGCAAAACGTTCTGCAGGTTAGAAAGTACAAGGCCATTAAAGTACGTTTTGCTTAGGCAGTGTCTTGACTCGGCAGCCAGTAGTAAATCAGCAGGATACAATTTGCCGGCGCCCGCAGTGAATATCGGAAATGAACCGCTGGCGGGAGGGCGGAGCTAGCTAGTGTTCTAGCTAGGGCTGGGGAGCCAGGGCCCGGGGCCACAAATCGCGCGGGCAGAAGCGGCCCGCGGCGCGCACAATGGCGCAATGAACTCCCGGGGCATTCCAGCGCTCTCCCATAAACACACTACAACTCACCTCCGGAGCCGCTAATTGAAATCAGCAAATTAAATTAACACGGTATCCGCCGGCGGTGGCGGCGCGCGTGATATATCAGCGCCTGGGCATTATCGGCTATAATCGCTGTCTGCGCCGCTCCGTGCACCGCTGCCGCCGCCACCGCACGCATCGAATTTCCCGGAATTTATTGCGCTCCAGACGGCGGCCGGCCACACAAAAGGCTCCGGCCGCCATCCCTCTCCTTAGCTTCGCCACCGGGGCGAGTCTCGCTTTAGTCAATTTCCAGCAGCAACCTTTAACCATTCGGCGCCGTGAACACTGTAATTGAATTTTGCGACAAATTAAAACAGAGTCGATACAACGGCACGGCACGACACAGCACAGCCTGCAAAGAGGCGGTGGACCAGGTACCATTCCCGCTTCTGCACAACGTTCGAATATGCCAAGAACTTTTATATCGATGGGATTGAAAGTGGTACATTCTTGTAACTGAATCTCTCAGCAATGTCCAAATTGGGAATTCAGGAGAAATATATGGTTAGTAGGCGCCTACCCGCATATGGGGTTCCAATTTATCCGAGTGCTGGAACGTTTCCTTCAACACGACTCCAGTCATTTCCTTACCCCTGTCCTCGTCAAAAATCAGGAGGTGTTCCATCCGTAACGCTATCACTACAAATGGAATACCATACGCTAATCAAAGTAAACAAAGCATTGAATAAAACGCTCTGCACTGATTTTCAGAATTCTTTAGCTTATTTATCCACATTACGGTTTTGAGACATTCATTCTCAGTACCAACTATTCTTATTTGAACAACATTTAAAAAAAGATCACGCAAAAACATAAGAACTCACGTGAATTATTTATATCGGAAAGAGTAATTTACCGAAGTCGTATTATACAGCTAAACGAGATTTTATGTGAGAGAAGCATTCAACAGACTTTTTTTTCTGAAATCACGTTGATTTTATTCAGGATTCCAATACACCGTATTAGTCCCAACCTTCTGGCTACTTGTGCCAATAGCCATACAATGTTGCCGCGCGGGGTGGCCGTGCGGTCTTGGGCGCCCAGCCACGGTTCGTGCGGCTTTCCCCCCGTCGGAGGTTCGAGTCTTCCCTCGTGTGTGTGTGTGTGTGTGTGTGTGTGTGTGTGTGTGTGTGTGTGTGTGTGTGTGTGTGTAAGTGTGTGTAAGTGTGTGTGTGTTGTCCTTAGCATAAGTTAGTTTAAGACAGACAAGTAGTATGTAAGCCTAGGGACCGATGACATCCGCAGTTTCGTCCCACAGGAAATTACCACAAATTTACAGATTTTCTTTTGGCTACAAAACTTTACTTTTCAACATAATCTTAATGGGAGGGCGCGTCTGCTTGCATGCTACCGCTCTACCGGTTGATGTCGAAGCCAACGACTTGCTGCACAATAACCTACCCATCATCCACATACTGCTTTCCGCGGAGTGTATTCTTCATTGGAATAAACAGACGAAAGTCGGAAGGTGCGAGATAGGGACAGTAAGATAATGAGGAAAAAGAGTCCAGTGAAGTTTTGTGAGCTCCTCTCGGGAGTGCAGACTTGTGTGAGGTCTTGTGTTATTATAGACAAGAAGTTCGTTTACCTTCTTGTAGCTATGAACACGCTCGATTGAGTGTCCGCACATTCCAACATCGCAGGAGTCACAGCTATGTGTGACCAGCCGACACGTGGGAAATCAGACCAGTTTGCGCTCACTTGCTGCGATACTGACAGATGCCTCGCCCAACGACTCACCGTGGTTTTGTTCACAACCAGATCAGCGTACTGAGGTACTCATATGCAACGTATGTCATTAAATAAAAACTTTATACATTTTTGGGGGTGATTAAAATTTAATATGCATTTTGCACCACCGACAAGAACACGCTTCAAACACTTGCATTCCGGCATAAGGATACTTCATATGCTACTTTCCGGTAATGCTATACATATGTATTAAAGCTTGATTCATGTACTTTATAACTGACAAGTTCAAAGAAATGTAAGAAACTCTTTGCCATCTTAATAACAAATTCAGTGTTGCTGGTGATACAAAATGTTCAAATTTTGTACAACTCTTTTTGAGTTTACCTTCAACTACTCAACGACGATACATTCCAGCTCACAGCCGCATTGCGGTTGGGGAATAAAATCTTCATCGCGGGATATTTCTCAAATTTACACAGTAAATAAATATTACTTATTATAGCACCGGATTCGAATTGTAGGTATCCATTATTAGTTCTAGAAAAAGTTGTGCCTCTAATGAGTGTCTTGTAGAAGTAGCGTTCCGGTGGAACAGTTGTTTCTCGAGTATATGAGAGGGTGATGTATCTGCAACTCCCATTGTCCACGGAGTCGCTAGTGACACACACATTAAAGGTGCAACTTTTCAAGGAACCTGGTAGTGACTAACTGGTCGTGACAATAAAATCAATACGCAACAGCTACACATTTACACAGTTGCAGAACACTCTTTTGACTTACATTAGTCACAGACAAAACATTTTTCCCCCTTCATTTCTGCACATATATTTGATCCGCCAGCGGGATTTAAATTCTTTTACGTGCCTGCAGGAGGAACTTCCAGCTAAACACCTCTGTCGATTGTTTTCTCCATTAAAAGAGTTTTAATCATCACTGGGAAAGACTTTTTAAAGTACGGGTTTAACCGTCATTTGTTAGTAAGTTGTGTTAATCATTTATTAGAATTTCAATAAAATTGGACAATCAAAATTAACATTTTCAATGAGTAACAACACATACAGTGATATAAAACGTTACAAAGACAACACAACTGATTATACTCAGATTTATCTCTAAAGGCGAGTCAATAACCACTTATGATACAGAACTAAGTTTCGTAACTCAAGTTTACTTGTATTATCTACACCAATCATTAATTATGACAGTAAGTTATTTGGAGCACATTTTATTACATTACAGGCAAAATAATGAAAATTTAAGTTTGGATGTTTTACACTATTCTTTTATCTTGTGAAACGCTTTTTGGCTCGCAGTACTACTGTCCAGCAGTAACTGAGTACATACGATTTACAAAGATACCTAAATAATCAAGAATATTCAAAGATCGCATATTCACCGATAAATACAAAATTGTTGTATCAAGCAATGAGTCCATTAATTTTTTTACAAACGGAAACATGATGAAATACATTCTCACATATTCAACAAAAATAAACCAATTAATTATTTTACTTGCCATTAAAGTTTGTAGGATAGAGATCAGTGAAATTATTTATTAATAAGTCTTATCTGAAAAGGAGCGAGTGTTAATACGTTTTATAGAAGTCGTGGCATTCAAACACTTACAACACTATTTGTCCCGGAAATAATTTATTTCAACGATTCGCGAACTACAAACTTCAGTGAGGTTAGCTTGGGGGAAAGAATAGTAATACGCAGATTAATCAACACCGCTGGATGGAATTAGATTAGATACACTGTTCACTCCATATGCACAAAATGAGCCTGGAGTATGTGGAAGAAGTCAAAATAAGGAATGAATGTTAACAAAGTTTATACAGGAACTGTTATGCTCATCTTCCTTTGATAGTTCCTGATCAATAACCTGAAAAAGCTAAAAAAAAAAGTATTTACACATAAATCAAAAATCTTCAACACACATTTAAATGTATCATACTGAAGCGTTAAGATAATTCCTACGCTATTATAGTCAAAACACAGTTTACAAGTCTTACAGATTGCATTACTGCATGGAACTGTGCCAAAGCCAGTTTTCAATAGCAGTCATGTACCGTGAGATAATTAATAATACACATATCAGCCGGATCAATTAAGAAACTTATCAGTGATGCAGGATATCAATAAATCGTTAAGGCACTCTCAACATGTACTTTATTAGTAAACAAGATGCATAAATTTGCTGGTAACCTACCGGAAATGTGAATTTCTGAACGATGTACACCCTATACCAGAATGAATGACCTTAGTGTAAAGTACTTATTAAGAATGTTCTTATTTCTGGTATTGATTCCGTGAACCGAGCTGTTGATTTAGAAGAGGGATTTCATTAAGACATAAATACACTGAGAAGTAATAGGCTGCTTACCAATTACACTGAACAGGGTTCTGCAAGACATTCTTTAATTCACACCACCAATAATTTATATAACGCTCTTGGCCTCTTGGCTTTATGGTTTATCCCACAATGTAACAGCGTGAGACACTGTGGAATGAGAGGTTAGAAATATGGTGTAAGTTCATTTGTGTGGTTTGTGTTACAGCTGTGTTATGATGTCTGGCTTTTGTTTAATTCTACGAAAACGACCGAAGCACAAAATTTCTCGTTATTTTCAGCCAACATCTGAGACACTTTTGGAACAGTTAACTGTACTCTTGGTATGCACCTGGGCTCTGGAGACCAAAAGGATGCAATCAATACAGAACACACCACGAATTCTGGAACAGGTGCAGGAGGCCAGGTGCGGAAGGGTCGCGCCACCGCTGGAACTAGGGAGCGGAGTGGATGGCCCTTTGATGAACGCCTCCGCCTCAAGACGCGATGCGATACGACACTGGCGAGGGTGGGGGCGTGCCGTGCTCCGTATTGATTGCTGGTGCCGCTAATTACCTGCCCTGGCTGGCGTTGCCGCTGGAAGAGGATCGATGAGTTCATCAATCATCTCGCTTCCGATGCTGTGGCCGCGCACCAGCGCCTGGACGCCAGGCCGCCCGACAAACTCGGGACCTGCGCGGTCCACCCTTCCCTTCCTCTCAAGGCGCCTCCAATATTCCAGAGGACGCGCCCGGATAGGCTACAGTGTCCTTTGCGTCACACGCTGTCGGCGTTCGATACACACTTAGTGGTCTGCAGCGACATATACCACAAGCAGAATTATCTTTAATCCACTGCTGATTAACCTGTCATTACAATAAAGGCAAAGCCTTCATCTACATGGAGGTTGGTTTGAACATCGAGTAAATAAAAAGCACGGTACTATTTCAGATGGGTATGTCGTTGTCTTCCTCCAACCTTTGACAGGCTTACCCTATCAATTATACGGTGTTTAAACGACTACACATTCGACGAAACTATTGAATTATTTATAGCTCTATTATTGTCCAATTTCGGAATTTACCATTCTCTAGTGCTTACAACAGTATTCAGCAACAACACAATAAGCATCTTACAGGACAGAAAGTATGTACGCTGTATTTAGAGAAATTACGCCCAGAAAAGAAAAAAAACGCCTAACTAGCGGAAATGTTCTGTGATACTTTATACTGGAACAGTGTCGCACAAAATTTCTCACCTGTTCGTAACCATAAACATAGATATACATTTCAGAGCAGCGAACAACTTCAGGCACGTACTGAGACTCACCAAGGATTGTGTGGATGCACAGGATACATCAGGTATTTATAGATCATTTCTAGGCCATGTCACAATAATTATATAGATCAGACCGGACGATCCTTCAACAGACTTTCCATGAGGTACGTCAGAATGATCGCACACATACATGACGTTAAATGCAGACTTACGAGATTCAGGACATAATGTTATTGGAAACCTAACAGATAGTTCACAATTTGTACACATTGCTAAGATGGGGAAAAACAATATACTAGAGGAAAATGAGATCTATGGGCACATAAAACGGATCCTAAAGCGATTAGGAACATACAAACTGACTTGCGTAAAAGGAAATTCTTAGAATCGTTTAATAAAATTTTCGAGTACTCATCAGAACAATATTTGATACATAGTATAGTAACTACTGTGCTAATTTCATGAACCAAGGTGGACTTGTTCTCCTGCTCTCAATGTATATGATGACCATTATTTATTGGTTCCTTATCTTTGAACTTAAACAAACGTAAAATTGATCTTATCGTTCGAACAGAGCGTCTCACGTGATTGATTCCTCTATGTACACTGGTCAAAACAATTAGGGGATCAGTTGAGATATCTAGGTTCTGAAGTATTGTCATCGGCAGAATGAACTAAAATGGTTCGACGTCTTTCTGTCGGTTTTACGGAGTGGAGACAACAACATTACAGTCACCGAGATAGTGGTAATAACGGAAAGTTGCTGCAGAGGGGGTGAGCCGTAGTTGCGTCCGGCTCTTCGAAAAGCGCGCCAGGCGTAGTGCTTTCGCTTCACGTCTAGTGTTTGCGGTGGCGCTTTCGGTTTGGCGCGCTGTTTGGATCGCTACCGCCCTCTGGCGGGAGGTGGGGCAAGTGCACGGTCGTTTGACGATGGAGGAGTACGCACTGGGCTGTGACCGAGAGAGGTGGTGGCGCGAGCGTGGTCCTGTTGCCTGTTGCTGGGGGTCGTCAACTGCTCGCCACGTGCTTTGCCCGACCTCTTGGCTGTCAGGGGCTAAGTCTGCCTTACCCGCATGTACGTGGCTCATGAAGCTTAGAAGCCGTGGTGCAGGAGATCAGCGCGTGTGACCGTATGTCTTCTTATCCGCCGTTGAAACCACTGGCAGCGGTTGGCTCTGACGAGCATTTGGAAGTGCAACGTGTTCCCGGCGTTGTGGTGGAGTGTGACAAGTTGAGTACTGTTTTTACGTAACAGAGTTAGTTAAGGGGTTTTTCAAGTTCTAGTGAAGTGTATGAGTTTCTTCACCAGTGGTTTTGTAGGGGTCTTCCCACCACAGTTTTCGTTTGCCTGTCCGCGGGAATGTGGTAATTGCTTCTTGGTCGGGCTGTTTCAGTCACACCTCGATTGGGTGATTTAGGGTCGGTGTCGTGTGTCTCTGTGGTTCAGAATCTGTACAGGCACCGCCCTTGCCACATCTTCTGGTTTTGAGTAACTCGAGGAGATGGTGGCTTGTAATGCAAGTTTTGGTGCTGATCTGCTGTGGCCCTGTAGACCACCAATAACTATTCCGACTATTGTGATCTGGGCCCCTTTAGAGAAGGTTTGTATGCTGGCTTATTCACATTTATCTTATAACAATTGACAGGTGTAATATAAGTTATTTAACTGGCAAGAGACAACGAAAGGAATTGTTCTGTTACAGATATAACAAGTGTAAAATATTCTTGGGAAGTTGTTAACGTCATACCTGGCAATCTCCTTTTCATAAGGATAATTTGTCACCTATTCGAAATTGTTTTTGAATTTTTTTTTTAAATTCCAGACTTAGAAATTTATTATTGAGAAAGCCCTTTAAAATAAAAAGATAACCTTAGCAGTGTGTGTTATTTCACCTGCACCTCCTGGCCCCTACTTCCACGATAACGTTATGGAATAATATGTGTACTTGAGTTATTGTTTGTGAATCGCCCTAATTGACGGTTCAGGGGGCTGGTGTTGCCTTGTTTTTACTCTACTAAACGAATTACACAAGCAGTTGGGTTCAGATAGTGTAGTGAGCAGGTAGTGCAATGCAACAACAATGTGACTTACCCGAAGCTATTTCATGGAGAGCCATAGGACGATTGGAAGCGGGACAGACACACAGGGACGTGGCTGCAGCTATTGGAGTGTCCCAAAGTGTAGTTTCCGGGACCTGGACGCGATTTCAGACAACAGGAACCGTTAAATGAAGGCAAGGCCAAAGTCGTCCATGGGTAACATCAGCAAGGGATGACCGTTATCTCCGGTTAACAGCCCGTCGAGACACGAGGCTAGATGCAATTCAGCTGCAACGCACCATCCAGGCAGCAACAAGACGCGCAATATCAACACAGACAGTTCGAAATCGCATTCGGCAATGTGGCCTCTTCGCACGGAGGCCTATGGTGTGTGTCCCATTAAAACCACGACACCGTGTTTAGCCCACAGAAACTGGACGGAGGAACATCAGGATTCGAGTCGTGACGCATGGCGCTGTTCACAGATGAGTCAAGATTTTGTGTTCAGCCGGACAATCGTCGTTCCCTCATCTGGAGAGAACGTGGAACTCGGAACAATCCTGCGTATGTGCAGGTAACACCACCGTATCATGGAGACAGACGAATGGAGTGGGCAGTAGTCAGTATTGGCGGACGTACGGACCCCACAATGGCGCTTTGACTGCTCAGAGGTATAGAGACGAGATCCTTCGACTTTTTGGTGTACACCACGCTGGTGCTATAGGAGAAGAGTTCCTTCAGGTGGACGAAAACGCTCATCCCCACAGAGCTGCACTGGTGGACAACATGCTTGAAGCTGAGGGAATTGAACGAATGGAGTGGCCAGCTTGTTCACCGGACTTAAACCCGATTGAACATGTCTGGGATGCACTTGGCAGACGCACTGAAGCCAGACCAGCACCTCCCACAATGGTTGCAGAGCTAGATATTGTACTCACGGAGGGGTCAGGGATTTTCTCTGCCTCGTGATGACTGGGTGTTGTGTGATGTCCTTAGGTTAGTTATCCAACAGGTGTAATATAAGTTATAAGTTCTAGGGGACTGATGACCATAGATAATAAGTCCCATAGTGCTCAGAGCCATATTTGTACTCACGGAAGAATGCCCAAATATCCCTCAAGAGCTGATTGATACCCTAATACTGTCCATGCCACGCCGGTGTGCAACTTTATTGGCCGTCCGAGGCAATCACACACCATATTAGAGAGCAACGAGGTTGACAGTTTCACTATTATGGTAGTTCCATGGTGCCTCGCTCTACGTAAAAGCCATGTAAACCTCAACTAAAGAGCTGACACAGAAAAAAAACTATACTGTATCGCACACAAATTACAATTAAAACGATATCTGAATAAAATACGTTACCTCATGTCTATTGTGTATGATATCTCACCTGATTCCCTAATTGTTTTGACTTTTCTCATGTTTAATAATCGAATTATTCGCTCACATTCGAAATCTAACAGAAATAATAACGCACAATATATACTGAACTTACGATATCAAAGTAATAAGGATATTTAGGTCATAAAACTGTATTATTATTTCATTGTGCAACAATTACGCATTTAATGTTATCAACTTTGTACTCGTATGGCATAACGCTTATTATGTTGGTTGTAAGTATACTCCAGTGACCACCTGATGGGCAGTACAGACAGTAAGTAATTGTCTTTTTGGCTAATGTGTTGTTTAAACAATTCTGTATGACTGCAGTACCTATCGTATAGAAATTAAGAAGTTATAGGGACTCTAAAGTTGAACAAAGACCCCGAACCACAATATAATTCAACATTTACAAATCACAGCCAAACATGAAAGAAGGGGTAAGCGATAAAAACTCCTCGGACCGAGATGGGATTGAACAGAGACCAATCGGAAACGAAATTAAGAAATTTTATTTTACTGCAGAATAGATATTGGAGTTGTCCCCTGATCTGCCAATGTACACATGAGGATTCTAGCAAAGCTAAAACTCTCTTTTATTTCATCTATGGGACAATATTGACTAAGAGTGTGGATCGCTTGGTAGCACACATCCTGAACAATCTAGGAATGATCATTTTGGTGCTCGAGGAAAGAGTGCGGTATATTACGAACTTACAGAAATAGTTTTAAACCAGTTAAAGACCGAGGGAGGAGTGTGGCAACATTGGGGGGGGGGGGGGGGTTGAGGGGTTGCAGATTACAAAAGACATTCTGAAGCCAAATGTCGAAGTAGTGCCAATGGTTTTCGTAGTGGAATAAAAGCCCACTCCTAGACGTGTATGCGTGCCATCACTGAAAAACGCGAGCCTCCACTTCCAATTCCGGTTCCACGCATCACTTAAGGTCACAATCGCTGCAGCAAAGCACGTTGCAGTAGACAGGCAAACTCTCCTTGGACAGCAAAACCCTGGAGCGATATTTCTTTTGACTTCACCCGCGGTCAACGGAATTCTGTACGTTTTATAGTTTGCGCATTTCAATTGCTTGGGAATGTACGCAGTTCATACCAGACTCCCCATGACCATAAAATTTTTAACTGCATGATAGGCAGCTATTTAATCGTCTTTTATTGTAATTTCTGGTTCCATTTTAGACCATCACCACGGTTTCTGTATATATCAAAACAAAACAAGAAACAACTAGAAAACATACAACCAAGTCAATTACATACAGATAGTATAAATTAATACTTACAGTATTAATCACATGCCATCTCATATCATATCGACAGTGCAATCCGTATAATAAATGCCCCATCTACAGAACCGAACAGATATTCCTCCACAAGAGCTGGTTTCTACAGTTTCAAATCACACTTATAACTGAGCAGCAGCTATGTGTAAACATATCAAAGACTATCGAACCAAAGATATTTGTTATGAAGAACAAAGCAAAGAAAAGGTATAACAAACGCTTCTTCATGCATTCAGTGTTACAAGTTATTAAACATGTTACATAAACAATTGACTAGACATATGAACAGAATATTTCTTTCTATAAAATTACAAACCAACTGTACAAGAATATAATGAAAAACGACAAAAGGTAACATCTCAGATCCAAAAATGAAACACAAGAATGCATGAAAAAGACATTACTTACATCTTTGGTTTGGATTAGTCTTCATAACATACATCTTTGATTCTATACCCTTTGATATGTTTACACATAGTTGATGGTCAGTTACACGTGTGATTTCAAACTGGACATACCACTTTTTGTTTGGTTCAGTACGCGTTCAGCAGTTCATATGACGCAGTACTTATACTGATCGCGATACTGACATCATATGCTATGACGTGTGATTAACATTTGATGTTTTGTAAGTAATAATTCATACCACTTACATACGACTGATTGGATTTTGTGCACTTATTGCTGCTTCGTGCTTTGTTTAGATGTACACAGATACCGTGCTGATAGTGTAAAATGAATCAGAAGTTATCATACAAGACAAATATTAGGCAATCGACTGCAAAAAGTTCAATAAATTCTTTTGCATAACCAGTTCAACCTTGCAATTCTGGAATTGACGCACGGTCACGATATTGCTGTATAATCCTGCAAGTACAATGGAACAGCTGCCTTTCCGTCCAGAACATTTACGTGAATACCATTTAGAGTGATGTGGGCGGTAATCTTTTTGAGGACTCGTCGAGTGACAGGAGTCTGGGGGGTTGGGTTGTTTGGGGAAGGAGACCAGGCAGCGAGGTCATCGGTCTCATCGGATTAGGGAAGGATGGGGAAGGAAGTCGGCCGTGCCCTTTCAGAGGAACCATCCCGGCATTTGCCTGGAGTGATTTAGGGAAAACACGGAAAACCTAAATCAGGATGGCCGGACGCGGGATCGAACCGTCGTCCTCCCGAATGCGAGTCCAGCGTCTACCCACTGCGCCACCGCCCTCGGTGACAGGAGTCTGGCGACCGTCTTTTATTCACGTATTTGAAGTAGCCGCACAGGGACAGTCGGTCGAAATAATCACTGAGCCAGACGCTATAAATTAATCTCAGGTGGAGAAACATTACAAGTAAAAAACTCTTCTGCACAACATATGGTATAAAGCATCCGCCTTGTAAATGATAAAGTCGCCATTGAGAGCGAGAAACCTTCGTCGTCAACAGGTTTTAAAAACTCGACACGTTGCCAGCGCGACGCCTGCAAAAAGGTGGAAAACAAAACACTACGACAATGGCAACACGCAAACACGGAGGGGGGGGGGGGGAGGGAGGGAGGGAGAGACGCACAATATAAATGCTCGGCGCCGAACCATTTAAAAACGAATACAAGGGGTTTTGTGAGGCTTTATAGGGCAGGCCATACGTGCACCTTCATACATGCATGTGTACAACAGTGTGCGTACAACTGGTATAGATTATGTGATGCAGAGAGAGAAAGAGAGAGAGAGAGAGAGAGAGAGAGAGAGAGAGAGCGATCGATTATCTAAAAAAATGCCAGCTGCAGAGGGGAAAGGCTAAAAGATTAAATTACCCAAAGAATCATTAAGTACTTTTCAATTTTCGGAGTCGATGAAACGAAGCAGTGAAATGCGAGGTGTGTGTGTGTGTGTGTGTGTGTGTGTGTGTGTGTGTGTGTGTGTGTGTGTGTGTGCGCGCGTGAGTCCCACACCGCAGTGCACGACTGAATGAAAGGCTATCGCAGTAATCGCCAGCGCGGGGGTGCTAGTGTAGCCGTTTCTGCTTTTTCTTGCTCTCTTTTGCTTCTCTTTCCATTGGTATGCAATAAAAATCGCACCACAGTGAAACTGCTGTGTGAAGGGCAAAAAATAAAGGTACAGAGGGAGAGACGAGGCAGTGCGTATAAGCCAGGTCCACCACAGTCGCAGCTGGATATACACTGCTAAAGCAGACAGTCCGTACTATCCTTCTCGCTCTACAGCGTCTATTTATGCACAGTGCTTTGCACCCATCATACTCCTCCCAATAGAAAATAAATGGTCAAGTCGATCGCACCAGCGATGCCCGTGGCAGAATTTAACGACTATCTGGAATACTAAGGAGCATATATACAAGTCATTTCGTCTGTGAGATAACACTAGCGATTTTCACGAAAATAAAGCCCTCACTAGTGAACAAACGGGACAGCCACAACATAGAAATATCTTAATTTCCAGTTTTATTATAAACTTATATCCTGAAACAGGTTTTGCACTACACAAATCATGCTGCACTCAATGGAAGCCTGTTACCGTGGCAATTCATAAAAGTTAAGCACCAGTAACGGAGACATTGACACTTGCTACTCGGTTAACAAAAGACAAGATGTACTTACGTTAAAAAACCTAATAAAAGGAAGCCAATTGTAAAATGCTAACTAACCAACAGAACAATCAGGAAAATAAAAGCAATGATCCTCGAAAGGAAGGGTACTATACGATCGCTCAAACAGTATGAACAAGAAGAAAAGTAAATCGTAAAGCAGAGGCGTTTTGTAACTTTGAGATTTCGTAACAGACAATCCCAAACGCACAGTCATCCTCAATAAATGTGCTACACGAAAATGAACATAACACCTGTAAAGGGAAAAGCTGACAAACTGACTGAAGACGAAAGCTACCAATTTCGGAAAGACTATTTATGGATTCGACATGGAATCACTATCTCCATAAATAATAATAACAAGCCCACCAGTCCGCCGAACGAAGCGGACCAAAACTTTACTTATTTTGCATTCTTCTGTGAAGGCTTCGTGTGTAGGAGGGAGCGATACTCGAGACGTGTGGGCACATGGCTCCATCTTGCTCTCAAAGGCAACACTCGTTATATATGTTCGTTAATCCGATAGCAGACGTTCTCGAAAATTTGAAGATAAACGTCTGTAAGGGCACTGGTTTCAAAGAACATTCGAAGTTCGACCTTACGTCTTAAGGTTACCCCTTGAATTAGAGACACCTCCATTAGACCGTCACTTTATAATCGACTTCTGAACATTACTTTTTGCAGGAATATTGGAGTTCAGGAATTGTTCATGAAAAGCTTCACAAATCATCTTAAATGAGCCACTACGAACGTAAGATTCAACTATACGCACCCTTTCATTCACAATATTCGGCATGTTTACTTGATGAAATCAGAGACCGCTGAACAGAGACTCGCAGCACTTTCAAGCAAGAATTGAAACTGTGACAATAAACTACGACGCGATCGGTACGTGATCGGAAGATTGGGCGAGCGGGAAAAAGTGAAAGAACAACAAATTGCTTACGGAGAGGTACCGCTTCTGTCTTGGACACAATTTTACTGTCCTAATGGTAAACAGTGTGTTCCCCAACAATTTTTACACTCAACAGCTCCCTCTAATGCGATGGAAGTCACTCCCTGATGTCTTATCACATGTCCTATTATCCCGTCCCTTCTTCTTGTCAGTATTTACCATATGTTTCTTTCTTCGCCGATTCTGCGGAAAACTCCTCATTCATTGCATAATCAATCCACCTAATTTTCAAAATCCTTCTATACCTCCACATCTCGAACACTTCGACTGTCTTATTTTCATGTTTTGCCACAGCCCATGATTCACTACCATACAATGCTGTCCTCCAAACTACATTCTCAGAAATTTCTTCCACTCATTAAGTCCGA
The DNA here is from genome assembly GCF_023864345.2 of Schistocerca serialis cubense. Classification (NCBI taxonomy): domain Eukaryota; kingdom Metazoa; phylum Arthropoda; class Insecta; order Orthoptera; family Acrididae; genus Schistocerca; species Schistocerca serialis. Next base: position 71,251,159 of record NC_064646.1, read on the forward strand.
TGTTTGCTACTAGAAGACTTCTCTTAGCCAGAAATGCCCTTTTTGCCTGTGGTGGTCTGCTTTTTATGTCCTCGCTTCGTCTGTGATGTGTTATTTTGCATTATTGCTGATATTTGTTTTATGGACGTAAGGCCATGGTCTAACGCGTACTTGCCTGGCTAACGTTCCGTCTTCCAATGCTGGCGGCATCATTAGAGGCTGTAAGCCTCAGAAAGCAGTTGCAGTCTCAAAAAAGTTCATCAAGCCGAGCTGTTGACACGTATCCACGTAATTGACGGTTCGTGTCATCATCACACCGCTTTCCGAAGCCGACGAAAAAGACAGTGACAGTGCATGTGTTACGAATGCCAGCAGCCGTCTTCGGCGAGGAGCGAGTAACTATTTTAGACGAGTTTAATAATTGTTGACTACGCGTTTAAACGCATGCAAACTCTCGATAGCACGCGACCGCACTTTATGACTTTTGGTGGACACCTTTTCAATTACTTATTGACTTTCCGTGGGCCCTGCATGGAGCAGAGCGATCGCGGAGTATGGCGGACAAGCCGACTAATATGACGTCATAAGTTCACCACGGGGCCCGTATTTCTCGTGGGCCCGCTACCTAAGATCGGGGAATCGCCCCCATGCGTGTTATGGAGCTTGTAGTGAGGAAGGCTGTTTGCTTTATTTAGCACTACAGCCCACAACATTTCAGATTCCGATCGTTTTTCTTTTCTATTAAAGTTGGTTTTGTGCTTCTGAATTCCAATGGCCCCTCTACGACATCATGATGACGCTACGAACAGACTGCTGCGTGGGCAGATGTAAACAGTTTCGCTTGCTGAGCTTGTTTGAGAATGTAACTGCTTTCCGTGTCGTTAAAGCCTTTGATTGTGTCCGCAGGACTGAGCGACGAAACATTAGGCAGAGAATTATGTCTTGCGGCACGGCCTCATGCTTATAAAAACACATATCAGCAAAAAGGCAAAAACCGGTCGCGAAAGCCTACATTTGTGTGTTATTTTGCTTCCACGGTAGCAGTATTCTTTAACTTCATCTTCTTCACGGTGACGACATTTGATATTAAGCTTGTGGCTAAGCTCATTTCCGCTACTCGTCATTAGTTTCGTCTTATTTCCGTTTAATCTCAATCCACATTCTGTAACACATCTTCAGTTCACTGGGCATCTAGGTAAGACGCAATAACTTTAATAAATATTTTTCATTTACACGTACGACTGAAGCGCCGAATTAAAACCTGTACCCAGGGTTAGAATCCCGGCCTTGGTACAAATTTTCACTCCGTGCTTCGGTCTGCGTATAATCTTAGATGTATGAGAGTCTTGAAAACGTCTCTGGAACCATATACATACCTGCTAGCCTTCAAAAAATCGAGTGATTCAGTTTTAAAAACCAGGAGATATGAATGATCAAAAAGCTGCGGCTCACTTTTATATAAACTCAAGACTGATTTGAGTCTTTCTCTATGACGTCACATAGCTATATAACGGCTACAAAAATACAAATGGAAATACGGAAAGAGGACAAGTACAATTGATGTACAGGTCGGGAGCACTTCGTGGTTTCTTAAACATTGATACGTTGTTGTTGTTGTGCTCTTCAGTCCTGAGACTGGTTTGAGCAGCTCTCCATGTTACTCTATCCTATGCAAGCTGCTTCATCTCTCAGTACCTACCGCAACCTACATTCTTCTGAATCTGCTTAGTGTATTCATCTCTTGGTCTCCCTCTACGATTTTTACCCTCCACGCTGCCCTCCAATACTAAATTGGTGATCCCTTGATGCCTCAGTACATGTCCTACCAACCGATCCCTTCTTCTAGTCAAGTTGTGCCACAAACTTCTCTTCTCCCCAATCCTATTCAATACGTCCTCATTACTTATGTGATCTACCCATCTAATCTTCAGCATTCTTCTGTAGCACCACATTTCTAAAGCTTCTATTCTCTTCTTGTCTACACTATTTATCGTCCATGCTTCACTTCCATACATGGCTACACTCCATATAAATACTTTCAAAAACGACTTACTGACACTTAAATCTATACTCGATGTTAACAAATTTCTCTTTTTCAGAAACGCTTTCCTTGCCATTGCCGGTCTGTATTTTATATCCTCTCTACTTCGACCATCATCAGTTATTTTGCTCCCCAAGTAGCAAAACTCCTTTACCACTCTCAGTGTCTCATTTCCTAATCTAATTCCCTCAGCATCACCCGACTTAATTCGACTACATTATCCTCGTTTTACTTTTGTTGATGTTCATCTTATATCCTCCTTTCAAGACACTGTCCATTCTGTTCAACTGCTCTTCCAAGTCCTTTGCTGTCTCTGACAGAATTACAATGTCATCGGCGAACCTAAAAGTTTTTATTCCTTCTCCATGGATTTTAATACCTACTCCGAATTTTTCTTTTGTTTCCTTTACTGCTTGCTCAATACACAAATTGAATAACATCGGGGAGAGGCTACAACCCTGTCTTACTCCCTTCACAACCACTGCTTCTCTTTCATGTCCCTCGACTCTTATAACTGCCATCTGGTTTCTGTACAAATTGTAAATAGCCTTTCGCTCCCTGTATTTTACCCCTGCCACCTTCAGAATTTGAAAGAGAGTATTCCAGTCAACATTGTCGAAAGCTTTCTCTAAGTCTACAAATGCTAGAAACGTAGGTTTGCTTTTCCTTAATCTAGCTTCTAAGATAAGTCGTAGGGTCAGTATAGCCTCACGTGTTCCAAAATTTCTACGGAATCCAAACTGTTCTTCCCCGAGGTCGGCTTCTACTAGTTTTTCCATTCGTCTGTAAAGAATTCACGTTAGTATTTTGCAGCCGTGACTTATTAAACTAATAGTTCGCTAATTTCCACATCTGTCAACACCTGCTTTCTTTGGGATTGGAATTATTATATTCTTCTTGAAGTCTGAGGGTATTTCGCCTGTCTCATACATCTTGCTCACCAGATGGTAGAGTTTTGTGAGGACTGGCTCTCCCAAGGCTGTCAGTAGTTCTAGACTAAAATTGACTAGTGCGCAAACGTAATCGAACCACTGGCAAAAAACTGAAATTTTTTCAAAACAAATATCTTAGGTTTGACGATAATTAGCAAAAATCGAGAGAAATAGTGGAGTAATTGGGAGGCGGAAGAAAAAGTGGAAAATTGGGAGTCTCTCATCTAAATTAGGGGAGTTGGCAGGCACGCACGTAGTTTCATTGAACTATTTTACGGTCAGTTATGATCAGCAAGTCGTACACTGGAGCTGTGCAGCACTGACCTCAGAAACAGACACAACCGAATAAATGTTAGTGTTCGAGTGGGACTGTGTCGTGCATTACTATAATACGATCACACGGTGTTGCTCGGTACCACAGTGGCAAATATTGCCAATATCAACAAAGCTCGACAGCACCGGTGGGGGCGAGCAGACGTCGTAACAGATAAGGTGGTCGTTAATACGACAGGGGCGAATTCCGCGGTATGCATATGGAGGCCGCAATCTGTGAGGCGGCTGCAGCGGCCGCGGGGCCTCGGGGCGGCCATTCTGCGGGCCGGCGACAGAGCCCGGCGCCGCATTATGCATGCGGGGCGCGCGCGACACCGCCGCCGAGCAACACTGATTTGTTACTGGCCGGCGGCGGCGGCGAGGTCGCCGAATTAATGATCGGATGCGGCCTGTCCGATATGTATGCGGCTATGCGATGAGGGGGCGGCGCCGTGTCCGGCAATCGAGCGTGAGGGACGCCGCAGCGGCGGCCGCGGCGTCGCCGACAGCCGGATGGGGCCGCAGAGGCCGCGGCCGCTACCTGTCGCGCTGGCGCGGCGCAGCCGTCCCGCCTCCTGCCAGGTAGGCTGCGCCGTCAAACAGATCGCTCTGCAAATTTGTGGTTGTCTCCACAGGGTGTTACATAAAGGTACGGCCAAACTTTCAGGAAACTTTCCTCACACACAAATAAAGAAAATATGTTATGTGGACATGTGTCCGGATACGCTTAATTTCCATGTTAGAGCTCATTTTAGTTTCGTCAGTATGTACTGTACTTCATCGATTCACCGCCAGTTGGTCCAATTGAAGGAAGGTAATATTGACTTCAGTGCTTGTGTTGACAAGCGACTCATTGCTCTACAGTACTAGCATCAAGCAAATCAGTACGTATCATCAACAGGTTAGTGTTCATCACGAACGTGGTTTTGCAGTCAGTGCAATGTTTACAAATGCTGAGTTGGCAGATGCCCATTTGATGTATGGATTAGCACGGGGCAATAGCCGTGGCGCGGTACGTTTGTATCGAGACAGATTTCCAGAACGAAGGTGTCTCGACAGGAAGACGTTCGAAGCAATTGATCGGCGTCTTAGGGAGCACGGAACATTCCAGCCTATGACTCGCGACTGGGGAAGACCTAGTACGACGAGGACACCTGCAATGGACGAGGCAATTCTTCGTGTAGTTGACGATAACCCTAAAGTCAGCATCAGAGAAGTTGCTGCTGTACAAGGTAACGTTCACCACGTCACTGTATGGAGAGTGCTACGGGAGAACCAGTTGTTCCCGTACCATGTACAGCGTGTGCAGGCACTATCAGCAGCTGATTGGCCTCCACGGGTGCACTTCTGCGAATGGTTCATCCAACAGTGTATCAAACCTCATTTCAGTGCAAATGTTCTCTTTACGGATGAGGCTTCATTCCAACGTGATCAAATTGTAAATTTTCACAGTCAACATGTGTGGGCTGACGGGAATCCGCACGCAATTGTGCAATCACGTCATCAACACAGATTTTCTGTGACCGTTTTGGCAGGTGTTGTTGGTGAAGTCTTGATTGGGCCCCATGTTCTTCCACCTACGCTCAATGGAGCACGTTATCGTGATTTCATACGGGATTCTCCACCTGTGCTGCTAGAACATGTGCATTTACAAGTAAGACACAACATGTGGTTCATGCGCGATGGAGCTCCTGCACATTTCAGTCGAAGTGTTCGTACGCTTCTCAACAACAGATTCGGTGACCGATGGATTGGTAGAGGCGGACCAATTCCGTGGCCTCCACGCTCTCCTGACCTCAACCCTCTTGACTTTCATTTATGGGGGCATTTGAAAGCCCTTGTCTACGCAACCCCGGTACCACATGTACAGACTCTTCGTGCTCGTATTGTGGACGGCTGTGATACAATACGCCATTCTCCAGGACTGCATCAGCGCATCAGGGATTCCATGCGACGGAGGGTGGATGCATGTATCCTCGCTAACGGAGGACAATTTGAACATTTCCCGTGACAAAGTGTTTGAAGTCACGCTGGTACGTTCTGTTGCTGTGTTTTTCCATTCCATGATTAATGTGATTTGAAGAGAAGTAATAAAATGAGCTCTAACACGGAAAGTAAGCGTTTCCGGACACATGTCCACATAACATATTTTCTTTGTGTGTGAGGAATGTTTCCTGAAAGTTTGGCCTCGCCTTTTTGTAATACCCTGTATAACGTAAATACATCTGAGTGCTTGTTCCTTACCTGCCTGCAATCAATGAGTACTTCAGCTCTCTTTCTCAGTAGCGCCCTGTGGACTACATATGTACCTTTATCACTACGACGACACTTCTTACCCTGTCACGGATCAGCTGACTGCCGTAAAAACTTCGTAGGATTGTTTCAGGAAATCTCAATGAAAAATAACGGGTGATCTAAAAGTCAGTATGAATTTGAAAACTGAATAAATCACAGAATCATGCAGATAGAGAGGTACAAATTGACACAGATGCTTGGAATGACATGGGGTTTTATTATAACAAAAAAAAAAAAAAAATACAAAAGTTCAAAAAATGTCAGACAGATGGCGCTTCATCTGATCAGAAGAGCAATAATTAGCATAACAAAGTAAGACCAAGCAAAGATGATGTTCTTTACAGGAAAGGCTCAATATGTCCACCATCATTCCTCCACAAAAGCTGTAGTCGAGGAAAAATGTTGTGAACGGCACTGTAAAGCAAGTCCGCAGTTATGGTGAGGCATTGGCGTCGCATGTTGTCTTTCAGCATCCCTAGAGATGTCGGTCGATCACGATATACTTGCGACTTCAGGCAACCCCAAAGCGCATAATCACACGGACTAAGGTCTGGGGACCTGGGAGGCCAAGCACGACGAAAGTGGCGGCTGAGCACACAATCATCACCAAACGACGCGCGCAAGAGATCTTTCACGCGTCTAGCAATATGGGGTGTTTGTTTTTTGTCATTCCAAGCACGTGTGTCAATTTTTACCTCTCTATCTACATTATTCCGTGGTTTATTAAGTTTTCAAATTTATACTTACTTTTTAATCACCCAGTAAATAGCGAAGGAGTTTTCCGCCTATTTACTAGTACAGGGGTTCCCAACAAAATTTTGTGGAGGACCTCCTCATCGAGCATGATTGGTACCTTGTCATATCCCAGTATCAAGTACCTAAAAAAGCCAAATTGAGAGTCTTTTATACGTTTTCTAGTTTTGGCACTTGGAAAAAACATTGACATATTCGTTACTGAAAAAATATTGAGCGTGTCCCGCATTTGGTTTGCTTTCTGGGCGGGTCAATTAGGCGCAAATTCACATCCGACAAATTTTAGCTCCACCTCCTAAATTCTTTAAAAAACAGCATATCGCTGGGCCCGCGCTTGCCCGTGAACACCTGCCACGGGCCGTGCGCGCTACCTGTTGATCGGAACGCAGCGCCGGACGAGGCTTAGGGGCGGATCAGGCCGCCACGCAAACAGCCGCCGGCTGCCGGCCGGATCGGCTCGATAGCTCCGTTCCCGAGGTCCGGGATTACCGGGGCTTCTTGCCGATGCCGCTGCCGCGTGTCCGGACTAAGATTACTCCGGCAGCTGCTCCGTCCCTCGAGGGACGCGCTGCGGGGGCTATCGCCGGATGACGATGGCAGAATATGTTAAAGAGGAAATCGCGCAACGCGCAGGTGCATGCGTAAATGCCTTCCTCACAAGGTACGTGTTTCTCGATGGAGAAGGTGGTTTCGAATGTGATTGGTTCACGCACAGAAACGAGCTAGTACAGAGGAAGTTTTCGGCTTCGTATTTCAACGTGAAGCATGTTACGCGAATTTCGGAATCTGCTTTGGAACTTCTGAGGCAATAGCTCCAGCCCAATGCATTTTATATTTTTCAGACACCCGCGAAAGCACCTCGCCGCGCAATGTTTATTGTTAATTATCCTCGTTCGGAGCATTCTCTTTTTCTGCAACTGTATATTCAATTAATGAAAGGCCGCTACAGTTGCTGGTACAGTATGTGATCGAAAGTATCCGGACACCCCCAAAAACATACGTTTTTCATATTTGGTGCATTGCGCTGCCACCTACTGCCAGGTACTCCATATCAGCGACCTCAGTAGTCATTGGACATTGTGTGTGTGTGTGTGTGTGTGTGTGTGTGTGTGTGTGTGTGTGTGTGTGTGAGAGAGAGAGAGAGAGAGAGAGAGAGAGAGAGAGAGAGAGCAGAATGGAGCGCTACGCGCATCTCATGGACTTCGAACGTGGGCAGATGATTGGGTGTCACTTGTGTCGTACGTCTGTACGCGAGATTTCCACACTCCTAAAGATGCCTAGGTCCACTGTTTCCGATATGATACTGATGTGGAAACGTGAAGGGCCACGTACAGCACAAAAGCGTACAGGCAGACCTCGTTTGTTGACTGACAGAGGCCGTGGGCAGTTGAAGAGGGTCGTAATCTGTAATAGGAAGACTTCTATCCAGACCATCACACAGGAATTCCAAACTGCATCAAGATCCACTGCAAGTACTATGACAGTGAGGCGGGAGGTGAGAAAACTTTGATTTCATGGTCGAGCGGCTGCTCGTAAGCCACACATCACTCCAGTAAGTGCCAAACGAAGCCTCGCTTGGTGTTAAGGATCGTAAACATTGGACGATCGAACAGTGGAAAAACCGTGTGTGGAGTGACGAATCACGGTACACAATGTGGCGATCCGAAGGCAGGGTGTGGGTATGGCGAATGCCCAGTGAATGTCAACTGCCAGCGTGTGTAGTGCCCACAGTAAAACTCGGAGGCGGTGGTGTTATGGTGTGGTCGTGTTTTTATGGAGGGGGCTTGCAACCCTTGTTTTGCGTGGCACTATCACAGCACAGGCCTACATTGATGTTTTAAGCACCTTCTTGCTTCCCATCGTTGAAGAGCAATTCGGGGATGGCGACTGCATCTTTCAACACGATCGAGTACAGCCACAGCTGTGGCGAAGTGGTTACACGACAATAACATCCCTGTAATGGACTGGCCTGCACAGAGTCCCGACCTGAATCCTACAGAACACGTTTGGGATGTTTTGGCACGCCGACTTCGTCCCACGTCTCACCGGGCGACATCGATACCTCTCCTCAGTGCAGCACTCCGTAAAGAATGGGCTGGCATTCCCAAAGAATGAAAATTCTGAAAACAAAAAATAAAATAAAAGGAGAATTTTCAAATCCACTTGAAAATTTCCTGGAATGGAAGGCCGAAACCCATCGTAGATTCAAAGTATATATATCAGCAACTGGAGCTGCCTTTCGTTCAATGTTTATGGTGGTGTGTGTGTGTGTGTGTGTGTGTGTTTTGTTCTTAGATTAAGTAGTGCGTAAGTTTAGGGACCGATCACCTCAGCAGTTTGGTCACATAAGACCTTACTACGAATTTCCAATTTTCCAAAAACCGTGAGTTCTTTTATATATCTTCATCGAGCATGTGCCTTGATATGGCGTACTTTAATACCACGCAAGTGTAGAATATGAATAGCCTATACCACCGACATGTCGTTTCCCGTGATTTTATCAGAACAGCTCATACCAAAAACGCCGCGTTTTCAAGGTATCTTCAGTGAGATGATACCCTGAAACAATATACAGGGTGGACCACTGATCGTGACCGGGCCAAATATCTCACGAAATAAGCGTCAAACGAAAAAACTACAAAGAACGAAACTTGTCTAGCTTGAAGGGGAAAACCAGATGGCGCTATGGTTGGCCCGCTAGATGGCGCTGCCATAGGTCAAACGGATATCAACTGCGTTTTTTAAAATAGGAACCCCCATTTTTTATTACATATTCGTGTAGTACGTAAAGAAATATGAATGTTTTAGTTGGACCACTATTGATGGAGATACGGTTAGCGCATGCCTAACTATCTCATCTACTCCTTTCTAAGTGACGTATTTAGGCACCTATGTGTTTCATTTCAAGATGACAACTGAATAATATAAATTAGTTGTTAGGGGTAAGCTATCTACATCCCGTTAACATGGTGGGACACATGGATTGTCTTCGTGAAAGAAGGATGGTGAACAAGTTCTGTCACGATATTGGGTACCTCGGGGAGCGATAGTGCATAAAAAATATAACGAAATCGGACGCTGTTCGCAGAACCTTTTTACACAGTGAAGACTCGTCTAAGCTGGTGAAGTCAGCCATCTAAGGTTCACTCGTCACTGAGCTGCGTAGTAAACTCGGGACACTTTCTCTGCTTGCCTGGACGAATTTCTGGTAGATACCACAGCGTAAGATAGTTCCATTTCCTGTGTCTCGAGCTCCATAGCAAAAATTACTGCGGTTACTGTTGCGGTACGGTACTTTATTCCACAGGACGGTATAAGGTGAGGTGGCATAGTGGTAAAGGTATTGGAATGGGTTCTTTATTGAGCAGGCTACAAAATGATGCCCGGCGTCATCGCGATTAGTATACTCTGGTAACCGAAATCAGCGATCACTCCTTGAAAACTACGCTATACCGAAGGGTTGCTGCGTCACCGACTGCCACTTGCGTTATTTGGCGCTATATGGAGGGGCGTATGGCCTGCACACCGCTCTCTCGGTCGTTGTCAGTTCTCCGAACCTTGGACTTGCTAACAACTGTCATTCAGATGACTTCTCACCTGGCCTCACGTGGCTGAGTGTAAGCCGTTCGAGTCCAGTTACCAATGAAAATCTCTTATAAGTACTGGGAATTGAAGCCAGGCCCTCCGCGTGGCCCTCAGACAAGCTGATCGTTCAGCTACGGAGGCGGACTGGGGTTTTATATAACATACTCTCGAAACTCGACATATTATTCAGTAGTTAAAAAAAGAGGATGAAGAAGACTGCTGTTTCAGTCCGATCACGTGGTTGTGTACAGTGTAAACACTCCGGACTGGCGAGGAAACTCGCCGCTGTTTTCCGTTTGAACGACGCTCCATGAAAGTGCAGAGGCGGTCTGCGGCGGGCTTCTTCCCCCCGTACGTGTTGCAGACGGCCACGCACGCAGCCGTAGCAGTAGCCGCGGTGGTGGAGCGCGTCCGGTTATTGCCCACCGACTCTGTCGGCGAGTTCTTTTCGGCGCTCGAGTGGTAGGAAAACACACTCGAGGAAACGCGGCCAGCGCCGTTACATACATGTATTGCACGCATATCGCCCTCCTCCAAACGCGCTCGCTGCGGCCTGCAACACGGGCACACGTCATCATCTCAGACCGCTGGCGGTGATTTCGGGGGCTCCAAAAAAATTTCCATGTAGTCCCATCAATGGCCGTATCCCGAATGAAGGCAGCACACATCTCTTGAACCCCTCCACAGGTAAAACCTGAAAGACTTTCGACAGAGTAGCGACAGTCTCGCCTCGAACGCAATTTGATTCGCTGAAACCTGGTGTGTATTTAAGAAATTCGTGTTCTAGCTGCAGCTGTCCAACGCATACTCCAAATATGGACTGAAAACTTTGACGGGAGGCCAAGTAGGCGCACCAGAGGACAGCTGCAAACACATATCCGGAGTATCTCTACATCCAGCTTGAGAAAGGGTCGTAGATGATACACGAAACTCCCGAGAGAAGAGGAGGTAGGCCTGACCTCAAAGACCAAATTTAAGTTATTCGTGATAGAGGGAAGCCCCGTACTGTGTTCACGACAAGATGCTAGTGGTGCACCACGATCAAGACTGGGACCTGTTGCCTCCTCCTGGCGTAGGGCGCCTATTCCGGAATTCGTCTGAAGTGATTAGTGGCCTCACGAAAAACTGAAGTAAGGGCGGAGGCTTGTTATCTGAACTTACCGAGTATGTCTTAATCGTAGCGACAAGTTATTCTATCGTACCCACATACGGTCAGGCGTTCCCGGAGTAATTTGAAGGCATGGACCAGAGATTACAGAGAAGCTGACACAATGAGAATGGGTGGAGTTGGAAAGGCTTATACTGGCAAAGTCTGAACATGAAGATAACTTCAAATTACTTGCACAGTCAGCTGGAGTAGAGAACATATATAAATTCATGTACTGAATTCCAAATCTCTCTCTCTCTCTCTCTCTCTCTCTCTCTCTCTCTCTCTCTCTCTCTCTCTCTCTCTCTCACACACACACACACACACACACACACACACTCTTCGCGAAGTAAAGGTGACTACACGCGACAGAAACGTACCATACGACTTACACATTTTTAAATTAATTTATCACTAAACAGTGGACATCCGTGAGCGAGCTCTATAGCCATCGGTCAAATATTTACGGGCGAATAAAGGGATAATGACGTACCTTAACAACTGACTCCTGATACAGCAGAGAATTGACATCTTGTTTTAGGACCACAGAGATCTCTTCGCACGTACTTAAACAAGTGGAAATCGAGTCAGACTTTCATAGAGTGAAAATCAATTGTATTTATCATTATTAGGCCATGTGGGCCATCAGTTTACTTTTACCTCGATTTTCTTTTACATGACGTTTGCATTCAAGTTACAGACCTACAAATTCTTGATTTGTAGAACAGCGAAGAAATTTCTTTTTATTGTCCCCTTTTATATCGAGGCAGTCCCCTCCCTGGCACCCCCTTCGCTCCATCTACTAACGCAGCTTATTTCGTTGTGTGGCCCAACAGTTTATAAACCGACATTAAAAATACTGTTCCCTTCCATCCAATAACACGGTGCAGGTCCACCGTCCCCCTTTTTTCGTTTTTATTCTCGCCGTGTTATTTATTGGCGTGCCATTTATAACGTATCGGATTTAGAGCAACAGTAAAAGCCGCTTGGCTTATGTGCGGAACTGCGGGGCAGCTTTCCCCATTCTGAGATTTATTAGTTCCCCCCAACGTTCACACCCGGTCATGCCGTGTTGCAGCCACATTTTTATTCATCCAACGCTTTGGCAGTGCCATGAAAAAAGGAGAAAAAAGAGAGAACGGGCGCGGCAATGCCGCGGGATTACTCGCGCCGTCACTTTTCAATGCGCCAGCTGTTGAAGCGTTCACTTGCTCGCGCCGCACGCTGATCCCGATAAACAGTTTTTTTGAATCGTTGGCTTTTGGACTTCGATTGCGCGCCGCGTGTACGGACTGCAGCAGTGCCCGCTTAGCGCCGGTCTCCGTACTGAATGTGCCATCGGGCGCGTGGCTTTTGTCGGATTACCTGTTGTTTCCATTCCACGCACTTGTTCTGCCTGCATGTTCAGTTGCGGAAGATTAGTGAAGACAGATCAAGCGCCGACTATCTGATAAGGAGTTAAACGTCGAAACCGCCAATAGCTGCCAAACTTTTGCGACTGGGACTGAAAATGAAAAGTTATATGATAACATAATCGCTGATGCTCAGCCACCACAAGGCTAATTCAAGGCAGTCGACAGCAGAAAGTGCTAACATAGAAGAACGTATTTTGATAATTGTATGTTATGTATTTACTTAACTGCCGGCCGGAGTGGCCGCGCGGTTCTAGGCGCTACAGTCTGGAGCCGAGCGACCGCTACGGTCGCAGGTTCGAATCCTGCCTCGGGCATGGATGTGTGTGATGTCCTTAGGTTAGTTACGTTTGATTAGTTCTAAGTTCTAGGGGGCTGATGACCTCAGGAGTTAAGTCGCATAGTGCTCAGAGCCATTTGAATCATTTTTTTATTTACTTAACTCCGAGTACAAGAAGACTGATACAATAAGACAGAACTATTTGTATAGTAGACAGTACATTAAAGCGTTAGATATGGAACCATTCGTTCCGAGCAAGCGGTGTATTGGAAACGATAACAGGTAGACTGAAGCTGGACGCTTAAGATAGGACAATGTTTTCATTCTCAAAATAATATGAATAGCCTCCTTACTAAACTGGAGGTTCGCACTGTCTTGCACCCCTACAATTTAAGCAACTCCTGGTTATAGTTTTTATTTGTTTCGTCTTTCCTCAATATTAACAGCATTCTCTGACGCGGAAACCCCACAAGTCGCGGTGCAGTCGCTCCGTAAAAAAACGTTTCGGCCTGCGATGATGGCAGGTAGTGTCAACGTCGCGATATGATGAGAAAATGGAGCAGAGAAGACTATGCTCACTTACTGTTCCGGAGACTGGGCGCCAAAGTTATGGATCACATTCCAAATACCTACATGGTGACGCAAGAAATGAATGAATGAATGAATGAATGAATGAATGAATGGTGGGAGGGAGTAAGTTGAGCGATTAACGACTTGTCGTCCGTGAGATATTTACAAACAGAGCACTACATAAGAGAATTATTGTGAAAATAAATGACCATGTACTATTTAACTCTTCATTTAACAATGTTAAAAGAGAAAAAGAAGAAATATTTCAGTATTTTTTGGACTATATGGGGCTCGCTGAACGTGATGTATGTATAAAAATTTATTTTTATAAAACATGTACATGTACTTTTATTTGCATAAAAACAAAGTAACATTTTAATTAGTTGAATGATCTACTTGCTTCTGAGTAGCATCCTATAGTCCTTAAAAACGTATAAAAATAAATTGTAATACATTTTAAGAATATAGTACGTTGCTCAAATGCAAGCAGTTCATTCCAATGCTTAAAATATTACTTCATTTTCATGCAAATCAAAGTAGATGTACCTGTATCTGTTTTGTAACAGTGAACTGACAATGCTTGTGTGAAAATCTTCCTTCTTTGCGGTCAAGCCATCTTCTTTTACGCGCATCTTGACGTACAGTGCCACCTGGTGACAAAATACCGCGCTCCAAATGTTAAAGAGCCGCTAACAGCGTGCAGGAGCCTTACTGTTCGCACAATGATGCTGTACGTCAAGAGTTCCTTCAGAGTGACACTGCCAAACGGTTAAGGAACATTGTCACCATTCGCCTGAAGCTATTTAGGGAAATATTATGGAGAGATAGGTTGGGCACAGGGGTACAGAAACCTGTTCGTCCCAAAATGGATGGAGCGTGAACGGGAGATTCAAAGTTTACCTCGGCCGCAAGGTCGTTAGAGATGGGGTCCTAACTGCATTGGACAGCGGTGACGGAAGCAGTCACCGGTTGTCCTGTTTGAAGGAGCCATCCCGCCATAAACATGCAATGACTTAGAGACACCATACAGCATCTAAATCAAAATTTTAACGAAGAAGAAGAAGACTACGGTATTACATCCGCTCCACGACGTAGTGATTTAAGTTTGCAGGAGTCCGGACCGAACAGAAATTAGAAAGGAAACTGGCCGTACCCTTCGCAAAGCAAGAACTCCATCACTTTTTTTCGCATCAACAGCATATTCATAGCCGGACGTCTGAAAGAACCTACATCTTCTCCAAAGCGAGTCGAGCATATCACCAATGTCGCACCAAAATGTTACCGAGAATCCACTCTACAGCCGCTGCTTACGTGGCAAAAACATATCAGAGAACTACGTCCAGATAGTCTCGCGGCAGCCGCCTTTTTTGCGACGTGTTTCAGTACAATGCACTTGAATAGCCACATCATTAATCTTTTCCTTTATAGCGTCCGTCGAACACCAGTTAAAAAATTCACACTTACTTTCACATTTCAGTACACATCGCACAGAAAAAGCCCTCGTTCGTTTGAGTAGAGTATAATATAGCAGATGCTTTAAATTTTAGAGGAAGTATGGTTTTCAGCGGCAAAACATTGCAATATCTACTGATTTATAAAGCAGACATTTGGGAATTAGATATGGAAGAACACATCTGGTCAATCAACCGCGACGGCTTTTGGGGCAGACGCATGCTCTTCCGGTGAAATTTTCAATAACAGTTTTGCATAAATGCCGTGGTGTCTCGATGATACAGCGGTCAGTTTCGGCGTTTGTTGCTTGGATGGTTGTGGGCTTGTTGACGTAAACTTGGTCCTGATCACCAAAATGGGAGGTGATATGACTAGGGTAAGTCGTGCATGATCGTCATTGCTTTATGGGCGGTGTAGCAAGCGGCGCCGTCCTAGGGAAACCATACGTCTTCAAGAGCAGTATCTTGCAACTGAGGAGCAAAGAACTGGGTTATCATGTTAAATAACGTTAGCTATACCGTTAAATGCATAACCTGGATCGTTTCCAAAGAAAAATGGTCCAATGGCTCCTCCAGATTATAACACACACCTAAGAGTGACATGTCGTGGATGCATTTTTTTTTCCTCTCTCCAATCATTTGTGAATTTTCTAAGCCCCAAATGCGGCAACAACGCCTATTAACGAATCCACTGAAGTGAAAATGGGGCTCGTCGCTGAAGATGATTTTCTCCAGAAATCAGCATTCACTTCTTGTTGTTCACAAGATCAGACTGGTGAACTCTCCTCGATAAGTGTGATCTGTTGGCACAAGTTGTTTATTAACTCTTTGTCTACAGTCGACCTGTCACACTTACCGACCAATCGAATCGTGACAGCAAAAAAGTGTGGAATTCAAATCTTGCACTCTTATTGCATCACCCTTTGTTACTTTATTCTTTGAAATTCTTATCGATGCGAACTTTTTTTCCTTTTCTTTTTTCGGTTGACAGCTAAGGTGGCTCACACTCTAAACAAGCTCTTTTGTTCGACATGTTTTTTTTTTCCCCCTCTCCCCGCAGTTTGAAAAGAGGTCCTTCTCTATTTGAGTGCACTCGTTAAGCCCGTACGGTATTATAAACAGTTCTTCCAGCGTGGCGGCGCAAATCATAAACGACGTCTACGACACCAGATACGAGGAAGACGCGGCCAGTTTGCGAGCGTGGCGCCCATTTACATATTTTGGAATGCCGCACCGCTGGCAGCTCTCTAGTGGCGGAACACGTTGCGGTGCGGAAGACCGGCGCACGCCGTTTTACGACGACGCTCGGGTCGCAGGTAGGGCAGGAAGCGGGGGCGGCCGGGATAAAGGCGCGCCTAATAAATCCGGCGGCAATAATACACTTGTCTAACGCCGCCTTTTATTGGCTGTTCCCGGCGCGCGGCAGAGCAGCGAGCGTCGACGTGCCCCTCGCTCGCGCGATAGCTTATTGACAAGTAGGTGGGCGTAACGGGGTTAGGGCGCCATCAGCGGCGCGGTATAAAACAGATTATGACGGCGGCGAAGGGCTTTCTTTATGGGCTCCGGCGGGCGGAAGCATATTGTCGCGCTCTAAGCGGCCGGCTACGTGCAGCGCGCACGGCTGCTCGGTCACTGGCGCCAGCGCTTCGATCAGCCAGCAGCGCCGGGCCGTATAACAATATCAGGCACCGCAGCAGCCCCACCACCGTGCCCCATCTATCTTCGTTCTCCTGCAAAATCGCAATTTCCTCCAATATGTGCGGCGCCGCACGTTACTAGGAAACACACCTTTGTAGACGAGCGACTGATTTTGGCGGGAATAGAAGATTATCTACAACAAGAACGATGTACCTGCTTGTGAATGTAGCAAATTAGTGTTATCTAAATACACCGAAAAATGACAGCGACGTTACAGAACTGCAATTATCAGATGTCTCCACTTTTGGCCGAAAATAAGTTTTACTATCATTGTGTAGGTTGAAAACTGTTAGAATATACACTACTGGCCATTAAAATTGCAACACCACGAAGATGACGTGCTACAGACGCGAAATTTAACCGACAGGAAGAAGATGCTGTGATATGCAAAAGATAAGCTTTTCAGAGCACTCACGCAAGATTGGCGCCGGTGGCGACACCTACAACGTGCTGACATGAGGAAAGTTTCCACCGGATTTCTCATACACAAACAGCAGTTAACCGGTGTTGCCTGGTGAAACGTTGTTGTGATGCCTCGTGTAAGAAGCAGAAATGCGTACCATCACGTTTCCGACTTTGATAAAGGTCGGATTGTAGCCTATCACGATTGCGGTTTATCGTATCGCGACATTGCTGCTCGCGTTGGTCGAGATTCAATGACTGTTAGCAGAATATGGAATCGGTGGGTTCAGGAGGGTAAAACGGAACGCCGTGCTGGATCCCAACGGCCTCGTATCACTAGCAGTCGAGATGACAGGCATCTCATCCGCATGGCTGTACGGATCGTGCAGCCATGTTTCGATCCCTGAGTCAACTAATGGGGACGTTTGCAAGACGACAACAGTTCGACGTCGTTTGCAGCAGCATGGACTATCAGCTCGGAGACCATGGCTGCGGTTACCCTTGACGCTGCATCACAGACAGGAGCGCCTGCGATGGTGTACTCAACGACGAACCTGGGTGCACGAATGGCAAAACGTCATTTTTTCGGATGAATCCAGGTTCTGTTTACAGCATCATAATGGTCGCATCCGTGTTTGGCGACATCGCGGTGGACGCACATTGGAAGCGTGTATTCGTCACCGCCATACTGGCGTATTACCCGGCGTGATGGTATGGGGTGCCATTGGTTACACGCCTTGGTCACCTCTTGTTCGCACTGACGGCACTTTGAACAGTGGACGTTACATTTCAGATGTGTTACGACCCGTGGCTCTACCCTACATTTCAGCAGTATAATGCACGACCGCATGTTGCAGGTCCTGTACGGGCCTTTCTGGATACAGAAAATGTTCGACTGCTGCCCTGGCCAGCACATTTTCCAGATCTCTCACCAATTGAAAACGTCTGGTCAATGGTGGCCTAGCAACTGGCTCGTCACAATACGCCAGTCACTACTCTTGATGAACTGTGGTATCGTGTTGAAGCTGCATGGGCAGCTGTACCTGTACACGCCATCCAAGCTCTGTTTGACTCAATGCCCAGGCGTATCAAGGCCGTTATTACGGCCAGAGGTGGTTGTTCTGGGTACTGATTTCTCAGGGTCTATGCACCCAAATTGCGTGAAAATGTAATCACATGTCAGTTCTAGTATAGTATTCTAGTATAGTATATTTGTCCAATGAATACCCGTTTATGATCTGCATTTCTTCTTGGTGTGGAATTTTAATGGCCAGTAGTGTATGATGCAAGAACTAGACCTGTCTATGGAGCCAAGCCAGAATAACATAGGAAGTGGACCTGTCAACGTCAGATGTTTGGGCCAAGTAGCCGACATGTCCAAGGCTTTCCTTGTCATTGCACGAAACAGTAGTCAGATTCTGGCATATGAAACACATGGAAGAAGTTCTCTGTGGCTGATGTTACACAAGATATATTTTTACACTTTTCGACCAGTCAAAAAAGGCTGTTTCATTCTAGCATTAAGAGTGCTGATAATATAAAGTTCATTATTTGAAAGTACAGGTTCTCTGACACTCCACTGGACACAAGTAGTAGTTCGCTGTTGTGCATTATTACCACAACTTATCTATCATGGTTTCGGTAATTAAGAAAGCCTCAAAAAGCGACGACTTTTCCTGACGAAAATGTTTATAAAGTGCCTCTACCACTTACATCTGAGAAATATAGCGATGTCTTGACGTTCCCCAAAAGCTACATGCCAGCCTCAGACATGTAATTTTATAATAAGCTGGTCTGCGACAGAATCCTTGAGAACGCTACTTACGGTTCATCATCAGGAGAAGTACAATGAACTATTTATTAATCTTTTCCACCTATGACTGTTATTAGGATACTTAATATTTGTTTTTAGTTCTCAGACCCCCCCCCCCCCAAATACTCAGCTAAACATTCAGTAACCTGTAAAGTGATAAATCTGTTGTTTCCTTAATTGTATACGGACATAACATTATAATTAAAAAACAAAATTACTTGCTGCAAGAATGAGACAAGTTCAATCTTCTAAAATTCAATACAGCCATACATATTATAAAAATGGTTGTGTGTGTGTGTGTGTGTGTGTGTGTGTGTGTGTGTGTGTGTGTGTGTGTGTGTATATTTTCCACATATCCATTGCCGTTTTTTCGGTTCGAGGTGTTGACTCCATGGCGATGTTCGACAAAAATGGTCACAATTAGCCGCGTAACGCGCAAGCAATTCCGCGGATGGTGTTTCGTTGTTCTTTATCGTCTTCCATTAGACGGCGAGGAACCCAGGGGGCAAACAGCTCCCCAAGTGGTGGAAGAGTGTGTCAGCACTACGAACACAGACGCCCAGTTGTGCAGTGAACCGATTGATTGTGATCCGTTTATCACCTCGAGTGAGAGTGTCCGCACGTTCCAACATTGCAGGAGTCACAGCTGTGTGCGGCCGGCCGGCACGCAGGAGATCGGACAGGTTTGCGCGACGTAGCTGCGATGATGGCAGACGCCTAGCCCAACGACTCGCCGTGCTTTTGTTAACTGTCGGGTCTCCATAGAGATTCTGGAAGTGCCTATGAACATCTGCGATGCTCTGGTTTTCCGCCAAAAGAAACTAAGTGACAGCTCTCTGCTTGGAACGCACCTCCGTTACAGTCGCCATTATGAACTTTACGAAACTATAGGGACTACAGCGGGAATATTCCACGACGTCCCACAATAAATGGCGCCATTTATTTCAATCTAAATTGATCGAGTAAAAAGACGTTGCATTCCTTAAAGAAGGCCCCTGGTAGAAGTCAAAGCAAGGAAAAAGGCAGCTCTCACTTCCAAAGAAAAGATGGATATGGAAGACTACTTGAGGGTGATACAAACCAGGGATAGGTGAAATCTTTTTGTAGTAGTTGTAGTAGTAGTAGTAGTACTAGTAGTAGTTGTTGTTGTTGTTGACGACGACGACAATGGTGACGGAGCATCAGGAGAATATACGAGGTATCCTCAATACGACTTTCAATTTGAGCCCATTTCTCGGAGATTTTTGCGAAACGTTTGAACGTGCACATTAACAAAAGTGTGCTGTACTCTTATTTTCTATAGCTTTCGAATGCCGTAAAAAGTGGTCCCTACGGAAGAAACACCATACTTTATTTAACATCGCAAAAGATACAAGAGTTAAGTAGATTACACATGCAACAAAATTACTTATCCCTTTCCATACCGTCATTTGTTAAAAACCTCATTTCGTTATCTTGAACCGCTCACGAAATAAAAGCGTGTCGTATTCTACGCGGCTCAACCTATATACATATGGCACACACACGAGAGAGAGAGAGAGAGAGAGAGAGGGGGGGCGGGGGGCAGGTGGGAGGTAGGCACGGTTATATTACTGCGCCAATAACATTCTCGTCACGAGCGAGCGGTGGTCAGGACACGCCAGACGCCGCGCCCACTTTTCGCCTGCGCTGTGCACGACGCGACACACACGTGCGCGTTGGACGAGAGAGATGCCGGATCGCGATCCTCTCGCAGCCCAGCCCAGCACTCTGGGGGTGGGGGGAGGGGGGTGCGGCCCCGTGATGGGTCCCAGAGCCGATGTTACCGCCGCTTTCATTGGCCATTACCCGTAATAGCTGCCGGAAAACACTCAATCCGCCGGCCGCGCCTGGCCGGGGAAGCCTTTACTGTCATCAGATACTTGAGTGCTCCCGACACATTACCTAATCCTTTTCCCGGTTTTACGAGCGGCTCGTCCTGCGGCCGAAGATGGGCGCCGCGGAAAGCAACCTTCCTTCCTTCCTAGCCCAACGTGATCAATAATGGAGTAACGGCTGCAGGTGCTTCCACCGTGCTCTGCTTCCCTTTTTCCCTCGAACTAATATCCTCAGCTGTTCCGTGCACAGTGCGACAGTAAAAGTAACCAGGAAACTACGAGCCGTGTCTTTCCCATAAACTCGTTAGTGCTAGAGGCAGAACCAGGCGACAGTATCGAAGAATCCCTGATACAGCAAGGTAACGCATTTCTGGCTTGCTTCTCAATAAAGTCACCAACGCGACAGAGCAGCTGTCGTAGCAGCAGACCGTCGGTTTCGTAACACCGTTGTTACAATAGTACCCAGCTTAACAGGACCACTACACAGGTCTCTATAACGAGATGTCAGAAGCGAAACTGATGATACAAATTTTCTCACTTTCGGCAATCTGCCGCATTGGCTGTCGTTGGCTGAATTAAAATATTCTTTTACTTTGGATACTCCACTGCTAAACAGTTTTGGCCGTGTAGCCATTTTTAAATTGAGGAATGCATAATAAAACCGTCAAAAGGACCTGCTTCAGTTACAGTCTTGACATCTGTCTAGAAGTACATTATTGTAATGTTGTGGGTTGGCAGAAGTAAGAGCGTTCGTGTACCGAAAACACCGCGGCCGTCTGGTTCGGATCTGACCAACGTTTGGTAAAAAGTCTGACCACACAGAAATACAACGCATGCAAACATAACCAAGGTATCATTTGACCATACTATCGACGATCAATCCCCACACTCGTCAAGTACGTCTTTGGAGGGAAATGGCGCTAAAGTCCTCACCGTTTAGCGCCCTAAAACATAATCACAACCACCACCACCACCACCAATATTAGTGTGAAGAATCAAAAGGCCAAACGTTCTAAATGTCAGATCTCATATTTGTTAAAGACAGTGTATCTCTTTCTGTTCATAATTTATTTGTATCCAAAAAATTGAGAAGGTATTCTCTGCTGCTCGCCTGATCACTGCATTAACTAATGAGACAAATCAGAAAATAAATAATTTATTAAGAACGTCCCACGTCCCATATCAAGGAACTCACTGATTCAAAGTGCCAATAAGAAGGATTTTGTTTCAAACGCCATTAATACTGAGGCACTACATTTTACTTGTAATAATACAAAAACAAAAAAACAGCACTTCTGTTTCCCGTGTAGAACTGTAGTCGACCAAAACCCTGTATCACATCTCTTAAATTTTCACACGTGAATAATAAAATTAAATCCAAGAAAAAAACTCTTTCCGTATTGATTTTTTTTTAATTTATTGATTTTTTTACACATCCCCATTCTTGTGAAAGGATGATGATAAGTTTACTGCAAAACTCCCCGCACTGTTAAGAAAAAAAATGGCAACATTGTCAATAGATTTCTGTTTTGCAACTGACAGACACGGCTGATTTTACAGATGAAGTGCGGTACAGCATACAGCAGCCATCGTCTTTTCTCTTTTGAATAAACTTTTCCATTCTTCTGTTTCAGAGTAAGAATTTTTACAAGCTATTTGAAATGGATTAGTATGAGACACTGCAGTCATACTGCTTTTTTACTTTTCTTACTATTTTTGAAACCCAATTTGTCTCCTTCCGTTACAAAGATGTTTACTGATGCAAACAAAAGCTTATATGCACTCTAATTATCACACAAGCTGTATATAAACCAAATGGAGGAGAGTTTGACCCACGGCACTTACAAAGCCAGAGTGAGCCACTGCTTAGCACAAAGACCAACTGTCACCTTGTAATGAATGCCTGCAATATTTTCTCCATGACTTGACAATCGGAACAGGTCTACGTACAAGCAACACTGCACCGAAAACACAAAAGCACTGAAAGGTGAAAAATGTCACAACGTTTGACTTTTCACTCGTATAACATACTGCTAGAACCGTCACAAATTATTGCTCAACCACTCACTCCTCTTACTCTCGTAAAACATCCGACTTCTACCCACCGTTCCATTAGTTATGTTCGATAACGCAAAGGTAACGTACCGTCACTGAGATATTCTGGTAAAATTGAAGCTGTGAAGGCGGGTCGTGAGTCGTGCTTGGGTAGCTCAGATGGTTAGAGCACTTGCCCGGGAAAGGCACAGCTCCTGAGTTCGAGTCTCGGTCTGGCACAGTTTTGGTTCAAATGGCTCTGAGCACCATGGGACTCAACATCTTAGGTCGTAAGTCCCCAAGAACTTAGAACTACTTAAACCTAACTAACCTAAGGACATCACACACACCCATGCCCGAGGCAGGATTCGAACCTGCGACCGTAGCAGTCCCGCGGTTCCGGACTGCAGCGCCAGAACCGCACGGCCACAGTTTTGGTTCAAATGGCTCTGAGCACTACAGGACTTAACATCTGGGGTCATCAGTCGCCTAGAACTTAGAACTACTTAAACCTAACTAACCTAAGGACATCACACACATCCATGTCCGAGGCAGGATTCGAACCTGCGACGTAGCGGTCGCGCGGTTCCAGACTGTAGCGCCTAGAACCGCACGGCCACTCCGGCCGGGTACACAGTTTTAATCTGTCAGGAAGTTTCTTATCAGCGTACACTCTGCTGCAGAGTGAAAATCTCATTCTATAATTTTATTCTTGTTTCTTCATTACAGAGGTAGCCACATCGCAGTTTTTCAATGTTCTATAATGATTCTCTTCTTTTTTATCGATTGACAGTCTGAGGAAGACTGTTGGCAGGTCGAAACCGATTTTTGTCTTCAGCCTGATTTGATGCGAGCCGCCACGAATTCCGCTCCTGTGCCGGCCTCTTCATCTCAGTGTAGCACTTGCAAACTACGTCCTAAATTATTTGCTGGGTGTACTCCCATCTCTGTCTTCGTCCACAGTTTTTATCCTCTAAAGCCCTCTCTAGTGCCATGAAAGTTATTCATTGGTTGGGGTTGGGTTGTTTTTTGGGGAAGGAGACCAGACAGCGAGGTCATCGGTCTCATGGGATCAGGGAAGGACGGGGAAGGAAGTCGGCCGTGCCCTTTGAAAGGAACTATCCCGGCATTTGCCTGGAGCGATTTAGGGAAATCACGGAAAACCTAAATCAGGATGGCCGGACGCGGGATTGAAACGTCGTCCTCCCGAATGCGAGTCCAGTGTATTCACTGGTGTTTTAACAGATGTCATATCACACCGTCCCTTCTTCTCATCAGTATTTTCCATATATTCCATTCTTCACCGATTCTGCAGAGAACCTACAAGTCTACCAATTTTCAACATTCTTCTGTAGCACCACATCCCAAATGCTTCGAGTCTCTTCTGTTCCGGTTTTCCTACAGTCCACGTTTCACTACCGTAAAATGCAGTGCTCAAAACATACTGTCTCAGATATTTCAACCTCAAATTAACGTCTATGTCTGACACTAGTCTTGCCCAGGAATGTCCTTCCTGCCAGTGCTAGTCCGCTTTTTATGTCATCCTTGCTCCGTCCATCATGGGTTATTTAGCCTGCAAGGTACCAGAATTCATAACTTAGTCTACTTCGTGATCACCAATTCTAAAGAAACCGGCTGCGTATTGTGAAACGTTTTTGTGAATATGTCCTAAGGAAATAAAAAAGGTAATCAATCTCTCGGAGTTTGGTTGGCAAATGGAACGGGAAAGAGGAAGGGAGAGGGAGGGGAACGAGTACTTCCCACTATACACAGTATGCGGCGACTCGTGCAGCGAAGGCGTAGAGGGCTTCCGCCCAGCAATGTTCTCTCATTGCAGCGGTTGGTCGCCTCGGCCTCGCGGTCGGCACTTGAAGGAATTAGGTGAGCTAGCAGCGGACAGGAAGTGGCCACCGGCAGCGGCTGGGCGGGACGGGACTTCCCCCAGATCCCAGATGAAGAAAAGCGAGCGGCGCAGAGCGCAGAGTGATGGCGCGCCGGCGCGGTCATCAGGGCCGACGTGTAATAATCCGGCCGCGGGGGACTCCCCGCCCCGCGGTAAACAATGTATCGGTATTTGTCTTGATCAGCGCCGCCCGTGGGGACCTCGGCGCGCTGATAATGCAATTTTCCTCGTATCCGTCGCGGCCTGGATTCCTCCCATCTCTCTCTCTCCCTCCGCCCACAATTCCTCAGGTCTTCCCGGAGGGGGAAAGACGACAAAGTTCCGCGTGAGCTACAAGCAAGCAAGCAGTGCTGGTGTTGTCTTATTGCGAGGCTGTTCTCTTCCACAGCAGAATTACCGTCGGATGAATGCGCGAGAACTTGTAAGCCCTCGTAATATTTATATGCTTTTTTAGTTGATCATTCCTTGTTGTAGCGTGATGGTCGGAAAATTGGGCTTTGGACATCACTAAGTAACCCATTATAGAGACGGAATTTACTGCCGAGTATATACGCTAATAATTACAGATCTGACCCCAAGCCTACGAAGCATGCCCTATCTATTCTCCTACACTGTTCTACGATTCTGTCTCTTCCAAAATACTATATCAATAATGTACAGAACACTTCTGTACGACTCAGTCAATTTTATTCCACTTTAAATTCATATAAAACGTCCCTACTTGTTCCGATTGCGCTCATTCTACGAACGCAGTCACATTTATCAGGAGCCTGTATGAGTTTACCACTGCAGGTTCATTACCGTACGATCGCATTTTCATTACGTAACAAGTCTGTCGATACGAAGTTTAAATCTGACTTCGTAACCATCACTTTTACACACTTGGGAGCTGCTCTGCAATCATGCTCCGGATCTACTTACAACATTTCGCAGTATCACAAAACTAACTCAGTTTCTTACGCGCTCCGAGCTCTCGGGACCTGCCCTGCAGGCTTCCTCGGACTCGACTGACTCATCTCTTCGCCAACCTGTCCCTTCTAGAATGTTGGGACATCCCCTTCAGCGATACTGCACCGCTCAAGCAAACAGAGTAAGGGTAGATTCGATCCTTTAAGTATACTATTGATATCTGTATGTCTACAACCTTCACTGGAAACATTTAGTTTCGGCGTTCTTACTGTCTATTACGCTGCAATTTTTTTTTTTTTTTTTTTTTTTTTTTTTTTTTTTTCATCCAGCAACTCGCTCTAAAACCTTAATTTGTGAAGAATGTCGCATTCCAGGCGACATTAATGGAATAATTATTCTTTCGCCATCAAAAAACAATGTGCCCGAGTATACGCTCCCAACACAGTATGTATTACCGAAATGGATTTGCAAATTAAGTCAACACGGCACAACACATATTTTGGAGTGTTTCATCAGCACTCCGCTGTATTTCATTAACACATTGACATCTGATAACCCATTCAGCTGTTTCAGTGAAGTATTAGTTCAAAAGAACGATTGCGGAATTAAAAATTTCATCATCTGTCCTCGTTGCGGTATTCCAACACAACCGAAACCTTCTGAGTGTAAACTGAGCCAAAACGTAACGACATCGAAAATCAGTACGTCATAGAAAAAATAAAATGTTCCGTTTCTTGTGTACACAAAGGCGTGAAACTTCCGTAATGTACGTTTGGTAAATTTTTTGTTTACGTTATTATGTTAGTTTTCGATGTACTTACGTTTTGGATCACTTTATGTACTCGAAATCTTACAATGAAAGGCACTGCTACAATCACTGAATACGAAACTGTATAATTTAGAAAACGATCAAGTAAATTAAATACTAATCATAAAATAGATGAATGGACATGCTCGAGTACTCTACCTTGTCGTACAAGAAGCGAAAACTCTGTAGTTCGAATAGCATGACCGGAAACAGCACGACGTGTGCGCGAGGTACCTATCGGTGCATTTACAAGGCAACACAGCTTAATGCAGTATGTAGTTTATCCCCCAGTGAACCCTCCCCTCCGGGGAACGTCTCACACCAGATGATCGTAACCCTAATGTTTGCGTCGTAGAATAATGATGGTGTACGAGTACGTGGAGAAAGTGTTTATGCAGCAATCGCCGACATAGTGTAACTGAGGCGGAATAAGGGGAACCAGCCCGCATTCGCCGAGGCAGAAGGAAAACCGCCTTAAAAACCATCCACAGACTGCCCGGCACACCGGACCTCGACACTAATCCGCCGAGCGGATTCGTGCCGGGGACCGGGACGCGTTCCCGCCCGAAAGGCAGTGCGTTAGATCGCACGGTTAACCGCGCGGGCTAGTCTTCACCCGTAAGTGATGACATTACTAATTAAAACTGACAATTCTAATCCAACTCAGTCGTACTCTTTAGCAACAAGTGGCAATAAGCGATGGGCCGCGTGTCTCCCACAAACTGTATCGTCAATTGGCTTGTAATTATAGAAAATTTGTTCGTAAACTGAGCGACAGTAGAACACTACATTTTTGCTTTATCTTCAGATATGTAAAATGGAATAAAATAAATTCTGACAACGACCGCACCTGGGGACTGAAATGAATTCAGTGGCGAGAAGCGAAAATTTGCCCTGGGTCGGTACTCGAACCCAGATTATCCGCTTTCCACTTCGGCGACGTCGCAAGCTGAAGATGAACAGATAGAGAAAGTGTATGAGGATATGGAAAGGGTAATGCAGTATGTAAAGGGGGACGAAAATCTAATAGCCATGGGCGACTGGAATGCAGTTGTAGGGGAAGGAGTAGAAGAAAAGGTTACAGGAGAATATGGGCTTGGGACAAGGAATGTATAAGGAGAAAGACTAATTGAGCTCTGTAACAAGTTTCAGCTAGTAATAGCGAATACCCTGTTCAAGAATCAAAAGAGGAGGAGGTATACTTGGAAAAGGCCGGGAGATACGGGAAGATTTCAATTAGATTACATCATGGTCAGACAGAGATTCCGAAATCAGATACTGGATTGTAAGGCGTACCCAGGAGCATATATAGACTCAGATCACAATATAGTAGTGATGAAGAGTAGGCTGAAGTTCAAGACATTAGTCAGGAAGAATCAATACGCAAAGAAGTGAGATACGGAAGTACTAAGGAATGACGAGATACGTTTGAAGTTTTTTAACGCTATAGATACAGCAATAAGGAATAGCGCAGTAGGCAGTACAGTTGAAGAGGAATGGACATCTCTAAAAAGGGCCATCACAGAAGTTGGGAAGAAAAACATAGGTACAAAGAAGGTAGCTGCGAAGAAACCATGGGTAACACAAGAAATACTTCAGTTGATTGATGAAAGGAGGAAGTACAAACATGTTCCGGGAAAATCGGGAATACAGAAATACAAGTCGCTGAGGAATGAAACAAATAGGAAGTGCAGGAAAGCTAAGACGAAATGGCTGCAGGAAAAATGTGAAGACATCGAAAAAGATATGATTGTCGGAAGGACAGACTCAGCATACAGGAAAGTCAAAACAACCTTTGGTGACATTAAAAGCAGCGGTGGTAACATTAAGAGAGCAACGGGAATTCCACTGTTAAATGCAGAGAAGAGAGCAGATAGGTGGAAAGAATACATTGAAAGCCTCTATGAGGGTGAAGATTTGTCTGATGTGATAGAAGAAGAAACAGGAGTCGATTTAGAAGAGATAGGGGATCCAGTATTAGAATCGGAATTTAAAAGAGCTTTGGAGGACTTACGGTCAAATAAGGCAGAAGGGATAGATAACATTCCATCAGATTTTCTAAAATCATTGGGGGAAGTGGCAACAAAACGACTATTCACGTTGGTGTGTAGAATATATGAGTCTGGCGACATACCATCTGACTTTCGGAAAAGCATCATCCACACAATTCCGAAGACGGCAAGAGCTGACAAGTGTGAGAACTATCGCACAATCAGCTTAACAGCTCATGCATCGAAGCTGCTTACAAGAATAATATATAGAAGAATGGAAAAGAAAATTGAGAATGCGCTAGGTGACGATCAGTTTGGCTTTAGGAAAAGTAAAGGGACGAGAGAGGCAATTCTGACGTTACGGCTAATAATGGAAGCAAGGCTAAAGAAAAATCAAGACACTTTCATAGCATTTGTCGACCTGGAAAAAGCGTTCGACAATATAAAATGGTGCAAGCTGTTCGAGATTCTGAAAAAAGTAGGGGTAAGCTGTAGGGAGAGACGGGTCATATACAATATGTACAACAACCAAGAGGGAATAATAAGAGTGGACGATCAAGAACGAGGTGCTCGTATTAAGAAGGGTGTAAGACAAGGCTGTAGCCTTTCGCCCCTACTCTTCAATCTGTACATCGAGGAAGCAATGATGGAAATAAAAGAAAGGTTCAGGAGTGGAATAAAAATACAAGGTGAAAGGATATCAATGATACGATTCGCTGACGACATTGCTATCCTGAGTGAAAGTGAAGAAGAATTAAATGATCTGCTGAACGGAATGAACAGTCTAATGAGTACACAGTATGGTTTGAGAGTAAATCGGATTAAGACGAAGGTAATGAGAAGCAGTAGAAATGAGAACAGCGAGAAACGTAACATCAGGATTGATGGTCACGAAGTCAATGAAGTTAAGGAATTCTGCTACCTAGGCAGTAAAATAACCAATGACGGACGGAGCAAGAAGGACATCAAAAGCAGACTCGCTATGGCAAAAAAGGCATTTCTGGCCAAGAGAAGTCTACTAATATCAAATACCGGCCTTAATTTGAGGAAGAAATTTCTGAGGATGTACGTCTGGAGTACACCATTGTATGGTAGTGAAACATGGACTGTGGGAAAACCGGAACAGAAGAGAATCGAAGCATTTGAGATGTGGTGGACTGATAAGGTAAGGAATGAGGAGGTTCTACGCAGAATCGGAGAGGAAAGGAATATGTGGAAAACACTGATAAGGAGAAGGGACAGGATGAGAGGACATCTGCTAAGACATGAGGGAATGACTTCCATGGTACTAGAGGGAGCGGTAGAGGGCAAAAAATGTAGAGGAAGACAGAGATTGGAATACGTCAAGCAAATAATTGAGGACGTAGGTTGCAAGTGCTACTCTGAGCACAGGAAAGGAATTCGTGGCGGGCCGCATCAAACCAGTCAGTAGACTGATGACAAAAAAAACTTCGGCTAACCGAGCAAGCTTTCCGTCTCACCCAAATTAACAACTTGTCGCACACTACTTACGTAGCGTTCCCTGTCGACCTTACCTATTGCTGGCCGTATCACGCTGGATTCCCGCAAGAGTTCAGGTGAGACAGTGCATCTGAACGATCTTAATGAATCTTCAGCGATGTCTTGATTATGCCTTTCGTTACCTACACCCCTTAATGAACATCAATCTCTAAATGTTTTCTGAACGAGAATCTGATCCTTTCTTCTATGCTTGCTCTCGTAAAGTATTTTTACAACTGGGTCTGCAAGTCTTTCGAATCGCGTGTGCGTTCGGATCTGAAAGCGAAATGAAGTTACCCGGTGCATTATCGGGTCTGTGCGATGAACTTGTCACAACTACCCAACCGTCAAGATTGAAACAGCGTGTGCTTTCCTCACGATGTGTATAGAACGGGGTGTGCACTAAAGGACATTTCGCTAGACCATTTATTTCACGTACTCATAACATATTTACCAGAAAACAGAACTGAGGGGGCAATCAATTTTTGCGTTTGATAACTTCCGAAAATGAAGGAACGTTAGAAAAAGAAAAGGAAGAGTAGCGTTTAATGTCCCGTCGACGACGGGATCTTTACATACGGAGCACGCGCTCGGATTTTGGAAGGACAACAAAAGAAGTCCGCAGTGTGCTTTTCATATTAACTGTCCCGACATTTTCCTTAAGCATTTGTGGGAAACCAATCGAAATCTACATTTGGCTGGACAGACGGGGATTTGAACCGTCGTTCTCCAGAATGCGAGAGCAAGGAGTTATCACTGGAGAAATGTAAGAAAGTAAGTCCTGGGCTCCCTGAATTACTGAAGGGGGAGTGGACCTGCAGTGGTGTTCTTCTGGTAACAGTACTATCATTTATCTGAAATCATGTAATCTCAGTGGGGGTGAAGCTGACTCCTGCACGTGGTGCCCCTGCATAGGTACTGGACTAGATTCTCCAGTACTGAACTGAACGTCAGCATTCCAAAAGCATTGCATTATAGGTTTCACTATGAATGGAAACCAAAGGTCTTTATCAAGACCTCACCTTGTGATTGTATCAATCAACATAGAAGGATTGTCTGTTGCCAAAGAAGAACTCCTGCAACATATTGCCAAGGAACCTAGGTGTGATATTTTATGTATACAAGAAACCCATCGAGACGACACCATGAGAAGACCAAAAATCCTTGGGATGAAACTGGCAGTTGAGCGACCCCATAGACAATATGGCAGTGCTATCTTTGTGAGGAACGATATAGCTGTTCTCTCTACCTCACTTACAGAATTCAACAATATTGAAATACTGTCTGTAGAACTGAATGGTTGTATTGTGTCGTCAATTTACAAACCCCCAGGAGCAGATTTCCAATTTTCACCTACAGACAACTACACCAATCAACAAGCTCACTTTATTGTTGGAGATTTCAATAGTCATAGCAGTGTTTGGGGTTATGCTGAGGACGACAGTAATGGTGAAGCAGTTTTGACTTGGGCTGATACCAACCATCTTAATCTTGTCCATGATAATAAACTCCCACCATCTTTTAACAGTGGGCGTTGGAAACGTGGGTATAACCCCGACTTAATTTTTGTTAGCGAGAACATAGCTCACCAATGCAGAAAAACTGTTCTAAATCCGATACCAAATACTCAACACCGCCCCATAGGCTGCCAAGTGTTTGCAGCCATTACTCCTAGAATCACATCATTCCGAAGGCGATACAATTTCAAGAAAGCAGACTGGCAGAAGTTTGCTGATCTCCTTGACTCAGAAGTTTCACGCATAGAACCCTCAGTTTCCAACTATGATGAGTTTGTAGAAGCCGTGAAAAGATGCTCAAGACTCTCAACTCCCAGAGGCTGTCGAGTTAACTACATACCTGGCTTGACAGAAGAATCCGTGAAGCATCTACATAACTATATCCAACTTTTCAATGATAATCCTTACAGCATTGAAACCTTAACTGCTGGCCAAAATTTATCCTCAGCCTTAGCCAAATCCAAAAAAGAACGATGGATAGAGCTACTCGAGAACCTTGATATGTCTAAAAGCAGTCAGAAAGCCTGGCAGTTGCTGCGACGCCTGAACAACGACCCTGTCCACAATCATGGCCATGCAAACATTGCACCAGATCAAATTGCTCATCATCTAGTTCAGAATGGAAGGGTCAATTGTTCTAAAGATAGAACAAAACTCAAAAGAGAACCTGAACGTGAGAACAACCATATATCAAATGATTTCATCTTACAAGAACTCAGAACCGCAATTCAGAAATGCAAAAATGGTAAAGCGCCTGGTCTAGACGACCTAATGATTGAGCAAATTAAACATTTTGGTCCCATCACGGAAAGATGGCTTCTGCAATTCTATAATGGTTGTCTGAAGCGGAAACAGATCCCTGCCATCTGGAGGAAAACTAAAGTTATTCCCTTACTAAAACCTGGAAAGGGTGCAGCTGATCCCAAGAACTACCGACCGATTTCGCTCCTTTGCCATTTGTATAAAATCTATGAAAGAATGTTGCTAAATAGACTCACTCCCATTGTTGAAAAACAACTCATACCTCAACAAGCAGGTTTCCGACCTGGAAAGAATTGTACAGCACAAGTCCTTAATCTGACTGAACATATTGAAGAGGGATATGAGAAAGGATACATTTCCGGGGCTGTCTTCGTGGATCTCACAGCAGCATATGACACCATTCAACATCGACAATTATTGCACAAAGTCTATTACATCACTAGAGACATTAATTTCACCAGAACTGTGCAGACACTTTTGGAAAACCGGCGATTCTATGTGGAGTTCCAAGGAAGAAAGAGTAGATGGAGAAGTCAAAGGAATGGCTTGCCTCAGGGTAGTGTCCTTTCCCCCATATTGTTCAACATATTTACAAATGACCAGCCTCAACCTTCTCTTACAAAGAGTTTCATCTATGCAGATGATCTTGCCTTAGTCACACAAGCCAGAGATTTTGACACAGTAGAAAACCAGCTTACTGTTGCTCTCAAGGACCTATCTGAGTACTACAGAGTCAATAACTTAAGACCGAACCCTGCTAAAACTCAAGTTTGTGCTTTCCACCTACGCAATCGAGAGGCCTATAGAAAACTTACAGTGGTTTGGGAAGATCAAGAGCTTGAACATTGTTTCTACCCCAAATATCTGGGTGTCACCTTAGATCGAACGTTGACCTACAGAAAACACTGCACTAACACCAAGCAGAAAGTTGCTGCTCGTAACAACATCCTGCGGAAGCTCACTGGCAGCGTTTGGGGTGCAGATCCCAAACTACTAAGAACATCAGCCTTGGCCTTGTGTTATTCCGCAGCTGAATACGCATGTCCTGTATGGTACAAGTCATCTCATGCAAAGCAGGTTGATGTGGCCCTGAACGAAACCTGCAGGACAGTAACGGGATGCCTCAAAGCTACACCTATTGATAAACTCCATAAACTAGCAGGTATTGCTCCTCCAGACATAAGGCGTGAAGTCGCAGCCAAACTTGAGAGACATAAAGCAGATCATAACACCGATCACCTGCTACATGGATACCAGCTACCAATTAGTAGACTCAAATCTAGGAGGAGCTTCATGAGAACTACTACACCCCTCACCGGTCGGACTGGAGCAGCCAGACTATCTCAGTGGACAGCAAAATCTGACAGTAACGATTGGATGACTCCTTCTGAGACCCTTCCTCCTGGTGGAAATCAAGTCTGGACAGTGTGGAAGTCTCTAAATCGGCTCAGGAGTGGCGTCGGACGAACTAAGGACAATCTGTTTAAATGGGGCTTCATGAAGGAATCTTCCACCTTGTGTGACTGCGGAGAAGAACAGACAACCAAACATTTAATTAACTGTCCTAGATGTCCTGTATCATGTTCCACACAAGAGCTTGTTGATGTTTCAGACAATGCTGCTGCCGTTGCACAATTTTGGGCTAATACCGTTTAGTTTGTTCTTTTATGATTTGACCTGATTTGTTATATTGTATATATTGTAAATATTGTTGTAATGTTTTTGACTCGAAATAAAAAAATGTAATCTCAGTAAGGTCAGGTGGTCTCGGGTTGCACCCCAGTTTCGCCAAAGACGAGACCAGTGTCTGCGTACTACAGTGCCAGAAAGCGTAGTCAAATGTAGCCCACAATCATGTTTACGACAGTCATTATTTACATTCTGACGAAAAACTAACAGGAATAAAAGATGTTCTCTCCCACCGTACCCGAGGCAAACAGAAAGCCACAGATACCAAATCTTCACCGGCCGTACTCCCCGCTTCGAAACTCGCAGTTCTTATCGAGAGGAAGCGAAAATTGGCTGTCGCTCTAAAGTCTGAAATATTTTCGACGCTTCTCCCACTCACGAAGCGCGAGCGCATCTCCGCTGAAGTAGTGGAAGGCCTAGCTGATAAATTATTTTGTTTTTCGTTCACAGTATAAGATGGAAACGGGGGTCGGGATCGCTCGCAGTTTTTTAAGTTTTTTTCCCGGTTTCAGGGAAAGGGAGGGCGTAAAAAAAAAAGTTTCGCCTTCGCGGCAAGTTCGGGTGTGAAAAATGAGTAGCTTAGTTAGGGGGCCAGGACGGCGCGGCGGGACGGACTCGAACATAAAGGCGACGAAGAGAAATCGCCGATTTAGAAAATGCTGGGAAGTGCGTGGGCGGAGCGCGGGGCCGGTGCCAACAAATGCCGCCACTTAATCTAAATTGAGTTAAGACAGAAGCTATCCGGCAACGTCTATATAGCGGAGGCGGCAGCGGCGGCTGCCCCTCGGGACGCACACAAGCTCCCCCTAGGCCCGCCCTGGTCTGGCCGTGCAGTCGGTGCTCGTCCCCGACCACTCTGCCATGCAAGACGTATTGGGCTAGCTGACGGCTGTCACTGGTCGCAGAATTCCTTCGTGTCTTCTATTGCCGGATGGAATGGTACAGCAACTACCCCACAAACAGAGTTGTTAATAATCACCTCCGGCGTTCTGAAAATCGCCAAGATACGGTAAGAACATGGAGGTCCACAGTATAAAAAGTCTGTCACCTTCACCACATCAGAGGGCAATACCTTCACGAACCTTTGCAACATCATGATGAGGTTTGGCTTGTGGGGCGCTCAGTGGCGTGGTGGGGTGCTCAACGGCGTGGTTATCAGTTTCCATACAAATCCCCAATCTTTTCACTGTCCACTCCCGCCGTTTTCCTGAGTGACGATGGAA
Organism: Schistocerca serialis cubense; assembly: GCF_023864345.2. Lineage (NCBI taxonomy): Eukaryota > Metazoa > Arthropoda > Insecta > Orthoptera > Acrididae > Schistocerca > Schistocerca serialis. Next base: position 71,286,021 of record NC_064646.1, read on the forward strand.
TGTGAGGACAACACAACGGCCGGGAATCGAAACCGGGACGCCGTGATTCAGAAGCAGAAACGCCAACCACTTGACCACCAGCTGCGCGGGTCCTTGGTAACATCTGCGACTCGCTGTGTTGTGGATGCACGAGATATCCATGTCTACCTGTTCACGGTATGTCCAGAGAACTTCATGGAACGCAGCTGGCTGCATGTAGCACATTTACTGACAACATTACTTTGTCAAACCTCCAATCGACTGTTGAACCACAAAAAATCTTCCATGTTGTCCGACGTCAATTGGTAACGCCACTTAAGAACCTTAAAAATGACGTGGAACACCCAAGAGTGTTCCGAAAATTTATTAGCTACAGCTGCGTCCGAACAGGCCTCGGAAGGCGCAACGGTACCGACCGCCGCGTCATCCTCAGCGATACGCGTCACTGGATGTGGACACGGAGGGGCACGTAGTCAGCACACCTCTCTCCCGGCGGTATGTCAGTTCACGAGACCGAAGCCCCTACTTCTGAATCAAGCACTTCCTCAGTTGGCCTCACAAGGGCTGAGTGCATCCTGTTTGCCAACAGTGTTCGGTAGACCCGAACGGTCACCCGTCCAAGTGCTAGCCAAATCCGACAGCGCGTAACTTCGGCGACCTGAAGAGTACCGATGTTACCACTGCTCTTGGCTTATTAGCTAAAAATTGAAAACAATGAAACAGAGGAAATTGGTTTGAGAATTGCTCTAAAGATCCGACTTGTTGCATGCTGAAATTAAAACCACGGACCCGAAAGGTCTCTTATGCTTTCACACAATTCCTGCACTGTGCCACACTTTATCAATGTTTACAAGGCATAAAGTTGAGAAGCAAAATGTGTTAATGGGAGAAGCGATCGCAGTCGATGAACGGTTAGGGTCTGGCAACAGGCAGGATATACGAACGAAGTTTAGTGATGTATATCTGCAAACACAATTAGAGAATATGGTAAGACTGACGCATTTCGTAGAGCTCTTACTAGTCACTGCAAAAGGAAGAGAGAAACACCGACAAACTTTAGGGACAGGTTCCTTACACCAACACAAGAAAAAAATTTATAGTAAACGAGGGCTCTAAAGCGCATACCTTAAAAGACATGACCACCTGTTGAGTACAAGATACGTGCTTCACTATCGTGAAGACTGTTAGCTATTAAAGAATGCATTTCAGATTCCATGTTTATCAAACATTTTTTCTTTTTTTGGTCAATACTTTCTCCTCCCAAAATATGGAAAGCAAAGACCTTGCTGTACAAGAGCTCTGTTTCGTGGTATCGAAGAAGGACAAGTCCTCATGTCTCCTACGGTATACATTTTAGAGACCATGTTTACTAGATATTTTTTACTTATTTCTGTAGAAGGAACCTGTCCCTAGATAGTGTAGGTGTTTTTTGGGACACCCTACGTATGAAGTGCTTTTCAAAGTAGAAATGTTTTTCCATATGCTTCACACCTGCGTAGTGCAACAGGAAAACAATGTGAGTTAATAAACAAAGCAATACCATAGTGAATCATCCACTCACCGTCCTAAAGCGGCAAATTCACCGTCTATCCCGATATAGGCCTACTAAAAGTATTTTGTTTTAAAAGAATATTTAAAAAATTGAATGAGGGTATGATACGCATGAACTGAAATAATAAACAGTACAGCCCAACATGGTGTGGCTGGTTCATGAAGCTGTGTCACATCTCAGTTGAGAATATCGTCAAACCGTCAATACTCGACCACACACGCTCAAACATTCTGACAATATTTTTGTGGCCAACCATCTGCCCAATGCGCGTACTCAGACGGTCAATATATTTGCGGTTTGGCAATTTCATTGGAACGTTTGAGGACTCCTTAATGACCTCGACAACCGCCGCACTAGTCTCGTTGCAGTGAGAATTTGCACAGCTTTACTGAACACGTCGGTCTAATTCGCAGAATATTTGCTTCGCTCTGGAGATGAAAAATGATGGCTGACTTCCAGTATTTGATGCGTTGGTCAGAGAGAAGGATTTAGTACAATGGGAAATTCCATTTCCAGGAAGCCAACTCAACTTACTTTTATCTTCAAGCAAATAGTTGTCACAATTCGGTTATGCGTACCTTGGTTCATACAGCCCTGGTCATTTCATGTCATGAAACTGTGTTGGCTGATTGGCGACTCCATGGAGTGCTGTGTGCACAACGACCATATATGTTAAATTAAAAGGATCGTTTCTCAGTTTTGCTTGCTGATAACTTGATACTAGTGCCTATGAGTTTAATTTGTACACACAGAACTGAAGATGATCACGATGTGATTGAAAATCGATTTTGCTATCAATAAACCATCAATATTACGGCCAACGCTGACCTTCCTTTTAATGTGTCAGCTGAGTTAGCCCACTTCGAAATTATCTATGGCCATAACGGATAAAGCGACGGAGGTCAGGACTTCGTTGCGCTAACGTCAAACCGTGAATGCTGAGGATAATGAGGTGGAGCCTAATTCTGTAGCTTTTTGCCTTATGCAGGTAGTGTTTCTAACAGGATTAATAGCAATCTGAGGGATCAGGGTAAGAAGGATGTTTCTCGACCACTATCTATGATCAGAGCCCTTTACGGAGCTTTAAAGTACGGTCTAGGTTTGCGTAAGGCAGTTGGCGGGTGTCTACGACATCTGCGAGTGCACAAAACTGCCTTGGTTCAAAATGGCTTTGAGCACTAGGGGACTTAACATCTGTGGTCAACAGTCCCCTAGAGCTTAGAACTACTTAAACCTAACTAACCTAAGGACATCACAGACATCAATGCCCGAGGCAGGATTCGAACCTGCGATCGTAGCAGTCGCGCGGTACTGCCTTGGTGCCGGTCATCCTATGGAATAGTTAATATATATAACAACAACAACAGAGATTCTTGCGTGCACTTCCTGCTATTGGGATAGTGTTAAAGGAAGCAACTGAGATTACTCAACTGGCAAGCGACATTATAAATGGAGGTTTTTGTTTAAATTCTGCTTGGAATCCTGCATCCCTCCCTGGTCAAATGAGAGAGGTACTAAGCTAGCGCAACTTGCTCACATTGTTCATTAATATTTCACTATCGATAAGGCCTGACGCTGGTTGTTTGGTTGGTTTGTTTAAAAGAGTGGGAGGGGGGGGGGGGGAGGTCATCGATCCCTTGTTCCCAGTAAAATAATTACACAACGGAAAGAACAAGGACAGAAGGACAACCAACGCTACTATGGACAAAAACAGGAAAAGAAACCATAGAGAGAAGCAAGAAACAGGTAGAAGGGGTAAAAACAAGAGAGCAGATGACCGTGGCTGGCCGACCACGAGAATAAAAAGGAAAAGCCAGCCACTCTGCGACACATTAGAACATTCACCCTAAAAGCATTAGAGTGGAGAACACAAAGGGACAAAGGACATGTGCTAAAAGTTATATAGAATGATAAAACCCACCGTCGCGTATAAAACGTAAAACTACATTAGCCGATGAGGCGTTGTCAGCTAAAATTAATGGCAAGGAGTCCGGTAACTGAAGAGTCCGTCGCAGGGCAGCCAAAGGACGGCTCACCAAGATATGGGCCACTGTCAGCCGGGATCCGCACCGACACTGAGGTGGGTCATCACGGCGCAGGAGGTAGCCGTGTGTCACCCAAGCGTGGCCAATGCGGAGCCGGCTGAGCACCACAGAGTCCTTGCGAGAGGCCCGCATGGAGGACTGCCACACATTCGTAGTCTCCTTAATGGCACGAGTTTGTTGTGCGTGCTGAGGTTATGCCATTTCGTCTCCCAAAACCGCAAAACTTTGCGGCGTAGTACTGAACGCAGGTCAGCTGCAGAGAAGCCGATCTCCATAAGCGCTTTCCGCGTAGCCTGTCGGCAAGTTCGTTGCCTGGGATTCCGACGTGACATGGGGTCCAGACAACACCACTGAACGACTGGACCGTTCCAAGGCATAGATGGACTCCTAGATGGTTGCTATCAAAGGATGACGAAGGTAGCACTGGTCGAGAGCTTGTAGGCTTGTAGGAGTCAGTACACAGAAGAAATGCCTCCCCAGGGCATGAACGGATATGCTCAAGAGCACGAGATATGGCCACCAGCTCGGCAGTGAAAAGACTGCGGCTATCGGGCAAGGAATGCTGTTTAGTATGTCCTCCATGGACATACTCGAAGCCGACGTGAGCATCAGCCATCGAGCCGTTGGTGTAAACCATTTCGTGGCCTCGGTACTTGTCAAGAAACGAGAGGAAGTGGCAGCGGAGAGCCGCGGGGTTAACTGTGTCCTTAGGGCCATGTGAAAGGTCCAGGCGAAGCTGCGGCCTAATTGTACTCCTTGGAGGTGTACGTCAATGGACCTCAAGTATAGGTGGTAAAGGCAAGGACTCCAGTTCAGAAAGACGGGATCGGACACGAACCGCAATTGGAAGCCCTGACCTGGGCCGCCGATGTGAGGGATGAACCGCCGTGGGTGGGAAAAGGAGACGGTAATTAGGATGCGCAGAAGAATTGTGAACTTGTGCTATGTAACTGTCCGGCAGCTGTGCATGCCTAACCTGCAATGGAGGCACTCCGGTTTCCACAAGGACGCTGGTCACTGGACTCGTCCTAAAAGCTCCTGTCGCTAGGCGAACACCACAGAGGTGTACTGGGTCGAGTAAACACAACGCTGAGGGCGCAACATAAAAATCCATGAAATCCGCAGCATGCGGTAACAAGGTATACATAGAAAACTTTGTATTTAAAATGTATAAATATTGTCATAAAAACTCGAATTTATGTGTGTACATTTAGTAAAGAGCGTTTTCCTGCCTTTTTTTTCAGCCTTCTGACTGGTTTGATACGACCTGCCAGGAATTCCTCTCCTGTGCCAACCTCTTCATCTTAGAGTAGCACTTGCAACGTGCGTCCTCAGTTATTTGTTGGATGTACTCCAATCTCTGTCTGCCTCTAGAGTTTCTGCCCTCTACGGCTCCCATTAGCATCATGGAAGGCATTCCCTGACATCTTAACAGATGTCCTATCATCCTGTCCCCTTCTCATTGTCAGTGTTTTCCACATATTCCTTTCCTCTCCGATTCTGCGCAGAACCTCCTCATTCCTTACCTTATCACCCCACCTAATTTTCAACATTCGTTCTGTTTTATGGAACGGCAATAAAGAACCCAATGATGGTGCTCAAACTTCACCGGGACATATCTGGGGTATAAAAAGTAAAAGAAAAATTGCGTTATACTCAAGGCGGACACTCTCCAACAGAAATCGATTTATAAGCAAATGTGGACAGAAGAGTTTCCACCTCAAGACGATTAAAACCTCTTTCATATTATATATGCAATTATACTGCCAGAGAATTTAATCTTTGCAGGCCTACCTCATACTCAACATGTATTTACATGTCTTGGCGATGTTTCTGTGCTACCGTTTCAATGTTAGGACGCTCAAATGATCTCCGTTTGGAAAGCTGGTCCCTTGTGGTGCCAACGGTTTCCCTGTTATGGCGAATACAGAGTGTATGGTCAAAGGATAGTGAGAAAGGGCAGCGAGCAGCGTAATGGCTGGAAGTACCTCAACATCATTTCACAGATGCTAAATCAATCTCTCTCTCTCTCTCTCTCTCTCTCTCTCTCGCTCTCTCTCTCTCTCTCTCTCGTCCCAAATACTATACGTGTCTGCAACGTGTCAGTTCCCGAAAGATGGGTGCAAAATAACATCGAAGTCTAGGACGCGTGTAATCATCTGGTGAACAGCATGCCACAGTTCAAGATAGCTGCCGTCAGAAGAGGGCGTCCGCTAACCGGTGTGTATTGGCGGCAGGGAGCTTGCGGAGTGGAGAGCTGAACTGCCCGCATGTTCGCCACTCGGCCCCGATAGTTGCGTCGCCGCGTCAGATCGCCAGGGGGACTTCGACGTTCCTCGGTCAGTTGGTCGCGCAGCTGGACCCGCATGCGGACATCGATAGTCCTCACCGAGTCTCGGTCAAAGGCGGGCAGTATGAAGGGGCGGAGACAATGCCGGCCGCTGGCTCACAAACGCTCTCGTCACGAGGGGCGCTACTTCATACGCAGATCTCTTAGTTTTCTCTGCAGCGGAGAGTACGCTGCAACGAGCATTTGAGAGCAGTTACTACCGCGCCCTGGATCGGGACTTGATCTTGAAGTCCCGCAATTCGTGGGCTGTGAATTTCACAGCTTCATTCTGCCGCTGGTTCAGTAAGGTAAAAGCTGCCATCAATCTATAGATAAATCAGAATATCAAAGCCTTTTCCTAGGAGGTCATGCTGAAGGTGGGATACGCTTGCCTTCCTCAGACGTCGAAATGACCAGTTATTGTGGTACATGCAGTTTTAAGTGGACTCCGAATCACGGAGCTACTGGGAATTTTACACACACACACACACTGACGGAAATTACAGAAGCAACAAGTAACGGAAGATAATCGACCCACGACGTATTGCTTTGCAATCTGACGTTTACCCTCTTGGCCCCTGAGCCACATATATTCCGCTAAGCAGTAAAAATGTACGATTTCAGTAATGTTTATATGAACGCTTGTCTGAAAGGACAGACACCACGCAGAATACGTAGCTGTGAAACATTACATGTAAATTGAACGAGGATTACTGCTATCAGCTGCAGCGGGACATCAAGCGGAATCAGCGGCAACAAGTGAAAATGTGTACCGCAACTGCACGGAGTACCTCGGCACGCCTCACGGCCGATCCACTATCTCACCGGGCGCCACCAACCCGCAGCCCCTGTCCATTAAACTTCCGTTCGCTACTCAGAGATTCCAAGAGAAGGTAGGATGTATTTGTGCATTCGCACTGAAGAAAGGGGATCCACTGCACAGCTAGGCTTATCAATTATATGAATGCGCAGTGCCGGACGGGGTTCGAATCCCGGTCCCGCACACATTTTCGCTCGTCGCCGCTGAATCCTCCTAATATCCAGCTGCAGCTGACAGCAGTAATCCCCATTCAGTTTACATATCAGCAATGTTTCTCACGCTTTGGTTAAGTCAATCTGTGCGATCTCCTTTTTCCCCATGTGTGTCGGTCCTATCGCCCCGCGAGGGAGATTCTTGTCATGTTTGGAAGGTATGGAGAGAAGCCAACAGGAAGTTGAAGCTTTTGATTCTGTTTTTGAGCAGCGCTCAGACAGAAGGGGTAGAAGCGCACGGCCTACGAAAGGCTTGTATCCGGATTCGAGCCCCTGTCGCAGCTTTTTGTTCCAAATTTTAAAAATGGTTCAAATGGCTCTGAGCAGTATGGGACTTAACATCTGAGGTCATCAGTCCCCTAGAACTTAAAACTACTTAAACCTAACTAACCTAAGGACATCACACACATCCATGCCCGAGGCAGGATTCGAACCTGCGACCGTAGCGGTCGCGAGGTTCCAGACTGAAGCGCCTAGAACCGCTCCGCCACTCAGGCCGGCCCAAATTTTAAACTAAATGATACTCTAGATACTATTCAGTAAGAAAACGGAATGTGTTTTCACCGTATAAATGAAATATTTAACAGGAAGGAAGAAAAATTCGGGTTCACCATAGCATCGAAGCTGAGGTCGTATGAGATCCAGCAGTAGCTCGGACTGTGGAAGGAAATAAAATGTGTCCTTTATGAAGGAAACAACCGAATATTTGCATTAAACGATTTAGGGAAACCACGGCAAACTCACACGCGAATGGCCGGACGGGGATCTGAATCGTCGTGCTCCCGAATGAGAGTGAAGAGGAAAGCTCCAAAGGGGAAGACAAGCTACGGGGACTGCAAGAATCTTAAGGCATTTACGGGGCATATGATGTACCTTTTGCATTTCTTGCTTTCATGTTTTCGTTTTGTTTAAAGGCAAAGAGAAAAGGTGAAGCCGTAGCCCAGTGTAGAGCCTGTGCCTACCGTCATGTATTTTTGATTTTCAAATGTTAAAAAACTAAGAGTTTTTTTCCTGTGCCTCGGTAAGAGGAAGGACTCGCTCTCTGCCAATGAACGAAGGTAAACGCACGTTATTTTAGAGCGTAATCGGCGGTAGCCATTTTGATTATGGGAATAAGTGAAAAGTCTGTATTTTTTGTGTGTGTCAAGAAATAATACATTCATATTTCGTTAGTGAAAAACTGAGTTATTATTCCAAGTAGTACTGTAACAAGAACTGAAGCCCACCTATGTACTTCGGAATTATCACGAAGATTCGATTACCATATCAGGCACACGGTCAAGATTTTGTAGGAGGATACGGCGATCGGACGTAGTATTATTAATTGGTAGGCATAAATTCACAGCAAGAGAAAGACTATTTCGTTCATTCAGAACTAATATGAGCTCATTTACGGGCACAGCCCAGCTTACTGTGCTTCTCCGAGCGCCGAAAAATTGATCTCAATAATTCCATACATCTAAACATATTTTTTATTATATTATAGACACTAATTCCATAACAATCCTCTTTTTCTCTGATAAGAGTCAGTATAATCTGCTGACAACAAGAAAACTGCCATTCAGATTCCACAATAACTTTATCATTTTCACAACCACTTCAAGGCTATCACCTGCTCACGTAGACAGATATTTACGAAACGTTACAAAGGTTATCATATGTCTCTTCTGGACATGGAAGCTATGAACAGCGTTTGCTGGGAGACATTGTTTCGGAGCGTCCAGTTCTTCCTCGTTCCATTAAGGCGTTTCAATGCAGGTTTTCGTTTTCGATATTCAAAAACTATGTTTATTGCTGAGTATATCTACCTCCTTGCAAACTTTTCCTTACCTAAGCACAATTCTGCTGCCTGAAACTTATACACCAAGATAATGACAGTAACAAGTTTATTAAACTGTTGTAATTTGCGTTGCTTTATTTTTCAACGTTCATGCAATGACAACACAAATAGTCTAAAATTTGACTTCTTATGCACATCACTGTTATTTTTAACGCAAGGTACTTTAGACTCTACGTAATGAATTGTGTGTACTTTTACAAGCCCTTAAAACCCATCTCTGGAACATCTGGAAAGTTGCCTTCAAATGTCATAATTTTCTTTCTTCTCCCTCTCTCTTTTAGAGCATCGTTAAATATGTGTTGTACATATTTTATTCCGCAGGAACAAAAAATACTGATGAGCGAGCTCTGTGTTGTAAATTGTTTGACTATCTGCAAATAAATTTGGCTCTACTGAAAAATTGTGTCATGGATCCAGTACCTCCTTTTCATCTTTTTTCCGTGTTTTGAAACTTCAGCTAGTACTGGCCTCATCTGAATTAAGAAGATTTGGTTTGTTTTAATCTTGGGTACACCGTGCATTTTTTACTACATGAGTTATGTGCCATTTCCTTTACGTTTTTAGTATTGTTCTGGTACTTAACACCAATATATAAATATTTATTTATTAAAATGACGTAGCTTTCGGAGATGATTAATGATAACGCATTTGAGTGGGGCATATACTGAGCCATGAAATTCTCCTGCACGCCATACTGTAATCTTTGGAAGTGGGTTAAAAATGGAAGATGATGACACAGAGGAACGAACATGAGGCAGATACCGCAGGATCGCAGGACTTAGGGCACGAAACATGTCGGTAATTGCAAATGTGGATCCAACGATCATGTTGCTTAGAGAGCTGCAGAAAATCAATGCTATGGTTGTGAACTTAAAAGTTACGCCAGTTACAGAGCACCCAACAGACAAAATTTTCATTTTATGCAACTGTGGCTACAACAAATTCTCATCGATTGGGGGAAATGTTGAGTAGTAGAAACAGGAGTTATATAACTAGTGCCGCTCAGGCTTTCACGTGCTGCGTTGGCGAACGTTAGGCCTAAGTTATACAGAGCAGTGCACGCGTCCCAACAAGCGAAACGGACCTTACACCAGAGCATTTCGTATGAGTCGTACACGCAAATGCTGAGAAGTAATTAACTCGCATAAACAAACCGGGGATCCCGTATTGCAGAAGGGCAATACAAGTCCCGCCTCGTCCATAATACAGGCGCGGACCGTTAATTATGTATCGGCTGGAGAATACACGCGCCAAGTGTTGCGGGCGATGCTAAGTGGCCAGCCCAGCTGTTTGCACGCAGCCCCCTGCGCTACGCTTCGCCTCTTTTAGGCGCGCCTGCATTATTCATCGCAACATTGTGTGGCACAGCGCACTAAAATTTCTGTTAACTCGGCGAACACCGAGAGCTAGTCCCGAGTGGCTAGTCGTGCCTGCGGAAAAGCAATGGCGTTCGTCAAAATTGCACGGCCGAGAAAGACCTAAGTGACAGGAATGAACTTTTGTGCCACAGATTAGGTACATATGAAAGCACAAAGAATTAAGATTATAGAACTTTACATTATAAGAGAATCAAATGATATGCATGGCAACGCTGCAGCACCAGAAGAAACTAGCAAAGCGCAAGAAGGCCTGCAGAGTATCTATGCTTGCTGTGAGAACTGACAGTTGACCCTGGACGTAGATAAATGTAACTTACTGCAAGTAAATAGGCGGAACGATTCACTACTGTTAGACTACACCAATTAACAGAGGAGAGGGGTAAGGTCAAAAGATGAACGTCGCGTTTCTTCACCGATTCGTTTATTAAGCACGAGACCTTTACGAATATGGTTAGGAAACTCAACTGTTAGTCGCTGCAAATGAAGTGTACTACATCACGAAGAAAGTTATTGTTGAAATTCCAGGATGTCAGGCAACATACGCTTCGGAAATTACCAGACGGGAAAAGCGGACTAATAAAAAACTCATATGAAGCCTGACCGACAATTCTTCTTCCCTAACACCATTGCTGAGTGGAACAATCATGGTGATGCCAGAAATACCTTCCGCCACAAACCGTAGGGTGGCTTGTGCAGTTCATACACTGACGAACCAAAACAGTATGACCATCTGTTTAATACTTTTGGAATACAATACAGCAGTGATTCCGGAGGTATGTGGCGCCAGGTCACGCAATTCACCTAAGCTGAGCGCCGGTGATTTGTGGGCGTCCCAGCTGTGTTCATTCAGATTCACATCAGGCGAATTTGGTGGCCACGATATCAACGTGAGTTCACCATCATACTCGCCAAACCACTTTAGCACGACTCTGTCCTTGTGATGCAGACAATTACCTTGCTGGAAGAAGTCATCGCCTTCGGGGAGGACATCACGTATGAAGGTGTGCAAGTCGTCCACAATAACGTACACTTAGTTAAGAGCTGTCATGAATCCTTCCATTACTACAACTGGTCCCATGGGAGCCCAGGTGAATGTCCCCTATAGCATAGCACCACCCCACCAGCCTGCGTCTTTAGTGCGGTGCATGTTTCGAGCAGCCACAAATTACAACACTGCATTGGCGTGGTGTTAGCTGCAGGCGCATAACGGTGTCGGGCGTGGTACCCACAATGCGTATTGGCCGCGTTCACGACCATCAAATGGTCCATGATGTGTAGGGCCATCGAAAGATGTCTGGAAGATGTGTACCGAGAAACATGACCCCACATCACAAGAGTGCAAGAATGGGAATCAGCTTCGATCATCTGAAGCTGTGCGCGCGAAAGGGGAAATGAGTTCCTGTTCACATTTATCACAGGCTATGAGACGTAAGTGCACCACTCTATCCAGAATCCAAGGAAGCTCCAGTGACGTGAAAGCATCTCAGTTCACCAACGAGGAAAACTTTCAAAGTGTCACCCTTCGCAGGAAAGGATATGGCCACAGTATTCTGGGATGCGAAAGGTGTGATTCTGCTCGATTCCTTAAAGCAAGGGACCACCAATACGACACGCTACTGCGACATCCTCATCAAACTCAGGTCGATGAAACATGCCAGGGCTCTTCAGTGAAGGTGGTGTGATCTTGGACGAAAACACAAAACCACACACAGCACTCTTCACACAGTATCAGATCCGTCGCTTCAAATGGGAGAGTTGGATCACATGGCGCTACAGCCCGATTTTTCCACATCGGACTTTCACCTGTTACCTGCACTGAAAGCCGCACTCTCGCAACGTTACTCTCAAATCAATGCTGAGATGACAGGTTGTGCGAGAATGCCTTGCTCGCAAGGCACAGAGTTTTACCACAGTGGTTTCTTCAAACTGATTGCACGCTATGACAAATGTCTCAATGCATGTGGCGATTATATCGAAAAATAGTGCGATTTGTATAGACCATGATGGCATGCTGCATTTGTTTTTGGCAATAACTTTCCGTACGGAAAAAACAATGACGGAACTTACTTCCGGAAAGTCCTGCGTACGATGAGGCAAGGTCATCAAACACCTTGTCGCCTACTAGTGGTTTCGTCTTTAAACTACTGCCATGGATACTAATGACGGTAGCAGGCGAACAGTTCCGCCATTTAAGCGGTGCTCGTGCTCAGGCACCAGGCCAATATAGTCTGCGTTTCATCAAAGTCGCTTACGTAAGTGGTGGTGGTGGTGGTGGTGGTGGTGGTAGTTAGCGTTTAACGTCCCGTCGACAACGAGGTCATTAGAGACGGAGCGCAAGCTCGGGTTAGGGAAGGATTGGGAAGGAAATCGGCCGTGCCCTTTCAAAGGAACCATCCCGGCATTTGCCTGAAACGATTTAGGGAAATCACGGAAAACCTAAATCAGGATGGCCGGAGACGGGATTGAACCGTCGTCCTCCCGAATGCGAGTCCAGTGTGCTAACCACTGCGCCACCTCGCTCGGTCCTTAGGTAAGTGGATTTCCCCATTTCCGGCCGGTATCGTCGCTAGAATGATTTCTCATTCAACACTGTTCCGCTTATATGCTTTTCTTACAGTATCACTTGCCCGAAACAGGTGGCATTCAGCCTGAAATGGTCATGACGTTTTGGCTCATCAGTGTGTGTTCCGGTAGACCATCTCTATAAGGGTCTGTACAGAGTCCTGTGGACTACCGCAGAGTGCGCTTTACATGCGAGTCCACAACGTAGGAACACTAATTTGAAGGAAAACATTTCGATTGAATGTGCTGGTCACGGAAACCGAGGTATTCCTTGTTCTTCGACGAGGGCTTCCTAACTCCAAATGGAAAGGAGTTTTGTGACTCCTCATGAGTACTGTTACACCCCAAGGTAGTATCCACGGTGGACCTTAAAAATTCATCGAAATGCTGAGCGAGTTGCGGCAAATAAGGAACCTATTGCAGCACGGGGGAACGACCGAGCGCCCAGACTGCAAGCGAAGCTCAATGACACCATGGAAGCCGAGAGATACCGTCACAATAGTGACAAAGCAAAATTTCGTAAGGAAGACTATGTACAGAAAAGAACCTCAGAAAGGTGAAGATGCGAAAGTCTGAAGTCACTTCCGGGCGTTTCTTTGCACCGGGCGTTTCTTTCCACCGGGCGTTGGAAAACATTGACCGTAATGGGAAAAACCACTCGCGCCTTTTAGCTTGGTTGGTCCTGTCCACAACCCACTTAGGATGATTAGAGGAAGACACAGTCATCGTCTCCAGCCAAAGATACGACCCCATCCCCTGACTACTGGTAACTGGCTCTAAGGAAACAAATATTGTGTGAGGGCAGTTTGGGTCCGCGCCTTATATTTATTGTGAAAACGTCGGGATGAAATGGTATCAATGGTCTGTTGTAGCTTAAGCATCACACTTACACCTCATACTGTGTTCCGACGTAAGCGCACTGATTACCGACGTAGGAAGTAAGGAAGATCAGGGTTTAACGTCCCGTCGACATCGAGCCATCAGAGACGGAGTACAGGCTCGGAATGTTTCACGCATTGAGAAGGAAGTCGGTTGCGCCGTTTCAAAGGAATCATCAGGCGTCTGTCTGGAGCGATTTATGGAAATCACGAGAAACCTAAATAGCCGACCGAGGTGGCCGAGCGGTTCCAGGCACTACAGTCTGGAACCGCGCGACCGCTACGGTCGCAGGTTCGAATCCTGCCTCGGGCATGGATGTGTGTGATGTCCTTAGCTTAGATAGGTTTAAGTAGTTCTGAGTTCTAGGGGACTGATGACCTCAAAAGTTAAGTCCCATAGTGCTCAGAGCCATTTGAACCATTTGAGAAAGCTAAATAACCATGGCCGTACGCGGATGTGAACCTCGTCCTCCAGAATTCGAGTCCAATGTTCTGATCACTGGCCGCGGATGCCCGGCGAGTCGACAACACAACGATATTTGGCGGTCGCGATACATACTTGTCTGGAGCTGGCACATTGCCATCTATGTTTACAGGGTGTTACAAAAAGGTACGGCCAAACTTTCAGGAAACCTTCCTCACACACAAAGAAAATATGTTATGTGGACATGTGTCTGGAAACCCTTAATTTCCATGTTAGAGCTCTTTTTAGTTTCGTCCACCTACGCTCAATGGAGCACGTTATCATGATTTCATACGGGATACTCTACCTGTGCTGCTAGAACATGTGCCTTTACAAATGAAGATAAGTAATAAAATGAGCTCTAACATGGAAAGTATGCGTTTCCGGACACATGTCCACATAACATATTTTCTTTCTTTGTGTGTGAGGAATGTTTCCTGAAAGTTTGGCCGTACCTTTTTGTAACACCCTGTATATTATCACTATTTTTTATTGCCATCCAACTACGATTCGCACACGTCTGGATTGTCACTGGCTACTGTATGCCCAATCTATATCTATATACATACTCCGCAAGCCACCGTGCGATGCGTGGGGGAGGGTACTATTCACCAGAATTAGTTGTTTCCTTTCCTCTTCCGCTCGCAGACAGACCGAGGCAGCCCTAATTGCTCGTATGGTGTCTTCGTGGTCCCTACGCTAAATGTATGTTGGCGGCTGTAGGATAGTTCTGCAGTCAGCTTCACATGCCGGTTCTGCAAACTTTCTCAGTAGCGTTCAAGCTGTGCAGTAATTCATTTGCGCAATTTTTTTCACTCCCTTTTCGACGCTGGTGTATCTCTCGCATTAAATCGGCACTGGATATTTAAGGCCTTTTTGGATTCCTTACGATGTGAGCTTTCTTCTGACTTGCGTTTTGTATAATTCCGAGCAAATGTACACACATCAAAAAAAGTTTTGCATCACCTCCGTTCCCAGAACTCCTCAAGGCGGAGGTTAACTGTGGATATTGCATCACTGGCACAGTCCCTTTGACTGTTCAGAGGTGTCACTAAACCCTCCCAAAGATGTAAACAACCATGCATGAGCAGCGCATATTAGACGGAGCCGACATACGATCAGTCCCAGTCATTCCACCAGGAAGGATGTACACGGCTCGTGTTGTCTGTAGTTCAAACATGCCTAGACGGTCAATACCGCGGTTATATCGCGTCCCCATTGTTACTTTGTGCCAGGAAGGGCACTCAACAAGGCGTCTTGGAGTGAACCAAAGCGATGTTGTTCGGACATGTAGGAGATACAGGGAGACAGGAACTGTCAATGACATGCCTCGCTCAGGCCACCGAAGGGCTACTACTGCAGTGGGTGACAGTTACCTACGGATTATGGCTCGGAGGAACCCTGACGGCAACGCCACCATGTTGAATAATGCTTTTGTGTAGCCACAGGACGTCGTGTTACTACTCAAACTGTGCGCAATAGGCTGCATGATGCGCATTTTCACTCCCGACGTACATGGCGAGGTCCATCTTTGCAACCAAGACACCATGAAGCGCGGTACAGATGGGCCCAACAACATGCTGAATGGACCGCTCAGGATTGGCATCAAGTTCTCTTCACCGATGAGTGTCGCATATGCCTTCAATCAGACAATCGTCGGAGACTTGTTTGGAGGCAACCCGGTCAGGCTGAACGCCTTAGGCATAGTGTCCAGCGAGTGCAGCAAGGTGGAGGTTCCCTGCTCTTTTGGAGTGGTATTATGTGGAGCCGACGTACGCCGCTGGTGGTCATGGAAGGCGCTGTATCGGCTGTACGATATGGGAATGCCATCCTCCGACCGATGTGTAACCATATCGGCAGCATATTGGCGAGGCATTCGTCTTCATGGACGACAATTTGCACCCCCATCGTGCACATCTTGTGAATGACTTCCTTCAGGATAACGACATCCCTCGACTAGAGTAGCTAGTACGTTCTCCAGACATGAACCCTATCCAACATGCCTGGGATTGACTGAAAAGGGCTGTTTATGGATGACGTGACCCACCAAACACTCTGCGGGATCTACGCCG
Source organism: Schistocerca serialis cubense (assembly GCF_023864345.2). Classification (NCBI taxonomy): domain Eukaryota; kingdom Metazoa; phylum Arthropoda; class Insecta; order Orthoptera; family Acrididae; genus Schistocerca; species Schistocerca serialis. Next base: position 71,302,152 of record NC_064646.1, read on the forward strand.
AATCGTCGTTGAAGAGTGGGACAGTCTGGGCCAACAGTGCCTTGATGAACTTGTGGATAGTATGCCACGACGAATACAGGCATGCATCAATGCAAGAGAACGTGGTACAGGGACTAGAGGTACCGGTGTGTACAGCATTGTGGATAATATGCCGCGACCAATACAGGCACGCATCGATGCACGAGGACACGCTGCTGGGTATTAGGGGTACCACTGTGGTCACCACCTCTGAAGGTCTCGCTGTAAGGTGGTAGAACATCCAATGTGTGGTTTTCATGAGTAATAAAAAGGACAGAAATGATGTTTATGTTGATTGGAATACAGATTCCAATTTTCTGCAGAGGTTCCGGAACTCTCGGAACTTAGGTGATGCAGCACTTTTTTTGGTGTGTGTACGAGTCATCTGAGACGACATCTTTCATTACTTGTGATTTTCAATTTAATGCCGATTTTCAATTATATTGCGGAGAATATTTTTGCGTCGCTCTGTGTCCTAGCACTGTTCCGCAGGCTCTTCACAATGACACGAGAATCAAAGTCCCAGCCAAAAATCAAAGTCCTAGCTAAACGTGTTTCTAGTCTACATCAGTTTGTAACTTCACAAAAAAGCTAATTCGTAACAATCACGAGCACGTGCCTACAGTGGCACGTTGACGTCACAGGCAAAAAGGAACTGCGCGAAAGACTGTTGTGGGGTCAAACACTGTATTAGTCTCGTAGTTATTAGCGATTCAAATCTGACGGTATTTTGTAACACGGGAATGTTCAACTGACGAGCGAATGGACGTTTTCACGTCAATAATGTGTCGTAATTATTCAACAGCTATAAATGTTAAAAATTTCTTGCGTATGTGAGACAGTTCGCCACACTGCCAGCTGTAACTTAGCGAAAACCGCGCCTCGATATACCGGGTGATCAAAAAGTCAGTTTAAATTTGAAAACCTAATAAACCACGGAATAATGTAGATAGAGAAGTAAAAATTGACACACATGCTTGGAATGACAGGGGGTTTTATTAGAACAAAAAAAGTTCACAAAATGTCCGACAGATCGCGCTGTCAACGCCCACAACTGCAGAATTTGGGCCACCGAAAATCCTAGAACTGTCGTGGAAACTCCATCGCACGACGAGAAAGTCACTGTATGGGTTGCATTACCCACATCTACCGTTATCGGGCCCTTTTTCTTCTAGGAAATGCGTGATTCTGGTTTTGTAACTGCTACCGTGACGTGTGAAAGGTATGCCGATATGTTACAGAATCGCATCGTCATGCTTGGCCTCCCAGGTCCGTGCGATTATTGGCTTTGGGGTTACCTGAAGTCGCAAGTGTATCGTGATCGACCGACATCTCTAGGGATGCTGAAAGACGACATCCGACGCCAATGCCTCACCATAGCTCCGGGCATGCTTTACAGTGCTGTTCACAGCACTATTCCTCGACTACAGCTATTGTTGAGGAATTATGGTGGACAAATTGAGCATTTACTGTAAAGAAAATCATCTTTGCTTTGTCTTACTTTGTTATGCTAATTATTGCTATTCAGATCAGATGAAGCGCCATCTGTCGTAGATTTTTTTGAACTTTTGTATTTTTTTGGCTCTGATAAAACCCCATGTCATTCCAATCACGTGTGTCAATTTGTACCTCTCTATCTACATTATTCCGTGATTTATTCAGTTTTCAAATTTATACTGACTTTTTGATCACCCGGTACTTACTCTTTCTGGGTATAGTTGGAAGGGCCTGTTTTACTTGCTTCGCCCAGTGTCGCTGGATTAGCGTTCTGATGACACCACTGGTGGCACCAGGTGGCAGCGAAATGACGCCATATTCTGATAAAGCACTCTCTTTGGAGTTGAGAGGAACCACCAAATTGTAAATCCAGTTTTTCTCGGGCGGTGGAAATTGTAAGAATCTCCAGTGCGGGTCGCTAGGTCGAGCGCCGCGCGTCTTACGTTTCTCGCCACCTCGCTCGGTCGAAGAGAACAAAGGGCGCTGCCGAGGGTCCGCGGAGCGGGCGTCGAGATAATTGGGGCCCGAACACGGGGCCGTGGGGGCGGCCACTCGGCCGTCGAGGGCGTCACTCGAGCGCCGGCGCGCCCTCGCCGCCCGCTTGTTCGAGGAATCTTTAGCAGCGACCACTCGTCCGCGGCTCTGCCCGGATGAATAAAAGAAACGGCCAGCGTAATAACGATGCCCGGCGGCGCCGAGGTGGCACGGGGGAGCAATTACACAGCTCGCAGCGTCGAGTAAACCCTCGACAGCGGGTCACAGAGGTGGCGACGGGGCGAGGGCGGCGCCATTGTCGCGAGATCAGATCGTGCAGGTGGGCCCGCGGCAATTAGGTCGCGATCGTCCGCTCGACGGCGGTGCCGCTGCGGCCTCTCCGCGGCCACGAGGAGCAAATTCCGTTCTCCGAGCGTTCCGAGGAGAGGCCGCTATTGTTCCCCGAGGGCCTGGGGAGACGCTTAAGAACTGCGCCGCTGCTCGACCGCGGAAGAGATTAAACGCTGGATAATTATATGCTACACCAAATCGGGGAGTAATTTCTGTTCTTCACAATCGAATAATTTCATACACTTTCCACGGGGGCACGTATTTTACGTTGCAGTTGGAGTGTTTTCGACAAATAAGTGGCAACCCTCGTAAGCAGTTCAAAACACTGGAGCAATTCCAATGTCGGATCCTTCACAATAAAAAAGAAAAAAAGAAAAAAAAGATCCATAAGTACGTCCTAACAATCGAAAAATGACAGTTAAAACTTTTAACACTGCAGCGCGTCAGCAAACGTGAATAATTTAATGATTATAAAGAATCCGCCTGGATTGCAAATAGAAGCCTGATGTTGACCTAGGTTGGTTGGTTGGTTGGTTTGGGGGATTAAAGGGACCAGACTGCTATGGTCATCGGTCCCTTTTTCCAAAGACAAAGAACACCCACAGAGAATAAAAACGAGGAACAGAAGAGATCACAGACGATACAGAACAAGAGAAACTGAGACAAAGACAAGACAAAACGAACTAAAACCACACAGAGTGTGACGGTGGTTGGCTGACCATAGAAATAAAAAGGAAAAGCCAACCACTTGAAACACATTAAAAAATCAGTTTAAAACCGGAGACCAAAGGCCAGAATCAACACAAAACAATAAGATAAAAACAGAAACACTCAGATTAAAGAATAAAAACCCCCTGCCCGAATAAAACGTAAAACTAAGTCAGCCATAGCCGAGTCATCTGTTAAAAGGGCAGGGAGCGAGTCAGGCAGTGCGAACGACTGCCTGAGCGCAGCTAAAAACGGACACTCCAATAAAACATGAACCACGGATAAAACGGAGCCGCAGCGACATAGAGGCGCGTCCTCACGACGCAATAAGTGGCCGTGCGTAAGCCGAGTGTGCCCAATGCGCAGCCGGCAGAGGACAACAGACTCCTTGCGAGAGACCCGCAAGGAGGAGCGCCACACATCGGTAGCCCCCTTGATGGCCCGAAGTTTGTTGCGTGAAGGTAGGCCGCGCCATTCAGTGTCCCAAAGGGCCAGAATTTTGCGGCGCAGGAACGCTCGCAAATCTGTCTCCGGGAGGCCAACGTCCAGAGATGGTGCACTAGTCGCCTCTTTCGCCAGCCGGTCAACATTCTCGTTGCCGGGGATCCCAACATGGCCTGGGGTCCACACGAAGACCGCTGAACGGCCGCAACGCGCAAGAGTATGCAGGGACTCATGGATAGCCATCACCAGACGGGAACGAGGAAAACACTGGTCGAGTGCTCGTAAACTGCTCAGGGAATCGCTACAGATAACGAAGGACTCACCTGAGCAGGAGCGGATATACTCTAGGGCTCGAAAGATGGCGACCAGCTCAGCAGTGTAAACGCTGCAGCCAGCCGGCAAGGAACGTTGTTCGGAATGGTCCCCTAGAGTGAGCGCATAACCGACTCGACCAGCAACCATCGAGCCGTCGGTGTAAACAATGCCAGAGCCCTGATACGTGGCCAGGATGGAATAAAAGCGGCGGCGGAAGGCCTCTGGAGGGACTGAGTCCTTCGAGCCCTGTGCCAAGTCTAGCCGAAGGCAAGGGCGAGGAACGCACCAAAGGGGTGTACGCAGAGGTGCCCGGAAAGGAGGCAGAACAGGGACAAGCCCAAGCCCGTAGAGAAGCTCCTTGACGCGTATGGCGATCGGACAACCCGACCGGGGCCGACGTTCCGGCAGATGGACGACCGACTGCGGGAACAGGAGACGATAGTTAGGATGCCCGGGCGAGCTTAGAACATGGGCAGCATAAGCGGCCAGCAAACGTTGGCGTCGGAACCGCAGTGGAGGGACACCTGCCTCCACGAGTAAGCTGTCCACAGGGCTGGTGCGGAAAGCACCAGTGGCAAGGCGTATCCCGCAGTGGAGAATTGGGTCCAGCACCCACAACGCAGACGGGGATGCTGAGCCATATGCCAGGCACCCATAATCCAGACGGGACTGGATTAACGCCTGGTAGAGCCGTAACAGGGTAGAGCGGTCGGCTCCTCAGCGGGTGTGGCTCAAACATCGGAGTGCATTGAGATGCCGCCAACACGTCTGTTTGAGCTGCCGGATATGAGGCAGCGAAGTCAACCGGGCATCGAAAACCACCCCCAAAAACCTGTGGGTCTCCACCACAGCAAGGAGTTCGTCGGCAAGATAAAGCCGCGGCTCAGGATGGACTGTTCGGCGCCGGCAGAAATGCATAACGCAGGTCTTGGCTGCCGAAAACTGAAACCCATGCGCTACAGCCCAAGACTGCGCCTTACGGATAGCGCCCTGTAGCTGACGTTCAACAGCTGCAATGCCAGTAGAGCTGTAATAAAGGCAGAAGTCGTCAGCATACAGGGAAGCGGAGACAGAATTTCCCACGGACGCAGCAAGCCCGTTAATGGCTATTAAAAACAGACACACACTTAAAACAGAGCCCTGTGGCACACCGTTCTCCTGGACGTGGGAGGAACTATACGAGGCCGCGACTTGCACGCGGAAGGTACGACACGACAGAAAATTGCGGATAAAAATCGGCAGAGGACCCCGAAGACCCCATCCATGAAGCGTAGAAAGAATGTGATGACGCCATGTCGTATCGTACGCCTTCCGCATGTCGAAAAAGACAGCGACCAGGTGCTGACGGCGGGCAAAAGCAGTACGGATGGCCGACTCCAGACTCACCAGATTGTCGGTGGCGGAGCGGCCTTTACGGAACCCACCCTGAGACGGAGCCAGAAGGCCCCGAGACTCCAGTACCCAATGCAAGCGCCGGCTCACCATCCGTTCAAGCAACTTACAAATAACGTTGGTGAGGCTAATGGGACGGTAGCTGTCCACCTCCAGAGGGGTCTTCCCAGGTTTCAAAACGGGGATGACAATGCCTTCCCGCCATTGCGACGGAAACTCCCCCTCGACCCAAAGACGGTCGTAAAGATCGAGAAGGCGCCGCTGGCAGTCCACTGAAAGGTGTTTCAGCATCTGACAGTGGATGCCATCTGGCCCAGGAGCGGTATCAGGGCAAGCAGCTAGGGCACTGCGAAATTCCCACTCACTGAATGGAGCATTGTAAGATTCCGGGTGGTTGGTGCGAAACGAAAGGCTCCGACGTTCCAGCCGCTCTTTAATGGAGCGGAAGGCCTGGGGGTAATTCGCAGAAGCGGAACTCATAGCAAAATGCTCTGCTAAGCGATTTGCAATGACGTCGGAGTCGGTACAAACGGCTCCATTCAGTGAGAGCGCAGGGACGCTGGCAGGGGTCCGATAGCCGTAGACGCGTCGAATCTTGGCCCAGACCTGCGAGGGAGTGACATGGAGGCCAATGGTGGACACATACCGCTCCCAGCACTCCTTCTTGCCTTGTCGGATAAGGAGGCGGGCCCGCGCACGCAGCCGTTTGAAGGCGATAAGGTGGGCTAAGGAGGGATGTCGCTTGTGACGCTGGAGCGCCCGCTGGCGATCTTTAATCGCTTCAGCGATCTCAGGCGACCACCAAGGCACAGCCTTCCGCCGAGCGGACCCAGAAGAACGGGGAATGGCAGATTCGGCGGCAGTAACGATGCCGGTGGTGACAGATTGAACAACCGCATCAATGTCATCAGTAGAGAGAGGCTCAAAAGCGGCAGTGGAGGAGAACAAATCCCAGTCAGCCTTATTCATAGCCCATCTGCTAGGGCGCCCAGATGAGTGACGCTGTGGTAGTGACAAAAAGAGCGGAAAGTGGTCACTACCACACAGGTCGTCATGCACACTCCATTGGACAGACGGTAAGAGGCTATGGCTACAGATGGAAAGGTCAATGGCGGAGTAGGTGCCATGCGCCACACTGAAGTGTGTGAAGGCGCCATCATTTAACAGCGAGAGATCGAGCTGCGACAACAAATGTTCAACGATGGCGCCTCGACCTGTGGCCACTGACCCACCCCACAGAGGGTTATGGGCGTTGAAGTCGCCCAATAGCAAGAAAGGTGGCGGCAATTGGGCGACCAGTGCAGCCAGGACATGCTGCGAGACATCACCATCCGGTGGAATGTAAAGACTGCAGACGGTAACAGCCTGTGGCGTCCATACGCGTACAGCGACAGCCTCTAAAGGCGTCTGGAGAGGGACAGACTCGCTGTGCAGAGTGTGAAGGACATATATGCAGACGCCACCAGACACCCTTTCATAAGCTGCTCGGTTCTTGTAATAACCCCGATAGCCACGGAGGGCGGGGGTTCGCATCGCTGGAAACCAAGTTTCCTGGAGAGCAATGCAGAAGAAAGGGCGAAGGCTGAGAAGTTGGCGGAGCTCAGCTAAATGGTGGAAAAAACCGCCGCAGTTCCACTGGAGGATGGTATTGTCCATGGCTGAGAAAGGCGTGAAAGGACTGGGAAGGCAATTTACGCCGCTTGTTCACTCACTGCCACCGATTCAGTACCCGTACGAGAGGCATCCATGGCGTCTGAGGGACCAGCGAGATCAAGGTCCTCAGCGGACGCTAGAATCTCGACTTCATCCTCAGACGCAGAGCGCGAAAGGTGCGGTGGGGTTGGTGCCACCGCAAGTTCTTTGGCCTTAGAGGTCTTTCTCTTGGACTTCTCTCGCTGAGCTTTGGGTTTCACCGGCTGGGAAGGCTTCACCGATTCAGTCTCCGGGACAGAGGAGGATCGTGAAGACCTACGCCCGGCCGCTGGTGAGGACTTATGCCACTGGTGGCCGTCATCCTTCCCGCTGGTGGAACCCTGGGAAGGGAGGGTCCCAAGGGAACTCTTACGGGCGAGAGTAGTCGAAGAAGTGAGACGCTTCTCCGGCTGAGAAGCGGGGACGGACGTCCCCGACGGGTGGGAGGAGGTTGCTCCTGAGGTAGGTGGTGCAGGAGCAACCTGTTGGGTAGAGCCCCCCACGGGCAAGGGGGCAGGAGGAGTCTTACTGCTTATCGAGCTGGCTGGAAGTCTCGAAACTGATGGAGCTAGCACAGTTGTTGTAGCAGCTGCATAAGAAGATGTCATTCTCACAGGATGGAGTCTGTCATATTTCCGTTTGGTCTCAGTATAGGTCAGCCGGTCCAGGGTCTTATATTCCATGATTTTGCGCTCTTTCTGAAAGACTTTGCAGTCAGGCGAGCAAGGTGAATGGTGCTCCCCGCAGTTGACGCAGATGGGAGGCGGGGCACATGGAGTATCGGGATGAGATGGGCGTCCGCAATCGCGACATGTGAGGCTGGAAGTGCAGCGGGAAGACATATGGCCGAACTTCCAGCACTTGAAGCACCGCATCGGGGGAGGGATATAGGGCTTGACGTCACATCGGTAGACCATCACCTTGATCTTTTCCGGTAACGTATCACCCTCGAAGGCCAAGATGAAGGCACCGGTAGCAACCTGATTGTCCCTCGGACCCCGATGAACGCGCCGGACGAAATGAACACCTCTACGTTCTAAGTTGGCGCGCAGCTCGTCATCAGACTGCAAAAGGAGATCCTATGGAAAATAACACCCTGGACCATATTTAAACTCTTATGTGGTGTAATAGAAACGTTAACATCCCCCAACTTGTCACAAGCAAGTAACCTGCGGGACTGGGCGGAGGATGCCGTTTGTATCAGTACTGACCCAGAGCGCATTTTAGACAAGCCCTCCACCTCCCCAAACTTGTCCTCTAAATGCTCGACGAAGAACTGAGGCTTTGTGGAGAGAAAAGACTCCCCATCAGCTCTCGTGCAAACTAAGAATCGGGGCGAATAACTGTTACCTCCATCCTGAGACTTACGCTCTTCCCACGGCGTGGCCAGGGAGGGGAACGTTTTCGGATCGTACTTCTGAGCATTAAATTGAGCCCGAGAACGCTTAGAGACTGCTGGCGGCTGGCCGCCAGCGAGAGATGATGTACCACGCTTCATTGCGGGTCATCCGCCCTGATGCCACCTACTCCGACCAAGGGCCCTCCCCACGGGCGCCACCCAGCCACAGCAATAGCCACCTGGCAGGATGGCCATTGCCGGGAGTCCTGATGCCCCAGGGAGATGGGCATCTACTCCTTGGCATACGTGGGGAGTGAACGGCGCAGGCATCAGTAGAGCGATCCCTGTGTTGTCAGGGGGCTACAACCAAGAGGGTACATGGCGGCCCCATCACAACGGACTGGCTACCGTGCTGGATGTTAGGTGACATGTGGTCCATGGGCGTCGTCAGTGCAGAAAATGGCCCTGCACAGTGCTTGGCAGAAAGTGCACGCAGGGGCGCATCGATGCCCAAGAGATGGAGAGCGGGCAAGACTGCAATGCAACGACGAATAAGATGGCGAAAGTTCTCAACACAACACGGACACAATGCACCAAGTAAGGCGCCCTTCCCCAATCGGCTCGCTCTTCGGAAAAATTTTGAGATATGGAGGTCAAACCCGACAGGGGACCATCACATAAGGCCGAAACGTTTGAGATTCCTTTTAGTCGCCTCTTACGACAGGCAGGAATACCGCGGGCCTATTCTAACCCCCGAACCCGCAGGGGGGGTTGACCTAGGTTTCGGGGCGGATAACCACGCCTTCTTCGAAACACACTAAAACTACAAACTGCCTAAAGAGGAATGGTCCAACATTAATACAGAATGCGAGTCTTTTGCCCTTTTGGGCGTTCTATCTTAATGTTGGACCATGCCTCTTTAGGCAGTTTGTAGTTTTTGTGTGTTCCGAAGAAGGCGTGGTTACCCGTGCCGAAACCTAGGTCAACATCCTGTTTCTATTTGCAATCCAGGCGGATTCTTTATAATCATTAAACGAGAGTTAGTTAGGGAGGACCAACAAAGTGGCACACCCGCAATACGCAACCAAGCCTGCTGCACACTGGGTAAATGTTCTTCCTTTCTAATTTTTATTTAAATTTTGGTTATCGACTTACCACCGTTCACTGTAAGATTCTCATTCGCTGCGCTTACACTGACCAGTGATCTGGTTATCTAAAATGGGTAAAACTGATTATGTGATTTATTTGTGAATAAACGTGTAAACGGTCAATTTCTTGGATTTTTGATACGATTTACTGCATCGTTAAATTGTTTTCGAGTCATATTTACATTCCTAATAAATCGTCAGTGTAAATCACAGCTGCAGTTCGTCATCCATAACGGATACCATCAAATTTATTTGCTTATAAAATTGTAGAGAGAGTTGTAACACATTTATTTTGTGATCTGAACAAAATAGTATTAAGCATATATTGTACTACACGTACCATTTAAGTCTACGAGCATGCATGTTTGTTCGTTTGTTTATTGAGGATTTAAAAAACAGGAGCGCTCAAACCATGACTTAAAATTGGCAATTTTCTAGGGAACATACGAACATACTCCGTAGTTCTTATTAATTAACACTTAGAAGACTAAACGGCATTAGTAGGTGTCTAAACTCGTAATGAATAGCAACAGAGAGACTGGAACGTTAGTTACAAACCAACAAACACAGTGGGTATGTAAAATGAACATCTACAACCACACCCATTTTTAAGTGTCGCAAATTACAGCGCTACGTCGTTCGAGTTTTCCTGTCTCTTCCACTGAAGAGAGTTCGCACCAACCAAAAACACACTGATTCCTCGATTGATACATTTGGAACGTGAGAAACAGTCCTGTCAGACATGCCAATAGACTCCTATTAAATTACTCGATTGTGTTAACTCGATCGAGCGCATAGTAAGGTGTAACAACATTTGTGTGCCCGCCATAGCTCGGCCAAAATTTTCGACAGAAACAGAGAAGTGCATTCTTGATGGAGAGTTTGCCATTTCTTGCGTTTCATCAGGCACTACAGACTTTATATGATTCCACAGTGAGACTATCTCCATAACTGTACGAATAAAAGTCAAAACGGAACTACATCATTTAACACATTAAATATTTCTTTAGACCATGAGTAAATTATCGATGCACTGGATAAATACTTAGAAATTAATGCAATTTAAAGCTTTTTAAAAATTTGAATTCCAGCCGATATTACTATAGCAGTATTTAAATTCTGAGCAAGTGGCAATTATAAACTAAGCTTGGAGAGCAACCAATGTAATGCCCAACGGTATACCAACTGCGTTGTGAAATATCGAAGAATGCTAGCCTATTAAAAATGGACAACGTGGATATACCTGTATGGCCAAAGTTGAATGATTCGTCATGGGGTTAACCGAAAAACATAGAAAAAGCGAATGTTTGTATCTTAAGAGAAGCAAGCAGCAAAAACCTTGTTCAGTTCAGTCTACGTACCTGCACATGACTACTGACGACTCGTGATTTTCGGGAGATGCGCTCTAACCTACGCAAATACCAGCCAATGCCTCACTGCGTTTCAATCTGACAATCTCTCTCCCCAGCACTGAATGTTACGGTGCAACGAAGAAACCATTTTGTTTTCACTTTAGGCCGGCCGGTGTGGCCGAGCGGTTCTAGGCGCTTCAGTCTGGAGCCGCGCGACCGCTCCGGTCGCAGGTTCGAATCCTGCCTCGGGCATCGATGTGTGTGATGTCCTTAGGTTAGTTAGGTTTAAGTAGTTCTAGGGGACTGATGACTTCAGATGTTAATTCCCATAGTGCTCAGAGCCATTTGAACCATTTCACTTTAACTATAGGGGTACCGAATCAATTATGTTTATACATATTTGTATGTATGGTGTGTTTATTGTGGACATGCCCGAAAAGACAGACGCCACAAATATAAATACACCTACAAGCTGAAACACTGTGACCACTGCCAATCCCGCGACGTTGGAGACCGCCTGACGGCGTTGCGGGCGCATGACGGGAGAACGAAAGTACATAAGCGGAGCAGAAAGAGACAGGGGATCACGTTAGCGAAGATATCGGCTGCAAATGGGGGAAACCATTGAGATAAACGACTTTAACATAGGGCAAATTATTATTACGTAGAGCCTGTGAACGAGTGCCTCGAAAACGGCGAAGCTGGTTACATAATCAGGTGCTATTGTCATGTGCATCTACGGAAAAAGGTAGGGCAGTGAAATTACCACTAGGCGCTAAATGGTTGGATGTCCACGGCCCTTCAAAGAACATGGGGGTTCGGAGGCATGGCTGCTCTGTAAAGTAGGATAGATTGTGATCTGTGACATCTCTGCCGAAAGAGCACAATGCTGGTGCACGCACAAATGATTCGGAGAACACCATTCATCATACAGTGTTGAACATAAGAGTTCTGCAGCAGGTCACATGCTGACCCAACGACGTCATCAATTACGGTTGCAGTGGGCACGGGACCATCGGAATTCGACCGTAGATCAATGGAAACGTTTCGGCTCTTCGCGTTGATCACATTTTTGCTACACTAGGTCGGTGGTCGTCTCCACAAACGCCGTCATCGAGGCGAACGGCGACTCGGAATGTGCAGCGTGCCACGGACTCAGCCTGGTGGGCACACTATTATGTTATGGGAGATATTCTCCTGTGCTTGCACGGGACCTGTGGTAGTAATCAAAGACACGCTGACAGCTGTGAACCACCTACACGCTTGATGTCTTCCCCAACGGCGGTATCATCTTTTAGCAATATAAATGTCCGTGTCTCGTAGACAGAATCAAGCTACAGTGGTTTTAGGAGCATTATAATGAACTTGCGTTGATGTCTCGGCGACCTTTCGGCATGCTGGTCTATTGATTAATCACTGAGGCAGAAAAATGAACAGGACACCATTTTATCACGAATATCAGCCAATCGTATCACTACTCGTTTAGTCTACGTCGAAGTATCTCTTGTCTCCAGTAAATTTCGCTGCGGCCTGAGCAGTCTCACGATGACCGTGCACCGAAAGTACGAGACTGGAATCGCACCGCCAGTGGCGCGCCCAGATAACGCCAAAGACGAGCGCGCGGAGACCTGGAAGCCCCCGCGTTCGTCAAGCAGTGCGCCGAGAACAAAGGGGACTCCAAACACCGGCTGTTGGGGGTGCCCACATCATCGGAAGGACCGCGCCCCGCATAGCGGCCGCTACCCGCAGTCGCGAGGGGTGCGCCGGCCAACTAACAGTTCTGTTCGTCCGCCCAGAAAACTTTAATAAGAGAGAAACAATCGGCCGGCTAGGAACAATTAGCTAAGCTAAGCGAGCGCGCCAGTGTGTGCGCTGTAGCAGATAGCTTGGCGGGCCGGCTCATGCGGGCAGCACAAAGAACGGCAATTACAGGGGCTGCTGCGGCGGCGGCAAGGGTTCCTGCCGGCGAGGGCTCCGTGGCTTCTGCCGCTGCCGTCGCCTCAGGGCGCGCGCGCGCCATGCGGGGGGGCTCTTCACTGCGAGGTAGAGCGCTCACGTTCCAGCTCAATAACGCTACGATTCGCCAAATCTGCATTTACTACTTCCGCGAAAGTAAGTTTGGTAAACAGCTAAGAGACAACGTAAGGCGACACGGTTGGTAGCGTGACTCCTGCAACAATTTTATTCGAACTGTCAACAGGTCCAAGAAGCAATTGGTGAGTAACATGTCGCTAGCAACTGCGCGGTTGTGTCGCCATCTTGGCTATTAAGGCACCAAGAGGCAGCTGGTGGAAGCGGAAGTTTCTCTGTCTAGCCCAGAGCTGGTCCTTCCTTCAGTCGCCTAAGTTGGCAGTGGTCGCAGCCACTATGCTATTGACTTCCCCACGACAGCAGCTGTTTCCAGCACGTATTGGAGTATTGGAAACGGACTTGCGAGAACTCCTGGCAGCAGATGGCACCTTCCACAGGAGGACTGTAGTGGACGCACGAAACGAGCAACAAAAAAATGGCTCTGAGCACTATGGGACTTAACATCTATGGTCATTAGTCCCCTAGAACTTAGATCTACTTAAACCTAACTAACCTAAGGACATCACACAACACCCAGTCATCACGAGGCAGAGAAAATCCCTGACCCCGCCGGGAATCGAACCCGGGAACCTGGGCGCGGGAAGCGAGAACGCTACCGCACGACCACGAGCTGCGGACAAAACGAGCAACAAGAAGTGTGTAAGTGGCTTCATTTTCCGCTTGAAAAGGCTGTAAAAGCTTTTTTTTTTTTTTAATTGCAATGTCGGCGTTGGGCCAAAGTCACGCGTAATTCACATGTACTGACCCACGATCAACAGGGGACATGTTATTTTATTTTGACTCTGTTTCGGGATTCCATTATACCATCTACAGGCCCCATATGCATTTCTCAAAAGTAAGTGAAATTGTCATACAGGGCCATATATTCCTGAAAGTCGTGAATTCACGATATATTACTGGTAATTGTGAATTGACGACTTCCAAGAATACACGGCACTGTATGACAATATCATTTCGTTTTGAGAGATGTGTATCGGGCCTGAAGATGGCACAATGGAAGCTGGAAGTCAAAATAAAATAAAATCTCAATTACACGGCTGTTGGCAAATTTCACTGATAATATGCATTGTTAGTGTTTTCTATGCTCTGTGGGTTTCACTTGCACATTTCAGTAGACGATGGATGGATTTTTAACAGTTACGATCTAAATAGCTTGATTATCGCCGCCTTTCACAAGATCTTTGTTACGGTGAATGAGGAGTACTCTTAAAACGAAAACCAAAAGCCATATAACGATAGCCACAACAACAAGAAATGCTACATTAAAATTCCATAATATTCGCGCCAACAAAGATGACACTCGGCACGGTGGCTGATGCGAGCGACTGTAGATGGGAAACGCCTTTACGGTCGCTCTCGTCGCCACCGCGCCGAGTGTCAACTTTGCGCGTGTAATAGATGTAGTTATACTGTTGTTAAAAGAATTAATAAAAGGGTTGGGGTCGGCAAGAAAGGTGGTTGATCGCGGAACTACAAGGATGCGCAAGCCACTAAAAAATACATTAAAAATCTACGTCCAATTTTGTGTAGGAGTCCTGACACCACAAAAAATGTCAACATTGGGGGGGCGATTGTTTCGTCATCGCCTAAAATGGACAACAAGTCTCTCGGTACGCCAAAAGCATCCGTCTTATTAGCCGAGGAATCAAGTAATAAAAGTCTTCTGCTTCAGCAGTGAGGAAATAAATGTGCATTTGAAACTGCGCCTTTCACAGTTTTTTTATACTGGAATTCTCATAAATTTACATGGGAATAAATGTGTAACGTACTACTCTATACTAATTCTTTAAACAACTTATCTTCTAAGAACACTGGCAATCAGTACCAATGTCTGCTGTTTGTCTATGGTTTTCTGAACAGAAATTTTGCGCTCAATCCAAATCTTTGGCTTAAGTTCTTTAGCCAGAATAATCTTCTCCGTCCTTGACCACGTCTGCCGTCAATCTTTCCTTGAAGTATTAGCTGCAACAGGTTGTATTTGTTCGGAGCATTATATGACCAAAATATTCGAGTTTTCTTCTCTAGATGGTATTGAGAACTTCTAAACCTTTGTTCATATGTCACGGCACAAACACATGTGTGACTTTTTATCGGACCATGGTATCCATGACACCCTTCGATTTCATCCCTGTTTCTACTGACTTCAGTAGTAGTGTTTAGCAGTTCTTGCAGATCATCTTGTTTGGTTGCAATTAGAACAGAATATAACTCCTTTAACCACCTTGTGCTTTCCATGAAGAGTATCTCGGAAAATCTTTTCACAACAGATGCTGACAAATAAACGATACCACTTCTGACAGCTGACCCTTGACTCGCACACCATCACTTTGGTTCGAGGACAGGTTTCTAATCAATCTAATGTCACAGCCACACAGCCCCAGTTCACCTAAGATACACATAGGTTTGTCAAGCTGAACAGTATCGAAAGCTTTTTCGTAATCGATGAAGCAAGCATAAACACCGATAGAAGCATCACAACAACTTTGATACAATACCGGAAGACTGATACTCTCTCCGTAGTCCTAAACCATTCCTGAATCCAAAATTTTCTACACTTACATGTTTCAAATTTCAGTTAATAAACTAATGCGAATATTTGCATTCTGTTACTGAGGCTGACTGGCTAAAATGTTGGAAAATTTAAACAGGGTCGCTTGGAGCTCGCGAAATCGAGTAGTTAATCGGCGGATCTCGAGGGTTATCAGTCATCGGCGTTCTACAAGAGAGGTGCTGTTTCCATTGCATTACTGATTTCTGGGGTTAGTGACTCACTGCGGTAAGTAAAGTATATATTCCACTACGGAAAACTTACACGAATTTGCAGCGAGTTTCTACGGTCGCAGGTTCGAATCCTGCTTCGGGCATAGATGTGTGTGATGTCCTTAGGTTGGTTAAGTTTAAGTAGTTCTAAGTTCTAGGGGACTGATGACCTCAGATGTTTAGTCCCATAATGCTCAGAGCCATTTTACAGCGAGTTTCCGTGTGCAGTCCTGGCGTGCTGCGCTGTTTTTTTCTGGTTTTTGCATGCAAGTTTGCAGCTTAGAGTATTTGTACATCTTTGGTAGGAAGTGGCCAATATGAGGCCGTTGAGACATTAGTAGATGCGGATGGTACTTTAGGGACGAGGTGTAACTCACGCCAATAAAATGATTTGTGGCTGTGGAACTGAAGGTTCCGGTGTCACCTTTCACTTAAATACCTTTGAACCACTACCCTGTTTCATACTTGTGGAGATTTTCTGGAAAAGTTGAAAGGAACCAGTGGAGGACTAGGTAGTGACAGTTGGCAATGGTCGGACCCAGTGGTCTTCCTGAAAGCAACTGGATTGCCACACACCGTCCCGTCTTTCATAGCGGATTACTGACAATCTTAACCGGTCTTTCTGGCTAAAGCTGGCGACCCTTCTTTAGAATGATTCCCTTAGTGTAGCAGTGGCGGTAACTTATCTGAGCCCACCGACAAATTTACTGGGTATATAATATTCTCACTGAAGTTCACGATGGCTAATTTTAACACACTGAAACTCCACTGAAAGTCTTTGCCTTCACTTTTTATTAAGCGCAACAGGATCGTTCAACAAAATCGGCAGCAACTGAAAATGCTCTAAAATTCAGGTAACCGTGTCAGTCATGTAACCCAAACGACAACGACTTTTTCTTTAGAGTACAGAAATAGCGTCTTTTCTAAACTTTTTTGCGCCCATGTAGTTTCGCAACTAAAATCGAAGTAATTCGTTTCTTGTCTCTTCAATTTTTCCGGTAGAAAATATTTGTGATAATCGGCAACACGAATAAAACTTTATACATCTGTCTAACTGATAAACACAGCAAAAACAGCAAATCACAGAGACACTACTGACGCGAAACTATGAAAGATTACAAGCCGCCTGTCTTGCCTCCTTCCATTCCTATGCTTTTCATCTGCCTCTTGTCACGACTGGCGATGGGCAAGATACTTTAGATTCACCATGCTAAAATGCTCATGACGTTACCTAATGCTGGGGGATGTATTTTAGAAAACTGCAGTGGTTATCGGCCGAGGCGTTTAGTTCCATTCCATGAATGTGTGAGTACCGCTCAGTTCGCGGCAGAGGAGTCCGCACGGCATTCAGAGGCTTTGGTCTGACTTACGCGTGTCAAGAAGCCACCTTGAGAGGGCTCACCAAACTACTCTGTCAGTCAAGCTAAGGCGGGGTTCGCGGTGTTCGGCACGGTTCGGTTCTGTAGAAGTCTGAGGGCGGCAGTCTCAACTGCTGGATGCCACCTAATAATTTATGTTGGGAATCCCACATCCCGGAATGTCTTGGCCTGCGCGTTTGGTGGAGATGCTTCGCGCAGTTCCCGTTACGCTCGGCAGGCTTCCGCAAATTAAGAAGTATATAAACAACGCTCTGATTCACCCACCGCCTACTGACCTGAGACTGGAATGTCTAGAGCAAACTGTCGAGGAAGACGTGCTCCGACTGATCCGCTTGTGGAGACATTCTGTGATGGGAATTTATTAAACGTGTCAGTATTCAAGCTGTTGGCGGAAACCAGTAACATTTTTCCTGAACAGTGGTTGCGGCCGGAACGGCACAAACACCAGAGTCGGGAGCGGACACGTGAAGATGAACACTCGAGGTTTGGATGTGGAAGGTGAAAGGTCACTAGTTTTAGACGTCGAGGATTCTTGAGTTCAGACGGTGGATAACACTTCACGGTGTCCGAATCCTGATGAGCGAGATCTGGTTCTTCAAATGCGACAACGCACGGCTGACTTACCGCCACGGCAGATTTGAGAGAGTATGCATCAGCACCGGCGATAGGTGGGCATTCATGTTTGCAAAGTGGGCGTACCGCTGACATACTGATAATATCGTTTTCACTTATTATTCAATCAACCACTGGAGTAACTAAAAAATTTTGTAATTCTGAAGAAGAGAAATTTGTTAACATCGAGTATAGATTTAAGTGTCAGGAAGTCGTTTCTGAAAGTATTTTATGGAGTGTAGCCATGTATGGAAGTGAAACGTGAACGATAAATAGAAAATAGAAGCTTTCAAAATGTGGTGCTACAGAAGTATGCTGAAGATTAGGTGGGTAGACCACATAACTAATGGGGAGGTACTGAACAGAAAAGGGGGGAAGTGGAATTTGTGGCACAACTTGACATGAAGAAGGGATCGGTTGGTAGGACATGTTCTGAGGCATCAAGGGATCACCAATTTAGTACTGGAGGGCAGAGTGGAGGGTAAAAATCGTAGAGGGAGACCAAGAGATGAATACACTAAGCAGATTCAGAAGGATGTAGGCTGCAGTAGGTAGTGGGAGATGATGAAGCTTGCACGGGATAGAGTAGCATGGAGAGCTGCATCAAACCAGTCTCAGGACTGAAGACCACAACAACAAAAACAAAAAGTGTGCAGCTACAATATAGTAGTGCTCCATGCAATTGCTTCGTAACCTTATTGCAATCACTTTTTCTAACAGTCTTGTCACTGAGTCTTTTCCTATATCATTGCTTTTAATATAATAAAACATCAGTTTAATTTTATTTGTATTTCATTTGAAGTAGTTTGTATTTTACTTCAATTCATTATTATTGTTATTACTTCTTTACTTTCTCAGACGTTAAGTCTGGTTAAAAATGGAAAGTGACGCGGACCTTGATCAAGCGTCATTTCCTTTTAACTGTACGGTGTTATATTGCATTTAGGAACTTTCGGGTAATTGAACATGTATCAATAATTACTGATTTCTGTAGTTGTATACACAAGTTTGGATGTAGCTGTATTGCGTTGATGTACTGGTGGATATTGTGTGGCATGACTCCTGTAGTTGATATTATAATTGGTATAATGTCAACTTTATCCTGATGCCACATGTCCTTGACTTCCTCAGCCAGTTGGATGTATTTTTCAATTTTTTCTCCTGTTATCTTCTGTATATTTGTTGTATTGGGTATGGATATTTCGATTAGTTGTGTTAATTTCTTCTTTTTATTGGTGAGTATGATGCCAGGTTTGTTATGTGGCGTTTTTTTATCTATTGTAATGGTTCTGTTCCACTATAATTTGTATTCATCATTCTCCAGTACATTTTGTGGTGCATACTTGTATGTGGGAACGTGTTGTTTTATAAGTTTATGTTGTAAGGCAAGCTGTTGATGTATTATTTTTGCTACATTGTCATGTCTTCTGGGGTATTCTGTATTTGCTAGTATTGTACATCCGCTTGTGATGTGATCTACTGTTTCTATTTGTTGTTTGCAAAGTCTGCATTTATCTGTTGTGGTATTGGGATCTTTAATAATATGCTTGCTGTAATATCTGGTGTTTATTGTTTGATCCTGTATTGCAATCATGAATCCTTCCGTCTCCCTGTATATATTGCCTTTTCTAAGCCATGTGTTGGATGCGTCTTGATCGATGTGTGGCTGTGTTAGATGATACGGGTGCTTGCCATGTAGTGTTTTCTTTTTCCAATTTACTTTCTTCGTATCTGTTGATGTTATGTGATCTAAAGGGTTGTAGAAGTGGTTATGAAATTGCAGTGGTGTAGCCGATGTATTTATATGAGTGATTGCTTTGTGTATTTTGCTAGTTTCTGCTCGTTCTAGAAAGAATTTTCTTAAATTGTCTACCTGTCCATAATGTAGGTTTTTTATGTCGATAAATCCCCTTCCTCCTTCCTTTCTGCTTAATGTGAATCTTTCTGTTGCTGAATGTATGTGATGTATTCTATATTTGTGGCATTGTGATCGTGTAAATGTATTGAGTGCTTCTAGGTCTGTGTTACTCCATTTCACCACTCCAAGTGAGTAGGTCAATATTGGTATAGAGTAAGTATTTATAGCTTTTGTCTTGTTTCTTGCTGTCAATTCTGTTTTCAGTATTTTTGTTAGTCTTTGTCTATATTTTTCTTTTAGTTCTTCTTTAATATTTGTATTATCTACTCCTATTTTTTGTCTGTATCCTAGATATTTATAGGCATCTGTTTTTTCCATTGCTTCTATGCAGTCGCTGTGGTTATCCATTATGTAATCTTCTTGTTTAGTGTGTTTTCCCTTGACTATGCTATTTTTCTTATATTTGTCTGTTCCAAAAGCCATATTTATATCATTGCTGAATACTTCTGTTATCTTTAGTAATTGGTTGAGTTGTTGATTTGTTGCTGCCAGTAGTTTTAGATCATCCATGTATAGCAAATGTGTGATTTTGTGTGGGTATGTTCCAGTAATATTGTATCCATAATTTGTATTATTTAGCATGTTGGATAGTGGGTTCAGAGCAAGGCAGAACCAGAAAGGACTTAATGAGTCACCTTGGTATATTCCACGCTTAATCTGTATTGGCTGTGATGTGATGATATTTGAATTTATTTGGATATTAAGTGTGATTTTCCAATTTTTCATTACTATGTTTAAGAACTGTATCAATTTAGGATCTACTTTGTATATTTCCGATATCTGTAGTAACCATGAGTGGGGTACTCTATCAAAAGCTTTTTGGTGATCAATGTATGCGTAGTGTAGCGACCTTTGTTTAGTTTTAGCTTGATATGTCACCTCTGCATTACTATTATTATTATTATTATTATTATTATTTGTAGACTGAGTAAAAATAATTATTCAGCAGGCTTTTATAGCAATTCCCCACCTAAGGTTTCCATGTTAGGGTCATTTCTGAGTTAGTGATTCCGTTGGGCATTGAAAATTGATCTTTGGGTCATACTGGGTATGTGACGGAGTCTGGGCAGTCCCATTATTCCGGCACCACACACACCACGGGGTTTTGCAAATGGACTGATTGTTTACGTCTTCCTTCTCCCCCTGCCCCCAGTCATGTGTATGAGACGGCAGCAATCTCATTTAATGGGCACACAGTAACCTCAACGAACACACGCAACTTCAGCAAAAGGGGCACACCAAACTACACTCTGCTCTTGGCTACTTACACAACAACAAGAACACAGCTCAAAATATTCCAGACCACTATCACTACGAATTTTATACTATACACTGCACCAAGCAGCACAGAAAAATGTTACAAGTTGGAGCCCCGCACGAATACTTGCTCGAAGCAAAATACAGTACAAAACATTCTCGAATTTAAGAAGTAAAACAACAGAGTGGAAGTCACTAAATAACTTTCTTTCCTTCTGTCTAGTTCTTGTGTAGTACGAAGCCCGCTTTTTCAGGATTCGGTGTCTAAATTTAACCTTATGGCCGAATGCTCTTCCTGACGCCACATCGTCAAGGTAACCTAAGCGACCGAACACCGGTGCACAATCAGTCTTTGAATCGTGCAAACTTTATTGTGTGTTAACGCATTTTACCTGTTTGTGTAGAGTATTCTCCGTGGCGGAATTTGGGAACCAGCGCAGCATTTGCCATAACAAGCATGAGAAACCGGCCGTTACGAGGAGGTCGTAAGAATCTCAATAACGAATGTATTAATTTTCTTTACCATGATCAAGCGTATCATTGCAAGAATATCTTCAATTTTTACGAACTTACTCTTCCAGCAGCAGAAGGAGAGACAGTACAACATCGAAAGAAAGAAGGGAGTTATGCAGTGAAGGTACCTGCAACAAAGAAGAAAATGGTTTATTAAATCAACAGTGGAAATGTCGAATGAATATGAAGTAGCAAAACGGTCTAAATATTTTACCAATGACTGCAATGAACCAGACATATGACGAATGTAAATTTAGAAAATCACACTGTAACAAACGAACGAGTACGCACTTCTAAAAATTACCGGAAAAAAAGAGTCAGTGCCAGACTAAATCCTGAAGAAACATCAATGACAGCTCTTCTGAGGAGTGCGAAGTATGAGCTGCTCTTACGGAAAGCACTGAACTATAAAATTTCGCGAGAGCACGGAAAATGTTGTTTAAAATGGTTCAAATGGCTCTGAGCACTATGCGACTTAACTTCTGAGCTCATCAGTCACCTAGAACTTAGAACTAATTAAACCTAACTAACCTAAGGACATCACACACATCCATGCCCGAGGCAGGATTCGAACCTGCGACTGTAACGGTCGCTCGGTTCCAGACTGTAGCGCCCAGAACCGCACGGCCACTCCGGCCAGCAAAATGTTGTTTAAGACAAAACAACCTGCGTGCACATGGAAGGTGCATTTGACATCAAAGGCACATTAGTTTCCTTCAACAATTAAATCATTGGTGGCTGAACACCGCATTTGCACCCGCTACTCGAGGAATCAATAACCTTCGGACCCTGCTCACAGTTTCCTTTCTACGTAATGCATTAGATCTACATAAAACTTATCTTTTTCCACAAAGGAATTTGTGCTCCGAGTTTTCGCTGTTCGGGAACCAGGTTTAACTACAACCCACCAAACTTACAATCAATACAGGTTCACAGCTCCACAGAGACAGGCATGTGTGTGTGTGTGTGTGTGTGTGTGTGTGTGTGATCAAAAATCTGTATTCTGCACAAAACAGCAGTAACAGCTGTCGGATATGCTGCACAAGGTCGAATGAATCGCGTCAAGATTTTTTGAAGTCTAAATACAAGACAACAACTACGTATTTTTTCTACACATGCTAATATACAACACTACATAAATGCAGTTCATATTTTACAAAATTAATCTTCAAGTAAGGAGAGTAGGATAATAAGCCCAGCCTATACGTTCAGTACAAAAATGTCTGTATCTAACTAATTTAACACACGTTCCACAAATAAACCTCTCCTTCTCCACTGCAAGAACACGTTTCTCACAGCACCATTCCTTGCCGTTGCCTTGACACTGAATCCAGTCAACATGTTCCGCAGAAATTAGATTTTCGTATTTAATCTAGCAGAGCTCACAAGATATGTCATTATCTTCATCTGTTCCTTCAGATGATTGTGATGATTCATCCTATAAGTGCATTCCCTTCTTAACCTGATGTTTCTTCGAAATGTCGAACTCAGAAAACGCTTGTAGAATGAAGCCCATTTTCTGTAATCGCTTTGATCCGTTTACCATTGGAAATGTTTCCAAATCGGAATTTGTTGATCTTTCTTGTCCCTTACTAAAGATTGTTTCAACACCTTTTACCTTTGTTGCGTAATCTTTTCCACTCTGTAACTGGATTTGTAGAAGGGAGTCAAGCATCGGGAATAATTCTGCCTCACGATAAGATTAGCATGTAATTTTCGGTCCACAAACAATTGGTCTTTCTCTTTTACTTACCCATTTCAAAAGCAAATAAAAAATAAACAGACCTATATAAATAAAAATGAAAATGTTCGTCCTTTCAAACTCGTATATCTCCCAAAGTTTTTCACTGATTGCTTTGAAATTTTGACACAATGTTGCATTCGAATACGCGCGTATTTCTATATAACTACTAGAGCGCCGCATAGTATATATATTACTTAATAATTATACGGGAAATAAATAAAAAGGTAAATGTTCGTTTGTACAAAATCGTAAATCTCCGAAAGTTCTTCGCCGATTGCTTTGAAATTTTAACGAAACTTTGCACTCGAATACACGCATGTTTTTATATATTTATTGTTAAATATATAAGATACAAATAAATATGTAATATTTAAAAGGGAAACGTTATTCTTCCAAAAATCTCAGAAAAATCTTGACCGGTTTACTTTAATTTTCACACAATACGCTAGTTAACATTCGGATGGACACAAGCTATATATTTTTAATGTATATGGCATGTAAATATAAAACATATAATAGTTGGACGTTGTCAGCAAGCAGGAAAGTTGTATTTATGGCTTACCGGCTTATGATTTGAATACTACACAGAATTTGAATACGCAGTAACAATAAACGACGCTCTAGGAGGGTGAGGGGGAGGGGGAGGGGGAGAGGCAGAGGCAGAGGCAGAGGGAGAGGGAGAGGGAGAGGGAGAGAGGGTGGGGGGGGGGGTGGGGTGGGAATGGGAGATGGAGAGAAAAGGGGGAAAGAAAGTGGGCAGAGAGGGGAAAGGAGGAGGAGATGGGCAAAGAGGGGGGGGGGGATTACAGGAAACGGACAGAGATAGGGGGAGAAGTGGATTAGGGACGCACATCCAAATCTAATACATATTAGAAACATGTGCTTTTTCTTTTCTTTTCTTTACCATTTAACCTGATTGAGCCACAGCGATGCGTGGCCGGGAACAACTAATAAATAAATAAATATTAACCTTTTGCAAATGCACTGTACTGACCCGATTCGCCGGAAAATCTTCCACAAACTTCAATGCAGGAATGAAAGAACCTGGCAATGTCCTCCACTTAACTTGTACATCAAGATCCAAAAGTCACTGTAGAGTAATGCTTCCTTTAACACTCCGTAGTTGACGATAAGGCGGGTTTTCCTAGAATTGGTCCTATTCACTTTCCGACCCGATTCGACCCATCTTACACAATACTGGCATATCGTTTTCTTTCCCGTCTTTGGCTCACGCGGTTTATTCTTCTGTATGACAGGTAGCTTACATTGGTCTTTAAGGCAGTATTTAAACGCCTGTCGTTAGAATACACTATCCTTTCTACTCACGGTACATTCATTTGAACACTCACCTCTTCGGGGCAATTAAATACGGCTAGCGGTAATCTCCGATGCTCCGGCGTCAGCGGAGTGTTAAACGTAAATACGACCTCTGTCCGCTGTATAACGCCAGAGAGAACACCGACTAGGAGCACTTGTTTTCCCAGGAATAACACCGCATTCGGAGAGCAATAAAGCGACTGTGAGCACTCAGTCTTCAGTGAACGAAAGACGCCGCCTACGCATAAGAACAGGTCATCCAAATTA
Source organism: Schistocerca serialis cubense (assembly GCF_023864345.2). Taxonomy (NCBI): domain Eukaryota; kingdom Metazoa; phylum Arthropoda; class Insecta; order Orthoptera; family Acrididae; genus Schistocerca; species Schistocerca serialis. The sequence continues at coordinate 71,326,740 of NC_064646.1, forward strand.
ATCCCACTGTGCCTCTCTGTGATCAGGCCGCGGTTGGCCGTGTTTGGCATTCCTGTAAACACAGGCGGTAGCGGCAGAGGACAAAGGCTGGTGCAGTCCCTCCCACGGGAGGACAGAAGCGTACCGTCGGACCAAATCGAGACGGACCTTCGCTGCGACACAGCGAGAGGAAGTTGGAACCCTCCTACTCGAGTGGCTCCAGATCTGAATAGTGGAAGACTTCATCGCACGCAGCTGACATCTCGCCGTCATAAAAATAAGACCACTAACCCGAGAAACTGGGGGAAAAACAAATTTATGGCACAACTTGCCAAAATGACAGACTGATCGACAGGATGCACCTTGAGGCATCAACTTGTAGAGAGAGACAAAAGCACGAATACTGAAAGCAGGTTCAAAAGAATGTAGATTGCAGTAGTTATGCAAAGGAGAAGAGAAACACACAGCTCAGGCTAGCGCGGAGAACTGCATCAAACAAGTCTTCGGACTGTAGTCGACAACGACAAAAAAGCAACAACCCCGAAGGCTGAACACCCTCACAAAGCTACAGGCCGAATCGAGAATTGTATCTCCTCCTTTCGGCGCCATCGTTGAAATCTGAACTTGGTGAAACTTATGTACAAAGCACTACCAGCAGTATAAATGATTTTAAATAATGAAAGAAAAATATCCATACCATGGACCAGCGCCTTTGATTTTTTTTTACCGCATTACCCATTGAACTAACAGAATAATAGGGAGTAATATGCCGTAGTTTCATTTACTGCAAAAGCAAAACAGTTTCCCCTCCGAATACATACTGCGTGTCCCACTCATATTATAAACGGTTTACGATGGTAAAATAAGGCTTTTGAGGGGTCTTACTAAATTAAATAAAGAGGGGAGACCGCGTAGTTTTCTCTATGTTTAATGCTCAGAACTTTCCCCACGTAACGGGACACAGAAAAGTATTAATACTTTTCTGAAATAGAAGTATCACCTCCGAATACTGTAAGATTCCATCAGCACTATTAGCTACAATATAATGTGTAGGGCGTTCACGTGGTTTTCGTCAATGGTCGGTTCTGTTTCACTATGGTGTGCCAGAAGAATTCGGCTGTAAGTCAACATACTCGGAGTGACTAATCGATCGTCGTAATTTACACGATAATAATAACAATAATAATAATAATAAAGTGTGTGATTGTGTGACTAAGTGGGTGTCCGATTACCGACACATATGTCCGGGGTTCGATTTTCGCTGGTACTAAGCATTTTTTCTGTTACTGACCGCTTCTTTCGCTTCTGGCAATGTTTCTCACGTGAGGAATACCTAGTTGGGCCGCGGTAAACAGTCCACGTTAAAATGCAGGTACCCAAAAAACTGGCTGAAAAGCTCAGTGCTGTGATCGTGTGAAGCCAAGGGCATAAGATCTTCATGAGCATTATGAGTTGTTACCACGGTTAGTATTATTGCGTTGACTGCGAAGTTGGCCGTTAAGCGTCGTAACAGTGTTTCTCCGTAATGTGTGTTATGTCACTTGATAGCCCATAAAACAGAAGAAACACGACCTCGCTCCGAAAAGCTATGTGGCGATCAAGTTATAGGACAGCTTTACCTTTACTTTTAATAATAATAGATATAATAAGACTATTTCATTATTTTACAGAAATGCATCTGACTAAAGGGAAACTGGACAACCACAATAATAATACGTGAACCCTTTTCAATAATTTGGTGACACCGCTCCAGAATCGACGCTGAAAGAAAGTAATTATAGCAACATGTAGCACTGTCTATCTTAGATATCCTTACCATAAAAGCAGGGTTTAAAAAAAAAAAAAAAACATAAATACGAAAGCATAAGAACTGAACTTCTAAAATTGCGCGAAAATAGATTTGCAAGTGTTGGCATCAAGAGAAATATCTGTAACCTTAAGATGCAGCCAAAATTCATAGAATAAACATAGAAAATAAGGAATCTTTACTTAACAACAAAGTCAATGCATAAAATGCCGTGTAATTGTAACCAGCACTTGAAAGCGTGTCTACAGCTTTGGAAAACAATATAAACCATTTAGGGACGTTATTTTGTGATCGAAGGTTGCATTTATATATCACTGAGTAGTTTTAGTCACGGATGTAAATATTTTCGTTATGGACCAAATTAACTACACCACCTTACTTCAACGGCTCCATGTTGGGCTCACTCGACATCAAAGATTGTAGACAAAGTATGGTCATATAGTGTGTCTCGTACTACAAGTACCTACACGAGATGCTTGAATGTACTGGAAGAGAAAATACAGCTCAGAGTTTGTCTACAGAAACTCGATAAGGCCTACGGAGGAACTCACATCTACAACAAAAATGTCTCTCGAGACACACACAAAAATGAGACACCACAACACTTATCAAATCAGAAGCAGTGTATGCTAGCGAAACTCTCATACTTCACAGGAAAGGCGTCATGGAAAAAGTCCTGAAAGAGGAACTCAAAATTCTTCATCGAAATTGAAGAGAAGGTGGCTACAAACTAAAACCTCTGTAACATCTGAAAAATTAAACAGTATCGCCACACATACGGAAAAAAGAAGATTAACATTTTATGAATGCATCCGTAGACTCCCAGCAACAAGACTTACGCAAAAACTTAAAATACGTGGAACTACTGAGAACTGGCCTCTAGAATCACGAAGAAGAGATAAACTCCTACAAAGTTTTAGAGAGAAACGCGTACAGACAAAATAACTGATAGGTGGGAAGTGCAACTGGAAACGACATTGTAAAGAAAATGGACTGAAGGAAGAAGAATAATTCACGGACAAAACTGGCCACGTGCGACTCGATCTCGCGCACTGAAGGTTCTGTACAACTTAATTAGGTATACAGACTGTCTATCCACCATGGGAATCGAAAATCTCCACGATTTTTGCCTGTTATTGATACTGGCAAGATATTGTTCCCAGGAATTGCAAGACCGTATCAAAATCTCTACAGTAGTTCCTCAGACTAACCCGCCCATACAAAAAAAAAAGCGAGGAGGGGTCTTCAATTTATACATGCAGAGGGAGACAAGTTACAATAAAACATTTTTTTACTAATTAGAACACGATTACAATTTACATTCTATGTTTTCATGCAGTAATGTGCGTCTGTCATGCTTTTAACGGATAATGAATGCAACGTATGTTCTAATGGCAAAAATATATTTTTATGTGAGATAATTACAGTTTAACATTTCTTTTTTACTTTACTTGTACTATGAAACCATGCAACTTGCCGAATTTCTATGATTCTAGGTCAACGTGAAGCACTCTATAGCTTTTTTCTTTCTTTTTTTGACTAAAGTTCAGTCTTGATCACACCATTTATGTTTCAATGATATAGGTAACCAGTTTCGGTTATTTTTACACAACCATCATCAGACCATGGCTCTCTTAGGAAGGTAGGCGGAGCTCTCCTCAGCTGCTACGAAGTTAACTTCGTAGCAGCTGAGGAGAGCTCCGCCTACCATCTAAGAGAGCCATGGGTCTGATGACGGTTATGTAAAAATAACCGAAACCGGTTACCTATATCATTGGAACATAAATGGTGTGATCAAGACTGAACTTTAGTCAAAATATAATAACCTATTGATCACTGATTCCAAAAAATGTTTACCAAAATTACACTCTATAGCTTTTGATGAGAAAGTTTGAGAGTGCCAAAAATGTTACATAAATGGTCATATACCGGGTGATCAAAAAGTTAGTATAAATTTGAAAACTTAATAAACTACGGAATAATGTAGATAGAGACGTAAAACACATGCTTGGAATGACATGGGGTTTTTATTAGAACAAAAAAAAACCCTTATTGCTAGACGCATGAAAGATTTCTTGCGTGCGTCGTTTGGTGGTGATCGTGTGCTCAGCCGCCACTTTCGTCATGCTTGGCCTCCCAAGTCCCCAGACCTCAGTCCGTGCGATTATTGGCTTTGGAGTTACCTGAAGCCGCAAGTGTATCGTGATCGACCGACATCTCTACGGATGCTGAAAGACAACATCCGACGCCAACGCCTCACCATAACTCCAGACATGCTTTACAGTTCTGCTCACAACATTATTCCTCGACTACAGCTGTTGTTGAGGAGTGATGGTGGGACATATTGAGCATTTCCTCCAAAGAACATCATCTTTGCTTTGTCTTACTTTGTTATGCTAATTATTGCTATTCTGATCAGATGAGGCGCCATCTGTCGGACATTTTTTGAACTTTTGTATTTTTTTGGTTCTAATAAAACCCCATGTCATTCCAAGCATGTGTGTCAATTTGTACCCCTCTATCTACATTATTCCGTGATTTATTCAGTTTTCAAATTTATACTGACTTTTTGATCACCCAGTATATCGTTTGAAGTAACTTTGAAGTTCAAAATTTTTTACACCTCCGAGAGACCATAGATATTCATATATGATATAGATTTGACTTGATACGACTACCCGTTAGGCAGAAAAAGAGTTCTTAACAGACAGACAGACAGACGGACGAACAAGAAAGTGATCCAATTAGGGTTCGTTTTTTTACAGATTGAGACACGGAATCCTAAAACGAGAGCTGCAAGGAAACACATAGACAACAGAATCATGTGATCCAATGAGGTCCAATCGAACATAATAATAATAATAATTGTTGTTGTTGTGGTCTTCAGTCCTGAGACTGGTTTGATGCAGCTCTCCATGCTACTCTATCCTGTGCAAGCTTTTTCATCTCCCAGTACCTACTGCAAGCTACATCCTTCTGAATCTGCTTAGTGTATTCATCTCTTGGTCTCCCTCTACGATTTTTACCCTCCACGCTCCCCTCCAATACTAAATTGGTGATCCCTTGATGCCTCAGAACATGTCCTACCAACCGATCCCTTCTTCTGGTCAAGTTGTGCCACAAACTTCTCTTCTCCCCAATCCTATTCAATACTTCCTGATTAGTTATGTGATCTACCCATCTAATCTTCAGCATTCTTCTGTAGCACCACATTTCGAAAGCTTCTATTCTCTTCTTGTCCAAACTATTTATCGTCCATGTTTCACTTCCATACATGGCTACACTCCATACGAATACTTTCAGAAATGACTTCCTGACACTTAAATCAATACTGGATGATAACAAATTTCTCTTCTTCAGAAACGCTTTCCTTGCCATTGCCAGCCTACATTTTATATCCTCTCTACTTCGACCATCATCAGTTATTTTGCTCCCCAAATAGCAAAACTCCTTTACTACTTTAAGTGCCTCATTTCCTAATCTAAGTCCCTCAGCATCACCCGACTTAATTAGACTACATTCCATTATCCTTGTTTTGCTTTTGTTGATGTCCATCTTATATCCTCCTTTCAAGACACTGTCCATTCCATTCAACTGCTCTTCCAAGTCCTTTGCTGTCTCTGACAGAATTACAATGTCATCGGCGAACCTCAAAGTTTTTATTTCTACTCCATGAATTTTAATACCTACTCCGAACTTTTCTTTTGTTTCCTTTACTGCTTGCTCAATATACAGATTGAACAACATCGGGGAGAGGCTACAACCCTGTCTTACTCCCTTCCCAACCACTGCTTCCCTTTCATGTCCCTCGACTCTTATAACTGCCATCTGGTTTCTGTACAAATTGTAAATAGCCTTTCGCTCCCTGTATTTTACCCCTGCCACCTTTAGAATTTGAAAGAGAGTATTCCAGTCAACATTGTCAAAAGCTTTCTCTAAGTCTACAAATGCTAGAAACGTAGGTTTGCCTTTCCTTAATCTTTCTTCTAAGATAAGTCGTAAGGTCAGTATTGCCTCACGTGTTCCAGTGTTTCTACGGAATCCAAACTGATCTTCCCCGAGGTTGGCTTCTACTAGTTTTTCCATTCGTCTGTAAAGAATTCGTGTTAGTATTTTGCAGTTGTGACTTATTAAGCTGATAGTTCGGTACCGAATAATAATAATAATAATAACAATAATAATAATAATCTACATCTACATCCATACTCTGCAAGTCACCTGACGGTGTGTGGCGGAGGGTACCTTGAGTACCTCTATGGGTTCTCCCTTCTATTCCAGTCTCGTATTGTTCGTGGAAAGAAGGATTGTCGGTATGCCTCTGTGTAGGCTCTAATCTCTCTGATTTTATCCTCATGGTCTCTTCGCGAGATATACGTAGGAGGGAGGAATATACCAATTGACTCCTCGGTGAAGGTATGTTCCCGAAACTTCAACAAAACCCCGTACCGAGCTACTGAGCGTCTCTCCTGAAGAGTCTTCCACTGGAGTTTATCTATCATCTTCGTAACGCTTTCGCAACTACTAAATGATCCTGTAACGAAGCGCGCTGCTCTCCATTGGATCTTCTCTATCTCTTCTATCAACCCTATCTGGTACGGATCCCAAACTGTTGAGCAGTATTCAAGCAGTGGGCGAACAAGCGTACTGTAACCTACTTCCTTCGTTTTCGGACTGCATTTACTTAGGATTCTTCCCATGAATCTCAATCTGGCATCTGCTTTACCGACGATCAACTTTATATGATCATTCCATTTTAAATCACTCCTAGTGCGTACTCCCAGATAATTTATGGAATTAACTGCTTCCAGTTGCAGACCTGTTATATTGTAGCTAAATGATAAGGGATCTTTCTTTCTATGTATTCGCAGCACAATACACTTGTCTACATTGAGATTCAGTTGCCATTCCCTGCACCATGCGTCAATTCGCTGCAGATTCTCCTTCATTTCAGTACAATTTTCCATTGTTACAACCTCTCGACATACCACAGCATGATCCGCAAAAAGCCTCAGTGAACTTCCGATGTCATCCACAAGGTCATTTATGTATATTGTGAATAGCAGACATTCCAGACAGTTGGTACAGAGGCTTGGGGAGGCTAAGAGTAAATACAGGAGCTTTCGTATTTGTAACAGTGAACATATGCGACGTGGCGTTGTAACACAAACGTGACACTGTGCGGTCTGTTCGCCCCACTTGTGGCCTCGATGCAAGTCAGCTAGCGGCCGTAAAGCAATGTGGCTAAACTGTCGCTGGGGCGGCGCGGGAAGACGAACAGGCAGACGCGTCTGCTGGGCAGTACACAGTAATTGCGACCATACGGCGTCGGCGTCTCGACTGCCGGGCAAGATGGCGCCAGCACGACGCCTCCGCCGCCGGCGCTGCTGCAATTTTTATTTGGGCAGAGGACACAGCAGCGGGGGCGGCAGCTGCTGTCTAGCAGACGGCCCAGGGTAATGAGACTCGTCCTCAAGTCGACCCTTGATGGCATTTTTAACTAGTGTTTAAATGGGAAGCACGTCCAAATACACTTGCTAAGGCTCGCGGGGGTGGCGGCAGGGGAGGGGTGGGCGGAGGGGCGGTGGCACGCGAGGGTTTAAGTGGCGACACGCGGTGGATGGCTGCGTCGGGAAAGGGGGTTAAGAGGGGCCGGAGGAGCACGGCCGGGGGGGAGGGGGGAAGAGGCTAAACCGGCGCCTCCCCCTCCCCCAACAGCCGGCTCGGTCACGCCGCTGGGAGACTCGTTACTGGGGAGGCAAAGCTGGCAAGGAGCGTGCAGGAAGGGGGGCGAGCCCAGCAAAGAGAACCTTACCATGTCATTCACACTTCTTTAACCCGACACAGAAGATTACGCCTGAAGAAGTCCTTCCGCGGGCGACTCCGCAAGCCGGAGGCTGAATGTTAACTAATACACAAGGAGCCGGCCGTGGCGGCTAATCTGGCGCAACCTCGGCCCCCGCCCGCAAGGGGGAGGCACGACGGTGCTCGATCGCGTCTTACGGCTGGTCGAGCGCCGAGAAAAAACATTCAACAAGTTCGAAGGGGTAGACAAACGGAATAATAACGCTGCTGCAGTGCCCACTGCCACCTCGAAAGTTACAAAGTATTTTCACTTTTTAACAGACAAGCGCGCCTCTTCTTCTGTGCGACTCCAACTCTGCAATCATCTTGCTTAAAAAGGTGAGTAAGGGATGCTCAAGCGATCTAATAGCCTACTTGATACTGACCTGCCTGGAAATTTGTCGGATCAATGTACCAAGTAATGAAATGCGTGAGGCTGTTCCGAGGAAATCCACTTAAGATGGCAAAGAAGAACAGAAACTAATACCGTCGCAACACTTCCTGCACAAGATAAAGCACGTTGCAAGAAAAAGTGTGGAGAGAAGACTGGAGACCCTCATAATGACACTGGAAAGAAGCTAGGCCACGATAACGCCAACGATAACAACAAGACCTCGGTACCATGGGCTCAGTTGCGAATGGACTTTCCTATCATTAGATCTCAGACTAGAAATTTAAGTATTAACATTTTTCTGAAACTATTTGTCAGGACCGTCATTGACAAGGTGTGACACTAGTCTCCCACCTCTGTCAATTAGAATCTTATTATGACCATTGTTCTTATGCCACGTTTCATGACTGCGAGTCGTACATCATTCATTGCATACACGTTCGACAGTCCGCGTTGATACACCGACAATTTGAGCAACTTCATTCTTTGGCACGTCCGAACACGACAGCTCCTTTCTGCCGCGACTCCACGTCGTCCCATCTTATCGCGCGAAATCCATACAGCCGCCGGACTCACAGACACCACGTAACTGCTATACCACACGGCCCAGCACTCAACGATCACATGACCGCTGGGTACCAGTTCTAGGCATCTGTAACGCTCCAAAGTGACTAGTGCACTATTTCAACTGGACGACTAACATTTTGTCCGTCTTTTAAAAAGCTTCAAATCAAGAGAGAAAATGAAAAGATCGTGTAACATTATTTGCCGGCAGTGCCAATCTGAGGTCGTCGGGCGCCTGGTGAAAGTCATTCTATATAACGCCACATCGGCGACTTCCGCATCGATGAAGATGAGCTGAAATGATTAGGACAACACAAACGCTGAGTCCCCGAGCGAAGAAAATCTTCGACCCCATGATCTAGAGACTGCGATGCTAACCCATAGACCACGAAAGCACCAGATATGTTCAACTTTTTCTGTACCGTAGTTGTGTAATAAATTAAGGGGACAGACAAGGGTGATGCTTGATTTTGGAATCGATGTTCACGAATTTTTTTCAATAAAATAACAAATAAATTACAAGACGGACGTCAGATCTTCAGTGTACACCCTTAAGATTGTATTACGTACTTTTTTAGGTAAAAAACTTGCACCCAGAGTACACTACATGACGTCGACCAAAGGCTTTTGCAGAATGCAATGCCGGTTGGTGGGAGCTCTGAATGCCACAATTTTCAATCTAGGACAACACTTCAAAAACTGCTTTGGAACTGGTGATGTTGTCCAACGTATTACGTAGGAATATTTAAAAAAAGGTGTTTAACAAAATGGTGACACACGGAAATACAAGTCAAATTTTTCGACAAAAATTCTATATAAGAACTTGTATCAAAAATGTAAATTAAAGTACATCGCAAAAATCCTACGTACTGCAGCAGAAAAAACGCCGACTCACAAATTGCAGAAAATTATAATGCAATTGTATGTACACTGATACGCCAAAACATTACTATCACTGCCCACCGCAACGTTGGATACAACTTAGTGGGGTTGCGGGCACAAGACACAGTAATATAAGTATGTAAGTTAGGTTTAAGTATGTAGTTAGGTTTAAGTAGTTCTAAGTCTAGGGGACTGATGACCTCAGATGCTAAGTCCCAAGGTGCTTAGAGCCATTTGAACCATTAAGTCGGTGGTCGTCTCCACAAACGTCGTCATCAAGGTGAACGGCGGCTCGGAACGTGCAGCACGCCATGAATGCAGGCTGGTGCGAGCAGTATTATGCTATCAGATAAATTCTACTGCACTTCTGTGGTAGTGATCGAAAACAGCTCCGAACCAAATGCATCCCTTCATGCTTGATGTCTTCCCCGACAGCCATGTCATCTTTCAGCAGTATAACTGTCTCTCTCTCTCTCTCGGAGCCAGAACCTTGCTACACACACGTTGATGTCTCGGCGACCAAATTCGCCTGATGTAAATCCTATGGAACCCATTTGGGTCGCTATCGGTCGCCATCACCGCGTACGCAAATCATAGCCCGTTACTTACACGAATTACATAACCAGTGCATAGGAATCTAACGGCACTTACCTCCACAAACCTACCAACAAACTGCCGGATCCGTGATACACAGAATCGGTGATATATTTCGTTCAACACACGGACAAACAAGCTATTACGCATGTGGTCCTAATGTTTTGGCTCATCAGTGCATATTTCACGAGTCACAGGTCCCGTCAACTTGAAAAATGTTTTAAAACAAGCGTTTAAAGTCGCAATCTGTCTTTTTCAATATTAAAATTGGCCAAACCTTTAATCGGAAATGCCTGCACTGTACAGTTGGCCTTGGTTTCGCCAATGCCGAAACACTGTCATTTTGACGAAGTTAAATCGATGAAATGACTTCCGCTTACCAACCGAAATGTTTTTTGCAAAACTTAGTTTACTTTTCGAACCTCTTCTACCCGTATATGAAATACGTTAGTTTGTCATTTTCAAGCACTGAAGTTTTACTTCGTATACAAAAGAAGCGAAACGACTAGTTCAGCAGATGCGAGGCAAGCTCGTGCTTTCATACTGTTTACCATTAAAACAATGGTTCAAATGGCTCTAAGCACTAAGGGACTTAACACCTGAGGTCATCAATTCCTAGACTTAAAACTACTTAAACCTAACTAACCTAAGGACATCACACACAGCCATGCCCGAGGCAGGATTCGAACCTGCGACCATAGCAGCGGCGCGGTTCCGGACTGAAGCGCCTGGAAACGCTCGGCCACCGCGGCCGGCTGTTTACCACAAACGAATAATGCTACGAAGACAAATCATGTTGAGAATAGTATTTTAGTTGATATTACTGCCCTCTGTGATACTATCCGAAACTAACAGGACCCATATTTGGTCGGTAACTTTACAGTATTACATCTGTTGCATTCCATTCGAGCGCCGGGATGCGATGGACCCCAATGACGTAAATCGCTATCTTAGCACATTTTAAATAAAAAGAAAAGGCTAAAAGAATTGCACCCTTAATTTTAACTTCTCACAGCCTGTAAATAGTTTTCGCGGATTTGCCGACGGATAATATCGTGCAAACTCCACAATATTTTCGGTGCCATGTCGTGAAGAATCGGAAAAGTCCTCGGAAGATATGACATTAAGTGTGTTTTTCGACCATCTGCAAAACTGAGAAACCTGCTTGGTTCGATTAAGGAAGATCTTGGCCTAACGAAACGTGGTATGTATATGATTCTCTGTCAACGTGGAGCGGCATATACAGGGTGTTACAAAAAGGTACGGCCAAACTTTTAGGAAACATTACTCACACACAAAGAAAGAAAATATGTTATGTGGACATGTGTCCGGAAACGCTTACTTCCCATGTTAGAGCTCATTTATTACTTCTCTTCAAATCACATTAATCATGGAATGGAAACACACAGCAACCGAACGTACCAGCGTGACTTCAAACACTTTGTCACAGGAAATGTTCAAAATGTCCTCCGTTAGCGAGGATACATGCATCCACCGTCCGTCGCATGGAATCCCTGATGCGCTGATGCAGCCCTGGAGAATGGCGTATTGTATCACAGCCGTCCACAATAAGAGCACGAAGAGTCCCTACATTTGGTACCGGGATTGCGTAGACAAGAGCTTTCAAATGCCCCCATAAATGAAAGTCAAGAGGGTTGAGGTCAGGAGAGCGCGGAGGCCACAGAATTGGTCCGCCTCTACCAATCCATCGGTCACCGAATCTGTTGTTGAGAAGCGTACGAACACTTCGACTGAAATGTGCAGGAGCTCCATCGCGCATGAACCACATGTTGTGTCTTACTTGTAAAGGCACATGTTCTAGCAGCACAGGTAGAGAATCCCGTATGAAATCACGATAACGTGTCCATTGAGCGTAGGTGGAAGAACATGGGGCCCAATCAAGACATCACCAGCAACACCTGCCAAAACGGTCACAGAAAATCTGTGTTGATCACGTGATTGCACAATTGCGCGCGGATTCTCGTCAGCCCACACAAGTTGATTGTGAAAATTTAGAATTTGATCACGTTTGAATGAAGCCTCATCCGTAAAGAGAACATTTGCACTGAAATGAGGATTGACACATTGTTGGATGAACCATTCGCAGAAGTGTACCCGTGGAGGCCAATCAGCTGCTGATACTGCCTGCACACGCTGTACATGGTACCGAAACAACTGGTTCTCCTGTAGCACTCTCCATACAGTGACATGGCCAACGTTACCTTGTACAGCAGCAACTTCTCTGACGCTGACATTAGGGTTATAGTCAACTGCACGAAGAATTGCCTCGTCCATCGCAGGTGTCCTCGTCGTTCTAGGTCTTCCCCAGTCGCGATTCATAGGCTGGAATGTTCCGTGCTCCCTAAGACGCCGATCAATTGCTTCGAACGTCTTCCTGTCGGGATACCTTCGTTCTGGAGATCTGTCTCGATAAAAACGTACCGCGCCACGGCTATTGCCCCGTGCTAATCCATACATCAAATGGGCATCTGCCAAATCCGCATTTGTAAACATTGCACTGACTGCAAAACCACGTTCGTGATGAACACTAACCTGTTGATGATACGTACTGATGTGCTTGATGCTAGTACTGTAGAGCAATGAGTCGCATGTCAACACAAGCACCGCAGTCAACATTACCTTCCTTCAATTGGGCCAACTGGCGGTGAATCGAGGAAGTACAGTACATACTGACGAAACTAAAATGAGCTCTAACATGGAAATTAAGCGTATCCGGACACATGTCCATATAACATCTTTTCTTTATTTGTGTGTGAGGAATGTTTCCTGAAAGTTTGGCTGTACCTTTTTGTAACACCCTGTATACAGAGGAGTCGACGTGCGGATACCGACAGTCGTACCTAGCCACCAACACGGCTCCACCATCTGAAGATGTCGCACAGTTGTTCCGAGGAAATGTAGAATTTGCATAACGTTTTCCGGCGGCGAACCCCTGAAGACTATTTACAATATATACGCCAGGAAAGCTTGAAGAGTCACTTCTCACCGACTTATTATAGAACTCTCTCCACAGACTGGAGTGACTATTAAATGACATAAAATGGTGACTAATAGTTTTTTTTGCTATTTATTGGTGCAGTATCAACTACTTTAACAGGCGAGACAATAAGTAGCACACTGACAAGGGGAGGCCGCCAATTGTGAAATTCAGATTCGATTCATACTGCGCATAATAAAAGCTCATGGCCAGAGGTGTAATGTGGCAAAGCACCAAGATGCACTTCTCAGCCGTTGTCGAGAAAATCGGCAGTTAAAAGAAACCGTTACGGTGAAATACTCTCGACGATTAATAATTTTCTACAGCGTCGTGGCGCAGCGGTAAGCGCTCGGGTTCGTAATCCGAAGGTCGCCGGATCGGATCTCGCGCCATGCAATTTTTTTATTATTAGTTTTTTGTAATTCAAATATATATATATATATATATATATATAAGTATTAATGAATTGCTTATGCATGTTGGTGAAGGCGGATCGCTCCCCAATTGTACCGCCTCCATTTTTCCGTTTTTTTTAACAGGGTGCACCAAAGCTCTCCCGTCCGCACTGATTTTCGATAATGTTATAAGTTGCGCTAGGGACCGCATCTACCTTCTTTCGAAGTTAGCAGGCAACTACGCTGTTATGCAGCGGCTCGTTTCGGCCCATTCAACATCTGTCATTCAAGTGTAACGAGCGAGTAACGGAGTTTATATTTCATACCTGCCACAGCAAATTTGTGTTCGTGGGGTCTCTATTCTAATTCGAACGTTTGACTTACGCTATACGTATTCGTTTCGGAATATCGTTTCTACGTCTTCCGTTAACTATACATGGTTAACATTATGAAGACAATTAATAACATTTGTGAAATACAACTTTGTTTGCGGAAAACATAATGATGTCGCCAGTTTTTCCACGACAAACGACTTTCAACAACTTATTATATGCATAATTGTTGCAACTGATTGCCGGGAATTATATATATAATACTAAAAAAAATTGCATAGCGCGAGATTCGATCCGGCGACCTTCGGATTACGAACCCTAGCGCTTACCGCTGCGCCACGACGATGTAGAGAATTATTAATCGTAGAGAGAATTTCACCACAACCGTTTCTTTTAACTGTCGATTTTCTCGACAACGGCTGAGAAGTGCATCTTGGTGCTTTGCCACATTACACCTCTGGCCATGAGCTTTTATTATGCGCAGTATGAATCGAATCTGAATTTCACAATTGGCGGCCTCCCCTTGTGAGTATCCTATCCGGTAACTGACAGTAGCGACAAGCGCTGTGGCCGCGTACGCACTCTGCTATCCGCTTACCACTCTGCCCCCTCTTCCCCCCCCCCCCCCCTTAACAGTCCCACCTCGCGTGGCACGAGAAGCAGAAGAGAGTGAACGGGAGGAAGACTACGAGGAACAACACGAGGCGGCTGGCGAATTAACTGCCACGCAAAATAGAATTAACTGGCGGACAAAAGTAGAGGCCGGTGAATAGTAATCAAGCGGGACGAGCGCCGGCAGAATTAAGGAGCAGGGGAAAAGGAGGCGGTAATTGTCGTCGGAGAGAAACGTTCGAAGGGGGGCGGGCCTGCAGAGGCCGCATCAATCAGATTAGCTGCCGCAGAGGCAGGCGTGGGGGCGGAGGCCGGGGCGGCGCCGTGGTCACCGCCTCGGCTCGCTGCAGGCGTCGATGTCGCCGGCGGCCGGCAGCGGTGTCCACCCCCACTCTGCCAACACCTTAAAAAATCTAATCCCTAGTACACAGTGAGCAGACAAGTGTCATGGTATAGCAATATGTACATACAGGGTGAAAAGTATTTGAACTGACAAACTCTGGGAGGTTGTAGCGGACATCAAAACAAAAATTTTCCCTAATGTCATTTTTTCCAATGAGGATTATTTAAACCGGTGGAGGCTGTATTATGCTCTTCAGTTGTTAGAGGCCGAATTGCGATCTTCAGTTGTTAGAGGGCGTATTACGCTCTTCAGTTGTAGGCAACTGCTGTCCACCAGTGTAGTAGTGCACTGTCTCTGTTTACTAATGGAACGATACACATGGAGTGAGTACGCTGATGTAGTTGGTGCGTACTACGTAGCGCACCACAACGGACGAGCTGCACAGCAGGTTTATCAACAACAATATCCTAATCGCCGTATCTCGGATCATACGACCTTTGCTGCTGTGTACCAACGTCTGCTTGAGACCGGGTCATTTAGCAGATTACCTGGACAGGGACACCGTCGCACGGTAAGAACGCTGCAATTTGAGAAAGCTGTCTCGCAGCATCTGGAGCGGGATCCTCCAATCGGGGACGAATCAGACGAATGTAAGAACAGTCCTTCGAGAGCAATTGTTACGTCCATTTCACTTACAGCGTGCCCACAACCTAGAACCAGTTGATTATCAACCCAGAGCACAGTTTCCGCAGTGGTACCTGGAACAGTGTGAAATACATCCTACATTTCCATTCTCTGTGTTTTTGACCGATGAAGCAACGTGCACAATTCGCATGTTTGGAGTGAGGATAACCCACATGCCGCAGTTACTAGTGCTCATCAATTGCGGTTCTTCGTTAATGTGTGGGTCGGTGTTGTTGGGGACTGTTTAATTGGGCCGTATCTGCTACTTAGGCCATTAAATGGCAGGCACTATTACAATTTTCTCGCCAGAGCATTGCCAGAATTGTTGGAAGACGTCCAGCTCCCTACAAGACAACGCATGTTGTTCCAACATGACGGGGCGCGCAGGCACTTTTCAGTCATTTTGTGCGTCGATTCCTGGACCAACGATTCGCAGAAACGTGGATTGGCAGAGGTGGTCCTGTACCATGACCTGCTCGATCCCCAGATATGTCCCCTCTGGAGTTTTTTGTGTTGGGAGAGATGCGCAATCTTGTTTGCGCAAGTCCTGTTGCATCAGAAGAGGATCTGGTTGCCCAGATAGTAGCAGCAGCAGGAACATTTCAGGATACTCCTGGGGTTTTTGCCCGTGTCAGACAGAACATGATCCGACGGTGTAACCTTTGTTTACGTATCAATGGAGGCATTTTTGAAAATCTACTGTAATTGAAATTGGGTTGTGTCTATGTATTGCCTCTTGGTCATAAAAAAAAGGAAAAGTGTTTGTTGGTTTTATTAATTTGCCGCCAGAGAAATCGTCCTGTATCGGTTTGAATACTCCTCATAGTAAAAAATGACATTAGGAAAAAATATTTGTTTTGATGTCCTCTACAGCCTCCCAGAGTTTGTCGGTTTAAATGCTTTTCACCCTGTATACAGATGGCGGCGGTATCGCGTACACCAAAGGTATAAAAGCGCAGTGCATTGACGGAGTTACCATTTGTGCTTACTTGATTCATGTGAAAAGGTTTCCGACGTGATTATAGCTGCAGGACGTGAATTAACGGACTTCGAACACGGAATGGTAGTCGGGGCTAGATGTATGTTTGTTTGTTCGTTTGTTTTAGGGCGCAAAAATAACTAGGAGCTAGGCGTATGGGATATTCTGTTCCATAAATCGTTAGGGAATTCTACATTCCGAGATCCACAGTGACAAGAGTGTCCCCAGAGTACCATTAACATCAGGCATTACCTCTCAAATGGTTCAAATGCCTTTGAACACTATGGGACTTAACTGCTGAGGTCATCAGTCCCCTAGAACTCAGAACTACTTAAACCTAACTAACCTAAGGACATCACACACATCCATGCCCGAGGCAGGATTCGAACCTACGACCGTAGCAGCAGCGCGGTTCCGGACTGAAGCGCCTGGAGCCGCTCGGCCACAGCGGCCGGCTCTGTTAGCAGTGACATTTGCGTAGTGTTGTCAGTGCTAACAGACGAACAGCACTGCGTGAAATAACAACAGAAATCAATCTTGCAGGTTCGACGAACGTATTCGTTAGGACCGTGTGCCGAAATTTGGAGTTAATGGGCTATGGCAGCAGAGGTCCGACCCGAGTACCTACGCTAACAGCACGACATCACCTGCAGCGCTTTTCCTAGGCTAGTGACCTCACAAGACCACTGAATGTTAGTTGCCTAGTCCCAAATTCAGTTGGTAAGAGCTGATGGTAGGGATCGAGTGTGGCGCAGACCCCACGAAGCCATGGGCCTATGTCGTCAACAAGGCATTGTGCGACCTGGTGGTGGCTCAATAATGGTGGGGGATGTGTTTACATGGTCACCTGGTACAACTGAACCGATCGCTGACTCGAAATTGTTACGTTCGGTCACTTGAAGCCCGTCTGCACCATTTCTGGACATCATGTTCTCGAACAACGGTTGAGTTTTTATGGACGACAATGCGTCATGTCACCGGACCACAACTGCTCGCGATTGGGTTGACGAGCATTTTGGAAAAATCGAGCGAATGATCTGGCCACCACCCGAACATTTACGGGGGACAGTCGAGAGGTCAGTTCGTGCACAAAATCCTGCACCGGCAACACTTTCACAATTATTTCTGCAGGGGACTTTCAACTTGTTGAGTCCATGCCACACCGAGTTGCTCTACTAAGAAGTCCGACACGATTTTAGGCCGTTTCCAGTGACTTTTGTCGCCTCAGGGTAAGGAGAAGCCACCTAGATAAATTAAAAGAACCAGATAGTTGTCAAGAGTTTCATAGGGAGCTTATTAGGCAACGACTGACTGAAACAAGGGTGAGTGACCCAACAAAACGGGAACGGCTACAGATCCATAGAAATCCTTGTGTGACGCTCGAGATATTGAATGTAAGTGACTAAAGGAGGAAATATAAAAACGCAGGAAGTGAAATGGCCAAATGGGAATTTACACGCACAAAAAATGAGACTGACAAAGAGAAAAATGGCAAAGCACGAATGGCTAGAGGAAAAATGCCAGACTGTAGAAGCTTGTATGACTATGGAAAGGTACATGCAGGTTGTATGAAAATTAAAGAATCTGTATGAGTATTAAGAGCTTACATGGCATGCAACTACTAAGCAAAGAGAAGTAGTCTGTAATTGGAATATATAGAGGGGTTATACAAGGGATTTGAATTTGAAGACAATATCACAGAAAGGGAAAAGAGCAAATACATGAATATGAGATGGGAAATATGATACTGACAGAAGATTTTGACAGAGAACTGAAAAAAAACTAACTGAGACTAGGTATCTGCGGCAGACGACATTACATCAAAATTATTGAGACCCTTGGGAGAGTGAGCCATGACAAAGCTATTAGGGTGCAAGATGTATGAGACGGGTGAAATACCCTCAGACTTCAAGACGATTGTAATAATTCCAATTCCATAAAAGGCACGGGCTGACAAGTCTGTATACAAGCGAAATATCAGTTAGAATGGAAAGCCGTAGAAGCCGACCGCGGGGAAGATCAGTTTGCAGGAACACGAGAGGCCATACTGACTCTACGGCTTATTTTCGGCAGAACTTGTGTAAACGAAGTGCCAGGTTCATAGAATACATTGTAACGTCACAACCCCGACAAGGATCGTCGTGAGTAGGGACGCGCGCGATTTCGGACCATACTTTCCAGACTTATCCGTGTAGTTTTACTTCTCATTTTCAGGATCCCCCAAAATCCCTTCCTTCTTGTAATAAACTTGAAAGTTTTTCGCAATCCTTGTTTTGTGTGTGGGCAAGTCGCCAGATTCGACAGAAAAAAAAACCCTTATATGAATTCCGCCGACCGTCCTCCGAAGTCTGTACGTTCGGGTACTGAGATCGGTTGCTTTGGGAGCAAGCACGTACGGGCGTGCTGATTTTAAAAGATCGGCCAATGTCGGTCGTCGGCGAAATCCTCCGATATCGGTGCCACTGTGACCGCAACCTGAGCTGCCGCTGTGTTAATGCTATGGTTGTTGAGCTCCAACGCACTTTTGGCGTGTTTTGCAGTACCGCGCTGGCTCAACATCAACAATGCAAGAGGCAGAAATTTCGTTCATTTTCTGTAAAAAACGTAATTTCAGAAAAAAACTGTTTAAAACTTAATTTCTGTTTCCTTTTCCACTTTTATTTTCGTTCACACTTACTGCTACAGTAAATGTTAAAATAAATCTACATTCATGCTCACTCTGCACTAGAGAAATTGAAACACGTGAACTTTAGATTCCATGATTAAAACAATTGCACCTTACAGTACAACATGTCGCCACCTTACCGTGGTGCTGTCTCTGCAATACAGCTTATTTATTATCTTAGCAGACATAATAGCATTACGGTACTTTCACCGTAGTTGACTTGCCAACTTTACCCAGTAGAAATAACAGCAAATTTGCGTCTAGCGTAACCAGTCATGGCTATAAATTCAAAATTTATCTAGCTTTGACTGTTCAGATGAATCCAATAACTTTAGTTAATTTAATTAGTAACTGTACTCCTTGGCGTAATAGGTATAAGTCGGGGCAAGTTAGTTTAGATGCACACTCTTCAATGTTCTTGCCTCTGATTGGATGACGCTTAACGGCCGCAAACGTACAAAAATGGTTCAAATGGCTCTGAGCACTATGGGACTTAACATCTGTGGTCATCAGTCCCCTAGAACTTAGAACTACTTAAACCTAACTAACCTAAGGACATCACACACATCCATGCCCGAGGCAGGATTCGAACCTGCGACCGTAGCAGTCCCGCGGTTCTGGACTGCGCGCCTAGAACCACTAGACACCGCGGCCGGCCGCAAACGTACAACGATGCGTTTTCGGCCCATGGTTGGTTGGTTCGCTACATTCGAAATTCCCTATCCTGCTCATACATTAGCAACAGGCTGTTTTTCTACATCCAGCACAGGAAAAAAAACCTTCTTGAAAACGTACACTAATGTCAAAGATGCAATTCTGTTTAAAACTATATGTTACAATGAGGGCAATAATGATCCCCTAACAGCAGCACGTGCCGCTGTGCAAAATCACCCGTCTTACATCTGTAACTTAGATTACCTGCAATTCATGGTCTATCATTATTTTATAACGGACTGCACGCATCGTTGATTTCACCACTTTCAAGAGACAGAGTGTCAATGGCACTACCTTGCTGAATACGACGGGATACTTTCCTAGTTAAAACTAATATAGATTAATTACGATGTTTTGATATTAAACCTAGTTCTTTACATGATGGTAATTGCGTAGCAGTAACATTGGTTTTTATTTTTCTGTGCAGGTTTGAAGTGAATATGGCACAAGAAAACAGAGAATTCGCAGTGAAACAGAGTCCAGATGAGATTAAGTATTTTAAGGTAACACGACCAAACAAATTTATGATGATATGCCTGGTTACATTGGGTGGTAACTGCCCTTCACATTCCACCATCAAGAATTAGGTTGCTGCATTTAAAACAGGGCATTTCAGCACTGAATATGAAGAGAGTCCTAGAAGATCAATTCAAGTCATAGTTCCGGAAACTGTGGGCACTGCTCATTCCATATCCTTGATGATCGGAGTGTAACTGCCAAAAAAGATAAGAGATTCCTAGAAAGTGTGAGTCATTCCAATAACGAGATTCTGGACAAAAGAAAGCTCTCAGCCAGACAAGTTCCAAACTGCCTTAATCCAGACCAAAGATGTGAACGAGTGGTTGCTTCACAGTCCAATTTGGTCCAATTTCGGAGGGATCCTGTCGGATTTCTGTATCATCTCGTCATCATGGACGAAAGATGGCTATACAGTTATGATCCAGGGACCGAAGAACAATCCAAAGCGTGGGGACACAATGGTTCTCCATGTCCAAAGTAGTTCAAACTAAAAAGATCAGCAAACAAGTTGCTCGCATCTCTGTCTTGGAATAAAGGTGGACTCCTACTTACTAATTACTTACAACATGGTAAAACCATCAGGGCAATGTACTTTGTTGAACTTCTGAACAAACTGAAGCACCAACTGGGTCTCCAAACGTCGAGGAAAGCCGAGAAAAGGAATCTCGCCTCCGCAAGGCAATGCCCGTCCTGAGGCGGCCACCACCCAGCAAAAATGGCAACCTTCACTTTGAAATCCTCAAACATCCACCCAGTTCACCTCACGTGACTCCCTCAGACTATTATCTGATCCCAAACCCCATGAAGCATCTCAATGGCAAGCGATTTCTAAAACTTTGAGGGAGCCCGAAGGGATGCAGATGACTGGTTTGCAGCACAATTCAAAGGACCCCTTCGTACACCGGTTCTTGTCCGATCACCGAAGTGAAGTTAAGCAACGTCGGGCGTGGCCAGTACTTGTACGGGCAATCGTCTTGGTGTAACTACAAGCTGTTGGCTGCTTTGCCTTTATGGCAAAGGAGTGGTGGTGGCGGCGTAAAGTTCGTGATCACCAGAATATGAGTCAATGTCCTTGGTTAAATTCCAAACCTCAACGCAATGTCTCACGAAGCGAGGACACGTGACGCTTTTGATGGTGATCCGTCCGTCGGATATGGACGTTGAGCTCGGCTGCCCATTTATACTATTGGAGACGAGTAGCCTGTGTGTCAGCACCAGATTTCACCCTCGCCCTTCTCTTATTATCATACAGCACGAACATAGCAAGACTAACAATTACACTTAAACACATCGCTGTCACACTTCGCGACGCAAAGGTACTAATGTCCGCGAAGGACAGAAAAGAAAGTTTCCAATTACGCGGCAGAACCTGGCCTTCGGGGTTTCCAAGTCAACAATGCCATACGACTTCACTCTTTTAGGAGACACAACGGAAGTAAAGATGTAGTTTGCGGAAATTCTACGACGCCAGCTCCCTCTCATTGCATTCCGATCTCGAAAGTGCAGCTTTCTTGACTGTTTATGGGCCCGTTTCAAACGCGGAATTCTTTCCCACGTGTGGCGCGTGCCCGGTGTTTACTGCCTGAGCCATCTCATTCCGGCTCCAACACATCCCCGCCCTCTGCACCTCAGCGAAGACACGTGTGCACGGTAGACGCACGTCGCTCCCCTCCGCGCGATTTCGTATTCGGCCCAAATTCGCGCCACCCCTCCCTTCCACCTCTCCCTCTCTCCTCACCGAGGCCTCCGCTGTGCATCTTATTCCCATACATACACATGCGCGCCAGTACGCGAGACTATTTCGCCTTCCTCCCCCGTGCTCGAAATACAGACATTTGTCACCTTTCATATGCAAAATAAGGAAGAACGTCGCTACTTTTCACCACCAAGGGGGTAATATTGAAAGGGGGGCGGCGGGGTGTGCGACGAGCGCGGAGCCTTCCCTTAAGAGTTGGTAAGGGAGGGTGGCAAGAATGTTTATGTGAATTCAGAGACCAATATTCCCGTATATATATACTGCGAACATGGCGGCGCGGCGTGGCGCCGCTCTATAGACAATACTCGCCGGCATTCTATACGCTCGCCAGTCTCTCTATTTCTGCTGCCGCAGTCTGGGAATAGTTCCTTTCTGCTCGCTCTTCCCTCGCCTCCCACACTGCATTCAGCTCCGGCTTATTTTATGTCTTTCAGATGTGCGAGCCGCGCTCCATTCACCCTGTCAGTCATGATTTTTGATGTGGGTTTGAAATATAGTTGCCTACATTTTAGATTATTGCCGCCCGTAAAGCGCGCTCTTTTTCGCCTTTATTTTAATGCCGCCGTATATTTGTTCGGCTGCTCTTTCCCGTGCTTTGCGAAAGGGTCGTTCCTCTTCTTTTTTTGGAATTTCGTATCAGATGAACAATAGTTATACATTTGCCGGAGTGTCATGAGCCGCTTTCATCCATTTCTGGGAACGGGCGTGATACCCACATTTCGGTCCTCGATTAGCCACAAGGCAGCGAAAAATTGGCATGAGAGATGAAATACTTTCAACTTATTTGTTTTCTGGTGGTCGACAGTAATATAAAATAGTCTTTGTGATAAACGTCATAAGCTTAAGCCCGATTCATAATCTGACTGTAAATAACCGTTATAGTGTTGCACAACACAGAGCTGTAGAGAGCTGCATGAAACAAGATTCGGACTCAAGACCGCAAGAACGGTTTCAAATTTAGAAACAATTTCTCCTGAACCCTATTATTGTTTCACCGTAACTTGTCAGCTAAGAAGCTAAATGGCCTCCACATTACAAAGCGCCGGCCGTTGTGGCCGAGCAGTTAAAGGCGCTTCAGTCTGGAACCGCGCGACCGCTACGGTCGCAGGTTTGAATCCTGCCTCGGGCATGCATGTGTGTTGTCCTTAGGTTAGTTAGGCTTAAGTAGTTCTAGGGGACTGATGACTCAGATGTTTATTCCCATAGTGCTCAGAACCATTTGAACCATTACAAAGCAAACAAATCATAATTCCTTTGACATGATGAGGCTACGTTTTATTACTACACTACTGGTCAATAAAATTGCTACACCACGAAGATGACGGGTTACAGACGCGAAATTAACCGACAGGAAGAAGATGCTGTGATTTGCAAATGATTAGCTTTTCAGAGCATTCACACAAGGTTGGCGCCCGTGGCGACACCTTACAACGTGCTGACATGAGGAAAGATTCCTCACACACAAACAGCCGTTGACCGGCGTTGCCTGGTGAAACGTTGTTGTGATGCCTCGTGTAAGGAGGAGAATGCGTACCATCACGTTTCCGACCTTTATAAAGGTCGGATTGTAGCCTATCGCGATTGCGGTTTATCGTATCGCGACATTGCTGCTCGCGTTGGTCGAGACCCAATGACTGTTAGCACAATATGGAATCGTTGGGTTCAGGAGGGTAATATGGAACGCCGTGCTGTGTCCCAACGGCCTCGTATCACTAGCAGTCGAGATGACAGGCATCTTATACGCATGACTGTAACGGATCGTGCAGTCACGTCTCGATCCCTGAGTCAACAGATGGGGACGTTTGCAAGACGACAACCATCTGCACGAACAGTTCGACGACGTCTGCAGCAGCATGAACTATCAGCTCGGAGACCATGGCTGCGGCTACCCTTGACGCTGCATTACAGACAGGAGCGCCTGCGATGGTGTACTCAACGACGAACCTAGGTGCACGAATGGCAAAACGTTATTTTTTCGGATCAATCCAGGTTCTGTTTACAGCATCATGATGGTCGCATCCGTGTTTGGCGACATCGCAGTGAACGCACATTGGAAGCATGTATTCGTCATCGCCATACTGGCGTATCACCCGGCGTGATGGTATGTGGTGCCATTGGTTACACGTCTCGGTCACCT
The DNA here is from genome assembly GCF_023864345.2 of Schistocerca serialis cubense. Classification (NCBI taxonomy): domain Eukaryota; kingdom Metazoa; phylum Arthropoda; class Insecta; order Orthoptera; family Acrididae; genus Schistocerca; species Schistocerca serialis. Next base: position 71,350,932 of record NC_064646.1, read on the forward strand.
CCTGTTCGCATTGACGGCACTTTGAACAGTGGACGTTACATTTCAGATGTGTTACGACCCGCGGCTTTACCCTTCAATCGATCCCTGCGAAACCCTACATTTCAGCAGGATAATGCACGACCGCATGTCGCAGGTCCTGTACGGGCCTTTATGGATAGAGAAAATGTTCGACTGCTGCCCTGGCCAGCACATTCTCCAGATCTCCCACCAATTGAAAACTTCTGGTCAATGGTGGCTGAGCAGCTGGCTCGTCACAATACGCCAGTCACTACTCCTGATGAACTGTGGTATCGTGTTGAAGCTGCATGGGCAGCTGTACCTGCACACGCCATCCAAGCTCTGTTTGACTCAGTGCCCAGGCGTATCAAGGCCGTTATTACGGTCAGAGGTGGTTTTTTTGGATACTGATTTCTCAGTATCTATGCACCCAAATTGCGGGAAAACGTGATCACATGTCAGTTGTAGTATAATATATTTGTCCAATGAATACCCGTTGATCATCTCCATTTCTTCTTGGTGTAGCAATTTTAATGGCCAGTAGTGTAATTCATTTGCCTCGGTCAACCTAACTATAGAGCAAGACTCTTCAACCATTACAGACTCAGTAATTCAACAAAGGCTGAATACCAGACAATAATAAATATAAGAATAAAGAGAGATGTGCTGCATGAACAAGGACTATCAGTTAAGTTTCTTAACGCTTTTATTAGATGGCTTGGTAAGAACTGAACAGTGTCGGATCAACTTTTAAAATGAAGTTTCCCCTCAGGAAAACAAGTTTTGCAAATAGTGTCATTGCTTGTAGGCTGTGGAAATAGTTTCAAATATCTCAAGGATACAGGAGTTAATACGAAGGCTTTAGCCAAATCTCAAAAGTACTGAAAGCCGATGGCTCATTTCGGAAGACACAGCGTCCCACAAGGGGCCACGTCTATGGGGAAGTAGAAGAGTGGATGAAGTCTGGGTTCTTCACTGTTATCGATCAGTACAAATGGGAAACGGAAAGTGATCCTACAAGGAAAGGAGCGTGCAGCAAGAAACAGAGCCTTCGAATTTATTACAAAATTGATACTTAAGGAAAGACTCTGTGGCATTTAAGAGCATTATTTGGTAAAATTAATGGAATTGCAGAATCCAGAAAGATCGTGCGTGTCTATTTTAGTTTCGGTGGCAATCACCGTCACAGCAACAGTCCAAATCCAAAAGCAGTGAATTCAATGAAATACAACACTCAGCACTGAAAACACATTTATCGCGAACATCTACTACAGTAACAACTGAACTGAACTCCTGGGAGGAGGGGAGGGGGGGGGGGGGGTGCTGCTACTTACACAAACATCGAATATTCCAGATTATATGAACATAAAATACTTCGAAAACTTTCCAGAAATGATAACTACTAAATAACAAATAACTGGTGGTGGTCGGGTTTGCACTGACGACCTGCATCACGATAGACAACAACGCTAATCATTACACCACACTGCATGCGGCATGGCTCGCAGCAAATTTTTAGCTCTTCTCATGCCGCATGCGAGAAACACAAACACCGTGTATTCTCATAATTAATTTATCACGGTCAGAATGGGCGTAAACCTGTAATAAGTGTCCAGCATTCAAGGCAATTCTTCATTCTGTTGCCTTGTAAAATTTCGTGAAACATTCAGTTCATAAAATATGCCACATGGCACATTAGAACATCAGGCGAACATCAAGCAGAGAACGCCAGGTATCACAACTGGCGTAAGATAGTTGGAGCGTACACCAGCGATTAGCACGATATTGGCCATCGTACTGGAAATTTAAAAACGTGACTGGCGGCAGGTTTCTTTTTACACATTTTTCATATACTAACGATCTCTCCCCCGCTCTATCCCCTCCCTCTCTCCCCGGAACACACACACACACACACACACACACACACACACAGTAGCTTGCCGGCTTAACGTGTGCATCATGTACATTATGGCTATGGTCCACAAAATTTTTAGTGCCGACATGACACTTATGGCAAGTAACAGCTTCATTTCAAAATGTTTTAACCCAATGGTCGCAACTTGTTAGTATAATATTAATACTTACGTCGCAAACTAATTAATTAACAATCAGTGAATTATGAAGAGACACCCAGCAAATCTATTCATTAGCTAGCGAGCAGAATTACGAAATGACGCCGAAGTTTATAAAAAAATGTAATAATCACTACGGGATCGACAACAATTCCCTTTCATTTGACCCACTATTAATTTAATTGCAGCATGGTGAGAAAGATGTGCTATCAATCCTCAACGTTCATTTCTTTCCAATACCCTGTTCTGTTTATCCCTGTTAAGCAGTTGAGAGTGCTCTGTTACTCGCCGTCGCGCGATATTTACACTGCCACACGCGGTCACTACATAATTCGCATCGAATTTTAAATAGAAGTACCTACTTTCATAACTGTCTTTGCAGTCATGCTTCCAAGAACTACCGATTCTTCACTACCCTTGTCAATAGAGAGAAATATATTTGAAACATCAGAAGCCAACGGTGATAATTTAACAGATACATATTATAGATTTACAGCGCGCTGTACCACTATTAAAGACACGTACCTTACAGCAAATATTTCAGAACACAAAAGTACTACATCTTTTTGGCGGAAGACACACGAACGTCGTTCTGTCAAAGGCACGCACCGTTTTTCTGAACATTCAGATGCAAAGAAGCTTACCTTTGAACTTCGAAATAAAAGGAAATTTCGCGGTAATTAATCATTTAATTAGAAATGCTGATACCGCAACCCCGAGCTGATGACTCGATAGGTGTAATGGAGCGTGTGATTAAGAATGATGAGGACTTTATACTCAATACAAGATGGCCAACCGTGCCGTGAGACTGACAACACCTCCAGGTTCCCTAATTGAGTAATTAGCCCATCCCGCGGCGGCCACACCAAAAGCGAAACAATTACCTCGTCGTGATAAATGAAATCTGATACCAAGATCATAAATACCTGACAGAGATTCTGGAACAAAAAGACGAGGAACTGTAATTAGAAGGCCGCATCCAGTGTAAAGGACGGAGGTGAAAATCTGCAGCCACGTTCCTTCTGAAGTATTTAGTCAATGATTTTATACTATAAAGTAAGAATAATGTTTGACTAGAATCTTTGAATAGTACTGTACACCTTTGATGATGATTATTGTTATTATTATTAAATTAGGTTTGGCTTTTTCGCCATAAAACCATCTTTCATACACACATTTACTTTAAATACAAATCGAGGATATCAAGATTGATTAAGGTACTGACCAAGTCATATAATAACAAATGAGTGTGTAGATTCAAATTTTACGATAGTAAAACTACATCTTTGATCTATCATCACAGCCAGTCACGTTTGCCAACGGCGGATGTTGACATGAGGTCTAAAAATTAAAAAAAAAAAAGTTACATCCTAATTTTGAATACACGAGAAGAAACAAATAAAGCTGACGAATCTGATAGCTTTTCGATCAACGCAGTTATCAATATGGTGGCAATTAAATCTCACGTTGCTATCATATTAAGCCCCGTTTGTGCATGAGTGAACGGAAGCCAACACAAGAGACAGTGCATTCGCAAATAATAATCGGCACACAGCATACAACACCACATAGTTAAGAGCCACAGTCTAATGCATCATAGTTGCCAACCGTAGGGGCACGTCCCTATGCATGTGAAATTTTTTCCAAAATGTAGAGACTTTTTGCCCAAAAAAGAAAAATTACAAAATAAGAAATTAAAACGGCTGCAACCTGCATAAATTTTAAGCAATGTATACGTATGTCACCGCTGGCCTAAAATACGTGACGGGGGGAAACACTAACATATTTGCAGCTTACCGCTCCTCGTGCCGATGAGTTGCTGACTCCTAAGGTAAAAATTTAGCACAGATATAACACAGATTCGGGAATATGCATTAAGAGACAATCCATTTTCAAATGCGATACTTGTTTGGAGCAAATAACGTAAATTAAACTACAGCTAATGTAACTGCGTAGGCTTCCGCGGCCAGAGTCTGTCGACATAAAAGTTTTCTGGGTAACGTACCGCGTCATAATGTATATTTACATGTATTTTATACATTATGACGCGGTACCATACCCAGAAAACTTTTATGTCGACTAAACTACAACTGTTGCGATACAACGCAATGATTAGAAGGCAAATGGCCACTGTTCAGGAAACCCTGACGCTGGCAACAATGGTGAACATAAACCAATCAACGCAAAGTGCTTCGAACGGGATCGGCATGTGACGACCGAAACCAGGGGCCCATCAGACAACTTTTAGTGCGTCCACTGTAATCTCAGTAACATTGTTACTTCCACATGCACATTCTTAACTTCCGAGGAGGAGACTGTGTTTCTGTCTTTGTTGTTAGTTCACTTGTTGAAAATTAAGGATAAACAGCTCGCGCAGATGAGTTCAATTTCTTTAGCCTTAACATAAACTTCTACTTTTTTTTTTGAAGGGTGTGTAGATGTAGTATTAGCATTTTTTTGTTCTGGCTTCTGCACCGAAAAAGAAGAGAGAGTTACAAAACAGTGACAGTAAAATGAGAGTAACAGCCCACCGCAGATGTGCATAAACGTCTCTGTAACGCGGTTTTATGGAACACTGATAGTTCTGTGTCACATCAACCACAGCATCTGTTCCGTAAGAATTACGAGCTGTGTAAGTTGTTATAACTGCGGAACATCTTGAGAATCTTGGCAGTGGTACTGGTATCAGCACTTATCCTGCACGTGTTTTATTTTACCTTTATACAAAAAAAAGTCAGGTTTCAGACGCAAATTTTTCTCTCTTGAAATACGACTTTCGGGATTTCACAACATAATAATCTGAAGATTGCGACTTTGTGAAACCCGGAAACTACCTATTTGAGGAAATAAAAATTTGCATTTGGAGGTAAACTTACTTTCTTTGTACAACGTGGAATATCTATTCCTCGCCGCACCTCTACCCGCATCCCTGCGCTTCCCAAGTACCCCTGGCCAATAGCCTAGATTAGGGGAACAGACTATATATTCTTTCCAAACACCTCCAATGGAGAATAAAACAGGAAATAGTGCGACATTTCCAAAAGAAAGACTCCTTTCGCTGTGCGTGTTGGCGCCTTTAGTTGTTGTTGTTGTTGTTGTTGTGGTTTTCAGTCCTGAGACTGGTTTGATGCAGCTCTCCATGCTACTCTATCTTGTGCAAGCTTTTTCATCTCCCAGTACCTACTGCAACCTACATCCTTCTGAATCTGCTTAGTGTATTCATCTCTTGGTCTCCCTCTACGATTTTTACCCTCCACGCTGCCCTCCAATACTAAATTGGTGATCCCTTGATGCCTCAGAACATGTCCTACCAACCGATCCCTTCTTCTGGTCAAGTTGTGCCACAAACTTCTCTTCTCCCCAATCCTATTCAATACTTCCTCATTAGTTATGTGATCTACCCATCTAATCTTCAGCATTCTTCTGTAGCACCACATTTCGAAAGCTTCTATTCTCTTCTTGTCTAAACTATTTATCGTCCATGTTTCACTTCCATACATGGCTACACTCCACACAAACACTTTCAGAAACGACTTCCTGACACTTAAATCTATACTCGATGTTAACAAATTTCTCTTCTTCAGAAACGCTTTCCTTGCCATTGCCAGTCTACATTTGATATCCTCTCTACTTCGACCATCATCAGTTATTTTGCTCCCCAAATAGCAAAACTCCTTTACTACTTTAAGTGTCTCATTTCCTAATCTAATTCGCTCAGCATCACCCGACTTAATTAGACTACATTCCATTATCCTTGTTTTGCTTTTTTTGATGTTCATCTTATATCCTCCTTTCAAGACACTGTCCATTCCATTCAACTGCTGTTCCAAGTCCTTTGCTGTCTCTGACAGAATTACAATGTCATCGGCGAACCTCAAAGTTTTTATTTCTTCTCCATGGATTTTAATACCTACTCCAAATTTTTCTTTTGTTTCCATTACTGCTTGCTCAATATACAGATTGAACAACATCGGGGAGAGGCTACAACCCTGTCTTACTCCCTTCCCAACCACAGCTTCCCTTTCATGTCCCTCGACTCTTATAACTGCCATCTGGTTTCTGTACAAATTGTAAATAGCCTTTCGCTCCCTGTATTTTACCCCTGCCACCTTTAGAATTTGAAAGAGTATTCCAGTCAACATTGTCAAAAGCTTTCTCTAAGTCTACAAATGCTAGAAACGTAGGTTTGCCTTTCCTTAATCTTTCTTCTAAGATTAGTCGTAAGGTGAGTATTGCCTCACGTGTTCCAGTGTTTCTACGGAATCCAAACTGATCTTCCCCGAGGTCTTTAGTAGGAAGCATAAAACGATGTACTGCCGCACTTGGCATAAAGACTAACAGCGCAAGATTTCCAAATAGCACTGCGAATATTTTGTTTGAAACAGCGACCGTACAGAGTACAAAACTGTTAATAAAGGTGAAATTTTACTGCACAATAAATGCGTGATTAGCTTTTTTCCATTCAGTCTAGAATTTTTTGAGTCCTTAGGGACTTGCAAACATACGCAGTCGGCGACACTCACTGCTGCTGAAATTGTTCCCGTCTATCAGTTGGAACAATACGACCGCCCGAGAAGTCATCGGTTAGAAAAAATGTTTGTTTTTAATTACTTTTCTACTACACTAAAGAAACAGCCACTATAGTTTTGGTTCCAAGTATTAACAAATTATCGGGGCTTAAAAACAGACGCATCTCACTGACTACGTGGACATAAGCTACAGCTTATTCATAAAAAAATATTTTCGAATGTGTGTTACTTTCTCTGCTGGAAAGCAAGAGAATATAAACACAAATTTCATGCATGAGAAGTATATACTTCTCTTGGTATCTGTTCTTACTGTGATACGCCCTTCCTTTGACACAAAATTTGCGTGTGGAGTCTAATGATCCACATGTACTTACACTCCATTCGACTCTGTAACAAACGAATATTTTTGTGAATGTATTTACTTTTTCTTCAAACACATATGTCTTGAAGATCCATGCCGTTTGTGGCCTCGATGCAGCAAATGTTATGCAATTGGTTTCTTCTGCGTTGGAAACAGTTTTATTGTTTTTGATGTATTATCATCACATCTGAGTGGTTTTTCCTTCAGCTTCAGTTGTGGCGGCTTATTTGGTACGTTAAATAATATAGTTATTCCATTTCACGTAAGTTTTAGACGTTCCAAATCCTCTAATTTGTGTAGCTTCCAGGAGAATCGTAAATAAACTGTCCTCATACCTCCCAGGGTCCACAGGATACTAAAGACAGGCAAATATGTTGTCATTTTTTAATTGCTGCTGACGTTTATAGCACTACATACAGTCTGTGTTGTGAAAACTATGTTAGAAATCTATAATTACATTCACATGCGACCATCTTCCGAAAGACAAAAACCAAATTTCGGACACCGTTTTTGGCTGTCTCATTTGCATGTTAAGGTCTGAAGCTGATTTGTTAGCCCAGCTAAATATGGTGTCTGTGAAACAGCTTCCAGATTCTGATTTAGTCAGCACAATTGCTATATCCCTTCACTTAGATACTAGAGGTAGACGGTTTCGTAAAGTGCATGGTCGGAAATGCTTTCCTGGAATGATAGTGACGGCAAAACATACAAGAAAGGAAAGCCAAGAACATATGAGAAAACATCTTCATTATGCTTACAAGGGAAACTCCCCATAGTAACTCCCTCAGCTTTAGTGATAGCCCGTCAAAAACTGAACACAGAGCAAGCATGAAAACAGGAAGATGGTGTACTGAACTATGAAAAAAATATGGAGACTAGAAACAGTGGACGGTCCAAGCTCAAGATATGCAACATCAAGCAAACTGCAAGAGCCAAGGCGTCGTGGTTGCGTGGTCGCGATGCTGGACTACGGAGCGGGAGATTCGTGGTCAAATCTCAATCGTGTCCTTTCTTTCCACGAAATTATGAACTTTCCGTCCGTTTATTGATGTGTCTGTTTTCTTCCGTAGTCATGGCAGTTCTCATACTATTTACTGGCTGTAGAATATGAGTCATGTGGTAAGAATATATTACCGTCGAACATTATGAATTACCTCTAAGAAAATGGATTCCGAAAACATCGTTCTTGTGAAACACGCCTAGCTCTTTACTCGCACGAAGTGCTGAGTGATATTGACAGGGGATTTCAAATTGATTCCGTATTTCTGGATTTCCGGTTGGTTTTTGACACTGTACCACACAAGCGGCTTGTAGAGAAAATTGCGTGCTTACGGAATATCGTCTCAGTTATGTGACTGGATTCGTGGTTTCCTGTCAGAGAGGTCACAGTTCGCAGTAACTGACGGAAAGTCACCGAGTAAAACAGAAGTGATTTCCGACGTTCCTCAAGGTAGTGTTGTAGGCCCTTTGCTGTTCCTTATCTACATGAACGAGTTGGGAGACAATCTGAGCAGCCGTATTAGGTTGATTGCAGTTGATGCTGTCGTTTATCGGCTAGTAAAGTCATCAGAAGATCAAAAAAATTGCAAAACGATTTAGAAAAGATATCTGCAAGGTTCAAAAATTGGCCATTGACCGTAAATAACGAAAAGTGAGAGGTCATCCTCATGAATGCTAAAAGGAATTCGTTAAACTTCGGTTACACAATAAACCAGTCAAATGTATAGGACGTAAATACCTGGGAATTACAATTACGAACAACTTAAATTGGAAGGAAGACAGAAAATGTTGTGAGGAAGGCTAACCAAAGACTGTGTTTTATTGGGAAGACACTTAGAAAATGTAACAGATCTACGAAAGAGACTGCCTACACTACGCTTGTCAGTCCTCTTTTAGAATACTGCTGCGCAGTGCGGGATCCTTACTAGATAGGACTGACAGAGTACATTGAAGTTCAAAGAAGGGCAGCACATTTTGTAGTATCGCGAAATAGGGGAGAATGTGTCACTGAAATGATACAGGATTTGGGACGGACATTATTAAAACAAAGGCGTTTACCGTTGCGATGGAACCGTCTCACCAAATTTCAATCACTAACTTTCTCCTCAGAATGCGAAATGTTGGCGCCGACCTACATAGGCAGAAACTATCACCACAATAAAATATGGAAAATCAGAGCTCGCACGGAGAGATATATTTGTTCGTTTTTTTCCGCGCTATACGACATTGGAATAACAGAATCGTGAAGGTGGTTGGATCCGTCCTCTGCCAGGCACTTAAACATGATTTGGAGAGTGTAGATGTAGATGAAAGTAAATATTACGAACAGTGAGAGCAGGCGAGATTCCGCATAGCTCTCTCACATAAATGAAAACAACAAATAAACGGGTGTTAACTATGCTACAACAAAGAAATTCAAGAGTCAAAGCTTCCAAAACGCAATGCGAGAGTCATAACATGTGGCACGTGGATAGACCAAATAGGAGGTACAGGGTCCCTTCCTTACACCTCGCTGCTGCAAACGGATGTTACACCACGACACAGACACAAGTACAGCGAACAGATTCGTCAGTGACAGTATGGCCAGTTCATAATTTTGAGGGGAAAAAATGGGGCACACGAAAGGGAAATTTGAACACGGGTCTACCACTTCGCAGTCCAACACCGTGACACAACCACGACGCCGATGTTGCTAATCGTAAGCGTGGACCGTTCACCGTTTCTATTTTGCTTCTTTTTTCACAGTTTGGAACACCTCCTTCGTGTTTTCATCTCTGATCCATGTTCAGTTTTTGACGGGCTATCCAATGGGCCATCTTACCAGTAAATCTGAGAGGGGTGCGATGGGGAGTTTCCCTTGTTAGTACAGTTAAAATGCCGGGATGGCTTTTGTTGAGGCTCTTGTTGCACGCCCGTTATTTTCGAGAACGTAAGATCTCCTAGGCGCTGGGGATGTGAGGCCTGCAACACGGTCCGGGGTCTTAATTTCGAACACATTCTTTGATGACGATCGTTGCCTGTATTTGTTCTTATTTCTTGCTTTCTGCTGTACTAACAACGGAACCTCCCCATCGCAACCCCCTCAGATTTAGTTATAAGTTGGCATAGTGGATAGGCCTTGAAAAACTGAACACAGATCAATCGAGAAAAACAGGAAGAAGTTGTGCGGAACTACGAAAAAAATAAGCGAAATATACAAACTGAGTAGTCCATGGGCAAGACAGGTAACATCAAGGAGAGCGTGAGCTCAGCAGCGCCGTAGTACCGTGGTTAGCGTGAGCAGCTGTGGAACGAGAGGTCCTTGGCTCAAGTCTTCCCTCGAGTGAAAATTTAATTTTTTACATAATCACTTCGCTCTCCAAACTTCCAGGACATGTTCAGATTTGCTTGGACATATGCAGGATTTGACGGTCTACACATAGAAAACCTTGAAAACGTTAAAAACATATGTTTTGACAGAGCACAGGAAAAACTGTGCGACTGTGAAACAGTTGCATTCATTTGTTGCAGTTTTTGTGCCAAACTCTTATGTTTTCATCACTTTTTTGGGAGCGATTATCACATAAACAAGAAAACCTAAATCGGGCAAGGTAGAAGAATCTTTTTACCCATTCGCCAAGTGTACAAGTTAGGTGGGTCGACAACATATTCCTGTCATGTGACGCACATGCCGTCACCAGTGTCGTATAGAATATATCAGACGTGTTTTCCTGTGGAGGAATAGGTTGACCTATGACCTTGCGATCAAATGTTTTCGGTTCCCATTGGAGAGGCACGTCCTTTCGTCTACTGATCCCACGGTTTTGCGGTGCGGTCGCAAAACACAGACACTAAACTTATTACAGTGAACAGAGACGTCAATGAACGAACGGACAGATGATAACTTTGCGAAAATAAAGAACATAAACTTTTCACTCGAGGGAAGACTTGAACAAAGGACCTCTCGTTCCGCAGCTGCTCACGCTAACCACGGGACCACGGCGCTCCTGGGCTCACATTATCCTTGACGTGCCTATCTTGCACATGGACTACTCAGTTTGTATATTTTGCTTATTTTTTCATAGTTCCACACAACTTCTTCCTGTTTTCTCGATTGATCTGTGTTCAGTTTTTCAAGGCCTATCCACTGTGCCAACTTATAACTAAATCTGAGGGGGGTGCAATGGGGACGCTCCCCTGTAAGCATACAATTGTAAGCATACAAAACGGTCTTCTCACTCTGTTCGTGCCCATCTTTTCTTGTGTTTGGTGTCGTCACTATTCTGCCAGGAAAGTGTCACGGTGTTAAGTCAAACGCCGGCACGCCAATCGGGGGCGAGAGAGCAGAGAGGGCTGAAGAAGGAGTCAGCCAACCGCACGCTGACCGACGCCTCTCCAGGACAACAACGCGACAGCAGCGGTCTCTATGCGAAGAGGACATGAACCCGACTGGCCGCGGCCCAGTTCTACAGCAGCTTGAAGACTAGCGACTAGATAGAAGCGTCAAAACTCATTACTTTCCTCGTACTTTCTATGTAGCTCAAACTTGGAATTGTTATACTGAAGAGATTTCTTATTTTGCCTATCGTCCTTTGCTTGCGACTCATCTGTACAACACAAAATTAAGTATTGTATTTTTTTTTTCCTTTCGTAATGAAGCTCATTAATACGATTTGTTTGAATGTTGTCTAGAGATCCGAAAAAGCAGGTTTCCTGCACACCCCATATTCGACGACTAGGTAGGAATTCAACAGAAAGCGTTTTCGATTATGTATTGCTCTGCGATTTTCCAACGTCTAGGTGTGCTCTGTGTCTCCTGAAAACTTGTAACCACTGTGCTGAAAGACCCTGTGTAAAACTGTATTCGTCAGGCTAAATTAAAGACCCGATAGCTATACGAGGAAAGACGAGTATTGAAACAGATCAGGACAGTGGCATGAAGTAAAAGCACGAATTACATTCACCACTAAGGAACCTGATGCTGCTCCGAAAAAATACGCAAACTGGAAAAGTGAGCCTGGTGGGAACTGGATTCAGCAAATGAAAAACTCTTTAAGTTTTTAGGAAGAAACTGCTAAAATGTGACTCCACTAACTCGATAAACTTTGAATTACAATACATCTCACAAGCGAATAAATATACTGTGAAGCTGTAGTCAGAATACCCAACTCCTTGAACAGATGTGTACAAAATGATCATGAGTGAGCATGACATACTATTCTTACAGCTCAGTTTTGAGCAATGAAGACTGTCTTTCTTTAAGATGAGTAACCTCAGAACATTATTCCATATGACATTACTGAACGAAAATATGCAAAAAAAACTTCCTAAATTTTTCTCTCCCCATGATTCACAATAAGTAAAAATGTGGCTGAACTATGCCATACAATTTTGTCTCTAGGGGGCTTATAAAAGGTCATGTCTACATTCAGCCACCACCTAATGATTTACCACAGCCGAGACGCGGAAGAGACTACTGCTTCCATTACTTCAGACTTTTTATCCAAAGTGTGCGAAGATTTGAATTTTAGGCTGGACATCTGCTGTATAACTAAAGGTGCACAAACTGCACATCTGTAAGAAAAACTAGGTTAGTTCATCTTCAATTTGATGTAAAATTTGTTGTAAATAGTCAAAATTAAACTGTTACAACATATCACAGAAAATGGGACATTCTTTTATGGACAATGAAGCAACCAATGGCAACATATGGGCCTGAGATTTCTAGCATTCAACTAGAAGATGACTCCATATCCCCCCCCCCCTCCTTATATAAAAAAAAGGATGCACTTGAATGGCAAAAAAATAGTGATTTTTACATCAGGATGCTAAACACACAAAGTTCTGCAAGTCCTTCTGTGAATTTCTGGGTGGATAGAACTTTCAGATCACACTCATAATCAACCAACATAAACCCATCAGCGACATTTCCAAAACTATGACACCCTGTTTGGTCTACATTTAATAGTTCTTTAATACCCTGGTCAGGAAAGAAGCCAATCATTAGAAGGAATAACTATTGGAATACTATTAAATTTTGCTATAGGATGGTAGTGTACTTAGCTAATACTGCCCTACAAGCACTCTCTTGATTGCATGAAATGAAATTTTTCCAGCACAGATGCATTGTCTAAACACTTTCTTCAATTTTCCCTTCTATACATCTGAAACATCAGTCACTTACTGGATACACATATAGGCTTCCTGTGACTGAGAATACGAATGAAAACATAAGAGATTTAAAGCACACTGTTCTTTCAACAATACTCATGTTACTAAAATGTTGTGAATACAAACTCAGATTGTCGGGCCATGACCTCACAAATATTTCGTATGTCTTAGTGCGACACTGAACACAACATTACACCAGAGACTAGGCTAGTTTTGCAGTTATTGCCATTACTATGAAAAATATTCACAGTAAGTTATCTGTACAGACTGCATGTAATGCGCTGCACCTCCTTTTTTGCTCATTACAAGATGGAAACACAAAATGTCTCCATCTGTTTGAGCATATTTCAGGATTTACGTAATCTGAATATTGAGTCATTGGTTTACTTACTGCTTCACATCTATATTTAATTTAGAGCTTTTAACGTACATCATCATCAGGAACCTGAGTGGAGCTCCTATGGAAGCCAAAATTTAATATGGTGAAAAGACCAAGAATAAATCTTGACCGCATACCCATATATAACACAACATATTTTTTGACCCATTAAATTACACATTATAAGTAGATCCACAAGAATAACCTGTTAAAAATAAAGTAAAAATGTGAATTATTAAGCTTAGCGTGACAATATGAAGAACGTAAACTTAAAATATTTATTTTACCGATCACATAAAATATAGATATATAATTGACAAGGAACACATAGGGTACTATATATATCACGGTCTTCTCTCTACCCACAAACGATGCACAGAAATAATGACTGTAGGTAAGCTTCCATGTGAGCTCGAATTCCTCTCAGTTTATTGTCATTGTAATTTTGTTAGACACATGTGGGTGGAAGTAATACGTTTCTTGACTCTTTCTAAAACGTACACTATTGGGATTTTAACATTGGCTCATGTCATTGGCTATTAATGCAGGCCCCCTGCATTCAATACCCAGTGCCAAATTTTTCTGTTGTGGATAGGTCAGGAAAGGGATGTACTCAGTTTTCTTATAAGCAACTAATGATTGTATAAAAACTATGAGATTTTTTATCTTTACACAGCAAATTACATTTGTGTGTAGTTGTTTCAATTGGTAAGCAAGTGGGGAGAAGCACAAAAAACTACCAAGCTGTTAAGCACCTGGATACATTAGCAGTGCAGGGCGAAAAGACGAGTAAACATATGATTATGAACCTCAACAATAAGAATGGTTGACTTGGCCTATAAGATGTCATGCTGTCATTCCCATGCCCTCTATGCAATAATCATTTATAATTCAGTGCAATCATGATGAAGTATTTGTGACACGCTGCTTGAGATGCCATAAATTATATGAATAAGAGGGAAGATTACTTTGACATCCAATATGGCCAGTAGACAGAAAATGAGTGTATCATTAGCTTTTGACGATGAGAACGGGCTTTGTTGCAACTGGCATTACCTAAGTAATATGTTGATCTGTTTAATCTTTCACTACAGAGAACGCTGATCACAAACTTAAATATCCACTGAACATTTCAATTTGTGGTCATGGCACTCATAGACTATGCCCGAGAAAGCCATCTAACTAGTAAACAAAAATTAACAATTATTAGTACTGGTCAGCTGAAATTTCTCTCCAACATAATTATACTTTGTATGGCAAAAGAGAGCCCTGATAGTAGGCAGCACTGTTGCCCAATTTTAACTGTGAAGCACAAAAGGCTGCTGGAAATACTCAAGCTATGTAGCTGAAAACAAGTCATTGGTTCGGCAGTTGCAGCACTCAGGTATTAACGTATTCACATATGCAAAATCACATTTCACACTTGTTGTAATAGTTGCACGAAGCACTCACACAAAGCCTCACTAAACTGTAAGGGCTCATCTTCCGCTGTATGGACTATGGAAATGGAATGATAATGTGTTTTGCTAAGCAGAATTTATCAGCCTGTACCTATATGTTTGATTATTAAAATATATATGAACAAAAGTATTAACATGGCCATGTCTCTAAACAATAGTTTTCTAACTGAATATATGTTCTCTCTTTTCAACTTGGTATTTTCACTTTTTTTTCTTATATATTTGCAACATGCTCCATTAGAATATTTGTAATAGTGTGTGTGTGTGTGTGTGTGTGTGTGTGTGTGTGTGTGTGTGTGTGTGTGTGTGTGTTGTACGACGATGATGATGATGACGATAGAAGGGAGAGGGTGCGACCCAGCGGTGGCACTGTTCGTGAATAATACCGAGGAGGCCATCAAGCTCCATGTCCCCCACCGACAGACGAATCACAGTCAAAAGAGTCACATGCCTTCACTTCACGAGACACTCTGGAGAGGGTTAGTATTTGAACCAGGAAACTGCCACAAAGTCTGATGATCAGGAAGTTTACACCACCACCTCTTATCCCCTTCCAAGCCAAATACTGTCAATGAAAAATTTTTTCAACTCCAGGATTCGAACCGGCTTACCCCCGGGTCGAGTGCTACTGTACAAAGGTGCCTCAAATGACCTTGACCATGGAGACAGGTTCACACCACTGCTGTGCTGCTTCTCTTTTTAACTGTATCTCACAATGTTTGCAAGTGTTCATTTGTATATATAAAATCCACAAATTATATACACTTAAGTTGCCTTCTGTAAAGCAAACAGCCTATCAAATTATTAAGCTCAAATCACACAGAATAACTCTTAGGTAAAATTATGGCCAGTTAATATTATTAAGAGTCAAATTTAAATCTTGACATTTAAAATTTTCCAAAATGGCTTCAGCAGCACATAATGAATTTCTTCTCCAATCATTGAAGAAACTTGTTATATAGTCTGCTTTCTTATGACCTCAATACTTAAGTACTTCAGTTCACTGTTCAAAAAGTTACTGCACTGATTGAAAAATGGCTCACCTAAATAGCTCAGTAAGGCTTTTCACATTTTATTGCACATTATTTTGTGGAATGTTATGACATCCTTCCTTATTCATAACAGCCCTTGTAAAAACTGGATTTTAATATCAGACATGTAAATGTAAATACTTTTCAAAGGAATTTAATTTTACAGTACATATTATTCACTTTGTCTTTTGGTACCTTAGAATTTTATGTCACAATCTATTTATAGGTGGTGGAAAAAAATAAGGGAACACCAAAAACGACACATTGCCATGCCCAGTATGGTGTACAAAAATTATTTGCATTAAATACAGCTTCCAGTTGTCTTGGAATGGATTAATACAGGTCTTGTGTTGTTTTTGACGGAATCTTAACCATTTTTCCTGCAAAACAATGGCAAGTGCAGGTGGATAGCAATCATGCACCCTTCTCTTCAAAGTAAACCACAGAGGTTCATTAATATTGGGATTTGGTGACTGCGACAGTCAGGGGAGATGCAACAATTTATCCCTGTGCACACACAAAAAAACGCTCTGGATGTTGCAAGCTGTGTGAGCAGGGGCCCTGTCAATTTGAAACATAGCACTGCTGCCACTGAGGAATAAATATTGTACCATGAGATGGACCTGATCATACAAATGGATCACATAATCCTTGGCAGTAATCCTATATTGCTGAGTCACTACGCGGTCCAAGGAACACCATAAACTGGCTGCCCAAACCATCACCAAATCACCTTCATGTTACATTCTTGGCAGCAAGCAGTCTGCATCATAGGCTTGAGATGCGGTACATCAGATGTAAATTTGACCAGAAGTTGGAAACAGTGTGAAACAAGACTCACCTGACCAAATGACTTTTTTCCACTGCTCTGCAGTTCAGTCTTATGGCTTGAGCATCTTGTTTTTCTGTTACAGGCATTTGCATCACTGATGTGTATTCATACTGCAAGCTACCATTTTGTTATTTTGGTGCCGACAGGGTTTGCAAGCACGACTTTCTTATCTGCAGTGGCTTTTGCAGCTGTCATCCTCTTACTTTTCATCACAATCATCTTCAATGATGATCTATCGTGATCACAAGGCACTACTGAGGGAATTTAGAGAAGCAGTATTTGATGCTGACTGCAGAACGGTTCTACAGCTGCCAACACACATTTTGAATAAAGACCACGAAGATACAATGACAGAAATTAGGGGTTGTACGGAGGCTTAAGACAGTTATTTTTCCTCGCTCTATCTGTGAGTGGAACAGGCAGGACAGGGAATGACTAGCAGCAGTAAGTGATACCCTCCGCCAAGCAACTGTACAGCAGCTTGCAGGGTACACGCACATGTGATCAGTCAAAACACACTTTCATTCACATTATGGCTTATCAGATGATATTTTTTTGCTTTGTCTGTTTGTGGTGTAAATCATCAATATGGTGCCTCTTGAAACACCAAATACATTGGCTACCTTGGTTACGGAAGTACCCACCATAAGAGCACCAACACTTTACCCAGGTTCGAATCCACTTAGCTCTGACACAATGCACTCCCAATTACGCAGAATATTGTTCTAACCACAGCTGACACTTGCAATGTACAGGTGCCATTTGTGGTCAATTACAACAGCACCCCCCCCCCCCTGTAGGAATGGCTAGCATTTACATTTATGTTCAAACGTGCAGTTCTTGTGGTGTTCCCATATTTTTGTTCATCTCCTATATATACTGACATAAACCCAAAAAAAAATGAAAGATGTTTGAAAAACTGTAAAGAAGCAATGATGAAAAATGACAATTTATTGTCCAGTATAGAAAGAAATAAAGTATACAGCTAAACGACACAGTGGACCTTCCAGAACCCAATGCACCCTTCCTATTCGCGTCAATAAATGACCAATGCATGGGAATAAGGTAGCTATACAATTTCTTTCCTGAAGTCTATTGGGAAAGATAAGTCACACGAAATTGCACCAATATCATCTCGCCTATTAAGTTTCATTAGAAACAAGAACCATAGGCAGTATATTCCCAATTTTCTCAACATATAATTTGACTGAGATTCCAAGTTCAATTAATTTGACTGAGATTCCAAGTTCAATCTTCAATTTGATCAGTTATCTATTGTTGTAGAATGATAGATGCACCTAGGTTGGATTTTACTCATCTAATCCGAAGATTAAAAGAATGATACTTTCTTCCCAAAGTCACTGTACAACCTGTCACCTTTATGGGATCTTCCAGAATGTCTCCAAGTTTTAAGACATACATACATTTTAAGGCAGTCTGCTGGGTGGAGGATTTCACATTCTTGTAACATTCTGGCCACAGTCGAGGTAGCAGTTGAAACACAGGGCAATAATGAAACTATAATCATGATGTATGCCCAGCAATGTATGCATCACTTCAACACGCCTGCAAGCAAACACAAATTTCACCAAGCGAGTTGCTGCCTATTTAGTGACATGGTGAAAATACTGCAGTTTCAGCTGACAAATTTAATTTTATTGGTAGGGCTGCAAGAGTGGAAGGACACCCCCTCCCCATCAAATGAAAACATAGGAATGATGGCATCAAGACAACAAGCATAAAGTAATTTTTTAGCTACATGTATACATAACCCACATAATTGATTGCAGAAGGAACCTACAAATATATAATAGAATGACTGTCAAATGTACAAAATCATGAAAAATAACTAATTTGTTTATAAACAGTTCCTAGAAGTTCCAGCAGTAAAAAGATGGAGCACAATAAGGGGCAGGGATAAAACAATAAAAATGTGATCAGTGTATCAGCTTTGAACACAATAAGAAACTAAAACTCATCTGTATATAATTTAAAAAGAGACTACTCACTGAACAGCAGAACCCATGAGTCCCCCCCCTCCCCCCATATGTCTGTGCCCCTACATGGTAATGCCTGGACACACAATCAGCACTATGTAGTGGTGTGTGTGTGTGTGTGGGGGGGGGGGGGGGGGGGCAGGGTGGTCCCTTTTGCTCCTAAATTATTTACCTTCTGCCAAAACTTACCTACCATATTTAACTCATTTCTATAATCAGACATACTTTCCTGAAACCCTTAACATGTGCTGAGGTTTAAAATGTATATACCTTTGCCTCCACTTACTAAAACAAGAAGAACACATGTTGTGCCTCGAGTAGAACAGAAACAAATGTATGATAATAAGAAGTGAATTAGTTTTCACAATTCTTCAGCATTAAGTAGTAACAGTCAGCTGCACATTCAATGGTAACAACAAATTCTAGGCAATGGCACTATCATACAGCACAGATTTTTCAGTCTGCACACTTGATGAAACTACAGGTAGCTCTGACAATTTGTGCAAAACAAACAACAAATGCTACAATTTATATTTGATAGCTACTAAGGGTGAATGGCTTTGCTATAGTAAAAAAGGTCCCCGAGTTACTTGGTTTCATGTTCTATGGATTATTTGCATGACTAAAAAAAGAGTATACACTTATGAGTCAGTGATTCCTACCCACCACCTTTTACATGCTACACTAATAAAAATACTTCTATGGAACAAAATGAGTGGTCAAGGAGAAATTTTTCCACTTTGTTATAAAATTTCACTTTGTTGTCTGTCAGAAATTCTTCATCACTAGGTAAGCGAACAAAAATTGTGGTTGCAGCATTGTGCACCCCTCTTTGCGCTAAAGACGATCTTAATGCGGCACAATAAATGTAATTTTTTTCTTCTGGTTACTGTTCCTTCTTGACTGCAGTGGATTATTTGCAACAAACTTCACGAGGAATAAATATATTGTAAAGCAGTAGACAAAATGCATAAATCCTTGATGTCTACAAGACGATCATGGGTGATCACCATATGCTATTCGCACAGCAAGTTTTTGAACACTGAAGACTTTCTTTCTTAAAGATGAGTTACCCTAGAACATTACCCCATATGACACTACCACATGAAAATATGTCGACTTACTGGCTTCTCTCTCCCCAGGCTTTGCATTGGTTCTAAGTGCAAACATGGCTGAACTAAGTTGTTTTAGGAGTTCCAAAATGTCATTTTTCCAGGTTAAATCCTCATCAAAATGGCCATTTAAGAATTTTGAAGTTGCCATCCAATTCATTATTTCTTTACTATATGTTACACTTATCACTGGTGTAGTATCTCCAGATGTGAAGAACTGAATATGTTGTGTCTTTTAAATTTGAGAGTGAGGCTTTTAAAAAGACTGTATAACATTTCTTCTGTGATTACAATACTAGTTTTCCCCAAAAAGAAATAATTCTGGTTGTAGCACATTAGATGGAAGGTTGTTTACATATATGAGGAACAATAGTAGATCCAAGATTGACTCTTCAGGTACCCCATATGTGATCTCTTGCCAGGTATAATAAGCTCTCCTGACTACAATGGTTGAATTACTAAATACATCTTTCTGCATTATTTTTGTTAAATGTGATAATATCCACAGGATGACTATACCATCAGTTCTATAAAACTTCAGTTTATGCGGGAAAATATTGTGATTCACACAGCTAAATGCCTTGGATAGGTCACAGAAAATAAAACCAGCATTGTTTTTATTTAACACTTGTAAAATTTGGTGAGTGTTGGTGTAAGTGGCATTCTCAATAGAGCACCTCTTCTGAAATCCAAACTGTGATTTTTGAGAACATTATTGTTTCTCAGTTGGGATACTATTCTAGAATAGGTCACCCCCCACAGAAACTTTGGAAAAATGTGTCAGTAGTGAAAGAGGTTGGTAGATAATGACATCTCGCCTGTCATCTCTTTTATGGAGGGATATTTCGGTCTCTCTGGAAAAATGTCTCCAGTTAATGATGCTTTACATATTTAATACAAATATGGCAGATCACATAAGCAGCAGTTTTTTCAGCACAACACAGTATTTTATGTACTGAACAAGTGTGGGTACCTGTTGTTTGACTTGAAGGATGGGACAGAATCAACTCTACAGCATATCAAAAGGTTTCTACTTGGCCACATTATGCAGCAATTGGATGTTAAAAGTACACAGATGGTTTATAAAGAAAATGTTCTCCCTATATAATTTTGCTTAGAACATTCCTATTGTAACTTCCAAGAGAGTATGTTCTTGGAAGGGTCAACCAATATAGGCCTACTGCTTCGTCCTATGCATATCTTGTAAAAAGACCATGTAGATCAAATTAGAGGGACTGCAGCTCACACTTAGCTTACCGACAGTCATTCTTCCCACGAACAATTCACAACTGGAAAACGAAAGCACGAAGCACCTTCCGCCACGCAGGACCCGTATGGGCAGAACAAGTAAACTTAGCTCCTGTAAGGACCACTGTGCAAAATAAAGTCTTTGCTACTGATATGCAATCATAATCTTGATCCCTTTTTCCTGGTGATCACTAGTGTAAAGAGAAACTCTAATTTTACTTACTTTCATCCACACCACCACCCTTCCCTCAATGTAGCTAATGCAAGGAAAAATTTCAAAATGAAGCTCGGTCTGTGTTGCAACATTAGGTACGGTATACCTCTAAGCATCACAAATTCAGTAAAATGGGGAAACATATGAGGAGTAAGTTTCATGGTTAGGTGTGGCACAACAGAAAAAAGTCTCATCCACATCATGCATGTACAAGCAACTGTAAGACCATATGCGAGTGACTGTGAACTACTTGCACTGAACATCACTCACTGAATGATAAAATGTGGTGTTCACGGCAACAAAAACAAAACAACTTATGAAGTGGATGAAACAGAAACACAAATACATTTTTACTCCACTGAAACCCCCGTTAATAATATTTGTCAACTGTTCCATCTGCCAAATAGTATAGGCTAGCGATTTTCAGAGTAAAAATGTAAAATGTGTGACTAATAATTTGCAGCTTGGCTATTTATCATATCAATAATTTTTCCTAACCAAGATTTAAAAAACAGCTAAATTCAAATGCTGGCTATTGTTTTATGACCTACAAACAATTTTTGAAGTAAACTTCTGTCATAACATTAAATGTAAGACTATTTAGGCTACTTAGTGCAACAGTTCTACTCCTTAATGACAACATTATTTTTTTATATATAAAAAAATATGTACAACACCTTTAGAAATATTCCAATGGCAATAAAACTGATAAAATCATGTGTCAAGGTATTCCTATGCCACTTTAAGAAGAGTTCCTTTATTTTCTGTAAAAGTTCCACAACAGAAGTTCACTCATGTCCTTAAACTATTATCCAAATAACGCACATGATAATGGGCAGAGGCAAGACACCTGCTAGACACACCAAAACCTTTAACCTCACGTATCACCTTTACCACCTATGAAGCTTTATTTTGTTAGTTTACTGAATCTCCATGCAGCTGCATATTTCTGAATGAGGAAACTGTATTTACATGTAGATATGTTTCCTGTTTGCTTATTTCTGTATGTGATCTCATTAACAGCACAAATTTGCTTCACAGGCTATTTTTCATTAATAGGCCTATTATGAGATAAGGTAACAGGACTATGAGGCCAAAAATATTACCCTTTTTATGTTTCACGCTACAAATGCAACAGACATGCAATTAAAAACTACTATCTAGCTGAGAATAGAAATAACACTGTATTTTTAGACTGTACTGTTGCTGAGATGTAGAAAAATCACACTCAACAATTTATAAAACAGTTCCAATAACCTTTAATCATTATAAAAATAATTATCACATATGGTGCTAGTTGAAAAGCAAGCTCTAGCTTTAAAAGTCAGCAACTGACATCTAAATCCTGCCACTTATAATGTTTATCTAGGGCAGTAGCTTTTTCATTATGAAGTTCAAGATACAGGAATAAACAGCAAGTAGTTGACACAATAATAACAGTACACAGCGGGAATTACTACACAACCGATGGTGCTACAACAAGTAAATGCTATTTAGCAGAGAATTATGTGAGCCCAGTGGAGAACGTACATGATAAATATCGCCCAGTTATTTTATTTGTTGTGTAATACCCATCAAAGTATTCATAACGTCGAATTTTTGCAACTAACAGTAGTTCATTCAACAGAAACACATTATTATCTAAACACGCTTCTTTCGACAAACAACAGAATACTTCTCGCTGCCCACATCGTAATCACGAATGACAACACACATAATGACAAAATAAGTGCAAAATCTAAATACACAGAAAACAACTGACCTTTGATAAATTATCCTTGATATTACAGTCATAACAACCGATATGCCTTTCCACCGCAACTGTCTAAAAGATAACATAAACTCTACGGGAACACTGAGTACTGTAAACAACTAGCACGATTTGTAAACAATGCGTATGTAAACAGTTCCGGAGACTGTACAGTAATCACACACAGTTGTAAAGGATGAAACGACATTCCGGGGAAATCTGGCACCTCTACAACGTATAAATAACAATTATTTACCTGATGCATGAGCGGTCTGTCCGGTTCTTCATCTCTGCAAAGCTTCAAGTTCAGCGTCAATACACAACTTTCCTCGGGATTCCACACGTAAAGCATATCGTCCTTGCATTCTAAAATGTTCTGTGTTTTGCAATTTACTTTTTTCAGATGTTCGCGCAATGTTATAAAAAGATAATGGTTTGACAAACCAAGCCTATCCGCGGGAAGCGCCATGTTTGTTTGGTTTCTATCTCCAACGTGCGTGCCAAGCAGTGCTGCCAACGGAAATCAGCAGATGCCAACTGTTATCCAGTGCTCTCTAAAGAAATGAATCTAAATCTACATGATTGCCAACGATAATGAACAGAGGAAAAACATTATACTTTTCCCGGTGGCTATACAGGTTATCCGAAGTCACAAGTAAGGAGAAGAAAGACTCATTGTAATTTTTAATTAGAGATTCACTTAATATTTTTGTAAACGAAGAAACCTTCCTTCTGTGAGTATAAGAAATAGTTTTGTTTAAAGAACAACTACATTTATAATTTGTAAAACGGACCTGAGTTCCTGGTAGAGGTGTGCTACCATAGTAACAGTACCTAAGACAGTGAATTTAAAAATGCTGGGAAGTCGCATAAGTAATACGGAACGAGATGATACTGAGTTCTTTATTGTCCTCATGACGCCTTTCGGGCACAGCCACATCATCAGATGACCTGATAACAAAGAACTGCAAATACAGCTTCACCAGAGAAATGAATTTATATAAATCTCACATTAATTATACAAATTTTGAATAATATAAGTGCATTCCATCTACGGTCATGACTGTATATGATTTGACAGGGACGTTGAATAATGTCCGTACAAATGTCATTCAAAACACGTGCAATCGTATACAAGAAGTAGGCCTAACCAGCAGCTGACAACTACAGTGTCAAGGCACTGCTAACGGAGCGTTTGCATAAGCTCGTACCGCTATGTTATGGTTCCGTTAGGGGTGCGTTGTCACGTAGCTACTGGCTACGTCTACTTCTTGTATACGACGGCACATGTTTTGCTTGACGTTTGTACTTACATTATTCAACGACCTTGTCAGTGCATAATGATCCTAGATGGTATGATGGCTCTTCAAAATTATGCGCAATTAATTTCATTTGAGATTTATGTAATCTCATTTCTTTGGTAAAACCGTATTGTATGATATCTTTATTTGCACTACTCTTCATTATTTGTTATCAAGCCATCTTATTTTGAGCTATGCCAGAAACGTGTCATGAGCACAATACTTACTTACTGCGGAGGCCACACAAACCACAGTCAGTCTTTGGCCTCACTAATCAGCCTCCTTCAGCGTCCTCAGACCATGCACTTCTTCTTCAGACAGCTCACGGCCGCCTGTATTAGAGGCCAGAGGACTGAAATGTGGCAACGTTACGTTAAGGCCTGCCGCATGGCTGTGGCCATAAGGCAGCGAACGGAAGCAGTTGTTTACGTACTTTCGCGGTGTCTGTTTTATCCGACATTACAGCGTAATTATGCTATACTGGACTCTGCAAAAATTATAGCAGGTAGTCGTGACTACAGTAGAAGATATAACACGATGTAAGTATACAATTCTGTGAAGTTTGTAGTGTTTTTACATGTATATGTGAAAGTGTGCTACGTGAACGACTTTCGTCTACACAATTGCAACAAAAGTTCTACTATATTCTAGATACAATTCGAAAATAAAGTTTTGAATTCATAAGGTTAGTATCAGAATCTTCTCCTAAGTGATTTGTGTTAATATTATGAATATTTCTACACATTTGATTCTATTGTATATTTGTGTTCCGTGATGTCCAAGCAGTAGAAAAAACCAGTCCACTTAAATTCTCATTTGCTATTTTTACATAATAGTATTTTGATTTAAGATGTTAGCAATTAATGCATCATTCTATTTGCAGATGCCAGAAAAATGTTGTGTTCCTGGTTGCAACAGCAACTACAAATCCAGCAATGAAGAGGGTTACATCTCAGTGTTCAGATTCCCTACTGAAGAGGAAAACAGAAAACGATGGACAAGAAATATCCCCAGAAAGGACTCGACTCCATCAAATATAAGTGTTGTTTGCATTAAACATTTTGAAGAAAGTGGCGTATCAAGAGTGGAGATTTACAAGGATTCTGATGGGAACTGTCACGAGTTTCCTCGTCAAAGACCAGCTTTTACCAGAAGCTGTGCCAAAAATATTCCCTGGGTTACCATCGTATTTAAGTAAGGTGCAGCCTCCAAGAAGGTGTTTGTCATGTTTGTCATTTATATAGGAAGGAATATGATAATACATTCCAAATAACAGACTGAAATAATTGCAAGTCTGCAAATAATGTTAGTAGGCAACTCACAAAATTGTTTGCTGAACTTGTATATCCAAATCTCGGGTAAGAAACGTCATAATATGAAGAACATGTGAGTTATTGAAAAGTTCATCGTTGCAAGGAAACGAGAATAAAATGCGTAATTCCGACATAAAGTCGGCGTAATACTGCGAGAAATTAGCTTTTCTAGGTTACTGTCTTATTTATAGGGACCAAATCTACAAAAAAAAGTGATTGCGTATTTATATCTGACACGTCTTCTCCATTCGACGAAATCTAAACTTTAGTCTCGGCCTAGCTGGTCACGCTAGCCGGCCTACTGACGTCACAGGCTACGTCGTCGTCAGCTTGACGACTCCGGCCTCTAATACAGGCGGCCGTGGACAGCTCCAGCGTACTCATATCCTCTCTGACCTGGTCGATCTATCGGAGTCGTGGTCTTCCCCGTGATCTTTTGCCTCTAATATCTTTCTCCACTACCTGCCTGATGATCTGGCCTTCTCGACTCATTACATATCCATATCACTTCAGCCTTCTTTCTTTGATCACTGCCACGATGTCAATCGACTTGTATAGCTCTTTTCCTCCACTCATCTCCATCCTTCACTGGCCCAAACATCTGTCTGAGGATAGCATTCTCAAATTCAGGAGTTTTCTTTCCATCTTTTGGGCGATGGTCCAGGCCTCTGTTCCATATAAGACTACAGGTTGTATGATTGTCTTGTAGATCTTGGTCTTTGAGGATCTCTATAGGAGCCGGGACTTTAACAGCTTTCCCAGAGCAAACCTTGTCCTGTTTCCTGCTTGTATTCGTGCGCTAATTTCCTGGTCTATCTCGTTCCTTTCATTGATTATAGCTCCAAGATATTTAAAGTCTTTTACCCTTTCAAAGACTTTGTCCTCCATTTTCAGGGGTCTCTCATCATTTTCTCTGCTAACTACGAGGTATTTTGTCTTACACATATTCAACTTCAGGCCTGCTCTCATTGCCTCTTCCATTAATGTTCTTGTCATCTGAACCAGGTCTTGCTCTTTCTCTACTATTAAAACTACATCATCCGCATAGGCTAGGGTGTTGATCCTTCTTTCCAGTCGTATTCCTGTCTCTAGGCTTGCTTCCTTTCTCACGACTCCCTCCAGTACCAGGTTAAACAGAAGAGGGGAGAGTTATTCTCCTTGTCGCACTCCAGTCCTCACCTTGAAGTTCTTTGATATGTTTCCATTTACTTTCACCATGCATGTTGTCTCCTGCGTGTATATCAGAGTCGGTTTTATGAGTTATCTTGGAACTAGAGCCCTTCGGGTTCTTGCCATACTGCTTGTCTATTCACACGATCTTGTGCTTTTTGGAAGTCCACAAAAAGGCAGTAAACATTTTTGCGGAATTCCCAGCTCTTTGCTAGCACTTGCATTGTATGTAAAAGGTCTACAGTTGACTTTTCATTTCTGAAACCTGCTTGTTGGAATCCCAGTACTTTCTCGACATGTGATGTTAGTCGCCTCGGTAACAACATGCTCAAGATCTTATAAGCTGTACATAGTAATGTGATTCCTCTATAGTTGCTACATCTCATTGAGTCTCCTTTCTTTAGTATAGTGCAGATAACAGACTCCTTCCATTCTTCTGGAATCCTTTCCTTCTTCCAAATTAAGGAGATTAAGTGGTATAGTCTCGCTTGTAGAGTAGCTCTTCCCTCCTTCAGCATCTCTGCAGGTATGGCATCTATTCCTGGTGCCTTTCCCCTCTTCAGCAGTTTTATGATCGCTCTTACCTCTTCCATTCTTGGTAGTTCATAGTATCTCTGTTTTCTCTATATGATTCTTTTTCTTCATTTTCTGTTGTGGCACTTATGGTGTTTCTATCCACATTCAGGTTGTTTTCGAAGTAGTTTTTCCATTCCTCCATAGCTTTCATTTCATCTGTGATTATCTGTCCTTCTTGACCTTTGATCACGTGAGTCCTTGGATTGTATGGTTTCTTGAAGAACCTGTCTGTCCTGTTAAAGCCTCTTGTACTTCCTACTCTCCGGTCAGCTTCTCCCAGTTTTATTTTACTATTTATGAGCTCTCGCTTTTCTGTTCGAAGGACTTGTCTTGCTTCTCTAGCTGCTTCCTTGTATCCTAACCTTGTTCTTTCATCCTGTTCGTTTGTCAGCCATAACAGTTTCGCTGCTTTTCTCTTGATGACTGCGTCTATACACCTATCATTAAACCATCGTCTGATCGTCTGCTCTTCCTCCTTTTCTCCATTGGTTTCAGCACCTCACCTGCAGCATCTTTTAAACCTGTCTTGTTTTTCGACCATGAGCACAATAAAGGATTCAATACCATCTGGATCTGTATAACTTACGCGACTTACCAGCATTTGTGAATTCATTTCCATAGTTACTGTTACAATCCCTAATCCCCAGGAATACAGTGTAATGCGTCACTTGATATGTATGACAGGTGAAAACAGTATTGCAGGCCGTATCCGAAGTCGTATCATTTCTATCACAGACTGTTATTCATTCGAACAGTTAGGAATTTCTCAGATGACCTCACCCCTGCTACATAAATTACTGGAATTTACGTTCAGGAACTAATACTGCTAATTCAATTCGTCGACTTTTTTCTTCATTGTAGTCTGTTAGTCCTTCGTTGTTGACAAGGAAGGAAGTATCCGAGATATTGCCGAAAACGTATTCTTTATTCTTTTACTCGTGGAGAACCGCTATTACAGTTTGACGTGTCACAATACTGAGTGCTTCATAAAGGAATTCTATCAGTAATTTCCAAGCATTCATGGGGGAGGGGGAGGGGGGCGAGCGGGTGATCGCCTCTCGTCTCTCGTTCCCCGTCCCCGAGAGGTAAAACTAAATTGAAACGCGAATCAGTGCGGAAATTGCGCAAGGAGATTTAAAGCGTTGGTCAGTTGATTCAGTCATTTACCTCCATATTCCCCTAGCCACCATATTTTGTGGGCCTGGGAGAATGCACTATATTCATATACAAGTAGCATGTGCTTCCCCCTCCTGTTCGGCTCTCCAATTGTCCATGCCAAATTTTAGCAGGGTTTCCCGATCTGCCACGGCAGCGGGAGATTCGCGTCGCCCCAACACCAATTCAGGTCATTTGCTTTCCCCCGTTATTTTCATTGCTACTGTTGTTGGATCATACAGAATTCGGTAGCCTGTCCAGACAGTCCGTCCTGATGGTGTCGAGTTTTTCAGTTTTGTGCGTCATGAAACGAGTTCAAACAATAACATCTTTCTTGTCTAAGAAACAGAAGACGTCATGTAAGTCTACCATAGCATAAGACTAGGTTCCATACGTGCTATGTGGAGCAATGATTTTTTGTTCCTATATTAATTTCGGAATTAAGGTTATTAAAGGAGATTATTCACCATTTGCACGTTTTCATCCACAGTGGACTATTTTTGAAGTCGCTGCTGTAAAGTTAAAATAGAAAGTATTACTGAGTCAGTCGCTGTACGTGGTAAGCACAGAGTATTGTGATGATCACCCAACATCTTCAGATGGTAAATGGATCAAACTAACTGACAAAATTAAATTAATTTTATTTGCTTAGGCATCAAAAAATGGGCTTTCATGGCTGCCCCCGTCAAATGTTCGAGTCTTCCCTCGGGCATTGGTGTTTGTGTTGTCCATAGAGTAAGTTGGATTAAGTAGTGTGTAGGCTTTGGGACCGATGATCTCAGCAGTTTGGTCCCATAAGATCTTATCACAAATTTCCAATTGAGCTTTCACGCACGAAAGTATTTGTTGATGTAATGAGTCCTCTTGAGCCAACTGTAGCATACCTTCCCTTGCGTTATTCCGAATATCCATCAGATCGTGCGTCGTTTAGTATGACGCGCGCGCGCGCGCGCGCGCGCGTGTGTGTGTGTGTGTGTGTGTGTGTGTGTGTGTGTGTGTGTGTGTGATTTTGTTTACATATCCGTCATAAATATAGCTGCACATAATTATGTAAAACAATGGTATCTTCCTTGAATATTTTCCTTTTTATGACAATTTCGTTTTCTTCAATAAATGCGTGGAAATTTTCTGGTACACATGTATCTGGTTATCCTGGTTTATACGTGACATTTAGGTACGCTATGCCCATGTCACTGTATAAAACATCAAGTTTCCTTTTACAAGTATTTTATCACTTTGATAATGAAGTCTTTACATTATGTATATATAATTACCATTTTTACCCTTAGCCTTAAATAACCAGATTAGCCACGATTCTAATTAGAATTCAAAATAAAATTACATCCTGCCGGATTTTTATCCTAAATAGAAAACTTAAGTAGTCAATCACTTTTTTACAAAAAGCATAATATTCTCAAAAGCGCAAGATGTACAGCATAATTTTTTATCGAGCTCCCCCACAGGGAAAAAATTCTCGATGCGTCATTGGTCAACAGTGGTAAACTCTGGGCGTCCATGTAGACCAGTAGCCGTCTAGTAGGGCGAGAGGCTAAGTGTTTATTTATGCCAATAGCTACTTGGGGGTGCTAACTGCGATGCGTACATACATGTCTGTATGGTGACAGGGCTAAAAACATAGCGTTTATGAATTTAACGCTACATATGCTTTCTTGCTCCAGACCAAATGAACATGTTGAGGATTCAGAGCCTGCAACGACCGACACATCGCAAGATGATTAGATCAGATGTCCTTCAGCTTCGTTATGTACAGGTTAAACTTCGGTTTCAGGCATTATGAAAACTTTCTCCAAAAAGAAATGCTGCATTCATACAGCATCTAGGGGATCAGCTAGACCCCACGTATGAAACCATGTAGGATGAAGGCATTTGTCTGTAGAGTTACTCCGATTTTTTTTTTTTTTTTTTTTTTTTTTTTTTTTTTTTTTTTTTTTTTTTTTTTGAGAAAAAGCATTTCATGTCCTGAGGAAATTTAGCAGTGGGCAAATTTTTCAAGTGACACCTCTATATATTCGAACAAATACTTCAGACAGAATACTTGCTACATACTTCACAGTAACTGGGAACCTCCTGCTGAATACAAATTTCCGCATTCTAATCACAACAAGAGAGGGAAAGCTGAAAATAGATTTTGGGAAAGACAATGCTTAGATAACTACAAATCATTGTTATCTTTGTCACAATCAAAGCACAGCCTGTTTTGCAAGGTATATATTTCTCTTGCGCCTGCTCGTTAGGGTGGTCGTCATAGAGGAATGAAGCTAAACACATTAGTGATAGTACCCCTAGCAAAATTCTCTAAGTTTCTAGGAAAAGATGAATACTTCAAAAAACACTGCAAAACGTTAAGTCGTCAGTAAGCTTTACAACGTGCTAACGAACGTTTAGTTTCTTACCAAAACTCCCAGAAATCCACAGAAAGTCAAGTGAACATGTGCAGAATATAAAGAGCAAATATAAACTGAAAAACCTGTCATTTCCTTTGCAATACGTTGTATTTCTTGGTAGGTAGAATATATCTTTTAGAGGGCACCGGGATGATGGTTCTTTTTGATCAAAATGCGTCCAAAACGTCAAATAAAGGTAACTCGAAAATCCTGTGAAACTTCGTGTCGAATAATGTGGAGATATTGTATTAGCCACACAGTATATTAAAGGAGATAACTACATTTCTCAGTGAAGCTGTACAAAGTATTTTTTGATTGAATGCGGTGGCGAACAAATTATTTCGCAAAAATTACACTGAACCAAAGAAAACTGATTCTACAGTATTCGGCTTTTTGAGACCACTGATAATACTCACAAAACTCATTTGACCATTTTCTGAGATTTGTTTACCAAGATATGATCGGAGAAGACTTCATATGTTTGGCCAATCTGCGAAAGACAGAAAGAAAATCTGTGGGAACAATCTCTCAAAGTTCAGCACAAGTGTAAAGTAAACAAAGATTACTCTTCAACTTGTGAAAGTGGCAGTAGCCAAGAGGAGTCTTTTGAACGTGACAAAAATGCCAATATTTGTGACAAAAAAAAGCAGATGAAAAGAATAAAGATCCCTGAATGACTGGAGAAAAATTAAGTGAAACTGTGGTAAATACTATGTGGAGTTTTGATCTCGCTCTTAGTAAATGCATTGGTATTGCAGTCGATGGATGCTCTGGCTTGTCTTTACTAGGTGCTCTGACGCGCAACTAGCGCAGAATTCAATTGGAATCGTTAAAGAAGTTGTCTGTTTTTTACACTTTCTCCAAAAAGAAATGCTGCATTCATACAGCATCTAGGGTATCAGCTAGACCCCACGTATGAAACCATGTAGGATGAAGGCATTTGTCTGTAGCGTTACTCCGATTTTTTTTCTTTTTTGAGAAAAAGCATTTCATGTCCTGAGGAAATTTAGCAGTGGGCAAATTTTTCAAGTGACACCTCTAGCGTAACAACTAGGACCCTTTTACATGCAGACAGTGATGGAGAATTCAGCATACTCCTCGTGTGCCTCTTTGTAGGTTCTTCCAACAAGAGATTATTGATGTTGGCAATGCAGCTGCGATCTTGACTCATATTTTCTCAGTTTTAGGAACAAAACGAGGAAATGTGGTTGCAGAATTCATCCTGCTATACAATCAAGCCAAAAAAATATGCGGATATTATAGGAAGCACCATTCAAACACAGAATATCACATCTCGACACGTTAACAGGCCTAACGCTGCTCCATGTGCTATGGAATGTTATTTTAGGGTGAATATGTTTATCCCTATGCTTGGCACAATAATCCCAGATCTAAAAAACAGAGCCTCCAAAAATTTTGTCAGTCTCTACAGTCTCTGTACACTTCTACCAAAAGTCTGCTCATCTTCAACAAGGTCCATGGAGTAAGTGATTAGGAATGAAGAAACTGTGGCAACTAAGTACTACAAAGGGAATGAGGTGATGCAAGTGACTGGATTTCTCAACTGAAGGTAGGAGTCAGGCTGCGGATGCCAAAATGGAAAAGGTAAGATGCAAACAAAACACTTCCATCAAACAGTGAAGCTGAGTGTTTTTTCTATGTTGCACTCCAGCAATTTCCCTTCAACTAAATTTTTAATGTTGATCCTTTTTTTTCTTCCTGCATCAACTGCAACAACAGAAATATCTTCCTCAACACTGTAACTAATGAATATTTTGTCGAAAACCACGGTGGGCAAAACCGCTTAACTGGACTTGCCTTGTTGTATGGTATGTCCGTAGAGACACCACTGTTAAAAAGAAAAAAATATATAGACAGCATATTGGTGGTTCATGGCGTGGGTTCCTGTGGTCATGTCCTAGCTCATGAACCACGGGCAACATATGAGTGGCCAAGTAACTGGTCCCGAAAGTTGGGATACCAGTTACTTTGGAATAAGGCTGAGCATCTCGGACATATTCTGAGTCGTGGTCACCTTTACGCTCATACGGCAAAGCCTACCAAATCCACCGGTTAGTCCCTCAACCGTTAGGGGTAAAACTCAATGGGACTCGGGGCAAGTAAGGCTAGCAACCTGCTTCCCTGGTACTTTAAATATGATGCTGGCAACAATCAGAGCAAAATGCCTCGGACCTTTGGAGGTGACGGAGTCCCACCTCTAACTGACAAACCAGGGACTCCTAAGATACGACTTGGCAAACAAATGGTAATGAGATGGGGAGCTATTAATATCAATGGGGCCTACTCTGGGAAGAAGGTAGAGCTGGCAGAGGCTGCAAGTAAGATGGGGCTGGACGTTTTAGCTGTTAGTGACATTCGGGTAAGGGGTGAGCAAGAAGAGGAAGTGGGAGAATACAAGGTCTACCTGTCAGGAGTCAAAGTAGGAGTAGCACAATGGGGTGTAGGGCTTTACATCAGAAAAGAAATGGAACCCAGTGTATTTGCAATAAGGTATGTAAACGAACGACTGATGTGGATAGATTTGACAGTGTCTAGCAAGAAAATTAGGATTGTGTCAGTATATTCGCATTGTGAAGGGACAGATCAAGATAAGATGGATAGTTTTTATGAGGCACTCTGTGATGTAGTTGCTAGAGTAAAGGACAAGGACAGTGTTCTGCTCATGGGTGATTTTAATGCCAAGATTGGAAATCGAACAGAAGGGTATGAAAAGGTTATGGGTAAATTTGGAGAGGATATGGAGGCCAACAGGAACAGGAAACAACTCTTGGATTTCTGTGCCAGTATGGGCTTAGTAATCACAAACTCCTTTTTTAAACATAAGAACATTCACCGGTATACTTGGGAAGGGATGGGAGCCAGATCTGTCATTGACTATATAATAACAGATCAGGAATTCAGGAAGGCTGTGAGGGACACACGTGTATTCAGGGGATTCTTTGATGACACTGATCATTACTTAATCTGCAGTGAAATTGGGATTGTGAGGCCGAAAGTGCAGGAGGTCAGGTCCATATATAGGAGGATAAGAGTGGAGAAACTTCAGGATAAGGAAATCAGACACAAGTACATAACAGCGATCTCAGAAAGGTACCAGTTAGCTGAATGTAGTCAATTACAGTCATTGGAAAAGGAATGGACAAGGTACAGGGACACAGTACTAGAAGTGGCTAAAAATGTCTTGGAACAGTAGTGTGTAAAAGTAGGATGAAGCAAACAGCTTGGTGGAATGACACAGTCAAGGCAGCCTGTAAAAGAAAAAAGAAGGCGTATCAAAAATGGCTACATACTACAACTCAGGTAGACAGAGAAAGTTATGTTGAAGAAAGAAACAAAGCCAAACAGATAATTGCAGCATCCAAGAAGAAATCTTGGGAAGACTTTGGAAACAGGTTGGAGATTATGGGTCAAGCTGCTGGAAAACCATTCTGGAGTGTAATTAGCAGTCTTCGAAAGGGAGGTAAGAAGGAAATGACAAGTATTTTGGACAGGTCAGGAAAACTGCTGGTGAATCCTGTAGATGCCTTGGGCAGATGGAGGGAATATTTTGAAGAGTTAAAATACGATCAGTAATGTTTCAGATTTCGAAGTAGAAAGGGATAGGAATGATGATGGAAATAGGATCACATTTGAGGAAGTGGAGAAAATGGTCAATAGATTGCAGTGCAATAAAGCAGCTGGGATGGGTGAAATTAAGTCGGAACTCATCAAATACAGTGGAATGTCAGGTCTTAAATGGCTACACAGGATAATTGAAATGGTCTGGGAGTTGGGACAGGTTCCACACAGACTGGACAAAAGCAGTAATCACACCAATCTTTAAATATGGAAACAGAAAAGATTGTAACAACTACAGAGGTATTTCTTTAATCAGCGTTGTGGGTAAAATCTTCTCAGGTATTGTTGAAAGGAAAGTGCGATTATTAGTTGAGGACCAATTGGATGAAAATCATTGTAGGTTTAGGCCTCTTAGAGGATGTCAGGACCAGATCTTTAGCTTACGGCAAATAATGGAGAAGTGTTATGAGTGGAACAGGGAATTGTATCTATGCTTTATAGATCTAGAAAAGGCATATGACCGGTTTCCTAGGAGGAAGTTATTGTCTGTTCTACGAGATTATGGAATAGGAGGCAAACTTCTGCAAGCAATTAAAGGTCTTTACATGGATAGTCAGGCAGCAGTTAGAGTTCCGACAGTAAATTGAGTTCACTGTTCAGAGTAGTTTCAGGGGTAAGACAAGGCTGCAACCTGTCTCCATTGTTGTTCATATTATTTATGGATTATATGTTGAAAACAATAGACTGGCTGGGTGAGATTAAGATATGTGAACACAAAATAAGCAGTCTTGCATATGCGGATGACTTAGTTGTGATGGCAGATTCGATTGAAAGTTTGCAACGTAATATTTCAGAGCTAGATCAGAAATGTAAGGACTATGGTATGAAGATTAGCATCTCCAAAACGAAAGTAATGTCAGTGGGAAAGAAATATAAACGGATTGAGTGCCAAATAGGAGGAACAAAGTAAGAACAGGTGGACGGTTTCAAGTACTTAGGATGCATATTCTCACAGGATGGCAATACAGTGAAAGAACTGGAAGCGAGGTGTAGCAACCTAATGCAGTGAGCGCTCAGTTACGATCTACTCTCTTCTGCAAGAAGGAAGTCAATACCAAGACTAAGCTATCTATGCACCGTTCAATCTTGAGAGGTGGCATGAGCCCCCTCTCATATTTCTATCTTATGACTTTCCTCTCTAATTGCATGCAGTGAAAAGTCGCTATTCCTTCACACGCGGACTTCCCACGCAACGTCTCTCGTCTACCGGGTGGTCCGGTGACAGGCGGGATCTGCTGATCTGGAAAGGGTTAAGCCGACAGGTGTGAGGAAGTCGAGTGAATGCTTTGCAGACGCCGACATTGTCAAAAGACACGCCCGGAGGGGTCTGAAGTAGCGGCTGGGCTAGAGGTTCCGTTACTTCGCAGAAACTTAGCGAAAACCCTTTCTGGCGGGCTACCAGCGAGGCGTGGGAATGACTTGTGCACCCAGGCAGTTGTGGCGGGAAAATTCCCGCACTTTCTGCAAAATAGTAACTGTGATTGGCTTGCTCAGGGCATAGCTCCGTGACGTAGCTAAATCAGCGCAGAAATTGGCGCCAAGAATCTCCATTGGTGGAATGGTAGTGCTCCGGCAATAGAGTGGAATTTTCCGCCGGTTTTCGAGTTGCTGATTGGAACATTTAACCACGGCCACTGTCGTGGGGGCGGGAATGTTGTGTGTTCGGCCTGTACGGGTGCTCTAGGTAGTCGGCTCTCGCCTTTCAGTCGAGGACGTCGAAGCAACCAGCCATCGCCTCCGGTACGCCAAATCGTGTTCTTGCAGTTAAGAAGCAAGAAGAAGACAGATTGGTAAGGTATATCCGCAGCACTGGCAGACAGGGATTTTCCTAGGTGATAATCAGAGCTCAGCAGAGCGCGCCTGTTCGTCTTTTTCTAACTTTGTTCTGTCTTGGGTAGCAGCAATTAATGTTGGGTTGGCTATGTGTTTTCTCTTAAGATTTGAGTTGTAAGGAATTGGCTCCACATACCACTTCGTCATAATCCTCACAACTTCACATTCACAGCGTTTGTTTGAGTATCCAATTTGATCCAATTTGATGTATTGTAAATGTTTCATGTGTTTTTGTTTATTATTTTGTGTTTAGTCTTAATAAATCATATTGTTATTTTGGACAGAACTTTCATTCTGTTAATCGTTAGAGCAACCCTATCATTCCTCACTATGTTAATGAAACCTTCGTTTATTTAACTTATTTATCAAATTAAATTATTGCAGGTGCCAAACTCTCTTCTACTCCACTGGCAGGGTTGATTAGAGTCAGTTCGCGTATTTTTTTTAATCCTTGTGCAACAGCAAAAGTCGGAGTTAGAATAGGGGGGGCTTAGAGCATCATTTACATATGTAGATTCTAGAAAAATTTAGTGTTAAATACACTGCTAGCCCCGGCACCTCGCATAAAATGGCGACCCTTAGCCTCGGATCTTTCCTGTGAATCGCTGATAAGCAAGTATTATTAGTAGTAGGGACATTCAGAATTTTTTGCTTAATTTTTTTTATTGATTAATACCCAAGTTTTTTTCTGGTAGTTCCGCGTTTAGTTTTAAGAAGCGGCGCATGATTACAGTTTTTGTTTTCAGTGTATATATTCTTTTGTTCATTGTTTTTGTGTTTCTTTGATGGTGTGTCCGTATCACATCCCACTTTGTCGGGTTTGTGTGCGGTTTCTGTACCACAACAAATCGTGCGTATAATTACAGCGCTGGAGAGGCGTTGTTGAAATTTTATGTCTATGTGTAAAAAATATGTGGAGTAGGTTAATTTTATTGTGCATTTTAGATAAATTTGTTTTTCATGAATGATAACGAGAAGTAAGGCACGACTATTATCGAGCGAAGCTAAAACAAAAGAGGATAGCATAATGGATAAGGGGCAGTTTACTGACGGGAATAGGTTCAGAAATGAGATGGGCACATTTTTAGCAGGACAGGACGCCAGGGTCATTGATGAGGAAGGTGATTTGGACGCGATCTCAGAGCAGCGTTGCGGCCGTGATTATGATAGTGAAGCAGAGGATGAAACAGAGACAGGCACACAGATCGAGACGGTAGCAGAAGTTTATAATCAAACGAACGAGAGCAGACAGGGGCTAGCTCGACCACGTCAGAGCTCTAGCGCCCAGGTGTCCAGAGTTACATCTCCCACGTTTGAAGAGGATCAAAAAGATGACGTAAACCCAATACTGAGCTTCCTACGATCAATGAAAGAAGAAGCTGACGAACAGCGTAAGAGGGAGAAGGAAGAAGAGGAGAAACAACGTAAGAAGGAGAAGGAAGAAGATGAGAAACGACGTTAGAAGGAGAAGGAAGAAGCTGACGAACAGCGTAAGAGGGAGAAGGAAGAAGAGGAGAAACAACGTAAGAAGGAGAAGGAAGAAGCTGACGAACAGCGTAAGAAGGACACTGAGGCAATAATTTCCCATATAGGGGAAATTCGTGGAGAATTACTAACAATAAAGAAAGAATGTGGAGAAGTAAAACAAATGTCAATGGCTGCACAAAAAGTAGCAAGCCTTGCCAAAACGGCAGCAATAGGGGCAATGAAAATCGCAAAAGTAACTTCTAAACTCGCAGGGCGCTTGCGACGTACAACACAATCCTACTCAAAATCCCTAGCATTCTTAAAAACTCAAGGTAATATCGCGGTTGCGAACACCACGAAACGAATGGAAGAAGTAGAGAGTCGGATAGCAAAACTAGAGCAAAACGGGCACACGAGCACTGCGCGTTCGGATACAGAATTGTGTCTCCGAGGAAAAGCCCGCCGTGCTCTAGCCCAATGACCGAGTGCGGAACTAACAATGCACACGCAGAAACAGCGAGTAATAGCTCCAATAACTATAGCCCACTTAGGAGAGTGAATTCTGAGTGCCACTTACACTGTGATACAGAGGTAGCACATCACAGTTATCAGCAAGATAGAACAGGACACTCAGCAGACGTGCAAGTATCGGAAACGAGTGACAACACCAGTGCGAGGATCAGACAGGATTTTGATCACAATCACTTCCTGTCGATATTAAAATTCCAGAAGTTCAAAGAAAATGGAGGGTCGATGCATCCGAAGAGCTGGGTGATGCAGTTTACAAATTCATTACCGGCATCATGGCCAACCCAGGCAAAATTAGAATTCATGTGTGTACACATCGAAGGCCAAGCCGCGGAAAAGATGCGGGGTGTGGCAGTGACGTGTCGGACTTATCAGGAATTTGTTGGTGCATTCCTGCCGACCTACTGGTCAAAGGAAACGCAAGACAGGATTAAAGAGGAAATAATATTTTGTCCTGACCTAGAAGTGTCCGGGCATAGGAGCGCAACCAAATTTCTTGATGATTTACTCAAGAAGAATCAATTTTTAAATAGTCCATATAGCAACGGAGAAATCATTAAATTTTGCTTTTCCAAATTGCCAGTTAGGTACCAACAGACACTTGTCGGGATGTGTGGATCTGACATAGAAGCATTCAAGAGTCTATTGCGCGAACTCGAAGTAGTCTTTGATAAACAAGACGCAAAGGACAGGAAGAAGGGGCAAAGTAACAAATACCACGGGCCAGGAAGGGAAGACGACAACAGATCGCATAATCGCACTGGTCAGTTAGGAAACCAGGGTTACGGAAGTCAAGGTTACGCTATTCAAGGTTATGGATACCAAAGACACGGAAACCAGAACGTCAGGAAGCAGGGTCAATCTAGACAAGGAATCTGGGATAGGAGGAATAACGAACGGCAAAGCGACCGTAATTGGAGAGAGCGAAACCAAGGACAACAGTGGAACCAGGAGACTGAAACTAGACCCGCAAATCCTAATGCACGTCAGAGGAGGGGAAGCTTAACAAGGGATTGACGCCAGACTAGTGCGAACACAGGCCGCCGGAATTTCGCACGTAATCTCGGACCTGGCCAACTACGGATGATACATTACGAAGATTTATCAGAAATCCTGCTCGAGGAACATAAAGCAACTCCTCGACAAGATCGGCAGCCTCTTATCACAGTAGCAATAGCTGAAAAGAGTATGAATGCGATAATAGATAGTGGAAGCTACATAACAGCAATATCTGAGGCAGCATACAAGAGGTGCTCTCAGGAGATGGACTGGCCTGTCCTATCGGCTAAGAAAACCAAAATAAAAGGGGCATTAGCGGGTAAATGTACGGAGGTCACCCAACAAACAAGATGGAATTCTACTGCCAAGGACACAAAATAGAGTCTAACTTCTGGATCGTGCCAAATCTGGCGATCGACATGATAATAGGAACGGACTTCCTAAATGAACATGAAGCGATAGTTGATCTAGGACGAGGTGAAGTGGTTTTGAGGAAAGGGAATCCCGTCCACATTAAGTTCGACGACCAGCTGATCCCAGCTCAACTACCGTCTAACTGTGTATGGATAAACTATGCGTGTCTGAAAGACAGAAAGGAAGAACAGGTCGACGTTGCGGGTAGGGGAGAGGACACGGATGAGAATGAAGTCGGAATAATGGGAGAAATAAAGGAGAAAATAGGAGAAAAAGTGGAAGCAATAAAGAATATAAGGTGCGACCACCGCAAAGAACTTCATAAATTACTAGTAGAACATGCGGAGGTCTTCCTTCCCAAGACAGGATCAATAAAGAACTTCCAATATGAATTTCGTGTACGTCCGCACAACCAGTTTCGTGTGCCACCCTATCCAATCCCCTTGACATATCGACAGAAAGTAGCAGCTGAAATTGCGCGAATGCTGAGTGAAGGAATAATAGAACCTACGGCTTCACCCTATAATAACCCGTTAAGAGTAGTCGAGAAGGCAGATGGTAGTATTCGTTTAGTCTTGGACTCGCGACAAATTAATACCATAATAGAACCCGAAACAGACAGACCGGAACGATTAGAGGAACTCTTACAAAACTTCCATGGAATATCAATCTTCTCATCAGTTGATCTAAAATCGAGTTTCTGGCAGATCGAGCTCCATCCAAATTGCAGACAGTACACAGCCTTTTTAGCATTTGGAAGATGTTACCGGTTTCGTCGTCTACCATTTGGTTTGAACGTTTCATCTGCCGCATTCATTCGGGGGCTGGACGGCATACTAAGCGATAATTTGAAACGTCATGTCACCAGCTATGTGGACGATTTGCTGATCGCGGAGAAATCTTGGGGAGAGCACAATGCGGTCCTCGGTGAACTCCTTGCGACATTCAAGGAATACGGAGTGACTATCAATATCGAAAAATCGAATTTTGGGACGTCCTCTGTCAAATTTCTAGGACATATCATCACGGGTGAGGGCATTGCGCCAAATCCCGAAAAGATCGAAGCGATTGAAAAGTTTCCCATTCCTACGACAAAGAAGCAGTTAAGGGGGTTCTTGGGGATCATAAATTTTTACAACCGCTTTATACATGTCAAAACTCAGAGCAGTCCTAGGTTGCATCAACTTACAGGAAAGAAGATTCCTTGGGAATGGGATGAGGCGGCCGAATCCGAATGGAAAGCATTAAATTCGCATTATTACAAGCACCCATCCTATCACACCCTAATTTAGCAGAAGAGCTTTGCATAGTAACGGACAGTTCATACTCAGGTCTGGGTGTCATGGTGTTCCAAGACTATGTACATGAAGGAAACAGGGTGTGGAAGACAATTGCGTTTGGTAGCAGAGTACTAGCCAAGAGTGAGAGGAATTACTCAGTAACCGAGTTAGTGGCGCTGGCTATTGTATGGGCGTTTGAAAAATTCAGATACCTTCTGTTTGGTCGCAAGACGAGGGTCTACACAGACCACAAGGCACTCGAGTTCTTGATGACTGCAAAGCTTAATCACAGGCGGCTCATTAGGTGGGCATCATATCTGCAGCAGTACAACTTTTCGATAGAATATATCCCCGGCAGTCAGAACATTATTGCAGACGCCTTATCACGGTCACCGATCGGATTTGAGCACAACATTGAAGAAGATCTGGAGGAAAATCACTACTGCCTTTTCTATATGCAGAAAGTAGCCTTTCAAAATTTTATTACCTGTAGTATGCAGGACATCAAGAAGGAGCAAGACAAGGGCCCTGCCCTAGTGTTATTGAAACAGAAATGGATAGACAGAAGACACGCCACCATCAGGCAGTTCTACCTCTTGCGGAAAGGCATAATTTTCCACCGAAATTATGCAAATGACACTGAATGGGGGGTATGCATCCCTGAACACCTAATAAACAAGGTTATATGGCATACTCACCTCAGCTATGGACACTTTGGACCACGCAAGTGCAATCTCAAGCTAAGGACCATGTGTTACTTTCGAAACATGGAGCGTCGAATTCGGAGGGTACTGTCGGTGTGTAATGACTGCCAAAAGGCTAAGCACACCACTGTGAGCATGCAGGCACCATTATACCCAATCGTACCGACCAAATTAAGACAATTAGCAGCAACAGATTTGATGGGACCTTTGCCAAGAACAAGAAGAGGATATACTTACGTATTAGTGTTTGTTGAACTAACGTCCAAATACGTTACCTTTACACCACTGAAGAGGGCGACAGGACGAACTGTATCACGAGCCCTAATCCGGGATTTCCTACCACAGGTTGGTCATGTGAGTAGAATTGTTTCTGATAACGGGCCACAGTTTAAGTCAAAAACATGGAAGGAGACGTTGCGTCGATGTAAAATTGATCCCATTTTTATATCTTCACACCATCCGAGCTCGAATGCTGCAGAACGGGTTATTAAAGAACTCGGAAACTTGTGCCGGTTGTACTGTAACAAATAGCACACGACATGGGACGTTTTCCTTAAAGACTTCCAGGAGGTGATCAATGAGGCACCCCATGGGATAACAAAATTGGCACCCATTACAGTACTGAAAAACCGGATTCCTAAGGACTTGATAACCGAGGTCGTAAACTTCCCACCAAGGGCGCGAACGCAGCACCAAGCCATAGTGGATTTGGCTCTCAAGAGGATACGGGCTGCAGCAGAGGTCAGGAAGAGACGTGCCGACAGGGGAGCTCGTCTACGACACTTCCAAATTGGACAAAAGGTGCTCGTTAAGTCTTTCCGACTTTCGAACAAACAAAAAATGAAATGCCAAAAATTCTATTCTGTTTACAACGGCCCGTACCGTATAAGGAGAGCAGCTCACCACAATGCTTATGAATTGGAGACGCTGAAAGGAAAGAAGTCCATAGGACTCCACCACATCTCTCACATAAAGGAGTTCGTGGAATAGTAGTAGTGTAAGTGGTGTACATAGTAGAATAGGCAAAGATATGAACCTTTCTTCGGGGAACAATAAACGTTGCATTAATAGATTAAGATTGTTAAAGTATTAACACGCTGCGTTTTCTCGCATAAGAATTTACTGCTGTTAACTTTTTTTGTCTATGATCGGGATCTCCTCTGTCGTTGTGATAAGAGGCAGTACCTTTCCATGAGCAATGTTTTTGTCCTTTCCTATCTGGTGTCCATGTTAAGGGATAAAGATGAGTGACGAGATGTCGCACAAACGGGCGCATACAAGAACGTGCTCTTAGAAGCGTTCTGAGAAGTCGTGATACGCTCCATAGCGGCCACAACCAGTTCGTGAGACGTTCATACCAATGCTTGCAGGCACGCGTCAGTGCACTGTAAGATTGTGGTATATTGCGTGATTTCGAGGATGAATATGGGCAGTATAGTTTTTGCAGAGCTGCGCCAGCATCGTTGTCTTGCAAGTCGGGGTGAACCTGTGAGCGTTTGACTCCAATGGTGCCCTAGACGAGAGAAATGCGGGCATAAAGCCTACCATGCCAATGTGCTGGTTGGGGATTTAGCGTGCTGCTCGTGACTGTCACAGATGAATAACCAGGGACTTATACTTGGATATTCGTGACATACTGTGTAGCTGGCGTGTGTTGGGCGACTGAATCCTCAACAGGAACCAGTCCTGGCTTGGTCATATTACATTGCCTCTGGAAAGGTGTGCTTTGATCGCGAAAACCGCATCACATAGAGAAGGAAGTTGCAACTATAAATTTATTGTCGTGTATAGCCATGGCTAACCCAGTCTCTGGAGTTTCAGTGAGGCGTAATGAAAACTCGGAGGTCATGTCGTACGGCGCGCACATCACTGTCGTCAATAGCGGCGAGCAGCGAGACATCTCAACGTAACAGGAATTATGTAAGAGTATTGTATAAGGTAAACAAAAAAAAAAGGTACGATATACTAGGATAAGTTAAACTGTAGGATTTAACAATAACTAGATTAATATTGTGGGGGTTTTCTACCACAAGTGTTTGGCGCGCGCCTGTTGGGATGTTATTTTTCACGTCATCAAATCACAGACCCAAGATGGAGGGACGACCGGCGAGCTAACCTAGAATAGTTGCTTGTTCTTTATAAGCTCAGTAAAACTTCGACCTGCATAATAACATAATTTATTCAAAAGACATAGAATGTAGATCGTTGGCAAATGGTAGTTAATTATTGAGGATGTCTACTGTCGATCTATATAATTAATAGTAATATTGTAAGTAGGCTGTTTAGGTTTTTTATTGGTAACGCCACCTCTGTATGACAATCACTGGCTGTGCTGTGGGCAGTCTGTGTCTGCTTTGCATTGTTGTAATACTCGCCATTGTAGTGTTAGGCAGCTGGCTGTGAACAGCGCGTAGCGTTGCACAGTTGGAGGTGAGCCGCCAGCAGTGGTGGATGTGGGGAGAGAGATGGCGGAGTTTTGTAATTTTTCATGAACTGGTATATTTATATATGATGATATCAAGGTAAATACATTGTTTGTTCTCTATTAATATCTTTCATTTGCTAACTATCCCTATCAGTAGTTAGTGCCTTCAGTAGTTTGAATCTTTTATTTAGCTGGCAGTAGTGGCGCTCGCTGTATTGCAGTAGCTTGAGCAGCGGAGATTTTTGTGAGGTAAGTGATTTGTGAAAGGTATAGTTTAATGTTAGTCAGGGCCATTCTTTTGTAGGGAATTTTGAAAGTCAGATTGCGTTG
Organism: Schistocerca serialis cubense; assembly: GCF_023864345.2. Taxonomy (NCBI): domain Eukaryota; kingdom Metazoa; phylum Arthropoda; class Insecta; order Orthoptera; family Acrididae; genus Schistocerca; species Schistocerca serialis. Next base: position 71,395,603 of record NC_064646.1, read on the forward strand.
CGCTAACAAAATATTGTGTGTCAGGTTAAGCACAGTCTTGTAAAATTGTTCAAAGGGGACGTTTCAATATTAGTGCGGGCCCGCACATTTAGCTGTTCATCCAGTGTAGCGTCACACACCATGTACAGTAGTGAGACCGGTCTCTACACAAATATCAAGATAAATTATTTCCATGTCTAAATTTGATACACCAAGATTTTGTTATAATGATAGCCATAGATTAATAACTATAAAAGTAAAATAAGAGTGTCTGAAATGACAGACCATCAATGTATCATTATGTAAATTTATTATAACTTAGAAGGTCATGGGAAAAAGTTAGGCATAAGATTTTTGTCAGAACTGTGCAGATGACGGGTATCGTGGCAATGCAGCTGCAAGAAGGCGAGCGTGCGATCCTGCAAGCTGACAGTCACCGGGCCGTATACCTGAGGGATTAGGAGGGATCCTCGCCGGGCCACAAGCGAAAGTGAGGCTGGCCGTTGACACTGGCACGCGACCCACACGCGACAGCCTGCTAGCTCTCCGGATGCGGCAGCCGTTTGGAGGGATTCCCTGCGGCAGACCACGTTGTCGTGAGTACACGAAGAAATCACATATCGTGTCAGAACCTGCGCTTCATGTGTCTCAGGACAGAAAGGGACGCTATATACTCACCTGTTTGGGTTTTTACAACTCACTAGCATTGACCGATCTGCATACACAAAGCAGTATCGTGCCACACTAACAAATGTATGGTCTAATTTCTAACTTCTCCTCTCTATTAGAGAGCAGTTTTAGCAATCGTCGCTCCTAGTTCGATCCTGTATGGATGACCTCACACACTTGTGGAGTCACTCCACGTGCCATCATCCCTCGTCGAACTGCAATATTGGGAAACGTAAAGTACTGTCCAGCGAGAGAAGAGACCTAAACTAGTGATGTATCCCAACAAGTAGACCTCAGAGACAATTAATCGACGTGAGGAGAGCCTATCACTGTGTCTTCCTACCGTACTGCCGTGATCATATGCGTGGGTCTTGGTGCAATCTCAACAGAGTACTTCAGATGCTCCAGAACACCCTATTGCCGTTGTAACAACGTAGCAACAACACCCGACGTTTAGCCCTATGTGATGTCAGTACTGTGGAATTTGTGAAGTGCTTCGAATATTTCTAACAATGTGATTTAGTGCCTCATTCTCAGCACAGTCGTGAACTTTGTGCAATGTGCACACACAACTTGATGCCCCATGAACCTTGTTTTTTTTCTTAAATTTCTTTCTCTTGTGTTGTTTTTGTAATGTATGTTATACCTTGTATGTGTTTGTGTTTTACACTGTAATTCTTATTACAAATTACTGTATTGTTCTCCACACCATGTTTTTTTTTTTGTATTTTGTATTTATTGTTGTGTGTATGCAAACAGTGTGTCTGAAGTCCCCATAAACTGAAGCAGATACCACCACTGTCATTGTGAATGGACCATCAGTTCAGGGAACATTATGTAAAGGTTATTCTTGCTGCAGGGAGACAGAATGAATCGGAGGTTGTAATTAGATTCTGAAAGCTCACAAAGAGATTGTTAACTTAAATAGTATCATGTGTGAGTGAGTTCAGGTTAGTTTAATGATTAAAATCGTTGTAACATCTTGGGCATTTAATTACGGAGCACTCCAACTCTGATTGTAAAGAATAAATTGCTCCATATTTGGCACACATGCCCGGGCCATATTTAGAGAGTGAATGTCTGTGTGAATCGGTGTTTGGAAGGGGCTCCCTGGGTATGGATGTGTGATGTGAGTGTTAGTGTTCCGTATTAAGAAGGTGAAGTTGGCTACATCATAAATAATCCTCCCTCTATGAGCTGCATTTTTCAGTTGCAGTGATTTTCTTTATAGAGTGCGGCATGTGCAGCCAGTTTGCGAGATTGTTCTTGGGCGATTGACTCACTACCTTGCTCCTAAGTGAGCCAACCGCTCACCAATTACAATCTAAAATGGCGTAGGGGCTATGAGAGGTGGCATGAGCCCCCACTCGTATTTCTATCTTACGATTTTCCTCTCTAATTGCATGCAGTGAAAAGTCGCTATTCCTTCACACGCGGACTTCCCACGCAGCGTCTCTCATCACCCGGGTGGTCCGGTGACAGGCGGCCTCTGCTGATTTGGAAAGGGTTAAGCCGACGGGTGTGAGGAAGTCGAGTGAATGCTTTGCAGACGCCGACATTGTCAAAAGACACGCCCGGAGGGGTCTGAAGTAGCGGCTGGGCTAGAGGTTCCGTTACTGGCGGGCTACCAGCGAGGCGTGGGAATGACTTGTGTACCCAGGCAGTTGTGGCGGGAAAATTCCCGCGCTTTCTGCAAAATAGAAACTGTGATTGGCTTGCTCAGGGCATAGCTCCGTGACGTAGCAAAATCAGCGCAGAAATTGGCGCCAAGAATCTCCATTGGTGGAATGGTAGTGCTCCGGCAATAGAGTGGAATTTTCCGCCGGTTTTCGAGTTGCTGATTGGAACATTTAACCACGGCCACTGTCGTGGGGGCGGGAATGTTGTGTGTTCGGCCTGTACGGGTGCTCTAGGTAGTCGGCTCTTGCCTTTCAGTCGAGGACGTCGAAGCAACCAGCCATCGCCTCCGGTACGCCAAATCGTGTTCTTGCAGTTAAGAAGCAAGAAGAAGACAGATTGGTAAGGTATATCCGCAGCACTGGCAGACAGGGATTTTCCTAGGTGATAATCAGAGCTCAGCAGAGCGCGCCTGTTCGTCTTTTTCTAACTTTGTTCTGTCTTGGGTAGCAGCAATTAATGTTGGGTTGGCTATGTGTTTTCTCTTAAGATTTGAGTTGTAAGGAATTGGCTCCACATACCACTTCGTCATAATCCTCACAACTTCACATTCACAGCGTTTGTTTGAGTATCCAATTTGATCCAATTTGATGTATTGTAAATGTTTCATGTGTTTTTGTTTATTATTTTGTGTTTAGTCTTAATAAATCATATTGTTATTTTGGACAGAACTTTCATTCTGTTAATCGTTAGAGCAACCCTATCATTCCTCACTATGTTAATGAAACCTTCGTTTATTTAACTTATTTATCAAATTAAATTATTGCAGTTGCCAAACTCTCTTCTACTCCACTGGCAGGGTTGATTAGAGTCAGTTCGCGTATTTTTTTTAATCCTTGTGTAACAGCAAAAGTCGGAGTTAGAATAAGGGGGGGGGGCTTAGAGCATCATTTACATATGTAGATTTTAGAAGAATTTAGTGTTAAATACTCTGCTAGCCCCGGCACCTCGCAATCTTTCGACCGACTTTGTTCTATGGGAGCGAAAGTTGGGTGGATTCAGGTTACCTTATCAACAAGGTTGAGGTTACGGATATGAAAGTAGCCAGGATGATTGCAGGTACTCATAGATGGGAACAATGGCAGGAAGGTGTCCACAATGAGGAAATCAAAGAAACACTGGGAATGAACTCTATAGATGTAGCAGTCAGGGCGAACAGGCTTAGATGGTGGGGTCATGTTACACGCATGGGAGAAGCAACGTTACCCAAGAGACTCATGGGTTCAGCAGTAGAGGGTAGGAGGAGTCAGGGCAGACCAAGGAGAAGGTACCTCGATTCGGTTAAGAATGATTTTGAAGTAATAGGTTTAACATCAGAAGAGGCACCAATGTTAGCACTGAATAGGGGATCATGGAGGAATTTTATAAGGGGGCTATGCTCCAGACTGAACGCTGAAAGGCATAATCAGTCTTAAATGATGATGATGATGATGATGATCATGATGACAGCATATTGAGAAGGGGAGAATGAACAGAAAATGTACGTTTTCGTAAGTGAAGCTAGTCTGATACATTCTACATTACTTCCTCTCGTATTTGAAGTTAATTTGATTTTTCATTTTTGGTACTAATAGAAACAAAGCATACTGGTTGGCAACTGTCATCGAGAGAAAAATAGCCATTGTCCAAATCGTAACCAACAACGTATCGTGAACAACCTAACAGTACCAGGAAGGGGAAACCTAGCAGAGGTGTGTGACTCAATTGAAATGAAGGGCCATCCGCACAATTTCTGCTTGTTAAATTTACCTGGCGTTACCTGCAGTGCATCTCCTAATACGTTGTGCTCCGCTATATGTACTCTGATAATGAGTTATTCTAAGACAAAAATACTCTGTGGGATATTGGTCCACCCATAAATGAACAGCAGACAAATCTGGTAAAATCTAATATATTGCTGAAGCCCAGTGTCCTCCTATTTTGTAGGTGTACATTAGTTACATTAGTTGCACAAAATTACGACTGCTTTTATCAGAACCGCAAATCTTTTCTCTCAACACGACACTACTACAGAAAAAGTTACTCACGTACGAATTTACAATTCTAAGCTGCCACAACTCTGCTTTGCTGTGCAGAAAATCATTTGTGGTGTCTGCGAGGTGGTACTTCAGACCACATTGCCAGGATTCTGTAGGATCTGCAGGGAACTAATAACACTACAGTCTTCAAGAGACACGAAAATAACCTAATCCCAGCGTCTTGAGCATGTAGTCATCTGGGACGATAAAGTTACAACGCTGGGACAGTGAACGCTGGAATAATGATAGCATCCTACTCACCGACATGAGCTGGAGTGATAGCATTTACCTAAGCTTTGTTTGTTACCTACCCTCGTCTGTGTAGCTGTCACAGGTAATTATGTTCTCTGTCAACACCAATCACATTCACTTCTTACGCAACGATACTTAATTAGACATGAGCAAAAGCAAAGCTTATAACGCCACAGAAGTGGAGCTGACATTTGCCGCATGTCTGAGCTGTTCCAATGCCAACGTCGTTCTCACCAACAGTGACACATCACCCCTACGGCTGCCCATCCTGGACTACAGTGACAGACCATCCACTTTAGAAATATTAATTCTTCTGATATTATACCAGCTTAAATTGACCGCTGCACTGGGGACGCTCTCAGAATGATACCTGACGTAATTTCTCCTCCATCCTAACTATGATAATTCGTAACTTTATAGGTTCCCTTGGATTGTTCAACGACGTCTTAACTGAGGCACGACTATTCCTACAAAACTTTGCGGTATTTTCGTTTCATTCCCTGTTAGTAATCTTATCCCAGTCTTCAAACTTCCAGAAGTCTTAATCTGAATTCCCATCATGCTGACTTGCTTTTTTATGGGCGCCCGCGCTCTTCTCTGCAACCATTGCTGTCGGTGGTCGCCACCAGCTCTCGTGCATTCCAATTAAAATTCAGATGTCTTGCCATTCTTTGCTCGCACCATGACGTGGTCTTCACTCTAATAAAATTTTACGTCTTTCTATATATGATTCCTTTTGTCTTTCATTATTATAATTTATCAACTTACTGATGTTGAGGCGACTGTAAACTGTGGGAAGACATTCCACTGCCATGTCTCGCCCCCCTCCCCCCTCCCCCCCTCTCCCCCACTCACCCGCTGTTTCCAAAACTTCCATGAGTTCTGAATAACAGTATCATAAATTCCTCTTTCTGTTATTACTCTATCATGCAGCTATACATCACTGTGATTTAACCAAAATATTTTTTCTGTACTCTATATATTTTTGGGTTCTGGTGGTTACATTCCCTTAGCTAGCATTACCAATTTATTATAAATTTCATCAGTATTTAACACTACTGACTGCAAGAAAACATTACATGATACTTATCACCATCAGTTTTCATTCCATATAAAATGTATCTATCACCAAGCATAATTATAACACACCAAATTACACTAAGATGATGTCTTTATGTGGTCTGTGTATAGTTTTCTCTGTTATTCTGTCGCAGTACTTAACACTTCTGCTCTTGCATCACTATACAGTTTCTCACATTAGTGTTGGTACAGTGATCAAAAGGACATGGGGGAATCTGATTTTTCACCTTGAGGTCTATCAATAACATCGGATACAGGACGGCACTGCTGTGTACTGCATAGCTGCAACGATGTCGCCTCCTTCCTCCTTACTGCTACTGTCTGCTCCAATCCCTACTCCGTAGCTTTCTTTTTCAGCTGTTGGCTAGTTTACAAATCTCAGAATTTTGGCCTTGCCATGGTGCCTAAAGGGCACCAGTTGTCCTGCCACATAAAAAAGTTTGTTTCCGACCTAGAGCCAGGTTTCCCTTGTTGGATTAACTCTCCATATAGTTCTAGGATAGCCTTTCGGACGGTCAGGAAAACGTTGGAAGTTTGCCACTCTTAATAATCATGATATATTCCGGCTAATGACTAAAACTATCAACTGCATCGACTCTTCTCCATCAGTTACTGTACCATTCTAATCTTATCGACTGAATATGACACTTTCTTGGTTCTTAATCTCTAGACCTCTGCATATACAAGGTGTTAAAAAAACCTACCCAATATTCCAGGGGATGATATAATGTATCAAAACAAGACAAAAATGTCTTATGATCATGTGTCCTACAAAGCATACTTTCTGATATGTGACATGGACACAAATTCATAGGAGGCGCTCTTGTGATGTCGTCCATGGCAATGCATTACTTGTCCTACTAAAGACGTCTACCCGAAATTTAACGTTAATTACAACCCTTGGCATGGAATACTACAAGGTAGAAAGGCATCACGAATATGGCTGCGGATATGAGCACCGTTGTTGCGTCGGCGCTCCGTATCATACCAGGGTCAACAGCTTACTGGGATACTGCCGTGCAGTATCGATGTGAACATTGGTTGGCTCAGTGGTGTGCAGTGAGTTGTTCCGTTTATGTTGAGTGGTTGTACAGTAGCCTTGTTACATCCGTTTACGTTCACGTACATTTCTTCTAATTCCGGATGCATACTGTGATATTTAGCGTACTTACAGATCACGTTTAAAGTACATGTTATTGTGATATTTATGGAGTGGTACAACACATTTACTCTCTTGGAGATACTCTGACACTACCTAGCAATTGTGGTGTAACGACGTATTATTTGGGTTTGCGTTTGTTATATGACCATGTGCAGACTTCGTCACCTACGTCAGTTACAACCCACTTCAAAAATGATTTATATTCTTTTTAAATTGTCATAGAATGGTTCTTGAACGAAACTGTAAAACATCAGTTGAGTCGTGTGCAGAGAATTACATCACTTGGGCCAATTGGTTTTCGTAACTTTTTCGAATTTAAAGTTCGTTTGTTTCTCCTCAGAAAATTATATCGACACACGTTATCTTGATCTAATCGATATCAGAATCACACATTAAATAAACTTTTTAGATTCAAAGTTTCGGCCAACGCTGTCTGAATCAATAATCTTGTCAAATATATTATTAATCCGTTCACATAACTCTTCATAAATAAATCTTCAAGACACGTGTTTAAACTTTAGTAGCATACACTATTTTATTAGCTTCCTACACATACAGATGTGAACTTGAGCGTTGACAGACAGTGACTAACATTTTAATAAGATTAAGATCTACATGATGTCATTGTTGTACAAAAAGAGTATAAAACTTCATTTTTAATTTTTAGAAGCACGACGCAACAACTCGGTTCCAGGATCTTCTGTTGCTCCTTGGCTGTCGACCCGCGACGTATGGCGGCCAGCAATTTCCTCTCTGGTCGCGGCAACGAAGATGCTGTCCCCGTTCGTTGCGCCGCCCTCTCCGTACATGAAACACATAAAAAAATACAAAACTTTTAGATAATTCACATCTATTACAAATAATAAGAAAACACATAAACAAAAACTAAATTAAACTTATAGTCACCTGCAAACTGGGCTGACTTTGGTGGATGGGTGACGCTTAATTTCGTCCCACTACATACCCCACCCACAAGCTCAGTTTGTCAGGTTTTAACCGGAATTAAAACTGTTCAATATACAATATTTAACTGTTAATACATTTTCCTCACATTTTACGTAACCTAGAGTCCTTGCTATTAGATAGATTTAATCCTTTTAACACGATACCGTTGTGACTATTTGTCATTTACTCTTAATTGTGCTCTTATGGTAATTCGTAACCGAATATAGGGAGATTGCTCCTCTTCAGTTAATAGTTGCTAATAAATACTAATTTAGTACGTTCTTTAACGTTGTACATTAGGACAGAGCGTTCAAATTGTGATAGATTAGTTTCAGTTTCATTTATTTACTAGAGTTATTCTTTTCAAGAATGTATATTACTAATAAGTTTCTCACAATAACTAATAGTACTATTTACTTTACGTCATCCTCTTCCCTAATGCCTTATTTATGCCTGAGGTCAAGAAGAAATCAAGCAAAACTCTCTTTAGAATCTCGGCACGGCTTTCTTTACCTTCGGACACCTTGTTGGGTAATGGCCCTTTATTTAGGAGAAACAAGCGAGAGAGCCCCGTTTGGTGTGTTCTATATTAACACTATTGCAAACCTCTATTAAAGGCACTCTGCTATGTTCTCGTGAGCCATATAGCTCTGGACGCCCATGGTCCCTAAAACTATTAACCATCCCCTTTGGTTCCTACTATCCGAGTAAATTTAAAATATGCAAAATTCCTTTTGACCTAAGAGCAAAGTTCCCGCCATATAAATCCCCCTTTTTGGTTATCTTTCTCTTTTTGAAGTACCAGTAGATTATTGCAGAACACTTGTTTAAGCTTTCTGTGCTATTCTTTAAAATAACACGTAACTATCACGAAAAACTTCACCTGAATAAACTATGAACGCTCTTCCGTGTGTAACATATACTAAATATTAACTTATTTAGGAATGAAGGGTTTCATTTGATGAACACTATATAATCCTTTAATTACACCTGATGAAGGTTCCATAAGAAGTAATGCTTTGGGATGTACAATCTTATGTACAACATATGGACCTTCAAAGATAAAGAAGAATTTTCTACATTCCTTATCGATCTTAGAGCTTTTAGGATGAGATCGTACTAACACAAGATCTCCTACCTGAAATGAGGGTTCTACAGCCTGTTGATTATAACTTTTAATTCTCCGTTCGGCATTTTTTACAATCTGTTCGCAAACTTTTTCGTCTGGAATATCTTGTTGTATCTCATTTACTGGTGGCCAAGGTAAAGCAGCTAGTAAAGGCTCACCTATAATTCGTTTACCTAAAATTTCTATAGGTGATAATCCCGTCGTTAGGTGAGGTAATTCATTTAATATCTTTTCGAATTCAGGCATTAGTTTGGCCCACCGAGTATGTTTATGTGCACAATAAGTTCTACATAATCGTCCTAATTCTTTCATGACTCTTTCTACTAAATTACTTTGAGGGTGATATTTCGAAATTAAGATATGTTTGATTCCATATTGTCTTATCATATCTTGAAATCTTTGACTAATAAAGGCACTACCGTTGTCAGACATAAGTCGTTTAGGAATGCCCCCAGTTAACAAAGTAATTTCGGGTGAGGCAGCGTATAACGCTTGCTGTATTCGCTCGTTTCAAAGTATATAGTTTCACATGTTTGGACCAACATTCCATTACAACAAACCCATATGTTAATCCTCCTGAACTCCGAGGCAGAGGGCCGAAAAAATCTAATGATAGTAGATCCCACAAACCTCGAGGAATTACAGCATATAATTTATAACGCTTGGATTTGTTATTAACTTTAACCTTTTGACAGGTTTCACAAGCCCTAATAATACTTCTCACAATACGTGACATATTTTTGAAATAATAATACTTTATTAGATGTTTAATACATTTATGAATTCCAAAATGCCCGTAACCTTCATGAATATAGGTAATTAACTCGTCCACAACAGTTTTCGGAATGCAGATTTTCCATCTCTGGTGTTCCCTCTGTGCTTTCCAATACAACAAGTCGTTAAAATATAACCACACACCCCGGGTGTTAACTGTTTCGTCCCCATTATTAAGGTTTTGTATAATTCGTAGAATAACATTTTTCCCTTCCCTTATGTAATACGGTAACCTACTACTTAGGACTCGTATTAGATGACTGTCCATAATTGGTTCTTCAATTAATTTAGCACAGTTTAAATTCCATTCAAAATAATTCCTATAACCTCCCCACCGTTTAGAATATGGAGGAGGGTCTAACAACTCTAAAGTTAAGTGTTGTTGTTTTCCCCTTGACCAATAATTTTGTTTAAACTGCTTAACAAAATCATCCCAATCCTTGAATTCATTTCTATGCAGTACTGCCCATTCCGCAGCTTCTGCTTCTAAATGTCCTATTACAAATTGAATGCGTTTTTCATTACTCCATTTAGGAGATAATGATGTTTCAAAAGCTTTTATAAAGATTATAGGGTGCAGTTCGCCTCCTGGTTTGAATACAGGAAATCGACTTGCTACATTTGAATTTGTTGTTATGTCATCCAGACATTCTGCGAGAGAAATAGTCGGATTTTGTTTAGCTGGCAGAGACGGAGTTGCATCGGATTGGTTTGCCGTGACTGCCTTATTCATATTGTTGCCATCCGTGCTAGCAAATTCGATGCGACTGTTGTCTCTGATTATGTTATTACCTCTGCTACCTGAAATGTTCTCGTTATTATCTAATTCCGATAACCGTTTCGTAATTTCCTGTATCCGCATTTCTGTATTGGATACGCGATTAGCTAATATCGATTCTTCACTGTGTTCACGATGTGAACGCTCGGTACCTTCGTCAATATTATTATCTTTGGCAGTCTCAAGATTACTGCATATTTCAGTAATTAAAGATTTCATGTTTTCGATTTCGGTATGGTCCTTTTCTACTTGATGAGTTAATGTCTCTAATTCTACATTATCTATTGAAGAAATCTCTACAGGTTTGGTAGAGACCTCTTTAATAGATTCCAATAATTCTCTACGAACAGTTTCCGTTTGCATAGAAAATTCATCTCGTAACATATTGTTATTTTTCTGTATTTCATTTACAACTAAGATATTGACACTATCTAGTCTGTCGGTTAAGTCAGTAATATCGTTTCGCATGCGAGCTTTTTCCTCGCGCGATTCCTGGATATGTTCTTCTAACCTTTTACAATTATCAGCAATCTTGTTACTAAGTCCTACTAATTTTTCCTGCATTTCAACTTTAGAAGACTCTATTTTATCACTTAATTCTCGACTGGTTTCATTAAGATATTCCTGCAACCTGTCTGTTGATTTTGTTAGCTCCCCTTTAAGTCTAGCAGTAGATTCCTCGTTAGACTGTTTTAATTCCTGTTTTAGTTCCTGTTTCAATCTAGCAGTAGATTCCTCGTTAGACTGTTTTAATTCCTGTTTTAGTTCCTGTTTCAATCTAGCAGTAGATTCCTCGTTAGATTGTCTTAATTCCTGTTTTAGTTCCTGTTTCAATCTAGCAGTAGATTCCTCATTAGACTGTTTTAATCTAGCCATAGATTCTTCGTTAGACTGTTTTAATCTAGCCATAGATTCTTCGTTAGACTGTTTTAATTCCTCTTTTAATCTAGCAGTAGATTCTTCGTTAGACTGTTTTAATTCAGCTAGGAAATCCCCGTTAGATTGTTTTAATTTAGCTATCGCCCTAAAAAGGGATCTCATGCTCCTATCGGACATAGATTGCTCTTCGTCTGACATTTCACTTCCCGACATTATTGTAAGATATTAACTATTTACACACGCAGACTTGTAATCAACAATCCTATAAAAGCACACTTCCTATGTACAACACTCCACTTCCAACTTGAAACAAACTCACCGGACACTTAATATTGTAATTTGTAGTTCTCGATGATCAGTGAGCTGCTATGGGGCTGCAGAAGCAACAGCCGTCGATGCAGCCGCTGAGATGCTGCGACCCCGTTTCCGCAACCGGCAGGACGCTGAGTCGAACACCGGAAACGTCGCTGGCTGCAACCACGCCCGGCACCGCCGTAGACAGGCGAAGCCCTCAGCAACACCTCTAATACCAGCCGGAGGAACGCCCCGCAGCTGACGTACTGGGCCTATTAGTTTAGGGAGAAAAAAGGTTGTCGGGGTTTGCAGCGTTCAGCTGCTGCCCAACAGATGCGCCTTCTCGTGGAACAACTGCGTGACCGTACTGCTTGGCTGCACTCCGTCAGATGCCCACACCCGCGAAGTCGCCGCTGGCTGGTGAAGGCTCCACGAAAACTCGCGTTGACTTCCGAAGGACTCTTGATGTTTTGTTTCGTACCTGTGTGCCTTAGTTGCACACAAGTCCTGTTTCTAAGGTCGCCACGGTGTGGTGTAACGACGTATTATTTGGGTTTGCGTTTGTTATATGACCATGTGCAGACTTCGTCACCTACGTCAGTTACAACCCACTTCAAAAATGATTTATATTCTTTTTAAATTGTCATAGAATGGTTCTTGAACGAAACTGTAAAACATCAGTTGAGTCGTGTGCAGAGAATTACATCACTTGGGCCAATTGGTTTTCGTAACTTTTTCGAATTTAAAGTTCGTTTGTTTCTCCTCAGAAAATTATATCGACACACGTTATCTTGATCTAATCGATATCAGAATCACACATTAAATAAACTTTTTAGATTCAAAGTTTCGGCCAACGCTGTCTGAATCAATAATCTTGTCAAATATATTATTAATCCGTTCACATAACTCTTCATAAATAAATCTTCAAGACACGTGTTTAAACTTTAGTAGCATACACTATTTTATTAGCTTCCTACACATACAGATGTGAACTTGAGCGTTGACAGACAGTGACTAACATTTTAATAAGATTAAGATCTACATGATGTCATTGTTGTACAAAAAGAGTATAAAACTTCATTTTTAATTTTTAGAAGCACGACGCAACAACTCGGTTCCAGGATCTTCTGTTGCTCCTTGGCTGTCGACCCGCGACGTATGGCGGCCAGCAATTTCCTCTCTGGTCGCGGCAACGAAGATGCTGTCCCCGTTCGTTGCGCCGCCCTCTCCGTACATGAAACACATAAAAAAATACAAAACTTTTAGATAATTCACATCTATTACAAATAATAAGAAAACACATAAACAAAAACTAAATTAAACTTATAGTCACCTGCAAACTGGGCTGACTTTGGTGGATGGGTGACGCTTAATTTCGTCCCACTACACAATGGAGGCCTTTTATTCCACAAGGGAAATGGCAGACATGATTTACTGCTGTGGTTTAGCAGATGGAGTTAACCTGAGAGCCTGTACACTGAACGATTTGCAACATGCCGTTCAGCTGATCGTTCCCAAGTCTTTGGAAAACGGGTTCTGTAGCACCCAATGTAGTGGACAGTGAAAGGCCTCATTAAGTTCCCACGCCTGAAATTGAGGAGAGTGTTCTAGGTACAGTGGACTACAATCATAAAACCAGTGTGTGATGAATAGCAGCATCTGAAGGTGTTAGTCATTCTCTGGGGTGTCTGGGCGGTATTTCATGAGCAACTGTTGTATCCGTACCATGTTCAGCGCGACCGCTCTGCCACAGTGCAGTTCTGCCAATGGTTCTTGCAGCAGTTTGGTGTGGATCCAATGTTTTCCTCCAAGATTTTGTTTACTGATGTGGGGTGTTTACATGAGATGGCAGTGTAAATTTCCTTAATCAGCATATGTGGGCGATGAAAATCCCCATGTGGTTCAAGAAACAAGACATCAGGATCGATTACCAAGCAATGTGTGGGTAGGCATTCTTGGAGATAGATTACTAAGGCCATACGTGATACCACAGAGATTAACCAGGGCTGGTTATCATCACTTTCTGACGAACATACTGCCTGTCTTGCTAGAGGATGTGCCATGTCAGGACAAACTGCAGATTTAGTTTATGCTTGATGGCGCAACAGCACATTTTCTCTGCATTGTGCGTCGGCACCTGACGAGGACATTTGAAAACTGGTGGATTGGCTGGGGAATTCTCATACTTTGGCCTGTTCGTTACCTGGACACAAATTCACTAGACTTCAGGTTATGGGAACACACAAAGTATTTCTTCTACGCCACTCCAATAAACGACGAGCAGACATTTCACAATTAGGTCTTCTGTGCCTCTCAGCACTTTCAGAATAAACCAGGGGGATTTCAAAGAGTGTTTAAGTCCTTACACCAAAGAACAGAAGCATGTGCTGAGATGAATGAACACCATCTTGAGAACCTCCTCTGAACAAGTGGTCATATGCCAGAATATAGTTTGTATTATCCATAGTTATAAGACTTTTTTGTTGTTTTGATGCGTACAGTCATCCCCTTATATATTGGATAGACTTTTAACACACTGTATATGTGCAAAAGTTATTCTCCGCCTATTCTGGCGCTCTGTGCTGCTCAGTCTCTGTTTCCTCAGGCTGTTGCATAATATTTACAGATTAATCAATTGTTTACGACACAGAACACTCATCTTCTTGAGACAACAACCCCGTCCTTGTACATATCCTACATTTCATACTTTTACCTTACTTTCAAGCTACATTTCCTTTATACGTAGGCTTAATTTAACCATTTAATCTTAAACTGTGGAAACACTATTAATACATAAGTATCTCAGAATACTGCTTTCAGTATTCTGGTTTATCTGGACTTATGCCTCATTTCTGCTTAAAATCAACTTTGTTCATTTCCCTATATTTCAGACCTCTATTCACAATGATCTAACATTAGTACTTCACTTCTTTCAAGCTACCTCTCACCATACTATGTCTACCTCTTATTAAATTGCCATGTTCTCTTGCCACTTCAATAACTTCCCCACCTATTACTTCATGGAAATATTTCTGATGCCTGTATGTACACTAAAAAGAAAAACAACTATAGATCAAACAAGAGTGAAAGATAATAGGACAAGAAAAGAAAGAATTTTTCTGCACAGCTCAGGTGCACACAGTTAATCAACTGTGGAGCTTCCCAAAGCCCACAGAAATCCCTTACACTTTTCCATTAAGGTAGCACCTTCTCCACCGTCATCTGTTCATCTGCCTTCAAAATGTCTGTTCCTGGTTCCCTTACTACATACTCTTTCTACTTTCCTTTTAACTCTAAAAACGTATAGATTTATACTTTATACTTCTTTTTAGTTATTGGGTTCAATACTCCTCTGAAGTTCAGAGGTTCCCAAATCCAGCTCATTTTACTCTAAGAACGGTACTACTTCCGATTTTTTTTGCACGTGCGTTTTTATATGATCCAAATCAGAATTTACATCACAAAAAATTCAAAAAAATCTACAAATATTAGCGTATTAACACTGAGTTTTGGAACAATAAAAAATATGTGCTCTATGACTACACGCTTAAATTACACAGGTAGTATTACTTCATGCAGGATTGCTTTGGACAACTTCTCTGTAGCACTGAAGATTTTAACATTGGAGACTGGCCATATACACAGTGTTTGTCAAGGCTGTAACGTATTCATCTGAAATCGGTGAAATCTCTGAAGCATTATCAACGAATAACTCGCTTTGCAAACCACCTACTAGTACTGTTACGATAGGATTAACATCATCTGAATGTGCAATGTCTCTTCTTCATATAACAATACTTTAAACGTGGCTTTTCTATCAAATTCGAGTGTACCTAGCGTATTTTCTAGCTTTACTCCTATAGAAAGGCATTTGCACTCTCTTAGCGTCCTGTCATGACGGGACAGTTCACAAAGATTTTTGGCTTTGCCCCACTTGGCTTGGAAGCCTAAACGCATTGCATGGCCATTATCCATCATTAAGGGCAGATAATATTTTGAATCTCCATCGAATATTAGTTTATAAATAATGTGACTTTCCTCCAGAACCATTTTTATACTATCACTGTAGTTGCTTTTACAGCTTCTCTCGCTTGAAGCTCTGAACCCATTTCACGTTTACATTCTTTAATATTATGGTTTGGCGCCCAAGTTCCCACACTTGACAGCTTAATGCATTGTTACGGTTTATTAGCGGCAGGAAATTCGTGAAGATTGTCGTGATAGTTTACTCTACTGACAGACAGGTCATGCTGCGTTGCAGTCAAACTCGGCACTGGAGACATGCCTCACTCCCACTCTTCGGGATACTAGCCTACTCACTACAACCAAGGTCACTAGAACACCCCAGCAACCGGTTGGCCAAGCTAGTCGGCGAACCTATTTCAGCCATCAACCGCTCCTGCTTGCCACCAGTATCACCTTTGGTCCTGCTTTCTGCACTTCATCTACATTCAATTTGTTGATATTATCTGCCAGTTTCCTGCTTGAAACTGGTACCTCAGTTCTCGTTATCTTTGGATGAGCCCGAATTGAGACACTGTTTAGTATAACGGGTCATGCGGAATATGCTAATCGTCATATTCAGCATTGTCATCACAATGGCTGCGACTCTGTCGCATGTTGCTTGCTATCTTATTCTTATAGGCAACTGCATCATCTGTGAGCAGCCTCTGTGTATTAGCATAAGCCGCATACATATGCTCTGCACACATATCATTTCCGCCCAGGCAATGCTCCTTCCTAGGGAGGAAATTTAGAGGTGCATATGTATTAAAATGACAATATATCCTAGCTTGACGGGTATGTTGTATCCTTGCACAGTAAATGATAAGTACTGTAAAACCCCAATCTCTCTGTAACGTTTTCCGGTACTTCTGATCCTGCACAGGAAACAATGACCGATTGCAAAGTGTTTTGATGGCTCCTTAGCGAAGCGCACCTCTGTCTAATCCACACTTGTAGTCCTTTATCCGATGTCATCTCCTTCTACATTGCCTTGTAATCTTATTTGACAACATGTGCTTACATAGTTTATTCGATCCATTAACTTAGAATGCTTTGTCATCTACCCTGTGTTAAAGTGCACATATGTGGGGTAATTTCCCTTTTATATCTAGCAGTTATATTAAAACTTCCCAAGCTTCTGCTGCAAATTCCAATTGCCTCCACTGTACATTGCTTATTCTAAGTGTATCTATAAATTAGTGTGAAATTATTAAAGTAATATGACATATGGGTGTAGGCAAAAAATTATAATTGCTGTTTCTCCATGCAATACTTGCCAATGTAGCACTGAGTTGGAGTGTATGAGCTGCCTCTAGTGTGCTAATCTCACACTGCAAAACACTTGTTAACAGATGATGTGAAACTGCGTGTTACAGGGCAGTTTTTTCGAAGAAAATGTTAAAATCACGATGTAATCACATCCATTAGATTAAGAGTTGATAAATCTAGGTATTACCTGTCTAAATGTAGAATGTTGATGTCTCACTCTAACAAAAACCAGCTACATACTTTAGATGTGTATAATTATACAGCATTTTCTGCCAACCCTACCATAGCATCTATGACTTTGCATTTCTAATGCAATGTAAACCATATAGCACATCCAAAACCTTTACTTATATTTTATGTCTCTAATGTCCAAAGTATCGTGTAAATCAAAGTGTATTGCTGTATGTCGCAGCAGTGCAACGTTTTATTACCAGCACGCTTACAAGATGTAGCAGATCTACTAAAGGGAGGCTGCATAAACTATGCTTACTATTGTATGCTTGCTGTTGGTATGAGAAATCTGTATTTTTCTGCTGTTACAGAACAGTTAAATAGTACTAAATATGTGGTTTTATACTCGAAATCTTTAACAATCTTTGTTGGTGCACCAAAAAAAGTAAAACATCACACATATCAAAACAGGGAACAGGTGTCTCAAGATAAACAAACGTCTAAAACCAATTAGATAAGACACAGTATGCCATAGATTGTAAAAGGTAAAACGAAAATGCTATTGCATTCAGCTAATCTATCCATCTAAATTATTTTTTTTTTTCCATTACATCAGAATATCCTGTCACTTTTGCATTCAAAACAGGTAACTATATTATCAAAAGGCCCCAGTTGGACTGGTCTATTTCACAACAAAAATTAATTAAATGCTTACCATAGAAAAGACATATGTCTGCATATCCATTGATAAGTAAATCGACGTCTGACCTGTCGTAAAAGAAGTATGTGTATGTATATATGTATACATTGCACATCCCATAGTTAGATGGAGATGGCCATAAATAATATATACATGTCTCATGATGGCTAGAACTTCACTGAATATTTATAAAAATGCAGAGTCAGCGATTTACATGGAATATCATTCCCATCACAGTCACATTAATTATTTATACAACAGGCATTAAATACATATACTGTACATGTAAGATCATAATGGCATAAATTAAATATGACATTGTACTAAGTGTTTTTTTAGAACGTGTTACAAGTTGGTAGGTCTTATTTTAGGAACTTGACAATGACACAAACATATTGTTAAAAGGGAAACAGGGCAACTGAGAGCACAAGAAGACTGTATTTCTATCAAATACAATGAAACGTTTGTTAACAAGAAGTCAGAAGTAGTAAATATCTTTAACAATCATTTTTAAGTGGTGTAGAGAAAATAGGATCCAGCTACTCATTAGAAAATGCAAGGCACTATATGGCTGTTGGCAACACTGCGCCGACACGGACTCTTCGAGTATTTGCTGCACTAAATAATTATAAAAAGCGTTGTTATTAAGCTATTTTTAAACGTGTGCTGGTGTTATAAATATAATATAAGTGTTGTTGAATTAGTGGAAGTGTTAGTGAAGTATAAAATAAGATTAAACGGGGTAAGAAGCGTATTTTTCTTCTCGCGCCTGTAGCACGAATCCTAGGCCTAATTTCACGCGCGCGAATCGTAAGTAAGCAGTGAATTAAACTTATAGATAAACGTTTCCAGTTGGTATAAATATAATATAAGTGTTGTTACATTAGTGGAAGTGTTAGTGAAGTGTTAAAGAAGATTAAACGGGGTAAGAAGTTTATTTTCCTTCTCGCGCCTATAGCACGGATTTTAGGCTTAATTTCACGCGCGCGTATCGTAAGTAAACAGTGAGTTATATGTAATCACCAGTTTTTTATTCAGTACTCTTTCAATTTATTTATATCTGCCTGAATAGTTTCTAGGGTCCTTTGTTTACGTTTTAGTCACTACTTAAATCAGCTTAAACGATTTCTGTTTTTACCATGAGTGAGAAGTGTGTGACAAGCCGTAGGATCGTTAGTTCCGGGGTATGGTGTGATGGGTGCTGTAGTTTCTTTCTTTGGGGCGAATGTAGTGGCGTGGGAAATGGGGACATAAATGAGGATCACCAGTGGTATTGTAGGATCTGTAGTAGAGACAGGAAAATACTGGAACAGGAAGGGAAAATTGCAGCTCTTCAAGCTGACCTAGACAAGGCAAGGGAGGATCTGGACAGGTTAAAGAGGGAGAAGGGTGAACAGAGGTGGGAAGTGGCAACAGGTAATAGGGGGAACAGGCAAAGGAGAGCATCAGACAGCTTTGTCATAAATCTTGAAAATAGATTTGACCTGTTGCCTCAGTCAGAATCGGATGAGCCTCATGTAGCTGAAGCTGTAGAAAGGGCACAACAAGCTTTCAAGGACTTGAAAAAGGTAGGGAAATTCGTAAAGAGAAAGAAAATTCTGTTGTTAGGTAGTTCCCATGGTAGAGGTGTTGGCCAACTACTGCAGCAAAATCTAGGTCCAGAGTACCAGGTCACAAACTTTTTCAAGCCTAGTGCAGATCTGGGTCAGGTAACAGAGGATGTAGGTGCTTTATGCAAGGATTTCACAAAGGAGGATGCCGTGGTTATAGTGGGTGGACCGGGAAATAGCATTGACAGAGACTCTGAATATTCCATAGAGAGTGACCTGGTGAAGATAGCATCAGCAACGAAGCATACGAGTGTGGGATTTGTGTCTGTGTTGAGACGCCATGATCGGCCTCATTTGAACTCTTCCGTAGGGAGGGTGAACTTGGAGTGGCTGCTTAGGACGGATATAGGGTCCCATATTGGTTTGATTCCTGTGGACGCTATCGATAGGTGGGACTACACTAGGCATGGCCTTCACCTCAGTAGGAAAGGGAGGGGAAAACTGTCTGGGTTGATTGTAGAAAACTTAAGGGGGGACACTGGCACAAGTGGTAAAATACCAGTGGTCACATGTGTCAGAGGGATGCCTTTCCTAGGATAGGGAAGGGGGAAGGAAAACGAGTTTTAAGAGAGATTGGCAGACACACTCAGTTTGAGAAAACAGACGAACAGGAGTCAGATTGTATCATACAGCCTCCATTTAAACAGTGTTTAACAGAAACTAATCAGAAACTGCCAGTTCATCTTCGCCAAAGCAGTTACAATCCCATTAGTATGCAGTATCAGTTATCTTTATTACGCCAGAACATTCCGGGACTTCGAAATATAGTTGATGAACTACTCATTTGTATCGATGAAATGAATTCATCTAACCAAATTGACATAATCTGCCTCTCTGAACATCAAGTGACCACTGATATAGATATGTTAGACATTTCAGGATTTAAGCTAGCTTCCTACTTCTGCAGAGTAGATATGGATGGAGGAGGAGTTGCCACATTTATCAAAAACTGCCATAAATTCAAGAACATTGACATTAATAAATTCTGTTTAGGGCAGCAGCTAGAAGCATGTGCAACAGAAGTAGAGTTCCATAACAGATCCTATATAATAATAACTATTTACCGAGCACCTGCAGGAAATTATAATCTATTCTTAGATCATCTAGAAGCTCTTTTGGGTTATTTAACAGGAAGAAACAAAGAAATTTTGGTTGCTGGTGACTTTAATACAGATTTTCTAATGCAATCTTCCAGTAAACATTCACTGCAGTTAGTAATGTTGTCTTTCAATCTAACTCACACTGTAAACTTTCCACCTAGGATCACTAAATCCTCAAGGACAGCCATTGATAACATTTTTATAGACAAATCAAAGGAACAAAATCATATCATAAAACCTGTTATAAATGGACTATCAGATCATGACATGCAGCTCCTTGTTTTAGATATAAATTCTAAGCAGATTATCAAGACTGCTAAATCTGAGTACAGGAGAGTAGTCAATCAACCAAAAATTGAGTGTTTTAGGAAACTCCTCAAAGATATGAACTGGAAAGATGTTTATAGTGCTCATGACATGAATGAAAAATACAACACATTCATGAACAATGTCAGTACCATGTCTGAAAACTGTTTTCCTCTAAAAGTTACTCAAATTAAACAGAAGTCTATAATAAAACCATGGATTACACAAGGAATAAAGATCTCCTGTAAGACAAAAAGGAAAATGTATCTGTTGACCAAGAATAGTTCCAATGCTGATGATTTAGCTAACTACAAGGAATACTGTAAAACACTAAAAAAAGTAATTCAGACATCTAAACAAAAGCACTACGAGAAGAAGATAGCAATGTCAGGGAACAAAATAAAAACAATATGGGATATAGTGAAAGAGCAGACTGGTAGAACCAGAAAGGAACAGGAGCAAATAGCACTAAGGGTAGATGACACATTAGTAACTGATGGGCATAGTGTGGCAAATCTATTTAACAAGTACTTTATATCCGTTACTGACAGAATGGGACTTTCAGGATCAGTAAATAATGCCCTTGAATATCTGAAACTAGCCTTCACAAATAGCTTCAAGTACATGAATATATCACTCACTTCACCAAAAGAAATAACGTCCATAATAAAATCTTTAAAAACAAAGCATTCTAGTGAGTACGATGAAATATCAACAAAGTTAATTAAGGCATGTTCTTGTGAGTTTAGTACAATTCTAAGTTACTTGTGTAACCAGTCAATTACAACTGGGACATTTCCTGACTGGCTAAAATATGCAGATGTTAAGCCTCTATTCAAGAAAGGGGATAAAGAGATACCATCAAACTACAGACCGATTTCACTTTTGCCAGCATTCTCAAAAATTTTAGGAAAAGTAATGTACAGGCAGCTACTCAACCATCTGACCACAAATAACATATTATCAAGAAGACAGTTTGGATTTCTGAAGAGTTCTGATATCGAGAAGGCTATTTACACCTACAGTGAAAATGTACTTAATTCATTAAATAACAAATTACAAGCAGCAGGTATTTTCTCCTGATTCGTCGAAGGTTTTTCATTTGTGAACCACAACATCCTTTTAAATAAATTAGAATTCTATGGTGTCACGGGCAGTACTGCAAAATGGTTCAAGTCATACCTCACTAACAGGAAACAAAGGGTGTCAGTGCAAGGGACTAGTGAATTAAGCCATCAGTCATCATCAGAATGGGAAGAAATCACATGTGGTGTCCCACAAGGATCCATCTTAGGGCCATTGCTTTTTCTTGTGTACATTAATGATCTCTCATCAGTTACACTGCCAGAAGCAGAGTTCGTTTTGTTTGCAGATGACACAAGTATTGCAGTAAATAGTATGTCAAGTGTAGTTCTAGAAAGATCTGCTAATGATATTTTCATGGATATTAATAAATGGTTTAAAGCCAACTCACTGATATTAAACTTCAAAAAGACTCACTATATGCAATACAGAACCCATAAGAGGTTTCCACCCAGGATATGCATAAAATACGAAGAAGAGCAGATAGAAGAGGTTGACAGTCTTAAATTCCTGGGATTACAACTTGATAATAAATTCAGTTGGGAAGAGCACACCACAGAACTGCAGAAACGCCTTAACAAATCTGTATTTGCAATTCGAGTGTTAGCAGACATAGGCGACATAAAAATGAAAAAGCTTGCATACTTTGCCTACTTTCATTCCATAATGTCATATGGTATAATATTTTGGGGTAACTCTTCAAGTCAAACAAAAGTTTTGAGAGTCCAAAAGCATGTAATAAGTATTATTTGTGGAGTAAATTCACGGACTTCCTGTAGAAACCTCTTCAAAGAACTGGGTATACTAACTACTGCGTCTCAGTATATTTACTCATTAATGAAATTTGTCCTAAATAATATATCTCTTTTTCCAACAAACAGCTCAGTTCATACATACAATACCAGGAACAGAAATGATCTTCACAAGGACTTAAAACACTTACTTTAGTTCAAAAAGGGGTCCACTACTCAGGAACACTCATCTTCAATAATTTGGCAGTAAACATAAAAAATTTATTTACAAATAAAGAGCAATTTAAAATGAGCCTGAAAGACTTACTAGTGGCCAACTCCTTCTACTCCATTGACGAATTTTGTAATAGAAACAAATGATGTATTGTATATATTCATACTATTAGTATTGTTATTTCAGCTTAAAAAAAATTGACATGTTCCACATCCACAAGGATCTCCTCAGCACGGATCTATGGAACGAAAACTAATCTAATCTAATCTAATCTCTGGAAGAGGCAGTACCTATGCAATTTGATAAAACTGAAATTCAACACACCTCTCCTACTGAAATTAGGAAAATTGTAAATTCACTCAAAAGTAAAAGCTCACTTGGAATTGATGGCATTTCCAACAGAGTACTAAACGCCTGTTCCCAAGAAACAAGTAGGATTCTTAGCCACATATAAAGTAGCTCACTGAAACAGGGAATTTTTCCAGACAGCTTGAAATATGCTATTGTTAAACCACTGCATAAAAAAGAGGTTAGATCTGATGCTAACAACTACTGCCCAGTCTCACTTCTGACAGATTTATCCAAAATTCTTGAAAAAGTAATGTATTCAAGAGTAGCAGCACATATTTGTAAAAATGAAGTATTAATGAAATGTCAATTTGATTTTCGGAAAGGCCTTTCAACAGCAAATATACGCTTTCACTGATCAAATATTAAATGCAGTGAATATCTGAACATCACCCATTGGGATATTTTGTGATCTCTCAAAGGGTTTTCATTGTTTGAATCATGAAATTCTTCTAGATAAGCTTAAGTATTGTGGTATGAGTGAGACAGTGCTCAAATGGTTTAATTCATACTCAACTGGAAGAATTAGAAGGTTGAAATTGACAGTATAGATAGTCTACAAAAACCAGCAGCGTCCTCTAACTGGGTAGGTATCAAGAATGGTGTGTCACAGGGTTCAGTCTTGGGTCCCTTATTGTTCTTAATATATATTAATGACTTGCCACTCTATATTCATGAAGATGCAAACCTAGTTCTTTTTGTTGATGATGCAAGTATAGTAATCACACCCAACAAACAAGAATCAGCTGAGGAAATTGCAAATAATATATTTCAGAAATTTATGAAGCACTTCTCTGCAAATGGACTCTCATTAAATTTTGAGGAAACACAGTTTATATAATTCTGTACAGTAAATGGCATAACACAATTAATAAATATAGACTATGAAGAGAAGTCTGTTGCTAAGGCAGAATACTCAAAATTTCTTAATGTGTGCATTGATGAGAAATTGAATTGGAAGAAACACATCGATGATCTGCTGAAATGTTTAGGTTCAGCTACTTTTGCTATTAGCGTTTCGCAAATTTTGGTGATAAACATATCAGTAAATTAGCCTACTATGCCTATTTTCATTTACTGCTTTCATATGGCATCACATTTTGGGGAAATTCGTCATTAAGAAAGAAAGTATTCTTTGTACAAAAGCGTGTAATCAGAATAATAGCTGGAACCCACCCAAGATCACCTTGCAGACATTGTTTAAGGAACTCAGAATATTCTCAGTACCTTCGCAATAAATATATTTATTTATGAAATTTGTCATTGATAACCCATCCCAATTAAAAAATAAAAGCAAAGTGTATAGCTATGATGCTAGAAGAAAGAATGATCTTCACTATTGTGGATTAAATTTCACTTTGGCACAGAAAGGAGTGAAGTGTGCTGCCACAAAAATCTTTGGTCATTTGCCAAATAGTATTAAAAGTCTGACAGATAGCCAACCAACATTTAAAAGCAAATCAAAAGAATTTCTGAATGACAACAACTTCTACTCAATGGATGAATTCTTAGATATGAAGTAGTAACTGTAAAAAAATAGTTATTTTGTGTAAATAAAAGATGTTTAAGTGAAATTTCCACATCATTACGAAATGTCGTATTCATGATCTATGGAACAAGAATTACTGTATGTGTGTATGTATATAGAAATCAGCTGAGTGAGCAATTAATAAAGAGTGTTACAGCCCACTGTGGGCGATATTATCCTTTACTAATTTGGTAATATCTCTATATTTGACAGTACTATGGCAAATAATGTTCTGGATTGAGAAAATTTCTCTCCTTATTTCTTGTTACACTTCCATATCGCAGGCATTTAATACATTTAGAGAGTTTTCCACAAGGTCAAACATGAACAATCCATTCCATGGTTATAAATTCTAGCTTAAGATCATGTACTCTAGCCAAGGAAGATATTAAAGTTTCTGCTAGAAGTGTGTCAGTGCACATGTTAAAATTGATAATATGGCTACTGGTAATTTTGTTCTCTCCTGGGGTTGAGTTTTGACAAATAAATTTGTTATAATTCCTTAATATACAGCTTGACCTCATCCAAGTTAAACAGTCTTATCGTTGTTCACAGTAACATTATTATTCCCATGGTAGTACACTTATTACACAGAGAAGTCGTGATTCGGTATTTGGTAGTGACACATCTCAATTTTATTAAAAATTGTAGCAAATTCCTGTGTTGTATCCACGTCCACAGGCAAATAGTCGTCTATATAAAGCTGTGGCAATAATCCAGACAGCTGATTCATCTTGATGTTGGCCAATTCGATTTTATATGGTGTGTTTCCAGATTTCCTTGGAAGAATCCGCAGTGCTCACCATTTTTTGATAACATACCTCTTGCTGCCAGAGTATTGCTTCTTTGTGGGAGGAATCTTAGTTTCATCTTGACATCAAGTCTCTAGAATGTATCGCCTTTCCTCAATTAAGGTATAGATATGTGGTGCCATTCCTCTCTTATATCTATTACTAACAACTTCAACCACAAATTCCGAGTACTTCCACTGTATAATGCTTTTGCTAGGTGTCTCTGTAAAATAAGTGTAGCATTACTAAAGGATTCTGACATATAGGCGTGGGCAACGAATTATAATTAACGTGAAACATAGTCTGATATCCCCCAGGTATACATCCCACTGCAGCCTCAAGTGGTTACTAGCTTAGCAAGGTGTACAAGTTGTTGCTGGTGGGCTATTCCCACATCGCAAAGCATCGAATGTGGTAGCAAACTGAGCAAGGAATAAAATGGTGTTTTTTTTTAAGCTTTTGGACGACTGTATATGTCGACAAATGGTGGTATTTTCTGTTACTTCTACGTTTTTAGAATAAAATCATGGCTCCTTAATGTCAACCAGTTTTTTTGAAGGATATGTTAGGATCAAGTTGTAAGCATATTTATGATATTAAGAGTTGACCCATCTGTCTTGATATGGAATGCTGATATGCAGTACATCATTTTTCATAAAAAAAGCTACTTTTCTTTATTCGTTTGCTGTACCAGCCAGCCTACTGAAATGGGAAAAGTTTTATATGAAAACAGCTACATGCTTTGTGTGTATGAAATTATACTGCATTTTTTAGCTAAAATTACTGTATGATTTGCGATTGTGTACATATGTTGCTATGTGAACTGTTCAGACTATTTAAAAGTTTCCTATCTTTCATAGAACTCAAGCATCATGTAAACTAAAGTGCATGTGGTAAATGCCCTCGAATTCATGATTTTTCTTCAAGTACACAATTCTCAGTTAGTATTTACAGTGCTTGGAGATATATCCCCCACTTGTACACAGATTTCTTTTGTATATGCTGTGTTTAGAGCAATTTGTAAGCCCTGCTCGCACGTTGGTAATGACCTGCTCTTTATCGAGTAACTGTCTATAGTTTTTCTTTGTGACAACTGTTTCCGACAAACATGGCAGCTATTGCGTTTTCTGCTGGAGATTTATAAACTCATTTTTCATATGTTCCTTACTTTATTAAACTCTCTGAGAATAAGATTTTTTGCAAGTATATATATATATATATATATATATATATATATATATATATATATATGCAAAGACCGATAAAAGAATTAGCCATCCTTCCAGGTGTGGGTTGGTTCCTTTCGCATCCAACAGTGATTCTGCTTCCCCCAGCAAGCCAGAGTATATACAAAGTGTTTGCAGGAGCATATATTCTTCTTCCTCCAGATGTCTACCCAGAAAAAACTTCCTTGAACACGTACAATGCTAACTGATAAAGTCAGCTGTTGTGTAAACTAAAGCACATTGACTGTGGGGAGGCGGAGTACATTACAATGTTAAATACCCGACAGCTACCTTACATGCAGCTTTATGCTTACTGATTCTTACAAAATCCCGTCCCATAACAGTTTAACAAAGTCAAAGACTTTATTGTATAACAGTAACACAAAACACTAATGAAATGAACAGTCAGAGCTTAGTATGTACTCTAAAGATCCTACAAGGTGTACAATTTTGCTTCCACCGTTTTCTCCCAACATCTGAGTCTATAATGAAACAAATTGGTTACACTTGTATCATTCAAAGTATTTTCCATCACTGGCCACTACTTTCTCCCACCTTTCGGGCAGTGTACGAATCCTGCGTCGAAAAAATTGTTCATCTTTTGAAGTGATCCACGAATCGATCAAATTTGTGACTTCTTCATGAGATCGGAAGTGTTGGTCCCGGGCCATGTGCCATTGATCTAAACAGGTGATAGTCAGAGGGAGCAATGTCTGGAGAATACGGCGGGTGGGGCAGGACTTCCCATTTTAACGTTTCCAAGTACGTTTTGACCTCTTTTGCAATGTGGGGTCGAGCGTTGTCGTGCTGGAAGATCACTTTATCGTGCCTCTCGCCGTACTGCGGCCGTTTGTCTTGTAATGCTCTGCTCAAATGCATTAATTGCGTTCGATAACGAGCACTTGTGATTATTTCACTTGGTTTTAACACCTCATAGTACACGACGCCGAGCTGGTCCCACCAAATGCAGAGCGTGATCTTGGAGCCGTGAATATTCGTTCTGGCCGACGGCGTGGAAGCAGGGCCGGGATATCCCCATGATTTTTTGTGTTTGGGTTATCGTAATGAACCCATTTTTCGTCCCCGGTCACAATGCGATGCAGAAATGCTTTCCGTTTCTGCCTCTGAAGCAACTGTTCTTTGTTTCAGCTCACACGGGACCAAAGTTCCTTCTTTCTGAATCATGGTAGCCCTGAGACGTTTCTAAATGGCTTGCCGTATCACTCCCACTAATCGTGCCAATTCTTATTGAGGTTGACGTGAGTCTTCACTCAGCAATGTCTCCAGTTCTGCATCTTCGAAAACATTCTCTCTTCCACCACTATGCCGGTCTACGACGTTAAAATCACCCTTCTTGAAGCATTGAAACCACTCACGACACGTTCTTTCACTAATAGCGTCCTTACCATACGTACCTGAGAGCATTCGATGAGACTAGCCACTGTTTCCTTCGTATTAAAACAAAACAGTAACACCTCCCGCAAATGACGAGAATTAGGCAAGTAAACTGGCATTTTCAATGAAGAACAACCTTATGATGCAGACACAAATCGACTAATGTTTGAATGAGGTTATGTTGACCGAGGTCCAAGCTAACTCCCTGACGCCTGCGACCTGTTTCTTTCGACCCCTAGTTACCGTTGTCACCACCTATCGGCAATCGGCCGAAGTAAAGTTGTACACCTAGATGTGGGCAGCACATGGAAATAATGTTTGACAAAATGACTTCATACAATTGTAAACACTTTGCCCAATAACACTATTTTGTACAAGTGTTGGTTTATCGTGTGGGGTCCTGGTGCATTAAGTATTCCCACCTCACACCATATGAAGGTACATCTAACATTCTGAATGGTGGGCTCCATGTGGTTCCCAAGTTGTGCAGCGACCGTAAACCATAAAATTACCAAATAATCAGCAACCAGTCGCAAAAATCATGTTTTCTTTATTTACTTTTGCAAATCAATTTCAACTGATTAACAGCCATCATCGGTGCTACAAATACAAGAATAAAAATAAAAATAATTAATAACAGTGACCTAATGAATAAATGTACATAAAGAAACGTATAACCAATTAAATGTATATAGACACATTAAACCATTTAAAATGCACATGCAAATTTACCTGTCAACGAATGTGTGCCCTGAGTGGTAACACTGTCTTAAGCGGAGGTCAAACATAAAGTGATGCATCGAGAATTGACTATGAGAACGAGAAACCATAAGGGGGGTGCTGCAAAGCAAACCCGCCACCTATGCGAAAAGATACAGCTAAAATAAAAATGAGAAGAGGAAATGACATACAAAGTGAGGTACAATATAATGATAAAATACTGAAATATTTACAAAAATGGATATATTGACAAAGATTTACTCAACCACATCGTTCAGTTGTATACGCCAAAATGCGATCGTACAAATTAGTAAAAAAGGAACAAACATAGGAGAGAAGCACTCACACACAAAAAAATCCGGTCTCCCTGAATATCATTAACTGTACGCTAGATGGATGCCAGCACCGTTTTGCGTTTTGGCATTATGATTAACTTCTGCTCTTCGATAATACGATAAATAATTTTAAATTTTTTTAAAAAGTTTTTGAAATTTTTTCCATTGTGTGCTTCTCACCTATGTTTGTTCCTTTTTTACTAATTTGTACAATCGCTTTTTGGCGTATTTAACTGTACTATGTGGTTGAGAAAATCTTTGTTAATATATCCATTTTTTGTAAATATTTCAGTATTTTATCATTATATTTTACCTCACTTTGTTTGTCATTTCCTCTTCTCATTTTTATTTTAGCTGTATCTTTTCGCATAGAATGCGGGTTTGTTTTACAGCGCCAACCTTATGGTTTCTCGTTGTCATAGTCAATTCTCGATCTATCATTTTATGTCTGACCTCCGCTTAAGACTCAGGGCAAATATTCGTTGACAGGTAAATTTGCAAGTGCATTTTAAATGGTTTAAATATATATATTTAATTGGTTTTACGTTGCTTTATGTACATTTATTCATTAGGTCACTGTTATTAATTATTTTTATTTTTATTCTTGTATTTGTAGCACCGATGACGGCTGTTAATCAGTTGAAATCGATTTGCAAAAGTAAATAAAAAAAACATGATTTTGCGACTGGTTGCTGCTTATTTGGTAATTTTACATCTAACATTGTACAAAACGATCGTTGTGGTGGCCCAGTGTTATGGACATGGGAGACGCAATGTGCGTAGGTGTAATGGCCACCAAATCTTTGAACACGGTGCACTTGCTGATCAACGTTGTTGTGACACCGTACGCCTTCTCCACTTGTGTTTTTAAAGGTTGCATTCAGCACTGGCTTCCTTTTCATGGATGACAATGCACGATCGTGTCGAACACCGCAGGTGGAGGAGCTTTGGAACGGGAGGATATTCAGTGAATGGGCTGGTCCGCTCGTCCCCTGACTTAGATGCCGTCAAGCATATGTGGGATGCGTTGGAGGGACGTACTGCTGCACTTCCTCATTGACCAGCACCCATCCAGCAGTTATCGGCTGCACTGGTGGATGAGTGGATTGCCCTACCACAGTAACTCCTTACCAACCTTGTGGCCAGCATGGGAGCACGTTGCAGAGCATGCATTGCTGTCCATTGTGATCACACACCTTGTAAAGAACCATGGCCGACCTTTGTGACCGACA
Source organism: Schistocerca serialis cubense (assembly GCF_023864345.2). Classification (NCBI taxonomy): domain Eukaryota; kingdom Metazoa; phylum Arthropoda; class Insecta; order Orthoptera; family Acrididae; genus Schistocerca; species Schistocerca serialis. The sequence continues at coordinate 71,426,024 of NC_064646.1, forward strand.
GGTTCTGACGTTCAGTACGGAACCACGCAGCTGCTACGGTCGCAGGTTCGAATCTTGCCTCGGGCATGGATGTGTGTGATGTCCTTAGGTTAGTTAGGTTTACGTAGTTCTGAGTCTAGAGGACTGATGACCTCAGATGTTGTCCCATAGTGCTTAGAGCCATTTAAACCATTTCGAAAGAACCATGTCTCCGTTTATAAGGTTCAGGGGACCATCAGGAATAGCAGTGGCTTCAATATAATTATTATAAAATTGTCAGTTTTGTTTCTCTCACTGAATACTTCTTTCAGTTACACTACTGGCTATTAAAATGGCTACACCAAGAAGAAATGCAATTGATAAACGGATACTCATTGGACAAATATACTAGAACTGACATGTGATTACATTTTCGGGCAATTTGGGTGCATAGATCATGAGAAATCAGTACCCAGAACAACCACCTCTGGCCGTAATAACGGCCTTGATGCGCCTGGGCATTGACTCAGAGCTTGGATGGCATGTACAGGTACAGTTGCCCATGCAGCTTCAACACGATACCACAGTTCATCAAGAGTAGTGACTGGCGTATTGTGACGAGCCAGTTGCTCGGCCACCATTGACCAGACGTTTTCAATTGGTGAGAGATCTGGAGAATGTGCTGGCCAGGGCAGCAGTCGAACATTTTCTGTATCCAGAAAGGTCCGTACAGGACCTGCAACATGCGATCGTGCATTATCCTGTTGAAATGTAGGGTTTCGCAGGGATCGAATGAAGGGTAGAGCCACGGGTCGTAACATATCCGAAATGTAACATCCATACGTCCGTCAATACGAGCAAGAGGTGATCGAGACGTGTAACCAATGGCAGCTCATACCATCACGCTGGGTGATACGGCAGTATGGCGATGACAGATACGCGCTTCCAATGTGCGTTCATCGCGATGTCGCCAAACAGGGATGCGACCATCATGATGCTGTAAACAGAACCTGCATTCATCCGAAAAAATGACGTTTTGCCATTTGTGCACCCAGGTTCGTCGTTGAGTACACCATCGCAGGCGCTCCTGTCTGTGACGCAGCGTCAAGGGTAACCGCAGCCATGGTCTCCGATCTGATAGTCCATGCTGCTGCAAACGTCGTCGAACTGTTCGTGCAGATGGTTGTTGTCTTGCAAACGTCCCCATCTGTTGACTCAGGGATCGAGACGTGGCTGCACGATCCGTTACAGCCATGCAGATAAGGTGCCTGTCATCTCGACTGCTAATGATACGAGGCCGCTGGGATCTAGCACGGCATTCCGTATTACCCTCCTGAACATACCGATTCCATATTCTGCTAAGAGCTATTGGATCTCGACCAACGCGAGCAGCAATGTCGCGATACGATAAACCGCAATCGCGATAGGCTACAATCCGACCTTTATCAAATTCGGAAACGTGGTGCTACGCATTTCTCCTCCTTACACGAGGCATCATAACAACGTTTCACTGGACAACGCTGGTCAATTACTGTTTGTGTATGAGAAATCGGTTGGAAACTTTCCTCATGTCAGCACGTTGTAGGTGTCGCCACCGGTGCCAACCTTGTGTGAATGCTCTGAAAAGCTAATCATTTGCATATCACAGCATCTTCTTCTTGTCGGTTAAATTTCACGTCTGTAGCACGTCATCTTCGTGGTGTAGCAATTTTAATGGCCAGTAGTGTAACTTCCTGAGTGCTAGAAAACACGATGCAAAGATCATGCGGGGAGTGAAGCGTACATGTGAGAAAAAGCAGTTGGCACTTTGGTACTACTATCTTACGCTCTGCCAACTCACCCACAGAAGCCATACATATTGTTTACTCACAGATATGCTTTCCCTTGCTCCATTACTACTGGTGTTATTTTTCATTAACGTTTACGCCCTTTATGCTGGACGACAGCACATAGTGCGAACTAAATCGGTTTTAATTCGTACTCCATCGATACACAACGTTTGGTACGCATCTGAGTGTCTGACATCTGGAGGTTGGAGTGTTAGTGTGTAACAGTGTTTTCGTTGTGCCTGTCTGCAACTCGTCATGTAATTTTTACAGTGAGTAGTAATCTATCTTTTTCATTGAAGGGGCCGATTTAAAGGACAAATACTGAGGTATCAAGGGACTTTCAATTTGGTAATGGAGAAAAGAGTGTGTGCGTCTGTATGTGTGTGTGTTTGTGTGTGTGTGTGTGTGTGTGTGTGTGTGTGTGTATGTGTGTGTGGAAGGGGGGGGGGAGGTGGAGGGACTGGAGAAAAGAGTATGTGGGTGTGGGGTGGAGGGCAGGTGGAGAGAGTTTGGCAGAAGGGGGGGAGAGGTGGAGGGGCGGTGGGGGAAAGTGGGGGGCGACAGTTCTGGAGAGCGACCTAGGATCGAAAGCAGCAAGCAGGTTTCATTGGATGTAGGTTGCAGTAGTTATGTGCGGAGCTGAAGAGGCTTACAGAGGATAGAGTGGCGTGGAGAGCTACATCAAACCAGAATGAGGACCACAACAACAGTGTCACTCTGGAATGTGTCCATGAAAATTACTGACGTTTAAATTAAATATTGTTTGGGACAATTACCGTTTCTCATAATGCGCGTGCGACCGTTAATGAATCCGACGCAGTCTCCATGATAACTTCTTGTAACCCGACTTTTCCCTTGAATTCTTTAACTAATATGGTTTCTTTTACCGTATTTCCACTTCTTATCTTCCGTGGATATCTGTCTTCCTTTTAATATTCGCTGCAGTCAGTATAACTTTGCCCTCGCGACACGCTTCCCTATAAAACTGCCCGCGCATCCTCAGTGACCCCTCGAAAATACACGGGCGCTCAGCTGCTCGGAAAACTCGCATTATACATGCTACGATCGTCAACAATGGTCCGAATCCCAAAAGAACTTGGAGCCCTGGTCTGTATGTCACCGATACAGTGTACAGTATTGACATTAATTCCGTACACTTTATTGAAATAGTCATTCTTTTCAGACTCACAAGACGTGGGTAAGTTGTGGTACAGTATATCAGTGAATTATGTTGCTGTTTTATGTTTGCGATATATATACTCAGTATTCATCTTTTTCGAAAAACGTGTGTGTTACGTCTATTTTTATGTTTGCTGTGCACACTCGGTACACCTTAACTTCCTTCTTTCCAGCCACATTTTCCTCATATCCCATTGTGCTTAGCTAGTGCACTCTTCTTAAATTTCCCTTTCCAAGAACTCACTACATCAAGAAATATCTGATTTTTACAGCTAGAAATTATTTTATTGTTATTGTCATTAGGTATTGCAGTGCTAGACGTATTGAGAAGTTCATACTCAGCATTATTTATTCATGTTGTCACTACAGACATTCAGATCATTTTATTACTATTTGTTACATAAAAATTATTGTTGTTTCTTAGTAAACTAACATTTAAAAAAGGTATTGTATGTGTGAAACACTCATCGGATGTAATAGCGGGCCTGAAGGCCCTAATCTGATTGAGATAAATAAATAAAAAGGTAGACACAACTGACAACAGTTTAAAAACTGTTATTTTACATGCTGGTGCAGCTAAAAACTAGTCTGTCGTTTGTTCTGCTCAGAGAAATCAAACAATGAATGAGTATTATTATTGCTCTACCCAGTGAGAAAAAGTGTTTTGATCATACTTGCAACTATAGTAGTCAGCAATACATTGTCGCCGAAGTGTAAGATTTCTTTAAAATGAGCCGAGTAGAGCCGAGTATAGCAAAAAAGTTGGGTCGGGTGTGAGGAATGTCGGAAAAACTTTATGAAGAAACTGGAACAACCAAAACTGTTCCAAGAACCGAAAGAAATCCATTACCACCTGCCCAACACTCTCATGGAATCTGTCATGTTCGTTTACGAGATACTTACCTTACTGCAAAAGCTGTAAATGCTTATTTGGAGACTTCAGGGGTTGAAGTTTCTCATCGGAAGGTCAGACAAATACTTCGTGAAAATGGCTTCTGAGCGAAGAGTCCAAGACAGAAGCCTTATCTCAGGAAAATGCAGAGGCAGAAACGTATGCAATGGGCTTTACCACCCAGGGACTTAACGCAAGAAGACTGGTCTAGAGTCATTTGGAGTGACGAGACCAACATCAGAATCTTTGGAAACTATGGAATTAGATTCGTGCGTCGTCGACCAGTGAGGGCTTGTTTCCTGAATGCATCACTGCCACTATGAACCATCCCATCAGTGTCGTGCTGTGGAGCTGCATGGCAAAACATGGCATGAGGCGGCTGCGAGTGTTACAGGGCAGCATCAACACCAACAAGTACCAAGAAGAAGTCTGACGTAATCGTTGAAATTGCTGCCTGTACCAGAGATTTCTTTCAAGGTAATGACGATCGCTCAGCTTTAGCAAGACAGTGCGCCGTGCCACAGCGTTGTAATCAATAAGAAACGGCTTACTGACCGTCAACTGATTTACTGATGTGGCAACATTCCCGATCTCAACCCGACTGAGAACCTGGGGTCGAGGCTGAAAATTACGAGGTGCGGCTAGAAAAAAAACCGGACTGATGCTGGAAAAAACATTTATTTACAATTATTTACAATTTCATGTTATCTCCTTCAATGTACTCTCCTCCTCGGTCTCTACACCGCTCCATACGAATTTTCCACTGTTCATAGCAATGCCACAGATCATTTTCGGTAAGTCCATCCATTACTTCCGTCGCTTTTTCTTTTACTGCTTCAACAGTTTCAAATCTAGTTCCTTTCAAAGCTGACTTGACTTTAGGGAAAAGATAAAAGTCACAGGGGGCCAAATCAGGTGAGTAGGGTGGATGATCTAGGATGGGAATGTTGTGTTTTGCCAAAAACGTCTTCACTGACAACGCACTGTGAGCTGGGGCATTGTCTTGGTGAAGGATCCATGACTTTTTTCTCCACAAATCGTTCCGTTTTCTCCGTACTCGCTCACGTAGGGTAGCCAGGACGCTAATGTAGTAATGCTGATTCACTGTTTGTCCCTCTGGTACCCAATCCCTTTGATGTCAAAAAAAAAAAAAAACAATCATCATTGCCTTGAATTTCGATTTTGACATTCGTGCTTCTTTTTGGCGTGGAGAACCAGGAGTTTTCCAATGCATCGATTGGATGTCAAAAAAAAAAAAAAAAAAACAATCATCATTGCCTTGAATTTCGATTTTGACATTCGTGCTTCTTTTTGGCGTGGAGAACCAGGAGTTTTCCAATGCATCGATTGGATGTCAAAAAAAAAAAAAAAACAATCATCATTGCCTTGAATTTCGATTTTGACATTCGTGCTTCTTTTTGGCGTGGAGAACCAGGAGTTTTCCAATGCATCGATTGGATGTCAAAAAAAAAAAAAAAAACAATCATCATTGCCTTGAATTTCGATTTTGACATTCGTGCTTCTTTTTGGCGTGGAGAACCAGGAGTTTTCCAATGCATCGATTGGCGTTTAGTTTCGGGATCGTAAGTAAAAAACCACGATTCATCGCAAGTAATAACATTTTGTAAGAAGGTGGGATCACTTTCAATGTTTTCCAGGATGTCAGAACAAATCATTCTTCGGCGTTCCTTCTGTTCAATTGTGAGACACTTTGGAACCATTTTTGAACACACTTTGTTCATGTTGAAACTTTCATGAAGAATCTGCCAAACACTTTCCTTGTCAACTCCTGTTAACTCAGACACTGCTCTGATTGTTAAACCGCGATCTTGCCGAACAAGTTTACCGATTTTTTCAATGTTTGCATCAGTTTTTGCTGACAATGGTCTGCCAGTGCGAGTGTCATCACTGGTGTCTTCGCGGCCATCTTTAAATCGTTTAAACCACTCAAACACTTGTGTTCGCGATAAACAATCATCGCCGTACACTTGTTGTAACATTACAAACGTTTCACTTGCAGATTTTCCTAGTTTGAAACAAAATTTGATGTTAACACGCTGTTCTTTCTGTACACTCAACATTTTCCGACGCACAGACAAAACGTCAACTACTTAAAACAGACGCCACGGGCAGACTGAGTGCAGGAGGCAGATGAAACTCGAGCAGTAGGCGGAGCGAGAGTCACGTGACAGGCCACGCGACTTTCAGCCTTATTGTATTCGTTTTATTGTTTCACCAGTACTAGTCCGGTTTTTTTCTAGCCGCACCTCGTATGGTTCCGCGACGGAATCCCAATAACAAGAGGGAGATGCCAAGGTCATCGTCGTTTCATGGTTCAGAGTGATCAAGCCAGACGTCTCGGACATTTGATAGATTCGGTGCTACACTGAATCGAGACCATGATTAAACCAAGAGGATGTTCCGTAAAATGCTGAGAGACATAACAGTAAGTCATCGCTTAATGGAATAGTCAGGATCGTGAGTAATCACTTATTGAAAAGTGATGACCGTTCTCACCTTTAGTGCTGGCGCATTTAAAACACCATGTGGTTGAAGCGGTTGGTGCACAGAACGGTTACTTCAGTAAACGATAGTGACTTCTTGCCACCGTTCTGTGCACTGCGGACTTCAGCCACATGGTGCTTTAGATGTGAAGACGGCCAGCGTTAAGGGTGAAACCGGTCATAATTTTTAAATAAATGTTTATTTACGATGTTAAGTGATAATCTGTAATAAATGGCTCTGAGCACTATGGGACTCAACATCTTAGGTCATAAGTCCCCTAGAACTTAGAACTACTTAAACCTAACTAACCTAAGGACATCACACACACCCATGCCCGAGGCAGGATTCGAACCTGCGACCGTAGCAGCCTCGCGGTTCCGGACTGCAGCGCCAGAACCGCACGGCCACCGCGGCCGGCTGATAATCTGTAATAGATCGCTGTTTTATCTCCAACCATGTTATCTAAAATAGCAGTAACTTTTGCACTAAACAATCTGTAACTTTCTGAGATTATTGGGTTGTAAGCATTTTGTTTTACTTAATTTAAATTTTTATATTTTATCTTAAATTTCAGACAGTGGACACCAGGGAACGTTTCATGAAAATTTATTATAAATTATAATGCATATTTAAACTAGGATCAGCTCATCATCATCTGCATCAAGGATTGCGCCTTTTGGTTCGTTCTGTCTCCTTCGAAATTGGTCAAGTCACCTGTTCATTGGTCCTCCTAAAGATCTTTCACCTCTTGATGTATATTGTTTTACAGTTTTAGCAATTCCTGCACTTGGCATACGGTCTGTAAGTTCTTCCCATTTTAACTGATATTGCTTTATTATGCCAGTTATGTTTTGCATATTCAGTCAGCTCGGATGTCATCACTTCTCTTTTTATCCACCAATGTATATCCAGCCACGTATCTAAGGAACTTGTTTTCCCACAAGTCTCTCATCTCTCGCCTTAAGAGTCCAGTTCTCGCATCCATACAGTAGCGTTGGTATCGCCATAATCTTATAGAACTTTAGTAGAGTATTTCTGTGAATTTTCTTTCCTAATGTTCTGCGTTAAGTTCCACAGTAATAGTCAAATAGTTCTAACTTACTTTGTACTTTATTGTTTGCCCTGTGTATAACACTGCTTCCTACATATTTAAATGTATTAATATGCTCTATGATCTGTTTGTTCAATTTCAGTCTTAATTCTCATGGATTGGTGTCCTGAAAATACCACTGATTTTGTCTTTGTGATGGAAGCGTTCATACTGTCTTCTCTGGCTATTTTACTTAAAGACAGCTCCTTGTAAATCATTTTCATTGTGACTAACAACTTCTGGATCGTCAGCAAAAAGTAGTATATTAACATCTACATCGTTAATTTTAAAATGTTTTATTGCCGGTACCCAAGCTAACATCGTCGACATACATATTAAAAAGAGTGGGTGAGAGGGGACACCATTCTCTAACTCCTTGTTTTTTTTCAGCCATACTATTTGTTGCCTGCTATTTTTATTTGTATTTTGTTAGTTTTATAAGAACCCTTCACAGTTCTTGTAACATGGAATGGAATTCCCCTGTTTCTAAAAATTTCCCACTCCTGAATGCAATATTCAGTAAATCTCTACAAAGCGCCCAGAATTAATGCCACTATTGTACGCAGATGTTTGAAGTCCATGTTTCCCTGTGACTTTTATTACGGGGTTGTTATTTCACGTATTAGCTTTCTCTTTGTTTACTTTTTTTAAACAGTTCTCTGAGGATGCCGCCGTATAAAGATTCATTATAATTCGCGACTAGTGGTGTTATTCATTACATGAAGTCTGCCATACGAGTCGGAAAGGCAGGCTGAAGGCGTGCGCCGCGCGAGAGGATGTGACGCGGGGATTTGGAGCGGATGGAGGCGGGGAAGACAGGGGATTACACAGGACAACCGCAATGTTACGCGCGCAATATTTCTTAAGAGAATTCGAAATTAACGGCTCCAATCTCCTCTCCCAGACAATGCAAATTGAAATTTTATTGGAAAAAAAGCACGAAAATCCACTTAAAAGGAGGTTAAAATGAAAAAAAATAAATGATAAAAGGGGAGGGCAGAAGAGCCTGCTATGGTGGGAGTTGCGCGGAGCGAACGTGACACACAGAGGAGCACGGCTGTACGAGAGATCGGCTGCGAAATATATTGCTTTTAGAAATGAGTGAATTAGGGACACGCAGGTTTAATTGCAAGAAGTGTCGTTATTTTTTTTTCTTTTTTATTTGTCTCTCCGGTTTCCCCCGCGTCCGCGAGTTGCGGCAGTGTCTTTGTGCGGCGGCGTTGCCGCCCCACCCCGTGTTTTAATAAGCAGCTCCACTCGCGGTCCGATCAATCTTGGCAACGAAATTTAATACAAGGCACAAAGACCCGGCATTAACGGGGCTCAATTGCTAATCCCGCAGAATCGATCTTGGCAACTTTTTAATATGCGGGGGGTGGGCGGGGGGCTGGCGGCAGCGTTAGCGAGAGAACCGACAGAGAGTTTGGAGCCACGGCGACGGCTTCCGTAGGGGGTCGAGGAGCGCCAGTGGGGGTGGGGACAGCAGGGGCGGGGGTGGCGCCCGGATCGGGAAGGGGTGAAATGGGGGGTGCGGCGCAGGTGGCGCCGGCGTCTGCCGTTGCTGCCGCGGAAACAGCCGAGCAATCGACGGCGGCGATATTGTCGTCGTCCGCCGCCGCGGTTCCGCCGATGGACGGGCAGAGGGCGGGGGAGGGGGCGGCACAGCTGTTTGAAGTGACAGACTGCCGCCGCTGCCGTGGGTTTTGAACTCCTCCCCCGTGCTTTGCCGGGTTAAAAAACAGAGTGGCGCGGCGGGGGAAAGAATGACGGTCGCAGGGGCCGATTATCTGGCTGCCTGAGCCTGTTTTCGTTTACCGGCTAATAACAGCCCAGCCACAGTCTCTCTCTCCACTGTTCTCTGTCGTGAACGACGTGTGCCGTTCGTCGGTGCGAAAATTCAGTGGCACCTGGTAGTTTGTCGATACAAAGCGTCTGATATGAATATTGGCAGGCACAACTTTGTGTTAATATTGTCTACAGTTATGTGCAGACTTAGGAAGGCGTCTGTTACGCTCCAATCTGTCTGTAGGGTAATATGACCTAAATATGATATAAAATCGCAAAGATGTCTGTATTTTTGAAAGAAAAAGAGTACCATAACAGTGAGGAAAAAATTGCAAAGTTAGAGAGTCTAGAATGCTTTAAAATGACGCTGTATTTAATTATACAGTTGGCAGCGTAGACTAGAGAAAGAAATAGTGTATCACTTTTTGGGTTGAAATTCTTAAACATTATACACCTCTTCCAAAATATAACACATATGTAATATTTTTAATGAAATTATATGTTTAGTAAGCCAAAACGCTGTTATATATACAGACTTTTTACGATATTTCTTTTTTTGGTGATATAAGATTATTTCGGCTCAAAGGCCACGACCAAGTTATCTTCAAATACATGGCGTTTTTAGTGGATATATCTGCATCTGTTTGTAATTAATGACAATTTTTTGTATATCTGTCATGGTACTTACTTCCGAAAGAATCGTTAACGTTGTCGCTCTCTAATATTTAGTACTGCTGCTTATCGTGGGTGTAGCTGAAACGAAATTTTGGATATGTAATGTGTCAGCAGTGGAATTTGTTGCTGAGACGTTACTTATCTACAGTTCGGCAAGTATCTCTAGGTGTCTAACAATGCCTGATTTTTCTGTTCGAGATTTTTTTTTTAGCTGAATTGTCCCAGCTAGCAAAGCTAGCCAGATTTAAAAATATATATAACGGCAAACGGCCAGATATCGGTGTCCAACGGGCATTTCCACCATCGGGCACACTAATGAAGTGACTGTTTGAGGTTCTGTGTGGCGCTTTCATTTCTTCTGCCGTCCCTCCGACCATTCACTCCCTCCTCCCTCCTATCTGCTACCTCCCCCCGCCCCACCCCCTCCGCCCTTCTACAGTCGACTTCCTGCCCAGATACACATGGTGGCAGCATCTCTGTTCTCGTTCCGAGACAGCCTCAAAAGTAAGTTCGTTGTGGGATATATCTTTCGGGTATGTAGATGTCACCTTCGTCATATGGTAACATGAAGAGCCAAGCTGAATGATTTCCTCATCTCAGTTCCATGCACCAGAACATTAATTTTATCATGGAAGTTGGAGTGGATGGAGTGCTCCCCTTTCTGTTCGTCCTAGTAATAAGAAGGACGGAGGGCACTTTGAGCCACAGCGTACACCAGAAGAAAACTCAGACTGACCTATACCTACATGCTGACAGCTGCCACTACCCGAGGCGGAGGAACGGTTGCTAAAAACATTGGTACACAGGCCTCGCAATCCGTTAGATAATGAAAGTTATATATTTATTCAGCCTCCCTAAAGCTGTACCCTTGGAGTTTCCAAACAAGACCTTCAGCACATACCGGCGACAATTGTACTGTGGTGTAAATATTTTTGTGTACTGGAGATAGGGGAGGGGGGCGGTAAGAAATCAAATGAAATGCACTAAGTGTGTAGCTAGTTGCCAGCGACAATAGATTCCTCACTCCAAAGTACTCAGAAAATGCCTCCGAAAAACCGACAAATTTTTCTCGGAGTTCTGGTTCAGCCCATACAGCGACACACAGCTAAGTTTGCTAGCAAGTCTTCAATCAAACAGCGCAAGTGTGGAACACGTTTAATGTACATCGTTACTTATTTTTTGTATTAGTCAAACATTATCATTGTCAACAACATACCATATTAGGAAGTTGAGATGGACAGTTTGATACCGGAGACTTGTGATCTGTCAGTCGGGAAACTACCTCAGACTGGCCTACAGAAACTACCTAATGTACAGCCCATGTCGTCGCACGATATTTTCAGTATTCTCTCTCGCTCTTCGAACAAACTACTAGCCCTAGAGAAAAAATGAAAAGGAGCTTTTTTTGTTGGAAATATAATGTAGTCTAATTTTATAATGCCACATGTTTTCTCTGGATTGTGATTTTTTACGAGTTGTTCAAGAAAAACGTACAGAAATAATATTAAATGTGTTCTTTCTTGGAAACCAGTTGGAATAGGACGTATTTCCATTGAAGGTTTTGTTCAGAATCACTGTTGTTGTTGCTGTTATGGTCTTCAGTCCTGAGACTGGTTTGATGCAGCTCTCCATGCTACTCTAACCTGTGCAAGCCTCTTCATCTCCCAGTACCTGCTGCAGCCTACATCCTTCTGAATCTGCTTAGTGTGTTCATCTCTTGGTCTCCCTCTACAATTTTTACACTACACGCTGCTCTCCAGTAGTAAATTGGTTATCCCTTGATGACTCAAAACATGCCCTACCAAGTTCTGCCACAAAATCCTCTTCTCCCCAATTCTATTCAATACCTCCTCATTAGATATGTGATCTATCCATCTAATCTTCAGCATTCTTCTGTAGCACCACATTTCGAAAGCTTCTATTCTCTTCTTGTCTAAACTATTTATCGTCCATGTTTCACTTCAATACATGGCTACACTCCATACAAATACTTTCAGAAACGACTTCCTGATATTTAATTCTATACTCGATGTTAACAAATATCTCTTCTTCAGAAACGCTTTCCTTGCCATTGCCAGTCTACATATTATATCTTCTCTACTTCGACCATCATCAGTTATTTTGCTCTCCAAACAACAAAACTCCTTTACTACTTTAAGTGTCTCATTTCCTAATCTAATTCGCTCAGCATCACCCGTCTTAATTCGACTACATTCCATGTTCCTCGTTTTGCTTTTGTTAATGTTCGTCTTATATCCTCCTTTCATGACACTGTCCATTCCGTTCAACTGCTCTTCCAAGTCCTTTGCTGTCTCTGACAGAATTACAATGTCATCGGCGAACCTCAAAGTTTTTATTTCTTCTCCATGGATTTTAATATCTACTCCGAACTTTTCTTTCGTTTCCTTTACTGCTTGCTTAATATACAGATTGAATAGCATCGGGGAGAGGCTACAACCCTGTCTCACTGCCTTCCCAACCGCTGCTTCCGTTTCATGCCCCTCGACTCTTATAAATGCCATCTGGTTTCTGTACAAATTGTAAATAGCCTTTCGCTCCCTGTATTTTACCCCTGTCACCTTCAGAATTTGAAAGAGAGTATTCCAATCAACATTGTCAAAAGCTTCCTCTAAGTCTACAAATGCTACAAACCCTTCGTTCTGACTCACCCTGTAGAGTGTTTCTCCGTCACGTCTCTGTAGATGTCCTCGTTTTGCACTAGTGTGAGTGCATCCGGAAGTATCTATAACGCGTATCGCCCGAGAAACGAAGCTGTGGCCAGCGTGGCGTAACTAATAACTAATCAAGGAGCGAGGAGGCGGCGCCCTCCCCAGGGTAGGCAGCCCGGCAGGGCACAGGGCGCGCTCCTGTTTGCCCGGCTGTGTCGGCTGCGCTGTGTAAATCGTGGCCGCTCCTCGGACGGCTCCTTCAAGGAGGGGGTGGGCGGTCCTTCCGCCCCAGCGGCCGCTGACCAATAAATTAGGGCCAGGGAAGCAGCCCGCGGCCGACGGTAATTAAACACACAATTTACTGGACGCCGACGCCGCAGCCGTGGCCGCGGCCAGGAACGCGACGCCATCACGACGACGCCGTCACGTGACACGGAGGTCGCCCACGGCAGGGGCGGTGGCGGCGCTGCGGGTGCGCCCCATCTGCCCTGCCCACGACATTCTGAGGCTCCGGGCGTCTATTCACCGAGGCTTCCACAGGCACACCGCTGACCATTAAAATTTCAGCATAATGAAAGGCAACTTACACTACTGGCCATTACACTTGCTACACCACGTTACACACGCGAAATTTAACCGACAGGAAGAAGATGCTGTGATATGCAAATGATTAGCTTTTCAGAGCATTCACACAAGGTTGGCGCTGGTGGCGACACCTACAACGTGCTGACACGAGGAAAGTTTCCGATCGATTTCTCATACACGAACAGCAGTTGACCGGCATTGCATGGTGAAACGTTGTCGTGATGCCTCGCGTAAACACGTTTCCGACTTTGATAAAGATCGGATTGTAGCCTATCGCGATTGCGTTTTATCGTATCGCGACACTGCTGCTCGCGTCGGTCGAGATCCAATGACTGTTAGCAGAATATGGAATCGGTGGGTTCAGGAGGGTAACACGGAACGCCGTGCTGGATCCCAACGGCCTCGTATCACTAGCAGTCGAGATGACAGGCATCTTATGCGCATGGCTGTAACGGATCGTGCAGCCACGTCTCGATTCCTGAGTCAACAGAGGGGGACGTTTTCAAGACAACAACCATCTGCACGAACAGTTCGACAGAGTTTGCAGCAGCATCGACTATCAGCTCGGAGACCACGGCTGCGGTTACCCTTGACGCTGCATCACAGACAGGAGCGCCTGCGATGGTGTACTCAACGACGAACCTGGGTGCACGAATGGCAAAACGTTATTTTTTCGGATGTATGCAGGTTCTGTGTACAGCATCATGATGGTCGCGTCCGTGTTTGGCGACATCGCCGTGAACGCACATTGAAACCGTGTATTCGTCATCGTCATACTGGCGTATCACCCGACGTGATGGTATGGGGTGCCATTGGTTACACGTCTCGGTCACCTCTTGTTCGCATTGACGGCACTTTTAACACTGGACGTTACATTTCAGATGTGTTACGACCCGTGGCTCTACCCTTCATTCGATCCCTGCGAAACGCTACTTTTCAGCAGGATAATGCACGACCGCGTGTTGCAGGTCCTGTGCGGGCCTTTCTGGATACAGAAAATGTTCTACTGCTGCCCTGGCCAGCACATTTTCCAGATCTCTCACCAATTGAAAAAGTCTGGTCAATGGTGGCCGAGCAACTGGCTCGTCACAATACGCCAGTCACTACTCTTGAGGGACTGTGCTATGGTGTTGACGCCGCATGGGCAGCTGTACGTGTACCCGCCATCCAAGCTCTGTTTGATTCAATGCCCAGGCGTATCATGGCCGTTATTACGGCCAGAGGTGGTTGCTTGGGTACTGATTTGTCAGGATCTATGCACCCAAATTGCGTGAAAATGTAATCACATGTCAGTTGTAGTATAATATATTTGTCCAATAAATACCCGTTTATCATCTGCATTTCTTCTTTGTGTAGCAATTTTAATGTAGTGTAGCTGCTCACTACAGAAATAAATCAATTGCCGATCTGTTTTGTTCGAAAAGATCGATGTAGAGAATCTTGCTGATCCGATACGTTGCTGCGTTTCCCCCTAAGCGATCAAAACTATCCGGACAGCCTTACGTAATGCGAAATCGACCACTAAATGTCACGGGAGACGGAACCGTATACACTGAGGCGACAAATGTCACGGGAGATCTCCTAATACCATGTCGGACCTCCCTTTGCCCGGCGTGGTGCAGTAGCGCGTCATGGCATGGACTCAACAAGTCGTTCGATGTCCCATGGGATGACTTTCGATCTTCCACCATAATCGAGTCTATCAACATGAGGTGGCAAATATGAGGTAGCCAAAGGGGTGGAAACGTCGGTTCTACTATGCCAAGAGTGCTTGGTAGCTACAACAGGAAAACACAATTAACTGGAAGGGTACAAAATGAGAAAGTATTTATTACCTAACTTTGCTGTAGTCCGTGATAAGTTGGTCGACAATTATAGAAGACGCGAATAGACTAAGGATCTGTAGAATGAGATAATTTACAAGTCACAAATCTTGCAGTGACGAATTGATCTCTCGTAATCTTGAATGTCGAATCCGGTGAATTTGAAGACTAACTTGGAGCGGAACTACAAAGACTTGGTGACTGCAATGACTAGGCTGCAAACGATGACTGACGAACATCGGCGCTGGCTGACCACTGAGCGCGGCTACGAACTAGACTGGCACAACTGCACTACTCTCGTGCTGCACATGAAGTGGTCTAGCGGCGCCTCGCGGCGAGCGTAAGTACTGCGACTGGCTGTGTACTCTTTGGCTAACACAGAGTTTCTTCTGTTTATCGAGAGAATCGCATCCGGCGGATCGATCTCTCGGGCGGCGGTGTGGTCGTATGACTGACGACATCACACCCTGCAGAAATATTGAGCCACGATGCCTCTATACCCGTCCACAATTGCGAAAATGTTGCCGGGGCAGGATTTTGTGAGGAACTGACCTCTCGATTATATCCCATAAACGTCCTACGGAATTCATGTCGGGCGATCTGGGCTGCCAAATCATTCGCTCGAATTGTCCAGAAATGTCTTCAAACCAAACGCAAACAACTGTGGCCCATCGTTGTCTGGGAACATGAAGTTCATGGATGGTTGTAGATAGTTTCCAAAAAGCTGAGCGTAACCATTTCCAGGCAGTTGGACCAGAGGACCCTGTCCATCCCATGTAACACAGCTCACACATCTATGGAGCCACCACCAGTTGCACAGTGCCTTGATGACAACTTGGGTACGGTCGCAGGTTCGAATCCTGCCTTGGGCGTGGATGTGTGTGATGTCCTTTGGTTAGATACGCTTAAGTACTTCTAAGTTCTAGGGGACTGATGACCTCAGATGTTCAGTCCCATAGCGCTCAGAGCCATTTGAACCATCTTTGACAACTTGGGTACATCGCTTCGTGGGATATGCGCCACTCTCGAACCCTACCATCAGCTCTTACCCACTGGAATCTGGAGTGATCTCACAAGGCCACAGTCTCCCAGTTACCTAGGGCCCAATCGATATGGTCACGAGCCCAGGAGAGGCGTTGCAGTCGATGTCGCGCTGTTAGCAAAGACACTCGCGTTGGTCGTCTGCTGTCATAACCCATTAACGACAATTTTTTTGGCCACACGTTCCTAACGGATACGATCGTCGTACGTCCCACATGGATTTCTGTGGTTATTTCACGCAGTGTCGCTTGTCTGTCAGCACTGAGAACTCTAGGCAAGTGCCGCTGTCTCGGTCTTTAAGTGAAGACCGTCAGCCACTGCGTTGTCCGTAGTGAGAGGTGATACCTGAAACTGGGTTACTCTCCACGCAATCTTGACACTGTGGATCTCCGAATGCCGAATTCCCTAACTATTTCCGAAATGGAATGTCCCATGCGTCTCTTGTACAACGAAGTGGGTATCAGTTGTCACAGGAAAATTTTGGACGTCCACGCTGCACAGACGCCCGGCAGGATCGTCGAATTGTAAGGGCACCAACTACCATAGTGCAGATAAGAGGACTTGTGAGCCCATACGTGTCAACACGAACTGTTGCGAACCGATTGTTAGTAGTGGGACTACTGGCACGCACATCTGTAGTCCATCCTCCACTCGTGCCACAGCATCGGCGAGCACGGCTCGACTGGTGCCTTCGGGGGATCACTTGGAAGATGGAATGGCGCACTGTGGATTTCAGCGATGAAAGCAGATTTTGTCTGCTCGCAAGTGATGGTCGTTTGCGCATGCGACGTAAAACAGGTGTATGTTGCCTCGTAGAGTGCATTCGTTCAACATGGTCTGGGATGCGATAAGTTGCAATTCTCTTTCACCTCCGTTGTTTCTGGAGAGGACTCCATATAGCACTCGGTATGTGCAGAATGTTGTTAGACCTGTTCTTGCAACACAAAGGTGATGTGGTGTTCAAACAGGATAATGTTCGTCCGACATGGCTCCTGGACTTCAACGTGATTAGAAAGACGTGTGGCAACTTTCCTGGCCAGCACCATCCCCGGACTTGGACGAGCAAGTGTGGCAGATGATGTGACGAGGAGTGACTCGTGCGCCTCGCCAACTAACTCTTAGCACTCCGTCTTCAGGCCACGAGTGGCCTACCGGGACCATCGTCAGTGGAGGATGTGGATAGGAGGGGCGTGGGGTCAGCACACCGCTCTCCTGGTCGTTATGATGGTTTTCTTTGACCGGAGCCGCTACTATTCGGTCGAGTAGCTCCTCATTTGGCATTACGAGGCTATTCCATTAATACTTCTTCATAAACCGAATTGAAATGGCCAGTGTTATTGAATATATTTCCGTTTTCCGACCTAGAAGAATAGATAATTGTTTATTTTGCTTAATGACGAGTTTACTTTGGCGTAAAATTGTCTTTGGAAGATGACTAAGTAATTAAGAAGCCTGGGCACTTAGTTGCTATCGTAATAGCCAAATTATGACTTCTTTTTATTGTTTTTTAGTTTAAGGTTGATTTCACAAATTGACTGTAACTGATTATTTAAAAACGATTGAAAATACCCAAAACCTCAATTTCTTTTTGAAATAGCTAGAGCGGCTTTTAGGATAAATGTTCAACTAAATATAGCTCTGAGTAAGGCTTTTATATTTTTGGACCTGGCAAACCTGGCTGGGATGAGTTTTTTCTGCCCGCAAAAAAGTCACATAGACGGTTAGTCTGCAACATTTTCTCGTCGGGTGAGCAAATAGGGATTGGGGTGCAGCCCCACGATTGCGTAAGTTGGGGAGCGTAGAATTTATTCTACGGCTAATATCGTGCAATTATGAAACAATTATATTTTTTCTTCAAGGCGGGCGAACGAAATCTTAAAGAGCAATGGTTAACTTAAGTAAAAATGCGAATAGTGTATGTGATCCAGTAAAGTGAGGAAACTTCTAGATCGACGCAGGGGGCTTTTTCGTGAACTCAATATACAATAAAAACAGTAAATAATAAACTGTTGAATTTCACCACAATATTTCATTATACACTACTGGCCATTAAAATTGCTACACCACGAAGATGACGTGCTACAGAGGCAAAATTTAACCAGCAGGAAGAAAATGCTGTGATATGCAAATGATTAGCTTTTCAGAGCATTCACACAAGGTTGACGACGCACCTACAACGTGCAGACATAAGGAAAGTTTCCAACCGATTTCTCATACACAAACAGCAGTTGACCGGCGTTGCCTGGTGAAACGTTGTCGTGATGCCTCGTGTAAGGAGGAGAAATGCGTACCATCAAGTTTCCGACTTTGATAAAGGTCGGATTGTATCCTATCGCGATTGCGGTTTATCTTATCGCGACATTGCTGCTCGCGTTGGTCGCGATCCAATGACTGTTAGCAGAACATGGAATCGGTGGGTTCAGGAGGGTAATACGCAACGCCGTACTGGATCCCAACGGCCTCGTATCACTAGCAGTCGATATGACAGGCATCTTATCTGCATGGCTGTAACGGATCGTGCAGCCACGTCTCGATCCCTGAGTCAGCAGATGGGGACGTTTGCAAGACAACAACCATCTGCACGAACAGTTAGACGACGTTTGCAGCAGCATAAAATCCGTTTCTTTATGTAATTTTGACTAATTGCTTGTAGATTACGTGCATGATGACTTACTAATATTATAACTTTATAATGTAAATTTCCACGAGGGTGACCCCATCGCCGGTTGAAACCGTTTGGCGGCAAAATAAATAATGCATTTGTGACTGTCATTTTGAATAACTGATCAACTTCATGCTGCTCACCGCCCACTATCTACTGATGGAGAAACTGGCGTCTTTCGACAGCATCACATCGATGATTGCTGCCAGTGACGGGCTTCAACGCGGAAGCCAGCAAAAGGGCCTCTCGGGATCCGCGTTCCTGTTCAACACTCAAGCGCCTTCGGGTGCTGACACCTACCAAAGGTAGCGCGGAGATCACCCGACCACGCAACTACCGACACTAGGTACATCGCGGATTGGTCGAATTCGGAGTGGGTCCGATGATACTACAGTAGCTGTTGTGGATTGGCAAGACAGCCAACCCACTATGAGAGGAAGCCGAAAGGCACGCGTTTTAGCTCACGCAGGCTGGCGTGAGATCTGGAACAGGTCAAGGAAATGAGACTAACAAAAAACGTACGTAGCTGCTGGAATACTTAACTTTAATCCATAATTGGTGAACATCGCTCTGGACGGTACATGTTTTACAGCATCAATAGTAACTGGTAATGGCGCCTTGCTAGGTCGTAGCAAATGACGTAGCTGAAGGCTGTGCTAACTATCGTCTCGGCAAGTGAGAGCGTATTTTGTCAGTGAACCATCGCTAGCAAAGTCGGCTGTACAACTGGGGCGAGTGCTAGGAAGTCTCTCTAGACCTGCCGTGTGGCGGCGCTCGGTCTGCAATCACTGATGGCGACACGCAGGTCCGACGTATACTAACGGACCGCGGCCGATTTAAAGGGTACCACCTAGTAAGTGTGCTGTCTGGCGGCGACACCACAGTAGCCAGGACGCAACAGCCGCGCCTGTTCGCCAGCAGTCAGCCGCGGCACCAGGCTCGCTGACATCTTGGCGTGGCTGGGCAGCCGCTGAGGTGGTTGGACAGGTGTCAGCTAGAATCCAACACGCAGCTGAATGAGCAACAGCCGAGCCTGGTGCGGAAAACGTCGGCTTGTAAACACTGTGTGTAAATACACTATTGGACATTAAAATTGCTACATCAAGAAGAAATGCAGGTGATAAACGGGTATTCATTGGACAAATATATTATACTAGAAATAACATGTTATTACATTTTCACGCAGCTTGGATGCATAGTTCCTGAGAAATCAGTACCCAGAACAACCACCTCTGGCCGTAATAACGGCCTTGACACGCCTGGGCATTGACTCAGAGCTTGGATAGCATGTACAGGTACAGCTGCCCATGCAGCGTCAACACCATACCACAGTCCCTCAAGAGTAGTGACTGGCGTATTGTGATGAGCCAGTTGCTCGGCCACCATTGACCAGACGTTTTCAATTGGTGAGAGACCTGGAGAATGTGCTGGCCAGGGCAGTAGTCGAACATTTTCTGTATCCAGAAAGGCCGTACAGGACCTGCAACATGCGGTCGTCCATTATCCTGCTGAAAAGTATCGTTTCGCAGGGATCGATTGAAGGGTAGAGCCACGGGTCGTAACACATCTGAAAGGTAACGTCCACTGTTCAAAGTGCCGTCAATACGAACAAGAGGTGACCGAGACGTGTAACCGATGGCACCCCATACTATCACGCCGGGTGATACTCCAGTATGGCGAGGACTAATACACGATTCCAATGTGCGTTCACGGCGATGTCGCCAAACACGGATGCGACCATCATGATGCTGTACACAGAACCTGCATTAATCCGCAAGAATGACGTTTTGCCATTCGTGCACCCAGGTTCGTCTCTGAGTACACCATCGCAGACGGTCCTTTCTGTGATGCAGCGTCAAGGATTACCGCAGCCACGGTCTCCGAGCTGATATTCCATGCTACTGCAAACGACGTCGATCTGTTCGTGCAGATGGTTGGTATCTTGCAAACGTCCCCATCTGTTGACTCAGGGATCGAGACGTGGCTGCACGATCCGTTACAGCCATGCGGATAAGATGCCTATCATCTCGACTGCTAGTGATACGGGGCCGTTGGGATCCAGCACGGTGTTGCGTGTTACCCTCCTGAACCCACCG
Source organism: Schistocerca serialis cubense (assembly GCF_023864345.2). Classification (NCBI taxonomy): domain Eukaryota; kingdom Metazoa; phylum Arthropoda; class Insecta; order Orthoptera; family Acrididae; genus Schistocerca; species Schistocerca serialis. Next base: position 71,446,813 of record NC_064646.1, read on the forward strand.
ATTCCATATCCTGCTAAGAGTAATAGGATCGCAGCAATGTCGCGATACGACAAACGGCAATCGCGATAGGCTACAATCCGACCTTTATCAAAGTCGGAAACGTGATGGTTCGCATTTCTCCTCCTTACGCGAGGCATCACAACAACGTTTCACCAGGCAACGCCGATCAACTGCTGTTTGTGTATGAGAAATCGGTTGGAATCTTTCCTCATGTCAGCACGTTGTAGGGGTCGCCACCGGCGCCCACCTTGTATGGATGCTCTGAAAAGCTAAACATTTGCATATCACATCTTCTTCCTCTCGGTTAAATTTCGCGTCTGTAGCACGTCATCTTCGTGTTGTAGCAGTTTTAATGGCCATTAGTGTAACTGAAATCTAATAATGCTTTACCAGAGCCGAGCACGCACCGCAGGTTTCCTAATGCTATCCTACCTTCATGCGGAGGTTCTCCGCTCAGCTCTCTGTAGCAGGTTGGCAGGGAATCGAATCACTGTCGAATACAAGAGAGGTATTTGACCACACATTGTCCGACCATCCTGAGAACAGAGAGAGATGTAAAGACGGGTGCAGCGTAGCGAGGCCTCGGGCTGGGCCGCTAGCGGCGGGTGGCGCAGCGCAGCTGACGCCGCAGACGGGGGCACTCGCAGTGATTGATCGCGGGCCGGCCGAATCATCGGTCAGGACGGATAGCGGATAGCGGATTGCGGGCCCTGCCGGCGCGGGACGGAGATAAAGACGTGGGCACAGGTGTCGATGCGGCCGATATTAATGGATCCGCCGCCCCCGCGCCGCCACCTATCGCCGCCGTCTTTCTTGCAGGCCCTCCAGATGGGCGCCCCAAGTGTTTCGTCGGCGCCCGCGATCTGTCAGCTGTCTCTCCCCTGCTTGTGTGTGTGTGTGTGTGTGTGTGTGTGTGTGTGTAGGTGCTACTGGGCGATCGGAGCCGCCTCGTCTTCTGCCCGCCCTGACACACATATCTCTCTTCCAAACTCAACATTGACGAATTGCTGCGTAGCACTACACACAATCAGATCCTTCTCAGCCAAGGAGAGATTCTAATCCTTCTGTAAGGCGTCGTGGTCTCCTGTCATTCATTGCTTACATATTCCGCCCTCACAATCATATTCCGCACATCAAGACGCTTCATTCGAACCCAAACTCGATAAGATAAAGTCAATGTTGTATGAATTCATGTAAAAGATACACAATTAACAAGTAAGCGCATCGTGGTTGAAACACTAGAGGCTGGTGTACAAACATACATTCCAGACACGACGGTCACAAAAGCTTTTAGTGCGGGAGAGAAACCGCACAACAGGACGCCGGGCCCTTCAGAGGACGACCTGGCCTATGTCGGCCGGTGACCGCACGTGTAGCGGACAGCGTGGGCCCGAGTGAAAGGGGGGAACGACCCCGTGTTAGGCTTAAAAGCAAATTCCCCTACATTGTGTGGGAGCGGCCAGCCTACGAATTCTTTACACGTAGCACGCAGTTTCAGAGATTTTCACAGGGGGACAGCAAACGCCAAACGCCAATGCTACAGGTTCCCGGATTGGTCGCCTTAAACGAAAAGTCATTCTCTCGTTGTAGAAGAGCAATGCTGATTGGCAGACGATATTTCTGACACCTTCAGCTGAAGGAATAATGGAAGAGACCGAAAGACATACCCCTTCACGTCTGGCGTGGAGAGGCGCCGTTCCGTTGTCGCTCTTGGAGCGAGGAACAAGTCTCTCCTCAGTACTTCACCGGAGAGCACCTTTGTCGAGAGCGAATCGAAGTGCGACTCTATATTGAGTCCTTGCGGTTAACTGTTGTTCACTGTGTTGGCCGACACACTTATTGTGTGGTGTGAACGGACAGAGTTATAGTTAAACGCCTGCGAGCGAATTTTGAGTGGCATCGCGGTGGACTGGTTATCTGACCGGTGTACCACGCCAATAGTTAGACTAGGGGCGAATAGGAATCCTTGACTTCATCAAGGCGTAGGGAGAGTTTGATTGGCGATGGTCAATACAGATAGAACGAGAGTTATCTTATTTGACAGCAGCGAGCGGCGCAGACAGCAGTCATCGCAGCTTACGGTATTGTGCGCTACAGCTATTGCGAGCCCCATATTTCCTCCACAACAGTACACTTCACTGCATTTCACACGCGACAGCCTCGACCGTACCTAGCAACATTCTAAAGGATAATTATTCAAGTTGAGTAGGCGCGCATTTCAGCCATTCTGCCAAGTTAACAACCATCTTAAACTTTGTATAGAAATTTCATTAGCGAATCCTATCCTTGAAAGGTAACTTCACATTCCGAAAGGAACCAGGATATAACTTGTTCAATTCATAACTAAAAATGCCATTGTGATTTCTTAGAATTTTTGCAAAATAAATAATATCTTTCGTTAGTTTCATGTTTTTCTTACACTAACTAGTACTACTCCAGTACCCAAGTGTCCCACTAGTTACGTATGAAATTTTGTGAATTTTTGTGTCATTTCCTTACAAGATTTGGTGGAAACCATTGCAACTAACGGAAAAAAATATGGAATGAAAATTAACACAAATAAAACAAAAGTATTGGCACAGGGAGGAAATAAGAAAATAAAAATTGTGCTGAATGGAGAAACACTAGAACAGGTGAAAAATTTGAAGTATCTTGGAAGCAGGATAGACACCGACTGGAAGTGCACCACAGAAATTAAAACAAGGATAGCAATGGCAAAAGAGGCGTTTTATAAGAAAAGGAGAATCTTCTGCAGCGGTCTGGACAGAGAACTCAGAAAAAGACTCATAAAATGTCTTGTATGGAGTGTTCTCCTACATGGCGCTGAAACGTGGACTATGAGGAAAAAAGACGGAGAAAGGATGGAGGCTTTTGAGATCTGGACATGGTGGAAGATGGAAAGAATAAATTGGATGGACAGAGTAAAAAATGAAGAGGTACTGAGAAGAGTGGGAGAGAAAAGACAGTTCCTAGATGTAATAAAGAGAATAAAAAGGAACTGGATTGGGCATATATTAAGAAAGAATGACGAACTGATAAAAACAGTTTTAGAAGGTTATGTAGAAGGGCAAAGGAAGCGAGGAAGGAAGAGATTACAGATACTGGATGACATGATGGACGGTACAACATACAGCAGCCTTAAGAAGGAAGCAATGGATCGCAGAAAACGAAGAGGCAAAGGACATGTTAATATAGCAGATAACTGATGATGATGTTCCTTACAGCGGACGACTCCAGAAGATATTCAATGCTGAAAGTTTTTCAGGCATTTCTCTTTAGAACGTTAGGAGCGTCTGTCTGACTTCTGTAGTAGTGTGGGGGTGGAAATTGCTTCTTGCAGGAGCCACAAGGTGAAGGGTACGTCTCAGATTAATCCGTTGCGCAGAAGAACTGAATAACAGATCAACACCATACCTCAGACTTCTAACGACGCATCGATTTCTTTTCCTGTGTATGTCAAACGATTCTTCAAGTTTTATATATTTTGTATTATAAATACTCTCTAATATCAGTAATTCAGTGACCTTTTATGCAAAGCCAGACAAGGCAAACTTAATGTACATCTCAATAACTGCGAGAAAAATCAACATAATGTTATCTCTGAATTTTTGTAAGTTGTACATCACTTGTCTTTGATAGACCGTCATTCTCGTCTTCTTCCTCAGCTGGATTGCTCTCTCCTGCCTTGCCCATTGCGTGTGTAACCATTTGTGATTATTAGACAATAATAATTGCAACGAAGTAATAAGCAAAGGACCTGGAAGAGCAGTTGAATGGAATGGACAATGTTTTGAAAGGAGGATATAAGATGAACATCAACAAAAGCGAAACGAGCATAATGGAATGTAGTCGAATTAAATCGGGTTATGCTGCCGGAATTAGATTAGGAAATAAGAGACTTAAAGTAGTAAAGGAGTTTGCTATTTGGGGAGCAAAATAACTGATGATGGTCGAAGTAGAGAGGATATAAAATGTTGACTGGCAATGGCAAGGAAAGCGTTTCTGAAGAGCAGAAATTTGTTAGCATCGAGTATAGATTTAAATGTCAGGAAGTCGTTTCTGAAAGTACTTGTATGGAGTGTAGCCATGCATGGAAGTGAAACGTGGACGATAAATAGTTTAGACAAGAAGAGAATAGAAGCTTTCGAAATCTGATGCTACAGAAGAATACTGAAGATTGGGTTGGTAAATCACATAACTAATGAGGTATTGAATAGAATTTGGGAGAAGAGGAGTTTGTGGCACAACTTGACGAGAAGAAGGGATCGGTTGGTAGGGCATATTCTGAGGCATCAAGGGATCACAAATTTAGCAATGGAAGGCGGCGTGGAGGGTAAAAATCGCAGAGGGAGACCAAGAGGAATACACTAAGCAGATTCAGAAGGATGTAGGATGCAGTAGGTACTGGGAGATGAAGAAGCTTGCACAGGATAGAGTAGCATGGAGAGCTGCACCAGTCTCTGGACTGAAGACCACAACAACAACAATAAGCAACCAGTTCCATAAAAGATATTTAATTTCTTTCCTGGTGTCGGATACTTAGTGCCGTTCTTCATTAGGTTATACTTATCGCATTAATGTAATAGGTATAACCTTCTCCTAAATGGTGCTAAGTGCCCATGTGGTGGGTGTAACCTTCTGAAGAAGGGCACTAAGTGTCCGAAACTAGTAAAGAAATTACTGGTTGCTTATTATTTCGTTGAACATGACTACAGTTGCTGAGGATGGATAAAGTACTAAATAATGTAATTAATTAACTGGGGATGGTGTACATGTATTTATTGTAAAACTATTTAGCAACGTTTTCGCAACTGACAGTTCCTGGTTCCTGCAAGTACTTACAATACTTTCAGGAATAACGGGTTTGCCGACCAAAAATTAACAGTCATTTTCTACATCTCATGCAGCTCGCTCGCTACTAACGGTTAGCAAACTTTATCAGAACCTGCAGTTATTCTTTTATTACGAGGTACTATGTCTAAGAGCGAGTAAAGCTGGTGCGCCTGTAATAATTTATATTCGCACACTCGTGAATTAGGAACTGAGAGCCTGTTATTCTGGGAACGGAGTACTAGTCTACACTCTCTCATTCTCAAAACATATTTAATTTTCTTTGTCAATCTAATTCTTCTTCTCGGTCAGAGAGGGAGAGTTACCGTCATCACCAACCCGTTGGTACGCCTAGTAGGCAGTGTTGGCTCCGATCATGAACTTAGTGACAGTGTTAGCCGTTCTCTGCATGTTCATCCTTTAAAGAGGCACTTTTTTCCCAACAATGGATGAAGTGGCGGAGTGACGGAAGACATTGGTAGTAGAATTTAGTATTATGGCTGTTGAGGAAACGTTCCATCGCGAAAATCACCAGTTTCCTAGGAATGTAAACCACATCGTGATGCAGAACACCTGTTTTGCTGCATTTGCCACTGTATTTGGCTGAGCCGCTCCACGACACTATCGTGCTTACTAAACGAACCTGTAGCGAAACGAATTGCTCTTCTTTGGATCTCCTGTACTGTCAATCGGTCCTATCTACCATGGATCCCTTACTGACGACCAATATTCAGGTATTGGTCGAACTACTGTTTTGTAAGCTACTTTCTTTCTCAGTGGATTACATTTCCTGTGGATTCTTCCACTGGATCTCAGTCTGGCATCTGCCATTCCTGTAATTAGTTCTACGTAGTCGTTCCACATTAAACTGCTCCTTACGAATTCTTCTAAATATTTTATGGATGTGGCAGCTTCCAATGATTGTTTTGCAATCGTGTAATCATATAATGTCTGTTTACGCGCAGTCACAACCACTTTCCGTCTTACATTGCCTGTTTTAAGATTCTACACGCTATGAGCACTGTGCCGTGTGGTAATTTGGAAACTTATGGTAAGTTCTTATGGGTCCAAACTGTTGAGGTCAGCCGGCCGAGGTGGCCGAGCCGTTCTAGGCGCTACAGTCTGCAACCGCGCGACCACTACGGTCGCAGGTTCGAATCTTGCCTCGGGCATGGATGTGTGTGATGTCCTTAGGTTAGCTAGGCTTAAGTACTTCTAGGGGACTGATGACCTCAGCAGTTAAGTCCCATAGTCTCAGAGCCATTTGAACCATTTTGTTGAGGTCATCGGTCCCTAAGCTTACGCACTACTTAATCTATCTTAAAACTAACTTACGCTAAGGGCAACACACACCCATGCCCGAGGGAGGACTCGAACCTCCGGCGGAGTGGGGGGGGGGGGGGGGGGGGAACCACGCCGACCGTGACAAGGCACCTCAGACCGCGGGGTTACCCCGCGCAGCCCTGTGTCGAGTCGATAGCTTGTGCCCGGCGAGTTGAGCACTGCCTCTGCCGGTTAGTGTTCTTGGTTTTCTGCCTGGTGGAAGAGAGAAGTGGATTTTTGGAAGAGGAAGGGCAGTCGGAACTGGTCGGTTACGGTAGATGGTGTGTCCGGTGGAACGTAGGGGACTCCTGGAGAGCACTTGGTCAGGACTGCTGGCGCACTGTTTTCTTGGTGTGAACGCTGGCGGTCGGCGTTCTCCGTGCTGGACCAGGACCGACTGTCCTGGCGTACTTGTTCGCGCATTACCCAACTTCCTCCCGGAGACTCTGACGCGATTCGGCGAAGCCCATCGCTCGTGTCCCCTTCTTCACAAGATCACGGAACGCCTTCACCACAGGATTTTGCCGGGCACCGAGTCAGCATCTTCTTTGGGTTCCTTGATCGAGGAAAGAGCCCGGTTCCGCTTCCCTACGTTTATGGTGAGCGTCAGTTTAATGTTCTCCAGTGACTTTTCCCCATCGCTAGCAGCTGGTTATGCTTGAACCAGCTTGGCGCTGGCATTCTGCTTGGTTTTTCAATTTTTGACTGCGCCGCGCTTCCCCATTTCCACGTAATGTGATTTCGGACGGATTTGCGGCACGTGCTTAACTCGCTCGAGTGGGGAAATTCACATATGTTTTTAAAAATTTTTGGACTCCTAGTTTTTAGTAAAGTGCACAGTGTCGTTTTGATGATTTGATTTTAAGGCCTTGAGGCTGTGAGGGTACTGGTGTGTAGTATCTGTAAGTGGTTGGTCTTTGGATGGTGACAATGCCCAGTGGCGCAGAGAGTCGCAAGCAGAGGCAGTTGTCGAGAGGCTGTGGAAGGTGTAGGCTGCGTGGGCCAAAGGCGGTTGCGTAGCGATGGATTTATCTCTATGTTTAATAGTAGTGGCACACAGTTTGAATAATAGTGTGTTTATGTTTCTGCAGTGTGATAAAGGAAATAAATTAAATTTTATCAGTTCTTAATGCGTCTCCATCAGATAGTACCACCCCATTGCATTTAACAAAGGACGAAGTCTCGATATACACGGTCAACTACAACAAGAGGATTGTAACATAATAATGATAAATTAACCCATATAATCTCCAAGGAGAAGGGAGCTTATAAGGCCTGTCCCCTTAGATACCACTACAAACTTTACGAAAAATAAGTGGAATTTTTATATGATGCTTAAATGATGCTTGTCTCTGTTAAATGGTATGTACACTGTGCTAAAAACAATTCCACGAGGACAGTTGAAGTTATTAAGAGCCTCTGATTTGATCATTAATCTAACAATAGGCCACTGGTATATCTTGGGTTGTTGATGCTAGTTTAAGGGTGATATTGTGGTGGAATTGATTCTACATTTTAGATACTAGTAATTTTGATCCTTGGGCGGTAGAAATTTCTGCTGTAAGTCTGTATTTCGCTCGAACTTCTTAACTTCAACCACCATCACGAAGCGAGTTAATAGTCAGTGGTGCTTTAATCTTAACAGTAGTTTTTGAATTTCTTTTAGAGCCGGGGCAAAAGCTTTGGTTTCATTAAACCTGATCACTGACTAAAAGAGCTCTGTTGTCGCTGGGGAGCTGGGTCCCGATGTCTACGTCTGTGGTCCGACGTGTTGTCTTCGGGTTTGTGTCCAGACCTGACGTGGGGCCGCACTTTTACTTAATGGCAATGTTCAGGTTATGGTGTGCCTCAGCATGGCTTTCAAGGTAAGTTATTAAAATTTATTGTTTAGATTAATTGTATTATTTTGTCAAAAAATACAAAGAATATCTAAATTGTTTGCTTCTGATGTTTCACATTTAATGCTTTTTTTTAAAGGTGAAAGCTCAGGTTTAATCTGTAATGTGTTTTCTTTTTTTCGTTGAGCCTTGTATTGTTAATAGGTAAACTGTTTTAAAGTGTAATTGGTAACAAATGATGTTCAATAATTTTTCCCAATCCTCCTTCTAGGACCTCTGTTGGTTGGTGTCATCCTAAGATACAAGCCCTTGTTATCTGTGATACGTCATAAGATGCATTAGGCGAACAAACGTTCACAAAGTGTAGTGTCACGAAAACATTTTCGTACTTTACCCATTGGTAAGAAGAATTTGTGAGCAACAACGCAAAACACACAAATAGTTAGCCTCTTAGTTAGTGGATAAGTAATAATATAATGTTCAAAGTGTTGTATTAACAATGTGATTTTGTCTGTGTATGTATGGAGAGGGAGGAAGAGCGTAGGAGGGGGCCAGGCGGGGGGAGGGTGTGCGTAGACGTGCGAGTAAATATAGGACTTCAATCACAATGTAACTGGGTAATATTTTGCTTCGAATCTTCACATATTCTAGTCTAGTTGAATGGATGATATTCCATAGTAGAAAGAAAAAAGTCTGAATGTGATTTGCGAATATTTAGAGTTGGTCACATTTGTAACACTCTGATATTGACTTAAAGGACTTTGTTAAGCCACTGAAAAAGAACAACGCCTGTAAATGGTTATTCTTTATTAACGACGACGTGTTACCTCCTTCTTCACGTGACAGTTTCAACTCTTCAGCGTGGATCAGCGACGCAACATCGGAACAAGATCTTAAAGTAAATTTGTCACCGAACGAGACAGAACAATGATTGAAAGCAGTGGCATTGTACCTTAGGACAAAAAGAGCGGGGCTGATACGCTGAAGTGGATGGAGAAGACACTCAGAACGACGTAGTCTAACCCATAGGATTCCGGGGTGCATGTGTATCCGCGTCAGGGCGTTGGCTAAGTCAGATGGGGAGTGTGATCTTTGATATTGTGCGTTTCTAACGGTCCATAACACCACCAGTGTCGAATTTCTTAGATTTTTGGGCTCAATTTGATGTCGATGATATTGTGAGACACATAGAAACACAACACATTGAAGCGCTCCCCAGCTAAATACTTTACATCCCGAGGAAGGCCATTGCAACACGTCAGACACAGCGGACATTTTAGCATTTTTATTACTTTATAAGATGGCTCATTTTAATGACTCTGAACATAATATTCATTGCGACAAGGCCTGCAGCTACGATGGATGTTTTAAATGATTTTGTGATGCTGTCAACTGACTTTTCTTTATTAGATGTACGATCGTAGAATTTTGGCCTTGTGCCATTTTCAAGCATCTAAAACGGAAGGACTTTGCATTGAATGCATTATTATCGCTGATGAATTTAACGTAAGAACAAATCATGTCCCAAGATATACTAGGAGGATTATAACTTACCTTATAAAACATTCTTTAATGATATATTATACTGTATACGTATTTGTTCCTATATTGTAATTATGACTGTGTATAAATATCACAGCCGACCGCTGTGGCTGAGCGGTTCTAGGTGCTTCAGTCTGGATCCGCGCTGCTGTTACGGTCGCAGGTTCGAGTCTTGCCTCGGGCATGGATGTATGTGATGTCCTTAGGTTAGTTAGGTTAAGTAGTTCTAAGTCTAGGGAACTGATGACCTCAGATGTCCCATAGTGCTTAGAGCCATTTGAACCATTTTTATTAATCATTATTATGAAATGAATTGGAAATGTCTTTTCATCGTGGCAGCACGTCACTGTGGAGCAGTTGTTACGAAGATCTTATCTCGTATAAATTCGATGCTTTCCTCACCTACCTTGATACTGGTTTCATGCGGTCCGCCACGAATTTCTCTCCTGTGGCAGCCTTTTCATCTCAGAGTAGCACTTGCACCCTATATCCTCAATTATTTGCTGGATGTGTCCCAGTCTCTGCTTTTCTCTACAGCTGTTAACCTCTGCAGCTCCCTGAAGTACCGTGGAGGTTATTCCCTGATGTCTTATCAGGTGTCCAATCACCCTGCACTTTCTCTGTCAATGTTTTCCGCATATTTTCCGTACCGGTCCTACGGAGAACCTCCTGTTTCCTTACCTTATCAGTCCACCTAATTTTCAACAATCTTCTGTATCACAACTTTTCAGATGTTTCGATTCTATTCTGTTCAGGTTTTCCCACAGTCCACGTGTCACTCTCACCCAGTGCTACGCTCCAGGCATACATTCACAGAATTTTCTTCTTTAAATTAAGGCAAGGAATACCCTGTTTGCGAGTGCCAGTCTGTTTCTTATGTTCTCGTTGCTCCATCCGTTATCCGCTATTTTGCTTCCTAGGTACCAGAGTCCCTTAACTTCGTCAATTCTCATGTTCCTCGCTGTTCTCATTTCTGCTACTTCTCATTACTTTCGTTTCTCTTTGATTTACTCTCAGTCCGTATTCTCTTCTCATTATACTGTTCATTCCATTCACCAGATCCCGTAATTCTACTTCAGTCCTCAGCGTCTACAGCACACCAGTTCTGTCATAGAGTTGAAGAAGTAGCATAGATTTACGTACCCGTCTCTATCGTACAAACTCAGTTCAGCAGTTTCATCCTCAGCTGGGACAGAGTCATTATTGACGCTCGAGGCTGCAGCTCTGTGCACTAAATTTAGCGCCCTGTATAGCCTGACAGCCTGCAAATGTAGTTGCGTACTCTTCCCACAATACGAGATGCAACGCAAGATTTCCGAAAATATTCCAGTAAAAATCAGAGAACTTACTGTCTGATTTCTAACATCACCTTCAAAGTAGACCCCTCGCTTCTTGTAAGCAACACTTCCGGCTGCTTCTCTGTAGTTAGAAGCAGCTGGGAACTCTTCTGAGCGAATCATGCTCAGAATTAGTCGTGATTCCGCTTGGATCTCTTCCGTGCAGTCAAAACGCCGCACTTTCAGCTTCAGTTTCATTTTTGGGAAAAGGAAGAAATTGCATTGGGTAGGTACACTCAAGTGACAAAAGTCATGGAATAGCGATGTGCACATATACATATGGCCGTAGTAGTGGGTACACAAGGTGTAAGAGGGCCAGTGCATTCGCGGTGCTGTCATTTGTACTCAGGTCTCATGTGAAAAGGTTTCCGTTGCGATTATGGCTGCATGACGGGAATGGTAGTTGGGGCTAGAAGCATAGGACATTCAGTTTTGGAAAGCGTTATATATATATATATATATACACACACATGTGGTGGAGCCCCTCCACGCCCCACACCGGCATGATGGCCAACTCAACAGGTCTACTGCCATCTCTGCATAAGAGTTAGTTTTCACTAATGTGAGGTGTCGCAGGATGTGGGTACTGCGATGTTTGCATACGTCTGGTTAAGGTTAACCATTAATACGCGCTCATCTGGAGATATATTGGGTCGAAATCGAACGAAGGGTAGCGGTTTGAAGGGCAGAGGAAAAGAAGTGCCAAGGCAAGAGCCAAGGGAAAAAACCTCTGCGATAGTTAGGTCGGGTGGTAAGAGCAATAGCGGTTGTCTTGCTGCCTGCGACAGGTCGTGCAAGGATAGGCTCTGTTAGTAGTGGGTATCATGCATGTCGATACCTTTGACGTTGTGCGGTTGTGTTGCTCGGAGGCTGGCGCTGGGTGCCGGTGTAGAGTCCTCGTTCAGCGTCAGCAACCTGCAACAGTTAGGTTTATTATCATTCTTGTGTCCGATAGGTCATATATCGGATGCACAGTGTAGGGTGATGGTGGCGAATTGTTTGTGCGCCAGTGGGCGAGCTCGTCGGTGTCCCTGCTGTGGCCTGTTGGCCGGCTCTAACAGCAGCTGGTAGTTACCAGTCAGTGTTGCTGATAAGCAGGGGCTTGCCGACGTTTGTCGCTTGTTTGTGTATGTTAGTTCACCATAGGTGGCTATGCCCTAGCTAGCAGTGTCTTTGGCCACTTGTGCTTCCACCTATGGTTGTGATCGTAGCTTCCCAGAGTGAGGATGAAAGGATTGTCTCGAGTTCCTGTATAGTTGTGTGGCGTGTTTTTTGAATACTTCCTTGAGGGTATCAAGGCTGTATTCATGGTGAATATCCACGGTGCGTGTGTAGCGTGGAGCGTTGCTAATGATTCGTAGCACTTTGTTCTGTATGATGTGCAGGCGGCGCACTGGTGTAGGAGCTGCATATCCCCAGATGGGAGCTGCCTACGTCATCAGAGGTCTAATCAGTGTCATGTATATGGACCTCGACACCCTCCTATTCAGTGTAGAGGTGTCAGTGATACCAGACAAACAACACTGCGTGAAATAACCACAGAAATCAATGTGGGACGTACGAAGAACGTATCCGTTAGGACAGTGCGGTGTAATTTGATGTTAATGGGCCATGGCAATAGACAACCGACGCGAGTACCTTCGTTAACAGCACGACATCGCCTGCTGCGACTCTCGTGGGTTCGTGAGCATATCTGTTGGACACTAGACGACTGGCCCGCAGCTCGTGGTCGTGCGGTAGCGCTCTCGCTTCCCGCGCCCGGGTTCCCGGGTTCGATTCCCGGCGGGGTGAGGGATTTGCTCTGCCTCGTGATGGCTGGGTGTTGTGTGCTGTCCTTAGGTTAGTTAGGTTTAAGTAGTTCTAAGTTCTAGGGGACTGATGACCATAGATGTTCAGTCCCATAGTGCTCAGAGCCATTTGAACCATTTTTGAACGACTGGAAAATGGTGACCTGCTCGGATGAGTTGCGATTTGAGTTGGCAAGAGCTGATGGTAGGGCTCGAATGTAGCGAGGAGCCCACGAAGCCATGGACCCAAATTGTCAACAAGTCGCTGCGCAAGTTGGTGGAGGCTCCATAACGGTGCTGGATCCTTCTGGTCCAACTGAACCGATCATTGACTACAAATGGTTTTGTCTGGCTACTTGGAGGCCACTTGCAGCCATCCATGGACTTCATGTTCCCAAATAACGATGGAATCGATGAAATTTTTATGGATGACAATCCTCCATTTCACAGGGTCACAGTTGTTCGCGTTTGGTTTGAAGGACATTCTGAACAGTTCGAGGGAATTATGAGACATGTTATGGAGGTCAGTTCTTCACAAAATCCTGCACCGCAACACTTTCGCAATTATGGACGGCTATAGAGGCAACATGCCTCAAAATTTCTGTAGTTAACTTCCAACGATTTGTTGAGTCTATGCAACGTCGAGCTGCTGCACTATGCCGATATTAGGAGTTATCCGCTGACTTTTGTCACGTCAGTGTAAAGCAAGTAGTAGTTGAGGTAGAGTTGTCGTGTTAGATTTTGCGGGGAATTCTGCAGCTGCTTTGTTGAGATGCAACAACCAGTCTTTGTTCTCTCAACTCTCAGGCCGCTTGCGTCTAACATCTTCTCTGTCTCCTCAAAAATCACAGTAGAACTTACCTCTGGCGGTCTCATGATATGGACGGACTTCCTTACATTAAATTCCATGAATGAAGAGAAGAAGAAAAGCGTTGATGTTGCTGTGAACGTGGCGAGAGCTTTTTGTCACAGAGAGGATGATGTGTTCCACTGCGAACATTACTGTTTTGTTTGAGGGTCGAAAGTCATAACAGTACGACCTCGATTCTTCGGCACTTATGACCCTGGGTAGGAAATCTGAATCAGCTCGAACTGTTGTTTGCAGTTTAGTGCACCCTTGAACACAGTAGTTTTATTGGTCAGAGTTCAAAAGTCAAGGAACGAATTTCGCTGCAATTCGTTTTACGTTCAATTCATCAGCTAGAATGCATAGATGTGCTCCTTACGAAATTCCAACGATTTCACGAACATCACGGATTGTATGCATTCTATCTTCGTGAGGAATTTAACCGCACTTTCGAACACGTGTGTGATAGGGTTCGGCGCGAATGTTTCTTATCTTTCACAGACTCGAGGCCATTTGTAAATTCCTTGTTGTTGTTGTGATCTTCAGTCCGAATTCTTGTTTAATGCAGCTCCCCTTGCTATTCTGTGCTGTGTAAGCCTCTTCATATCTGTATGATTATCGCACCCTAGATCCACTTGAATCTGCTTATTCTATTCAAGCCTTGGTCTCCCTCTACAATCTTTAACACCCCACACTACTTTTCATTACAAAACTGACAGTTCCTTGATGTATCAGAATGTGCCCCATGAACCGATCCCTTTTTTTTAGTCCAGCTGTGCCGTAAATTTCTTTTTTCCCGAATTCGATACTATTCCTCGTCATTTGTTATTCGATCTACCCATTTAGTCTGGAGCTTTCTTCTACAGCAACACATTTCAAAAACTGGTTTCTCTGCTAGTCTCAATGGAATCACTTGTTTCTTAAACGACACAATTCACGACTGATAAATAATTCACGAGAAAGAAAGATAAAAGCATTCCACATCATTTGTTCAGAAATTTAATGGTGAATTTCTTTCTGCCGTGTAAAACAATTCATTTTCTCGACTATGGAAGGCTAATATTAACTTGTTTCAAAAATATCTGTAGCTGCAGTGGTTATTTTTATCACCTGGAGTTCTCCTCTTACAGCAATAAATGAGATAGCGGATATTCCTGAAGGCACTTTTTAAAATTACGTAGTAATAAGAACTTATCACTAAGGAATGACAGTATTCTGAGTGTAATAAATATAATATAAAGTAAATACGTCTGTCCTGAGCGTAATGTTACACAGAAAAATTCATTATTACCGTAAATAATCACGTTATTAAGTACTTTTAAATGATAACGAAAGGACTTACTGCTTCTAAATGCTTTTGAACCTAAGCCAACAAATATGTTTAATGTTAACTTTATAGCTCTTAAATATTCAGAAATCCTCCGTAATTTGGTGCAGAAATGAACACAAAACATGTTAGAAAAGATGATTGGCCGCTTGTTCAGAAAACTGTCTTAAGTTTATTCATAAATAAATACCACATGTGTTAAAAAAGATAACTAGTTCTAGTCACATTCCAGTCAACTTCACCCGCTCCTGTGGGAGTCTGTCTTTTCTACTAATTTCAAAAGACTTGACCCTGTGGATCTGTAACATACTATTTTCCTAAAAGATATTTCTTTTCCTTGTTTATGGGAACTTTCCCATCATCTACTTCTGTTTGAGGAAGCCCAATGTTCTTGTTGAAAAAATACGTCCTGGCATTCTGTAATGTTGCGGTGTGGGCTTCGAGTTTTCCGATACGGCGCTTTGGAACCATTTGCTCCTGAACTCTCAGGGCAGACTGCTGGGGAGCAAACAATACTTTGTCCTTTTCTAGTGCCTTTTCCCCATGGTTTCATCTGATATGGCGAGATTTTTGCATAACGGGATCCACCATCATTTAAAATCCACTATTTCGCTTGTTTTTGCTGAATAAACTTTAAAGCGACCAACGTTGCTGGATTCGGTGATAAGTGGCATACTGTATATTGATCTGCAGTAAGCATTTGGTCTTACATTTGCAACTTCCTTTACGCGACACCAAACTCACAGTCAGGTGGTAGATAAGAGTGCCCTCTAATGGGGAATTAATGATAGATTTTTTTAGACCTGTCACTCTCTGTTAAGATCAATGACGTTCTTGTAACCGTATGATTCCGATTTTGGTCTTCGCATGCATTGCTGAACAAGTGGAGCTCTCTTATGTTTTTGGTGACACACTTCTTAGTGTAATGGTATAGAAAGGTGCACGCGTCTCTAGAAACTTTCTTACTTTGGCCATCATGATGACAATAAAACAGACCTTCATCTGTTTTGTATAGTGTATGTGAAGTTAAAGACCCACAATTGCCTGAGATAAAAAAAATTTATTGTATTCTTTTACTATCTTGTTTCTTCATCATTTTCGAACTCTAGGCTCGTCATCTTAGTAACTGAAGTCTACAACAGAAATCACCAGTTGGTTTAACATGGTTTAGGACCTGCCTCGCGTTTATTTCACAAACATGACAACTCCTGGAGTTTCTGTCGGTCCATTATGGCCAGGTTCAAATGGTTCAAATGGCTTTGAGCACTACGGGACTTAACATCTGAGGTCATCTGTCCCCTAGAACTTAGAAGTACTTAAACCTAACTAACCTAAGGACATCACACACATCCATGCCCAAGGCAGGATTCGAACCTGCGACTGTAGCGGTCACGCGGTTCCAGACTGTAGCGTCTAGAACCGCTCGGCCATTGCGGCCGGCTTATGGCCAGGAGACATCGGCTGGTACGTACTTCTCAATTCAATAAACTTTACCAACAGCCGTATACTTTAGGTTATTTTATTTCGAACGCTACCAGTATCGGCAATTCACTTTGCCATCTTCAGGCCCCATACGCTTTTATCGTATCAACAAGCTTATGGTATAGTGCCATAAAACTGGATACCGTGAATCCGAATCGTGCAACTGATTCATACGAAAGGGTGACGCCCTCTTGTATGAATCAGTTGCACAAAGATTCGTGCGCAAATTGCTCATTATTTCAAGTCGATACTGGTCTTATCAATGAAAGAACACTGTTAATTTGACGTGAACTATATGGTATCCTGAACCACTGCATAACAAATAATTTACCCACAAAATATTCAAGAAACTGACAAAAATGTCAAGAATCGTTGGATGAATGAAGAGGGGATTTATAAAGTTAGCCTGTGATTCATACACTCCTGGAAATGGAAAAAAGAACACATTGACACCGGTGTGTCAGACCCACCATACTTGCTCCGGACACTGCGAGAGGGCTGTACAAGCAATGATCACACGCACGGCACAGCGGACACACCAGGAACCGCGGTGTTGGCCGTCGAATGGCGCTAGCTGCGCAGCATTTGTGCACCGCCGCCGTCAGTGTCAGCCAGTTTGCCGTGGCATACGGAGCTCCATCGCAGTCTTTAACACTGGTAGCATGCCGCGACAGCGTGGACGTGAACCATATGTGCGGTTGACGGACTTTGAGCGAGGGCGTATAGTGGGCATGCGGGAGGCCGGGTGGACGTACCGCCGAATTGCTCAACACTTGGGGCGTGAGGTCTCCACAGTACATCGATGTCGTCGCCAGTGGTCGGCGGAAGGTGCACTTGCCCGTCGACCTGGGACCGGACCGCAGCGACGCACGGATGCACGCCAAGACCGTAGGATCCTACGCAGTGCCGTAGGGGACCGCACCGCCACTTCCCAGCAAATTAGGGACACTGTTGCTCCTGGGGTATCGGCGAGGACCATTCGCAACCGTCTCCATGAAGCTGGGCTACGGTCCCGCACACCGTTAGGCCGTCTTCCGCTCACGCCCCAACATCGTGCAGCCCGCCTCCAGTGGTGTCGCGACAGGCGTGAATGGAGGGACGAATGGAGACGTGTCGTCTTCAGCGATGAGAGTCGCTTCTGCCTTGGTGCCAATGATGGTCGTATGCGTGTTTGGCGCCGTGCAGGTGAGCGCCACAATCAGGACTGCATACGACCGAGGCACACAGGGCCAACACCTGGCATCATGGTGTGGGGAGCGATCTCCTACACTGGCCGTACACCACTGGTGATCGTCGAGGGTACACTGAATAGTGCACGGTACATCCAAACCGTCATCGAACCCATCGTTCTACCATTCCTAGACCGGCAAGGGAACTTGCTGTTCCAACAGGACAATGCACGTCCGCATGTATCCCGTGCCACCCAACGTGCTGTAGAAGGTGTAAGTCAACTACCCTGGCCAGCAAGATCTCCGGATCTGTCCCCCATTGAGCATGTTTGGGACTGGATGAAGCGTCGTCTCACGCGGTCTGCACGTCCAGCACGAACGCTTGTCCAACTGAGGCGCCAGGTGGAAATGGCATGGCAAGCCGTTCCACAGGACTACATCCAGCATCTCTACGATTGTCTCCATGGGAGAATAGCAGCCTGCATTGCTGCGAAAGGTGGATATACACTGTACTAGTGCCGACATTGTGCATGCTCTGTTGCCTGTGTCTATGTGCCTGTGGTTCTGTCAGTGTGATCATGTGATGTATCTGACCTCAGGAATGTGTC
Source organism: Schistocerca serialis cubense (assembly GCF_023864345.2). Lineage (NCBI taxonomy): Eukaryota > Metazoa > Arthropoda > Insecta > Orthoptera > Acrididae > Schistocerca > Schistocerca serialis. Next base: position 71,464,903 of record NC_064646.1, read on the forward strand.
AATAAAGTTTCCCCTTCCTGGGACAATGAATTCACGGTGTTCTTATTTCAATTTCCAGGAGTGTATATATAATACAGAGAAAGCGGATTCTGGCCTATGTGAACCGAAACATATTGAATACTATAATGTAAAATGGCTCAGCACGGATGTGAATTGTTTGCACTCACCTTACGCGCCAAGCTGTGCTATGCAGTGCGCTATCTAAGGAATCGTAGCTCGTGACAGTACATGAAGCAAATTCCGTTGCAACTTGGGTTGGGTTGATTTGGGGGAGGAGACCACACTGCGAGGTCATCGGTCTCATCGCGTTAGGGAAAGATGGGAAGTAGGTCGTGCCCTTGCAAAGGAACCATCCCGGCATTCGGCTAAAGCGATTTAGGGAAATCACAGAAAACCTAAATCAGGATGGCCGGACGTGGCAAATATTCATATACAAGCGCAGGCAGCAACTGCTACGCAAACTGTCCGTCTACATGCAAGCCACAGTCAAAGGACAGTACAAGATTCTTTCTGTCCCGTTCGAATACGCTGCACCAATGCTGGCCGCGCTGCTCTCTTATTGACCGACACACACAGCTCGTCAAAGAACGTCGCTTGGACAGCCCGTCTCGACTGAGCACAGACTGTCTTCACCTCGGACGTCGATTACTGGGCTCAGATTGTCTTAACAAAAGTGCTCGCGAGTTTGCAGACGTGGAAAATACACGGTCCAGTCTCATTAATGTATCGGGCGTACGCGGAAAACAGTGCAGTCGTTGTAACACGGAAAGAACACGACCATTGGTTTTGGGACCAAGTATGAAACATTTCCGAAACGTTGGAAGGAGTCTACTGCGGCACAATTGTATGTGGCACCCGAATATGACAATAATATCAATGTGAATTAAAATGTAACTATGATATTATAAACGATGTCTGTCTCTGATAGGCTTTATAATGCGGATCGCTGTCTGTGCACGACCTCAGAGCCAAAGATGCTGCTTCTGGTCTGAGATTGTAGTGTTGCAGTAAGAGAGGGCTTGGCGCACAATTGCAACTAGCAGTCTGTGAGCGAAAGACGATAGAATAGGCAGCTTTTGTGGTCAGCTCTGTGAAGCCATCCAGTGTTAGATTAATGCAGGAATTACGAGAGCATGCAAGCAGAAGTCTTCATGCAAGCAAGAACCAATGTACCGAAGTCTAATTGTATCTAAATGAGACATTATGCTCGTAAATAGAGGCACATGAAAGCGTGAAATGCGCCACTCGTAAAGGTGTGCAGGAACTACATTACATAGAAAACATAACATAAGAAACTTATATGAATACTAAACACCGTTGACACTCCCCAATCTGTTTCCTGGCAGGCCTTTATAAACTTTTTCCTGTTAGTGTACTAGGTAAATTAGGCAGATTACCTATAAAGATTTAGGATTAAGGATATTTTTTCGTTGCATTTTATGTTAGATATAAGAGTAGTGTTTACTTAATGAGTGTTCATGCCAAAATGAGCTGCACCAGTTTTATGGAACAATGATGGAATGTTGATGTGTGGTGAGTGTTCATGTCATGGGCTGCACTCCAATAATGAGAATTATTCATTCACACATTCGTTTCGTATAGGCCATCTTTGGACCACGTTATTTCAACTGTCTTACTTTACGTGTTCTGGTGTTTGCCCAGTGCTCCCGCATCCGTTCTCGGTGTTGCTCCTTCCTGTCCTGGGTCCAAGCCTTTCCTGTTTTTGGTTTTGGCTTGTCTTGGAAACACTGCTACGGCCGTAAGTTTCTCCTTGAGTGGGGCACGCTCCAAGATGTCATCATGGGTGAGCCCCACTTCTCTGTGAACCTGGCCCATTTTTTCTTCTCCTGAAAGTAGGTGATCATACGATTGGTGAGTCTTCCAGGGCTCATTCGGCTCATATGTCCATAAAACATAATCCTTTTTTTCCGGATGGTATCGGTTATCTTCTCTATGTGGGAATGCAGTTCATGATTATGACGTCTTCTATATTCCCCATTCTCTTCGATGGGACATAAGATCTTTTTCAAACTCTTCCTTTCCTTGGCCTCCAGTTTTTCTATTAGACCTTTTTTTGTTCATTACTAGGCATTCAGAAGCGTACAAGACCTCCGGACAGACAACACTGCAGTAATACCCTAACTTTACATTGAACGACACTGATCTTTTGTTGTAGACGTTTTTGGTTAAATGGAATGCCATTTTGTTCATGCTTTATACGAAGGCTTCTTTCTCTTATAAAGTGGTTGTTATCCATTCCCCGAGATATTTAAACTTTTCAACTCCCTTAATTTTGCCTTGACCCACTACAAGCTCCCTTGGTGATGAATTTATGTTCGTTATAAACTTGGTTTTCTCGAATGAAATTTGGAGCCCAGTTCTCTGTATTTGTACGTTAAGCTCATTAATCTACCCCTCAGCTGTTTCCATGGAATCAGAAAAAATTGCGAGATCATCTGCAAAAGCGAGGCAATCGATTTCAGAATTTGGTTTCTTGTAACCCAGCGTAACACCATTTTTAATTCCATTGTTTTCCAGTTCTTTGCGCCACTCACGAATCACCTTTTCGAGGGGGGCACAGTCGAAGAGCAGAGGTGAGAGATCATCTCCTTGCCTCACTCCAGTCTTTATTTCAAAAGCTTCTGATGTTTCTCATACAAATGTCACTTTTGAGGTTGTGTTGGTTAGTGTTTGCTGGATTATCGCATTGGTCTTCTTGTCTGGGTCAAGTTCTTCTAGAATTCTGATCAGGGTTTTACGATCAATCGAGTCGTATGCCTTTTTGAAATCCACAAAGGTCACAACAAAATGTTTACTCCTGAGCTTCAGGTACGACAGGATGGATTTAAGGTTCATTATCTGTTCCACACATGATCGCCCCTTCCTGAAACCTCCTTGATACTCTCCCAGCTGTGGGTCTAGCTGTTCTTCTGTCTTAGTTCGCAGAGCTTCCGATAGATTCCTATAGGTTGTTGATGTGAGAGAGATACCACGATAGTCATTTACATCTGTTCTGTCGCCTTTCTTATGAAGAGAATGAATTAGAGCAGAATTCGAGCCATGTGGGAGTCTTTCAGTTTCCCAAATCTGGCTGATAATTTCTGTTAGTTTATCTACTACCTTATCCCCTGCATACTTCCAAAGCTCAGCAATTGTAGAATCGCCTCCTGGTGCTTTGTTGTTTTTAAGTGAGTGAATAATTAGCTCGATTTCCTCTTTCGTGGCTGGTGATGAATTTGGATATACTTCTACATAGTCGGTAACGGGAAATGTGGAGTTTGGAGGTTCACAATTCAGAAGAGCTGTAAAATAATTCGCCAATATCTATCAGCTGTCTTTATCATTGTGAGCTAGCTTCCCGTTTGGAGCTTTGAAGCGTAGGCTTGGAGGATTGTACTTGATGAGATTGGCCTTAAAAGTTCTATAGAAGTTTCGGGTATTTGTCTTCTGGAAGTCTTGTTCAATTTGTGCCAACTGCATTTTTTCAAATGTACGCTTCACTACCCGTATGATCTTTGCAGCGTGTTTTTTAGCCCCCAGGAAGTTAGTTTTGTTAGCTTCATTTTTCTTGGCATTCCATCTCTACCGCGCATGCTGTCTTTGCGTCACTGCTGCCTAACAATCACTGTCCCACGAAGCATGCTTCTTCGATTTCAGAAGCGGAACAGTTTCCTTTGCTGTTCTGACCAGGGCTTGTTGCAACTCTTCCCAGCACTCTGGATCTAAGGATTCAAGTTAACGAGTGAATTCTCGATTGGACATCAGCTATCCGTGTCATATCTATCTTCTTTGCCTGTGTTTTTCTGTAATTTCTCGAAAGTAGCTTCATTTTAATCTTTGGAAGATTATATTGATATACTGATGATTTTTCTATAATAATGATATTGTATGATGTTAACATGTATTTTGCGTATGTTGGGTCCTTTCTAGGAATATCTGTCTTACCTTGTGCCACATGACTGAAGGTGTTTGTGGAAGACTGTCACAGAAGCTTTGCACCTAAGAACATATTTTCACCATTTCTTATGAGATTGCGTGTAATACTGCCTTCTTATGTCAGCATGTATCAATGATTTTTTTTAGGTTACTGATCACATATGCAGGTTCTCCTATGTCTGCAGTTCACCTCATCCTTGTATATTTATCTCGTAATTTACTGTGATATGTTACATTTATCTAGTTAGTAAGCTATATTGCTCTGAGTATTCCTGCCTTTGTGCTTGCATACTACTATACCCACATTTTTTTCTTTGCTTTGGCCATAGCAGCTCTTGACTCAAGACGAATGACTATTGACTGTTCAGCATTTTTTTTTTTTACAGACAAAGTGCACTGCCATGATCAATCATTCCCGTATCCCTCCCTCTAGCTATGCGCCTTGTTAGATATAGGTCACTTACCAGACTGAAATTTATGAAGTCCTGACGGCGCTACACAACTTAAAAATATTGTGTATTTACTAGTACATTGCCATACTTCGATTTTATGATGCTATTTGTCTAATCTTCCCCCCCATGAACCATGGACCTTGCCGTTGGTGGGGAGGCTTGCGTGCCTCAGCGATACAGATAGCCGTACCGTAGGTACAACCACAACGGAGGGGTATCTGTTGAGAGGCCAGACAAACGTGTGGTTCCTGAAGAGGGGCAGCAGCCTTTTCAGTAGTTGCAAGGGCAACAGTCTGGATGATTGACTGATCTGGCTTTGTAACAATAACCAAAACAGCCTTGCTGTGTTGGTACTGCGAACGGCTGAAAGCAAGGGGAAACTACGGCCGTAATTTTTCCCGAGGGCATGCAGCTTTACTGTATGATTAAATGATGATGGCGTCTTCTTGGGTAAAATATTCCGGAGGTAAAATAGTCCCCCATTCGGATCTCCGGGCGGGGACTACTCAAGAGGATGTCGTTATCAGGAGAAAGAAAACTGGCGTTCTAGGGATCGGAGCGTGGAATGTCAGATCCATTAATCGGGCAGGTAGGTTAGAAAATTTAAAAAGGGAAACGGATAGGTTAAAGTTAGATATGGTGGGAATTAGTGAAGTTCGGTGGCAGGAGGAACAAGACTTCTGGTCAGGTGACTACAGGGTTATAAACACAAAATCAAATAGGGATAATGCAGGAGTAGGTTTAATAATGAATAGGAAAATAGGAATGCGGGTAAGCTACTACAAACAGCATAGTGAACGCATTATTGTGGCCAAGATAGATACGAAGCCCACACCTACTACAGTAGTACAAGTTTATATGCCAACTAGCTCTGCAGATGACGAAGAAATTGAAGAAATGTATAATGAAATAAAAGAAATTATTCAGATAGTGAAGGGAGACGAAAATTTAATAGTCATGGGTGACTGGAATTCGAGTGTAGGAAAAGAGAGAGAAGGAAACGTAGTCGGTGAATATGGGTTGGGGCTAAGAAATGAAAGAGGAAGCCGCCTGGTAGAATTTTGCACAGAGCACAACTTAATCATAGCTAACACTTGGTTTAAGAATCATGAAAGAAGGTTGTATACATGGAAGAACCCTGGAGATACTAAAAGGTATCAGATAGATTATATAATGGTAAGACAGAGATTTAGGAACCAGGTTTTAAATTGTAAGACATTTCCAGTGGCAGATGTGGACTCTGACCACAACCTATTGGTTGTGAACTGTAGATTAAAACTGCAGAAACTGCAAGAAGGTGGGAATTTAAGGAGATGGGACCTGGATAAACTGACTAAACCAGAGGTTGTACAGAGTTTCAGGGAGAGCATAAGGGAACTATTGACAGGAATGGGGGAAACAAATACAGTAGAAGAAGAATGGGTAGCTTTGAGGGATGAAGTAGTGAAGGCAGCAGAGGATCACGTAGGTAAAAAGACGAGGGCTAGTAGAAATCCTTGGGTAACAGAAGAAATATTGAATTTAATTGATGAAAGGAGAAAATATAAAAATGCAGTAAATGAAGCAGCCAAAAAGGAATACAGAAGTCTCAGAAATGAGATCGACAGGAAGTGCAAAATGGCTAAGCAGGGATGGCTAGAGGACAAATGTAAGGATGTAGAGGCTTATCTCACTAGGCTTAAGATAGATACTGCCTACAGGAAAATTAAAGAGACCTTTGGAGATAAGAGAACCACTTGTATGAACATCAAGAGCTCAGATGGAAACCCAGTTCTAAGCAAAGAAGGGAAAGCAGAAAGGTGGAAGGAGTATATAGAGGGTCTATACAAGGGCGATGTACTTGAGGCCAATATTACGGAAATGGAAGAGGAGGTAGATGAAGATGAAATGGGAGATACGATACTGCGTGAAGAGTTTGACAGAGCACAGAAAGACCTGAGTCGAAACAAGGCCCCCGGAGTAGACAACATTCCATTGGAACTACTGACGGCCTTGGGAGAGCCAGTCCTGACAAAACTCTACCATCTGGTGAGCAAGATGTATGAAACAGGTGAAATACCCTCAGACTTCAAGAAGAATATAATAATTCCAATCCCAAAGAAAGCAGGTGTTGACAGATGTGAAAATTACCGAACAATCAGTTTAATAAGCCACAGCTGCAAAAGACTAACACGAATTCTTTACAGACGAATGGAAAAACTAGTAGAAGCCGACCTCGGGGAAGATCAGTTTGGAATCCGTAGAAATACTGGAATACGTGAGGCAATACTGACCTTACGACTTATCTTAGAAGAAAGATTAAGGAAAGGCAAACCTACGTACCTACGTACCTACGTACTTAGAGAAAGCTTTTGACAATGTTGACTGGAATACTCTCTTTCAAATTATAAAAGTGGCAGGGGTAAAATACAGGGAGCGAAAGGCTATTTACAATTTGTACAGAAACCAGATGGCAGTTATAAGAGTCGAGGGACATGAAAGGGAAGCAGTGGTTGGAAAGGGAGTAAGACAGGGTTGTAGCCTCTCCCCGATGTTGTTCAATCTGTATATTGAGCAAGCAGTAAAGGAAACAAAAGAAAAATTTGGAGTAGGCATTAAAATCCATGGAGAAGAAATAAAAACTTTGAGGTTCGCCGATGACATTGTAATTCTGTCAGAGACAGCAAAGGACTTGGAAGAGCAGTTGAATGGAATGGACAGTGTCTTGAAAGAAGGATATAAGATGAACATCAACAAAAGCAAAACGAGGATAATGGAATGTAGTCGAATTAAGTCGGGTGATGCTGAGGGAATGAGATTAGGAAATGAGACACTTAAAGTAGTAAAGGAGTTTTCCTATTTGGGGAGCAAAATAAGTGATGATGGTCGAAGTAGAGAGGATATAAAATGTAGACTGGCAATGGCAAGGAAAGCGTTCATGAAGAAGAGAAATTTGTTAACATCGAGTATTGATTTAAGTGTCAGGAAGTCATTTCTGAAAGTATTTGTATGGAGTGTAGCCATGTGTGAAAGTGAAACATGGACGATAAATAGTTTGGACAAGAAGAGAATAGAAACCTTCGAAATGTGGTGCTACAGAAGAATGCTGAAGATTAGATGGGTAGATCACGTAACTAATGAGGAAGTACTGAATAGAATTGGGGAGAAGAGAAGTTTGTGGCACAACTTGACCAGAAGAAGGGATCGGTTGGTAGGACATGTTCTGAGGCATCAAGGGATCACCAATTTAGTACTGGAGGGTAGCGTGGAGGGTAAAAATCGTAGAGGGGGGCCAAGAGATGAGTACACTAAGCAGATTCAGAAGGATGTAGGCTGCAGTAGGTACTGGGAGATGAAGAAGCTTGCACAGGATAGAGTAGCATGGAGAGCTGCATTAAAAACCAGTCTCAGGACTGAAGACCACAACAACATTTGTCTAATATGTACTCGTACAGACCATACAGAGCCATGCTCTCATATAATACTGCTATTATACACTTTGTTCTTGTTAAAGCCATATCGAATTGCATATTCTCATTATGAATTATGCATAGGAGTAGGATTCTGAGTGCAATATACAGTTATAAGTAAATGACATTTTATGGTGATTTCTCAGCTTTGGCATATATGCTATGTTAAAATAGGCCACTTTGGGTCAAAAAGATCATTTCTGTCACATTTTTAGCTCCTAAAATCAGCACTTGGAACCTCTGATTGATATTTTCTTTAAAATTGTTTTAGTTTAGATTTGCATGTATTCCAAGTACAAGCCCACCTGGGGCCATTCAAATCTTGATTTGACTGTTTGGTTTTCTTAAGCATTTATATCCCAATATTGCATATACAAGGCCACTGAGAGCCACAGTACAATGTTATGAATCAGTGACGTTCTCTGTCATGTTGGCAGCCTGATTGATTTATTCAGAGTTCACTTTCAATTTTGCGTATTCACTCTGATGTAAAGCATTGCTACTTCATCCAGTCTGTAGTTTCATTAGGATATTAAACTTTTTCTGATCAAATAGATTGCTCGATGTTGACGTAGGTAGAAATGGTCATGTTCCATTACCTTATCTTAGCTACCCTTTCATACCTTCCGTTATCCATTCTCCTACCTCTGTTCGTGGTATTGGAGCAATTTATTAGTGCCGGCCGGGGTGGCCGAGTGGTTCTAGGCGCTACAGTCTGGAACAGCGCGACCGCTACGGTCGCAGATTCGAGTCCTGCCTCGGGCATGGATGTGTGTGATGTCCTTAGGTTAGTTAGGTTTAAGTAGTTCTAAGTTCTAGGGGACTGATGACCTCAGAGCCATTTGAACCAAGCCAATTTATTACTAGTATTCATACTTCAACATAAGTGACCATATACGTCGTTTGGATCTCAGAAGAATCTCTACTATGAAGAGAAATGACGATGATGGTCATCACATTACTGATATATTGATAATCGCCAACTATGGTTGTTGGTAATTGGTTGCCGAGTACCTGTTATATCACTGCACATGCCTGAGGAAAATAATACAGAATTCCGATGTCTTGGTACACCGAATGCAATCCACATTGGTCACTGCTCATTTGTTGAACCCGCACAAAAGAAAAAGAAATGGACTTCATGATGCAGTCACTTCATCATGCTCATAGGCTTTAGCCATGACTCTTCCTTTCCCTTGCTCAATCCCATACCATTATTTCTACGATTAGAATCGTATACTGATTCTGCTTTACATGATTTATTTGTCAGCAACATTGTTTATGAGACAATTTACTCATATTATAACCAGATTATAATTAACATTAGTGCATCTGCGCACTCTCAAATCTTTAAAGTTAAATGATGTTATACAGTTAGATTTTTTTTGTACAACCATGACATGTTACTTTATAATGGTCCTCAGGACAACACTGTAATGGTTTTATACCACTCAAGATTACTACTCATCAGTAACACGATAAATTTACCACACATTTGTTGTACAAAGTACTTCCAAATATGTGCCAAATTTCTTGTGAAAGGACTCTACTGGGGCACACAAGTATGTGACACCCGAATATGACAATAATATTAACTTAAATTAAAATGGAACTATGTTATTACAAATGATGTATATCTCTGATAGACTTTATAACGCGGATCGCTGCCTGTGCACGACCGCAGAGCCAAAAATGCTGCTTCTGGTCTGAGATTGTAGTGTTGGAGTAAGAGAGGGCTTGGCGCACAGTTGTAGGAAGCGGTCTGTGAGCGAAAGACGATGGAGTAGGTAGGTTTTGTGGTGTGCTGCGTGAAGCCACCAAGTGTTAGATTAATATAGGAATTAATATAGGAATTAATATAGGAATTAATAAGCAGAAGTAGTCGTACAAGCAAGGTAAAAATGTTAAATAATTATGATTTTTGTTTTACCAGCGCGATAGCATAGATAAGTTGACTGATAGCTGTCAATTGTTGAGTAACCTCAGCATGTTTGTAAACTCATTTGATAAAAAAGGTAGTTAGATATTTCATTTTTGTAATGTTTCTAAGATGTGTTAACAGAAATATATGTAATTTGATTATCTGCATTTATGCTCGTTTGGTGAGGTCATATAATACTGTATAAACTCATTGTTCGTAAATCAGTTAGTAAATAAGATGTATTTTTCTGACCAAATTCAATTGTCGAATGTTTTGAAAAGACAAACTTAACTTGCAATATATTTTTTCTAAAAAAAAAAAAATCTGTGTTAGTAATTCACCACAATCAGTACCGCCTCCCTGTCTACCTCATGTTTTTTCAAAGAAGTTGGATTTTTCATAAATGTTTTTTTATCAGCCAAAACAATTTCATGCCCATTTGAAAGTGTTGCAACCAGCATTACACATCGCTGAGCCATTAGCTAGCATATTTATATTTTTTTCTTGAGAGACCAGAATATATCGCGTTCGACCGTTGTGGCTTTAGAGGTAAGGCAATTTAATTTATTTGTTATGTGCACAGGGACCAAAGTTATTAGTTTTGAACAGGGCCAGTGGATTCAATGCCTAAGTGGTTGAATGTATTTTGCAGTGACAGTATTTCTTTATTGGTACTGGGAGTTGCATTGCACAATCAATGCGTATGAAGCTTTTGCTAACAATAACACAGAATAAGCACACCACTTGCAGTCACAACACGCTACAAAATAATTCGAGTTTAGTATCGATTCCACAGTTCAGTCTCTCTTTCAACGTAATTGAAACGCCCGCTAAACCCGCTGGGCAGAACAGGTAATAGGATTGTGGGAAGGGGTCAAAGGAAGAAGTCAGTTTCTCCTTGTAATTGTCATTTATTGTAATTTAATAACCTTTACATCCAAAGCGGCATATAGCCGGATCTTAACCGAATCCAACTCTTTCACGGCTGAAGGCCTCCATCAAGAAATCTTAACAAATCAACAAGATAAAAATCCAATTAAGATAGTATTAAAATAATTTTAAAAAAAGCAACAAATGCAAGGTGCAATACAAATTGCTGAGGGTCACAATTACATTTCAAAATTTTAGAATATATTACCATAGACCTTTATAGGCAGAAGGCCAGAATATTTAACAACAAGAAATCTTAAAAATCAACAAAATAAAAATCCATTTAAGACAGGAATAAAATAATAAAAAAGGTAACATGTGCAAAGTGCAATACCAATGGCTGAAGGCCACAATTAAACTTCAAAATTTTAAAATATATTACCATAATCTTTTAAAGGTAGAAGGCCGAAGTGTTCAAGCTTGAAAGGTAAATTTAAAAATTAAATTTACAAAATTTTAAGAAAACAAAACAAATAACCATAAGCCTAAAATTTAAGGTAGTTGACCACAGATAATTAAACACCGGCGGCACTCAGAAAGCCGCCAGGGAGGTCGGTCTGCCATCGTTCTCTTAGGCGAGACAGGTGGTGGGCGCAACTATACTTGATCCGTCGGAACCCAACCAGGGGACAGCCAGGAACCGACCAACACAACGACTTGCTTCCCGCCAATCGGTACACGAGAAATCGAACAGGAAAGGTTACAAACGTGATTATCCACAATGTACCACCGAAACGAACCACAACATGAATGGGCGGGGCTTGGGTACTTGAAACCACTACTCAACCTTGACACCTGGGTCGGTGAGCCATGAAGCTCGTAGCGATCGGAGAGCTCCACACACGCTCCGACACTGCTCAGGGACCGCCAGCGGACCCAGCCGACCGCGCCGCACGGTGATCCTCCCTGGTCCCCACCAACCGACCGACTCCTCTCAGAATGCCGACAACATCTCAAATGGTCATCAGTGGAAATACCACCAACTACACACACAACCTGACAAACACTTGCACAAAGATCTGAACGATAGGCAACAGTAACTATACACACACGAAGACAAATCGGGAGTCGATGTACACACACACAGCCGACTCACGAACGATCGACGAGTCCAAACGCGTCGTACGGTAGGACAAAATTGATTTTTTTTATTTATTGACAAATTATAGATCTGTTACCTGATGTATGAAACAGGTCGTACATCTTACAATTTTCGTTTTTCGTCTTTTTACAGTTTTCTTTTCTTTTGTTTTATCTACAACTTTTACAAAGAATGATACTTTTCAAAATAACTATAAATTTAAGGTTGAAATATAATTAAAATTTCGTTGTTTTTTAAGAAGAATATAAAAAGAAGCTAGGATAGAGGAGAAATCTGTTAGTCTGTTAGTACCATCACCGAATGTGACTGACGGTGAAGACCTCAGAATGGTTTCTTCGAGCTGCTGACCGCCAGTCACACACACACACACACACACACACACACACACACACACACACACACACACAAATGGTTATTAGTAGAGAAATAATGTTGCTTATCCTATTTATCACTAATCCTATGTATTAACTACTTCAGGTGCCCATCCATGTACAGCATTTGGTTGGTTGGTTGTTTTGGGGAAGGAGACCAGACAGCGAGGTCATCGGTCTCATCGGATTAGGGAAGGACGGGGAAGGAAGTCGGCCGTGCCCTTTGAAAGGAACCATCCCGGCATTTGCCTGGAGCGATTTAGGAAAATCACGGAAAACCTAAATCAGGATGCCCGGACGCGGGATTGAACCGTCGTCCTCCCGAATGCGAGTCCAGTGTCTAACCACTGCGCCACCTCGCTCGCTCAGCATTTGGTGTTTTGTTGGCTAGATCGCCAGCACTTTTGCTTATTTACTGTCACATCTCAGCATCCTCCTCCTCTTCCTCCTCATTGTCACTATTTTCGCTGTCACTGTGGGTATCGCCGTCCATCCTCTGGAGATTGTTGTTACGCTGCACACAGGCATGTCTGTAATGTCGTGTCCACATGTACTCTTCATGTGTTGTTTTTGAAATACTGTTTGTCAGTGCGTTTAATTGTGCTCATAGTTCTTCGTCTCTTATTGCTGTGTATATATCTGTGTCTGGATCTGTGTAGTCTAAGTGTAGTGTACGTCTATTGTACGCGTATTACTCGCAGAAAAAGGCAGTGTGTTCTGGGGAACCTTCTTCCCCGCATGTGCATGTAGGTGTCTGCCTCAGACTCACGCGGTTTATGTGCGTGGGATAAGGTACCGTACCGCGGCTGGGATCGATATGTCTGATTCTCAACCGTTCCCTTATGACAGGGAGGAAGTCGTGCAGTCTAGTCCCTTATCACTTACATCCCACACACCTTGCCATGTATCCAAATGCCAACTTTTAAGGTGACGAATCGTCTCTATCGGCACACCGGTTGTTGTGTGTACGTTATCTAGTCTCCCCACCTTTAACCAGTACCTTGCAGCTCTGTATTTGATCGTGATAACTATGGGGCATATTTCGAGCACCACACACAGTCGGTAGGACAACCTACCGACGATCCACCAAGACCGTGGCCCGGCTCAAGTGATGCGTGGTGGCAATGGTCGGGCGAGCCATGTCGACGCAGACCTCACTGCTGCTCCAACCCGACTGCACTATAGTCCGTGAGACGAGTGATTGGTACTGACAGTTCCGGCGGGCAGACGGCGCTGTTGCCGAACGTGGCTCACAGCACGCGGCGCCCTGCAGCAGGAATAAAAGCGAGACAAAATACAAGTCGTATTGGTACGCGTGAATTTATTTAAAGTTGATGCTTGAAATATATTAACTCGAAAACTGATAAGAGCTATTTAGTACAAGTATCTAAGATGCTGAAACATAATAAAGTTATTTGTTAAACTTCACAACTGAAATGAAAACTACTTTCGCAAGTTGTTGAACATTAGCAGTTTTGGTTTCCATTGTTAAGTATTAGCATTATTAATTTGTTCTACTACAAGCTACAGAATAATTGGTCAGTGTATTAAGAGTTATAATCTGAAGAAAGTACTCACAATATAATGATCTGGTTGTAGATCGTGAATTTTTTATTGTTTGCAGCAATGTATTTTTTTATCTGCGCCCACACTCCTTCAATTGCATTGAAGTGACAGTGGTATGGAGGAAGACGAACGATTTCATGCCCGTGCCTTTTAGCAAAATGGTTCAAATGGCTCTGAGCACTATGGGACTCAACTGCTGTGGTCATAAGTCCCCTAGAACTTAGAACTACTTAAACCTAACTAACCTAAGGACATCACACACATCCATGCCCGAGGCAGGATTCGAACCTGCGACCGTAGTGGTCGTGCGGTTCCAGACTGTAGCGCCTTTAACCGCTCGGCCACTCCGGCCGGCACCTTTTAGCAATCTCGTCAATTACATGTGTTGGAAATGGGGGTTTCTTTTGTGCCACAATGTCGAGCAGTTCCGCCTTCCTTAAATCTTCTCTGAAATCTACTTTTCGCCGTTTCAACCACTGAATGATATCGTCTTTTTTTGTTGCCAAGGTTGGTGCCTTATCGTGAACAACGGAATGATAAGGCGCATTGTCCATAACAATCACTGATGGACTTGTCAGATTCGTCATAAGCGATGTCTCGAACCATTCTTGAAATACTACACTGTTCATTTCTTCATGGTAATCTCCCGTCTTTTTTGACCGAAACATTTTCAAGCAGTTTGGCACAAACCCTTTCGATGTTCCTGCATGTAAGACAATAATACGCCCTCCTTTGCCAACAGGCACTGCCATTGTCCCCTCGGGCGTTCCATCATTCCAGCCTCTACGTAAAGGATGGCTGGCATTGACCCAAGTTTCATCTAACCACACTATACTTTCGAATTCCACACCCATGATCCTGCGCAGAAATCTGCACCGCCATGCAACTACATCTGTCCTTTCCATTAATATTTTGCGTCCGTTAAACAGTGAATAGCTGAAGCCTATGTCTTTCAACACTGTACGCAATGAAAATTTGCTCCCTTTAAAATGATCGTCTTTCTGAAGCGACACCTGTAATTTAGATGGAGTGGGATGTTCCCTTCTCTTATAATAGCTGTATATATGACGACGAATAGCGTCTTTCTGAAAATCGTCCAAAGCTGTCACCTGCTTATTTCTCGGTCGCTTCTTTCCTGGTGTGTGCAGCTTTGTTGTGCCACTCTCGTCACAATCTGCACTATACTGTTCTTTCCCTATCTTTACAACAGTGTTCTTACTTATTTTCAATGCTGCTGCAGTTCTCTTCACAACCTGAACAACAGGAATTAAGGGCCCACCTTTGTCCTTTTCTTTCTCAAAGTAATCCCTCACAGAGCACACGAATTCACGGGCCTGGGTGTGTAGCACACTTTTCTTCCTCCGTTTCAGTTCTTGTGTTGGGCTGGTACTACCCGCCGCACTAGACATTGTTTACAACGAAACATAAACAAAGAAACACTAAAAACAACAAAAACGAAATAAACTGCGAATTCAACTTCAGACAAACGACGAGCGACCGCACCGCCTGCACACGAGACACTGGTAAGTTTCATAAGCGCGCGCGACCGGGTTTCAGAGCGGCAACGTGGCCCTTGCTACCCGCTCAAAGTCAGGCCGTCATTGGCTGCCTGCCTGCGGTCGCTAGGCAACGGAAAGACGCTACCGAGCTGTCAATACCAAAGACTCGTCTCCCAGACTATAGCGCCGCATTGCACATAGCCGACTCATGAACTATTGGCGAGCCAAAACGCGTCGTCCGGTAGGATGACCGACCGACGATGCACCAAGACCGTGGCTCGGCTCAGGTGTTGCGTGGTGGCAATGGTCGGGCGAGCCATGTCGATGCAAACCTCACTGCTGCTCCAACCCGACTGCACTAGTGCAACATTGCCACTCCCCGACGGGCAGGTCCGGACTGCGCTCCAGACGCATTCCAACTGACTGGAAGACCCGTACTCGCAACACGAACTCCCGACACGAACTGCCCTTCCGAACTGGGTTACAACAGACAACGACCGCGATGTAATAGCAGTCACGCAAAGATACTACGAGAGGGGATATATCGATACGCGCTGCCAACGCCGCTCACGGTCAGGCAAAGCAGCCAATTAGTGACAGTAGTAATTTAAATTAACGTAGTGCGGTGGAAGTATGTTAAAAACAGGGTGTACAACAGATGATGGCGGGAACACGAGCCATGCACGGCTCAGTACTCCTAAAACTTTCTTTTTAAAGAAGATCACAGCGTGTGAGCTTGGAAACTGTTAGCGTGCTGCTGTTGTTAAAGTACACCGTGCATGGCGAAATGGCGCTATCCAAACCGGCGCTGAGGCAAATGTCGTCACCTCAGGCCATACATGACAGGGATGCTCGACGGCTACAGAGACGTGTGCGGGTGATTAGCCGCGCATCTGTTGGGCAAATGACCGCCCCGATGAACAAAGGGGATACCGCGAGTGTCTCCTGAATGACAGATCAGCGAACGTCGTGCGTCACTTATCTGGTTTTGGCAGTGTCGACAGGTGGCCTTTCCAGATGAATCACGTTTTATGCTCCATCATACAGTGTAACACCCCACCCGTCACTTATCTGGTTTTGGCAGCGTGGACCGGTGGTCTTTCCAGATGAATCACGTTTTATGCTCCATCATACAGTATCACACCCCACCTGTCACTCATCTGGTTTTGGCAGCGTGGACCGGTGGCCTTTCCAGATGAATCACGTTTTATGCTCCATCATACAGTGTAACACCCCACCCATCACTTATCTGGTTTTGGCAGTGTCGACAGGTGGCCTTTCCAGATGAATCACGTTTTAAGCTCCATCATACAGTGTAACACCTCACCCGTCACTTATCTGGTATTGGCAGTGTCGACAGGTGGTCTTTCCAGATGAATCACGTTTTATGCTCCATCATACAGTGTAACACCCCACCCATCACTTATCTGGTTTTGGCAGTGTCGACAGGTAGCCTTCCCAGATGAATCACGTTTTATACTCCATCATAAAGTGTAACACCCCACCCGTCACTTATCTGGTTTTGGCAGTGTCGACAGGTGGCCTTTCCAGATGAATCACTTTTTATGCTCCATCATACAGTGTAACACCCCACCCATCACTTATCTGGTTTTGGCAGTGTCGACAGGTGGCCTTTCCAGATGAATCACGTTTTATGCTCCATCATACAGTGTAACACCCCACCCGTCACTTATCTGGTTTTGGCAGCCTGGACCGGTGGCCTTTCCAGATGAATCACGTTTTATGCTCCATCATACAGTGTAACACCCCACCCGTCACTTATCTGGTTTTGGCAGCCTGGACCGGTGGCCTTTCCAGATGAATCACGTTTTATGCTCCATCATACAGTGTAACACCCCACCCGTCACTTATCTGGTTTTGGCAGCGTGGACCGGTGGTCTTTCCAGATGAATCACGTTTTATGCTCCATCATACAGTATCACACCCCACCTGTCACTCATCTGGTTTTGGCAGCGTGGACCGGTGGCCTTTCCAGATGAATCACGTTTTATGCTCCATCATACAGTGTAACACCCTACCCATCACTTATCTGGTTTTGGCAGTGTCGACAGGTGGCCTTTCCAGATGAATCAAGTTTTATGCTCCATCATACAGTGTAACACCTCACCCGTCACTTATCTGGTTTTAGCGTGTGTTCACCCCAGCTAATTGACTAACAGATCAACAGAGAGTGCAAAACAGCTGCTATATTGGATAACGCAAGGAAAGTATTAAGGCCCTGTGACTCCTGATTGAACTGCGGTGGCAGTGTTGACATTAATTGATTCAGAACTGATCACTTTTAACTAGAAAGGGGTGCACATTGATGTTATATTCAGGTATTGAACAGCAGATGCAAATGTTGAACATAAAATTAATTAAGAAAATGACTAGGGATTTCAATTACTTGACTGAAAACAGATGCAGTCGATTAGCACAAATTTATTTTAACTCACGACCTTCAGTCATCACATTACATGATTCTCCCACCAGGCAGTGGTAATAAATTGCGTTTGTGTGGAGTAAAGCGCGATAACTCAGAAGTAATTCCTATCGACTGACCCGGGCGTAATGCGAAGTGCGAGAAGAATTCTACAATACACGGTCCATGAAACCCTTGTGGAAACTTTGCCAACGTGATCCAACAAATTAATCAGAGGCCGGAGTGGGCGCGATATCGCCGAATACAGCGTGGCGGAGCGTCGTCGTTGTGTGGACATCGGCCCACCTCGTGGTGCTGCAAGGCTGCGCTCGTCTATTCACTCCTAGCTATCTTGATCAGTACATAGCTGAACCAAAACTTTCTCTCTCCAAGCTCAATCGTTCCCTTTGCTAAGTCCTAAACTGCAGAGATGCTCACTCTTTCTCAGGCAAGCTGATTCAAGAACGCCACGTCCGCACTCTAGGCAAGCTGGAAACAGAAGACCTCTATGGAGACTTCTCACAGTCCGCTCTTTGCCTCCGTTTCCCCTCCAGCAAAATCACTTAAGCCAATTGCAGCGCAAGTCGCGTTAATTATGCGTCGCTTCCCAGCGCTGACCAATGCCTGCTCTGGGAAGTGAACAAATTTCCACAAAATTTCCCTTCCTCTCAACTTCTGCTATTTAGCCCCTCCTAGGCCACCCATTAAGGTTAGTGTCTGCACAAACACCTATTTTTCCAGAATTCTGACTCCCAGGAGAGTACTTCAAATTCCTCGGTCCTACGTTCCCATCGGAGGCCAGCGTATTTCATTCTCTCGCTCTTCACCTGATTTACTTCAGACTCTGCGGACCGTGAATTCAGCGTGAAGTTGCTATAGTCATGAACACGCATATTTTGACCTCTGTGGACCGCTCCACAGTAGCTTCGCGCGGCTTTCTCGCATGTTTCACTGAAAACGGGATGACGGACATTTATCAACTGGTGTACAAGTTCTCCGTCTGCTTCCCGGTACATCAGCATGGGGTCAACCACCCATTCACTGTCACTCATCTTAAGGCAGCTGGAGGCCGTGCCCTGTTACCGCCTTCTCAAGAGTTCGAGCCGCCCTAAGCTGCCTATTGTCGCTTCCCTTCACCGCTCCCCAGCCACGCGCCATGGTCAACTCTGCATACTTCCCTGGGAATTACTTTAAAACCATCACCTGACATTAATTATTCCAATACATCCAAACTATACCCTCTACAAGATGCATTGTACCTTGTCAGTCATTTTTTGTTCAGCCCTACTGTTCGCTCAACGTGAGTTAGGTGATCTTTAATGACTTCATGTAAGGGGCATAGTTCTTGCCATCTTACAACAGAAAGAAACAATCATCGGAGGACCCAGGCCAGACGAAGGGGGGGGGGGGAGGGCTCTGTGGTCTGGGGATATGTATGTGTCATTCGTCATTCTGTAACTCACAGTAGATCAACGCAAGTATGCATCTATCCTTGGAAACAGTGTGCACTCCTACATACAGTCTATTTTTCCTCGCCACAGTGACATCTACCAGCGCGACAACGCAACGTGTCACACAACTCGCAGGGTACGTGCATAGTTGGAAGAGCTTACTCTACTCCACCGGCCACCAAACTCCCTGGATTTAAACCCAATTGATAATTTGTGAGGCCACCTCGATCGGGCTGTCCGTGCCATGGATCCTCAACCACGAAAGTCTTACGCAGCTGTCCACAAACCTGGAGTAGGCATGCTCCACATGCCTGTCAGCACGTTCCAGAACCTCACTGACTCTCTTTCTGCACGTCTTACAGCGGTCCGCGCTGCAAAATATAGTTAGTTAGGCTTTTGACAGGTGGTCGCATTAATGTGACTGGGCCGTGTATTAGAAGCTATCAGTCCCCCGTAGCTGAGTCGTCAGTGCGACAGAATGTCAATCCTAAGGGCCCAGGTTCGATTCCCGGCTGGCTCGGAGATTTTCTCCGCTCAGGGACTGGGTGTTGTGTTGTCCGAATCATCATCATTCCATCCTTACCCACACGCAAACCGAAATCGAAAGACTTGCAGCCGGCGAACGGTCCACACGACTTGAGGCTCTAGTCACACGACATTTAGATTAGAAGCTGAGAGTTGACAAACGTTAGAGGCAACTTTCACAATGTACTTTTCACTGAGCTGAAATAGCCACAGACTGTGGCCATCTCGTAACTTTTGCGCTGTCGGAGAATGCGGTTTTAATAAAAGGAAATCCAAGTTCATTTCGCAGTGTAATCTCGCGTCCGTCGGCCGTCGTAATTTAATATATTATTATTATTATTTTTGATTGTTGCCGACTTACGTGGTGGGCCTTAATAAAAATTATATTTCATTCAATTTTGATTTACGATGAAATGCTTTTGTGAAGTTCTCCTTTTTAACAATATTAATCTTAAATTATTTATTACGTTAATGAATGTTAGACTCGCTGAATCTTAAGACATGAGCATATAAGTTGGACAATGGAATAAAGTTTTCATATTAATTTTCTCGGCTAGCCAGCTCACTTTAAAGCAAAAAATCTTTAGTTATTAATTACAATTGCGGCCCACACACGCGCGAGAGTATTTGTCTTAGCTCCGTTAACCATTACATTGTAGTCGGAGTCCTGGCTCTGGCTCTCGGCTGTGGTACTGAAAATAAGAACCTTAAAGCTACGTATTTTCTGCAACGTCGGGCGGCTGTGGAGAAAAATGTATATTACGTTAATAGCGGGCGAGTTTTCGCCGCCGCTAATTTTTTATAAGTTAACATTGCCACGTAATGGCGTCGTTGGCTGCATCGGCCACTGCGACCGTAGAACTTTAAATTACTCGAATGCAGGTTAATTCAAAGGAAGGCGGACATGAAATCGGGATCACCTCTTACAAATTAAAAGTGAACAATGATATTAAATCAATATATTATCTGCTTAATTAGAACAAATATGCTTACATTTTCCAGCAGTCGCAAGATGTCCGTCTACACACAACCAAGACAAGAGAAAAAGTGAAGACGACTAAAAAATTAACAAAAGAGCGTATCTTGTCGTCTCTTTAGATCATTTTGTTACATTTCTACGCACTCGAAACTTACACAGGTAAATTATTATTTTACGGGTACATTATAAAATTTATATATATTATTCAATTTTTAAATGTCTCTTCCTTATAAATACCGTTTTTTAAGTCTTTTCGTAATATAGCACTGGTGACGCTGTATGTATTTTAGGCGGTGCAGTCTCTGCCGCCGATGTAAGGTCAGGGCAGTAATACGTGCAAGGTCGGGACTGCAGTTAAGCGAGATTTACGCAGTGCAGTGCCAGATCGCAGGTGTTTCGCCGAACTGACTAGCGAGGACGACGGACAGAGCAGGTGCGCTGGAGATGGGGTGGGTGGTGGGGTGGGGGCAACGGTCCCTGCAAAGAGGTTCGCGAACTCATTAAAAGCGCCGATAAATAACAGCTGACCGCGTGCTAATATAAGCGCCGAGGCGGGTCGTCGCCGGCGCCGCACCCATAATCGTTTTTAATGCGAGCGCGGGCGTCCATCACGGTCGCCGTACGTGTGGCCTCGCCGTGATAAGTGAACCGCCGCACACACAATATAAAACACAATCTTTATATGCGCCACCGCGGCCGACAGTTTTTTTATTATATAATTTTTTGTAGGTGCCGGTAAAAAAGAGGAAGGGCTAGCTAGCGCTTCGGAGCAGCCCCTAACACGATGCTTATAGCAACCCTCACCCCCTTTCGTCCCCCTCTCACTGACCAATTCCGTCCTTCTCCTTCCCCTCTCTCTCTCCTTTCTCTCTCTGTCCCTCAGGCACGCGCGATCGTACGCACACGGGAACACACGTATACACACGTGTGCGTATGCGCGAACGGTCCCGCTTATGCAAACTTCTCTCGCGTATGCGGACGACCCCGGTGCGAAAATAGCCGTGTACACACAACCTAAATCTTCCTGTGCTCGCGGGAGTGGGGAGGGGGGACGGTTGGAGGTTCGGTTCGGGCACTTCATGGCTGCGTGATTTGTGGCCACCAGAGTCAATATTACGCGACCGCACTGACATCATGTGTGTGAGCGCGCGCGCGCGCCTGTGTGTGTGTAGGTGGGTCCTACTGCGGCTACCGCACTGGCCTCTGTCGGCCCACCTGACATTTTTTACACCTCTCTTTCTCGCCCCCTAGCCTTGCCTTTTTTTTTTTGTATTAATGTGGTTCCGCCCTTAGCGCACGTCGTCTGTGCTCGCTGAGATAATCTATGGCAGATTTAAAACTTCGGCTCCGTACCGGATTTATTGGCAATTAAGGCGCGGCCTCTAAAGCGCGATTTAACGTTTCAAGCACGAAAAAAGGGTTCTTTCTGGTGCGAAAATAATAAAGCGTGAAAATCTGATAATTTAGTTACTCTAATAAACCGTTTTAATCGCTTAAGAGATCACGGGAAGGGCTTATCACACGATGAGGTTCCTTCTTTCTCCACGAAGCTTTTTTTATTTTTTATTTTTTTGTACTCTGTGACGTGAATTGTTTCAGTTGTCTTGGCGACGACATTAACACTTGCACTCTCTGAGAAGGAAGCATCTAACAATTTGAAACGTCCCCTTAGAAAAAATTAAAAATGACAGTGCTGGAAAATCTCTTCAGTCATTTGATACAGTAACTGCTGAGTAAAACTGAACGTACTCAGACATTTCTCTCTTAACTTATTTTGATCACTAAACTGACACACAATATTTTTAGCGCAACACAATCTGACTTTTAATAATCCCCACAAAAGAATGGCCCTGACTAACAATAACCTATACCTTTCATGAATCACTTACCTCACAAAAACCTTCGTTACTCGAAGAACTACTGCAATACAGCGAGTGCCAATACTGCCAGCTAAATAAAAGATTCTAACTACTAAAGGCATTAACTACTGATAGACATACACTCCTGGAAATGGAAAAAAGAACACATTGACACCGGTGTGTCAGACCCACCATACTTGCTCCGGACACTGCGAGAGGGCTGTACAAGCAATGATCACACGCACGGCACAGCGGACACACCAGGAACCGCGGGGTTGGCCGTCGAATGGCGCTAGCTGCGCAGCATTTGTGCACCGCCGCCGTCAGTGTCAGCCAGTTTGCCGTGGCATACGGAGCTCCATCGCAGTCTTTAACACTGGTAGCATGCCGCGACAGCGTGGATGTGAACCGTATGTGCAGTTGACGGACTTTGAGCGAGGGCGTATAGTGGGCATGCGGGAGGCCGGGTGGACGTACCGCCGAATTGCTCAACACGTGGGGCGTGAGGTCTCCACAGTACATCGATGTTGTCGCCAGTGGTCGGCGGAAGGTGCACGTGCCCGTCGACCTGGGACCGGACCGCAGCGACGCACGGATGCACGCCAAGACCGTAGGATCCTACGCAGTGCCGTAGGGGACCGCACCGCCACTTCCCAGCAAATTAGGGACACTCTTGCTCCTGGGGTATCGGCGAGGACCATTCGCAACCGTCTCCATGAAGCTGGGCTACGGTCCCGCACACCGTTAGGCCGTCTTCCGCTCACGCCCCAACATCGTGCAGCCCGCCTCCAGTGGTGTCGCGACAGGCGTGAATGGAGGGACGAATGGAGACGTGTCGTCTTCAGCGATGAGAGTCGCTTCTGCCTTGGTGCCAATGATGGTCGTATGCGTGTTTGGCGCCGTGCAGGTGAGCACCACAATCAGGACTGCATACGACCGAGGCACACAGGGCCA
The DNA here is from genome assembly GCF_023864345.2 of Schistocerca serialis cubense. NCBI lineage: Eukaryota > Metazoa > Arthropoda > Insecta > Orthoptera > Acrididae > Schistocerca > Schistocerca serialis. Next base: position 71,488,319 of record NC_064646.1, read on the forward strand.
ACACCCGGCATCATGGTGTGGGGAGCGATCTCCTACACTGGCCGTACACCACTGGTGATCGTCGAGGGGACACTGAATAGCGCACGGTACATCCAAACCGTCATCGAACCCATCGTTCTACCATTCCTAGACCGGCAAGGGAACTTGCTGTTCCAACAGGACAATGCACGTCCGCATGTATCCCGTGCCACCCAACGTGCTCTAGAAGGTGTAAGTCAACTACCCTGGCCAGCAAGATCTCCGGATCTGTCCCCCATTGAGCATGTTTGGGACTGGATGAAGCGTCGTCTCACGCGGTCTGCACGTCCAGCACGAACGCTGGTCCAACTGAGGCGCCAGGTGGAAATGGCATGGCAAGCCGTTCCACAGGACTACATCCAGCATCTCTACGATCGTCTCCATGGGAGAATAGCAGCCTGCATTGCTGCGAAAGGTGGATATACACTGTACTAGTGCCGACATTGTGCATGCTCTGTTGCCTGTGTCTATGTGCCTGTGGTTCTGTCAGTGTGATCATGTGATGTATCTGACCCCAGGAATGTGTCAATAAAGTTTCCCCTTCCTGGGACAATGAATTCACGGTGTTCTTATTTCAATTTCCAGGAGTGTAGTTAGCAAGTGAAAGATTTTGATAGAGAAAAAACAATGCATTTACCTTAATAATATTCAAAAGTCATTATATAAATTCATGACCTCCATCTTTACAAATTTCCTTTTTCTGGCGGACACACGTCCAAATCGTCCGCTTATATCAACCTCTCAAAACTGTGGCATCTCTCCCCCCACATCCACCACTGCTGGCGGCTCGCCTCCAACTGCGCAACGCTACGCGCTGTTCACATCCAGGTATCCAACACTACAATAGCGAATATTCCAACAATGCCAACCAGCCACAGACTGCACACAGCACAGTCAGTGATTTTATTACAGAGCGCTACGTGGCGTTACCAACATGAAAACCTAAACAACCTACTTACAAATTGCTAAGCAGTCAGAGAACTAGCAATAGCTTGATTCATAATTTTGTTTTTAAAAAGGAGACTAAGAGTTTAGAGATACTACACGGAATCCGGGTACGTCGGATAACATTTGTGTATACTGTGAAGTAAAGCATTATTCAATTGAAAGGAAATAGAGCTTGATAAAAATATGACATACATGAATATACTGTATGTGGAGTAACGGTAGGCCATTCTTTCTGAAGTGCCGAAACCAGAGAACATAGTAATGTCGGACGTGTGGGTCTGGGGTCACAGATGCTTCTTTATCAGACGGTGCATTGTTATGTGGAAACAAACAATACCCTTCCTTATTTAGCGTTTTGTTAAGTGGAATGGTTCAAATGGCTCTGAGCACTGTGGGACTTAACATCTGATTTCATCAGTCCCCTAGAACTTAGAACTACTTAAAGCTAACTAATGTAAGGACATCAAACATATCCATGCCCGAGGCAGGATTCGAACCTGCGTCGGTAGCAGTCGCGCGGTTCCGGACTGAAGCGCCTAGAACCGCTCGGCCACCGCGGCCGACTGATAAGTGGAATAAAAGGACCACACACTAACCACAAAAATCCCCATACCATATCACCATCTCGTTCGTACTTTGCTATTGGCGCCTCACGTGATGGCGGGTAACGTTGTCCTGCCACTCGTCGAAGCCGAACCCTTCCATCAGATTCTGTGCGGCTGGTCCGGGCGGAGGTTCGAGTCCTCCCTCGGGCATGGGTGTGTGTGTTTGTCCTTAGGGTAATGTAGATTAAGTAGTGTGTAAGCTTAGGGACTGATGACCTTAGCAGTTAAGTCCGATAAGATTTCACACACATTTGAACATTTTCTTCCATCAGATTACCGTGGAGTACAGAGGTTCATCACTCCAAGTCGTTAGATTAGATTAGATTAGTACTTGTTCCATAGATCATGAATACGACACTTCATAATGACGTGGAACGTGTCAGGTTAACAAAAGGGAGAAGCAGTAACAGCAGAATTGGTCCGTCAGATGAATTCAGTGACTTCGAACGTGGACCAACCATGCATGTCACACCCGAGCAACTAATCCAGCAGGGACTTTTCAGCCCTTCTAAGGCCGGCCAAGGCTTCACAAGATATTACATTACACAAAATAGTACATGACACTCAATATTTTTAATTTTTTTGTGGGTGTTGGGGAAATTACCCACTTACTATATCCAGAAATTCATCTAATGAGAAGAAGGAGTTGCCATTAAGAAATTCTTTTAATTTCCTTTTAAATGCTATATGGCTATCTGTCAGACTTCTGATGCTATTAGGTAAGTGATCAAAGACTTTTGTGGCAGCATAATTTACCCCCTTCTGTGCCAGAGTTAGATTTAACCTTGAGAAGTGAAGATCATCCTTTCTCCTAGTGTTGTAGCCATGTACACTGCTATTACTTTTGAATTCGTTCGGATTATTAATAACAAATTTCATAAGTGAATATATATATATATATATATATTGTGAGGCTCCAGTGAAGATCTCTAGCTCTTTAAATAAGTGTCTGCACGATGATCTTGGATGAGCTCCAGCAATTATTCTGATTACACGCTTTTGTGCAATGAATATTCTTTTACTCAATGATGAGTTACCCCAGAATATGATGCCATACGAAAGCAGAGAATGAAAATAGGCGAGGTAAGCTAATTTAGTCAGATGTATATCTCCAAAATTTGCAATGACTCTAATAGCATAGGTAGCTGAACTCAAACGTTTCAGCATATCCTCAGTGTGTTTTTTCCAGTTTAGCCCCTCATCAATGCACACATCTAGAAATTTTGAATATTCTACCTTCCCAGTTCGCTCTGGGCACCACCTCAAGTGTCACTTGGCACTGGCTGTAGGAATGTGTGGTTTACGAGGAGCTTCTCGACCTCGGTACCCCGTTCTTTTGAACTGCCTATGCACAGTGTTTGTGCCAGGTGAACTGCCGGTTGCGTTCCTTCCGCTCTTTTCATCAGAGTTTTTACAACCGTCCTCCCTACTGTTCGCCGGTTTCTGTCCGTCAGTACATGGGATCTGCCCGGTCTTGTTTTAGCTCTGGTTGTTCCTTCACGTTTCCGCTTCATAATCACATCACCAGCAGTCGCCTTGGGCGGCCTTAGAAGGGCTGAAAAGTCCCTGCTGGATTAGTTGCTCGGGTGTGACATGCAATGGTTGGTCCACGTTCGAAGTCACTGAATTCATCTGACGGACCAATTCTGCTGTTACTGCTGCTCCCCTGACAGTAAAATACTTTTTTTTCTTTATTGTTATTTTGACACCTTACATAAAAAGGTGGGCCGGCAGCGGCATAATTACGCCGCTCTCCGGCCACAGACAGTACAAATAGAATCAAGGAAGACAGAGAAACATAAAACATAACGGTGGACAAAAACAATAGACACATGAGCAAAAAACACGAAGCTGTCTACAGGCGTAGTAAAATAAAAAACTGTCAGCACTGTACACGAACACTGATGATTGAGATGACACATGTGAACGATAGAGCTTGGGTGGCGAGAACACTGAAGCACTAACACGACGACACACACACAGAACCGATGGTGATGATCTCCGGCGCGCGAATGTTCACTTGACGTGTGCGAGTACGGGGACCTGCCAAAAGGGAAATGGTGGGGAGGACGGAGAGGGGAGAGTGTAGATGCCAGTGGCAGAGGAGATGGGGGGGGGGAGGAAAGAAGGTACAGATGGGTGAGGAATCCCCGGGTGAGAAGGGGGGAAGAAGGGAGGAGGGAGGGAAGGGAGAGAGGGTGCCCTGAGGAAAAAACACAGGTTGTGGAAGAGGACGATCAAAGTTGGTAGGAGGGGTAGATGGAGGTGTGAGGGCATCATCAGGGAGGGGGAGTTGGTGGAAGCCACCTTGGGCGAGGGTATGGAGAGTGGAGAGACGGAGAGCATGTGGGACGTGGGAATACAGGTGCGGCAGTGGATGGGGGTGGGAGAGGATGGGAGAGACAAGCGAGTGAGGGGGATCAAGTTTACGGGAGGTGCTGAGGTTCCGTATCCATTCGAGGAAAAGGAGGAGGTGTGGGAATGGAATAAGGTCATACAGGATCCTTCGTGTTGGGGAGGGGAGACGGAGGCGGAGAGCATGGCGTTCTAGGATTTGAAGGGATTTGTAAAAGGTAGGAGGGGCGGAGATCCAGGCAGGGTGGGCATAGCAGAGGAGAGGCCGGATGAGGCATTTATAGGTGTGGAGGATGGTGGAGGGGTCCAGACCCCATGTGTGACCAGAAAGAAGCTTGAGGAGGCGGGAGTGTGCCTTAGCTTGGATTGTCCTGAGATGGGGGGTCCAGGAGAGGCGACGGTCAAGGGTGACGCCAAGATAGTTAAGGGTGCGGGTGACGGCGATAGGACGGCCATAAATGGTGATATAGAAATCGAGGGGACGGAAGGAAGGGGTGGTTTTGACTACAATGATCGCCTGGGTCTTAGAAGGATTGACCTTGAGCAACCACTGGTTGCACCAAGTGGTGAACTGGTCAAGATGGGATTGGAGAAGGTATTGGGAGCGTTGCAGGGTGAGGGCGAGGGCGAGAATGGCGGTGTCATCGGCGTGCTGGAGAAGGTGGATGGGGGGTGAAGGTGGCGGCATGTCCGCTGTGTACAAAAGGTACAGAAGGGGGAGGAGGACGGAACCTTGGGGCACATCGGCGGAGGGGTAGAAGGTGTAGTAAAATACTCTCCGCTTCCTGTTATATTGGCGCATTCGCCTCTCCTCGACAATTCCCCATTACCATTGCAAAGGGGTATAAGTATACAGCGTGTTTCAAAAGGACTTCACAAGTTTTAAAATTCTTATAAATTAATTCGTAGTACCTACAGAGGTGGTCGTAGTGTCAATTTGTAAGTAAATACCACAGTCCAACATAACAGTCGCGACACTCACTGGTGGAAAAGTTGTTGCCGTTTGACAGATGGAGCGACACTAGCGCTCCATGCGGCTAGTAAGGTGAACTTCAGACACGTCGTAAGCATAATGTTTGTTTGCATCCTTTTCCTACGTAATTTACGAAATATATGAGTTATTTTCTTGCCTCCAAGGATTTGTGTAGTATTAGAAGGTGCAAATGTTGAAAGGTCTCTGTTGGATTCCTTTCATGTTAATTTCTTAAATCTGATGTCATTTACGGCATAAATTCCTCTTCTAAATTTACTGTGGTGTTTCTGACTATCTGGGAGGAGACTGAGCAGTGGAACGTGTTACTTTCACACATAAACAAGAACGATCTGTCACACTACTACACTTTAAAACACAGTTTATATGTAATTCATGTCACACAGTCTCATACGGAACCTACATCCGCTTTCTTTTATATACTGTATATGATAAAATACTGTCATTCCCCTTCCCTTCTGCGTGAGAGGATGAATGAGCAAATGTATTTCTAGTTGCATACTGGATGGCAGCAGACAAGCCTGTCTGCTAGAGAACAGTAAGACCAACGTCGGAACAGGTAGCTACGCTTTCTAAAAGCAAAGAGGTTTCTATCCGTAGTATGGTCCTGTCTGTCCCTTGTCATGTTGGTATAGGAAGCTGCCTCTCTGGTCACTTCCGTTTTGTATACGGAAGCACCCTTGGTAGGAGCCCAGGTCAGTCTGTCCGCGGCGAGCGTCTGAAGTGGTAAGATCTCCGGCTAAGCGCGTGTCTGCTAAGTCCGTAGGACAATGGATTTCTTAAGATCAGCCTAACTGAAAATTTAATCACCTTTATTTCGGGTTTAGCTCTACAATATCTAATGTTATCTTAAATTGCAACGCAGTGTAATTCGCGTGTGTAGTTCAGAATATATTCCGGTAGTTGCTTTGTCACTACTTTGTGAGTAAAGTGGAACCACGTGTTGATCAGTAACTCTAACTAAGATCATCAATCTTAAATGCGAATGTGCGTGAGATTATAACGTCTCGTCTTGACAATATTTTTCAATATAGCAACTTTTCTTTATGTTCAACCCACGTGGGGTGTACTTTGTGAGACCAGTACCAAGTGCTTATACAATTGTTTGACCCATCAGGTTAATAGTAAGACGATAGTAACCAGTTCAAGGTTTTTCTTTTGTAAATTGCTTTTCGATCTAATTTATTTTAATTATCAAAATTGTTGTGGAGTTACACTCTTTGTGTAAACCAAGTTGACCACGTGAAGTATGTGGTGTAATCATCAAAGTAGCCCTCAGCTATTCTTTTCGGGAAGATTTCACAGAGAGTTAGTATGAATTTAGTATACCAGTGTGTGGTAATTACATGACGGACAGGATTGTGCTACGAACGTAACTTCTTTGGGTGAAAATTGAATCGGTTGGTTGTGGTTAATTTCCTCTTGCATATGTTTCAACATTCTTCGTGTGTTATTTTATGAATGCAGTGTTGTATGCAGCCTCCCAATCTTGGCTCCATATTTGATGTGTTCCGTAAGATTGCAATCTCACATTTTCACAATCCTAAATAAGGCACCAGTTTAGTTATGAATCAAGTTTAATATGCTGAAATTTCAATGATCAACGTTAAAATGAATTTCCAAATATAAACTGATTTATTTCTTTTTATTTAAATTCTCTTTTACATATATATATATATCACCGATTGTTGTATGACTATTAAAAGATTACAATTAATGTTAGTCCGGTTGGGAATTTGGTAAGCTACACTGGATACCTGGTGAAACAGTTGCTCAGTAATGCAAGGTTAACTTCCCCAGACAGCTCACAGCTTTTAACCCGCTTTTATTGTCCATCAGCACCGCTTTCATAACAAATTAAAGCAACAACGTTACAATGTTTCTAAAAATGATTCTGAAATAAGCGCAAGGATGGACAAGAACAATGAATCGAGTAGCAAGCTACAAAACATTCGTGAAAAAACACTTGTGATGTTGGATAGAATTGCAACTTACCACGTTGATATCAAAAGAATATTAACACACAGATTCACGGGTAAGAAGCACAGACATATACCACTACATGCGAAAGCGATCGACAGCTCATTTAACGTTCTCCAAGCCTACTGTGTTTGTCATTGTCGCCTGTTGCCACAAGCGCGACCTCCATCTTTATATTATTTTACGCGAGACAAGCAACTGCCAAATAGGGGGGAAAAACGTTGAAAACTTTATAATGTGCTGATTACATAACATTTCACGCAAAACCAAATATTTGAATGATTTTCAAACCATCTGTCAGTGAACGAAGCGCTAAAAAAATGTCATCACACGAAGGGAGCAAGGGAAATAAAGTGACTAATAACAGAAGTGAATGAAATACATACCAACAGACTTCAACATTCGTTTTTCCTTGTTCACTTCATCCTTCTGATACAATTTCTGTCGCTGTCTGTAGTCACTTTCCTTTTTCTGTTTTAATTTTGCTCGAAGTCTAGCGATCTGCACATTCTGCCACTTCACACGCTTTTGTAAGACAAGAATAGCTCCACTTAATCTAACCACTTCGCCGTCAAAGCAGGTCTGTGTTGACGATTCACACGAATCTGGCACATGGAGAGTTGAACTAACTGCTTCTGTGTCATACGACTGTTTTACAGCTTTAGATGGATTGTCGAATCTTTGTGGCCGTTTCCTCTTCATCGTTAGTTTAGGTGGCTTATTTGGGATGTCAGTGTGGGTACTGCATTCCACACGAGTTTATTATTGTTGCTTTAATTGACTGGTTTTGTTCGCAATGTAGCGAACAAAACCTGATATTATTATACAGGTAAACTTGGTCTTTTTTCATAAGTTCTTCTCGTCTGCTATTAACAAACCATTTTCGGCTCCTAAAACGAAATATTAATCATTAATACACATGTAGTTGGCAAGTGAATCCTGACGATACAGTTTAGTAACATGGTGATATATACCTCTCAGGACCCTTAGGAAACCTAAAAAAAAGACAGCTGTCGTGTCTTCTTCCTGTTGTTGCTGTAATTTATTGCGCTACAAACGCTCCCGCTTGTAAAAACCATTCTATAAATCAAAACAAACAACCACTATTCGCTTTCATGATCGCGCCCAGCTCACAGTTTAACTTACTGGCCGCTTTGGGCGCTGCTGGCGCGGTAGGCAACAAAATCGAGGCGAAGTGTCGCGACTATTAAGTTATACTATGGTAAATACATCAAGTTTTGTCTCGCGTAGTTCTCTAGTGCCGAATCACACTGTAAGGAGCGCTAGCGGCAGTTGCGTTAAAGATGGCTGCCTTCACCTGACCGGAGCGTGATAGCTGTGTGTTTTGGTTTGAGGAATCGAAGTCGGCGAGAACAGTTCGGCGTAATTTCCGTACCAAGTATGCTAAAGATCCATGTAGTAGGCATACGGTTTATGAGTGGCCTCAATGTCTCGTAGAAGCAGGGTGCTGGGTAAGACATGGGAAATCATCAGGTCGTCCAAGCACATCTGACGACGTCGTTGAGCAAGTGAGACAACGTTTTGTCAACAGCCCTACAAAATCGAGCCGGTGTGCATCTCGCGAACTGCAGATCCCACTTACGACTGTTTTGGCGTGTGGTGAGAAACCTTTAGCATTTGAAACCGTACAGTTTGACGATCGTACAAGCAATAAAAAACACTGATAAAATTGCTCACAAGAACTTCTGTGCGCATATGTTAAATCGATTACATGAGGATGAACATTTCGTGGACAAAATCATCTTTTCTGATGAGTCGACTTTCCACTGAAGTGGCAAGGTTAACCCACATAACTGTAGGATTTGGGGCAGTAAAAATACACATCAGACGTTGCAACATATTCATGATAGTCCTAAACTGAAGGTTTTTTGTGCTTTGAGCAAGAACGAAGTGTACGGCCCCTTTTTTTTCCGTGAGAGAACCTTCAACGGGATAGTGTAACTGGATATCCTAAAACAATTTTTGATACCACTGATCGATGAGGATGACCAAGAACGCAATGTTTACTTCATGCAAGATGGTGCACCACCCCACTACCTGGCTAATGTCCGGGGTTTTCTCACAAGGGAACCTCCCCATCGCACCCCCCTCAGATTTAGTGTAACGGATAGTGCAGCCACGTCTCGATCCCTGAGTCAACAGACGGGGACGTTTGCAAGACAACAATCATCTGAGCGAACAGTTAGACGACGTTTGCAGCAACATGGACTATCAGCTCGGAGACCACGGCTGCGGTTACCCTTGACGCTGAATGACAGACAGAAGCGCATGCGATGGTGTACTCAACGACGAACCTGGGTACACGAATGGCAAAACGACATTTTTTTCGGATTACTCCAGGTTCTGTTTACAGCATCATGATAGCCGCATCCGTGTTTGGCGACATCGCGGTGTACGCACATTGGAAGCGTGTATTCGTCATTGCCATACTGGCGTATCACCCGGGGTGATGGTATGGGGTGCCATTCGCTACACGTCTCGGCCACCTCTTGTTCGCATTGACGGCACTTTGAACAGTGGACGCTACATTTTAGATGTGTTACGACCCGTGGCTCTATCCTTCATTCGATCCCTGCGAAACCCTACATTTCAACAGGATAATGCACGACCGCATGTTGCAGGTCCTGCACGGGCCTTTCTGGATACAGAAAATGTTCGACTGCTGCCCTGTCCAGCACATTCTCCAGATATGTCACCAAGTGAAAACGTCTGGTCAATGGTGGCCGAGCAACTGACTCGTCACAATACGCCAGTCACTACTCTTGATGAACTGTGGTATGGCGTTGACGCTGCATGGGCAGCTGTACCTGTACACACCATCCAAGCTCTGTTTGACTCAATGCCCAGGCGTATCAAGGCCATTATTACGGCCAGAGGTGGTTGTTCTGGGTACTGACTTCTCAGGATCTATGTACCCAAATTGCGTGAAAATATAATCACATGTCAGTTCTAGTATAATATATTTGTCCAATGAATACCCGTTTATCATCTGCATTTCTTCTTGGTGTAGCAGTTTTAATGGCCAGTAGTGTACGGTTTTTGAGCCACTGGGGAATCCAGAGTTCATGGTCTCCTCAACGTACATGACCCATGGCGGTCTTCCTCTTTGAATTCCCGCCCCGGGCGCCTGACGTGCGCCAGTTCTCGCGCCTCGGAGCTGATGTGGCCAGCGGGCCTTGTGTGGTGGAGCCTTGCTGGGCTGCGAGGAGCAGCAGCCGATCGCACGGGCAGTCGGTGTTTTGAAGCCGGACTCCAGGGTGAGGTGCGTGGGCAGTATGTGCCGTTCGGCCGAATTTGATGTGTCATGGACTGTTCGGTAGCCTTTTAAACGTTTGGTCTGGTTAATAGTTGTGGGCACGGGTGTTATCTGAAGACGGACCGTTTGTGTGATCTTGGATATCCGAATATGCTGTTGGTAAGAAGGGAGTCACGTTATGCAAGGAGCTTTCCGACTCGATAAATTGCCTGATTTGAGTCGTGTGGCGCGACTTAATACCTTGAAACGTTGCCTTGGAAGAGGTTCAAGAAATGGCTGAAATGGCTCTGAGCACTATGGGACTTGATAGCGGAGGTCATCAGTGCCCTAGAACTTAGAACCACTTAAACCTAACTAACCTAAGGACATCACACACATCCATGCCCGAGGCAGGCTTCGAACCTGCGACCGTATTCGTCGCGCTGCTCCAGACTGAAGCGCCTAGAACCGCTCGGCCACTCCGGCCGGCTTTGGAAGAGGTTACGGTAACGCGTAGCAACCGGAGACCCTTGTTATTGCAGTTCAATTTCCCATGTTCAGCAGTGGATTCGATGATTTGGTAATACTGTACATTGCTTTAAGTGCAACCATGTTTCGCCTTAGACCAAGTGTTTCAAGAGCATCATCTGAAGTGTCCATTGATCTGCACAAGAACAGTGGTCATGGGGTTGTGTTAATGAGAATGACATTGGAATTTAAACGCTCCCTTAGTCTGTTCCAATTTTCTACTGTTGTGGCACGCTTTGACTGTCTTGGACCTGGACTCACTCAGTGCTCATCGTATTGCGGCTATTAACATCGTCTCTGTACACCGGTTTCGTGGAATATACCACCGCCGGCTACACTTCGGCTGCCTTCACTCAAGTTATGTAAATTATTGTTTGAAATTTTGTATTAAATTGTGTATATTTTGATGTTTTGGGCTTTGTGGACTCAGCTGCTCTTGTTGGACCCTCTTGTTGAACATAGTGTCGAGCTCCGTTAGGACGGCCACATGTTGGTCGGTTCTACATGAATCGCACGTGTCATATTGAGATGTCGTATGGAATTATGAAAATATAGCCCGTTGATTATAACCAACTGGCACATTTGAGGTTCACCGGGTGTAAAAAGGAAAAGGTTGTAAAACTGTTAAGTATTACTATGCTATGAAGGTTACTTATGTGTTAGTTCGCTAGCCATTTGTAAGCTGAAGAGTAAAAGAAATTTATTCCCTCTTTCACGGTTAGTTACAGCTTACTAGATCTAATTGTTCAACTATTTGTTATTTAAATGTTTTCATGGGATGACATTCCCTCACCTTTTATTTATTTATTTATATATTTACCTTTTGCTACAAGTCAGTTCTGATCACTAATTACTGGTTCTCTTCGTTTTTAAATGGCGTTCTTGAGCCGCTATGCATAATCGTTAACTTACTGACTCACTTATGTGTTTTCTAGGATATACTTTAACATAATTTTCACTGTCTGATGACAGTTATATCAATAATTGCACACTCGTTCTCTTATTAATTAGTTAACTGCTCATTGGGGCGAGATTTACGGAAACTTTCTCTGTCTCCCTGAAGGCAGCTCTATAAATTTGTGCACCTGTTAACGTTATTAAATTAGCTATATGACCTTGGAGGTGTATTTTAAGAATGTTTTTCCTAGTTGTCTCGAGGCAGCCGCGAGTTACTCTGACTTCCTGTATAACTATTAAGTTTTTAACCTTTTGAAATGAATTGTGCTTCCGTGTTGTCTTAAAGAGGCATCTGTTTCCAAATATTAATTATTTGTTCATTTGTTGAGGCATTTTCTGATCTGTGTTTCGTAAAGGTGGAAGTTTTTGACTCTCAGATTAAGAACCGCTGTCAGACAGAGCTTGTGGTATTTAACTATTAGCTTATTTAAATTGTCACTAAACTAAGATGTTTAATTTCTTAAATTTGAGAAGTTCAGTGTTGTTTTTAATCCTGTTAATTGTCATTATCTGAATTTGGATACTGTTTCTACTAAATATATTTTAATTAACAATGGTGAATGATGTGAACCCCAATCCGGCCAGTCCTTCCACTTAATTTCCTGTTTGGCTGCTTGAGGCTTGAAGACATTAATCGGTCAGGAACCGCCATCGAATATGGAGAAGTATTTCCACTGTTGCCAAGAGTAGCTCATTTAGGATGTGTGGTCTACTCAGCGACAGAAAGCAATGATCCTTAATAAAATCTTTCCAGAGGACAGTGAACTCGTTACCCCTTCGGCTCGTAAACACCCGGAGCAGGCGTCGGGTCTCGTGTCGGAGTCTGCACTGGGCGCCTTTGAGAGCCAGACCCCTGCCGACGTCAGCACAGGTGCGGGCCTGTGTTCACGGCAGACCCACGAGCCGGCAGCAGTCAATCAGTCGACACTCGCTCGCAGTCGACCGGTCGATGGTTGTAATCAGACCTGACGGCTTCGCGCTCCGCTGATTGGGACTCGCGAGGTCAGCGCCTGGGCTACAGAAAAAAAGACGGCTTTTAACGACGGCTGCCTCCATCCGAGGCAGTAAATGTCCCCCCTGCTCCTGCCAGTCTCTGTATAAATACAATTAACCGGGGAGGTCGCCGGGAATACATCGAAATACGTGTCCCTGCGTCAGCAAACTGGGATGTCGGAAGTACGGTTACAGCTTACTGCCTTTAGATTAGATTAATTATTCATTCCATAGACCCACGAAAGAGGGGATCCACCTGGGTGTGGAACATGTCAGATAAACACATTACAAAAATGTAATTAGCAAAAGTTGAGTTTCATTAATTTTAATGATCCTCAGTCAATAAACAGTAAATTTATGTACATTAATTAAAATTAAACTTCTAATATTTACAGGTTTAGTACTTACATCTGCTTTCATTAAATCCATCATTCACACAGTAGCTAGTTACTTGGCTATTACAATTTAGTATTGTCAAAAATTAAAGTAAATTGTTCATTTCAGTGATCCTCAGTTAAGAACAGTCAAATTATGTACAAGATTTAAAACTAAACATCCACTGTTTACAGACTTAAGACTTACATCTGCTTTCCATACATACATCATTCTTACAGTAGGTAGTTACTTGGCTGTTACAACCAAGTATTGTCAAAAATTAAAGTATAATAAATTTTCTTTAAAATGGTCTACTGCACTTACTGAGAAATTCATGGATGGAATAGAAGGAGTTGGCCACCAAAAATTCTTTTAAATTATGTTTAAATTGTGCCTTGTCTGAAACTAAACTCTTGATGGTTGCTGGTAACTTGTTGAAAATATGCATTGCTGAATACTGGACTACTTTCTGGGCAAGAGTAAGTGATTTTAAATCTTTATGTATATAGTTCTTATTCCTGGTATTGATACTGTGTACTAAGCAGTTAGTTGGAAAAACAGATGCATTATTTACAACAAACTTCATTAAGGTATACGTATACTGAGAAGCTGTGGTTAGTATGCCCAATTCTTTGAATAGGTTTCGACATGATGATCTAATAATAACTGAAGATTTGTAAAACAAAAATGGAAAATGAACTATTTGTAAATTGTATTGACTGGACACCAAAAAATTAATGAATGCAGAGTAATTAAATGTTGGGAATACATTTGCCTAGGTAACTTATTTAAGTGATTAACATTGCAAGATCACAGGTAAGTACGAGATAAGCCATTGGAAATGTGAAATGCTGGTACATTAATAACTGGTGTAACAGCCAAACTGTTGAATGCAAGCATGCTTTGTGTGGTACACGTGCCGGATGTCAGTTTGTATGATGGAGTTCCATGCCTGTTTCACTTGGTCAGTCAATACAGGGACGTTTAATGCTGTTTATGGATGACGATAGAGTAGTCGTCCGATTATGTCCTTGATCGAGCAGGCCAAGGCCCTATGTCGACACTCTGTAGAGCATGTTGGGTTACAACAACGGTATGTGGGCGAGCGTTATCTTGTTGAAAAATATCCTGTGGAATGCTGTTCACAAATGGCAGACCAACAGGTCGAATCACCAGACTGACGTACAGCTTTGCCGTCTGGGTACCTGGGATATCAACGTGAGTGCTCCTGCCGTGATACGAAGTCGCACCCCATACCACAACTCCGGGTGTACGTCTAGTAGGTCTAGCCAACACCGACTCAAAGGAAGGCCTCGGCGCTTGTTGGTGACGTCACGTCAGCTAGGCACGGCGAACGCCAGGTCTGTTGCAGGCAGAAGCGCCTGGGCGTGCTTATCACTATAAATCTCTTATTTTTGGGCAAAATGTTTGGTATTGTTTTGGATTATGCAGTTCTATTTAGACGAAAGATTTTCTTACTATCGTAAAGCTACAAATGAAGATCATAGTTCTGTATTAGTGAATCCTCTAAAAACAAACGTAGATCAATATGAGAAGACGCTTTGCCCCATTGCAAGCTTCGGAAATTTTACATTCAAGTAACTATATTTACTTGATCCATTTTGTTATCGAAACTTACCCCAACCCCCTTACAATGAACTCGTTTCTTTTATTTATTTATTTTCGTTTGACATCGTCACTGGAAATGTGAACTAATTTACATGGATAAATGTCCAACTGTTGCCAGTCATTAGATTACAGTCGTTTTCAACGAAAGGAATTCTAAACAGGAAACAAAATAGCTTCATACATCGAAAATACAGCTGAGCTTAAACTTTTTTAAACATGCACATTAGAAAAGATAAATATTCCCCTCTTGCAACTGAAAGGAGAAACTTTATAAGATAAAAAAAATTTTATTTGATAAAACAAGTATCTCTCTTTTGCCTCTTCTTCTGTCCCCCACCCCCTCCCCCAACGTGTACAATCGCAAGATATTTCATTAACATTCAGTGGTCCTCACCCCATAGTCAACCAAGATACCTAAAGAAGAGCACCAATATGTTCACAGTTTCTTGTAAAAGCAATCCAGTACAAACGTAACTTCCGCAGATTTACAAATAAGGTAAAGAAGCTCGAATTCTGTTGCTGCTGGACCATGAAGTTGTTTTTGTATGTCAATCCTTAAAACAGGTGGAAATTTAAGTTCAGAAGTACACTATTTGTTAAGAAGTGTAATGAATTGCACAATTAATTGATTGCAGAAATCTCTCAGAACAATGTGTGTTGGTCAACTACCGCCAATAGTTTCACATTTTCCTGTGTCAGAGAGAGAGAAACAGCCATTATGAGTATGCCTGCAACAGACTTGGCGTTGGCCGTGCCTAGCTGACGTGACGTCATGAACAAGCGCCGAGGCCTTCCTTTGAGTCGGTGTTGGTCTAGCACACAGACAGGCTGGTCGCAGGTTCTCAATTGGCCTCCTGACCATCACACGGCCATCATTGGCACCGAGGGAGAACCGGCTTTCCTCAGAAATCACAACAGAACTTCACCCTGCGCTCGCTGACGCCACAGAAGTTGCAAACGGCGATGATTTTGGCTCACAGTCGGTGGAATGCACGCTACAGGGCGTCTGGCTCGGAGATATCACTGAAGCATCATAACAGTTCGTTTTGTCACTGTGGTGCCAAATACTGTGAAACCTTCCTGTCGTCTCCTCTATATCTCGTTTGTTAACGATAACATTCCCTTTTACAATAAACTATGAAACCTTGCCTCGGGATTTCTATCTCTTGCTTAATAATAACAAATGAAATCTTCCCTTTGAAATTTATTCTCTTTCTCTATCTTTGCATATAAATTTAATTGCTGCTTATTAAAAGTGATTTTCGGATTATTTCGACGAAACATAGAACGTGTCGTCGTCGTGGCCCTCAGTCGTTATCTGCAATTACCCAAAACTGTTCCTTACCTTTTTTACTGTTACTGGATCGCCATCTGACTGCTACATCAAACTGCGACATGAATATACTTACTCTGTTTTACTATACTCTTATTAGCTGCTGGTGGGTTTTCATAACAAGTGGCTGTTTTTATTACCAAAGCTGATGTTATTCTTTAATAGCAAAGCTGACGTTCTTATTAATTTGACTGAAATTACGTAATTCATAGTTAAACTTTTTCTTGACAACAAATTTTGCAAAGTTTTACGTTGATGGTTTTTGGGATGGACTATAATTAGAAATGCAATATTGCTGGCAAAAGTTAATTGTATTCTGAATAAAATGATTTTACAAACGTTCAAATGGGACTTACTTTTTACAATAATCTTACAACTAGCAATGCGCAAACATACCTTCAGTAGTCTTGAGTTTCTTAAAAAAATTAATTCAATAATATTAGTTCCTCTTATTATAATAGTTAGCTGATGTCTCTGTACATCCGTTTATAATCTCTTGTAAATCATAGCTAGTGGCTGGCAGGCACACCGCTCCTCTCAACCTCTCGCTTCAGACCTGCTACCGACTCGCTTCACTTCTCGCTTACTACTCTTCCTACGAACGCTAAAGTGCCGTTTCTCCTGCCAACAATGCTTTCTGGTGCAGACAATCCCTGCTACCATTACAAAATGTATAAATGCGCGGTCCTTCCCGCTCTTTTCTTAAAATGTATCCATACGCGGTCTCTCCCGCCCTTTTTAAAATTGTATCAATTTGCAGTCTCTCTTGTCAACAATACATTGGTGCAGACATTCCCTGCTAGCACAATTATGTCCAACATGACAAATATTAATTATTCCTACTTAATCCTATTAATAAAATATACACATCTTTCATAAATTGTGATTTGACAATAAACAATAGAAATATACACGTCTTACAACTGTTCGAATTGTTGTTGCACAAGCTGTACGATGCGCCTGAGCCATACGCCGAACACGATGGTCTTCGCTCTCGGCAGTGCCACGTGACCTTCCGGAGTCCGATCTTGCGACCGCACATCCTCGTTAGTACCGCTGCTAGCAACCATGTACAGTGGCTACATTCCTGCCAAGTCTTGCTGCAGTATAACAGTAGGAAGATCCAGCTTCTCGTAGCCCTATTACAGGACCTCGTTCAAATTCAGGGAGGTGGTGATAACGACAGGATTATCGCCTGAAAGGCATTCTTGACTGACATCAGTTCACCACGTCCAATCTCTAATGTAAATAACGTTCACGATCGTTTCAGCGTGTATTTGAATCAAACCTGATTTGCATCCTCATAGTCATGCGACTAGCGAGAAATTTGAATTGACACCATGTTTCAGATGTAGGTACACCCCTACCAAATTTCATTCATATCGCACAACTTCTTCTTGTGTTGTAATTTTTTGCGTCACTGTGTTTGTAGCTTAGTTTGCTTTCAGTGAAGGTAGAGTTAACAGAGACACAATATTAACTTTGAATTTAGTAACAGAAACAACAATAATAATAAAAAGACTGGGGGAGGGGGTTGTTTTGGGGGAAGAGACCAAACAGCGAGGTCATCGATCTCATTGGATCAGGGAAGGACGGTGAAGGAAGTCGACCGTGCCCTTTCAAAGGAGCCATCCCGGCATTTGCCTGGAGCGATTTAGGGAAATCACGGAAAAACTAAATCTGGATGGCCGGCCGCGGGAAAAACACTAGTGTTATGTTAGTAGTAGTTTTGAAATACTGAAAGTGAAAGTGAAGTACAGAGACAAACGAGTGAGCTACGATATTTAAAAGCATCAAATACACCGCATGATAGTAAAAAATCGAGAAGACAAGTTTCCATTAAAATGATGTTTGAGATATTGCATTACCTCATCTTCACCTTTTTGTAGCTTGGTAATTAAAAAGTGATGACGCAGTTGAAGGCAAATTTCAGAATCGAATTAAAAGTGCAAAGATGCTAATTCTGAGATTCTACGAGGTCGAAGAACACCTATACTTTTACATTTTATGATGTTTATTGTCATTTCACTTATAATAATTAAAACAAGTGCCATCAACACGTTTTTGGTCCAGTAGTATTTAAGAGTTTGTTGAGAATGGGTTTTGCAAGCTACCCGCTACATGACACACATATCAGACAGAAAGTAACCGAGTGTGGTGGTGCAACGGTCAGCACGCTGGACGACGGTTCAAATTCGCGTCCGTAGGTTTTTCCCTAAAACTCCATGAAAATTCCGGGATGGTTCCTTTGAAACGGCACGGCTGGTTTCCTTCCGCGTCGTTGAAAGAGCCCGAGGCTTGCGACCCGTCTGTAATGACCTCGATGTCGATGCTGAACACTGATCTTCCTTCCTTCCTTACAAACTCTTAACACAAATTTCAAACTCTTCTTGGTAAAGTTCATGCATATTTATTTACTACTGCAGTAACAGACTTTGGGCGTGACTTGAAGAGCAGTTTTATTTTTATAGGAGCATATACAAAGTCATCTTATTGCCCCTATTTACTGACTCGTACCTGTCGTGTTCTGCTACGACAAAAGGTTTCTCCAGAGCTTGTTCCTTTCCGCATACAACAGGATGACTTTCTATTAGTACAAGAAATCTCTCTACTGAATAACGCAAATCTCCAATAAATTGGGAGTGTATACTGTTACTTGTTCTGTTCTGAATGTCTTATTGTAAGTCAATTAAGGCTCATTCTCAAATTCATTAATTTTCACTTGTATGTGCATATTTCACGTTTTTATCAACGTAACACTTAAACACATTGCTGTATTCGGCAGTGAGGAAAAAACTAGGACTGTCGTTGACATGAATCCAGCGGTGCGAAAAGGATGGGGAGTAGCAGAAAGCGGAAATGTGTCTAGACTAATACGAAAACTGTTAAATACTCTGAAGCAGAAACTGAAATGATTTCTCTGTATGGAGATCTAAAATGATAGAAGCAAGGAAGAAGGGGGCAAGTATAGTGGAACAGAAAAACTTTATTCGCTATAAATAGCTCTGCCTATATTCAACATTGACATGAAATTGAGAAGGAAATTCCTGAAACTCAGTGCAAGGAGCACAGCGTTGTATATATGTGTTTGAGAAAAAGAAACCGAACGCATTTGAAGTATAATGCTGGTGTGTTACAGGAGGACATTAAAATTAGGTGGCTAGATTAATAACTGAAAGGATAGGTTGTAGAAAAATAAACAATGAGAGAAGACTGTGAAATATAAGACAAACAAATATGTGTAAGCTTCTGCAAATAGAAGTAGAGTGGAAAATTGTAAGAACAGACAAAAATCTAGTATCACAAATTGTCAAGGAGAGAGATTGACTTAATGTGTGTGTCTGGAGCTTAAGGGCGCTCAAAGGCAAGAGATTAACGTAGAAAGAAAATGAAGACGGCATCATAAAAGTTCCAGGACTGAAGACTACACCAAGAAAGGAAATAAGACTTTCATGAGCACTGAGCAATGGCTTTCTCACAGGAAGTACAGCAACACATCTTCAGAGGGCATATAGAGCTTACAGAAGAGCAGTTTACATCAAATTTAAGTCTTCTTTTATTAGTCGTAAATATGGTCGACCCTATCAACTGCGGGCTTAATATTGGGCCTAGTCGTGCAGAATTAACTGTTCATCCTTAATTGACTGATAGCAAGTCATTTGTTATAAATCTGAATAGGTTTTATTACAAAATATACTCGCTGTCAAAAATTTATACCACTGTCCTTTCTTGTGTCTCTGCTACGTTGGGGTAGTTTGCCTTATTTACCAACAAATGACATAAGCCTCGCGTAATCTGCGTACCTAGCTTAGAAACGAGCAAGGAGGCGAAAAATAAGAACAGAGGAAAAACGGAAAAAACCTTCAGGCCGAAAGTTGATAAATTTGTATTTTCGTTGGAGTATGGACGTTTACCTGCTTCCGGACGTCGACGTGTTCAACCCAGCCCGCGGTAGGATAACATAAATCTCGTGGGGTGAATGTACTGAGGGCCATGTGCAATGATAGCATTGTACACAAGCGCACATCAGCACGAATCAATGTGATAATTCATCTCCATCACAGTGTCGCATTAAGTGAAGATTTTTAAGCGGCTTCTAGTGTTACACGAACGCGGTATGTAATTAAATTTAGATTACCTACGTATAACTAACTCATTGAGGGAATTACTGTTTCGTATCATCAGTGAGACGAACAGAAATGAGATTTTTATTCAAGGACTGTAGTTATCCTGAAGTCTCTGCGATTGAGACAGTCCCTTGGACACTGCAGAAAGCCAAAAGCGGGATATGACTCTTAACAGGGTGTGTGAACACCATGGACGACAGTGCATGCTCTGTAACGTGCTGTCATGCTGACTACAAGCTTTGTAAGAAGTTGTAGTGGAATAGCGTTTCATTCCTCTAACAGCGTGGTTATAAAATGCCGGATGGTCGTTTGGTGCATGTGGACATGTTACAATACGTCTCCATAACGCATCTCACACATATTTGATGGGCTTTCAGTCGGAGACTGGGCAGGCCAGTTTCATTACGTACCATCATATGTCACACTGTACGCTGCATAATGTTACCGTTTTGGTCCAAGTGTTTGGTTTGGGGAGGAATATTACGTTACATTAATACTTGCGCCATAGATCATGAAAACGACATTTTGTAATGATGTGGAACGTGTCAGTTTAACATAAGTTTTCACTATACAATATAATTTTTTTTACAGTTACTACTTCATATCCAAAAATTCATCTATTGAGTTGAAGGAGTTGTTATTCAGAAATTCTTTTAACTTGTTTTTAAACGATGGTTGGCTTTATGTCAGACTTTTGATGCTATTTGGCAAATGACCTAAGATTTTTGTGGCAGCATAATTCACCCCTTTCTGTCTAAAAGTCAGATTTAAAACAGAATAGTGAAGATCATCCTTTCTTCTAGCGTTGTAGCTACGCACTTCACTATTGGTTTTGAAGTGGGATGGGTTATTACTGACAGATTTTGTAAGTGAATATATTTATTGTGAAGGTACTGTGACCATCCCAAGTTTCTTAAATAAATGTTGGCAAGGTGATCTTGGATGGGCTCCAGCTATTATTCTCAGTACACGCTTCTGTGCAATGAATACTTTTCTCTTAACGAAGAATAACCCCAAAATTTGATGCCTTGTGAAAGCAGCGAATGAAAATAGGTGTAGTAGGCTAATTTAGTGATACGTTTATCGCCAAAATTTACAATTACCCTGATAGCCTAAGTAACTGAACCTAACTGTTTCAGCAGATCATACATGTGTTTCTTCTGATTTAATTTCTCATCAACGCACACACTCAGTAATTTTGAATATTCTGCCTTTCCAACAGTCTTCTGTTCAGAGTCTATATTTATCAAGAGTGTTATGCCATTTACTGTACAGCGTTATATATACTGCGTTTTCTCCCAATTTAGTGAGAGTCCATTGCAGAGAACCACTTAATAATTTCGTGAAAGGCTTTGTTTACAAGATCTTCTCCTAATTCTTGTTTGTTGGGTGTGATTATTATACTTGTATCATCAGCAAAAGGAACTAGTTTTGCATCTTCATGAATACAGAATGGCAAGTCATTAATATACATTAAGAACAACAAGGAACCCCAGACTGAACCCTGTGGGACACCATTCTTGATGCCTCCTCTTTTAGAGGAATCTGCTGATTTTTGAAAACTATCTGTACTGTTAATTTCAACCTTCTGCATTCTTCCAGTTAAATATGAATTAAACCCTTTGTGCACTGACTCACTCATACCACAATACTTAAGTTTATCTAGAATAATTTCATGATTCACCCAGTCAAATGCCTTTGAGAGATCACAAAATATCGCAATGGGTGATGTTCGGTTATTCAGAGCATTTAATATTTGATCAGTGAAAATATTATCTGTTGATAAGCCTTTCTGAAAACCAAACTGATATTTTGTTAGTACTTCAATTTTACGAATATGTGAAGCTACTCTTGAATACATTACTTTTTCAAGAATTTTGGATAAATCTGTCAGAAGTGAGATTGGGCGGTAGTTTTTAGCATCACACCTATCCACTTTCTTTAACAATATTATATTTCAGTCTATCTGGAAAAATGCTGTGTTTCAGTGAGCTACAACATATGTGGCTGAAAATCCTGCTTGTCTGCTGGGAACAAACTTCTAGTAGTCTGTTGGAAATGCCATCAATTCCAAGCGAGCTTTTACTTTTGAGTGAATTTATTATTTTCGTAATTTCAGTAGGAGAGGTGGGTTCAATTTCAGTTTTATAAAACTGTGTAGGTATTGCGTCTTCCCTATACAGCCTTGTATTTTCTAATGAATAGCTGAATCCTGTTTTATCTACATTTAAAAAAATATTATTAAAGCTATTTTCTACTTCTGACTGTTTGTTAACAAGCTTTACATTGAGTTTGATAGAAATATAGTCTTCCTGTGCTCTTAGTTGCTTTCTTTCCTTTTTAAGAATATTCCAAATTGCTTTAATTTTTCAGAGGAACCTGAACTCCGCACAAACAATAATTTCCTTCCATCTGTCTGATAGACAGAACAACAAACAATCCAAGTTTTTCAAAAATAGATGAAAATTTCCCAATGGGGACCTACACACAGCTATAATTATAAAAGTACCATTATTTGGTTTAAGCCCACATGCATATGCTTTTATACAGGGTGTCCCAGCTATCTTGTCCACCCCAAATATCTCTGGAACAATAACAGCTATTGGAAAATGACTTTCACCGGTATCAATGTAGGGCTGGGGCCCATGAATGTACATATTTGGAAACATTCCAAAACGAAAGTATATGTGTTTTTTAACACAAACTTATGTTTTTTTAAATGGACCTCCTATATTTTTTCTTCAGCAACCCATAGCATGACAAAGCACATACGCAATGGCGTTGATTGCATCGCAATATTCCCATTACATCCCGAGATATCGAGACGCGAAGTTGGCGTTTGAAACACCCGACATGCGCTGCTAGCGCACGTCCTGAGGCTCAGACGTAACCCCATGCTGCCCGTAATCGCGATGTGATTGACATGCGTAATCACACTTCCATACTTATCAAGAGGTCCGAAACGAATTATACGGTCTGCTGCCATCCTGCATTAACGTCGTACACTCCAGCAGGTATTGATCCCATAGGCTAGGGTTGATGCGGTTCTGTAACATATCTGTGTACCGCAACGTTAGTCACAAAGTTAATTTCGCTTATCGTTAATCTGTTACTAAAAAGGTAATGCCGTTCAACGTTAAAACTTTACTTTACTGTAGATCTAACGCAGGTGACAGTTAATCATTCACTCGTAATAGTAAAATTCATGTTGATGGTTTTAGTGAAACGAGCAAGTGGACTAAAAGTTTTACCGTTGTTTGGGTAAAAATGTTTTGATTTGGGAAGTTCAGGTAGGACATAGAAGATGAATGTAAACATGTTTAACCAATTAGTTTTATTATCACATAATTATCAATGTTATGTTTATTTAATGCGTTAAATGACAAATTGTTGCAAACAAATGTTTCTTAACATCACTGGGTAAAATGGCCCTTTGTAGAAACTTCCACTGTGATACCAGCACTACACACTAAACATAGCGTTCACATCTCATGCTCAAAGTGATGCCCATTGGCTTGCATACATAGGGTCACTCTGCGGATGAAGGATGCCCTACTTCGTGCTACTGTTTCCTCTTTGATGGCTGTACAAGCATAAATAATGCGTTGCTTCATGTCCTCAGGTGTTGTTGGTTCATGTTGGTAAACAACATCCTTCACTGTTCCCCAAAGAAAATAATCCAGCGGTTTAAGGTCCGGAGATCGGGCAGGCCACCTAACTGGGCCACCTCGCCAGTCCACCTACCAGGGAACTTACGGTTCAGAAGTCGTCGTGCTCGTAAGGCGTTATGTGCAGGGCATTCGTCATGCTGATACCACATGACCATTCTCCGGTTCAGAGGTACGGTGTCCAAGAGAACAGGAAGATTGTGTCGTATAAATGTGGAGTATTGTCTGCCATTTTGGATGCCATATATAAAGAAAGGTTCGATAATGGTATCTCCAATAATCCCACACCAAACATTAACTTTCCACGGACGTTGATGCTCTACCTGACGGAGGCATTTTGGATTGTCTGCGGACCAATAATGCATATTCCTCATATTGACAATTCCTTTGTTGGAGAATGATGCCTCGTCGGTAAAGAGAACATCTGCAAAAAAATTTGGATTAGTCAGAAGTTTCGCTGAGCCCACCGACAAAATGTTACCCTATTGCGGAAGTCATTTCCATGAAGATCCTGGTGTAAATGAACATGGTAAGGATGAAATTTATGACGTTTAAGAATACGCTGTGCACTTGACTTCGACACACCAACTTCACGTTCAATTTGACGTGTGCTGATTTGAGGATTCACAGCTATGGTAGCGAGCACAGCAACTTCAGCACGTTCATCTGTGCGTGTTCTAGGACGATGTCGAGGTCTTGGATTTAAGCTTCCCGTTTCACGTAGACGAGATGTGAGACGACCAAACATCAGGCGCGAAGGCGATGGCTTGTCAGGGAATCGTCTTCTGTACAGTCGTTCTACCTGAACAGAATTTCGTCCACCTACAACAGGGTACAGTACAGGTATGTAGAGTAGGTAGAAAACAGACATATTAACTTAATAATCATAATGTTCGCTAATAGTACTGTCAACAAACAAGCAATCTCATAACGTATTTCCCGTCAACGTACATTCTCCATAGATCAGCAGCATTTCTACCATATCTTCATGTGTGTACATTATACTGTACAGTATAAGTTCCACAACACAACGTTTATTCACAATGTGTACTACCTCCGCGCCGTCACTAGATTACTCTGATGCACGACTACACTGGCAAGCGGTGTACTGCACGCCAAAGCAACAACAAATGGGATGCTCGGAGGGTGGTGGAGTACAGGAGTTTGCATGGGTCGCAAATCATAAACAAGGCGAAGTGGTAACTGTGGCAGTAGTGGGAACTACATTGGACACTTGACTAGGTGGAGCCAGGCCCTGCGCGACAGGCACAATGGGTCATATAACGCATTAGGTAAACCTTATTTTGGGTGTGCAGGATAAATAAGACAACCTGACGGGTGTACACCGATCGGTACTGGTTCATATTGTGTACGTAGATACGTAAAACGTGCAAGAGGGAAACCATTATGTGCTTATGAGAGTTGGTGGCAGCAGACCGTATTATTCGTTTCGGACCTCTTGATAAGTATGGAGGTGTGATTACACATGTCAATCACATCGCGATTACGGGCAGCATGGGGTTCACGCCTGAGCCTCAGGACGTGCGCTAGCAGCGCATGTCGGGTGTTTCAAACGTCAACTTCGCGTCTCAATATCTCGGGATGTAATGGGAATATTGCGATGCAATCAACGCCATTGTGTATGTGCTTTGTCATGCTATGGATTGGTGAATAAATAATATAGGAGGACCATTTAAAAAAATATAAGTTTGTGTTAAAAACACATATGCTTTCGTTTTAGAATGTTTCCAAATATGTGCATTCATGGGCCCCAGCCCTACATTGATACCGGTGAAAGTCATTTTCCAATAGCTGTTATTGTTCCAGAGATATTTGGGGTGGACAAGATAGCTGGGACACCCTGTATGTTGCTCTACACAAAATTTTTTAGTTTCTAAAGTTTTCACATTCTGATAGATTTTAACATATATGGCAACTCCTCCTCTATCTATATTATCTCTATTTACATTTGCTGAAATCTTATATCAACCTACATTTACCTTTTATGTAAGAAACTATCAGCCTCGATTGCCCAAAATGAAACCAACCTTTACCTAGGTTTCAGCCCAAGTAATTGAGCCTTCTTCAGAAGATAAACCAGATTCTATAATATGTCTATGAGGGCATGGTCTAAAATAAAAGTAAAACAGCCTGAACAGGCGTAGTTACATTTTAAAAATGTGGTACAAAGGTCCTAAAATGTGAATACGCCTATTCAGGCTGTTTTAGTTTTATTTCTAGACCATACCCTCGTAGACATACTATAGAATCAGGTTTATCTTCCGAAGAAGGCTCAATTACTTGGGCTGAAACCTAGGTAAAGGTTGGTATCATTACTGTAATCGAGGCTGATAGTTTCCTATATATTAGGTAATCACGACTGCTCACTGGGGTGCAATGTTGAGAGTACTAAAATACCTTTCCCATATCTGTGACTATATGACTTTCAGACAGACGTAGTATATCTATTCCTCCATCAGTTTCTAAATCTTCTAAACAAACAAGAAGTTCATCTGCCTTGTTTTTTATTCTCCTGATATTCTGATGCAATATCCTAACATTATTTTTCACTGCGCCTTTATGATAATATTGTGATATACTAATATTATTTTTCACTGTACTTTTATGAGAATCTTGTGATATTTTAACATCTCTAGTACATGCCTGTCTGGGCTTCTCATTAAGCTTAATTTCATTCAATGTTAAATCCTTGGACACTGAACTTAGCCTAAAAAAGAGTTACTCCCATGAGTTTCAGTGACCCCCACCCCTCTTAAAGACTTTGCTACTATCCCAGTCAATCTACCCTTCCCTTTCCTACCGAGATGCAGGCCTTGCCTACCAATAGCGTCATCAGGGACCAAACCTGTTCAAAAAATGGCTCTGAGCACTATGGGACTTAACTGCTGAGGTCATCAGTCTCCTAGAACTTAGAACTACTTAAACGTAACTAACCTAAGGACATCACATACATCCATGCCCGAGGCAGGATTCGAACCTGCGACCGTAGCGGTCGCGCGGTTCCGGACTGTAGCGCCTAGAACCGCTCGGCCACTCCGGCCGGCGACCAAACCTTTGCTTGACAAAGTAGCCGCCAGGACCAGCTAATCTAGCTCCATATTGGCCCTCCTGACAGAGCTGTTCAATTAAGGCCGATCATGCCGCATGAAACCAGGAACCAAGCCAACATTTGTATGGTTTGTTGCGGACGCTATTTTTACCAGGTCACACTCAATATTGTAATCCTGATACCTATCAATATTGTTTCCTGCTCCACCCATTATTAAAATATGATCCTGCTTTGTAAATCCCTAGCACAATGATCCTACATCCTGTATCACTTGGCCAAGATATGCACTGGGCTTGAAAAAACCTGTGATCCGGTATCTGTCACCTAATTTTTCCTGCAAGATCCGGCCCACACCTCTTCCAAGGCTACTACCTAACAATAGAACTTTCCTCCTACTTTCTACTTTTTTTGAAACAACTGGTTTCCTGGCGAAAGTCTGTTGAGTGTTAACTACGCTTACTTCTACATGAGTCTCTTCCTTAGTTAACTAGGTAGCAAGGCAAATCTATTGTTTGTACCAATGATGAAACTGTCAGATACTGTTCTCCTTCTGTGGCCCCTGTTCCTTGCTACCACTTCCCACCTGTCTTCACCATTCTTCCCCTTTAACGTCATCACTTCCTCCCTAACACTATCCAGTTCTGCCTTAAGGGCTCTAATCTTCCCTTCCAGTTCAGCTACTTTCCTATCCCTTGAACATACTCTGCAGTACCTTGGAAGAGACTCAATGTTGCATAAGTGTACTGACTTCCAAATCTCTGAACAAGATACAATTACAGCTCGACGATAATACGGCACTGTACTCCTTGCCGATGTGCGTCTTTTCAGGGGTGGATTCGGCTATCTTATTGAGAACCGTCCCCCGCCTTTTTTAATGTCCAAGGGACGAACATGAATCCCGATGACTCTGAGGTAGTTATTGTCTTTGAATAAAAATAATTTGTGTAAGCCTCACTGCGTATTTCTTTCAGTTACCTTCTGTACTCTATACTGCAGCAGTCCTTTCAATGTTTGGTCCAGGTTTTGTCGAGCTATGTTACTTGACAGTGATACATCATGCGAAAGTTTCTTTTGTCCTTAAGTACCACTGTACTTTGTCCTCCAAGTCGCAAGTACTGACAAAAATTACACGTTACGTTTTCTCTAAGGAATCCTAAGACCTTCTTGTCGTTCGTGTACCCATAATCACTTAACTTCATGGTATAAGTGTTTTGCTTCGCATATCTAACGAATTTTGTTTTTTTTATTGTTCTTTTTCCTTGTAGCAATTTTACATAAAATTTTTCCTTCATTTCTGGAATAACTGTTGAAGAGTTTCCAACAGGTGCTATCATTTATAGATAAAAGCTGGACTTATTTCTTAGTTAGAATATCAAATGCCAATTTCGGTTCTAAATATTCCAACGAAAATTGTAGACAATCATTTTCTGCCTATGTTAAATGAGACAAAACCTTTTTAAAATTGGTATTCGAACGATAAAATGTATTACTCTATCATGAATTGTAAAAGACGATATGTTGCGTGAGAGTTAAAATTAGGGTGTTCTTACTTTCTAATAAGATCATTGTTTGACTATACAAGCACACCGATATTTGCTCACCAGCGTGCCATCCACTAAGAGTTTCTTATGGGGCCAATAGCCAGCTACATCCGTGTGGAAGAACTTCGTTGATGGTGTTGTCATGGGCACGTCCAAACACGATAACTTGTAACGGTCTTCTTATAGTGGTCGTATTAATTTACTTTAATAGCCAAACCATCGTGCTAGTCGTCTGGGATGTTGTTTAATGTATAGTCAGCTGCAAAGACAACCGCGGACTCTAATTTGGGGGGGGGGGGGGGATTTCTTTATCTAATTGTAGTATAAGAATTGTTGCAGAAAGGGCGAAGTAAATAACTAGGTACCGCTGTTCGCTCCCCGACCCGTGAAACAGTGGTGTGTTGGGGCTTATGGGCGCTCAACATCGAGGTCATCAGCGCCCTGACACACACTAAAAGGAACGAATGTGGACAGACCTAAGAAAACTAGAGCACACACTCAAACAAAGCAGGAAAAGAAGGAAAATGCTACCTAAGAAAGTAAAACCTAAGGAAAGGGGAAACATAGCAACAAGAATGTCACAGGAAATTGTTATTGGCTGTCCACTTACATAAAATATGGGCGAGCTTGTCACACAATGAGCAAATTAAAATCCTCTCCCTAAAATCTTTGTAAAAACACTTGACAGGGCACAGAACTTTAAAACTTTAACCACATTCGTTCGAGTGTTGCCTAAAAGAGATGGCAGGTCCGCTGGCAAGTCAGCCGCGACCCGCTGGTCAGAAAATAAAACGCAATCCAATAAAACGTGGCGCACAGTGACCTGGACGCCGCAAGCACCACAAATTGGAGGGTCCTCTCGCCGGAGCAGGAAGCCGTGCGTCTTAGGGCTGTGGCCTATTCGAAGCCGAGTGAGGAGAACCTCGTCCCGTCGATGGGGCTGAAAGGAAATACACCACACACGCGTTGTGGGCTTGACTATACGGAGCTTATTGTCAGTCACTTCCAGCCACTCATCCTCCCACCGACGCATGACCCGTGAGCTCAACAGCGAGGTGAGTGCGTGCAAGGGGATAGCACACTGAGATACTTGTGGGGCGAGACACGCCTCCTTGGCTGCGAGATGTGCCCTTTCATTCCCAGCAATGCCAACATGCCCCGGAACCCAGCAGAAAGCTACAACTTTCCCCAGTCGCTGTAGTCGGAGGAGGGCATCCTGGATGGTCTGGACAATTTTGTCTGCCGGATACAAACGTTGCAATGAGTGAAGGGCACTGAGTGAATCGGAACAGACAAGAAATTTAGGAGAGGAAGAATGTCTCATGTGCTCCAGTGCCCGCAAGATCGCAAACAATTCTGCATCAAAGACAGAAAAAGTCTGAGGCAGTCGGACCTTGAGGACACGATATGGAAAAACAACTGAGCAACCAACAGAATCCCCTTGTTTCGACCCATCCGTAAAAACAGCTGCATAGTTGTGGTGTTCATCTAAAATGGCAGAACAGACCGCTAACAGCGGGCATCCCGGCGGAGGTTCGAGTCCTCCCTCGGGCATGGGTGTGTGTGTCCTTAGGATAATTTGGGTTAAGTAGTGTGTAAGCTTAGGGACTGATGACCTTAGCAGTTAAGTCCCATAAGATTTCAAACACAACAGCGGGCAATCGACGGCACGGCGAGGAAGAGACACCCACCAAAGAGAACATGACCTCACCGGTTGTAGGTTGAGTTTATTAAAAATATTGTAAAATAAAGGGGTCCTCTGTCGTACTTTGTCTTGCAAAGATGTATGCGCCTAGCTCGAACTGATTCCAGATGGACATAAGAGTAGCTTGTGAGTCAATTCCGATCAGTGAATAGCGTAAGCTCACCCTTCTCCCCCTCCCCCCCCCCCCCCCCCCCCCCCCCATGCCCGTCAACGTTTTACTAAACCACCAGAATTGTCTCAGTTTAGTTAGGGAGCCCGTAGAAGATAGTATATGAGGCGTAGAGTATGACTGACCGTGCATTTCCATCCGAGACTTACAGAGATTAAGACAACCTGTCCTCGGATTATCTTAGTGATCGTCTCGTAGGATTACTTCCTAGCTCTTCTGGCCCAAAGCTTTTGTGGTTGATATCCTTCACAGAAGCTATATCAGCGCCGTCAGATACTCTGGAATTTCTAAGCGATGAAGCAGGAAGCTATATAAGTCGAAATAATGTTCTTGGACTTCCTTATGTTGCGTTTATTTATGTAAACACCGTTATCTGACAATAATGAAACAATCCATCACTTTTACCTCAAAACTATCTATTTCTGAGAGCATGGTCTTACTACAGAACTAGATCGAAAGGCATACTACCGGTGACTGGCGACTGTGGTGCACAGTCTAGATCCCGTGGAACATCGCAACTGTTCGTACAACTTCGTTATCTTAAACATTTTTCATTTGTTTATTGAAATGACTACTTTCTTGCGTTATGATGTTGTAAGAAAGCGTTTATTACTAAAAGGCTTCTTCTAATATCTGTAGTGGAAGCGGTGGCTTTTGTTGGTAAATGTCTGTTAAGCAGAATCACTCATTTCGAGCCAGAATGGCTGTGGTTTCTGAAATTGGCATATTACGCCCCGAGGAATTTCTACGAAAACACTCTCATGGAAGGACTTGACCCCAAGTTGTTCAACAACATTCAACGTTTAATTTCACACACAAATATGTAAACGTCATAACCATAAAGAAAACAACAATACAATTAATGAATTAAAATTAATCCAGAATTGCTTTGCAGATCTCAAGACTGTGTAACGTGACTCTAATTAATAACATCAAAATCAAGGTTCACAGTTTAACTAATATTCAGACTAAAACTATAATTAATTTTTTTCTTTTAAGAAATACAGATCAGATTCATTAACCACGGGGAATAGGCCCATTAAGTGGAACTATTTAACCAAAAATTGCACCCTGTCGGAAATTAACTGTATCAAAATTACAAGAATGATTAAAATTTTATTAGTAATATTGCCTTAGAGAAATAAGAGTCAGAACAATATAAAATTAAGGAAAGACTAGGCCACGAAAACTATTAATCAACACGGTAACAGACCGGAAGCAAGAACGTAGAACAGCAGAGTAAGCAACTTCTTGGAACACCAAAAACAGATAACTTTCAGTTATTACAAGAAATGTCAAAGGCCAGAGGCCAGTTTCCAACCACAGTGAACAATAACTTGACTTTGCAAATTAGTTCGTGGACTCTTTGCAACAGGCACAATGTACAGACGGAGTCCCTGTGTGATGGTCTCACATACCAAGGTGTGTCGCCCGATGTCTACGTGTCTCTTTGGGATCGCAAATGTGGGGACTGGCCAGCGTGACCACTTCAGCGACGCATAACGCAAGCAAGGTAGCCCCACACAAGCATTTACATTAACAACTAGGACGGGAGGTAGACTTAGGATGCACAGCTTATTAGTTGAGATCCAAGAGGGAAAACTCGCGGTAACTGCACAGGGAGCTAGGCCAAATTTGAATTACAGAATGAAGCTTAAATTTTTATAGAAAAAACTTGCACCAGACCACTAAGCTTGGGAGTGATACAAATTCAAGAAACTGCTCGAAATATATGGGCCTTACTTCCTTGAAACCTCAATAACATGAAAAAGTTTACAGACACGATAAAATACAATGAATCTGCTGACTAGGCAGCAGAGCAGACTTCCAGAAGTCTTAAATATGTAATTTGCAATAAAGTATTAGCTGGGTTACAAGCTTACATCACCAAGATCTGCAGTGCCGACTAAATGAAGGGGTGTTTATGATGTGCCATACGCATTTCGTTTCTTTTTATTTGTGACGAATTTTCAGTGGCGACTTGTGGACTTATCATCGCATGTATGGCGTCCTGGAGTTATACTTAGTTCGTCGGCGTAAGGGGATGTGTGATTTTCTGCATTTTATGCATACATTTCGACTTAACGCCTCACTTTCACTGTTCACTGTGGTTTGATTGGCGTGTTTATTGTATGTAATGTGCTTTCACAAATGAAAAGAAGCGAAACGCGCATGGTACAAGACAAACAACCTTTAATTTAGTTGTATTAGTCGAAGCACACACCCCAACATTGAATTTACGTGTTAGGAAGTATTTTCTGAAAGTGTTAGGTTGGGTTGCGGCCTTGCACGGAAATAAAACGTGGACGACAAATAGTTCAGAAAAGAAGACAATTGTGTCGTTTGAAATGTAATGCTACTGAAGAATGCTGAAGATTATGTTGGTGGGTGGGATAACTAAGGAGGAGATGCTGAATAGAAATGGGGAAAAAAGAAATTTATGACACAACTTGACTAAAAGAGGGGATCGCTGGATAGGACACATACAGAGGCATCAAGGAATTGTCGATATATTTATTCAAAGGACGTAGGTTGCAACAGTTATGCAGAGGTGAAGAGACCTACACAGGATAGACTACATCTACATCTACATTTATACTCCGCAAGCCACCCAACGGTGTGTGGTGGAGGGCACTTTACCTGCCACTGTCATTACCTCCCTTTCCTGTTCCAGTCGCGTATGGTTCGCGGGAAGAACGACTGCCGGAAAGCCTCCGTGCGTGCTCGAATCTCTCTAATTTTACATTCTTGATCTCCTCGGGAGGTATAAGTAGGGGGAAGCAATATATTCCATACCTCATCCAGAAACGCACCCTCTCGAAACCTGGACAGCAAGCTACACCGCGATGCAGAGCGCCTCTCTTGCAGAGTCTGCCACTTGAGTTTGCTAAACATCTCCGTAACGCTATCACGCTTACTAAATAACCATGTGACGAAACGCGCCGCTCTTCTTTGGATCTTCTCCATCTCCTCCGTCAACCCGACCTGTTACGGATCCCACACTGATGGGCAGTACTCAAGTATAGGTCGAACGAGTGTTTTGTAAGCCACCTCCTTTGTTGATGGACTACATTTTCTAAGCACTCTCCCAATGAATCTCAACCTGGTACCCGCCTTACCAACAATTAATTTTATATGATCATTCCACTTCAAATTGTTCCGCACGCATACTCCCAGATATTTTACAGAAGTAACTGCTACCAGTGTTTGTTCCGCTATCATATAATCATACAATAAAGGATCCTTCTTTCTATGTATTCGCAATACATTACACTTGTCTATGTTAAGGGTCAGTTGGCACTCGCTGCACCAAGTGCCTATTCGCTGCAGACCTTCCTGCATTTCGCTACAATTTTCTAATGCTGCAACTTCTCTGTATACTACAGCATCATCCGCGAAAAGCAGCATGGAACTTCCGACACTATCTACTAGGTCATTTATATATATTGTGAAAAGCAATGGTCCCATAACACTCCCCTGTGGCACGCCAGAGGTTACTTTAACGTCTGTAGACGTCTCTCCATTGAGAACAACATGCTGCGTTCTGTTTGCTAAAAACTCTTCAATCCAGCCACACAGCTGGTCTGATATTCCGTAGGCTCTTACTTTGTTTATCAGGCGACAGTGCGGAACTGTATCGAACGCCTTCCGGAAGTGACGGAAAATAGCATCTACCTGGGAGCCTGTGTCTAATATTTTCTGGGTCTCATGAACAAATAAAGCGAGTTGGGTCTCACACGATCGCTGTTTCCGGAATCCATGTTGATTCCTACATAGTAGATTCTGGGTTTCCAGAAACGACATGATACGCGAGCAAAAAACATGTTCTAAAATTCTACAAGAGATCGACGTCAGAGATATCGGTCTATAGTTTTGCACATCTGCTCGACGACCCTTCTTGAGGACTGGGACTACCTGTGCTCTTTTCCAATCATTTGGAACCTGCCTTTCCTCTAGAGACTTGCGGTATACGGCTGTTAGAAGGGAGGGCAAGTTCTTTCGCGCACTCTGTGTAGAATCGAACTGGTACCCCGTCAAGTCCAGTGGACTTCCCTCTGTTGAGTGATTCGAGTTGCATTTCTATTCCTTGGACATTTATTACGATGTCAGCCATTTTTTCGTTTGTGCGAGGATGTAGAGAAGGAACTGCAGTGCGGTCTTCCTCTGTGAAACAGCTTTGGAAAAATGTGTTTAGTATTAGAACTAGCGGGGAAACCTGCAACACACCAGGCTTCCGACTGAAGACCTCAGTAAACAACATCTGGAATTACCGGAAAGTCAGTGACATGAACATTGTATTAAGCAATTTTTCGTAACGATTCTGTCGGACGAGAGAATGACACACTGCCAGAAAGAAACAAATCATTTCCGACGTTTCATGGCATACGCGCCAACGGCCATCTGTCCGGTGAAGCATAAACCGTGATTCATTTGAAGAGGCCATCTGTCGCCAATCAGTGGGCGTTTAGGTGCTGTATTGGCGTTAAATTCCTCTGCGCCGAGGAACAGCATCAACCAGGCCCCTGCTGCAGATCCCCACACGCAGCAACGTTTGCTGAACGGTCGTGTGGGAGACACTGTCGATAGCCCTCTTCTACATCTACATCTACATCCATACTCCGCAAGCCACCTGACGGTGTGTGGCGAAGGGTACCTCGAGTACCTCTATCGATTCTCCCTTCTGTTCCAGTCTCGTATTGTTCGTGGAAAGAAGGATTGTCGGTATGCCTCTGTGTGGGCTCTAATCTCTCTGATTTTATCCTCATGGTCTCTTCGCGAGACATACGTAGGAGGGAGCAATATACTGCTTGACTCCTCAGTTAGGGTATGTTCTCGAAACTTCAACAAAAGCTCGTACCCAGCTACTGAGCGTCTCTAGTGCACGGTCTTCCACTGGAGTTTATCTATCATCTCCGTAACGCTTTAGCAATTACTAAATGATCCTGTAACGAAGCACGCTGCTCTCCGTTGGATCTTCTCTATCTCTTCTGTCAACGCTATCTGGTACGGATCCCACACTGCCGGGCAGTATTCAAGCAGTGGGCGAACAAGCGTACTGTAACCTACTTCCTTTGTTTTCGGATTGCATTTCCTTAGGATTCTTCCAATGAATCTCAATCTGACATCTGCTTTACCGACGATCAACTTTATATGATCATTACACTTTAAATCACTCCTAATGCGTACTCCCAGATAATTTATGGAATTAACTGCTTCCAGTTGCTGACCTGCTATATTGTAGCTAAATGATATGGGATCTTTCTTTCTATGTATTCGCAGCATATTACACTTGTCTACATTGAGATTCAATTGCCATTCCCTGCACCATGCGTCAATTCGCTGCAGATCCTCCTGCATTTCAGTAGAATTTTCCATTGTTACAACCTCTCGATATACCACAGCATCATCCGCAAAAAGCCTCAGTAAACTTCCGATGTCATCCACAAGGTCATTTATGTATTTTGTGAATAGCAACGGTCCTACGACACTCCCCTGCTGCACACCTGAAATCATTCTTACTTCGGAAGACATCTCTTCGTTGAGAATGACATGCTGCGTTCTGTTATCTAGGAACTCTTCAATCCAATCACATAATTGGTCTGATAGTCCATATGCTCTTACTTTGTTCATTAAAAGACTGTGGGGAACTGTATCGAATGCCTTGCGGAAGTCAAGAAACACGGCATCTACCTGGGAATCCGTGTCTATGGCCCTGTGAGTCTCGTGGACGAATAGCGCGATCTGGGTTTCACACGATCGTCTTTTTCGAAACCGATGCTGATTCCTACAGAGTAGATTTCTAGTCTCCAGTAAAGTCATTATACTCGAACATAATACGTATTCCTAAATTCTACAACTGATCGACGTTAGAGATATAGGTCTATGGTTCTGCACATCTGTTCGACGTCCCTTCTTGTAAACGGGGATGACCTGTGCCCTTTTCCAATCCTTTGGAACGCTACGCTCTTCTATAGACCTACGGTACATCGCTGGTACATCTGGACGGTCAGTTGCTCAAAAGTTGGCCATCTCTTCCACCGTACACCTTTCCGCAAACGTCAGTCACCTCTGTCAACTATGGCCTGTGTTGCGCCACAGTCGCCTCGGCGCCGATTTCGTGTAGCGCCATTTTGCCATACACATTATACTTCTACCATGGCGGCATGCGAACAATTTACAAACTTAGCCGTTTTGGAAATACTCCCTCTCTTCACCCGAAAGCCAAC
The DNA here is from genome assembly GCF_023864345.2 of Schistocerca serialis cubense. Classification (NCBI taxonomy): domain Eukaryota; kingdom Metazoa; phylum Arthropoda; class Insecta; order Orthoptera; family Acrididae; genus Schistocerca; species Schistocerca serialis. Next base: position 71,524,794 of record NC_064646.1, read on the forward strand.
GTCCATGCCCTTTTGGACGCCACATAAATCCCTCCGTTTCCGGATTACGACAACGACTGTGCTGTTGTCCACATCCCCCGACACGCTTTATATAACCTCTGCTGCCAGTGCTGCCACGTGCAGTCTGTAAGTGGTTATTGCATGTTGACGTCTAACATATGTCGTGGTCACTTTACTGTGACTCCGTAAACGACAGTGAGAATACGATGGTGGCTGCATAATGGTCACATAATATTGTTCAAACACAGGTTCTCTAAATTTAATCGGGAGGGTTTGATAAGAACTGCGTCGTCTTCTTTTAAATTCCCCGTGCATCCCTTCTACATTTTCGTATGGACTGTACCGATCTCTTTGAACTGTAGCAATCAGGCTCTAAATTTGTGTGTTGCCTGTTGCTGTACCTACTGATAAGGATTTCCAAACACTAGAACAAAACCTTAGAACTGGTCGTATTAGCGTCTTGTAAGCGATTTATTTTAGCGTATGTCAACACTTTCCCAGATCCATTTCAACTACAGTACTTTATCCATTCGCCTTTCGTAATATTGATTTTTGCTTGATCGTCCCTTTTCATACCGCTTCTTAATGTCTTTCTTAGCGTCTAGACGCTTTATTGGGGTTTGTCCTTCCTTAGGGGTCTGTTGCTTTCATGATTTAGCAGATTTATTTTGTTTCAAACTGGGTTTTTCTCCATGCTTTCGCCAACACAATTATTCGACATCTCCCCCTCCCCATCCTTCTGTCCATCCCCTCCCTACCCCTCCCTCTGTTCATCCCCTCCACCACCTCTCTGTGACGTCCAGCGTCTCCTTCTCCTCACTCTCTGCCTGTCTCCTTTTCGTACACTCTCTGTCCTCCTCTTCCCCCCACCTGTAATCCTACCCTACTTCTCCCTGCTCTCTATCCATCCCCTCCTGTCTCTATCTCTCCCTATCCATCCTTCCATACACGCTGCTACTATACTGACACAAATACATCTGTCATGCAGAGCAGCCAACACACTGGGGACTGGAAAACCATTTCTTGCCACTGATGTATAGTGGATAAATTTGAACAATGTGGTCCAGAGGAGTATCACGATTTGGTGATACAAATGGGTTAAATAACGGTCTAGACCACAATTATACTTTGTAAGTGACTGCTTTCGACTTCTACACAAAATTGAAACTGGTCGTTAATAAATTTTTATTGTGATGTAGACTGTTGTTTTAAACTTGATGTACAGGCTGTCATGTAGGGCAGGTCTATGAAACAGGCTGATACTGTTCCTGCACAGCATGCCTGTTGTGCAGTGCTGCCTGCATGTTGGGGATTGAGAACTGTTTCTTGCTTCTGACATGTAGGCTAGCCTGCAAAGCAGGTCGATCAGGCAGCAGATACTGTTCCTACGCAATATATCTGTCATACAAGGCAACCTGTACGACAGTGCCTGGAGAAAACGTGTTCCTGTGCGCATATCTGGTCCTATAGAAGCTGAGAGGTTATAAATCACACTGTGCTGATACTTGTGAGGCCTACTGTTTATATGCCAAATCTGGATGAAATCGATCCAGGGATTTGGCAGGAGATCCCTTATATACATACAGAATATGTAGATTTATGGGCGAATTCCCCTCCTGTCACCACAATCTTCAGTTAACGTAAGGGAACTATGAATGGTGGAAACTTTTTCTGTATGTTATCGTATTTTTACTCTTCTTTTGTTATGGCTGAGGTTGAGAAGTGGCCCATTATCTGTTTAAAAGAGAGTGGAAACCCACTTAATCACCATCCTCAGCATGGTCCGTATACCAGACCATCATTTGTTAATCTAACTCCACGGATTTGATTTGTGTTTAGCTCATATCCCCGTCTCTCGCGAGTTGGTCATTATACTTCCTACCTAAATACTTACACATTATAGTTTACATACTATCGGGTTATTTCTTTTTGTTACAGGCATTGTATTTAAGGTAAACCTGTCATCAGCCTGAAGATTTTTTTTTCAGTTTGTCCCCTACAGTCATCTTAGCAGGGGAAAGACTGTACGACAGTGTGATTGAGGCGACTTCAGTGGCAGTTATGACGATACGAGTACAAGGACAACATGACACCCAATCCCCAAGTGGAGAAAATCTCAGATCCGGTCGGGAATCGTACATGGGTCCCTTAGGTTAACAATCTGCTGCCCTGATCCTGCAGCTGCTGAGGCAGACACGATGGGTGATTTCAACGCCACAGTGCTTTCCTAGGCAACGTCGTATTAGAACTGATGCCTTCCTCCGGTGTCTGAACAGACTTTTACCGTCAGCTGTAGGGTGGCGCACTGTTTAACATGGACGCCAACGACTGTGCAACTCGAATACACCACAGGCCATTAAAATTGCTACACCAATAAGAAATGCAAATGATAAACGAGTATTCATTGGACAAATATATTATACTAGAACTGACACGTGATTACATTTTCAGGCAATTTGGGTGCATAGATCGTGACAAATCAGTACCCACAACAATCACCTCTGGCCGTAATAACGGCCTTGATACGCCTGGGCATTGAGTCAAACAGAGCTTGGATGGCATGTACAGGTACAGTTGCCCATGCAGCTTCAACGCGATACCACAGTTCATCAAGAGTAGTGACTGGCGTATTGTGACGAGCCAGTTGCTCGGCCACCATTGACCAAACGTTTTCAATTGGTTAGAGATCTGGAGAATGTGCTGGCCGGGGCAGCAGTCGAACATTTTCTGTATCCAGAAAGGCCCGTACAGGACCTGCAACATACGGTCGCGCATTATCCTGCTGAAATGTGGGGTTTCGCAGGGATCGAATGAAGGGTAGAGCCACGGGTCGTAACACATCTGAAATGTAACGTCCAGTGTTCAAAGTGCCGTCAATGCGAACAAGAAGTGACCGATACGTGTAGTCAATGGCACCCCATACCATCACGCTGGATGATACACCAGTATGGCGATCACAAATACACGCTTCCAATGTGCGTTCACCGCGATGTCGCCAAACACGGACGCGACCATCATGATGCTGTAAACAGAACCTGGATTCATCCGTAAAAATTACGTTTTGCCATTCGTGCACCCAGGTTCGTCGTTGACTACACCATCGCAGGCGCTCCTGTCTGTGATGCTGCGCCAAGGGTAATCGCAGCCATGGTCTCCGATCTGATAGTCCATGGTGCTGCAAACGTCGTCGAACTGTTCGTGCAAATGGTTGTTGTCTTGCAAACGTCCCCATCTGTTGACTCAGGGATCGAGACGTGGCTGCACGATCCGCTACAGCCATGCGGATAAGATGCCTGTCATCTCGACTGCTTGTGATACGAGGCCGTTGGCATCCAGCACGGCGTTCCGTGTTACCCTTCTGAACCCACCGATTCCATATTCTGCTAACAGTCATTGGATCTCGACCAACGCGAGCAGCAATGTCGCGATACAATAAACCGCAATCGCGATAGGCCACAATACGACCTTAATCAAAGTCGGAAACGTGATGGTACGCATTTCTCCTCCTTACACGATGCATCACAACAACGTTTCACCAGGCAACGCCGGTCAACGGCTGTTTGCGTATGAGAAATCGGTTGGAAACTTTCCTCATGTGAATGCTCTAAAAAGGTAATCATTTGCATATCACAGCATCTTCTTCCTGTCGGTTAAATTTCGCGTCTGCAGCTCGTCATCTTCGTGGTGTAGCAATTTTAATGGCCAGTAGTGTAATTAAGAAACATTGCCAGGGATAAAACAAGTAATAATTTACATATATAAATCATAGGACTGATGGGGAATTGAACACCAGTCTTCTATATCTATTGGTTGTTTGGTTGATTTGGAAGAGGGCACTAACAGCGAAGTCACCGGTCCCATCATGTTGGGAAGGATGGGAAAGGAAGTCGGCCGTGCCCTTGCAAAGTAACAATCCCGGCTCTTGCCTGAAGCGATTTAGGGAAATCACAGAAAGCCTAAATCAGGATGGGCGGACATGGATTTGAGCTATTGTCCTCTTACATCTATTGACAAGACCTTAATCAATGAGCTGTCTAGCTACACTCTTTATTAACCTACTTTTAAATAGAACCACCATTCATTGAAGCACGTGGAAATTGTGCGCAAATCATTTTGGATTTTCTTATGATCGTCCAATGGCGATGGAAGAAAAAAATGGAAATGGATAGGGCTGAATAAAGCTGGGACTGTGTTGACGGTGTGACGGGAGAAGAGCTGTTTCCTGTTGGACATAAGACAGTGTACCGTATCTTGCTTCGTCGTCGGCGTTGTCGTTGTTACCGTGAGGCACCGTTATACCAAGCGGAAAGGCGTGTCGATCTTAGAGCATGAGATATAGTAACCTTAAGTCATTGACAACACACAACGGTCACGGTAGCACCTGATTCCAGAATAGCTGCAGTAGTTAGGATCTACGAGCTACCCTCTCTTGACCAGGTCCCCAAAGCATAACTCGTAACGAGATCCCTTCGAAGCAAATTGTCATATCGATCGTCTATAAAGGCATCGTACAACGATAAGAAATGTTACAGTTCATGGAATAACAACAGATACGAGCAAACTGCCTTGTCTCTTTTGTTTTATTTAACGTAACTTTGTTCACAGTTTTATTTCGCATTCATTTCTCATTCACACTCTGATGTGGAGTATATGCGAGTGCCTGAACGCTAACTCCCAAGTTCCATCGAAACCTTTTGATGAACAGTTTTGGTTGCTCGACACCAACAGTCAATGATAATGATACAGTTTTTCTCCTTTTCATAAACTGGAACCCGCTTTCCGCGATACAATAATAATAAAAAAAAGCGGTCTCAATGCCGCGTTCCTCGTGAGACGCGTATAGATTTATCCCGGAATTGACCGCCCTGTAGGTGTACTCAATTTAATGACCACACTTCGCTATCCGCGATTTCGTGTAACTAAATGTCCTTTTTTTTACTCTGATTGTATACCGTAGTTATTTAAAACTCGCCCCTATATTTTTTCACAACGCACAATTAGCACTTCTTTACTTGTTTATTTCTAAGAGTAAACGAAAAAAAATGACGCCGTATCATCGGCTTCGTCGGTATAAAGTAAAACACCTTAATATGCCCAATTTTAACTCTTCTTATAGGACCGGCTACCTTACTCATTAATTTACTACATATTATTTCCAATAACACTAAACAGGTAGCCGGCCGGAGTGGCCGAGCGGTTCTAGGCGCTACAGTCTGGAGCCGCGCCACCGCTACGGTCGCAGGTTCGAATCCTGCCTCGGGCATGGATGTGTGTGATGTCCTTAGGTTAGTTAGGTTTAAGTATTTCTAAGTTCTAGGGGACTGATGAACACTGCAGTTAAGTCCCATAGTGCTCAGAGCCATTTGAACTAAACAGGTATCGCCGTTATATTTTAATTGTATTCGAAAGCATATTATTATTATGACCGACCAAATCGTAACAAATTGCGCGGCGTGCGTTTTTAACGATAGCTTTACACTCGCCCAGCCTTTATTCATGCAACATTATATATAAAAATACAGACAGGACGCAAAGATCGATCTCTCTACCGTAAGCAATAGAGGCAAATACGCTATTCAAGTTCCGTTACATCTATCTTGACTCGTATTGTTACAACAGACAGCTGGATTATGACGTGAATGTCTCTGGAGATCTTAGCACAGTGTCCAGTCCCCTTGTTCCTTTTTTCCTCTCCGGAAATATTTTCCCCTTCCATCATTCCTTCTTCGATGTACAAGGTCGAGCTACACATTCCGGCATCGGCATTCGGATGACGCGAAAGCCGTAGGAGCAGAAGGGGCCAGACGGCCGGACAGCATCGAAGCTGGAGTGAGGCGGCGGCGTCTGCGGTAGGAACCGACCGGCCGGCCCCCGGGGGACTGCGCGAATGCGAAATGTTTTGCATATGAGCCGTCGCTCCGGCAGCCGGGGCGAAGCGGCCGATGAATTTCCCCTGACGTCGGCCGGGCCTCTGGGGCCGAAACGAAACCGGACCGCCGGGATGGCGTTAAGGGTCGAAAGGCGTGGGCCGTCCGGGCGATACGGGCAGCAGGAGTTCGGAGAGCGGGCGGCCCAGAACTGGCGGATAACAGCGGTCCGCACTCCGGCCGCCTCACTGGCCCCGGCTCCAGGCTGGCCGGCCACCGGCTACAGGCGCGAACGACCGGCGGCGCCCTGGAGACTCCAGCCGCTGCCGACGACGCCGACTCTCCCCGGGGAACTGTACAGCGCGCGCAGCTGTTTACCGGGGCGCTAGTAGCCAGGCACTGCCCAACTTCGGGCACTGCGCCCTTAACTATCCATATCTGCATAACAAACGGCCTCGGAAACAAAAACAAGTGGCAAAACTTTCCTTTAAGGCTCAAATGGTTCAAATGGCTCTGAGCACTATCGGTCTTAACATCTGAGGTCATCAGTCCCCTAGAACTTAGAACTACTTCAACCTAAGGACATCACACACATCCATGCCCGAGGCATGACTCGAACCTGCGACCGTAGCACTAGCGCGGTTCCGGACTGAAGCGCCTAGAACCGCTTGGCCACCGTGGCCGGCTTCCTTTAAGGTGGATCCTTCCGTATGTGAAAAGAATCAGGATAACTTTTGATATAGGATACTCCACAGGCCACCTTACGCATGTGGCGAAGAGTAGTCCTGATACCGCTATCACTTCCTCATGCAACCCTGTCCCATTCATCAGTGTCGCGAGGAAATCGTCAGCAAACTTCGGTTGTTGTTGTTGTGGTCTTCAGTCCTGAGACTGGTTTGATACAGCTCTCCATGCTACTCTATCCTGTGCAAGCTTCTTCATCTCCCAGTACCTACTGCAACCCACATCCTTCTGAATCTGCTTAGTGTACTCATCTCTTGGTCTCCCTCTACGACTCTTACCCTCCACGCTGCCCTCCAATACTAAATTGGTGATCCCTTGATGCCTCAGAACATGTCCTACCAACCGATCCCTTCTTCTGGTCAAGTTGTGCCACAAACGTCTCTTCTCCCCAATCCTATTCAATACTTCCTCATTAGTTATGTGATCTACCCATCTAATCTTCAATATTCTTCTGTAGCACCACATTTCAAAAGCTTCTATTCTCTTCTTGTCCAAACTATTTATCGTCCATGTTTCACTTCCTTACATGGCTATACTCCATACAAATACTTTCAGAAATAACTTCCTGACACTTAAATCTATACTCGATGTTAATAAATTTCTCTTCTTCAGAAACACTTTTCTTGCCATTGCCAGTCTACATTTTATATCCTCTCTACTTCGACCATCATCAGTTATTTTGCTCCCCAAATAGCAAAACTCCTTTACTACGTTAAGTGTCTCATTTCCTAATCTAATTCCCTCAGCATCAATCGACTTAATTCGACTACATTCCATTATCCTCGTTTTGTTTTTGTTGATGTTCATCTTATATCCTCCTTTCAAGACACTATCCATTCCCTTCAACTGCTCTTCCAAGTCCTTTGCTGTCTCTGACAGAATTACAATGTCATCGGCGAACCTCAAAGTTTTTATTTCTTCTCCATGGATTTTAATACCTACTCCTAATTTTTCTTTTGTTTCCTTCACTGCTTGCTCAAAATACAGATTGAACAACATTGGGGAGAGACTACAACCTTGTCTCACTCCCTTCCCAACCACTGCTTCTCTTTCATGTTCCTCGACTCTTGTAACTGGCATCTGGTTTCTGTACAAATTGTAAATAGCCTTTCGCTCCCTGTATTTTACCCCTGCCACCTTCAGAATTTGAAAGAGAGTATAGCAGTCAACATTGTCAAAAGCTTTCTCTAAGTCTACAAATGCTAGAAACGTAGATTTGCCCTTCCTTAATCTAGCTTCTAAGATAAGTCGTTGCGTGTAAACCTCGGTATAAGCCCAGATTTCTATGGTTTTCTCGTCGTCGTCATATCGCGAGATGTACGTCCGAATGTACTTTCTCGGAAAATTGGAAATATGTGGTAAGTTCCTATGAGACCAAACTGCTGAGGTCATCGGTCCCTAGGCTTACACTACGGCAAGAAAAAGGAATAAAAGTGAGATAGTGTTAATACTTTCATCCTTCTTTACCTCCTCTGCATTACTGCAGATGAAAGTGTCACTGAGCACATTTGTTCTGTGCATGCAGTACACGTGAGGCGCCTAGTCGTTTCCACTGCCCTGTGTGGAATACATAAGTTCTTGTACACTTCACTAACCTGCTGTCTTCATGATGATGATGTCCCCAGCGCAGAAAACAGCACGCAGGTCGTGGATTCTTTTTCGTCAGGCTGAAATTAACTTGGCAAGGAACTGCTGCTACGAATAAACTATAACTCATTTGGGATGCCACTAGCGTTTTTATTGATATAGACACGAGAAACTATTATTGATCACAACGTACTGAACATGTCTTTCCACAGTCATTACATCTGGCTAAAATAACATGAAATATACCCTGCCACAGACAACATGTCTGTCTACTGGAACCGTCAGAACTGGAGAATAAAATTACATGAATCAAATACTACTATTACAGACAACATGTGTGTACCTAGCGACGGTCGGAGCTGTAGTAAATAAAATTGCGTGAAACAAATACTGCTATAACAGACAACATGTCTGTCTACTGGAAGGGTCAGAACTGGAGAGCCGGACTGCCCGAGACACTTCGCGCCCCCAGTCAGCAAGGCGTGACCCGAACGCCACCGAAGTGCATCGGCAGTAATACCGTCAGCCTTTTGTTTTAGTAATACTTTGATTTTAATAATTTTGAAATGACTGATTGATAGCTGGCTGTTGAGTCATGTTTATTTAAAAAATGAAGTAATTTGGATGACAGATTTAATTAATAATAGCAACTAAAGTTTAACGTTTTGGCGCCCTACCGCCGAACACAGCAGCCAATCACAGAGCAGCAGCATCATGCAAGCGGTCTTTCTCACGGGAATGGTACCGAATCTAACATCTGTCACCGGTACCTCATCCCACATTGCGTCATCTCTATGCTTCTTGCATCTCCACTGCCCTGGGAATAGCTTCCTGGAGCCTAATATGATGGCTGAATAAGCCAGAAATATTAAAACACACTACATAAACTAACTTACGCTAAGGACAACACACACACACACACACCCATGCCCAAGAGAGGACTGGAACTTCCGACGGAAGAAGCCGCGCGAACCATGGCAACGTGCCATCGCCTCCGCCGTGCACATCTGCCTCGGGAGTTTCTTGATCATCTCATAACCGCCTCCGCAGCTTTACTTCCGTCAGTACCTCGCTTGTATCTTTCAAACATCGCAGAAGCTCTTTTGCATACACTAATGAACTAACACTCCTGGAAGGCAGGATAATACGGTGAAATCGATTAGCCACAGCCTAGAGCATGGGTGTCCAACCCATAGCCCAAAGCAAGTATCAGTGCGGCCTGAGAAGTGAACCTCCATCATACGACCGGAAAAAATCCATAAAATTCCGTTTATTTAAAGTTGTGATATTGAAGATTTTCAATTTGAAACGCCACCACACGGTGCTGTTCTCTCTTATCTCATTTGTCCGTAGATCGTGGTCTAGAGGCTAGCGTTGCTGCCTCCAGGGTTCGATTCCCGGCCAGGTTGGGGATTTTCTCCGCCTGGGAACTCGGTATTTATGTAGTCCTCGTCGTCTCATCACCACTCGGGAAGTGCTGAGACTGGAAATGGAAAGATTTCGAAGTTTTACTGGCTCTGATGACCGCGCTGTTGAGGGCTCCACAAACGGACACCAGCATCTTTAATTTTTTTTCACTTTTTACCTCTGCAGTTCTTTTCAATGTTAAGTATATTATGTGCGACCGAAAAAATACTCGTCTTATTCTAATGTGACCCAGGCAAGCCAAAAAGTTCGCGACTCCTGGCCTACAGGATTGTTTTCAGAATGAAATTTTCATTCTGCGGTGCAAATGGTTCAAATAGCTCTGAGCACTATGGGACTTAACATCTATGGTCATGACTCCCCTAGAACTTAGAACTACTTAAACCTAACTAACCTAAGGACAGCACAGAACACCCAGCCATCACGAAGCAGAGAAAATCCCTGACCCCGCCGGGAATCGAACCCGGGAACCCGGGCGTGGGAAGCGAGAACGCTACCGCACGACCACGAGATGCGGGCATTCTACGGTGGAATGTGCCTTGATTTGAGACTTCCTAGCAGATTAAATAGTATATGCCGGACCGAGACTCGAATATGGGACCTTTGTCTTTTACCGTCTGATGTACGGCTGCGAGGGCGGGTCGTGAGTCTTCGTAGGACAGTTCAGCCGGCGAGAACACTGCTCGTGAAGACAAAGTTCCGAGTTCGAGTCGCGATCAGGCAAACAGTTTTAATCTGCCAGGCAGTTTCAGATCATGGCACACTCCACTCAAAGTGAAAACTCATTTTGTAAATACAAAAAATTTAATTTTTCTTACATGCTGATACGGTACAAGGCATTTCCATAAAGATCATACACACATCAAAAAAAAGTTTTGCATCACCTCGGTTCCGAGAGTTCCGGTACCTGTACAGAGAATTGGAATAGAGATCAACACAAACGTCATTTTCACCCTTTTTATTGCTCATGAAAATCACACATTGCATGTTGTACCACCATACAGCGAGACCTTCGGAGGTGGTGGTCCAGATTGCTGTACAGACCGGTACCTCTAGTACCCAGTAGCACGTCCTCTTGCATTGATGCATGCCTGTATTCGTCGTGGCATACTATCCACAAGTTCATCAAGGCACTGGTGGTCCAGATTATCCCACTCCTCAATGGCGGTTCGGCTTACATCCCTCAGAGTGGTTGGTGGGTCACGTCGTCCATAAACAGCCCTTTCCAATCTATCCCAGACATGTTCGATAGGGTTCATGTCTGGAGAACATGTTAGCCACTCTAGTCGAGCGATGTCGTTATCTTGAAGGAAGTCACCCACAAGATGTGCACGATGGGAGCGCGAATTGTCGTCTATGAAGACAAATACCTCGCCAATATGCTGCCGATATGGTTGCACTGTCGGTCGGAGGATGGCATTCACAAATCGTACAGCCGTTACGGCGCCTTCCATGACCACCAGCGGCGTACATAATGCCACCCCAAAATAGCAGGGAACCTCCACAATGCTGCATTCGCTGGTAAGTGTGTGTAATGTGTTCACTCTGACCGGGTTTCCTCCAAACACATCTCCGACGATTATCTGGTTGAAGGCATATGCGACACTCATCGGTAAAGAGAACGTGATGCCGATCCTGACCGGTCCATTCGGGATGTTGTTGAGCCCATCTGCTGTCGTGCTTGCTAAGATAGACCTCGCCATGGGCGTCGGAAGTGAAGTTGCGCGTCATCCACAGTTTGAGTCGTAACACGACGTCCTGTGGCTGCACGAAAAGCATTATTCAACATGGTGACGTTGCTGTTAGTGTTCGCCCGAGCCATAATCCGTAGGTAGCGGTCACCCACTGTAGCCCTCGGGCGGCCTGAGCGAGGCATGTCATCGACAGTTCCAGTCTCTCTATCTCCTCCATTTTCGAACAACGTCGCTTTGGTTCACTCCGAGACGCCTGGACACTTTCCTTCTCGAGAGCTCTTCCTGGCACAGAGTAACAATGCGGACGCGATCGAACCACGTTATTGACCCTCTAGGAATGGTTGAACTACAGACAACACGAGCCGTGTACCTTCTTCCTGGAGGAATGACCGGAACTGATCGTCTGTCGGATCTCCTCCGTGTAATATGCGCTGCTCATGCATGGTTGTTTACGTCTTTTGGCGGGTTTAGTGACACCTCTGAACAGTCAACGTCTATCTTCAGGACCCCTGGGAACCGGGGTCATTCAAAACTTTTTTAATGCGTGTATAAAACTTCAGGAGTGGTATGGAAGGATAAATATACAAATCTGAGACAGAGAAACCCGGTCCGGAAATTTACAACGGAATGGTGAAGATGTTAAAACTCGAAGTAGACAGTTATGCGTAAAATTTTTGTTTAGCTGCACAACTTACGTAAGATTCTACAATGAAAGTATTTGTTTAAATCCGTATCCTACGGATTTTATGCAGACAGGGAATGGTCCCTCGAAGTTCAGCCGGCCATACCCATCATCAGGTGACTTTATGTCATTAAATAAGACATGGATGAATTGTATTTACAGCTTTTGGATGACCTGTAGGTCTGTCTTTCAGTAGCCACGGGATGCTCTTCCGGTCGTGTTTACACCGATAACGGGTTGCATACAACTGCACATCATCTGATAAATATCATCCGGACACTCCTATGCAATGTGGAATTGACCAGTGGGTGTTAAGAGAGGCGGACCTGTCATTATACGGGGAATGAGTCGGAGGAATCACTTGTGGTTTACAAAGTGTTGCTAGCACAGTTACTGTGCATATGGAGTTAAAAAGAATGGGCTACAACGGTCGAGCAACACATTTCTGTAGTCAAGTGACACTTTAGGTGGTGCAAAGAGGTACACTAGTGGTCAGTGGATAACTAGAAACAAATGATTTGGATTGATGATTCATACTGTACCCTGTAGCATTCCAATGAGGATCCATGGAAGAGGTGTTACGGAACGGGGGTGTTTCTCGTGGTTGGGAGGTAAAGGTCTGTGGACAATAACATGCCTGACATGGACTGACCTGCCCCGAGTTACGACCTGAATCTTGTGGGACACCTTTCGGGTAGGCTAAACCGCCTTCACTCGAGACACCGGTGTCCAACATCACTAACGTCTCTGGTGAAAGAATGGCTGCCATTCCTCCACAGACATTGAGAAACCTCATTGAAAATGTCCCCAGAAATATTCAATCCGCCATTAAAGCGAAGGGTAGACAAAGCTTACATTAGTGCCTACTAACAAGTGTACAGATACTTCTGATGAGACAATATGTAATGTAAATACGACAGCAAAGGAACTTGTGACTTCGTATGCAACTGTATCTGGTGTAAAAACGAGTGGAGAGCAGCGTCTTGACGACTGAAAGGCAGTGCCTCAGGTTGTACAAAAGGAGTACATACAATACATTCATGCCTTATTAAAGGACATAAATATACCTGATGATGAGATATGGACGTCCGAAACGTGCAGTGGAAATAATAAAAAAAATATGACTCCATGCAGTAATTTTTTGTTCCAATTAGTTTTATTAGTGCTGATCGAAAAATATCACAAAAGACCCTCTTCTCGGCCAACGTTTCAACACAGGACTTTTTATAAAGCCTTGCTTGGAGAAATGGAATGAGATCCGACCAGGGGACGAATTCGACGCAAAATAGTGGCCCTTTCTTCCTATCCACCTCCCAGCGAATGGCTTACGACGTTAGCAAGGTATTTCATTGCATTAACAATGATTTTCAGATTTCGGTATCCCACAACACTTTTCCTTCCGCAACTTTCGGCTCTGTCATTTCTACCATCTGTATATTTTGTACGGTTAGTTAGTTCCGTATTCCACGCATGAAATTCACGATAGACGTTATGAGGTGGAAGGTATCGACTGAACAAACATAGAACACGTATTAAAAAATGTAACTACATACTGGTCATTTACAGTTTTTTTCTGGATAAACGGCTAATTATTCTTAGTCAAGAATTCCTCTACGGTATAAAAGGAGAAACATCTTTACGCTATTTTGCAGAAAACGCCCGCCGTCTGCCAGGCATTTTATCTCCATGAATAGGTTGTCAGTTGTTTTATAGCAGCATGTTTGACCCCTTTCTGTGCCAATGCTGGGTTCATTAAAGGGTATTGCAGATCATTTATCATCATAGCATTGTGCTTGAGAATATCTCTGTTCTCAAACTCAGATGAATTATCAGTTACAAATTTCATAAGTGAATTAAAGTACTGCGATGCTGTGGTTAATATTCCCAGTTGCTGCAGTATGTACCTATGTGGACGCCACACATAAATCTTAATACTTTCATTTATGACATGAATACTTTTTGACTGAGTGAAGAGGCATTTCAGAATATCTCGTAACACATCAGCAAACGAAAATGTGTAAGATATGTAAATTTGCTGCTTTCTATATCCCCAAGAAGGCAATTATTCTTACAGCAAAAGTAGCCAAACCCAAATGTTTTAGGAGATCCACTATACGGTTTTACTGTTTAAATTTTCAGCAATACGCACCCCTAAGAACTTAGAACTTTCTACCCTGTTTATTATTGCTTGTTAATATACTGTGGTAATAGGAGGTGAGATATTTTTGGCAGTACAGAACTCGATGAGCTACGTTTTTTCAAAGTTTGAAGCTACTTCATTTATGCAGAATCAGTCAGTAACTTTCACAAAAAATCATTTCTTATTATGGGTTGATGGCTGTTTGCTCGGCTCCATAACAAGGCTTGTATAATCTGAAAACAGTGCTACTTTTGTCTCTTCATTCAAATAAAATGGTAGAGCAGCAACAAAAAACGAGAACAGTAGTAAATCAGTGACCAGACCCTGTGGGATTCCCCATGGAGACAATGCGCCGCACCTCTTTGTATTACTCGGAGCAGCAAATGGTAAGTTTTTGCATTCTGTTTCTTAAACAAGGATTAAACTAGGCACGAGCTGCACTATGCGTTCCACATACACTTACCTTCTGTCATATAATATCCTGGCTGACACAATCAGATGCCTTCTGTAATTCACAGAAGAACCCAACTGGTGATTGTTTAGCATTTTAAGATTTTATCATGTGTATAGTAAATGTGTCAACAGCCCTCTGAGTAGGGGGCTCTTTTGGAATCCAAACTGTGATTGTCTAAGTGCTCCATTACTACATAGGTAGTTGACAACCCTGGAATACATTATCTTGTTGTAGAAAATCATGTGAGGAATGACACAATGTCAAAGTTGTTGACATCTATGGAGTTACTCTTCTTTTAGTGAGGCTAACAATGGTACATTTTAATCTATCTTGGAAAACACCCTGAAACAATGATGCTTTATGTAAGTGATTAAGAACATTAGATATTATAGGGCCATAAGCACTAGTACCTCGTTAGAAATATTATTCACCCCATATGAAATTTTACTTTTTAGAGTGAAGACAATTTTCCTTCTTTCAGATGAGGATGTGAACTCATTTTTATTTCACTAAATATCTACTCGATTGTTTCTTCAATTTACTGTTTTGCTTTATCTTTTCAACTGTATGCATCAACTTTCTCAACTATCTTTACAAAATAATTATTAAAAATATCTGCTATATATGAACTGTCTCTTACAGTGCTTCCTTTCTCTTTGACGGCAGTATTGTCGTTTTCTGTGGCTTCTTTCTCTCTGTCTCTTTTAACAATATTCCATATTGATTTGATTTTGCTATGTAATCTATCAATTCAGGCAAGTTGTGCACGCTCTTGGATTTTTTTCTGCTTCTCTTAAAAATGTGTTACATTAACGATTATGATATGAAAGTATTTCTGAATGGTTACTTGTTCTGTCCCTTTTCTTTGTGAAGATACTGTGATTCCTGTAGTAATTACAGATTTTCAATTACTTCTCAGTGTTGTGCTGAATTATGCTTTTAGGAAAACTACTAACACAAATGAATACAAACTCGTTAAGAAATATTTCGAATTAGGGCAAGCATTAGGCTCACTATAAGTTCCACCCCAGTCAACATTTCTGAGCTTTCTTTAAAATCTTCAGTCTTTTGTTATTAATCGGCCTTACCACTTTCTTTGAATGTTTATGAACTATACATGGAACTGAGTAAAGTAATATGACTAACTGTGTATCTTGATTTGACAATCCGTTTGCCGTATGATAGGCACGAATTTCTGTACCTTGCATAAATACATAATGAAGAACGATACTACTGCCTTGAGCAACACAGGTAGGGAAATATATGACTGATACTATATGTAGCTAACAGCACTTCTACAGCGCTTTTCCTGTCAGATAATAAACCGTTACAACTTTTCGTGATTATCTCCCAATTTTACAGTCAGGACCAATTCCCCGTAATAATCACAAGTACAACATTTGTCGATAATAAGTCCTGAGCTCATTCCTCTATATCGAAATCTACACTAAATTCAATTATTTCTAAAATTTTGTGTTTATATTTCTCTTTTATGTATGCAACAACTCTTCCCTTATTCTTAGGTATCTACATGAATATGCAGCTAATTTATAAACAGTTTCATTAAGATTTTGTATCCTTGTGGTTGTATGGTATTTAGACAGACAAATTCCATCGATTTCTTTCCAGCTACAAAGATCTTTCAAACAAATTATCAACTCATTTACTTTATTTGTTGCTTCTGTGACATTCTGATCAAGGAAACTGATTTTACCCATCCTTCTATACTTATAAAATGAACTGGGGGTCTCTGTTAATTTAATTTCCTGTAATACTGTTTGTATGAATTCTGAATTTGACATAAAGTCTGTGTCTCACCTGACATTAATAGTCACAGTGATTTTCCTTTTTTTTTTTAGTGGTAGACGCCCTTATATTTGACAGTAACAGACTTGCTGACTTATCCTTACACCTCATATTCTGCTGAAGGCCATGAGAAGTATAGCCCCCAAGAAAATAATCCGCATACTCTAATCTTTGCACCTGGAATTCTTCCTCTACACTATTCATTATTGTTCAAAATTAGCTATTTCTATATGTCTTCGTAGATATCAGTTGTGATATACTCGTAATTAGCTGGCTTGGAGTCGGTCGATCTATGTATAGAACTTCGGTTCCTCGGATGTTGGAGGTCCGTTGACATTGGCATAGGGTCCAGTGGGTACATATTGTCCATACGAGTTCTTTGCAGAGACGCTAGGGTTTGACATTTTCTTTGTCGTCGGTTTTGATGCACAGTAATTTTAGACCTGTTTGTTAGCAGCCATATTTAATCTGTTTGCTTAATCCATATGCATCCTGGAAGTACAATTAAAGTACGTTACAGATCATAGTGTTCACATTTCTAAACACTGTTCATTGAAGTACTCTTAATAGAAAACTTTCAACTCAGATACAAATTTATTTCAAGAAAGACGTCATCTTAAGCAATTCAGATCTACATTAAAATCGATGCCTGTCTAACTCTAAGCCGTAAAATCGAGTTAAAAATTAAGCACTCATTTTTTACGATAAAGTCTATCACAACATGTACTGGACACTTAAACTATTGCTTTTAACATGACGGAAAAGGAGAGTAGTCTCAAAGTCATGTTTACTTTTCTTCTACTAAACGTTGACCTAGGCTTCTTCTTGTGTCTAGTATTCGTAGAGCATAACTCCAAATCAGTTTTAACATCCTCTTATGGCTTTGTTATTCAAATACTTCTAGTTTCCGCTTCTCCAATTTTTGTCGCGGCCCACAGTTCACATTCCTACAATTCTGTGCTACAAAGATATTTTTACGAAACCTCCAGCTCATTTCTGTACAACAGTGCAGCTTTTTCAATTAAGAAATCCTTTTTTAGTGCGTCAGTGTACTTCTGATGTGTCCCATGCAGTAGTTATCTTGTCTAATCTTACTTCCAAGTGAGGACACATTTTTCATTTTTTTCTGCTGTGTCAAATTCTTTGCCAGTTAACCTGTGAATTGTCTTTAATATTCTACCTTCTTAAATTTTGGATTAAGGCTATATCATCAGCGGATCTTATCATTAGTATTTATTTCTCGTATTTTCCAAAAATTTATTTCCAGTTCCATCATTGCATCTTCGACACACTACTTAAATAACTCTAGAGCTAAGTGACAACCCCATATTCACATATGTTTTTAGTAACCAGCCTTCCCTGATATTTCACGCCATACTCGCATGACGCTATTCCTCCATTTTCGTCATTAGACTTCTGTTAAATTGAATTCTGTCTACGATTTCTTCCTTTTCTGCGACGACCTCTTCGTCCTTTATTCCATTCATTCATGTTCCTTAGCCTTTTTGAAGATAATATGTTCAATCTGTACACAAATTAGCAAGTCTAGGATTTTGTAGTACGAGTGCCTCCAGCCTCTAAACTTCTCTCCTTTTTTCGAATATCACTCCACTCTGCACTATATTGCACACTTCGTTTTGGTGTCTTGCATTTCAAATGCACCGAGTTTGTACTTTTCTATATTTGTTACATTCACCACTTCACTTGCAAGCTCTTTCGTGCGCCAAACGTCACTTTGAGGAACATGATCTGAGTGATCCAGAAAAAACGATTTTTTTTTTTCAGCAGGGAGATCCACTGTTGAGGAGTAGTGTCACGTTTAGTACGACTTTCATTTGCTTGTTTTTTGGGTGTCAACCTGTATTGGACCTAATGTCATGCTACTAATAAAGGAAAATTAAATTCGTCTTGAGTGAACTGCAAGGGATAATAATTTGACAGTTGTCAGAAATATTTGTGTACGTATTGCGCTTTGGCGTTTGTCTTGGGATCTTCTGCCAACGTTTGGTGAACGGTTTTTCCGACGTACTTTCATTGTCAGAGATTCAGCCTCCACCGGCAACGGAGTGGCACCACGATAGCAGCAACAATTTCGTAACATTTGTTTAACTTATCTTGGATCCCTTGAACTCGATTTCAGTTCATATCACTCTCCTGCAATTACCACATCGGAAACATAACCAAGGAAGTAGGAAATTGATTTTCTGAGGGTAAAAAAAGAATTCAGATAAGCGCCACGACGGATTCTGTCTCTTCTAGGGTACGAATCCAGGCAGAGTCATATCCGCTTGCACTTGTTCAAGGGACTTGCTTTCATCTCACGGGTAGACCAGCAAAACGCGTGTGAAATGTGTTTGGAACTTACCCGCAATCTCTCTTGTTCCAGAAGTTATTATACCGGCCACAGCGAGACCCGAATTCCAGCATTCGGTCGGACGCTAATTCGGCAGAGTAAATACCGACCCCCACCGAATGTTCAGCCACTGTGCGGGCGATATTTTTTATTCCTGTCCAGAAAAACGCGAAAGCGGCCGAAACGACTTTGGTTTTGTGTCCTTTTGCACATTAAATAATAATAAAGTTTGATAACAGCGGATGGCGGCCGTATGTGCTGTTGTTTACAGTGCATTATGGAATTCAGAATATTATGTATGCAGAGACAAAATATTACGATAGCTCTTCTGATATATCGGTGGAAATGAAAGAAGTGCTTGCAATATTTTAAGCGAGTGTGATTTATAAGCAAATAGCATTAGCGCCAGTCCCATTAAAATGGATATTTCTTGTGTTACGTATGCGTAGCTGGAGAGCTTTTTCCGACCGTATGAAGATTCGTTTCACGTTTTCTATTGTGCTCTCCTGGCTGCAATCTGTCTAGCAGTGGTAATGCTCTGGGAGACGTTGGGAAAACATACTGTAAATATTTACTTCCTTAGAGTTTACAGTACATCTGTATTATATGCTATGATAGGCAGCTGGAAATCTTTATAAATAAAAATCAGTTGTCGCAGTATACAAAAAATCGTCATTTCAGAACGGTTCGATCGATTTGGTTGATTTCTTCACGTGTTTGTCTGTCAGCACAAATTTCTATGAAAGAAAATTTTGAAAAATCCACAGGAAAAGTCGGAAGTTTGGATTGTATTTTTGTGAGAAAGTCACAATGAAAGAAATGTGATGGTCGGTTTGTTTGACAATTCTGCTGTCATATGTTTTCGTAACAAGGGATTCCGCATTGAGCATTGATATTTTGCGAAAAAGAATACGATTGAAAGCGACATTTCAGTGCGTTATCGGTGGTAATCAAATCGTTGGTGTGTTGCAAACATTAAATTGACGTCTGTTCGTGGTAATTTGGTGTGTTGCAAATATTCAATTGATTTCAGTTGGTGGTGTATTTGTTTGGAAAAATGCCACCAGTGAGGCTTTGAAATACTGGTCGGCGTACGCGCAACCTAAGTCAACAACATAAAACATGATCGTCGAGTCAGTGAGACTGACAAAGAGTGTAGACAGTGTTTGGAGGCAAATCGAATAACAATTTCTCAAGTGCCATCTATTTTGACTCCGGAACAACGGATACAGTCGAGTTCAACTCTCTCACTTGGAGCTTACGCTCAAAATCATTTAGAATGTCAAACGTGACAATTCGAACTGATCGTTTGGCTTCCAGATACGATCCAGCAGTCAATTACGCCGCGGTTGTATTCGTCAGCCGCGCGGCTGGTCCCGGTGGTGGTTCGAGTCCTCCCTCGGGTATGGGTGTGTGTGTTTGTCCTTAGGATAATTTAGATTAAGTAGTGTGTAAGCTTAGGGACGGATGACCTTAGCAGTTAAGTCCCGTAAGATTTCACAATTTTTTTGTATTCGTCAACTACGAAACAATGAACAATGCTTGTCAATAATGCAGTGCTTTTAGTTTCGACACGAACCGCCGAGATTGTGTTGTGCTAGCGGAAAGGTCGAACTACCACAACTGACACCGCCACCAGAGCCACTGGCATCCCTGCTTTCTGACCAAGAACCTCGATCGAAACATTTCTTGCAGAATATACAAAAGTATATCAGTTCCTACTAAAGACAGCACTTGGGGGTACTATGAAAATGTTCGCTTTTGTTTTCGTTTTTGCAATCAGAAAGCAGGTGTTGACAGATGTGAAAATTACCGAACTATCAGTTTAATAAATCACAGCTGCAAAATACTAACGCGAATTCTTTACAGACGAATGGAAAAACCGATGACATTGTAATTCTGTCAGAGACAGCAAAGGACTTGGAAGAGCAGTTGAACGGAATGGACAGTGTTTTGAAAAGAGGATATAAGATGAACATCAACACAAGCAAAACGAGGATAATGGAAAGTGGTCGAATTAAATCGGGTGATGCTGAGGGAATTAGATTAGGAAATGAGACACTTAAAGTAGTAAAGGAGTCTTGCTGTTTGGGGAGCAAAATAACTGATGATGGTCGAAGTAGAGAGGATATAAAATGTAGACTGGCAATGGCAAGGAAAGCGCTTCGGAAGAAGAGAAATTTGTTAATATCGAGTATAGATTTAAGTGTCAGGAAGTTATTTCTGAAAGTATTTGTATGGAGTGTAGCCGTGTATGGAAGTGAAACATGGACGATAAATAGTTTGAAGAAGAAGAGAATAGAAGCTGTGGTGTCACCGCCAGACACCACACTTGCTAGGTGGTAACTTAAATCGGCCGCGCTCCATTTAGTACATGTCGGACCCGCGTGTCGCCACTGTGTGATCACAGACCGAGCGCCACCACAAGGCAGGTCTCGAGATACGGACGAGCACTCGCCCCAGTTGTACGACGACATTGCTAGCGACAATACGGACGAAGCCTTCCTCTCATTTGCCGAGAGACAGTTAGAATAGCCTTTTGCTAAGTCCATGGCTACGACCTAGCAAGGCGCCATTAGCCTTACCTACTTTGAGAGTTATCGTATAAATGTCTCAAGAAGAACGTTGTAAACCAACAAAGATTAAAAGTTAAGTATAAAGCAGCTACGTACTTTTCTTGCTACCATTCAATAGTTATCCTGTTCCAGACTTGACGCCAGTCGGCGTGTGTGTACGCGTGCCTTTCGGCTCCCTTCTCAGTGTGGCGTAACTAGCTTGTTATGCCACAACAGATTGGCGACGAGAGAAGTGTTCTTTCTGATTGCTTACATTTACTTGTGTCATGACTTCGCCAGATGTACTGTCCAAATTTTATCGCTTGCAGAATCAGCAGACGCAGGCATTATTGGATGCCCTTGGACAGCTCGTCCAGGTTCAACGTGCCATTCAAACCGATGCGTCAGCTGCCGCTTCACCGCTACCGCAGCCACAACTCGCGGTTGCACCGCCTTTTAGGCACTACGATCCAGCGCAAGAATCGTGGCCAGAATGGTCCCGACAGTTTGGCTTTCATCTAGCCGCCTACAGAATTCAAGGTAATGAGCGGCAGCCGTTTTTGCTTTCTTGTGTCGGTGTGTCCACCTACCATGTGATAGTGAAATTGTTTCCCCGACGCGACGTAGCAACGCTGTCCTACGAAGAAATTTTGTCGGCTTTAGATGCCTATTTCAAAGAAACAGTTAATGTGGTTGCAAAACGGTTTCCTTTTTTTCGTACGAAACGTACGGCCGGTCAGACTAATAGGGAGTGGGTAGCAACATTGCAAGGACTTACTAGGGACTGTGCCTTTGACTGTGACTGTGGCCTTTCTTATTCAGATACAATGGTACGTGATGCAATTGCACAGAACGTTTCTGATGTTCGCATACGGGAGCAAATTTTGAAACTAGTTAATCCCTCCCTTCAACAAGTGATAGACATATTGGATAGACAAGACACACTTGACTGTGCTCAGGAATCTTTTGAAACTTCGCCAGCAGTGTGTAACATTAACCGGCCCGCCGGGCGAGCTGCGCGGCCCGGTAACCTGCCCTCGCGCACTTCGACGCAGCTGCCGCCGCGCTCTAAACCTGGTGTGCCACGCCAGCACACAAATGCAATGAAATCATGCCCGCGGTGTGCTACTAGACATTCGCGTGAACATTGCCCATCACGCCAAGCTATTTGCTTTTTCTGCAATAGGAAAGGACATGTTCAAAGTGTTTGCCAGAAAAAGCTCAGATCAGACAATCACAACCATTCCCGGCCCTTTGCTTCGCGCCGGAATCGAACCGAGGACGCTCAGGCTCGTGGACCTTCGCCCATGGACATTCATGTAGTTAATTCCACTTCGTCCAGTTCCGCTGTCTCTAACTGTGACTGTGTTCGTCCCACAAAAAGTGTGCGTCGACGTCGCCGGAAATCACGTCAATTAGCAAGTGATTCTGTACCAGTGTCTGTTCAAATTGCCCAAAACAGTCGCTCTTGTCGTCAGCAGGACAATAAACTTTTTGTAGATTTGGACTTTAATGGCAAGGTCATACCATTCCAGCTCGATACCGGTGCTGCAGTTTCATTGCTCAATCACGACACGTACAAACAACTGGGCGCACCTCCGTTGCGTGCCGCAAATGTTACGCTAAAAAGTTATTCAGGACAGCTCATCCCTGTGTCAGGACAGTGCACTCTTCTTGCAACATATAAAGGACAAACAAAACTTGTGTCATTTTACGTTCTTTGTTCTTCTTCTGCAGTGAACTTGTTTGGTTTAGATTTATTTCAGTTGTTTAACATGTCTATTGTAAATCAGGTCCTATCAGTGACTCAGACTGTGCCTTCAGACAGTGTTTCTCGCTTATGTGAAGAATTTGCAGACATTTTTGCATCGGGCCTTGGTTGCGCTAAAAACTATGCAGCACATTTGGAACTGCGAGTCAACGCGCAACCGAAATTTTTCAGAGCGCGCAATGTTCCTCACGCATTGCGTGATGAGGTCGCCAGAACATTAACTGATTTAGAATCACAAGGTGTGGGTGCATGTACGCAATGGCCTTTGTCAAAGTCTCGGATCGAGGATCCGTTGGTTCGCCGATTTTTTGCTCACAAGGAGAGACTTTTTGTTCGACGTGGTGTTTTGTTGTTGCGTTCTGATAATGATCAGTCCAGAGTAGTGGTCCCACGTTCGTTACAGTCCTCTGTTTTACGGCTTCTTCACCAAGGACGTTGGGGTATAGTGCGAACGAAACAACTTGCTCGTCAGCACTGTACTTGGTTCGGAATCGATGCTGCGATTACGAATATGTGTTCTTCTTGCATGCCGTGTGCCGAACAACAATCCGTGCCGCCGCGGAAAGTCTTTGCATGGCCAAAAGCCACTTCCCCTTGGCAACGCTTGCACATTGATTTTGCTGGTCCATTCTGGAATGCTCGATGGTTGGTTCTGGTCGATGCCTTCAGTAATTTTCCTTTTGTTGTCCGGATGTCTTCCACGACGTCCTCCGCCACCATCCAAGCGTTGTCTGCTATCTTTTGCATTGAAGGTCTTCCGCAGACTATTGTTTCCGACAATGGCCCACAATTGATGTCCGCAGAATTTCATTCTGCCAGGCCAATGGTATTCAACATCTGACATCCGCGCCGTTTTCGCCTCAGTCAAACGGTGCCGCTGAACGATTGGTCCGGACTTTCAAGTCACAGATGTTGAAGTTGAAAGAGTCACAATCTCGGGAGGACGCGTTGTTGCTCTTTTTGTCCTCGTATCGCTCTCAGCCCCGAGATGGTCGCTCGCCAGCTGAGTTGCTCCACCGTCGTCCTCATCGAACCTTGATGTCTTTGCTGCATCCGCCGCTTCAGGTTCCTGTGCAGCGGCAGACTCCTGCTTTTGCTCCAGGCGACGATGTATTCTATCGCAACTATCGCGGTTCACGGCGTTGGCTCGCAGGGCGCATTCTTCGCTGCCTCGGCCGCGCGATGCATTTGGTTTTGGGGGCCTCTGGTGAGGTGCGTCGGCATCTCAATCAGCTGCGCCTCTGTCGTCGCACGGGTTCTGCCGCTCCCCGTCTGCTTTCAGCGACGGTGCCGTCCGGTCAGCGCCCTGGGGACCCATCTACTGGCTCGCCTCATCCCCAGGTGTTATCGACGCTGCCTTCCATTTTGCCCCATGGCGACACGCCGCCGCAGCCGCCGCCGCCGCCGTCTGTTCTCCCGCCGGCACCGCCCGCATTCGACGCTTCGCAGCAGCCGCCAAACGCCTCCCTGGGTCACGCGCCGCCGACCGCTTCCCGTGACCAGCTGTCTTCCGCCATGGAACTCTTGCCCGCTCCGGACCCCGTGACGTCATCGCGCGTCGGATACCCCGACGCAATGGAGGTCGACCCTTCGGCCCCTCCTGTCTCTTTACGGGCGCATACACCGCATGTTGACGTGCACCCTGGACTAGGTTTTCAGGCGTTTCCTAGCTCCCCTCGGACCGAATGGCCGGGTGCGGGTGGCACAGCCTCGCCTGTTGTTAGGCTTCCCACCTCATCGCATACGTCAACATGGGGTCCTCCCCACGGCGGGCGGAAGCCTTATCACACGACCGTTCACCGATTTGCGGGGGAGGAATGTGGTGTCACCGCCAGACACCACACTTGCTAGGTGGTAGCTTAAATCGGCCGCGGTCCATTTAGTACATGTCGGACCCGCGTGTCGCCACTGTGTGATCGCAGACCGAGCGCCACCACAAGGCAGGTCTCGAGATACGGACGAGCACTCGCCCCAGTTGTACGACGACATTGCTAGCGACAATACGGACGAAGCCTTCCTCTCATTTGCCGAGAGACAGTTAGAATAGCCTTCTTTCATGGCTACGACCTAGCAAGGCGCCATTAGCCTTACCTACTTTGAGAGTTATCGTATAAATGTCTCAAGAAGAACGTTGTAAACCAACAAAGATTAAAAGTTAAGTATAAAGCAGCAACATACTTTTCTTGCTACTATTCAATAGTTATCCTGTTCCAGACTTGACGCCAGTCGGCGTGTGTGTACGCGTGCCTTTCGGCTCCCTTCTCAGTGTGGCGTAACTAGCTTGTTACGCCACAACAGAAGCTTTTGACATGTGGTGCTACAGAAGAATGCTGAAGATTAGATGGGTAGATCACATAACTAATTCGGAGGTACTGAATAGAATTGGGGAGAAGAGGAGTTTGTGGCACAACTTAACTAGAAGAAGGGATCGGTTGGTAGGACATGTTCTGAGGCATCAAGGGATCGCCAATTGGTACTGGAGACCAGTGTGTAGGGTAAAAATCGTAGAGGGAGACCAAGAGATGAACACACTAAGCAGATGCAGAAGGATGTAGGCTGCAGTAGGTACTGGGAGATGAAGAAGCTTGCGCAGGATAGAGTAGCATGGAGAGCTGCATCAAAGCAGTCTCAGGACTGAAGACCACAACAACAACAATCATTTTTAACAGAATATTCGAAAGTTGTGTTTATGTCTAACTTTATAATCCTTCTTGTTTGTAGATTAAAACCCTAAGAAATAACGTCACTAAAACTACTGTCCTCACAGATCTAGGTTCAAACCGATGTTCCTATCAATTCTGACTTCTATTTCCAATCAAGGTCCTGTTTGCAACAACAATAAATAAGGTGAGAAAGAGGGAATGACGGAGATGGACAGAGAAGGGAAAGGGAAATGGATATGAAGAAGGGGAAGAAAGATATGAATATCGAGATGAGGCAGGAGGAAATGGATAGAGAGACTGTCGTATAAGAGATGTACAGGGAGCGGGGGAAAAGTGATGGGCAGAGTTGAGGGGAGGGGGTGGAGGAGATGGACGAAGGGAGGGGGTAGAAGGAGAAGTATAGAGAAATGGGGGAGATGTACATCCAACTCCCATACATATTTAGGAATTGAGAAGCATCGTCGGGTTCGCTACTGTGAAATAAAGATCGATGTCTGTCTGTTAGAGCGAAATTGTAACAGTATGATATTACGGACTTGAAAATCACGAAATCAGATGAATCATTTTAGGGAAAAAATCGAAGAATTATTGTGTGTTATATGACTTAGTCACATTGGAGATAAGCTACCAGTGTTTATTAAAATTTGTGGATTCAAAAAAATTTCTTATTAATAAAGTTCGCAAGTATGTACTTTTTATACTCTTAACTAGTTTCAGCTACATTAACCATCGTCAGATATAATGGAGTCAACATTATATATTTTTTAAGGTGCAATATCTTCAGAATAACATATGCATTTCAGTTATGTTCTCACTTTGTCACTATGCGCACGTGGGAAGTCTTTGATCTTGTTGTTATAGATGGCACTTAGAGGTCTCGTAAACTTCAATATGAAAACGGCTAATTGATGCAGCTGAAACTAGTGATCAGTTTTGAAAAATGTATATACTTGCAATCTTGACTAATGAAGGACTTTTTTTTGCATTCAGAACTTTTAAGGTTAAGCTCATGAAGGTAGTTGTAGACGATGTGATGGCTAACTAGGATAACGACGGTGTAAGAACCGTTGCTGTCTCCGCCGTGAGAGAAGCACCCCATCTCGGACTGATGGTACAACTCAATATATTGCGTATAGATACTTGAGGGAACCATCTCAGGTGCGGAACGGATGTCATGAAGAGCGCAGGGAGCAGCCAACTGCAGACCATGACTCATGTCGGTACTAATGACGTGTGTTGCTGTGGATCGGGAGGGACTGTCTCTGGTTACAAACAACTTTAATTGGAACTATCAAGTATAAAATATTGTGGGGAAGGCGAACCAAAAAGTAGACTTTGTTCACAGAAAAAGATACAGCAAATCTACAAATCTAGTAAGCCTGTCTGTAGTGTTCTGGAGTAAAATGGTTCAAATGGCTCTGAGCACTATGGGACTTAACATGTGAGATCATCAGTCCCCTAGAACTTAGATCAGCCCGGAGCCGCGCGACTGCTACGGTCGCAGGTTCGAATCCTGCCTCGGGCATGGATGTGTGTGATGTCCTTAGGTTAGTTAGGTTTAAGTAGTTCTAAGTTCTAGGGGACTGATGACCATAGATGTTAAGTCCCATAGTGCTCAGTGCCATTTGAACCTTTTTTTTTTTAAGAACTTAGAACTACTTAAACCTAACTAATCTAAGGACATCACACACATCTATGCCCGAGGCAGGATTCGAACCTGCGACTGTAGCGGTAGCGCGGTTCCAGACTGAAGCGCCTAGAACCGCTCTACCATAGCGGCCGGCGATCTGGAGTAATGCACGCGTCATTATCAGTATTTCACTAAGTACTGAGATTTTGAACACAGGTCTGCAGACTATGTTTACTAACTAAAACTGCCTTGTAACAGACATCGGAACACCCAGTGGTACCAACCGACCGCCGTGTCATCCTCAGGGACGGGCGCCATCAAATGCGGATAGTGGAGGGGCGTGGGGTCGCAGACCGCTCTCCTGGCCTCTGTCAGTTTTCATGACCTGGAGCCACTACTGCGCGGTAAAGTAACTCCTCAATTGGTATCACCAGCATGAAACACCTCTGTAGGTGACCGATCCAATTGACAGTCAAACTTACTTAAGTGATATGACGGGAACCGGCGTGTCCAACACTGCACGGCCTTTGACAAACGATGTCTGTGGCAAGGAGTGTTGCTTCTTTCAGTCGTTACAGTCTACGTTGAAGGCGTCTTTCCCTGTCTATCTTTTTTAACTCCCTGTGGTTTCCCACTATCTTCTCTTAACTTCGTGTGGTTTCCCAGTTCTGCCTGTGGACTAGAGGACCGTGTCATACTTGTCGCTGTCAGGTGTTATGGTCATCCTTTGAATGTGCACCTTAATCTGGCTGGGATGTTACCAGCCAGCCTCTCACACAAGCAACCAAAAAGAATCCTGTGCAGTTGTAGAAATATATCCGCTACCAGTCACAATAAAAGGTTGTTTATTCGTCACACGACCGGTTTCGGGCTTGCGCTCATCTTCAGGTGTTTATCCATCCATGTACATGTTTGTACTGTTGGAGATCATTGTATAAATACAAAAAAAATATTTGCTGGTGACTACACAAATTCAAGTGAGACAATTGTAAGTGGTAAGGCAGCATTTGACGAAAATATATCTGCACTTACAAAAAGATGAAGCACCATTATTACAGTTACGCTGTGGTGATAGTTTTGCAACTTAGTTACACACTTATGGTCATTTTCATGTCCATATTTCAGTTTTACCAAGTATAGCTCATTATTACACTATTATGATGTGCACTCGTGAAATATGAAACGTCCCCTTTGAACAATTCTACATGACTGTGCTTAAACTGACACACAATATTTTATTAGCGCAACGCAATCTGACTTTCAAAATTCCCTACAAAAGAATGGCCCTGACTAACATTAAACTATACCTTTCACAAATCACTTACCTCACAAAAATCTTCGCTGCTCAAGCTACTGCAATACAGCGAGCGCCACTACTGCCAGCTAAATAAAAGATTCAAACTATGGAAGGCACTAACTACTGATAGGGATAGTTAGCAAATGAAAGATATTAATAGAGAACAAACAATGTATTTACCTTGATATCATCATATATAAATATAGCAGTTCATGACAAATTTCAAAACTCCGCCATCTCTCTCCCCACATCCACCACTGCTGGCGGCTCACCTCCAACTGCGCAACACTACGCGCTGTTCACAGCCAGCTGCCTAACACTACAATGGCGAGTATTACAACAATGCAAAGCAGCCACAGACTGCACACAGCACAGCCAGTGATTTTCATACAGAGGTGGCGTTACCAATAAAAAAACCTAAACAGCCTACTTACAAATACACTATGTTTACATACAAACATGTGGACTGTGGTCAAAGAACTTAGATGTAGCAGATGTAAAGATGTTGGTCACACAGAAACTTGTAGGTTCTGGTCAAAGAACTTAGCCACAGGAAGTGCAAAGGTGTTGCATATATTGAAATTTAAAAATTAAAAAAAATTAAACGTTTAAAAAACTTAAAATAAACAACCTTTTATTGTGAGTGGTAGCGGATATTTTTCTACAGCCCCATAAAGGACAGTCACGGAGTTCGACAGCATCCACTATGGATAAAATTCATTCAATCCTGTGCAGCCTGAAATTTCAGCCCCATTTTCGACACTCTCATCTCTCATGCTACTTTATTCTTCGAAAGTTAGCTGTGAGATCTGTAAACTGATTCATGCAAAAATTTCATAGCTTCGTCTGTGATATTACACTTGTGTAAATAAGTGCAACACTCTCTAGGATGTGTTCAGTGGTACCGGGATACAATATATGCATGTTGAGGAGTTGTAGTGATTCGCCTGTCACGGTCATCGACGATGGGATAACGTCCAGGAGGCCCGTATGTGCACCCTTTGTTTTGACTCTGCAGGCATTAAGTACTCTGAGTAGAGTGCTGAATACAGTTTGCAACACCGATACATACGTACTCCCTTTAAAAAGCTTCGGCCATTTGAACGATGTCGTACTGTGGGCCTGCCTGAATCTGAACGGACTTATCGATGTAACTGGTGCGCATGTCGGGCACATTGTATCGGTGGTCCGTCGCTGTGGGGCATTCCTATACGTGTAGACCAGTTTTTGGACGTCCGCGTAGTGCAGACACGCGTGGAGGTCTACGTATTGTGTGAGCTGCGGTGGTCGACCGAGCATCATCCAGGCGAAAAAATCCGGGAACATGTTACACTTACTGTGTTTTCGGGGACAATGGGGAACCGTCTGTTGTAGCAGGATTAAGATCACACGTTCCTCTGGCCAGGTTACCACTGACACCAAGACATTGTGAAGCATGGCTACTTGGGTGTCGTGAAAGAGGTGACTGGAGAGTGTAAGGGCATTCTGTTGCCCTTAGTGATGAGAATAGGCTCTGCCAGTATGCGAGTGATGGACGTGCACGTATATGGCGAAGAACTGATGAGAATCCTAGGCTTCATGGGGGCCATCAGTTACAAATCGTGGTTACGTTTGCTGTTGCTGGAGGGTAAGATAATCACAGGCCGCTACACTGCACAGGATGTTGTCCCCATGCTGCTATCATTTCTTCGACAGGAAGGTGATGAGCTTTTTCAGCAGGACTATCGACGTCCATGTACGGCGGCTGCGGCGCAACGTTCTCTTCGCGGTGTACAAGTGCCCTGGCCAACAAGATCACCTGATATCACACCAATTGAACACGTGTGGGACATGAAGAAGCGGGGTCTTACTCGCTCTCCAGGGCCTGTAAGAAATACTGCCGAATTGCAACAAAAGGTGCTAGATGCTGGCCGCGCGGTTTGAGGCGCCATGTCACGAATCGAACGGCTCCTCCCGCCACAGGTTCGAGTCCTCCCTCGTTCATGGATGTGTGTGTTGTTTTTAGCATAAGTTAGTTTACGTTAGTTTAAATAGTGTGTACGTCTAGGGACCGATGACCTCAGCAGTTTGGTCCCATACGAATTCACACACATTTCAACATGTTTTTGCTATATGCTAGTGACAATTTGTCGCAGGATGCCATTCGGTACCTTTAGCGTCGTTTGAATGCGAGAACACAGGCCTGTGTTGCCACCAGAAGACGATACACTGTGTACTGACGCGAGTGTTTTGGACACTTTACTATGACACGTGTGTTTAATTTATTCTGAATTTATCATATACTCCTACCGTGATGAACTACCTGTCACCTTACTTGTCAATAAAATGACCTTGTGAGACGCCCTACTATACCCGCAGGACAGGACAGGTAGTTTAAGTTGTGGAAAGGAGCCAAAATAAGTTACACTCGAACATACAACCTTTTATTTGATCAAACGTTACAAGGGCCAAGAAAATTAAAAAAAAGAGCCACAGCTTTAGTTTTGGAACTTAATTAGCGGCTGAATGTTCCGTACAATCTTCAGTTTTTAGCAAACAGAACACAGCATGTTGTTCTTAATGCAGAGACGTCTGCAGACGTTAAAGTAACCTCTGGCGTGCCGCAGGGGAGTGTTGTGGGACCATTGCTTTTCACAATATATATAAATGACCTAGTAGATAGTGTCGGAAGTTCCATGCGGCTTTTCGCGGAAGATGCTGTAGTATACAGAAAAGTTGCAGCATTAGAAAATTGTAGCGAAATGCAGGAAGATCTGCAGCGGATAGGCACTTGGTGCAGCGAGTGGCAACTGACCCTTAACATAGACAAATGTAACGTATTGCGAATAAATAGAAGGATCCTTTATTGTATGATTATATGATAGCGGAACAAACACTGGTAGCAATTACTTCTGTAAAATATCTTGGAGTATGCGTGCGGAACGCTTTGAAGTGGAATGATCATACAAAATTAATTGTTGGTAACGCGGGTACCAGGTTGAGATTCATTGGGAGAGTCCTTAGAAAATGTAGTCCATCAACAAAGGAGGTGGTTTACAAAACACTCGTTCGACCTATACTCGAGTATTGCTCATCAGTGTGGGGGTTGAGAGAGGAGATAGAGAAGATCCAAAGGAGTGCGTTATAGCGTTACGGAGATGTTTAGCAAACTCAAGTGGCAGACTCTGCAAGAGAGGCGCTCTGCATCGCGGTGTAGCATGCTGTCCAGGTTTCGAGAGGGTGCGTTTCTGGATGAGGTATCGAATATATTGCTTCCCCCTACTTATACCTCCCGAGGAGATCACGAATGTAAAATTAGAGAGATTCGAGCGCGCACGGAGGCTTTCCGTCAGTCGTTCTTCCCGCGAACCGTACGGACTGGAACGGGAAAGGGAGGTAATGACAGTGGCACGTAAAGTGCCCTCCGCCACACACCGTTGAGTGGCTTGCGGAGTATAACTGTAGATGTAGATGCCTTAAGGGCAAGACCATTTTAATTTAAAAACGTCTGAAAGCCAATAACTTCAAGCATAACTAAAATCAGAAATTTAAATGGCAAAGCCTTATCTTAAAACAGTTCCTTAATTAGGCTGAAGGCCCAAAGCATCTGACACTTTAAGAGCAAACAACTTAAATTCAAAATCGGCTGACGGCCCAACGCTTAAGACTCAATAACTTTAATTTCCAAAATGCCAAAGGCTTTAGGTAAAACAGTTCTTAAATTAGGCTGAAGGCTCAAACCATCTGACCCCTTAAGGGCAAAACAACCTTAATCTAAAAATCGGCCAGAAGCCATACAAGTACAAATAACAAGAACAAAGAAGAAAAAGCGGTACACCGAAGGGCGCTCAGAAGTTCCGAGGGTCGGCCTGGAATAGAAACACTAACGCTCGATTAGGTGAGACAGGAAGTCGGCCCAACCATTGTCGATACGACGGCAACCCAGCCGACAGACAGTCAACGGACCCACCGACAAGATACCCCAGCAGGCGCGGCCAA
The DNA here is from genome assembly GCF_023864345.2 of Schistocerca serialis cubense. Classification (NCBI taxonomy): domain Eukaryota; kingdom Metazoa; phylum Arthropoda; class Insecta; order Orthoptera; family Acrididae; genus Schistocerca; species Schistocerca serialis. The sequence continues at coordinate 71,557,440 of NC_064646.1, forward strand.
ACTACGCGCCGCGGAGATTTCCTCGCTGCTCCACGCTAACCGTCCAACTGCCCAGGCCCGGAAACGGTGAAAGGACAAAGTATACGTCGGCCGATCACACGAACAACCGAACGACCAACCAACGGTCGTCCCGCTCCAATCTCCCTCTGGCGGACAGTTCAGGTCTGTCGCCAGCGGTCGGCGAGCACTGGCTGTCGGCAGGAAGTTAGTGACATCGGTAAATGAAATAAGAAAACGAGGCGGCAGTACCCTAATAGAAGATGACAAACAATTAATGGGATGAACACGAGCCGTGCACGGCTCACCTTGTCCTTGGATCCGTGTCTGTTTTGAAACACCGCGCATGTTTAAAACAAGTTTGCCTGCTAGATCTGAAGTCCAGTTTTGTGCGAAAAACGCTGTGGATTTTTCACAAAGCTGGTATTTCAGTTTATTGTTCTTAATATCGCAGAAATTGCTGCCTAGTTACACATTCATCCATATCGTCTATTTGCAAACCACTGACTTACTCAGCCTAGGAGGAGGAGGAGATTAGTGTTTAACGTCCCGTCGACAACGAGGTCATTAGAGACGGAGCGTAAGCTCGGGTGAGGGAAGGGTGGGGAAGGAAATCGGCCGTGCCCTTTCAAAGGAACCATCCTGGCATATGCCTGAAGCGATTTAGGGAAATCACGGAAAACCTAAATCAGGATGGCCGGAGACGGGATTGAACCGTCGTCCTCCCGAATGCGAGTCCAGTGTGCTAACCACTGCGCCACCTCGCTCGGTTACTCAGCCTATTTATTTTTCTTATACAGGGTGATTCACGAAGATATGCAAATATTTTAATATGTTATTCTACAAGTAAAACTAAAGTAAGAAGTTCACGTAAACAAAGGCCTGCAGATGTTTAGTTACGGAGTTACGGCTAATAAAAGATTTTGCCTGAATTTTAGCAAGTTCGCTAATATGAAGCCATCGCAAAACCGTACTAGGTTAAAGAAAAATGTTCCAGACGTGTCTCTGCAGTAATTTTTCAGAACATCCAGGGAGACAAAGAAGTAATTTCGTAAAGTTTTTAATTTATTAACTACTTGGTCCTACTTGTTTTTTAAATTCCAGACAATTGCACAATGTATTCGAGAGAAGTTGTAGAGAATTTGATTTTGGAAAAATGATGGTAATAACGTTAACTGAAACTGTTTGAATGTGTCAGATAATCTGCTTTTATTAATACTATAGCACACGTGAGTTCATGTTAAACCGGAAAAAACAAAGCTCAATGGTAAGGAAGTTGTAGAGTGTACTTACAATTTCACAATACATTCAAAATAAATGTTCAAAAACGTCTCCACCCGAGTTCAATGCATTTAGCTGCACGTGCATGAACAGATTCTGCTGTTCGTTTCAGTTTCATAGGGTTTTTATTAATTAATTTCAGGCAAAATCTTTATTAGCCGTAACTCCATAACTAAACATTTGCGGACGTGTGTTTATATGAACTTTTTTTCTTTAGTTTTGCTTGTAGAGTAACATATTAAAATACTGGCACATCTCCGTCAATCACTGTGTATATTCCATTTCCTTTTCCGCTTCTCCGTTGGCATTAGCACTCCTTTCTCCCTCTCACTGTCAGTAAATTTACTGTAGTTAATAGCAAGACGTCGTGCCTGGCGTTGGAGACAATTTTCGCACTTCCCATGCCTGACCTGTTATGTAATAAGGCGCGCTACTCTGAACTGCAACTTGGTTGTACCTGGTCAGGCGTCGAGTGATAGCAGCAAGGTAAACCTACAGAAGATACTCGTATATCTGGGATAATGTGTCACGCTACCTAACTCAGCTTGGAACTTAAGGATGAGACAATTTCATATAGCTATGAAATGTTGTTTCAATCTCTGCCACTGTTTCAGGATTATTAGTTCCTGAGCACCGGATTGTATGTTTGAGAGAAAAGCTTCGTGTTTTGTGCGCTGGGGTGGTGTACGACGGATTGATTGGAGGTCCAAATGTTATTCATGGACTTCATCTGAACTTTACCTGTGATGTACAAGCAGTGTTTGGAGGTAGTACTTGGCTGACACTTGCTGTTGTATGGGGCAATCAAGCAGATTATGGTGGCCTTGAAGCATTTCCAGATGCTAATATCTTGGCTTGGAAGACATGGAGTATAGCTGAGACTACAGGTCTCTTGGCTAAACAGCCTTATGGTACTCTTGTTCCAAGTATGCCATTTGTTTTGACTACGAGAAGGAAGAAGAAATTAAATGCTGATGAGTACCTATTTTTATGGGCTAAAGTCGGCAATGGCAATTGTAAAATAAAGATCAACGGTGACTGTATGATTTTTTGTTCTGTCCTTTCCTGCTGCTGCGCGACCGCTACGGCCGCAGGTTCGAATCCTGCCTCGGGCATGGATGTGTGCTAGTTAGTTAGGTTAGTTAGGTTTAAGTAGTTCTAGTTCTATGGGACTGATGACCTCAGAGGTTAAGTCCCATAGTGCTCAGAGCCATTTGAACCATTTGTATTCTGTTGTCAGCAGAGGGCAGTCGGTGAATCACATTAGGTTTAGCCTACCTCCCCACGAGAGACAGGCAGTTTTTGCGGAAGTGAGGCTGTTGCCTACTTTGTGTTGCCTACTTTGTCCCATAGTCGGCTACGCGGGGTAGCCGTGCGGTCTAGGGGCGCCTTGTCACAGTTCACGTGGCTACCCCCGTCGGAGGTTCGAGTCCTCGCTCAGGCATGGGTGTTTATGTTGTCCTTAGCATAAGTTAGTTTAAGTAGTGTGTAAGCCTAGAGGCCGATGACCTTTGCAGTTTGGTCCCATAGGAACTTACCACAAATTTTCCCATAGTCGATGGATCCAGTAGCATGGTCTAGCTGGGGGCAGGCGGCACTGTGATGCAACAGCCATCCCTGAGTTTGACCTTTTTGCCTTTTCTGCACAAATATCAAGTGCCGAGACAGCATGGCACCACCTGCTTACATGTGGGGAACATGGATCCCCAGAACACATACTTTTTCACTGTCACCGATACAGAGCAGCACACCAGACACCTACACAGTACAACAATGACAAGTGTTGTGGCCACATGTAGTAAGCATTGCTTCACGCAGTGGAGAATGACAAAACAGAGGCGCGCCGGCGACCGAGGCCTTGCGAAGTATGCAGGCACAGATAGCCTTGCTGACAGCAGCAGTCTACCCACAGGCTGACGCAAGGACGCACACAGACCGAGCGCAGAGCAAAGCCTGGAGAGTGCTGAGTAAGGGGAAGTGAGGCCAGCATGCTAAGTTACGCTGCAATATGCTACGGGAGTAATAACAAAAAGCTACCACTGAGGGAAAAAAACGTCCTCCTGCCGGGTAGAAATATTGGAGCGCAGGCAGCAACGCACAGAAGCCATTAGGAAGCAGTTCGGATCTCAGGACAGACGTGGTCCGTGTCCGAATGTTCAATCTTCGTAGGTGACGATTCCGGAAGTCTGTTGCAGCTCGCAGGAGTCATCCGTTCACCGCCAGATGCCAACTTCAGCACTGGAGGTCGGCCTGAGTTCGGTCGGCACCACGGCTGACTAACTACAGCCAGAACTTCCAGCAGGACCGGCCGCAGCGCGGTCTCGGTCACAGGCGCCGCTAGGGACTGACGCCCGGACTTCACGGCAACCCGACCCCTTAAATGGACCTCGCGGACATCGTGACTGACAGCTTCCCAGCCGCCGGTGCAGCAGGCGTCGGCAGCTGACCTCACGGCGACGCGGCGACGAGTTCATCTCAACCACAGGGCATCAGCGGAGCACTGGCGGCCTGAGGGTCCGTGTGCGATCAGCGGCGCGCGTTGCGCGCGTTGTCGGAGAATCCACACAGCAGCAGCCAGGTGGAGAGATCCGCAGGGCTGGGCAGCGCCGTCGAGAGAGAAATTGTAATGAAAGTTCAGTAAATAACTGTAAAGCTCCAAGCCGTCTCAGCCACTGTGTCTGCTGCTAACAAGTGGTGCAGAAGTCGCAACACAAGATACGGGCAATAAGAGACAAAGACGAGTGGGAAACAGTAAATAAAATCGCTGATGATTTCTCAAGGACATTACGTGACGAATACAGACAGACACGCCGTTTAACAGAACACTGCAACACACACAAAGCACATAAGACAACAGTTCCAATTCATGCACCAACACAGACAGCACCACCGAAACACACGTTCACTCAAACAGCAAACACTTTCACCAAAACGTACCACAGACAACCTTACACAACATCTAAAATAATTAAACTGCATCAGAATAAACAATGTTATGCAATCAGTCCTGTAAACCTGTTCTCGCTTAAGTATAAACAGCAGACATATCCATCCCGCGATCATTACACCGCTGTCGGGATGTAACATTCATAACTCAACACTTAGTATATAAGCAACGTACAGGTAAAATTCAAGACACTTAATACAGGAACTGAACGTTAATTAATAACCCCAAGAAACATCATACTTCGTACTCACACACCACTGCGCTTTCCACGATGTACATAATAGTTATAGTGTTTTTGTAAATAGTGTTTAGAAATGTTAATCCGTAAATTAAACTGTAGCGAACTGGGACTGCAAAGCTGGAAGTAGTTCAGAGGCTTTCAGACCAGGCTGACTCAGATAGGGCAACATTTCTCTCTCTCTCTTTCTATTCAGGTCTTTCCTATCATCTATCATCATATCTTCTTAATATCTGAATATTTTTTATAGTTTCTTTCTTTCAATTTCTAATGCATTTTTAAAGTATTATTACTTTCGTTGCAGTTGCCGACAACAACAATACTATGGAACATGTTTTTTAGTCTACATGAAAAGCTGTGAAACGAACGACCTGTTATAAAATCCAAGACAACAGGTCCTAAATGTGCAATAAATCAAATCAAATCAAAATCACCACACTAATCAATCACAATAAAGTTTCCCACTCCTTTTACCACAAGAGACCAATTACACTGATGAGCCAAAACATTGTAACCGCCTGTTTGATAGCTTGTTTTCCGTCTTTGGAATGAAATGCATCACTGATTCTGCGTATAACGGATCTGAGAGTTTTTTCGTATGTTTGTGGAGATATGTGGCGTTACAAGTCTGCGCTCAGGTCATCTACTTCTCATATACGAGGTGAGGCTAGAAAAAAACCTGACTGATGCTGGAAAAAAACATTTATTTACAATTATTTACAATTTCATGTTATCTCCTTCAATGTACTCTCCTCTTCGGTCTCTACACCGCTCCATACGAATTTTCCACTGTTCATAGCGATGCTGCAGATCATTTTCGGTAAGTCCATACATTACTTCCGTCGCTTTTTCTTTTACTGCTTCAACAGTCTCAAATCTAGTTCCTTTCAAAGCTGACTTGACTTTAGGGAAAAGAAAAAAGTCACAGGGGGCCAAATCAGGTGAGTAGGGTGGATGATCTAAGATGGGAATGTTGTGTTTTGCCAAAAACGTCTTCACTGACAACGCACTGTGAGCTGGGGCATTGTCTTGGTGAAGGATCCATGACTTTTTTCTCCACAAATCGTTCCGTTTTCTCCGTACTCGCTCATGTAGGGTAGCCAGGACGCTAATGTAGTAATGCTGATTCACTGTTTGTCCCTCTGGTACCCAATCAATGTGCACAATCCCTTTTATGTCAAAAAAAAACAATCATCATTGCCTTGGATTTCGATTTTGACATTCGTGCTTTTTTTTTGTCGTGGAGAACCAGGAGTTTTCCAATGCATCGATTGGCGTTTAGTTTCGGGATCGTAAGTAAAAAACCACGATTCATCGCAAGTAATAACATTTTGTAAGAAGGTGGGATCACTTTCAATGTTTTCCAGGATGTCAGAACAAATCATTCTTCGGCGTTCCTTCTGTTCAATTGTGAGACACTTTGGAACCATTTTTGAACACACTTTGTTCATGTTGAAACTTTCATGAAGAATCTGCCAAACACTTTCCTTGTCAACTCCTGTTAACTCAGACACTGCTCTGATTGTTAAACGGCGATCTTGTCGAACAAGTTTACCGATTTTTTCAGTGTTTGCATCAGTTTTTGCTGACAATGGTCTGCCAGTGCGAGTGTCATTACTGGTGTCTTCGCGGCCATCTTTAAATCGTTTAAACCACTCAAACACTTGTGTTCGCGATAAACAATCATCGCCGTACACTTGTTGTAACATTACAAACGTTTCACTTGCAGATTTTCCTAGTTTGAAACAAAATTTGATGTTAACACGCTGTTCTTTCTGTACACTCAACGTTTTCCGATGCACAGACAAAACGTCAACTACTTAAAACAGACGCCACGGGCAGACTGAGTGCAGGAGGCAGATGAAACTCGAGCAGTAGGCGGAGCGAGAGTCACGTGACAGGCCACGCGACTTTCAGCCTTGTTGCATTTGTTTTATTGTTTCACCAGTACTAGTCCGGTTTTTTTCTAGCCACACCTCGTATAACGGGCAGCTGATTTGCGTACTCGGTGATGCGCATTCGGGAGGACCACGGTTCAATCCCGTCTCCGGCCATCCTGATTTAGGTTTTCCGTGATTTCCCTAAATCGTTTTAGGCAAATGCCGGGATGGTTCCTCTGAAAGGGCACGGACGATTTCCTTCCCAACCCTAACCCGAGCTTGCGCTCCGTCTCTACTGACCTCGTTGTCGATGGGACGTTAAACACTAACCACCACCACCACTCGGTGATGGTGCCCGATAGCGATCAAGATGGGTTATATGGGCTCCATAGGAGTTACATCAGGCGAATTGGTCTCCGAGACATCAATGTGAGTTCTCTACAATGCTCATTAAACCACCGCAGCACCGTTCTGGCTCCGAGACACGGACAATTATGCTCCTGGAAGATGACATCGCCGTTGGGGAAGAAATCAAGCAAGAAGGGATGCAGGTGATTCGCAGCTGTCAGGGTGTCTTCGATTACTACCGAAGGTCCCACGCAAGCGCAGTACAATGTCTCCCATAGCGTAATACTGCTCGCACCAGCCTGCATCCCTATCGCGCTGTCCGGCCGGTGTGGCCGAGCGGTTCTAGGCGCGTCAGTCTGGAACCGCGCGACCGCTACGGTCGCAGGTTCGAATCCTGCCTCGGGCATGGATGTGTGTGATGTCCTTAGGTTAGTTAGGTTTAAGAAGTTCTAAGTTCTAGGGGACTGATGACCTCAGATGTTAAGTCCCATAGTGCTCAGAGCCATTTGAACCTATCGCGCTGCACGTTTCGAGCCGCCGTTCACCTCGTTGACAGTGTTTGTGGAGACGACCATCAACCTAGTGTATCAAAGGTACTTCATGAAATGGATGTTCGGGCTCGAGTACCCCGCAAAAACTAGCTGCACACAGCAGTACGTAAAGGTGAACGTCTGCATTGAGCCAAATAACACAGAAATTGGACATTTGCCGGTAGGGAATGAGAAGGGGGGTCCGACGTATCACGACTTTGTGTCTTTTTAAATGATGCTGAGCCACGAGTGTACTCAGGCCCATTGAAGCTTTTAACCAGCAGCGTGTGGAGGGTGTTGTTCAGGGTGGAGTTGTATGAAGTTTCGAGGGGGTTTTCGTACCACTGCTTAGGCCTACTCATTCAGGAGGATGAAGTAGAATCCTCAGAGACCAAATGCTACTCTTTCTTACAGAATAGTCTTCATCCTGGGTTCAAATGGCTCTGAGCACTATGGGACTTAACATCTGTGGTCATCAGTCCCCTAGAACTTAGATCTACTTAAACCTAACTAACCTAAGGACATCACACACATCCATGCCCGAGGCAGGATTCGAACCTGCGACCGTAGCAATCACGCGGTTCCAGACTGAAGCGCCTAGAACCGTTCAGCCACCAACGGCCGGCATTCATCCTGAGTATACTGAGGACAGCTGCGTCTTCCAAGTTGACAACAACTTTGTTGAAAGGGCCGCACACGTTCGCTGCAGGTCTGACGAACCCCCTGTCGCACGTCTGTTGAACTGCTAAATCGCCCGGTATTAATCCTACAGAAAAGACGTGTCTGGGGTTGTTCGGAACACGGGCGAAACGTAGCAATCATCATCCCCCCAGTTTGGTAATTATACGGGATCTAATCGTCAGTGAGTGGCTTCAGGATCACAAGGTATGCCTGAAGAAACTTGTGAACTATAATTCGCCAAATTGATGCTATTAGGACTAGAGCGATGTTACTCGGTATTAGGACAGTGTGTCCTGCTTTTTTTTTTTGGCAGCTTACTGATGATCATTTATAGCACAGATACTACAATTATTTCCGTCGTCGGCCAGCGTAAAGCTCAGACAGATGTGAATACCGACGCCTTGTGGCTTCAAAAACGGTTCAAATGGCTCTGAGCATTATGGGACTTAACATCTGTGGTCATCAGTCCCATAGAACTCAGATCTACTTAAACCTAACTAACCTAAGGACATCACACACATCCATGCCCGAGGCAGGATTCGAACCTGCGACCGTAGCGATCACGCGGTTCCAGACTGTAGCGCCTAGAACAGTTCGGCCACCAACGGCCGGCATTCATCCTGAGTTTACTGAGGACAGCTGCGTCTTCCAAGTTGACAACAACTTTGTTGAAAGGGCCGCACACGTTCGCTGCACGTCTGACGAACCCCCTGTCGCAAGTCTGTTGAACTGCTAAATCGCCCGGTATTAATCCTACAGAAAAGACGTGTCTGGGGTTGTTCGGAACACGGGCGAAACGTAGCAGTCATCATCCCCGCAGTTTGGTAATTATACGGGATCTAATCGTCAGTAAGTGGCTTCAGGATCACAAGGTATGCCTGAAGAAACTTGTGACCTCTAATTCGCCAAATTGATGCTATTAGGACTAGGGCGATGTTACTCGGTATTAGGACAATATGGCCTACTTTTTTTTTCTTTTTTTTTTTTTTTTTTTGAAGCGTCCTGATGATCGTTTATAGCACAGGTACTACAATTATTTCCGTTGCCGGCCAGCGTAAAGCTCAGGCAGATGTGAATACCGACACCGTGTGGCGCTGGTTCGTAGAGACAAACTGCAATATAGCTCGCAGTGCTATTGCTTAAGTTTGAGAATCGTTAGATTAGAATAAGAAGAACATATCTAAAGTAACAATGTGTGGCCGAGCGGTTCTAGGTGCTACAGTCTGGAACCGCGCGACCGCTGCGGTCGCAGGTTCGAACCCCTCCTCGGGCATGGATGTGTGTGATGTCCTTAGGTTAGTTAGGTTTAAGTAGATCTGAGTTCTAGGGGACTGATGACCTCAGAAGTTAAGTCCCATAGTGCTCAGAGCCATTTGAACCATTTGAACCATCCCAAAAAATTTCAAATCTCTAGTTCAATTTTTTTGGATAAAATAAGCATGTTACAAAATTTAATTTTTAGGGAATTCAGTTCCAAGTTACATTTGATCTATGGCTCACCTTTATTGTTGGTAATACGGTCCAGCTACATATCTTTTTTGTTTACCTCTCATTCATCTTCTGTTTCCCTTTTCTTGTTTCTCCTTGTTATTCTGGTCTCTTTAGTTGCCTAAGGACCCATTTTTCAGGTAAGGTCGCTCTCATTGAATCAACTGCGACCAGCGATTGCCTCATACTGAACCCAGAATATATTTCTAGCAAATCTGTAACTTCACACCAGTACCAAAACAAGTTTTTGGAAGCATAATATCTTTCGAGAATGTCAGAACAGCAAAAATGGAAATACAGAAATGTTCATAAGTAAAAGAACGCTCGAAAACTAAAGATATACAAAGAAAAAGTAAGACCATCTAAGAGGGGTGCCAACCCGAGTTGTATTGTATATCTTTCTCGAATCGGAGTCTAATGACATTTGATGTGTGAAAGCAGCGGAAACACGGGTGTGGTTGATCACAGAGAGATTCTTAAGTTGGTTTTTAAATAACTTCCCGATGTTCAAATCGGTTATTGTAACTACCATTTTGTTCAAACAATCAATTTTCTCAAGCGGATTCACAAGGAAGTGACCTTAAGCACGGTGAAGGCTATCGAACGCCTTTCGAGTACTCTGCAACGCTTCGTCTGCATCTACATAAATACTCCCCCAGCCACCGTACGGTGCGTGGCGGAGGGTACCCTGTACCATTACTACTCGTTTCCTTTCCTGTTCCATTGGCAAATAGAACGAGTTAAAAACGACTATCTATATGCGTCCTCATGAGCCCTAATTTCTTGTATCTTATCTTGTGGTCATTACGCGCAGTGTATGTTGGCGGCAATAGAATCGTTCAGCAGTCAGCTTCAAATGCGGGTTCTCTAATTTTCTCAATAGAGTTAGTCAGAAAGAACGTCACCTACTCTTCAGGTATTTCCATTTGAGTTCCTGAAGCATCTCCGTAACATTTGCGTGTTGTTCGAACCTACCAGTAACAAATCCAGCAGCCCGTCTCTGAATTTCTTCGATGTCTTCCTTCTCTCTGACCTGGTACAGATCCCAAACACTCCGGCAATACTCAAGAATAGGTCACACCAGCGTCCTATATGCAGTCTCCTTTAAAGGTGAACCACTCTTTCCTCAAATTCTCCCAATAAACCGAATTCGACCATACGCCTTCCCTACCACAGTTACGCCCAGATATTTAAACGACTTGACCGTGGCAAGCAGGACACTAGTAGTACTGTATCCAAATTAATTATGAATTACTGTGCTGGTAAACCTCTTACGTTGTTTGATTTTCAAACAGCTGAGCAAAACTGAACGTACTCAGACATTTCTCTCTTTATTTGTTCTGATCATCACTAAACTGACACACAATATTTATAGCGCAACGCAATCTGACTTTCAATAATCCCCACAAAAGAATGGCCCTGACTAACAATAACCCATACCTTTCATGAATCACTTACCTCCCAAAAATCTTCGTTCCTCGAACTACGGCAATACAGCGAGCGCCAATAGTGCCAGCTAAATAAAAGTTTCTTACTACTGAAGTCGAGGGACATGAAAGGGAAGCAGTGGTTGGGAAGGGAGTAAGACAGCCTCTTCCCCGATGCTATTCAATCTGTATACTGAGCAAGCAGTAAAGGAAACAAAAGAAAAGTTCGGAGTAGGTCATAAAATCCATGGAGAAGAAATAAAAACTTTGAGGTTCGCCGATGACATTGTAATCCTGTCAGAGACAGCAAAGGACTTGGAAGAGCAGTTGAGCGGAATGGACTGTCTTGAAAGGAGGGTATAAGATGAACATCAACAAAAGCAAAACGAGGATAATGGAATATAGTCGAATTAAATCGGGTGATGCTGAGGGAATTAGATTAGGAAATGAGACACTTAAAGTAGTAAAGGAATTTTGCTATTTGGGGAGCAAAATAACTGATGATGGTCGAAGTAGAGAGGATATAATATGTAGACTGGCAATGACAAGGAAAGCGTTTCTGAAGAAGAAAAATTTGTTAACATCGAGTATAGGTTTAAGTGTCAGGAAGTCGTTTCTGAAAGTATTTGTATGGAGTGTAGCCATGTATGGAAGTGAAACATGGGCGATAACTAGTTTAGACAAGAAGAGAATAGAAGTTTTCGAAATATGGTGCTACAGAAGAATGCTGAAGATTACATGGGTAGATCACATAACTAATGAGGAGGTATTGAATAGAATTGGGGAGAAGAGGAGTTTGTGGCACAACTTGACTAGAAGAAGGGATCGGTTGGTAGGACATGTTTTGAGGCATCAAGGGATCACCAATTTAGTACTGGAGGGCAGCGTGGAGGGTAAAAATCGTCGAGGGAGACCAAGAGATGAATACACTAAGCAGATTCAGAAGGATGTACGCTGCAGTAGGAACTGGGAGATAAAGAAGCTTGCACAGGATAGAGTAGCATGGAGAGCTGCATCAAACCAGTCTCAGGACTGAAGACCACAACAATAACAGCAGCTACTGAAGCCACTAACGACTGATAGGCGTAGTTATCATATGAAAGATTTTGATAGAGAACAAACAATGTATTTACCTTAATAGCGTTCAAAAGTCATTATATATATATATATATGTTTCAATTCATGACATCCATCTTTACAAATTTCCTTTTTCTGGTGGACAGACGTCCAGATCGTCCGCTTATAGCAACCTCTCAAAACTCTGGCATCTCTCTCTCCACATCCACCACTGCTGGCGGCTCACCTCCAACTGCGCAACGCTACTCGCTGTTCACATCAAACTGCCCAACACTACAATAGCGAATATTCCAACAATGCTAACCAGCCACAGGCTGCACACAGCACAGTCAGTGATTTTCATACAGAGCGCTACGTGGCGTTACCGACATAAAACCTAAACAGCCTACTTACACAAACATTACAGGTTTGATCTTTCTACTCATCCGCATTAATTTACATTTTTCCACATTTAGGGCTAGCGTCACACGAACTGGAAATTTTGTCTAAGACGTCTTGTATCTCCATACAGTCAATAAACTTCGACACCTTACCGTACACCACGGTATCATCAGCAAACAACCGCAAATTGGTGCCCACCCTGTCTGCCAAATCAATTATGTATATAGAGAAAAACAGCGGCCTTGCGGCGCTCCTGACGACATCCTTATCCCTGATGAACACTCGCCGTCGAGTACAACATACTGGGTTCTATTATTTAAGAAGTCTTCGAGCCACACAGGTTTCTGCGAAGTTATTCAATATGCTCGTACCTTCCTTAACAGCTTGCAAGGGACACCGTGTCAAATGGTTCTGGGAAATCTAGAAATACAGGATCTGTCTGTTGCCCTTCATCCTTGTTGTTGTTGTGGTCTTCAGTCCTGAGACTGGTTTGATGCAGCTCTGCATGCTACTCTATCCTGTGCAAGCTTCTTCATCTCCCAGTACTTACTGCAACCTACATCCTGAATCTGCTTAGTGTATTCATCTCTTGGTCTCCCTCTACGATTTTTACCCTCCACGCTGCCCTACAATGCTAAATTTGTGATCCCTTGATGCCTCAGAACATGCCCTACCAACCGATCCCTTCTTCTAGTCAAGTTGTGCCACAAACTTCTCTTCTCCCCAATCCTATTCAATACCACATCATTAGTTATATGATCTACCCATCTAATCTTCAGCATTCTTCTGTAGCACCACATTTCGAAAGCTTCTATTCTCTTCTTGTCCAAACTAGTTATCGTCCATATTTCACTTCCATACATGGCTACACTCCATACAAATACTTTCAGAAACGACTTCCTGACACTTAAATCTATACTCGATGTTAACAAATTTCTCTTCTTCAGAAACGCTTTCCTTGCCATTGCCAGTCTACATTTTATATCCTCTCTATTTCGACCATCATCAGTTATTTTGCTCCCCGAATAGCAAAACTCCTTTACTACTTTAAGTGTCTCATTTCCTAATCTAATTCCCTCAGCATCACCCGACTTAATTCGACTACATTCCATTATCCTCGTTTTGCTTTTGTTGATATTCATCTTATATGCTCCTTTCAAGACACTGTCCATTCCGTTCAACTGCTTTTCCAAGTCCTTTGCTGTCTCTGACAGAATTACAATGTCATAGGCGACTCTCAAAGTTTTTATTTCTTCTCCATGGATTTTAATGCCTACTCCGAATTTTTCTTTTGTTTCCTTTACTGGTTGCTCTATATACAGATTGAATAACATCGGGCAGAAGCTACAACCCTGTCTCACTCCCTTCCCAACCACTGTTTCCCTTTCATGTCCCTCGACTCTTATAACTACCATCTGGTTTCTGTACAAACTGCAAATAGCCTTTGGCTCCCTGTATTTTACCACTGCCACCTTCAGAATTTGAAAGAGAGTATTCCAGTCAACATTGTCGAAAGCTTTATTTAAGTCTACAAATGCTAGAAACGTAGGTTTGCCTTTCTTTAATCTTAAGAGGAGGTCACCGTGGTCTAGAGGTAGCGTCTTTGATTCATAATCAAAAATGTCTTCGGTCCCGGGTTCGATCCCCGCCACTGACTAAATTTTGATAAATAATCAGCATTGGCGGCCGAAGACTTCCGGCATAAGAAGTCAGCCTTATTCTGCCAACGGCCTTGTCAAAGAGGGCGGAGGAACGGATAGAGGTTCAGGGCACTCTCTTGTCCTAGCGGTGGGAAACTGCCCCTAAAGGCGGAAGAATCAGCAATGATCAACGAAATGAGGATGTAGAAGGCAATGGAAACCACTGCATTAAAGATACGTAACGTGTATCCACAGGACATGTGGCCTGTAATTGAAGAAGTGTCATGATGATATCTCCATTGGCAAAAGATATCGGAATAGTCCCCCATTCGGATCTCCGGGAGGGGACTGCCAAGGGGGAGGTTACCATGAGAAAAAGATTGAATAATCAACGAAAGCATAACGTTCTACGAGTCGGGGCGTGGAATGTCAGAAGCTTGAACGTGGTAGGGAAACTAGAAAATCTGAAAAGGGAAATGCAAAGGCTCAATCTAGATATCGTAAAAGTCAGTGGAAGGAAGACAAGGATTTCTGGTTATATGAGTATCGGGTAATATCAACAGCAGCAGAAAATGGTATAACAGGTGTAAGATTCGTTATGAATAGGAAGGTAGGGCAGAGGGTGTGTTACTGTGAACAGTTCAGTGACCGGGTTGTTCTAATCAGAATCGACAGCAGACCAACACCGACAACGATACTTCAGGTATACATGCCGACGTCGCAAGCTGAAGATGAACAGATAGAGAAAGTGTATGAGGATGTTGAAAGGGTAATGCAGTATGTAAAGAGGGACGAAAATCTAATAGTCATGGGCGACTGGAATGCAGTTGCAGGGGAAGGAGTAGAAGAAAAGGTTACAGGAGAATATGGGCTTGGGACAAGGAATGAAGGAGGAGAAAGACTAATTGAGTTCTGTAACAAGTTTCAGCTAGTAATAGCGAATACCCTGTTCAAGAATCACAAGAGGAGGAGGTATACTTGGAAAAGGCCGGGAGATACGGGAAGATTTCAATTAGATTACATCATGGTCAGACAGAGAATCCGAAATCAGATACTGGATTGTAGGGCGTACCCAGGAGCAGATATAGACTCAGATCACAATATAGTAGTGACGAAGAGTAGGCTAAAGTTCAAGACATTAGTCAGGAAGAATCAATACGCAAAGAAGTGGGATACGGAAGTACTAAGGAATGGCGAGATACGTTTGACATTCTCTAACGCTATAGATACAGCAATAAGGAATAGCGCAGTAGGCAGTACAGTTGAAGAGGAATGGACATCTCTAAAAAGGGCCATCACAGAAGTTGGGAAGGAAAACATAGATACAAAGAAGGTAGCTGCGAAGAAACCATGGGTAACAGAAGAAATACTTCAGTTGATTGAAGAAAGGAGGAGGTACAAACATGTTCCGGGAAAATCAGGAATACAGAAATACAAGTCGCCGAAGAATGAAATAAATAGGAAGTGCAGGGAAGCTAAGGCGAAATGGCTGCAGGAAAAATGTGAAGACATTGAAAAAGATATGATTGTCAGAAGGACAGACTCAGCATACAGGAAAGTCAAAACAACCTTTGGTGACATTGAAAGCAACGGTGGTAACATTAAGAGTGCAACGGGAATTCCACTCTTAAATGCAGAGGAGAGAGCAGATAGGTGGAAAGAATACATTGAAAGCCTGTATGAGGGTGAAGATTTGTCTGATGTGATAGAAGAAGAAACAGGAATCTATTTAGAAGAGATAGGGGATCCAGTATTAGAATCGGAATTTAAAAGAGCTTTCGAGGACTTACGGTCAAATAAGGCAGAAGGGATAGATAACATTCCATCAGAATTTCTAAAACCATTGGGGGAAGTGGCAACAAAACGACTATTCACGTTGGTGTGTAGAATATATGAGTCTGGCGACATACCATCTGACTTTCGGAAAAGCATCATCCACACAATTCCGAAGACGGCAAGAGCTGACAAGTGCGAGAATTATCGCACAATCAGCTTAACAGCTCATGCATCGAAGCTGTTTACAAGAATAATACACAGAAGAATGGAAAAGAAAATTGAGAATGCGCTAGGTGACGATCAGTTTGGCTTTAGGAAAAGTAAAGGGACGAGAGAGGCAATTCTGACGTTACGGCTAATAATGGAAGCAAGGCTAAAGAAAAATCAAGACACGTTCATAGGGTTTGTCGACTTGGAAAAAGCGTTCGACAATATAAAATGGTGCAAGCTGTTCGAGATTCTGAAAAAAGTAGGGGTAAGCTATAGGGAGAGACGGGTCATATACAATATGTACAACAACCAAGAGGGAATAATAAGAGTGGACGATCAAGAACGAAGTGCTCGTATTAAGAAGGGTGTAAGACAAGGCTGTAGCCTTTCGCCCCTACTCTTCAATCTGTACATCGAGGAAGCAATGATGGAAATAAAAGAAAGGTTCAGGAGTGGAATTAAAATACAAGGTGAAAGGATATCAATGATACGATTCGCTGATGACATTGCTATCCTGAGTGAAAGTGAAGAAGAATTAAATGATCTGCTGAACGGAATGAACAGTCTAATGAGTACACAGTATGGTTTGAGAGTAAATCGGAGAAAGACGAAGGTAATGATAAGCAGTAGAAATGAGAACAGCGAGGAACTTAACATCAGGATTGATGGTCACGAAGTGAATGAAGTTAAGGAATTCTGCTACCTATGCAGTAAAATAACCAATGACGGACGGAGCAAGGAGGACATCAAAAGCAGACTCGCTATGGCAAAAAAGGCATTTCTGGCCAAGAGAAGTCTACTAATATCAAATACCGGCCTTAATTTGAGGAAGAAATTTCTGAGGATGTACGTCTGGAGTACAGCATTGTATGGTAGTGAAACATGGAGTATGGGAAAACCGGAACAGAAGAGAATCGAAGCATTTGAGATGTGGTGCTATAGACGAATGTTGAAAATTAGATGGACTGATAAAGTAAGGAATGAGGAGGTTCTACGCAGAATCGGAGAGGAAAGGAATATGTGGAAAACACTGATAAGGAGAAGGGACAGGATGATAGGACATCTGCTAAGACATGAGGGAATGACTTCCATGGTACTAGACGGAGCTCTAGAGGGCAAAAACTGTAGAGGAAGACAGAGATTGGAATACGTCAAGTAAATAATTGAGGACGTAGGTTGCAAGTGCTACTCTGAGATGAAGAGGTTAGCACAGGAAAGGAATTCGTGGCGGGCCGCATCAAACCAGTCAGTACACTGATGACAAAAAAAAAAAAAAACTCTTTCTTCTAAGATAAGGCGTAAGGTCAGTACTGCCTCACGTGTTCCAACATTTCTACGGAATCCAAACTGATCTTCCCCGAGGTCGGCTTCTACCAGTTTTTCCATTCGTCTGTGAAGAATTCGCGTTTGTATTTTGCAGCTGTGACTTATTAAATTGATAGTTCGGAAATTTTCACATCTGTCAACACCTGCGTTCTTTGGGATTGGAATTATTATATTCTTCTTGAAGTCTGAGGGTATTTCGCCTGTCTCATAGATCTTGCTCACCAGATGGTAGAGTTTTGTCAGGACTGGCTCTCCAAAGGCTATCAGTCGTTCAAATGGAATGTTGTCTACTTCCGGGGCCTTGCTTCGACTCACGTCTTTCAGTGCTCTGTGAAACTCTTCACGCAGTATCGCATCTCCTATTTCATCTTCATCTAAATCCTCTTCCATTTCCATAATATTGTCCTCAAGTACACCGCCCTTGTATAGACGCTCTATATTCTCCTTCCACCTTTCTGCTTTCCCTTCTTAGCTTAGAACTGGGTTTCCATCTGAGCTCTTGATGTTCATACAAGTGGTTCTCCTTTCTGCAAAGGTCTCTTTAATTTTCTCATACATCTTAATCCATAGTTCGCAGTATATCATGTGAGAATGGGGCAAGTTGAGTTTCGCAGGTGCGATGCTTTCTAAAACCATGGTGATTCGTAGAGCTTCTCAGTCAATAAAATTTATTATATTCGAACTGAGAATACGTTCAAGTATTCTGCAGCAAATAGAAGTTAACAATATTGGATTTCCGTTGTTTACCCATTGACTGCATATTCCCTGCCGATTGCAGCGCGGCGCTCGTGCGTTTGTCGCGCGTCGCCAGCGCGCAGCAGTCCCGTGTCGCGACTTCCGGCGCCGTCGCCAGTAATCAGTGCGTGGCCAGGGCGGGGCCGGCTCTGCCCGCAGCGCCGCGGTAATTGAAGCGGCCGCTCGCGGAACTGCGGCCCGTCCCGGTGACACGCAGTGCGTGACGCGCCCACGCCTCGCGTGTCTCCCGTCGGCGCGATTGTGGGCGGGCCGGCGAGCGCCCGATACCATCTGCGCCGAGCAGTGACTGATCGGCCGGCGCCACTCCTCGTACGTCGACGTCGGCGGGCGCAGCGCTCCCGGCGGGGGAAAGGCCGAGTCTTGGAAGTCACCCGGGGGGCGGAAGTCTACTTGCAGCTGGAACCTTACTCTGCGCAACAGGAAAGAAAGGACACTTCCTTGGAAAATGATGAAATCCGTCAGCTACAAACGCCTTAAGTGTTAGGTATCGACGCGCGAGTTGCGAATTACTTTTCGTCTGCCCTAGAGGTCTTATCTTTCGTTCGGTAGACAGAAGCATGCAGGGGCGGATCCAGGATCTCGGTCAGGGGGGGCGGGGGGGCGAATTTTTTGGTACCTGCCTTCCAAAAAATTAATTCCAAATAAAATCATTAATACTCTATACGCGCGCGCGCGCACGCGCGCACACACACACACACACGCACACATCGGCAGGGAACGTGCACTCCAGGATAAACAACGGAAATCCAATATTGTTAACTTCTGTTTTTAGTTTAATTGTGTATCGAAATGTGTTAAGTGTGTTTAATGAAATAAATTACTGCAGTACCTAAAACATATTCTTCAAAGACGACACGTGCACTTGAAAAACTCTGTGTTTGTCTGATAATGTAAAATAATCTATAGAAATGCTAATGTTCATTTGTTTCCATTCTTAAATCTCCGAAATTACTTCACCAATTGCTTTCATTTGACAGAATGTTGCCATCGAATTCGCGCATGTGTTTATACGTAGCAATGACGATACGACTGCGAAAAGTTATAATAGCGTATTTGACTGTGTTCAGGAAACCATCTTATATTGTTAATTACGTCATTTTATGCTCATAATTAGGTGTTTTTTCTCATGAATGTAAATACTAACAATAAGAAATTTCTTTCTTTCTTCGTGTAAAAAAAAATAAATAAATAAAATAAAAATTCAAAAGTATAAATAAAATGAAATTTAATATTAAATATGTACATTCACAATACTGCTCTTAAACATTAAATTCTAATCTCCTTTTACGCCCACTTTTTGAAAATCTTGTAATTACTTTTTCTACGTCTACAGGAATCTGGTAATGAATATGCATAAGTGCAAGACCAAGGAGGCGGTTTTCATTCATCGATGTTCTTAAATAAACAGATTCTTCCTTCTACTCCGGCAGTTTCCTTGTGTATTTGCAAACACCAGTTTGTTTCTTCAAGATTTGACTTCCGAAATAAGCAAACAGTTTAGAGCAAGGCCACAACTCCAAGTTCTAACACTGTTCTGAAATTCATGCTTTTTTCAGATTGCGATAGAAGAATACGCTTAGTACCTCAGAATGAATTATATTGATGAGGAAAACGCATCTTCCTCAGTCTTTGGCAGAGTTGCCCTCTGCACTTTGGAGAAAGAGAAATGAATCTGAGTTTTCTAGATTTCAGTATCTGTTTGAATCTGCTGACCGTAACATCTATATTCTCACCGTATGAGAGAATGGATTGTGAATGAATCCACAGACGTTATTTTCGTGTACATTATTACATTTGGCTAATTATTCTTTGATCACATTCCGCATCAAAAGTGAGAAGAAAGCCAAAATGGGGGAGAAGCGTTCATCCAAATCGAAAATGTGCAATTGCAGAATAAAAGGGACTGTCGTAAGGTTCTCACTATTTGCAACAAATGAGAATATTTTCATGTATTCCTTCGGTGTTCATCGCTTAATTATTAACACCATCTTTTTGCAAATTGCCTCTAGAAACAAAATCTTACATACGCGCTGCGGGGAAAGTGCTAAAAAAGGGACACAGATCGCTCACGCCTTAGCGAATATTATCATTTTATTCGTAAGTATAGTTGTTTCTTCTGTAGTTTATTCGCTAAATGGAAGAGGTTTCGAGGTCTCTTTTTGAATTGTTACTTCAAACTGTATGGCATTGTTTACATCTTCGACTTCAAGTAAAACATACTAGAGAGGCCCCTACAGCAGTCGGAAAAAAAGATCGGTCACGCACCGGGGGGGGGGGGGGGGGGGGGGGGGGGGGGGAAATTGCCCCCATTGCCCCCCCCCCCCTCCTTGGATCCGCCCCTGAAAGCATGTCTTCTTGCAGTACCTCAACCTTAGCAATATTAGTGGAAGTGGAAACTAGGAGAGCTATTGTTACATGAAGTAAACCGTAAGGGGAGAGCCTTGCGAAAATGCAGACGCCCCCAGACGCGATGCCAGGGCGTTAGCTACTCTTCAAGGAATTAACATGTAACTCCATATGTCGTCTAGACGCTGTGGTAGGTTTCCAACGTAGATCTATGTAACCAACAGGCACGTACTAGCGTATAAAGCCAGCTTGATACCAGCCCTGAGAACAGCAACGTCAGTACACTCACAAGGGTTAGAAAGAGAACGAAAACGCCAAAAACTGTTGACCTACCAGTCCCTACTCCGGGGAGCCCGAGGGGCGGGGCTAAATGACGTATAACAATAATGTTGCAAGCCTTATTTGGCAGAGCAGTTACGTTTAGCTTTCAGCTGAACAATATTGATACCAAATACGGACTTAGTTAATGCAACTGCATTAACATCCCCGCCTTAGGAGCAGTAGAGGGGACCTAGCAAAACCGTGATTGGCAGGCACCTGCAAGAGACCTACGGGATGGGCTGGGTGGCTTTAAGTGGGAAAAACAGTGCCCCCACGCGACTCTTTAAAACCCTAGATCCGCATTTTGGCAGAGTTCTCAGTCAGACGATCTGGGCGCCGAATCCGCGTCCGTCGACTCCAGCCTCGGTCCAGCTCCGCGTAAGTCTGCTCTCTCACTTGGAGTGCCTCATTGAACAGTGTCACATTCAGTATGTTTTGTTTTGCAACTAAGTTGTTGCCTTAAGGTGCTGCTAGTGTTTGCTACTGTGGTTAGCATCCACTTCTGGGTCTTCTGCACTGGCTTCTGTTGTAACAGTGTTATTCATGCTTTTTCTAATCCTAGAACTAGCCTCCAGTGTATTAGTTAGCCCTGTCTGGAATAAACAACTATTTCAAAACCCTGTTTGTCCAAGAGTCTCCACAACGAGTTCCCTGCCGAGTCTCACCACCTGCATTTATAGTAAATGCCTATACCAGTGTTGGCTCAGATAGACGAAAAGAATCAAATGTCTTCACTGTGAATTGTCTTTCTGACTTCAGCTCTGTACCGCTCGGGAGCGCAGACTGACCAGCAGCCCTTTTTTTCCCTCTCCCACCTATGTCAGGACACGACAACACTACAGAACATGTAAAAGAACACTCCATACCAAGACAACACCGAGATGACAAGACTACAAAGGGATGTAAGAAAACGAAAATTATACCAGGTAGCTTGGTAGAGACAGACAACTGAGACATGCTACATATCGGTCGGTCAAGGAAACCTTCTAAAATACGACTTTTGCCACAAGGAAATGTCACTGCAACCAATTCGTGGCAAGACATACATAACAGAACGTTTGAGGAGAAGCATATAAAATACTAACAGGAAACTTTATAAAACTCCGTTAGTTCTGGATACGCTACAGCAGGATGACACTACAGTGGCTGGAGGATGGAGAAACACTGCACAGTTTCTCCTCAGTAAACTCTTCCCCGACGATGTCATTCACACAGACAACAAACCACACTCAGAGGACACCTACACACTCCGTACAACACAGCTACAGTCATCTGCCTGGTTAAACACGAAGGAGCTGCTGTAGCAATAACAGAACTAAAGACCAAAAAACACACCATGTCCGACGGGATCCATCCAGAGACACTCAAAAGGCTGGCACCACAGATGTTTCCTGAAACGAACTGGCCTACCCAGAGTCCCGACCTAAACCCAATGGATCACCTTTGAGGTCGTTCGAGACAGCAGCGGCCATCGCTACCTTTTCTAGATTCGGCTCTTGACAAAGAATGGGCTGTCATTTCTCCTGAAACATTCAGATACCTCAATGAAAGTGTCCTGAGCAGAGTTCAGCAAGCTATAAAGGCGAACGATGGACGCGACCCGTATTAATGGCCCCTAATATGTTTCCGTATACTTTTGATCAGTTAATGTACGTTACATAAAAATTCTGTGTTTCAAAATTTTTATTAATTATTGTAATTGTGAAATGGACACTTAAATACGTCCTGTAGGACCCGAGGGTGCTCCGATTACCAACTAAATCGATTAGCAGAATAAAAAGAACTGTGTATTGCGTGATGCAGTTCTCATCCTTTATTAAAGCTGTTCACCACCGCCTACACAAAATATCTGTAAGAATAAGTTCACCTTACACGTTTAGTTTAAAACTGAGGACTCTCTGCAACTGCGTTTGTGGAAGACGACATCATGACGTTAAACAGCAAGTGAGGCTCAGAAGTCTCTTGCAGACGTCGTAAAGCAGAAAAGTCGGTGCCGTCATTTCCGAAATCCACACCAGTGCACACGCTACATTTCCGCCTCGAAAAGCAACCCAGCTATTCAGGCACAAGCACCATGCACGGTGGTGCTTTTTTTCTACTTTTTTTTTTTTTCAAAAAGCCTCATCCACCTTTTCCGTTCCTCTCCACCGTTACTGCCACGAACCAAAGTCGTAATTCTCACATTGTTTCCGCACAGATTTTTATAATGGAACAGTGAGACGTAGCGCAGTAACTCAGACGGACTTAATAAACCGCGGCCGAGATACATAATTTTTTTTTTTTTTGAAACGGGGCCCTGGTGGAGCAATCTTTCGTCCGGCCGGCACACGCGGCCATGGCCGCCCGCCCGCTACGTGTTTGCACTGGCCGCGGAAAGAAAATAGCGGTCGGGCCGGACGACGCGTGCAACGTATGGAAATGCGATATCCATAAACTTAACTAACCATAATCCCCGATGCGGTCGGCGGCCGTCCGTCTCCCGCGCGCTCACTCTCCCGGCCGCACACGACCTTTCCTCGCACTCCCCGTCTTCTCCGCTGACCGCGGGCTTCGGCCCGCCCCCGCCGCGAGGGCGTCGCTCAATTTACCTGTTTAAAACATTCAAATCTGAATTTCGTTCTCGTACGGGTGGCAGCTCGACGGCCACACATTAACGAGGGCGGAAGTGGAAGGACTGTAGGGAGGGGGTGGAGGTTCACTTGCGTAGCCGGCGAGGTTACGGCCCGACCACAGAATTGCCCGTATCACCTTCCCTGGGCGCTTTATCGAACGCTCTCCGCCACTCCGCCCCCCCCCCCCTCCTCCACCCACCAGAGAAAAAAAAACCCGGACTTGCCGAAAAAACCGGCGCTGTTCTCTTCTGTTCTCTCGCAGCCAGCAGCGGGCGGCCACCCTCCCTTAACGCAGTGTAGCGGCCCCTTTCGGTCCTCATAAACAAACGCCGTGCGAGGGTACAGACAGCAGTCGCGCGCTTGCGCGTGCCCGTTTGTGCGAGTGTGTACCCACCCGCGTGTACGCAGCGCTGTACCTATACACAGTCTCCAGTAGAAATGAGAATTTAGTGCACGCGTATTACGCGACAGTGCGACCCTCGCGAAATGCCCTCGCGCGATCATCTAGAATACAATTTTAGGAGTTTCCAGATGCGCGCGGCAGCGCCCGCTGGAATTTATAATTATTATTGCCGCCACCGCGGCGCCGCCGTCGCTGCCTCGTTGTCACTCCCCACCCCCGCGATCATCAGGCAGGCCCCTGCCCCCCTCCCTATCTCCACCCCTACCATCCACGCATCGCTGTGTACGCCGGTCGTCGTGTCGGTTTAATAACTCGCCGAGGCTCGGAGCGTCCCTGTCCCGGGCCCACGTTTCCCCTCCACGTTCCTCTTTCCTTGTTCCCCTACCACCCCCTGCACTCCCTCCCACCCCATTTCACCCCACTCTGCCTTGGAACACACTCTCTTTCTTGGAGGACGTCTCGCGGACAGGCTCGGCGCCCATGAATTCTTGAATGTGTTCATGAATAAAAGTCTGACCCAATGATGCCTTCCTTGCCTCCCACCCTGGGCTAGACAGCGACACGACAACGGTGTTAATACCCGCAGTGACGGATCTCAACACGAATAATTATAATCCATTATTGAAGTTGTCACTGGCCCAGAGAGGAGTTCAATATGCAGCAATAAAAATATTTGATCGTTTGTCCAACAACATAAAATTTCTGACAGTTAGCGAAGCGGGTTTTAAATATAATTTAAAATTATTTCTCCTGGACAACTCCTTGTATTCCATTAATGAATTTCTACTTAAAAACTAGTTGCCAGTAAGAGAATAAAAAAAATTAAGTGTAGTTGCATGGACAACGGCCTTGCCGCAGAGGATACAACGTTTCCCGTGAGATCACCGAAGTTAAGCGCTGTCGGGCGTGGCCGGCACTTGGATGGGTGACCATCCACGCCCCCATGGGCTGTTGTCATTTTTCGGGGTGCACTCAGCCTCGTGATGCCAATTGAGGAGCTACTCGACCGAATAGTAGCGGCTTCGGTGAATAATACCATCATAACGACCGGGAGAGCGGTGTGCTGACCCCACGCCCCTCCTATCCGCATCCTCCACTGAGGATGACACGGCGGTCGGATGGTCCCGGTAGCCCACTCGTGGCCTGAAGACGGAGTAGTTGCTTGAGTAGGAATAAAATGATAATGTCTTCATTAATGTTAACGCTAATGGTGTACGTTGTTGTGATCTTCACCCCGAAGACTGGTTTGTTGCAGCTTTCCACGCTGCTCGTTCCCCTATAAGCCTCTTCATCTCCAAATAACTATTGCAACCTAATTGTACATCTTTCTGAATGTGCTTACTGTTTTTATCTCTTAGTCTTCCTCTACGATTTTTAGCCCCCTCACTTCCCTCCAAAACTAAAATAGTGACCAATTAATGTCTCAGAACATGTCCTATCAACCGATCCTATCTTCTAATCAGTTTGTGCCACAAATTTCTTTTCTCCCCAATTCCATTCAGTACCTTCTATTATCTTTTTGTCTAAACTGTTTAACGTTCACTTCCGTGCAAGGCTACGCTGCAGACAAATACCTTCAGAAAAGACTTCGTAACACTGAAATCTACAGGGTGATCAAAAAAGTCAGTATAAATTTGAAAACTGAATAAATCACGGAATAATGTAGATAGAGATGTACAAATTGACACACATGCTTGGAATGACATGGGGTTTTATTAGAACCAAAAAAATACAAAAGTTCAAAAAAATTCCGAAAGATGGCGCTTCATATGATCAGAATAGCAACAATTAGCATAACAAAGTAAGACAAAGGAAAGATGATGTTCTTTACAGGAAATGCTCAATATATCCACCATCATTCCTCAACAATAGCTGTAGTCGAAGAATAATGTTGTTCACAACACTGTAAAGCATGTCCGCAGTTATGGTGAGGCATTGGCGTCGGATGTTGTCTTTCAGCATCCCTAGAGATGTCGGTCGATCACGATACACTTTCGAATTCTGGTAACCCCAAAGCCAATAATCACACTGACTGAGGTCTGGGGACCTGGGAGGCCAAACATGACGAAAGTGGCGGCTGAGCACACGATCATCACCAAACGACGCGCGCAAGAGATCTTTCACGCGTCTAGCAATATGGGGTGGAGCGCCATCCCGCATAAGCATCGTACGTTCCAGCACGTGTTTATCAGCCAGGCTGGGGATGATGCGATTGTGTAACATATCGGCGTACCTCTCAGCCGTCACGGTAGCACTTACAAAACCAGAATCAAGCATTTCCTCGAAGAAAAAAGGTTCGATAACGGTAGATGTGGTAAATACAACCCATACCGTGACTTTCTCGTCTTGCAATGGAGTTTCCATGACAGTTCTGGGATTTTCGGTAGCCCAAATTCTGCAGTAGTGGGCGTTGACAGACCCTCGGAGCGTGAAATGAGCTTCGTCAGTCCACAACACGTTACTCAACCAATCGTCATCTTCCGCCATCTTTTGAAACGCCCGCACTGCAAATGCCCTCCGCTTCACTAAATCGCCAGGTAACAGTTCATGATGCCGATGGATTTTGTACGGTACGCCTAATCTATCGTCTAAACAACCCGTGGCTTCGAACTTCGAAATCATTCTCGCCACAGCTGCATTTGTCAACGGACCTTTACCCGTTCGAATCCCCTTCCTATGGCGATAGGATCGTAACGCTGAACGAGCACATTCCCCATTATGATAATACAGCTTCACTAAAAGCGCCTTTTCAGCTAATGTCAACAGGCTGCGACTGCTGGCGCATCTGATTCTCTCTCTCTTTACAGCTCCTTTTACACACGATTGTCATGCGCAATCACTGACGTTTTGCTGTCCAGCGCCATCTGTCGGATATTTTGTGAACTTTGTTTTTTTTTTTTTTTGGTTCTAATATACCCCATGTCATTCCAACCATGTGTGTCAATTTTTACTTCTCTATCTACATTATTCCGTGGTTTATTAAGTTTTCAAATTTATACTGACTGTTTGATCACCCGGTATATTCTGTGTTAACAAATGTCTCTTCTTCAAAAAGGTTTTTGTTGCCATCGCCAGTCTACATTTTATATCCTCTCTGCTTCGGCCATCATCAATTAATTTGCTGCCCGAATAGCAAAATTCATCTATACCTTAAGTGTCTCATTTCCCAATATAATTCTCTCAGCCTCACCTGATTTAAGTCGACTACATATCATCATACTTGTCTGCCTTTCAAGACACTGTCTATTCCGTTCAAACGCTCTTCCAAGTCCTTTGCCGTCTCTGGCAGAATTACAATGTCGCCGGCAATCCTCAAACGTTTTATTTTTTCTGCGTGTAATTCCCACTCCAAATTTTTCTTTTGTTTCCTTTACTCCTTGTTCAATATACAGATTGAATGGCGTCGGGGTAGGCTACAACCCCGTTTCACTCCCTTCTCAACAACTACTTTCCTTTCATGCCCCTCGACTCTTGTAACTGCCATCTGGTTTAATAAATAATATTTCGCTCGTTGTATTTTATAGTTTTATCAGGCTATCAGTAGTTCTGATGGAATGTCGTGTACTCCTTGGGCCTTACTTAGAGCTATGTCTTTTAGTCTGTCAAATTCTTCTCGCAGTATAATATCTCCCATCTGATCCTCATCTACATCCTTTTTCCTTTCTGTAATATTGCTTTCAAGTTCATCTCCCTTGTAGAGACCCTCTGTATACGTATTCCACCTTTCAGTCTTTTGCTTCTTTGCTTAGGATTGATTTTTCATCCGAGTTCTTCATATTCACACAGCTACTTCGTTTTCCTCCAAAGGCCTCTTTAATTCTTCTGTAGGCAGCATCTATCTTTCGTCTAGTGAAATTTGCTTCTAAATCCTTACTTGGGTCCTCTAACCATTCCCGCTTAGCCATTTTGCACTTCCTGTGAACCTAATTTTTTAGTTTGTATTCCCTTTCTCCTGCTTCGTTTACTGCATTTTTAAAGTTTCTCCATTCATCAATTAAATTCGATATCTCTTGTGTTAACCAAGGATTTCTACTAGGCCTGGTCTTTTTACCTGTTTGCTCCTCTACTGCCTATACTACTTCATCTCTCGAAACAACCCATTCGCCTTTTACTGCGTTTCATTTTCCTGTTCTAGTCATTCGTTGCCTATTCCACAACCTCTGTTTCGTTCAAATTAGTCAAGTCGCATCTCCGTATTTTCCTACTTTTTTCAGATTTTTCAGCTTTAATCTACAGTTCATAAACGATACACTGTGGTCGGAGTGACCATATACCCCTGAAAACGTTTTACAACTTAAAACCTGGTTCCGAAATCTCTGTCTTATCATTATATAATCTATTAGAAACCAGAATGAGATATTCACTCTGCAGCGGAGTGTGCGCTGATATGAAACTTCCTGGCAGATTAAAACTGTGTGCCCGACCGAGACTCGAACTCGGGACCTTTGCCTTTCGCGGGCAAGTGCTCTACCGAAGCACCGTCTAGAGTTCCAGGTCTCTTCCACATAAACGACCTTCTCAATTCTTAAACCAAGTGATAGCGATGATTAAATTATAGTATGTGCAAAATTCTATGAGACAGCTTCCTCTTTCATTCCTTTCCCCCAGTCCACATTCACCTGCTATTTTTCCTTCTCTTTCTTTCCCTACTATCGAATTCCAGTCTCCAATCATAACTAAATTTTCGCCTCCCTTGGCTACCTGAATTTTTCTTTTAATCTCTTCATTCATTTCTTCAGCCTCTTCACCATGTGCGGTTCTAGTTGGCATATAAACTCGAATTAGTGTCGTGTGTATTGGCTTTGCGTTTATCTTGGCTATCGTACTGTGTTCGCTATGCTGCTCAGAATAGCTTACCAGCGTTCCTATTTTCTTATTCATTATTAAATCTACTCCTTTATTATCCCTATTTGATTTTGTATTTATAACCTTGTATTCACCTGCCACCGACCTTCGCTAATTCCCAGTACATGTAACTTCAACCTAACTATTCCCATTTTTAAATTTTCCAAGCTACCTGCCTGTTTAAGGGTTCTGACATTCCACGCTACGATCCATAGAACGCCAGTTTTGTTTCTCCTGATGACACCCTCCTGAGTAGACCCCGCCCGGAGATCCGAATGAAGGACTATTTTTCCTCTGGAATATTTTACCCAATGAGATGCCGTCATCATTTAAGCAACCAGTAGCACTGTAGGACTTCGGGAAAAATTACAGCTCTAGTTTCGCCATTGCTTTCAGCCGTTCGTAGTGCCAGCACAGCAAGGCCGTTTTAGTTGATGTTACAAGGCCAGAGCAGTTAATCATCCAGATTGTTGCCCCTGCAACTACTGAAAAGGCTGCTGCCCCTCTTCAGGAACCACACGTTTGTCTGGCCTCTCAACAGATACCCCTCCGTTGTGGTTGCACCTACGGTACGGCTATCTGTATCGCTGAGGCATACAAGCCTCCCCACCGAGATGGGCGAGATCTATGATTATCCTGTTAACTGGATTTCGATACAAGAATCGTTCAAATGATCTTGATAGGATAGGGAGCACGGCACAACGTTGCTGGAGTGGAATGCTGAACCACAATTTGACAAAAAAAACACACACAGTTACAGAATAATACTATTATAAGCAGCCGGTGGTATACTCATGGTTATAGGATTAATTAAAACAAAATTTTTAAAAATTTATATTCCATGAAGCAAATAGTTGTTGAAGGGATGGAAGGTACGGCCCAAAACATCAATAAAACTGTATTACTATTATATAGAATTAACTTCAAAATTAAAATTAAAAAAAAATTCTGATGTAAGTTGAATGAACGAATTTTGATCCAGGTGATAATCCCTTACGAATGTCAATACGGTAATAATTTCTACCAAGCAAGATTTCAAACTATTCAAATTGGCTTAGCAGAAAAAGTCTATCGCATCTGAGCAACCTGATTAATCAATAATGAATCTGTAATTTATAGAGAAAAGCATAACAACAAATATCGGCAACACAGTTTATAGTAAACAAGGTTTCAAACTATTCAAATGTAAATCGTCTTAACAGTAAAAGTCTCTACCACATCTGAGCAAATTGATTACTCACCAAAGAATCTGCAAGTTACAAAGAAAAGAATAAAAACAAATATCGGATGTAGGATGATTATAACATAATGCAGCAGTCTGAAAAGAGTAAACACAAAATAGCATACTATTGACGGCTGGCGTTCAACTTCGGCGGCGAGTCTGAATTTCAGGCGCAAGACCCGACCGGAAACAACAACCAGCACGGGCTGCACACTGACAACAGTTTCTATAACACACACAAAATAAACATTAACTTACAATTCACTTAAATCACCAAAACGGTAAAATACAGGATCATCAAGGTAGCAAACCAGATGGAGATAAGATTCGGCTCAAAGTTTCTTACATTCGGTATTGCGTAATAAACTGCAGCCGCAGTTGACATAAATTCTGCCGTTCCGACAGCCTGAATCAAATTGACATTCATAAAAGGTAATCTGCAGAACCACTCAGGACTTTGACCTCGTAAAGAACTAAAACCTGCACACAGTGTTAACTACACACATCAAAAAAGTTTTGCATCACCCCGGTTCCCAGAACTCCTGAAGATAGACGTTGACTGTGGATATTGTACAACAGACACAGTCGCTTTGACTGTTCAGGGATGTCATTAAATCCGCCAAAAGATGTAAATAACCATGCATGAGCAGCGCCTATTAGACAGAGGGGCCCCATAGCCGATCAGTTCGCCGCACGGGATTAGCCGAGCGGTCTGAGGCGCTGCAGTCATGGACTGTGCGGCTGGTCCCGGCGGAGGTTCGAGTTCCCCCTCGGGCATGGGTGTGTGTGTTTGACCTTAGGATAGTTTAGGTTAAGTAGTGTGTAAGCTTAGGGACTGATGACCTTAGCAGTTAAGTCCCATAAGATTTCACACACATTTGAACATTTTTGAGCCGATTAGTTCCAGTCATTCCTCCAGGAAGGAACTACACGGATCATGTTGTCTGTGTTCAACCGCGCCTAAAGACGGTCAATCCGCGGTTCGATCGCGTCCGCATTGTTACTTTGTGTCAGGAAGGGCTCTCAACAACGGTAGTGTCCAGGCGTCTCGGAGTGAACCAAAGCGAAGTTGTTCGGGCATGGAGGAGATACAGAGAGACAGGAACTGTCGATGACATGCCTCGCTCAGGCCGCCCAAGGGCTACTGCTTCAGTGATCACCACTACGTACGCCGGCCGCGGTGGGCTCGCGGTTCTAGGCGTGCAGTCCAGAACCGCGCGACTGCTACGGCCGCAGGTTCGAATCCTGCCTCGGGCATGGATGTGTGTGTTGTCCTTAGGTTAGTTAGGTTTAAGTAGTTCTAAGTTCTATGGGACTGATGACCACAGCTGTTAAGTCCCATAGTGCTCAGAGCCATTTGAACCACTACGTACGCATTATGGCTCGGGGGAACCCTGACAGCAACGCCACCATGTTGAATAATGCTTTTCGTGCAGCCTCAGGACGTCGTGTTACGGCTCAAACTGTGCGCAATAGGTGCATGATGCGCAACTTCACTCCCGACTTCCATGGCGAGGTCCATCTTCGCCACCACGACTCCATGCAGGGCAATACAGATGGGTCCAACAACATGCCGTATGGACCGCTCAGGATTGGCATCACGTTCTCTTCACTGATGAGTGTCGCATATGTCTTCAACCAGACAATCGTCGGAGACATATTTGGAGGCAACTCGGTCAGGCTGAACGCCTTAAACACACTTTCCAGCGAGTGTAGCAAGGTGGAGTCTCCCTGCTGTTTTGGGGTGGCATTATGTGGGGTCTACGTACACCACTGGTGGTCACGGAAGGCGCCGTAATGGCTGTACGATAAGTGAATGACGTCCTCCGACCGATAGAGCAACCATATCGGCAGCATATTGGCGCGGCATTGGTCTTCATGGACGACAATTCGCGCAACCTGTAGTGTAACGACGTAAGTTTTGTATAAATGATTTTCTTTTGACATATGACCATGTGCAGACTTTGTCACCTTCGTCAGTCACAACACACTTCAAAAATTATTTAAATTCTTTTTAAATTGTCTCTAAATGGTTCTTGAACGAAACTGTAATTAAAACATCATCATTTGAGTCGTATGTTTTTCAATTTAGTTGTCGTTTGTTTCTTCTCAGAAATTATATTAATGCATGTGATCTGATTTAACAAATATTAGAACCACATTGAATAAACTTTCGAGATTCAAACTCGCGATGAACGTTGTCAAAAATTACTAATCTTGTCAACTAAATTACGTAACATAATTCTTCATAAATAAATTGCCGGAACACGTATTTAAACTTTAGTAGCATCCACTACTTTATTATCTTCATACATATAGACGTGAACCTGAGCCTTGACAAGATAGGACTAACAGTATCAATAAGATTAAACTCTCTACGACGTCATTGTTGTACAAAACATCACAAATTATTCATTTTCAATTTTTAGAAGCACGACGCAACAAATCGGTTTCAGAATCTTCTATCGCTCTTTGGCTGTCGACCCGCGACGTATAGTGGCCAGCACTTTTCTCTCCGGTCCCGGCAACGAAGATGCTGTCTCCGTTCGTTGCGCCGCCCTCTCCGTACATGAAACATAAAAAAATACAAAAACTTTAGACACTTCACAACCATTACAAATATTACAAAAATACATAAACAAAACTAAATTAAACTTATATTCACCTGCAAACTGGGCTGACACTGGTGGATGGGTGACGCTTCAATTTCGTCCCACTACAAACCATCGTGCATATCTTGAGAATGACTTCTTTCATGATAACGACATCGCTCGACTAGAGTGGCCAGCATGTTCTCCAGGCATGAACCCTATCGAACATGCCTGGTGTAGATTGAAAAGGGCTGCTTATGGAATAAGTGAACCACCAACCACTCTGAGGGATGCACGCCGAATCGCCTTTGAGTAGTGCGACAATCTGGACCAACAGTGAATTGAGGAACTTGTGGATAGTATGCCACAACGAATACAGGCATGCATTAATGCAAGAGGACGTGCTACTGGGTATTAGGGGTACCGGTGTGTATAGCATTTTGGATCACCTCCTCTGAAGGTCTCACTGTATGGTGGTACAACATGCAATGTGTGCTTTTCATGAACAATAAAAAGGGTGGATATGATGTTTATGTTGATCTCTATTGCAACTTTCTGTACGGGTTCCGGAACTCTCTGATCCGAGGTGATGCAAAACTTTTTTTGATGTGTGTACTAAGAATTCTGAGGGTCATTCCGAAAGTAGTGTCTCCTATTTTATATAGTGACTTTGGATGTACGCGCCAGATGTCGTTGGTGTGATGCTACTGTTTGAACCTTCCTATTTCCCCTTGCAGGTGGTTCCGTTGTTCTGCTGTAATTGATGCCACCAGAAGAGTGTTCCAGAATGGAATCTGATATGGACGCGCGTAATAAACGTCGAAGTGTGATTGAATTCCTATCTGCTAAAGAAATTGCGCCGATAGAAATCCATCGACGATACAAAAGGCGTGAGCAATGTGAGGCGATGGGTACGGCATTTTCAAGGTGGTGAAGAGGGTGTGCATGACAAGCGACGGCTCGGTCGACCCTGCACAGCAGTCATCACTCACAGTGAAGACCGTGAAACGTCCCCTTTGAACAATTATACATGACTGTGGTTAAACTGACACACAATATTTTTAGCGCAACGCAATCTGACTTTCAATAATCCCTACAAAAGAATGGCCCTGACTAACATTAACCTATACCTTTCACAAATCACTTACCTCACAAAAATCTTCGTCACTCGAACTACTGCAATACAGCGAGCGCCACTACTGCCAGCTAAATAAAAGATTCAAACTACGGAAGGCACTAACTACTGATAGGCATAGTTAGCAAATGAAAGATTTTAATAGAGAACAAACAATGTATTTACCTTAATAGTGTTGAAAAATCATAATATATATATAAGTTCATGACATCTAGTCTTACAAATGTCCAAACTCCGCCATCTCTCTCCCCACATCCACCACTGCTGGCGGCTCACCTCCAACTGCGCAACGCTACGCGCTGTTAACATCCAGCTGCCCAAAACTACAATGGCAGACAACAATGCAAACTAGCCACAGACTGCACACAGCACAGCCAGTGATTTTCATACAGAGCGCTACGTAACGTTGCCAATAAGAAAACATAAACAGCCTACTTACAACCGCCTTGATCATCTCATTCATGCTGATCGGCGCATAACGAATAGAGAATTGCGTGGAAAGCTGAATGTCGGCTGCAGTGCCTTGGAAACAATGTTTGGACATCTTGGTTATCGCACAGTCTGTGAGAGGTGGGTCCTGCAGATGCTTACCGAAGAACAAAAAAATCTTCGAATGGAAATTTGTCGGGATCTGCTGGACCAATATGAAGCTGAAGGTGATAATTTTCTAAATAGCATCGTCACCGGAGATGGGATGTGGTGTCACCACTACGAGTCTGAATCCTAAAGACAGTCGATGGAATCGCGACATGCGAATTCTCCGTCAAAGAAGGAAATCAAGACACAGTCGTCTGCAGGCAAAGTTATGTGCACAGTCTTCTGCGATAGTGACGGTGCGATTCTTTTGGATGTCCTGGACCTGGAGAAACTGTCAATTCAGCACGCTACAAGGTGACACTGACTAAGCTAAAATCCCGAAATTCCAGGGTAAGGCCAGAGAAGAAGACCAACTTTCACATGAAACATGATAACGCCAGGCCCCATACTAGGTTTGCGACCACTGCAAAAATCGGCTGGACTGTCTTACAACATCCACCGTACAGTCCCGATTTAGCGCCTTCCGACTTCCATCTCTTTGGTCCTCTTAAAGATGGACTAATTGGCGAACACTGTCAAGACTTAAATGCTATTGTCAAAGCTGTAAGAAGGTTATCAGCCTCAGCTGGTTACAATTTTTACAAGCGCGGACTGCAGGCTCTGGTTCAAATGGTTCAAATGGCTCTGAGCACTATGCGACCTAACTTCTTGGGTCATCAGTCGCCTAGAACTTAGAACTAATTAAACCTAACTAACCTAAGGACATCACACACATCCATGCCCGAGGCAGGATTCGAACCTGCGACCGTGGCGATCGCGCGGTTCCAGACTGGCTGTGGTTCATCGTTGGCAAAATGCATAAAGAATGGTGGTGATTATGTGGAAAAATGACAGTATGTAGCTGAAATATGGCTCTATTTAGCTGTGCTGTTGGGATTTATTTATCTCCTGCAGTTTACTTTCGGAAAGACCCTTGTACAACCGCCCACAGGCAGAAAGCGGCACAGAAAAATTCAAATTCAGTCGAAAGTTAACGTTTAGCACGCAGTCGAGGAATTAACTGACAAATCGCGAAAGTAGCAGTTCACTCAGTTAAGTTACAAATTTGCCAAATATTGGCTGCAACTGGCAGCATCAAGAACTGACAGCAAAATCACTCAGTGCACAAGTCAGTTAATTCCACTCGCGAATAAAAGTGATGCAAACTCAACACTCAAACGATTTAAACTACCCTCGAACAAACAGAGCGGCCATGCGGAGCAATCACGGTTTGAAAACGATCCACCAGACAAATAGCTCACTATTTGAAAATTAATCCAGGTAGCGGGCGTTGATGTACAAGCCAGGCCAAACTCTGGGGGTCTCGTCACAGCGCAAAGGCGGAACGACTCTTGAGCAGGGCCTACGTTTACTGGTCACTGCAGCCACACCCCAGTTCCGCTCGCCAACGGCCATTGATTGCCAGCACGGCACAGCAGTAAGTCGCGCGCGAACTGAACCCTCTGCGAAGGCCCGTGCAGACTCTCTGCCTGCTCCTTCCTTCTTCAGAGCGCCGGGCCCCGCATATGGGGAGCACTCTCGCCAACGAGCGTCCGCAAAGCATATCGTTTAGACAGAGAAAACGCCGTGAAAGCAAGAGCATCGCAGGAGGTCACGGCACAGATCTATGGAACATGTAACTAACTAATGCCGGTATTACACTATCAAATTTCTTTGTCAAAGATTTGATCAAAGATGTGATCAAATATTCGTCAAACATATTTGACAAAGATCTTTGACGTGGCGCTAAAAAGAGGTATTACACTGTCATAATATTTTTCCTCAAAGTTCAAGATGGCCTAAAACAACAACTCGTTGTCAACAGCAGTTGCATGTACCACAATTGCACTGTGTGCACATGCGGATGAGAAGCGGGGGAAAAAAGGAAACGTACCTGTTTTTTAACATTTTTATGCAGCGACAGCAACTGATATTGTTTCTATAAGAATATACAGCCTACAGTTGCAAGTTAACTTTATCGTTTACCTAGGTTTCAACGTTAGAAATAACGCCTTCTTCAGAACCTGTAAAAAGTTGTATTATAATGTCCTAGTAAATTATATTAGATATGGTCATCCTACAGGATGCAACGTGCAGTACTTACATAAAATATTATTTAAATGTTTGCCTAAAACAAGCCATGTCCTAAGTCAACTTTATAAAACTTGATGCATAACCATAAGGTTTTGTCACTTCTATTAAACAAGCTGTAGCAAATTCACTTTAAGCCCGTTGTATGGGCCTCTTCGTGTGACTAGAGACTGCGCACCGCGAGAGCTTCGCGGTCTGCCTCACAGAGGGCGGCGTGCATGCGCGAGACGTATACAATCAAACTATTATTACGCACGCGTCACATAACATCTTTCCTATGAATTAATTTTGTACTTTACTAGTGTACTTTAATTACAGTATCAAGCATGACTACGTTATAAGGCTCTGTAGTAGAATGTAAAACGTAGTCATGCTGGATACTGTAATTAACTTACAATAGTAAAGTATAAAATTAATTCATAGCAAAAATGTTATCCGACGCGTGCGTAATAAGAATTTGATTGTATATATCTCGCGCATGCGCGCCGCTGTCTGTGAGGCAGACCGCGAAGCCCTCGCGGTGCGCAGTCTCTAGTCACACGACGAGGCCCATACAACGGGCTTAAAGTGAATTTGCTACAGCTTGTTTAATAGAAGTGACAAAACCTTATGGTTATGCATCAAGTTTTATAAAGTTGACTTAGGACATGGCTTGTGTTAGGCAAACATTTAAATAATATTTTATGTAAGTACTACACGTTGCATCCTGTAGGATGACCATATCTAATATAATTTACTGACACATTATAATATTAACTTTTTGCAGGTTCTGAAGAAGACGTTATTACTAACGTTGAAACCTAGGTAAACGATAAAGTTAACCTGCAACTGTAGGCTGCATATTCTTATAGAAACGTACCTGGGTGAAGCCGTGGGTTTTACGACGACGCGATAAAAGAATGCAACAAAACTTGTTAGCTGAGCTTATAATGGAGGACGTTAAGTCGTACATCAATTACTTAAGAATGGATGAGCATACATTTCTGTATGTGCTCAGTGAAGTGTATCCTCATATCACAAAGTACAATGCTCACTTAAGAAGTGGTATATCTGCAGAAGACAGGCTCACTGTAATACTCAGACTACTTGCTACAGGAGAAGGTTAGTTTACGTTAGGTTAGGTTAGGTCTCCAATCTTCCTAATCTATTTTTGTATTCAGGGTGCCTCACGTTGTAAAGCGTCTTATCAGCTTCATACATCTCTATTAATTTTGTAGTTGTCAGTACACACCAATTGTGTTTACCAGCAATGTTTATGAAAACACTACAGATGACAGAACGCTGCAGCGATGCTAGCGCCCCACGTGCTAACATGTCACATTGCAGTGAACAGAAGACAAGCGACTTCTTTGATCAAATCTACAGCGATGCCCTAGATTTGATCAAATATTTGACGACAATTGACAATGTTCCCTATTACACCAACAAATTTCTTTGATGAAAATATTTGACAAAGATATTGGACAAAGAAATTTGATAGTGTAATACCGGCCTAACCAACAGCCATGACACCGATCTAGGAGACGCATTTTATTCGATTGGACGTCACTTACTCCGCTCTTACTTTAATATCATGCGGAGTTATTTTGATAAAGGAGAAGTCCCATATTAGTGCTGAATGGTTGATAAAACTGACATAAGAAGGGCATTTGCTGGTTTAGCTGCAGCTCAAGGGATATTTCAAGAACATAATTATTTGATTAACATGGCTGTATCAGCTAGTACGGCATTTGCACAGCGCACTAGCTTGTGAGAATGGGACGCGAGCCTAGCCATGGATTAACGATTGTGGGTTGATATATAGACCAGCATGAGAAAAGATTTTAGGTGGTTTCCCATGTTCGATTTTCCGCATCCGTCATCCAGGTTTCTTCTTTCTGCAGAGCTCTAAGCTAGCTATCATCTCGGAAGCTCTTTGACGAGGACATGAAACAGACTTTCACCGAAATGATTAATAAAAAGATTTTCTTCCCACTTGTCATCCTTCTCCCGCCACTCAGCAAACAACTCAAAGTCATTATCCTAGCCTTACATTCAGATGTAAATTTTTTTTTGGGGTCATCCGTCTTCTGACTGGTTTGATGCGCCATGAATTCCTCTCTTGTGCCAATCTCTTCAACTCAGAGTAGCATTTGCATCCTACTACCTCAGTTATTTTCTGGATGTATTCCAGTCTCTGTCTTCTTCTACAGTTTTTGTCCTCTACAGCTCCCTCTAGTACCATGGAAGTTATTCCCTGATGTCTCAAAAGATGTCCTATCATCTTGTCCCTTCTCCTTGTCAGTATTTCTCATATATTCCTTTCCTCGCCAATTCTGCGGAGGAACTTCTCATTGCTTACCTTATCATTCCACCTAATTTTCAACATACGTCTGTAGCACCACATCTGAAATGCTTCGATTCTCTTCTGTTCCGGTTTTCCCTCACTCAGTGATTCACTAAAGTACAATGCTGTGTTCAAAATGTACATTCTCAGAAAGTTTTTCCTCAAATTAAGGCCTATGTTTGATACTAGCAGACTTCTCTTGGCCAGGAATTCCCTTTTTGCCTGTGCTAGTCTCCTTTTGATGTCATCCTTGTTCGGCTGTCATTGGTGCTTTGCTGCCTAGGTAGTAGAACTCCTTAACGTCATCTACTTCGTGATCATCAATTGCCGGCCGGAGTGGCCGATCGGTTGTAGGCGCTACAATCTGGAACCGCGCGACCGCTACGGTCGCAGGTTCGAATCCTGCCTCGGGCATGGATGTGTGTGATGTCCTCAGGTCAGATAGGTTTAACTAGTTCTAAGTTGTAGGGGACTGATGACCTCAGAAGTTAAGTCCCTTAGTGCTCAGAGCCATTTGAACCATTTGATCATCAATCCTGATGTTAAGTTTCTCGCTGTTCTCATTTCTGTTGCTTCTCACTACCTTCGTCTTTCTTCGATTTACTCTCAATCCATACTCTGTACTGATTAGACTGTTCATTCCATTCAGCATATCATGTAATTCTTCTTCACTTTCACTCAGGATAGCAATGTCACCAGCGAATCTTATCACTGATATCCTTTCACCTTGGATTTTAATTCCACTCCTGAAATTTGCTTTCATTTCCATCATTGCTTCTTCGATGTACAGACTGAACAGTAGGGGCGAAAGTGGTGTAAGAAGTCCATTTGCTGGTTGGGCTCTAGCCCATACATGCGAAGAAAATGTAATTTTTTAACGTCTATTGCTACTCGATCACATTAGCAGTAAGGATATTTCAAACACGTAACTGAACCGTGCGACTGCTACGGTCGCAGGTTCGAATCCTGCCTCGGGCATGGATGTGTGTGATGTCCTTAGGTTAGTTAGGTTTAAGTAGTTCTAAGTTCTAGGGGACTGATAACCACAGCAGTTGAGTCCCATAGTGCTCAGAGCCTGCCTGCCTGCGAAACACGTAACTATTTGAATAACACAGCTGCATCAGCTCGTACGGTGTATCCGTGGCGCAATAGCTTGTGACAGTGGGAGGTGGACTTAGCCCCGGATCCATCGTGGGCTGATACATCAACCAGTATGAGTGAGGATTTTAGGCGGTTTCCCGTGTTCGAATTTTCGCAACCGGCATCCAGGTATCTTCTCTCCACAGAGCAAAAAGCTGTCCATCATCTCGGACGATATTTGCCGAGGATATGAAACAGATTTTCACTAAAATGATTAATAAAAGGCTTTTCTTCCCATTTGTCATCCTTCTCCCTTCACCCAGCAAACAACCGAAACTCATTATCTTAGCCTTACATTCGGATGTAATATTTTAGGGGGAAATAGAGAAAACAGGTGTGACTGAACTGTTATACAACCGACTGCCTCGCACATACACGCACCAGTTCACTGTTGTTAGTCGCGTCTGCGATGGGGGACTGCATGACCACTTGCTACCAGTTCTACCAAGTTTACGGCGCTACAGAGCTACGGACTTGCTCTTTCAAGGGGGTGATTAATATTTTCCCCAGCGAAGGTATCCTTTGTAGCGGCGTCACCGCAGAAGATAATTTTCGTGTGAATTTGCGGCAGTGGGTTACAGCTTTACAGCTGTACTCGTAAGCTAGGGGTGGGCATATTGATAATAACTTTGTGCAACATGAAGTAGCAAGGTATGTCGAGCCGACATGGGCGTAAGAGCTGTCGAAACGGCGTGCTCAGTCGGCTGCATGTATTGTGTATTAAACTGGGGACCTAGAAACGACGAAGAGGCTTCGTCCCACCGTAGCCCTCGATGATTCACAAGCTTACAACAGGCCACAGCAGTCCACCCACCCCACCGCCGCCCCACAATAACCCAGGGTTATTGTACGGTTCGGCCCGCAGTGGACACCTCCCCCTCCCCCCGCCCCCCCTCCCCTGGGAACGTCTCATACCAAACGGGTGTTACCCCAAATTTTTGTGTGGTAGAGTAATCGTGGTGTACCCGCATGTGGAGACAGTGTTTGCACAACAATCGCCGACATAGTGTAACTGAGGCGAAATTAGGGGAACCAGCCCACGTTCGCCGAAGTAGATGGAAAACCGCCGTAAAAACCATCCACAGGCTGGCCGGCACACTGGACCTCGACACTAATCCACCGGGCGGATTCGTG
This sequence comes from Schistocerca serialis cubense, assembly GCF_023864345.2. Taxonomy (NCBI): domain Eukaryota; kingdom Metazoa; phylum Arthropoda; class Insecta; order Orthoptera; family Acrididae; genus Schistocerca; species Schistocerca serialis. The sequence goes on from NC_064646.1 coordinate 71,598,165, forward strand.
CCGAGTGCGCCGCGGCACGCTACTTTTTACGGCCCTGCCAGTGTCCAGCAATGTTCATTTGTCTAGCTAAAAGCTGTAGTAGAAAATACTAGACCACTACTGTCTACTGCAGGTCGCAACATACATAGAATTGTCCGGTAAACGGGATGTGGCTAGCTACTGAAATAAAAGTTTTAACTTGGCAATGTAAATTTTCAGGTGTATTTTTACGATAAAGATCACAGTTAATACTGCCAAGTCCGTACTAAGTGGCAACACAATGTAAAGTTCACACGTACACCACAATCACACACGTAGCCAGTTTATGGTATTTACACCCGTTACCGAAGTTAATAGAGTTCATCTGATTGTTTAGTTATGAAAATGCTCGCTCAAATGTTGTGCACTCTTCTCTACATGTAATATCTGTTCCAGTCTTAGATCGCACAACACGCCACGCGGTTTTAAACTAACAGTCAAAAGCAATAATTCTGATACTCCGTCCGAAATTTCACACGACTTCCACTATACCGTTCACTTAAATACACTTTGTACTACTTCTCTAACTTGTAATTAGCATTTTCCGCAATTTTACAGTACTTTCGTCGGAGCTGCTTTCCATGAGATGTTACTAGTTCGAACCCTCAGCCCCGACTTCCCTAGATCACACCAAAGGCTTTGTTCCCAGCACATATTGGCGCGAGCCTGCATTTTTCTGATTGGCTGATATCACAAACAGCAAATCAGGTTGCAGTATTATCCCACGCTAACCCGCGCTTTACTTCAATGACCAACCATAGTAAAACATTTCTTTCTATGTCAATTGCTAAATAAATAAATTTAGAAAAGTATCAAATATAAAATTACTCCTTCTGAAATTACCGATTAATTTGTGTTCTACTCACGATTTATTAGTACCATAAACTGACTGCACATTTAATTATAGTTAATCCCCTGTGTAGTTTGACTGGTACTTCGTGAATAAACAAAACAATTTTCATTTACTTCTGTTCTTCTTGACTCATACAACACTTACACTGCTAATTACTACAATACAAAACAATTATAATTATGCAAATACATTAAATAATAATCAAATATAACTTTACAACATTGTTTTGACTACGACTGCTAGCACTGTCCGTCAACTGCTGACCTCTGCCGCCTACTAGTACAACTACGTGCAGTTCTGTAACTCAGGTCCATGTCGGCTGGTGACATCTGTCGATGACTCATACCTATAACGATATCGTCCTAACAAGTGACAGGGACTAGCACGCCCTCCCGCTCGGGAAGCAGCGTGTTAGACTGCGAGGCTAGCCGAGTGGCTGGGCTGCATGTAACTGTTGTTGCAAGCCGCCATCGAAACCAGCGCACTGGCGCTGATGTAATGCGTGTCAGTGCGTGGCTTGAGCAGATGCATCCGAAGACATATGCTCAATGCCTAGTACAAATAGGGGGCAGTCACGTGTCACGGTTCTCTTGGACGACGGTGCGGTGCTACACGGGTGACCAAAGGAAGCTTCCGACGGAGACCGCCGTTCCAGTGTGTGGCGTGACCATGGTTGGACCCTCTGAGTTCTGAAGGGACTCGGAGCCAGCCCGCAGCGGGCCAGACGGCGCCTTCCAGCAGCGCGGTCGACTCCTGCCCAAAGGCAGGGGGATCGCATCCCGGCTGCTTCACCGGAGTTCCACTCACCAGCATCCGCTTTACGCCGTCTCGGGAGCGGGTCGGTGTGGCGCGAATGCGACTTGTCAGCGAAGGCCGGCGCGCGGTCATCATTGAAGAGTTCGCAGCTGGGGTGGCGTGCCTCGCCGTGGCTGTCGAGACCGGGCCACGGGCAACGGGCCTGCGTCCTCGGCAAAGCACAGCGACTAAACCGCCGAGCGGGCGGAATTCGACTTGAGCGGGACGACGGACACCTTCTCCGTAACGGAGGCTCAAATGGTTCAAATGGCTCTAAGCACTTTGGGACTTAACATCTACCGAGCAAGGTGGCGCAGTGGTTAGCACACTGGACTCGCATTCGGGAGGACGACGGTTCAATCCCGTCTCCGGCCATCCTGATTTAGGTTTTCCGTGATTTCCCTAAATCGTTTCAGGCAAATGCCGGGATGGTTCCTTTGAAAGGGCACGGCCGATTTCCTTCCCAATCCTTCCCTAACCCGAGCTTGCGCTCCGTCTCTAATGACCTCGTTGTCGACGGGACGTTAAACACTAACCACCACCACCACCACTTAACATCTGAGGTCATCAGTCCCCTAGACTTAGAACTACTTAAAGCTAACCAGCCTAAGGACATCACACACATCCATGCCCGAAACAGGATACGAATCTGCGCCCGTAGGCCGGCCGGAGTGGCCGTGCGGTTCTAGGCGCTACAGTCTGGAGCCGAGCGACCGCTACAGTCGCAGGTTCGAATCCTGCCTCGGGCATGGATGTGTGTGATGTCCTTAGGTTAGTTAGGCTTAAGTAGTTCTAAGTTCTAGGGGACTGATGACCTCAGATGTTAATTCCCAGAGCCATTTGAACCATTTTTGAACGGACGAACAAGGAGTACATCAAAAGGAGACTAGCACAGGCAAAAAGGGCACTCCTGACCAAGAGAAGTCTGCTAGTATCAAACATAGGCCTTAATTTGAGAAAGAAATTTCCGAGAATGTGCGTTTGGAGCAAAGCATTGTATTTTAGTGAAACATTGTGGGAAAACACGAAGAGAAGAGAATCGAAGCATTTCAGATGTGGTCCTACAGACGGATGTTGAAAATTAGGTGAAATGGTAAGGTAAGCAAGTTAAGTCGCATAGTGCTCAGAGCCATTTTGCGACCGTAGCAGCAGTGCGGTTCCGGACTGAAGTGCCTAGAACCGCTCGGTCACAACGGCCGGTTCTCCGCCTGAGGCAAAGGAAAATGAAATGTTCACATGTTAGAGCGGCGTCTCTCTGCATTGTGCCCCGCCCCGCAGCCTCTATTCCAGCATCCCAATACCTCTGGCGACTTCACCTTATAGACAAGTCTAGAAAGTGGTCGAACAACGTGCGATGACGGAGAAGATGGTTATTCCATGTCGGCATAAGAGAATGTAATATCGTGAATGATAAAATGCGTGTTGAAGGCATGCGAGAAATCGTTATTGCCACATTGCCCGTTCTGTTTTTGGAGGCAGCCCCGCCTGCATGTTGGCTTGGTCTCTCCATTACGGCGCGTAGTGCGCCAGGAAGAGGCGTCAATTAGCGGCGCGAGCTTTGCGCCCAAAGCAGGGAGGGGGTCACGCGATCCGAGCCAGCCTGCGCCGTTTTTCTGTGTCGAAGCGTCAGAGAGAGAGAGAGAGAGAGAGAGAGAGAGAGAGAGAGAGAGAGAGATGCAGGCGGCGATGATTACCTAATGGACGGGCAGCGCTGACTGATTGCGATTAATCGTGTGCCGCTAATGCGGCAGCGCGCACCTCCGGCTCTGACTCATTCTTGACAGGCCGGCGCATCCCGCGGGATGTCCCACACGGCGCAGTTCATTGCCCTCGCAACCTGAAGTCAGTATTGTCTCTAAGCAGGCAAGGCAGAAGAAGGATTCTGAGGAAGAGCTGCCGGCCATTGTGGCCGAGCGGTTCTAGGCGCTTCACTCCGGAACCGCGCGACCGCTACGGTCGCAGGTTCGAATCCTGCCTCGGGCACGGATGTGCGTGATGTCCTTAGGTTAGTTAGGTTTAAGTAGTTCTAAGTTCTAGGGGACTGATGACCTCAGATGTTAAGTCCCATAGTGCCAAGAGCCATTTGAACCATTTGAGGAAGAGCTGCGATTCCATGATCCTTCCGGATCTCCCAGCGATCGTAAATCCGAGCATGTCAGAAGGCAGATGACCAGGACATAATATTACACTGAGGACACGGTTTAAAAAGTGAACCGTTTTCAGCAGTTGTTGGGGAGCAAGTACGTTGGATAGCAGGTGCGAATTAACACCGGGAGGTAGTGGGACTATCTCCGCCCATCTTCCCCAATGAACTAACAGCACAAACTACTGTCTGGACGTTTCGCCATACTCTTACGCAACAGCCTGTAAGTAGGTTTTTGTGTTGGTAACGCCACGTAGAGCTCTGTATGTAAAATCACTGACTGTGCTGTGTGCAGTCTGTGGCTGGTTGGCATTGCTGTAATATTCGCTAGTGCAGTGTTGGGCAGTTGGCTGTTAACAGCGCGTAGCGTTGTGCAGTTGGAGGGGAGCCGCCAGCAGTGGTGGTGGACGTCGGGAGAGAGATGGCAGAGTTTTGAGAGCGGACGATCTCGACGTGTGTCCGTCAGAAAAAGGAAATTTGTAAGACTGGATATCATGAACTGATATATATATATACAATATATATATATATATATATATATATATATATATATATATATATATATATATAATGACTTTTGAACACTATTAAGGTAAATACATTGTTTGTTCTCTATCAAAATCTTTCATTTGCTAACTATGCCCATCAGTAGTTAGTGCCTTCAGTAGTTAAAATCTTTTATGTAGTTGGCGGTATTGGCGCTCGCTGTATTGCAGTAGTTCGAGTAACGAAGATTTTTGTGAGGTAAGTGGTTCATGAAAGAAATAGGTTATTGTTAGCCAGGGCCATTCTTTTGTAGGGATTATTGAAAGTCAGATTGCGTTGCGCTGAAAAAAAAATGTGTTTCAGTTTAGTGATGATCAGAATAATTAAAGAGAGAAATGTCTGAGTACGTTCAGTTTTGCTCAGCTGTTTGAAAATCAAATAACGTAAGAGGTTTATCAGCAGTGTCATTTTATAATTTTTCTAAGGGGACTTTTCAAGCCTACTAAAATCTTTGATACACTCCTGGAAATTGAAATAAGAACACCGTGAATTCATTGTCCCAGGAAGGGGAAACTTTATTGACACATTCCTGGGGTCAGATACATCACATGATCACACTGACAGAACCACAGGCACATAGACACAGGCAACAGAGCATGCACAATGTCGGCACTAGTACAGTGTATATCCACCTTTCGCAGCAATGCAGACTGCTATTCTCCCATGGAGACGATCGTAGAGATGCTGGATGTAGTCCTGTGGAACGGCTTGCTATGCCATTTCCACCTGGCGCCTCTTTTCGACCAGCGTTCGTGCTGGACGTGCAGACCGCGTGAGACGACGCTTCATCCAGTCCCAAACATGCTCAATGGGGGACAGATCCGGAGATCTTGCTGGCCAGGGTAGTTGACTTACACCTTCTAGACCACGTTGGGTGGCACGGGATACATGTGGACGTGCATTGTCCTGTTGGAACAGCAAGTTCCCTTGCCGGTCTAGGAATGGTAGAACGATGGGTTCGATGACGGTTTGGATGTACCGTGCACTATTCAGTGTCCCCTCGACGATCACCAGTGGTGTACGGCCAGTGTAGGAGATCGCTCCCCACATCATGATGCTGGGTGTTGGCCCTGTGTGCCTCGGTCGTATGCAGTCCTGTGGCGCTCACCTGCACGGCGCCAAACACGCATACGACCATCATTGGCACCAAGGCAGAAGCGACTCTCAGCGACCACTGGCGACAACATCGATGTACTGTGGAGACCTCACGCCCCACGTGTTCAGCAATTCGGCGGTACGCCCACCCGGCCTCCCGCATGCCCACTATACGGCCTCGCTCAAAGTCCGTCAACTGCACATACGGTTCACGTCCACGCTGTCGCGGCATGCTACCAGTGTTAAAGACTGCGATGGAGCTCCGTATGCGACGGCAAACTGGCTGACACTGACGGCGGCGGTGCACAAATGCTGCGCAGCTAGCGCCATTCGACGGCCAACACCGCGGTTCCTGGTGTGTCCGCTGTGCCGTGCGTGTGATCATTGCTTGTACAGCCCTCTCGCAGTGTCCGGAGCAAGTATGGTGGGTCTGACACACCGGTGTCAATGTGTTCTTTTTTCCATTTCCAGGAGTGTAGTTTAAAATTTGAAACTCCCTGGCAGATTAAAACTGTGTGTCGGACCGAGCCTCGAACTCAGGACCTTTGCCTTTTGGAAGGTAGGAGTCGAGGTACTGGTGGAATTAAAGCTGTGAGTACAGGGCGTGAGCCGTGCTTCGGTAGGTCAGTCGGTAGAGCGCTTGTCCGCGAAAGGCAAAGGTCCCGAGTTCGAGTCTCGGTCCGGCACACAGTTTTAATCTGCCAGGAAGTTTCATATCAGAGCACACTCCGCTGTAGAGTGAAAATTTCATTCTAGTTTAAAATTTGTTACTAACATGGTTTAGATGCATGTAAACGTAATTAATCTTGAATTTGAACCTCCTCAGTTCAACATGCCGCTAAAATCTGAAGACACAAAGCTGAAAGTTTAATAGCACACGTGCTTCGGTGTAAAAGCATTATGTAGCAGTTTATGTAGAGTTCTGCTAAGTATTTTACAAGTTTTCGACGCTTTACCGAAATTTTAGATCCACTGAAATCTGAAGCTAGAGAGGTGAAATTAAAATAGTGGGGTGTTAAGCATAAAAAGATCGTTTGGAAGCTTTTGTAGAACTATGTCCAATATTTTAAAAGTTATCCCAAAAATTTTGGATTTTGGTAGAAAATGTAGTATATTTATTATTTATTTTACTATTTAGAATTAAATTGTGATCTAGATATTACACAACCGTATTCTCTCTATAACCTTACAAAAATGTGCCCAGTTTCCAGGAAATTAATGTATTGTTGGTGGTGTAGGGTGTATAACAACTACGTATAATAATTATGTGTTATTTATGGCTGTGTATAATACGGCCGGCCGCAGTGGCCGAGCGGTTCTAGGCGCTTCAGTCTGGAACCGCGCGACCGCTACGGTCGCAGGTTCGAATCCTGCCTCGGGCATGGATGTGTGTGATGTCCTTAGGTTAGTTAGGTTCAGGTAGTTCTAAGTTCTAGGCGACTGATGACCTTAGATGTTAAGTCCCATTGTGCTCAGAGCCATTTGAACCTTTTTTTGTATAATACGTTTGTCTCATTCATGGTTGTTCAAAGCACAGATCCAGCAGAAAAATACGTAGTGACTTATTACAGATTAAACGAAACGTTTTAGAGACTGTGAGACGTTAAGCCACAATATTCGGAAGCGGCAGCAGTCTAACAAGGAGACCAATGACAAGCGGAGTTTGGAAATGGCTCTGAGCACTATGGGACTCAACTGCTGAGGTCATTAGTCCCCTAGAACTTAGAACTAGTTAAACCTAACTAACCTAAGGACATCACACACATCCATGCCCGAGGCAGGATTCGAACCTGCGACCGTAGCGGTCTCGTGGTTCCAGACTGCAGCGCGAGAACCGCGCGGCCACTTCGGCCGGCACAAGCGGAGTTTGCGTAGCAGCAGTCAGCACTTCGACAGATCAACGACTAAGCAGATGGGCAATGCTTCCAAGGACAACGACGACCAGTGCAGTTCACACATCGTCCGTGAATGTTCCAGGAATTGTCAGCGTGGCATATCTGGCTTTGTGGAGGACCGTAGGGCCATGCCCGATCACTCCATGATAGAGGCAAAACAAGCAAAGCCGGAACGTGTGTCGACGATGTCACGTTTCTGCCCAACGTGAGAAGCATGGATCAACTACCGCAGAGTGAGTAGCTGCCCCCTAGAAACTTCGCGACGTTGGAGAAAACAACTAATAAAAACCTCCGACAAACGGGCATGAGGGGTACTTTGAGGGAGACGAAGAAACGTCGCCTGGACGGACGGACCGATGGTTAGTCGGAGGACATCATAACGCGCTGCAGTGTCTTAGCAGCTATGCAGCGCGGTGTGGGATCCTTACCAGGTAGGATTGACGGAGGACACTGGAAAACTGCAAAGAAGGGCAGTTTGTTTCGTGTTATCGCGCAATAGTAGTGAGAGTGTCACTGATATGATACGTGAGTTGGGGTGGCAATCACAGAAAAAAAGGCGATTTTCTTTGCGGCGAGATATATTTACGAAATTTCAATCATCAACTTTCTCTTCCGAATGCGAAAATATTTTGTTGACACTCACCTTCGTAGGGAGAAATGATTATCATAATAAAATAAGAGAAATCGGGGCTCGAAAGGAATGATTTAGGTGTTCCTTTTCCCCACGCGCCATTCGAGAGTGGAATGGTAGAGAAGTAGTATGAAAATGGTTAGATGAACCCTCTGCAAGGGCACTTAAGAGTGAATTGCGGAGGAACCATGTAGGTGTAGATAGAAGAAGTTGTCGGTACCACGCCAGTAGGTCCACACAAAGATGGAACCAGTAAGAAGTTCGTGTGTTACTTACCCAGGTGGCTTTTGGAGACGAAGGGACTGCGGCCTCACCAAATGGCCCACCTGTGAACCTAGAGGTTGACGAACTCCGCCAGAAGACGCCGAACCTTAGGGTCGCTGGTTCGATTCCGGGATGGAGCATTCCTCACTATACGTAGCCGCTTGTTAATAACGCAACGAGCGAATTGACTAGGAGAAGACCGTGGCGCCGCCGCAGAGAGTCAGGGGCACCGTACTGAAAGGAAAAATACGCCTCCTGGCGTTCCACTGCAGCATGAGACGTAGCCGTATCAGCGATCACTGGAATCTGCACGCTATGACTCTGCGCCGCACCGCTCCCGCAGGAAATTGAGCGAGTTAAAACACATTGTATTAATCTGTTTGTTTAAAGGATCTTATGTGTCAATAAATGTCTATAGTGGAGCTACCAACGTTTCACTCATACATCACGCACTGAGCCAAGGAAAGAACCCATTCCATCGTCCACAAAGTGTCGCTTTCCCTCTCTCTCCCCCTCCCCCCTCCCAATCCCTGACCAAACAATGACCTATGCTCCCCTCTGTCATGTCACTGACGCTCAATGTGTTGTTGTTGTTGTTGTGGTCTTCAGTCCTGAGACTGGTTTGATGCAGCTCTCCATGCTACTCTATCCTGTGCAAGCTTCTTCATCTCCCAGTACTTACTGCACCCTACATCCTTCTGAATCTCCTTAGTGTATTCATCTCTTGGTCTCCCTCTACGATTTTTACCCTCCACGCTGCTCTCCAATACTAAATTGGAGATCCCTTGATGCCTCAGAACATGTCCTACCAACCGATCCCTTCTTCTGGTCAAGTTGTGCCACAAACTTCTCCAAAATCCTATTCAATACTTCCTCATTAGTTATGCGATCTACCCATCTAATCTTCAGCATTCTTCTGTAGCACCACATTTCAAAAGCTTCTATTCTCTTCTTGTCCAAACTATTTATCATCCATGTTTCACTTCCATACATGGCTACACTCTATACAAATACTTTCAGAAATGACATCCTGACACTTAAATCTACACTCGATGTTAACAAATTTCTCTTCTTCAGAACCGCTTTCCTTACCATTGCAAGTCTACATTTTATATCCTCTCTACTCAGACCATCATCAGTTATTTTGCTCCCCAAATAGCAAAACTCCTTTACTACTTTAAGCGCCTCATTTCCTAATCTAATTCCCTCAGCATCACCAGAATTAATTCGACTACATTCCATTATCCTCGTTTTGCTTTTGTTGATGTTCATCTTATATCTTCCTTTCAAGACACTATCCATTCTGTTCAACTGCTCTTCCAAGTCCTTTGCGGTCTCTGACAGAATTACAATGTCATCGGCGAACCTCAAAGTTTTAATTTCTTCTCCATGGATTTTAATACCTACTCCAAATTTTTCTTTTGTTTCATTCACTGCTTGCTCAATATACAGATTGAATAACATCGGGGAAAGGCTACAACCCTGTCTCACTCCCTTCCCAACCACTGCTTCCCTTTCATGCCCCTCGATTCTTATAACTGCCATCTGGTCTCTGTACAAATTGTAAATAGCCTTTCGCTTCCTGTATTTTGCCCCTGAAACCTTCAGAATTTGAAAGAGAGTATTTCAGTCAACATTGTCAAAAGCTTTCTCTAAGTCTACAAATGCTAGAAACGTAGGTTTGCCTTTCCTTCATCTTTCTTCTAAGATAAGTCGTAGGGTCAGTATTGCCTCACGTGTTCCAACATTTCTACGGAATCCGAACTGATCTTCCCCGAGGTCGGCTTCCACTAGTTTTTCCTTTCGTCTGTAAAAAATTCGCGTTAGTGTTTTGTAGCTGTGACTTATTAAACTGATAGTTCGGTAAATTTCACATCTGTCAACACCTGCTTTCTTTGGGATTGGAATTATTATATTCTTCTTGAAGTCTGAGGGTATTTCGCCTGTTTCCTACATCTTGCTCACCAGATGGTAGAGTTTTGTCAGGAATGGCTCTCCCGAGGCCGTCAGTAGTTCCAATGGAATGTTATCTACTCCGGGGGCCTTGTTTCGACTCAGGTCTTTCAGTGCTCTGTCAAACTCTTCACGCAGTGTCATATCTCCCATTTCATCTTCATCTACATCCTCTGCCATTTCCATAATATTGTCCTCAAGTATATCGCCCTTGTATAGACCTTCTATATACTCCTTCCACCTTTCTGCTTTCCCTTCTTTGCTTAGAGCTGGGTTTCCATCTGAACTCTTGATGTTCATGCAAGTGGTTATCTTATCTCCAAAGGTCTCTTTAATTTTCCTGTAGGCAGTATTTATCTTATCCCTAGTGAGATAAGCCTTTACATCCTTACATTTGTCCTCTAGCCATCCCTGCTTAGCCATTTTTGCACTTCCTATCGATCTCATTTTTGAGACGTTTGTGTTCCCTTTTGCCTGCTTCATTTACTGCATTTTTATATTTTCTCCTTTCATCAATTAAATTCAATATTTCTTCTGTTATCCAAGGATTTCTACTAGCCCTCGTCTTTTTACCTACTTGATCCACTGCTGCCTTCACTACGTCATCCCTCAGAGCTACCCATTCTTCTTTTACTATATTTCTTTCCCCCATTCCTGTCAATTGTTCCCTGATGCTCTCCCTGAAACTCTGTACAACCTCTGGTTCTTTCAGTTTATCCAGGTCCCATCTCCTTAAATTCCCACCTTTTTGCAGTTTCTTCAGTTTTAATCTACAGGTCATAACCAATAGATTGTGGTCAGAGTCCACATCTGCCCCTGGAAATGTCTTACAATTTAAAACCTGGTTCCTAAATCTCTGTCTTACTATTAGATAATCTATCTGAAACCTGTCAGTATCCCCAGGCTTCTTCCAGGTATACAGCCTTCTTTTATGATTCTTGAACCAAGTGTTAGCTATGATTAAGTTGTGCTCTGTGCAAAATTCTACCAGGCGGCTTCCTCTTTCATATCTTAGCCCCAATCCATATTCACCTACTACGTTTCCTTCTCTACCTTTTCCTACTACCGAATTCCAGTCACCAATGACTATTAAATTTTCGTCATCCTTCACTATCTGAATAATTTCTTTTATTTCATCATACATTTCTTCAATTTCTTCCTCATCTGCAGAGCTAGTTGGCATATAAACTTGTACTACCGTAGTGTCACACAACCCCGACCCGCTACATTGGGTGCAAATACGACAGAAAGCGCATTTCAGAGCACAATAGGTACTCAAAGTTCTGTTTAAGAAATCTTGTAAGCTATCTTTACTAGCATAGAGAGTATAAACTTATGCGATTTGTTCTTTAAATATTTATCTACTGAAGGGAAAATCTGAGGTAAATTTGATCCCACTTGGAACAATATAAATTTAATGCATCCAGAAGGTTGCTTTTCAAGCACATCTACGTCTACATCTACATGGATACTCTGCAAATCACATTTAATTGCCTGGCAGAGGGTTCATCGAACCACCTTCACAAGTCTGTATTATTCCAATCTCGTATAGCGCGCGGAAAGAATGAACACCTATATCCTTCCGTCGAGCTTTGATTTCCCTCATTTTGTCTTGGTGATCGTTCCTCCCTATGTAAGTCGGTGTCAGCAAAATATATTCGCATTCAGAGGAGAAAGTTGATGATTGGAATTTCGTGAGAAGACTCTGTCGCAACGAAAAACGCCTTTCTTTTAATGATGTCCATCCCAAATCCTGTATCATTTCTGTGACACTCTCTCCCATATTTCGCGATAATACAAAACGTACAGCCTTTCTTTGAACTTTTTCGATGTACTCCGTCAGTACTATCTGGTAAAGATCCCAGACCGCGCAGCAGTATTCTAAAAAAGGACGGACAAGCGTGGCGTAGGCAGTCTCCTTAGTAGGTTGTCTTGTGACAGCCAGAGCGAGAGCACCAGCAGCAGCGAGTACTGTTTGTATAAAGCGTTTATTTTGCATTTTGTTTACGACCTTCCACTAAGGAAGGGATTCTATTTGTGTTTATCTGCTCTGCATAGTAACTAACAGTTCTTGATAAAACTTTACGTAGTTTTCGTGTTAGATTTCTTAGTGTTTTCTTGATCGTTTAGAACAGAAAGCGCCCTAAAACCGTCTTTTGTTTGTTTCGCGGCCGTTAGCCACTAGTCACTTGAATCAGCAGTTGTCTTGTGACAGCCAGAGCGAGAGCACCAGCAGCAGCGAGTACTTTTTGTATAAAGCGTTTTTGTACTTATTTGCTGCGCTTAGCTTTTAAATAGTTTTTCTGGGAAAACCTAGCGTAGTTTTCGCGTCTCGTATTTCAGTGAGTGTTTCTTGATTATCAGAGTAGCTCATCAGAAGATTATCTTGGGAATTTGTCACCGTATAGAGTAGGGTAAACATAGTCATGTGTAGGGACTGTGGTTGTTGTGAGCGGACGCAAGGAGAATTGGCCACTCTTCGGGGGCAGGTGGAGGCTTTGTCTGTTAGGCTCATCGAGCTCGAGGCGCAGGCGTCGGCTCGTAGTGGCGTTGGGGCAACTGTGGTGAGACCTATGCCTACTTCGGTGGCCTTGGAATCACATGGAACCCCTGATGTCGCTGCGTCTTCCGGCAGTGAGCATCTTACCGGTCAGCCATCACTCCAGGGTGAATGGCGGACAGTGGTGGGCTCGCGTGTGCCTGGCCGAAAGGCGAAGGTGGGATCTGGCCGCGTGGCAGCTGCCTTACCCCTTTCCAACAGGTACGGGGTGCTTCCTAGTGGTGATGACATCGTTTCCGAGCCACCACAGGATGCCTCGCCTGTTGGGCCAGTGGCCGATTCTCCGGCAAGGTCCCGACAGTCACAGAGGGCGGGCCTATTAATTATAGGGAGCTCCAACGTTAGGCGGGTTATGGAGCCCCTCAGGAAAATAGCGGGTAGGTCGGGGAAGAATGCCAGTGTGCACTCGGTGTGCTTGCCGGGGGGTCTCGTCCGTAATGTGGAGGAGGCCCTTCCGGCAGCTATTGAACGCACTGGGTGTGACCGGCTGCAGATAGTAGCACATGTCGGAACGAATGACGCCTGCCGCTTGGGTTCTGAGGCCATCCTTGGTTCCTTCCGGCGGCTGGCTGATTTGGTGAAGACAACCAGCATCGCACGCGGAGTGCAAGCTGAGCTTAATATCTGCAGCATAGTGCCCAGAGTCGATCGCGGTCCTCTGGTTTGGAGCCGTGTGGAGGGTCTAAACCAGAGGCTCAGACGACTCTGCGACTATAATGGTTGCAAATTCATCGACCTCCGTTATTGGGTGGAGAACTGTAGGGCCCCCCTAGACAGGTCAGGCGTGCACTACACACCGGAAGCAGCTACTAGGGTAGCAGAGTACGTGTGGCGTGCACACGGGGGTTTTTTAGGTTAGAGGGACCCCCCCTTGGGCGAAACGATAAAATACCTGACGGCTTACCAGAGAGGACATTATCATCGTTGATAAAGAACGTCCGTCCTCAGAGACCAAAAACAGGAAAAGTCAACGTAATATTGGTAAACTGCAGGAGTATCCAGGGCAAGGTTCCTGAATTAGTATCTCTTATTGAAGGAAATAGTGCGCATATAGTATTAGGAACGGAAAGTTGGTTAAAACCGGAAGTGAACAGTAACGAAATCCTAGACACAGAATGGAATATATACCGCAAGGATAGGATAAACGCCAATGGTGGAGGAGTATTTATAGCAGTAAAGAATTCAATAATATCCAGTGAAGTTATAAGCGAATGCGAATGTGAAATAATCTGGGTTAAGTTAAGTATCAAAGGTGGGTCAGATATGATAGTCGGATGCTTCTATAGACCACCTGCATCAGCAACCGTAGTAGTTGAGCGCCTCAGAGAGAACCTGCAGAACGTCGTGAAGAAGTTTCGTGATCATACTATTTTAATAGGGGGAGACTTCAATCTACCAGGTATAGAATGGGATAGTCACACAATCAGAACTGGAGCCAGGGACAGAGACTCTTGTGACATTATCCTGACTGCCTTGTCCGAGAATTACTTCGAGCAGATAGTTAGAGAACCAACTCGTGAAGCTAACGTTTTAGACCTCATAGCAACAAATAGACCGGAACTTTTCGACTCCGTGAATGTAGAAGAGGGTATCAGTGATCATAAGTCAGTGGTTGCATCAATGACTACAAGTGTAATAAGAAATGCCAAGAAAGGAAGGAAAATATATTTGCTTAACAAGAGTGATAGGGCACAAATCGCAGAATATCTGAGAGACCACCATCAAACGTTCATTTCTGAGGAAGAGGATGTGGAACAAAAATGGGAAAAATTCAGAAACATCGTCCAGTACGCCTTAGATAAGTTCGTACCGACTAAGGTCCAAAGCGAGGGGAAAGATCCACCGTGGTATAACAATCATGTACGAAAGGTACTACGGAAACAAAGAAAGCTTCATCATAGGTTTAAGAGTAGTCGAATCATAGCTGATAAGGAAAAGCTGAACGAAGCGAAAAAGAGCGTAAAGAGAGCAATGAGAGAAGCATTCAACGAATTCGAACATAAAACATTGGCAAACAATCTAAACAAGAACCCTAAAAAGTTTTGGTCATATGTAAAATCGGTAAGCGGATCTAAATCCCCTATTCAGTAACTCGTTGACCACGATGGCACCGAAACAGAGGACGACCGAAGAAAGGCAGAAATACTGAATTCAGTGTTCCGAAACTGTTTCACTGCGGAAAATCGTAACACGGTCCCTGACTTCAGCCGTCGCACGGACGCCAAAATGGAAAATATTGAAATAAACGATATCGGAATTGAAAAACAACTGCTATCACTTAGTAGCGGAAAAGCATCCGGACCAGACGAGATACCCTTAAGATTCTACAGTGATTATGCTAAAGAACTTGCCCCCTTTCTATCAGCAATTTATCGTAGATCGCTGGAAGAACGTAAAGTACCTAGCGACTGGAAGAAAGCGCAGGTCGTTCCCATTTTCAAGAAGGGTCATAAATCAGATGCGAATAATTATAGGCCTATTTCGCTTACGTCAATCTGTTGTAGAATAATGGAACATGTTTTGTGTTCTCGTATTATGACGTTCTTAGATAATACAAATCTCCTTCATCATAACCAACATGGATTCCGCAAACAGAGATCATGTGAAACTCAGCTCGCCCTATTTGCCCAAGAAATTCACAGTGCCGTAGACACTGGCGAGCAGATTGATGCCGTATTCCTGGACTTCAGGAAGGCATTTGATACGGTTCCGCACTTACGTTTAGTGAAAAAAATACGAGCTTACGGAATATCGGACCAGGTTTGTGATTGGATTCAGGATTTCCTAGAAGAAAGAACACAACATGTCATTCTTAACGGTTCAAAATCTGCAGATGTAGAGGTAATTTCGGGAGTACCGCAGGGAAGCGTGATAGGACCTTTATTGTTTACAATATACATAAATGACTTAGTTGACAACATCGGTAGCTCCGTGAGGCTATTTGCAGATGACACGGTTGTCTACAAGAAAGTAGCAACATCAGAAGACTCGTACGTACTCCAGGAGGACCTGCAGAGGATTAATGCATGGTGCGACAGCTGGCAGCTTTCCCTAAACGTAGATAAATGTAATATAGTGCGCATACATAGGGGCAGAAATCCATTCCAGTGTGATTATGCCATAGGTGGTAAATCATTGGAAGCGGTAACGACCGTAAAATACTTAGGAGTTACTATCCGGAGCGATCTGAAGTGGAATGATCACATAAAACAAATAGTGGGAAAAGCAGGCGCCAGGTTGAGATTCATAGGAAGAATTCTAAGAAAATGTGACTCATCGACGAAAGAAGTAGCTTACAAAACGCTTGTTCGTCCGATTCTTGAGTATTGCTCATCAGTATGGGACCCTTACCAGGTTGGATTAATAGAAGAGATAGACATGATCCAGCGAAAAGCAGCGCGATTCGTCATGGGGACATTTAGTCAGCGCGAGAGCGTTACGGAGATGCTGAACAAGCTCCAGTGGCGGACACTTCAAGAAAGGCGTTACGCAATACGGAGAGGTTTATTATCGAAATTACGAGAGAGCACATTCCGGGAAGAGATGGGCAACATATTACTACCGCCCACATATATCTCGTGTAATGATCACAACGAAAAGATCCGAGAAATTAGAGCGAATACGGAGACTTACAAGCAGTCGTTCTTCCCACGCACAATTCGTGAATGGAACAGGGAAGGGGGGATCAGATAGTGGTACAATAAGTACCCTCCGCCACACACCGTAAGGTGGCTCGCGGAGTATAGATGTAGATGTAGATGTAGGTCTGTTACATTTTCTGTGTTCTGTCCATGATTGGGTGCACTGTCGGGTGAGAAGGTAGTGTTTCGTTTGCAACCGGCACTGATGACATACTCGTATAGATAGTCCGGCAGAGTATTTGGGGTCAGTGTGTTGCAGTCGGTTATCAGATGAGTCCCATACTATCGCCGCGCGGGATAGCCGCGCGGTCTCAGGAGCCTAGTCATGGTGCTCGCGGCTCCAAAAAATGCCTCTGAGCACTATGCGACTTAACTTCTGAGGTCATCAGTCGCCTAGAACTTAGAACTAATTAAACCTAACTAACCTAAGGACATCACACACATCCACGCCCGAGGCAGGATTCGAACCTGCGACCGTAGCGGTCGCTCGGTTCCAGACTGTAGCGCCTAGAACCGTACGGCCAATCGGGCCGGCGCTCGCGGCTCCCCCCGTCGAAGTTTCGAGTCCTCCCTCGGGCATAGGTGTGTGTGTCGTCCTTAGTGTAAGTTAGTTTAAGTTAGATTAAGTAGTGAGTAAGCTTAGGGAACGATGACCTAAGCAGTTTCATCCCGTAAGCTCTTACCACAAATTTTTAACCAATCCTATCAGAGCCTCTTGATATGTGGAGAAACTGTAAGTTATCACGTGAGAGACTGAGACCGTGGTTGATTCACATTGCATAAAACTGAACATTCAAGTGAATATTAGACAGCCATTTGCCTCATTCCTTCCTGTTTAGCGGATGTTTCAGTGCCACTCGTACTCAAAAACTAGGTGGCGATTGGCGTGTTAAATTTTCCGCTTTAAGAGAGCTAAAGTAGATTAGGCAGGCTGATGTTTGGTAGAGAATGAATTTGTAAAACTGTGCTGATTTCGAACTGTGATGGCTGCTGTAGGAAGAAAACAATAATATTTAGCTGAAACATTAGTTCGAATGGTTCAAATGGTTCAAATGGCTCTGAGCACTATGCGACTTAACTTCTGAGGTCATCAGTCGCCTAGAACTTAGAACTAATTAAACCTAACTAACCTAAGGACATCACACACATCCATGCCCGAGGCAGGATTCGAATCTGCGACCGTAGCGGTCGCTCGGTTCCAGACTGTAGCGACCAGAACCGCACGGCCACTCCGGCCGGCTCAAATGGTTCAAATGGCTCTGAGCACTATGGGACTTAACTTCTCAGGTGATCAGTCCCCTAGAACTTAGAACTACTTAAACCTAACTAACCTAAAGACATCACACACATCCACGCCCGAGGCAGGATTCGAACCTGCGACCGTAGCGCCTAGAACCGTTCGGCCACTCCGGCCGGCTGAAACATTAGTATTTTGTGCTTGTATTACAAATGAGATATCAATATATGAATTCTTTCTTGTTTAAATTATTTCATTAGCTACTTCTTCACGACCTCATAGAATCAAGTTAGAACATTTGTTTCAACTGCGGGAAAGAGGAGTACACGTAACTCGTTTACGATTCTTCGCAATATACCTATCTCAGTAGCGTACAGGCTCTTAAAGGCCAGTGTATAAAATACTAGGACAAAGCAGAACAGTTTAAAATCAAACCATTCGCTCCACCACAGGGTATATACGCTGTAACTTCCAGAACACTTAATAATACTTACGTAATATTCGTGAAGTTTAATTCATACTACTGCCCCATAAAGGAAAGAAATGTGGAATGAAAATCAGCAGAAATAAAAGAAGTTACTAAAATTAAGAATTGCTCAACTTCCTCTTTGTTTGTTCGCTTCTGAAATGTTCTTGTTCTGGTGGAGGCGCTGGCCTCGAGGCGGCAGCTCAATTTCAGCGACAGTGGTCGCGAGAGAGCGCGGTCGGCAGTACGCCGGCCGGAGTCATCGATGCAGGGTAGTCTGATGGAGCGGTTCGGTCTGACAGAAGTCAAATGGGTCAAATGGCTCTGAGCACTATGGGACTTAACATCTATGGTCATGAGTCCCCTAGAACTTAGAACTACTGAAACCTAACTAACCTAAGGACATCACACAACACCCAGTCATCACGAGGCAGAGAAAATCCCTGACCCCGCCGGGAATCGAACCCGGGAACCCGTGCGCGGGAAGCGAGAACGCTACCGCACGACCACGAGCTGCGGACTCTGACAGAAGTGGCAGCGGGAGTTAAGATGCGACTGCCGGAATGGACAGGAGGATGCCCGAAAGGTTTTCAGAGCGAGAGGCCCACAGGTGTTTGCGTTCGGTTGAAATGGATCATCGTCTGCCCTGGCCACTTTCCACTACTTACAAGGGAACCTCCCCATGGCACCCCCCTCAGATTTAGTTATAAGTTGGCACAGTGGATAGGCCTTTAAAAACTGAACACAGATCAATAGAGAAAACAGGAAGAAGTTGCGTGGAACTATGAAAAAAAATAAGCAAAATATACAAACTGAGTAGTCCATACGCAAGATATGCAACATCAAGGGTAATGGGCTCAGCGGCGCCGTGGTCCCGTGGTTAGCGTGAGCAGGTGTGGAACAAGAGGTCCTTGGTTCAAGTCTTCCCTCGAGTGAAAAGTTTATTTTCTTTATTTTCGCAAAGTTATGATATGTCCATTCGTTCATTGACGTCTCTGTTCATTGTAATAAGTTTACTGTCTGTGTTTTGCGACCGCACAGCAAAACCGTGCGATTAGTAGACGAAAGGATGTGCCTCTCCAATGGGGACCGAAAACATTTGATCGCAAGGTCATAGGTCAACCGATTCCTACACAGGAAAACACGTCTGATATATTCCATACGACACTGGTGACGGCATGTGCGTCACATGACAGTAATATGTTGTCGACCCACCTAACTTGTAAACTTGGCGAATGGGTAAAAAGATTCTTCTACCTTGCCCGATTTAGGTTTTCTTGTGGATGTGATAATCACTCCCAAAAAAGTGATGAAAACATAAGAGTTTGTCACATAAGCTACAGCAAATGAATGCAACAGTTTCACAGTCGCACAGTTTTCCCTGTGCTCTGTCAAAACATATGTTTTTAACGTTTTCAAATTTTTCCGTGTGTAGACCGTCAAATCCTGCATATGTCCAAGCAAAGTCCTGGAATTTTGGAGAGCAAAGTTGATTATGTGTGAGTGCCTGAACTTTGATAATTGTCTGAAAATAAAAAAATTAAACTTTTCACTCGAGGGAAGACTTGAACCAAGGACTGTCGTTCCGCAGCTGCTCGCGCTAACCACGAGACCACGGCGTTTCTGAGCTCACGCTATCCTCGATGTTGCTTATCTTGCGCATGCACTACTCAGTATGTATATTATTCTTATTTTTTTCATAGTTCTACACAACTTCTTCCGGTTTTCTCGATTGATCTGTGTTCAGTCTTACAAGGCCTATCCACTGTGCCAACTTATAACTAAATCTGAGGGGGGTGCGATGGGGAGGTTCCCTTGTTAGTGATCTTCTTTAACTTCTGGTATTCGGTGGAGTGGCTGTAGTGCTGTGATCCCGGATACAAATTTGATCGCAGTTCCAAAACTCTGACTGGTGGCTTAGCTGAATTTCCAAAAGAATGAGCCTGGGTAGTTTCGCCTTTGTAGCAGTTGCTTCATGTTTATTCAGTTAATCTGAAGCCTCGCCTGGCGTTCTCTTCTAGATATTTCCTGACATTTGTGAGATAACCGGTGTGTGTCCCTAAACTCCACCCTTGAACTGTGCAGGTAGCTGTCTTCTCCAGAGTTGACCTAAGTTGGTTTAACCTTTGCGTCTGTCTGCCACCTCTCAAGTTGTTCTGGGTCTCCGTAGCGTCTCCCCTGTGGTTTGGTTCGATACGGCGGCGTGGGGGTTGCGAGCCTTGGTTTCTGCCCATTCCCTTTTGAGCCTCTGGTAGCTCGGTGCTTTCATACAGATTGTAGTTTCACAAAGGCACTGAGCTATTTCGTACCGGACTTACATTTCCCTCCCGCGTGTATTTACTAGAACTATTTTTGGGCAAGTGGTATGGAAGCGACCGTTAACACAGGCCTTAGGGTGTTCTAATTTTGCCAGCATGAGGGCCACGCCTTGCGGAAGAGGACGCCGGTCTGACGGGGTGGAAGGACACTCAGATCTGCCAGAACTGAGGGGTGACGCCTCTGCAAACGGCTCACCGAATCAAGTGTTACTAATGCACTTTATACGCATTTTTTTAAATTGTCTCTCAAATGGTTGTTTGTTTCTTAAATGGTTAATATCTTAAGAATTTTTCCAGTTTGTTTAATTGAAAGAGAATTTAAGGTTTTATTAAGTGTGGTGGAAGCTGTGGGAGCCTGCCCATACGTGTAACATAGTGTGCCTAGATGGAGAAGAAATAAAAACTTTGAGGTTCGCCGATGACATTGTAATTTTGTCAGAGACAGCAAAGGACTTGGAAGATCAGTTGAACGGAATGGATAGTGTCTTGAAGGGAGGATATAAGATGTACATCAACAAAAGCAAAACGACGATAATGGAATGTAGTCGAATTAAGTCGGGTGATGTTGAGGGTATTAAATTAGGATTCAAAAATGGCTATGAGCACTATGGGACTCAACTGCTGAGGTCATTAGTCCCCTAGAACTTAGAACTAGTTAAACCTAACTAACCTAAGGACATCACAAACATCCATGCCCGAGGCAGGATTCGAACCTGCGACCGTAGCGGTCTTGCGGTTCCAGACTGCAGCGTCTTTAACTGCACGGCCACTTCGGCCGGCTTAGATTAGGAAATGAGACACTTAAAGTAGTAAAGGAGTTTTGCTATTTGGGGAACAAAATAACTGATGATGGTCGAAGTAGAGAGGATATAAAATGTAGACTGGCAATGGCAAGGAAAGCGTTTCTGAAGAAGACAAATTTGTTAACATCGAGTATAGATTTAAGCGCCAGGAAGTCGTTTCTGAAAGTATTTGTATGGAGTGTAGCAATGTATGGAAGTGAAACATGGACGATAAATAGTTTAGACAAGAAGAGAATAGAAGCTTTCGAAACGTGGTGCTACAGAAGAATGCTGAAGATTAGATGGGTAGATGACATAACTAATGAGGAGGTGTTGAATAGAACTGGAGAGAAGAGGAGCTTGTGGCACAACTTGACTAGAAGAAGGGATCGGTTGGTAGGACATGTTCTGAGGCATCAAGGGATCACCAATTTAGTATTGGAGGGCAGCGTGGAGGGTAAAAATCGTAGAGGGAGACCAAGAGATGGATACACCAAGCAGATTCAGAAGGATGTAGTTGCAGTAGGTACTGGGTGACGAAGAACCTTGCACAGGATAGAGTAGCATGGAGAGCTGCATCAAACCAGTCTCAGGGCTGAAGACCACAACAACAACAGTGTGCCTAGGGAGCTGCTTTCTCGGATAGCTACACAACATACAAGGAAATCTTATTCTTGGAGTTTATTACAGTAAACTGAAGTGACAATACTTAACTTTGCCTTTTTACAACAGGTGTGGCAAGCAACTGGCGACACGCCAATAATCAGTGTCCTTCAATATGTACAATTTCGATGCAAGCAGAACATAAGTCACGACTAAAGAGTTAGGATGACTGTTCGTCTCCTAGTGCTGCTGAGGCTAGCTTGTTCGGCGCTTGTATTCTCTTCGTACAGGTGCCGCTACTGCCGTGGTGTCGTCCTGGTCTGCGCACTATGGGCTGACGTCGTCTCGCAGCCTTCTCTGCGGTTAAGTTCCAGGCCGACGTCCCGGCGCTTTGTGTTACGCCGGGACAGAATCGCTGAGACCTTAATATTTTAAGGTAATTGTACATAATGGGAAGCTTGTCTTCAAAACACCTTGAGGTATCCCTTAATTGGTTTTTCTTAAATCGTCAATACCTTTACAAAATTCCTGTTGCTTGTTTATCGCTAAACATTCTGGACAGATTGGGAGTTTTAAAGGATATGAAAACATATTTTTAGTGAGTCTCTTAAATTGCTTTTTTCTCTAATGTTCCTTTAAAACCTGGATAGTTGCAAACCTTTCACAAGCGCTTTAGTAAGCCTGTAATTACCCGCTCGCATCCCATGATTGTGCGGTAGCGTTCTCGCTTCCCGCGCCCGGGTTCCCGGGTTCGATTCCCGGCGGGGTCGGGGATTTTCTCTGCCTCGTGATGGCTGGGTGTTGTGTGCTGTCCTTAGGTTAGTTAGGTTTAAGTAGTTGTAAGTTCTAGGGGACTGATGACCATAGATGTTAAGTCCCATAGTGCTCAGAGCCATTTGAACCAATTTGTAATTACGCAACGTGTTTTTAATTTAATTTCTTTAAACCTTGTTATTATATTTATTAAAATACTGGAAACGTTTTCTTATTAAAATTTTTGGGTCTTGTTTAAATAAAGTGTATAAACTAAAGGGTGAAAGTTGCTTTCCCTGATCCTTGGTTAGCCGTTCCATGTTCCCTTGGGCTTGTTTTAAAACTGTTATTACGTTTTGACTGGCCATCTCAAAAATAAACTGGTAAACATGACGCTGAAAAGCACGGCAGAAAGCGACAGGAAGGGCAGTACAAAAAATTAAAATAGGTATTTTATAAGAAAGGGAGAGATTTTTATGGCTGGAGATTTGTGGAAAAATTGATAAAATGATTTGTATGCTGTATACGCCTGTATGACACTGAAAAGTGAACAATATAGACGAAAGACAGAGAAAGGATAAAGGCTTCTGAGAATGGAGAGGGTGGAGGATCTGAAGAATAAGAGGCATGGAGAGTGGGAAAAATTAAAAGGTCCTGAGAAGAGTGGGAGGGAGGAGATGGATGGTGTAATAAAAAGATGTAAAAACTTGTTGAGGCATTTATTAAGCAAGAAAGAGTGTCTTACAGAATCCTGACAAGGTTATGTGGAAGAGGAGGTGAAGGACGTGGAGATTTAGATCTTTTACGATGAGCTGGACAGAACCATATACAGTAGTGTTGACAAGCGGGCCCAAAGTAGAAACGCAATGTATCTGTTGATTTCAAGTGCCGTAAATAATATAAGAATATAATAATTCCAATCCCATAGAAAGCAGGTGTTGACAGGTGTGAAAATTACCGAACTGATGGTTTAATAAGTCACGGCTGAAAAATACTAATGCGAATTCTTTACAGGCGAATGGAAAAACTGTTACAAGCCGAACTCGGGGAAGATCAGTTTGGATTCCGTGGAAATGTTTGAACACGTGAGGCAATACTGGCCCTACGACTTATCTTGGAAGATAAATTAAGAATACACAAACCCACGTTTCTAGCATTTGCAGACTTAGAGAAAGCTTTTGACAATGTTGACTGTGAAATACAAGGGGCGACAGGCTATTTACAATTTGTACAGAAGCCAGATGGCAGCTATAACAGTCGAGGGGCTTGAAAGGAAAGCAGTGGTTGAGAAGGGAGTGAGACAGGGTTGTAGCCTATCCCCGACGCCATTCAATCTGTATACTGAGCAAGGCGTAAAGGAAACTAAAGAAAAATCTGGAGTAGGAATTAAAATCCATGGAGAATAAGTAAAAACTTTGACGTTCGCCGATGACATTGTAATTCTGTCAGAGACAAGAAAGGCCCTGGAAGAGCAGTTGAACGTAATGGACAGTGTCTTGAAAGGAGTATATAAGATGAACATCAACAAAAGCAAAGCGAGGGTAATGGAACGTAGTTGAACTAAATCAGGTGATGCTGCGGGAATTAGATTAGGAAATGAGGCACTTAAAGTAGTAAAGGAGTTTTGCTATTTGGGGCCCGCATCTCGTGGTCGTGCGGTAGCGTTCTCGCTTCCCACGCCCGGGTTCCCGGGTTCGATTCCCGGCGGGGTCAGGGATTTTCTCTGCCTCGTGATGGCTGGGTGTTGTGTGCTGTCCTTAGGTTAGTTAGGTTTAAGTAGTTCTAGGGGACTTATGACCACAGCAGTTGAGTCCCATAGTGCTCAGAGCCATTTGAACCATTTTGCTATTTGGGGAGCAAAATAACTGATGATGGTCGATGTAGAGAGGATGTAAAACGTAGACTGGATATGGCAAGAAAAGAATTTCGGAAGAAGAGAAGTTAGTTAACATCCAGTAGGGATTTAAATGTCAGGAAGTTCTTTCTGAAAGTATTTGTATGGAGTGTAGCCATGTATGGAAGTGAAACATGACGATAAATAGTTTAGACAAGAAGAGAATAGAAGCTTTTGAAATGTGGTGCTACAGATGAATACTGAAGATTAGATGGGTAAATCTCGTAACTAATGACGAGTTACTGAGTAGAATTGGGGAGAAGAGGAATTTGTGGCACAACTGGAGTAGAAGAAGGGATCGATTGGTAGAACACGTTCTGAGGCTTCAAGGGGTCACCAATTAAGTACAGGAGGGGAGAGTGGAGGTTAAAAATCGTAGAGGGGCTCCAAGAGATGAATACACTAAGCAGATTCAGAAGGATGTACGTTGCAGTAGGTACTGGCAGATGAAGAAGCTTGCACAGGATAGAATAGCATGGAGAGCTGCATCAAATCAGTCTCTGGACTGGAGACCACAATAGATAATATTGAGCCCTTTCCACTATTTTTTACGAGCAGCTTAACGTAGGGGGTTGGTAGAATAGTTGTGCAATAGTACCATGCTCTGATACGATCCAGAGCATATAATTCTTAAAAAGACGTATTCGTTATCTTCACCAGTTTTTCTAGCCCTATTTAGTAAACATACTGTCCTCATACTGGCCTAATTTATTTTTCAT
Organism: Schistocerca serialis cubense; assembly: GCF_023864345.2. NCBI lineage: Eukaryota > Metazoa > Arthropoda > Insecta > Orthoptera > Acrididae > Schistocerca > Schistocerca serialis. Next base: position 71,623,331 of record NC_064646.1, read on the forward strand.
ACGACATTATTATGGTTCACATGAATGAACATAAAGTAAGAATACCATCGGTAAAGAAACACCTGGTTTACAAATATAGTTAACTGAAATATCAGTCGTACTCAGGAGAGCTTCAAATTGTCCCCTGCAGGCTTTTAGTGAAGATGTCTTCACTATATGCCGGGTTGTCTGCCTTTCTGCACCACCGTCGCACTTCAGAGACGTCTTCAGTTTCCTATTATACAATGAGTCTTTGTATTTGCCGTGGTTGCTTATAATTTCATTTAGAATTACCCTGGATTTTCTTGGGAGATCAAAGCTAGTCTATGTTTCGGAGATATATCAGAATTTCTTGGGAGCCACATTTCCAGTATGTTTCCAGACGCTCTTTCAGTATTCAGCAATATCCAAATTTATTTTCTAAGCGTATAGCTTCCACAAAAAGTAATTTTCTGTACAATAGTGATTTAATATCTATGATTTCAGAGAACAAATGGAAAGGAAGCCGTTGATTGTCTTGTGGTGGAGATATACGACTTAGAACTGGTAGATGTACGCTTTGTGTGCTTTACTTCGGCGTCTGTTTTCTTCATAGGGGAGATGTTAAGTCGAATGAGGCAGCAGTATTCTACTGCTGAATAAACCAGAGGTAAAGCTGTTGTTCGTAATGTAGATACCAAAGAGCCCCAAATGACGCTACGTACCTTCCGTACAATGTTATTGCTTGTACGGAGTTTTGCTGCTGTCTTTGTCAGGTGTTCCTCTTGACAGCTTAAAGTCCTGTCTAAATCAGCATCTAGATAGTTAGGAGTTCTATTATGAGTTAGGGTGACGTTCTAAGTTCCATGTTCGTAATTTTATTATTCAAGTGAAAGCCGGAAACTTTTGTGTTAATTGAAATGGGCGAGGCCTCCGTTGAAGCAAAGAGTTTCATATTCAACCAAATATTTGTCAGAACGTCCTCTGTTTTCTTAATTTTCTTTGTGTTGTGTAGCTAGTGTCAAATAATCACCGTATCAAAATCTTAGAGATGTTGTTACAGGCGTATTAGCAACTTACATGCTAAAAAGCAGACGAGCTAATTTTTTACCCATTTAATATTAATTTCTATTTTATTTTCAATTTTAATGTTTATCATTCCCTTTCGAACTGTTCAGTCTTTTACTATGCAATTTTCTGTTAGAAAGGTAAGCACTCAGGAGTCGAGGAGGAAACGAAACGAAACTTCACGATTTGAAATGGTATGTAAAGCCGTTGGCACGGGGACCGCGCCTTCGAACGTCAACTTTGACCGTGCCGATCTCAACGTATTGGTGAACGCTCAGAAACTATGGGACTTGTGCTTATGGTACGTGTGCCTCAACGTACTTTAGCGGCAGTTGTCGGCTGTAGCTGCCTCGCAGATCGCACTGTTTACTAAATGGAGGGGAGTAAAATTCATACGTTAACTCTATCAAAATGCTCGCTTCCCCCCTTCTCCACACGCTAGTCATGGTGTTCTGTCTGTAGTATACATAAACAAAAACTTCAACATCCATGAACATGTTATAAGATAAAAAGAAAAGTACCGTTTCCAACTATTAAGGGCGTAGGCTTCTAAAAGTTCCATTACAGATAGTGCGACGAAAATTTACAGCTGTTCTCCACGTAATAAATAAATTATTTCATCTTTCTCACTTTTTAGTAAAACCCTAACGCCATTCTAACTTGACTACTGTTCATATTCATTAGCGGTATCTTTACAGCGTGTGAAACACTAAACTTGATAAAAGAAAGTGCAAAATATCTTACTGCCAGAAGTGTAGGTTGTCTTGTAGATAACGGTGATCGAAGAAATCGACTGCTCAGGAAGAGAGCACTTATATTTACATAACATCGAATATTATAGTATATCCTTCTATTACACTAATAAGAAAGTGTCAGAACCTATCAGAAAACGCTAAGGTAAGTGAAAAGATCTTTGGATCCAATGGACGCCAACCAGCAACGTATCATTTGGTATGGCACTGATCTTCAGCTCTCGGCTGGTCCAGGCGGAGGCTCGAGTCCTCCCTCGGGCATGGGTGTGTGTGTTTGTCCTTAGGATAATTTAGGATAAGTAGTGTGTAAGCTTAGGGACTGATGACCTTAGCAGTTAAGTCCCATAAGATTTCACACACATTTACACATTTTTTTCTGCAGCCCTACACGCTGCGCTACAGGTATCGTAGACGTTTTATGACCATATTTTATTTGTTAGCATTTCCTGAAATCTTTCACTGTAGATGTGTTACTAACCGACATTTAATTATAACAAATTGTACGAAGAAAAATGCACTTTTTGATGATCCTCAGCATTCCGTTGCCTTGAAACGGCATACTTTCATAATATGCAAGCTACAGTTGTTCTTTGACCAGCAATATGACGTTTCCCGTCGATTTATTTCAACAAATCGTACAATTAATGAGGCCTTTTGGAGAGACCTGTAATTTGCTGTTGCTTAGAAACGGCATGTATTCATATAGACTTCAACTACAAGCCAGAACGGTGCCTCGCGCCCTAGTTGCTATACGTAAGTAGGAGCCGAACTGTGGATGGTACCGAATTGTAATAATATTCAGACACGTAACGTTATCTGTGGTGCTAGCAGAAATTGTTATTCCAGTCATGGATAACGGAATGTTGTTCAAAAAAATGACTCTGAGCACTATAGGACATAAATTCTAAGGTGATCAGCCCCCTAGAACTTAGAACTACTTAAACCTAACTAACCTAAGGACATCACACACATCCATGCCCTAGGCAGGATTCGAACGTGCGACCGTAGCGGTCGCGCGGTTCCAAACTATAGCGCCTAGAACCGCTCGGCCACCCCGGCCGGCGATTGTTGTTTGTTAGTTGTGTGTACTGCAATATACTTCTCAGTTAAAATATTTCATATTTAAGAAGAAGGATTCTGTAAAATCATTTAAGTTGTGCTTCTAACTTGGGCAACCGAGTCATAAAATTATACCATAGTTATTAATTCCAATTAAGTATTTTGACATTATGGCTTATTATAATTGAATGTGACATCATCGTAATTAACGTTTACTGGGGGTTTTGCGACTTGAAAATTGTTCTAAGGAAATTGTTAGTGGAGGTTTTAAAATTATTTTAAAGAAAATTTTTTCTTGGATGTTGAAACTGTAAAAAAAAGGCAATGCCGTTTTCAAAATCGCCTAGAGCGGCTAATAAAAAGATTCTTTGTTTACTAAGTTTCGATCATCTAATCATCTTTAGGTGTATTAAAATTATTTACAGCAGCCTGTATGACCATGGTCTTATATTGGTGGCAAATAAAACAAAACCCAGGGTTATGGCCTCTCCCCGATGCTATTCAATCTGTATATTGAGCAAGCAGTAAAGGAAACAAAAGAAAAATTCGGAGTAGGTATTAAAATCCATGGAGAAGAAATAAAAACTTTGAGGTTCGCCGATGACATTGTAATTCTGTCAGAGACCGCAAAGGACTTGGAAGAGCCTTTGAACGGAATGGATAGAGTCTTGAAAGGAAGATATAAGATGAACATCAACAAAAGCAAAACGAGGATAATGGAATGTAGTCGAATTAATCATCGTGATGCTGAGGGAATTAGATTAGGAAATGAGACACTTAAAGTAGTAAAGGAGTTTTGCTATTTGGGGAGGAAAATAACTGATGATGGTCAAAGTAGAGAGGGTGTAAAATGTAGACTGGCAATGGCAAGGAAAGCGTTTCTGAAGAAGAGAAATTTGTTAACATCGAGTATAGGTTTGAATGTCAGGAAGTCGTTTGTAAAAGTATTTGTATGGAGTGTAGCCATGTATGGAAGTGAAACATGGATGATAAATAGTTTGGACAAGAAGAGAATAGAAGCTTTCGAAATGTGGTGCTACAGAAGAATGCTGAAGATTAGATGGGTAGATGACATAACTAATGAGGAGGTATTGAACAGAACTGGGGAGAAGAGGAGTTTGTGGCACAACTTGACTAGAAGAAGGGACCGGTTGGTCGGACATGTTCTGAGGCATCAAGGGATCACAAATTTAGCATTGGAGGGCAGCGTGGAGGGTAAAAATTGTAGAGGGAGACCAAGAGATGAATACACTAAGCAGATTCAGAAGGATGTAGGCTGCAGCAGGTACTGGGAGATGAAGAAGCTTCTACAGGATAGAGCAGCATGGAGAGTTCATCAATCCAGTCTCAGGACTGAAGACCACAACAACAACACAACAGTAAGACTTAAATAAATAAATAATTACTTCCTGAGCAGCTCTCCTAATACTATTCGTGGGGCATCACCTGGTCCAAATGACAGAACTTACTATTTTTATTGCAAATCAAAGATGTCTGCTGTTAGTTGGTGTTAACACGACCTCCCGTCTTGGCTGTCGGAGGCGGCGGCAGCGAAGAGGCTGACGCTGTGACGCTCGTTGTAGCGAGGGCGCATGGAGCGTGGGGCGTGGGGCGTGGGGCGTGGGGCGTGGGGCGTGGGGCGTGGGGCGTGGGGCGTGGGGCGTGGGGCGGCCCCTTCTGCTCGGCTGGCGGCCGCTCCTCAGGCTTCAACCTCACTTCCCAATCATGGTGGACGCTCACCGGCGCAGCCCAGCGGCGCTCCGTCGATGCTGATGCGATTAGACGGCCGCCGCCCTCGCCGCCCCCGCCGCCCCTCCAGGCGGTTCCACGTCGCCGACACATCGCCGCCTTCGATCGGCAACTTCAGGGGACGCACTTGCCCTGCAGGAGTGCCCGACCAAAGGTCTCCACTAGCCGCAGGATAGCACGTGTTCACAGACAGGGTGACCCAAAAGTCCATTAACATTTAAAAATTCGATACTCAGCGAAATAATGTAGAGAGGTAAAAACTGACACACATACTTGAAATGAATTGGGATTTTATAGAAACCAAAGAAAGTGCAAAAAATGACCAACAGATGGCGCTTTTTACGACACAAAATCAATAATTAGCAGAACCATTTTTAGCAAAGATGATGTTCTTTATAACATATGTCCAGCTTGGTTGTTCGGCTGCTGTCTTTCAGCTATCCTGATGAGGCCGGACGATAGCGGTAGACTTGCGACTTCAGGTAACTCCACAATCGGTTTGTTGTTGTTGTTGTTGTGGTCTTCAGTCCTGAGACTTGTTTGATGCAGCTCTCCATGCTAATCTATCCTGTGCAAGCTTCTTCATCTCCCAGTACTTACTGCAACCTACATCCTTCTGAATCTGCTTAGTGTATTCATCTCTTGGTCTCCCTCTACGATTTTTACCCTCCACGCTGCCCTCCAATACTAAATTGGTGATCCCTTGATGCCTCAGAACATGTCCTACCAACCGATCCCTTCTTCTAGTCAAGTTATGCCACAAATTTCTCTTCTTCCCAATTCTATTCAATACGTCCTCATTAGTTATGTGATCTACCCATCTAATCTTCAGCATTCTTCTTTAGCACCACATTTCGAAAGCTTCTATTCTCTTCTTGTCCAAATTATTTACCGCCCATGTTTCGCTTCCATAAATGGCTAGACTCCATACAAATACTTTCAGAAAGATTTCCTGACACTTAAATCTATACTCGATGTTATTAAATTTCTCTTCTTCAGAAACGCTTTCCTTGCCATTGCCAGTCTACATTTTATATCCTCTCTACTTCGACCATCATCAGTTATTTTGCTCCCCAAATAGCAAAACTCCTTTACTACTTTAAGTGTCTCATTGCCTAATCTAATGCCCTCAGCATCACCCGACTTAATTCAACTACATTGCATTATCCTCGTTTTGCTTTTGTTGATGTTCATCTTATATCCTCCTTTCAAGACACTATCCATTCCGTTCAATGGCTCTTCCAAGTCTTTTGCTGTCTCTGACAGAATTACAATGTCATCGGCAACCACACGGATTGAGGTCTGGGGACCTGGGAGGCCAAACACGATGGAAGTGGCCGCTCGGCAAGCCATGCTCACCAAACGATGTGCGCAAGAGATCTTTCACGCGTGTGGCAATAAGGACATGTCCGTGGTCAAGGGCTGCCGGCACTGTAGCTCAGTGGGTTTGGTCACGGGGCTAGCTGCCCTCTGCAATAACATTAAAAAAATAAAAATGAAAGAGAAAATCTGAGTGAATGGATCAACGACGCATTTGAACGTGTTTCACGGGACGTCCTCCCCGAACAAAATGCGATCAACAAAAAAAAGGGGGAGTAGCGTATTTAATTTGTAATCAAAACGTCCTCGGTCCCAGGTTCGATCACCGCCACCGCTTTCATTTTGAATAATAATCAGCGTTGGCGGCAGAAGACTTCCGGCATAAGTCACACTCATTCTGCAACGGCCTTGTTAAGAGGGTGGAGGAGCAGACACAGGTTCAGGGCACTTTCTTTCCTTTGGGGTGGAAGAATCAGCAATTATCAACGGTATAAGGATGAAGATGACAGTGGAAACCAGTGCATTAAAGACACATGGCGTGTGTCCACAGGACGGGGTCTGAAAGTGAAAGATTCCGGAATAGTCCACCTTTCGGATCTTCGGGAGGGGACTGCCAAGGAGGAGGCGACCTTGAGAAAAAGATTGAATAACCAATGAACGGATAATGTTCTACGAATCGAGGCGTGGAATGTCAGAAACTTTAACGTAGTAGGGAACCTAGAAAATTTGGGAAAGAGAATACAAAGGCTCAATCTAGATATAGTGAGCGCCACTGAAGTGAAATGGATAGAAGACACATGGCGTGTGTCCACAGGACGGGGTCTGAAAGTGAAAGATTCCGGAATAGTCCACCTTTCGGATCTTCGGGAGGGGACTGCCAAGGGGGAGGCGACCTTGAGAAAAAGATTGAATAACCAATGAACGGATAATGTTCTACGAATCGAATCGTAGAACTTCTGGCCTGATGAGTTTAGGGTAATATCAACATAAGCATAAAATGATATAACGAGAGTAAGATTCGTTATGGATAGGAAGGTAGGGCAGGGAGTGTGTCACTATGAACAGTTCAGTCATAGGGTTGTTCTCATCAGAATCAACAGTAAATCAATATCGACAACGATAATTCGGGTATAAATGCCCAATTTGCAAACTGAAGCTGAAGATGAAGACACAGAGAAAGTATATGACGACACCGAACGGGTAATGCAATACGTAAAGGGAGATGAAAATCTAATAGTCCTGAGGGACTGGGATGCGGTTCTAGGGGATGACGCTGAAGAAAGGGTTACGGGTAAATATGGGCTTGGTACTAGGAATAAGATAGGAGAAAGAGTAATTGAGTTCTGTAATAAATTTCAGATAGCAATAGCAAATACTCTGTTCAAGAATCACAAGAGAAAGAGAGATACTAGGAAAAGGCCAGGAGATGCGGGAAGATTTCGGATAGATTACGTCAGCGTCAGGCAGAGATTTCGAAATCAGATATTGGATTGTCAACAGCACCCAGGACCAGATACAGACTCAGATCACAATGTAGTGGTGACGAAGTGTTGGCCGACGTTCTCGAACAATTAGTCAGCAAGAATGAATTCGCAGAGAAGTGGGATATGGAAGTACTAAGGAATGAAGAGTTACGCTTCAAGTTCGCTAAGCCTACAAATACTTTGATAAGGAATAGCTCAGTAGGCTGTTCAGTTGAAGAGAAATGGACATCTGTAAAAACGGCAATCACAGAAATTGGAAAGAAAAACGCTCGTACAAAGAAAGTAACTGCGAAGAAACCATAGGTAACAGAAGAAATACGTCAGTTTATCGATAAAAAATGGTTCAAATGGCTCTGGGCACTATGGGCCTTAACATCTGAGGTCATCAGTCCCCTAGAACTTAGAACTACTTAAACCTAACTAACCTAAGGACATCACACACATCCATGCCCGAGGCAGGACTCGAACCTGCGACTGTAGCGGTCGCGCGGTTCCAGACTGAAGCGCCTAGAACCGCTCGGCCACACCGGCCGGCTTATCGATAAAAGAAGGAAGTACAAAAATGTTCAGTGAAATTCAGGAATACAGAAATACAGGTCGCTGAGGAATGAAACTGATAAGAAGTGCAAGGAAGCTAAGGCGAAATGGCTGCATGAAAAATGTGGAGGAATCGAAAAACAAATGATTGTCGGAAGAACTGACTGAGCATGTGGGAAAGTCAAAAGAACCTTCAGTGAAATTAAAAACAAGGGCGGTAAAATTAAGGGTGCAGGTAGGGCCCGTGGCTCCGCTGAAGTGTCAGGGACGCTGGTGTCCTGGCCCAAGTCGACACGGACGACCCCCAGGCCTTCCCTTCTGCGTTGGAAGCTGTCATCAGTGCCGAACTCCTGACTGGTGCTTACGGAGAGGAAGACATCTCTCCGGCGGCTGTTGGCGGTGTTCAGTACCAACAGTACAACAGATTTATACCCCGCGTTAATACCGTGTCTGGGAATCGAGTACCCGCATCCTGTACGCCATCGATCCTTCTGGCCGACTCCCCTCTGAACTCAAATACTGGAGTATTTACAGTGTGGAATATTGGCTGGTGTTGACCCACTGGGCTTTCCTACTACGAATGTATCAGCAATTCATATCGCGCCCTATTTATTTGACACATTTTTTACATCAACAGACTGGTCCGTAACAATATTCGGTACCCCTTCTTGCGTTAGCGAAGCGGCTTCTTACTTCACGTAACAAGCTGAGGTGATACTTCTCAGTCATTTTGCTTTACTAAGCCGGCCGGATTTGGCCGAGCGGTTCTATGCGCTACAGCCTGGAACCGCGCGACCGCTACGGTCGCAGGTTCGAATTCTGCCTCGGGCATGAATGTGTGTGATGTCCGTGGGTTAGTTAGGTTTAAGTAGTTCTAAATTCTAGGGGACTGATGACCTCAGTGGTTAAGTCCCATAGTGCTCACAGCCATTTGAACTTTTTTTTTTTTTTTTTTTTTTTTTTTTTTTTTTTTTTTTTTTTGCTAATCTCCTGCTGATGGTAGCTACCCAGTTCACGCAAAGCGCTGATGTCCTGCTTTCCATCTGACCTGCTGACTTGATGAAACGATGTCTGTTCGTGTCGCGCTTGTTGACACTCCCGCAAGGGACACAAAGTGAACCAGGTCACGCAATTATGAAATTCTGCGGCCAGCTGCCTGATACAGAGTTGGTACGTAGCAGTGGATACGTGGAAAGAGTGCACAAGGCCTCTATGAGGGGGAAGATTTGCTTGATGTGACGGAAGAAGAAACAGGAGTCGATATAGAAGAGATAGGGTATCCAGTATTAGAATCAAAATTTAAAAGAGGTTTAGGAGACTTTGAAACCTCCCCTTAGAAAAATTTATGAATGATTGTGCTGATAAACCCCTTACGTTATTTGATTTTCAAACAGCTGAGCAAAACTGAACGTCCACAGGCATTTCTCGCTTTACATATTCAGATCATCAATAAACTGACACAATATTTTTAGCACAACGCAATCTGACTTTCAATAATCCCTACAAAAGAATGGCCCTGACTAACAATAACCTATACCTTTCATGAATCACTTACCTCACAAAAATCCTCGTTACTCGAACTACTGCAATACAGCGAGCGCCAATACTGCCAGCTAAATAAAAGATTCAAACTACTGAAGGCACTAACTTCTGATAGGCATTGTTATCAAATGAAAGATTTTGATAGAGGACAAACAATAAATTTACCTTAATAGTGGTCAAAAGTCATAATATATAGCAGTTCATGACATCCAGTCTTACAGATTTACTGTCTCTGATGGACACACGTCCAGATCATCCGCTCTCAAAACTCCGCCATCTCTCTCCCCACATCCACCACTGCTGCCGGCTCACCTCCAACTGCACAATGCTACGCGCTGTTCACATCCAACTGCCCAACACAATAATAGCGAATATTACAACAATGCCAATCAGCCACAGACTGCACACAACACAGCCAGTGATTTTCCTACAGAGCGCTACGTGGCGTTGCCAATATAAAAACCTAAACAGCCTACTTACAACAAGATCAAATAAAGCATAACAGGTAGATAACATTCCACCAGAATGTCTAAAATCAGTGAGGGAAGTGCAACAAAACAACTGTTAACGTTGGTGTGTAGAATGTATGAGTCTGGCGATATACCATCTGACTTTCGAAAAAATGTCACCCACACAATACCGAAGAATGCAAGAGCGGACAAGTGCGATAATTGTCGCACAATCAGCTTAACATATCATGCACAAAGTTGATGATAAGGATAATATACAGAAACATACAAAAGAAAATTGAAGATGTGTTAGATGACGATCAGTTTGGCTTTGGGAAAGGTAAAGGCAATTCTGACGTCGCGATTGATAGAGAAAGCAAGACTGGAGAAACATGAAGACACTTCCACGGGATCTGTCGACCTGGAAAAAGCATTACAATGTAAAATGATGCAAGTCGTTCGAAATTCTGATGAAACTAGCGGTAAGCTATAGGGAGAGACGGGTAATATACATGTACAAGAGCCAAGACGCTATAATAAGAATGGAAGACCAAGAACAAAGTGCTCAGATTGTAAAGGATATAACACAGAGATGTAATCTTTTGCCCTTACTGTTCAGTCTATACATCGAAGAAGCATTGACGGAAATAAAAGAAATATTAAGGAGTGGAATTAAAATTCAAAGTTGAAGGATATCAATGATATGATTCGCTGATGACATTGCTGTCCTCAGTGAAAGTGAAAAAGAATTACATGATCTGTTGAGTGGAATGAATAGCATAATGATTACAGAATATGGATTTAGAGTAAATCGAAGAAAGACAAAAGTAATGAGATGTACCAGAAATGAGAACAGCAAGAAACTTGACATTAGGATCGATGGTCACGAGGTAGATGAAGGAATTCTACTACGTAGCGCACTTGCCTGTGAAAGGCAAAGGTCCGATTTCGGGTCTCGGTCCGGCACACAGTTTTAATCTGCCAGGACGTTTCACATCAGCGCACACTCTGCTGCAGAGTGAAAATTTCATTCAGGACCTTTAGCCACTCGAATATCCTTCTTATGGGGACCGGATCGTAATGCTGCAGTAGCGGATTCTCCATTGTTAATAAAGTTTCACTGTGAGCTTTCTGGTAAAGCCAACATGCCGTGACTTCTGACGCATCTGACTCCTTGTCTCACTACAGCTCATTTTATACACGATTCTCATTCGGCGTCACTGATGTGTAGCTGTCCAACGCCATCTGTTTTCAAGTTTTTGCACTCGTTGTTGGTTTCAATAAAACCGCATGTTATTTCAGGCAAGTGAGTCACTTTTTTACCTCTCTACCTACATTATTTCGTGGATTAGTGCATTTCCATATGTTAACGTACTGTCTCTTTAAGTCCAAATTACATGATTCTCAAAGTCTTTGTTGTTTATTCGTGTATTTACACAGTTGACCTATAAAATTCCAACATTATGGAGGAGAGTACATTAAATTATCATGCAAATACTGTGTAGGAGAAAGAATAAATGATTAAATTTATCACTGATTTGGACCATCTTCTTCTTTTTCTTCGTCTTCTTCTTCCTCTTCTTCTTCTTCTTCTTCTTCTTCTTCCTTGCTTTGTCCCGTTCTACTACGTGGTCATCGTTGTCACATGTGTTGAAGCAGCACCGTTGCCCTCGGAATTCATGTGCCCCGTGCTTCTGCGCCTGCAGCAAGCAAATGATCAAGTAGAGTCCATCGTAGAGGCTGGTCGTGGGAACCAGCCCGATATTCACCTTGGTGGATAGCGGAAACATCCTGAAAGCCACATCGAGACTGGTTGGCTCGTCGACACTCTTCGCTAATCGCCCGGGCGATTTCGATCCGCGGCCAGTGCGGCTCCCCGATTCCCGAAAGCGACGTGTTAACGCACTCGGTTATCCGGGTGGGTCGTGATTAGGACGTGAACAGGAACAGGGTGCCAATTTTTGACACAGGTCTGCCACCGTAGGCGGCAACAATGACACTAAGCCGGATGGGTATCAATCAAAGCAAAAGGAAAAACAGTTCGTTAATGCCTTGTTGCCTAGATAACCAGTTGACGTTTGTATGATGTCATGCTTCATGCATTTGCACAAATACTTCAGGGTATTTCATTGTACATGCTCTGTCAGTTGGCAAGAGACAGTACATCGGTTTCGTTCTTGCTTCCTAAATTCTAAATTTCTGTTATTGCCATTTCTGATTATAACTGGAAAATGTGAAATCCTCATGTAAAATTCATTATCCATATTTTATTAAGTTGACAGAAGAATATGAAACATGCACTTTTGCTTATAACGTTACAGCTTACACTAAAAGAGTTTCTGACGTCATAGCGTGGAATAGCGCGCTCGGGAAACTTTCCGAACGTGCAGAGCAATATCTGGCATGTCAGATATTCTGAGGGTGCGTCTGAGCGTTGGTCAATGAGATGGCACAACGCCGCCTACGTCGCAAGCACGCCGTCTCCCTTCAGTACAGAGTTGTGAGGCGCCATATTGGCATTCATTTCAAGCCTATATGTATATATGCCGTTTCTGAGCACCAGCAAATCGAGAATCACTGGAAAACCCGTTGTTAACTGTGTGATTCGTTCCAATAAAATAATGAGAAACATCATATTCGTGGCAAAAGAATTACTGTAACTTACGTATTATGAGAGTAGGCAACTTGAAGGCAGCAACACACTGAAGATCCACCCAAAAAGTATTGTTCTTGGTGCAATTTGTTATAATTATATTTCAATTAGTAACATATCTACGATTAAGGTTTTCAGCAAGGGCTAACATAATATTATTAGATAGAGTTGATACTTAGGGCAGTGGTTCGCGTCTTGGCACTACCGAATCTTTTTTCCTAATATTTACGTTTTTATTAGGTTCTGATACTTTATTATTAGTTTAATATAAATATATACAATAACATTTGATGTTATGTAAATATAAGTTCACCTTGTTTTGAGGGGTGACTTTGTTCGTGGGAGTGATGAAATAATGTATATCATATGCGGAGAAGTATTCCAAATTTGTAATGCACTGTTTGTAATGGAACTTTTATAAGCCTGTGTCCTTATTGATTGGACATGGTACTTTCCTTTTCGCGGACGATGGAGGAAATGTGCGTTTTAATAGAGATAACGTGGGAATTTTACCCGCGCCCGTTGAGTAAACAGTGTGATTTACGAACTAGAAACATCCCTCAACTGCCGCTGCAGTGCGTTGCGAGCGCTTATACCACGTTGGGGCCCACGTACCGTATGCACAAGTCGCATCGTTTCTGAGCGTTCAGTAGCACGTTGAACTTGGCACGTTCGACAGCATGGTCCGTGTGCCGGCGGCTTTAGGTAACGCAACTTCACTTTCATTTTACGATATATCACGTATGTAGACGTGCAATTTAAGCCTAACGTTTATTATCATTTGTGACATATTGTCATAAATGATGGCGACTCGTTTTCCTGATTATTTTAGATTGCGTCTGGCCATCGCTGATGGACAGTAATATGTATCGAACCAGGTGTCATCTCCTAGGTAACCACATGGTTTCCTGTCAGCCATATTTAGGCTACATGTAGGTATGGTAACGTCCTTCAGAGGACCTTATGTTACAGCATATGACGTGCTTTAGAGTCTCTACCGCAAATAAAGTTTCATATCGTTTCATAATTTACATATTTTGCTGTTGCATCTATAATACTGCAATCTTATCATTAATTTATGTCATACTTTGTGACTACTGGCTGAAATGGCGTTATGGGGGACGCAGTGGGCGGAGTCTCGGTTACCAAGCGGTCGTACGTTGGTAATCAGTGTTTACCGTTTCTACATAGAAGACTATTTCTCGCCACTCTCTGCAGCCACCATCATGGGTAGATAAGATCAAGGCATCCCACTCTCTTCACAGCCAAGACTCTGGTGGAAACTGAATTCAATACCATCGATAGATCGAAACTGGCAATAAAACTGTCCTCCACAATGTATTGCGAATACATAGAAAGAAGGATCCTTTATTGTATGATTATATGATAGCGGAACAAACACTGGTAGCAGTTACTTCTGTAAAATATCTGGGAGTATGCGTGCGGAACGATTTGAAGCGGAATGATCATACAAAATTAATTGTTGGTAAGGCGGGTACCAGGTTGAGATTCATTGGGAGAGTGCTTAGAAAATGTAGTCCATCAACAAAGGAGGTGGCTTACAAAACACTCGTTCGACCTATACTTGAGTATTGCTCATCAGTGTGGGATCCGTACCAGATCGGTTTGACGGAGAAGATAGAGAAGATCCAAAGAAGAGCGGCGCGTTTCGTCACAGGGTTATTTGGTAACCGTGATAGCGTTACGGAGATGTTTAATAAACTCAAGTGGCAGACTCTGCAAGAGAGGCGCTCTGCATCGCGGTGTAGCTTGCTGTCCAGGTTTCGAGAGGGTGCGTTTCTGGATGAGGTATCGAATATATTGCTTCCCCCTACTTATACCTCCCGAGGAGATCACGAATGTAAAATTAGAGAGATTAGAGCGCGCACGGAGGCTTTCAGACAGTCGTTCTTCCCGCGAAACATACGCGACTGGAACAGGAAAGGGAGGTAATGACAGTGGCACGTAAAGTGCCCTCCGCCACGCACCGTTGGGTGGCTTGCGGAGTATAAATGTAGATGTAGATGTAGATGTATTTTTGTAATCTTTGTATATGTATTGCCATTTAGTAAATAAGTAATTAATGAAATCGTACTTGAAATTAGTTACAATATATAGATTTATACCTAAGTCTTGTACTCTGAACCCTTGTATTACTTTTTTCACATAGTTTTAATGGTGTGATGAAGATCGTACCAAGATCGAAACAGGCCACCCGATTACTAAATGTTAAATTTTAACTATTTGCATGGGATCATATTTAAAAACGTTTATTCTAATTTTTGATTGATGTTTCCCACGAACAGTGTTCCAGAAGATGCCCAAAGCATTGAGATGGTATGGACATGTATGCCGTTTGGATGATAGTATGGAAGAAGAGGACGGCCGAAAATAACAAGGAAAGAGAGACTCAGAAGAGCAATTTTAGAGAAGAATTTGCAGACGTAAAATCGGAAAGATAGGTCACTTTGAAACCTCGGATAGAATAAATAGCTATGATGTTTCACTAAATCACAATACAAAACTTAAATAGTGAATTTTAAACGAGGCTTCTAAAAACTGGTGTCAGTGGTCAGCGAGGTAGCCTCCCTGTCATACAGAGGACCCGATTTCGATTACCGGTATTGCGAGGGGTTTTCCCTCGTTGGTGGTACTAGAACGGGGCACCCTCTGCCTCGCGAAGCCAATTGAGGAGCTACTTGACCCAGTCGTAG
Source organism: Schistocerca serialis cubense (assembly GCF_023864345.2). Taxonomy (NCBI): domain Eukaryota; kingdom Metazoa; phylum Arthropoda; class Insecta; order Orthoptera; family Acrididae; genus Schistocerca; species Schistocerca serialis. Next base: position 71,638,616 of record NC_064646.1, read on the forward strand.
GAATCCAGGTGCCGAAAACTGAGAACTGCAGGAAGAGCAGTGTGCTCACTGTACTCCCCTACGTATCGCATCTAGTGACGCCATTGGCAGAGGAGGATACGGCGGTCTGTCGGTACCGAGGGGACCTCTGGACAGAGTTTAGTTAGTAGTTCTTAAAAGCGGTGGTACATCCATTTGAATGGTATAGAGAGGAGTAAATTTCATTGATAACGTTGGCTCTTAGGATGAACTCTGTATCTGTTTCACTGGAGTAGACTTACGGAACCGCCACATTGTCGTGGGACAGCGATAAGCACATGTACAAAGAGGGGGGGGGGGGCAGTATTGCGTACACAAGGTACAAAAGGGCAGCGCGTCGGCGGAGCTGCTATTTGTATTCAGGTGATTGATGTGGAAAGATTTCCGACGTGATTATGGCCGCATCACGGGAATTACCAGACTTTCAACGCTGAATGGTCGTTGGAGCTAGACTCATGGACATTATATTTCGGAAATCATTAGAGAATTCAATATTCCGAGATGCACAGTGTCAGGATTGTGCCGAGAATACCAAATTTCAGGCATTACCTCTCACCACGGAAAACGCAATGACCGATGACCTTGTAAGTAGGCTGTTTAGGTTTTTATGTTGCTAACGCCACGTAGCGCTCTGTATGAAAATCACTGGCTGTGCTGTGTGCAGTCTGGGGCTGGTCGGCATTGTTGCAATACTCGCTATTGTAGCGTTGGGCAGTTGGCTGTTAACAGCCCATAGCGTTGCGCAGTTGGAGGTGAGCCGCCAGCAGTGGTGGATGTGGGGAGAGAGATGGCGGAGTTTCGAGAGAGCATGATCTGGACGTGTGTCCATCAGAGACAGTAAATTTGTAAGACTGGATGTCATGAACGTATATATATATATATATATATATATATATATATATATATATATATATATATATATATATACTACTGGCCATGAAAATTGCTACACCTCGAAGATGACGTGCTACAGACGCGAAATTTAACCGACAGGAAGAAGATGCTGTGATATGCAAATGATTAGCTTTTCAAAGCATTCACACAAGGTTGGCGCCAGTGGCGACACCTACAACGACCTGACATGAGGAAAGTTTCCAACCGATTTCTCATGCACAAACAGCAGTTGACCGGCGTTGCCTGGTGAAACGTTGTTGTGATGCCTCGTGTAAGGAGGAGAAATGCGTACCATCACGTTTCCTGCTTTGATAAAGGTCGGATTGTAGCCTATCGCGATTGCGGTTTATCGTATCACGACATTGCTGCTGGCGTTGGTCGAGATCCAATGACTGTTAGCAAAATATGGAATCGGTGAGTTCGGGAGGGTAATACGGAACGCCGTGCTGGACCCCAACGGCCTCGTATCACTAGCAGTCGTGATGACAGGCATCTTATCCGCATGGCTGTAACGGATCGTGCAGCCACGTCTCGATCCCTGAGTCAACAGATGGGGGCGTTTGCAAGACAACAACCATCTGCACGAACAGTTCGACGACGTTTGTAGCAGCATGGACTATCAGCAAGGAGACCATGGCTGTGGTTACCCTTGACGCTCCATCGCAGACAGGAGCACCTGCGATGATGTACTCAACGACAAACCTGGGTGCACGAATGGCAAAACGTCATTTTTTCGGATGAATCCAGGTTCTTTTCACAGCATCATGATGGTCGCATCCGTGTTTCGCGACATCGCGGTGAACACACATCGTAAACGTTTATTCGTCATCGCCATATTGGCGTATCACCCGGCGTGATGGTATGGGTTGCCATTGGTTACACGTCTCGGTCACCTCTTGTTCGCATTGACGGCACTTTGAACAGTGGGCGTTACATTTCAGATGTGTTACGACACGTGGCTCTACCCTTCATTCGATCCCTGCGAAACCCTACATTTCAGCAGGATAATGCACGACCGCATTTGTAGGTCCTGTACGGGCCTTTCTGGATACAGAAAATGTTCACCTGCTGCCCTGGCCAGCACATTCTCCAGATCTCTCAGCAATTGAAAACGTCTGGTCCATGGTGGTCGAGCAACTGGCTCGTCACAATACGCCAGTCACTACTCTTGATGAACTGTGGTTTCGTGTCGAAGCTGCATGAGTAGCTGTACCTGTACACGCCATCCAAGCTCTGTTTGACTCAATGCCCAGGCGTATCAAGGCCGTTATTACAGCCATAGGTGGTTGTTCTGGGAACTGATTTCTCAGGATCTATGAACCCAAATTGCGTGAAAATGTAATGACATGTCAGTTCTAGCATAATACATTTGCCCAATGAATACCCGTTTATCATCTGCATTTCTTCTTGGTGTAGCAATTTTAATGGCCAGTAGTGAACACTATTAAGGTAAATACATTGTTTGTTCTCTATCAAAATCTTTCATTTGCTAACTACGCCTATCAGTAGCTAGTGCCTTCAGTAGTTGGAATCTTTTATTTAGCTGGCAGTATTGGCGCTCGCTGTATTGCAGTAGTTTGAGTAACGACGATTTTTGTGAGGTAAGTGATTCATGAAAGGTATAGGTTAATGTTAGTCAGGGCCATTCTTTTGTAGGGAGTTTTGAAAGTCAGATTGCGTTGCACTAAAAATATTGTGTGTCAGTTGAGTGTTGATCAGAATAGGTAAAGAGCGAAATGTCTGAGTACGTTCAGTTCTGCTCAGCTGTTTGAAAATCAAATAATGTAAGAGGTTTATCAGCACAGTAATTCATTAATTTTTCTAAGGGGACGTTTCAACCTTCACGTAACGTCCTAGAGGAGCGGCGTTTGCATATAGTTGTCAGTGCTAACAGACAAGCAACGCTGCCCTGAAATAACAGCAGAAATCAATGTGGGACGTACGAGGAACGTATACGTTGGGACAGTAACGTGAGAGGTGGCGTTAGTTGGCTATGGCAGCAGACGACCTAGCGAGTGCCTTTGCTAACAGCACGACGTCGCCTGCAGTGCGTCACCTGGGTTCGTGACCATTTCGGTTGGATCTTAGACGAAAACCTTGGCCTGGTCAGATGTCCCGATTTCAGCTGGTAAAAGCTGTTGGTAGGGTTCGAGAGTGGCGCAGACACATGGACGCAAGTCGTCAAGAAGGTTGATGGTGGTTCCATGACGGTGGGGGTTGTGTTTGCATGGAACGGTCTGGGTCTTCTGGTCCAACTGACCCCATCATGTTCGGCTATATGGAGACCACTTGCAGCAGTCATAGACTTCCCAAACAAAGATAGAATTTTTATGGATGACAATGAGTCATGTACCTGGACACAATTCTTCATTGGTCTGAAGAACTGTCTGTACAATTCGTGAGAATTATTTGGCCAACCAGATGACCCCATGTGAATCTCATAGAACATTTTTGGGACGTAATCGAGAGGTCAATTCTTTCAGAAAATCCTGCACCGGCGACACTTTCACAATTGTGGAAGGCTAGAGAGGCAATCCCAAAGAATCCCAAAAACAGCAGGTGTTGACAGATGTGAAATTTATCGAACTATCAGTTTAATAAGTCACAGCTGCAAAATACTAACGCGAATTCTGTACAGACGAATGGAAAAACTGATAGAAGCCGACCTCGGGGAAGATCAGTTTGGATTCCGTAGAAATGTTGGAACACGTGAAGCAATACTGACCCTACGACTTATCTTAGAAGAAAGATTAAGGAAAGGCAAACCTACATTTCTAGAATTTGTAGACTTAGAGAAAGCTTTTGACAATGTTGACTGGAATACTCTCTTTCAAATTCTGAAGGTGGCAGGGATAAAATACAGAGAGCGAAAGGCTATTTACAATTAGTACAGAAAGCAGATGACATTTATAAGAGTGGAGGGGTATGAAAGGGAAGAAGTGGTTGGGAAGGGAGTGAGACAGGGTTGTAGCCTATCCCCGATGTTATTCAATCTGTATATTGAGCAAGGAGTAAAGGAAACAAAAGAAAAATGCGGAGTAGGTATTAAAATCCATGGAAAAGAAATAACAAACTTTGAGGTTCGCCGAAGACATTGTAATTCTGTCAGAGACAGCAAAGGACTTATAAGAGCCGTTGAACGGAATGGGCAGTGTCTTGAAAGGAGGGTATAAGATGAACATCAACAAAAGCAAAACGATGATAACGGAATGTAGTCGAATTAAGTCGGGTGATGCTGAGGGAATTAGATTAGGAAATGAGACACTTGAAGTAGTAAAGAAGTTTTGCTATTTGGGGAGCAAAATAACTGATGATGGTCGAAGTAGAGAGGATATAAAATGTAGACTGGCAATGTCAAGGAAAGCATTTCTGAAGAAGAGAAATTTGTTAACATCGAGTATAGATTTAAATGTCAGGAAGTCGTTTCTGAAAGTATGTGTATGGAGTGTAGCCAAGTATGGAAGTGAAACGTGGACGATAAATAGCTTAGACAAGAAGAGAATAGAAGCTTTCGAAATGTGGTGCTACAGAAGAATGCTGAAGATTGGATGGGTAGATCATATAACTAATGAGGAGGTATTGAATAGAATTGGGGAGAAGAGGAGTTTGTGGCACGAATTGACTAGAAGAAGGGATCGGTTGCTAGGACATGTTCTGAGACATCGAGGGGTCACCAATTTAGTATTGAAGGGCAGCGTGGAGGGTAAAAATCGTAGAGGGAGACCAAGAGATGAATACACTAAGCAGATTCAGAAGGATGTAGGTTGCAGTAGGTACTGGGAGATGAAGAAGCTTGCACAGGATAGAGTAGCATGGAGAGCTGCATCAAACCAGTCTCAGGACTTAAGACCACAACAACAACACAGAGGCAGCATGGCTCAACATTTCTGCGGTGGATTTCCAAAGACTTGTTTAGTGTATACCACGTCACGTTTCTGCACTAGGCCCGACAAAAGGAATTACGACACGATATTAGGACTTTTGTCGCCTCAGTGCATGTCTGGTATTACCAGTAATACAGAGGACCACTCGACTGTAAAAGAAAAATGGCATGCCGCCAGGCAGGCAGGCCGGCCTAACAAATGAGGCAGCCCCGGAGGACGGATGTGCCCGGGCGGCGGCGGTCCGTCCAATCAGACTGCGCGATGGTATCGGTCCGCGCGCTGGCGGAGCCCGCCGTAGCGCTAATGAAATGACGGACGCCGGCGCTCTCTGTTAGCGGGCAGATTTTAATATCAATCACGCGCCGGACCACACCCACCTGCCCTCTACCTGCCGCCCGCTGCCGGCTGACACCTGCCTGCTCTGCCAGCGAAACGTCGCTGTGGGTGGCCGCCTCACGAGTCGGACAGCTACACAATCGAAAACAAGGCTACAACATGTAAATATGACGCGATTACTCCTCTGATAATCATCTTTCTGAAAACGGTGTGACGTTTCCCGCTATCACAAAGGAATCTGACCTCGCTTCACGGAGCTACAAATGGTGTAGAAGCGTACGAAATACTGTGTGACGAAGCAAGCTGGGACCGATGGCCCTAGTAGTTTGGTCCCTTTAATCCCACAAACCAACCAACCAACGAAGCAAGCTGGGATAATTTCAATTCCCCTCTTGTTTTGCCATCTGCCTCCTTAAATTCGTTTTTTCACTTTTTACAATTTACCATTAACATTAACAGGCGAAATTCCCTCAGACTTCAAGAAGAATATAGTAATTCCAATCCCAAAGAAAGCAAGCGTTGACAGATGTGAAAATTACCGAACTATCAGTTTAATAAGTCACAGCTGCAAAATACTAACGCGAATTCTTTACAGACGAATGGAAAAACAGGTAGAAGCTGACCTCGGAGAAGATCAGTTTGGATTCCGTAGAAATGTTGGAACACGTGAGGCAATACTGACCCTACGACTTATCTTAGAAAAAAGATTAAGGAAAGGCAAACCTACGTTTCTACCATTGTAGACCTAGAGAAAGCTTTTGTCAATGATGACTGGAATAATCTCTTTCAAATTCTGAAGGTGGCAAGGGTAAAATACAGGGAGCGAAAGGCTATTTGCACATTGTACAGAAATCAGATGGCAGTGTTGTTGATAATTGTTCCGGGTTATATGGCCGTGGTCCATGGAATTCTTCTATTCCGAACGTTTCGTCCAATAGTACATTGGACATCTTCAGAGGTACGGCTGGTCCTGCTGAGTCCTGCCGACCAGCCATACCTCTGAAGATGTCCAACGTAGTATTGGACGAAACGTTAGGAGTACAAGAATTCCATGGACCACGGCCATGTAACCTTGAAGAATTATCAACAACAGTACCATCCGGTTCTGAAAGCCTTCATTGTATAATAAGATGGCAGTTATAAAGAGTCGAGGGTCTTGGAAAAGCAGTTGAACGGAATGGACAGTGTCTTGAAAGGAGGGTATAAGACGAACATCAACAAAAGCAAAACGAGGATAATGGAATGTAGTGGAATTAAATCGGGTGATGCTGAGGGTATTAGATAAGGAAATGAGACACTTAAAGTAGTAAAGAAGTTTTGCTATTTGGGGAGCAAAATAACTGATGATGGTCGAAGTAGAGAGGATACAAAATGTAGACTGGCAATGGCAAGGAAAGCGTTTCTGAACAAGAAAAAGTTGTTAACATAGAGTATAGATTTAAGTGTCAGGAAGTCGTTTCTGAAAGTATTTGTATGGAGTGTAGCCATGTATGGAAGTGAAACGTGGACGATAAATAGTTTAGACAAGAAGAGAATAGAAGCTTTCGAAATGTGGTTTGTTGTTGTCAGCCGTTAATTAATTTCAAAGTAATTAACAGTTTTGTCAAAAGTATTGTTTGCGTCACTATATTTGTTAATTTCACGATTTAAACAAATAATTTGGCATAACTCTCGTAGTAGAAGAAACTGCTAAAAAGAACCAATTTTTCGATGTATTCAGTTAATTTAATGAGTTAAGTTTTAATTATAATTTCTGTAAATTTGACTTCGAGCAATGTTTGATTTCCGGGCCTATTATCGTGATGACATATAAGGGCCCGACTTTTGGTCACGAGACAGTCAGTCCACGGTCGAGTTTCAGACGAGTAAACTGTGCTGGTTATAACAAACTACAATGCTTCAATTCAGCTGTGAAATCAATGTTAAATAATTAGGCCGTGTTTAAGAACAGTGACGTACGTACCTGATTATTCTTCAAGAACTGTGAATTTTGTGGTTAGGTTTTACTGCTCGTAGATGTTCAACAGGAAACTACTGCAGCAGTATGTGGAGTTTCGTCTGCTAACTTTTAATGAGCCTTATCAGAAGTTAAACAATAGTGCACTGGCCATATAACTGCGTAATATTTGGGGTTTGTGCAAAGCGAAAATTAAAGCACTGTGAAATGCAACTGTGCACCTGCCGGCTACATGATTTACAGTAGTCTGTGTCGGAATCCACAACCCATTTTTTCAGCCAGTGTAGCAACGCAGTACGTCGACACCGAGCACAATCATCAATTGACGAATAAATAAAATCAGATGGAACCGCCACAACTGGTGATCGAAGAATGCGTCGAAGAAATTCCCCTGGTAGGCTGGGTAGGTGAGTTGTTTCCCGGCTTTTTGCAGCGATGCACATACTGATCTGGGTTTCTCTTCTGGCCGTAGGCGGAACCCATGTCACATCCTGCCATGTGGTCGCCAAATTTCTGGCGTGGTACGTCCACCGGCTACCAGGTGGACTACCGGTTGTTCTATTACATCTACACAATCTACATCTACATCCGTACTCCGGAAGCCAGCTGACGGTGTGTGGCGGAGGGTACCTCGAGTACCTCCATCGGTTCTCCCTTCTATTCGAGGCTCGACGGAAAAAAACTGCGACGCAAGAAGGCTTTGTGTAACATAAACGAAAGTTGTTATGTCTGTTTCCCCATCAGAAAGGTGATGACTATCCAAATTTCGCACCAGTCGCTTAAGGGTGACTCTAGTAGCACCACTAAGAGGATATAAATCAGGTTTACTTTAATTCTGTAACGGTCGTGAGCGCTAGTTGCCTTTGAGAGTGAACGTGGTGAGTTGATGTCAGTCAAGAATGCCTTTAAGACACCATTATCAACGCCTCACTGAGTTTGAAAGAGGTCGTGAAATAGAGCTCCGAATAGCTGGACGTTCTTCGTGCGATATTTCGGAAAGATCCGGCAGGAATGTAGCTAGTGTATAGGGTTGCCGGCAGCAGTGGTCTCGAGAATGTACGGTCGCAAAAAGACCAGGATACGGAAGGCCACATGGCACTACCGAGAAGGAAGACTATCTTGCTCTGTGTATGGCTGTGGCCAGTTTTTAAGCATCTGCAGAAGCAATCTGAGCAGCAGTTGGCACCACAGTGACACGCCGCAATGTTACAAATCGGTTACTTCGAGAACAGCTACGAGCCAGGCGCTTTATTGAATACGTTCCGCTGACCCCAAGCCACCACCACTTAGGACTTATATTGGTATCAAGCGTCAGCCCCTTGGAGAAATTATTTATTTCAAGTTTATGCTACCAGTAACTTTTTATTTTATGCTTAATCTAACAAAATGCAACACGTTTCGAACATGTTTTGTTCATCTTTAAGCGTTTGTACATACATACATACATCGAGAAATTTTACTTAAAAATAAACAGTCTTAAACTAGATTAATCTACACTCCTGGAAATTGAAATAAGAACACCGTGAATTCATTGTCCCAGGAAGGGGAAACTTTATTGACACATTCCTGGGGTCAGATACATCACATGATCACACTGACAGAACCACAGGCACATAGACACAGCCAACAGAGCATGCACAATGTCGGCACTAGTACAGTGTATATCCACCTTTCGCAGCAATGCAGGCTGCTATTCTCCCATGGAGACGATCGTAGAGAAGCTGGATGTAGTCCTGTGGAACGGCTTGCCATGCCATTTCCACCTGGCGCCTCAGTTGGACCAGCGTTCGTGCTGGACGTGCAGACCGCGTGAGACGACGCTTCATCCAGTCCCAAACATGCTCAATGGGGGGACAGATCCGGAGATCTTGCTGGCCAGGGTAGTTAACTTACTCCTTCTAGAGCACGTTGGGTGGCACGGGATACATGCGGACGTGCATTGTCCTGTTGGAACAGCAAGTTCCCTTGCCGGTCTAGGAATGGTAGAACGATGGGTTCGATGACGGTTTGGATGTACCGTGCACTATTCAGTGTCCCCTCGACGATCACCAGTGGTGTACGGCCAGTGTAGGAGATCGCTCCCCACACCATGATGCCGGGTGTTGGCCCTGTGTGCCTCGGTCGTATGCAGTCCTGATTGTGGCGCTCACCTGCACGGCGCCAAACACGCATACGACCATCATTGGCACCAAGGCAGAAGCGACTCTCATCGCTGAAGACGACACGTCTCCATTCGTCCCTCCATTCACGCCTGTCGCGACACCACTGGAGGCGGGCTGCACGATGTTGGGGCGTGAGCGGAAGACGGCCTAATGGTGTGCGGCACCGTAGCCCAGCTTCATGGAGACGGTTGCGAATGGTCCTCGCCGATACCCCAGGAGCAACAGTGTCCCTAGTTTGCTGGGAAGTGGCGGTGCGGTCCCCTACGGCACTGCGTAGGATCCTACGGTCTTGGCGTGCATCCGTGCGTCGCTGCGGTCCGGTCCCAGGTCGACGGGCACGTGCACCTTCCGCCGACCACTGGCGACAACATCGATGTACTGTGGAGACCTCACGCCCCACGTGTTGAGCAATTCGGCGGTACGTCCACCCGGCCTCCCGCATGCCCACTATACGCCCTCGCTCAAAGTCCGTCAACTGCACATACGGTTCACGTCCACGCTGTCGCGGCATGCTACCAGTGTTAAAGACTGCGATGGAGCTCCGTATGCCACGGCAAACTGGCTGACACTGACGGCGGCGGTGTACAAATGCTGCGCAGCTAGCGCCATTCGACGGCCAACACCGCGGTTCCTGGTGTGTCCGCTGTGCCGTGCGTGTGATCATTGCTTGTACAGCCCTCTCGCAGTGTCCGGAGCAAGTATGGTGGGTCTGACACACCGGTGTCAATGTGTTCTTTTTCCATTTCCAGGAGTGTAGAACACTTTATTTTTTACTGTAGCTGCTGGTGTGGCATTTGGTGGGAAGGAGGGGGGCAGTGTATATCTAGAAATCGAAGTCAGTGACGTCTTCTGCTGGTTTTCTTCTTTGTTGTCGACTATGTATATCCCAGCAGTTACATCATCTTCCTGCTTTACTTGCATCACTACGGCGGAGCTGTAGACTGGCATTACACTATTGCAAATTATATTTTGTCACTGACTGCCACTGCACAAACTGCTTCGATGTTATACACACAACACAAGATGGCGGATTGTAGCATGTGAGTCTGTATCGATTATCGAGGTTTTGTATCGATATTCTTGGTTCTAGTCAATTAATTATATTGACATTTCTTGAATCTATTGAATTAGAACTGGCTTAAGACTGTTGAAGAATTTTGAGTTTTTGAATACGGTTATTTCATTAAGAATGTTATCTCCATGCTTTGTGTTATGTATGAAAATTGCCATTTCTTCCATGATATCCATTCTTTTACTCTTTCCTATTTTGTGTGAAATTTCGAGGTTGTCTTCGATTTTCAAAGAGTGGCCTGTCTTTAATGTGAGTTGCTACTGCTGATGTTACATTTATCAAGTGTTTAGCAGTCTAAATGTTCTTTGAATCGGGTTCTGATATTTCTGCCTGTTTGGCCGATATAATATTTATTGCATTTGCTGCAGCTAATTTTGTAAATGCCAGATGCATCAAGACTTATATCTGGTGGTTTTATATTGTAAATAAGCTTCATGCTTAGGTTGTTGTTGGTGCTGAAGCTAATTTTTGCTTCTGTGTTTGTGAATAGTCTTGCTAATTTGTCAGCATGTGGCATTTTTACATATTTGACTGCTGGGGCACTGTCAGTTGTGAGTAGTTTAATGTTGTTTGTTCAGTTAATTTTTTATCTGTTGTGACATGGTATTAATTAGAGAAGGGTCATAACCATTGTTTATTGCAGTATATGTTATGGTTTCTATTTCTTGTTGGAGTTCTGTATGTTGAAGTGGCAATTCGTGTGCTCTGTACAGCACTGATCTGTAAGCAGCTTTTTTGTGGGAGGAGGGATGTGTTGAGGAGTTTGGTATAGTGGTGTCAGTGCCAGTAGGTTTTCTGTAAACATTGAAAGCTATCTTTTGGTTCTGTTCTGATATTTTGTGTCAAGAAAAGGTATGGTGCTGTCTTCTTCTTGTTCAAGGGTGAAGTGAATATTTTTATGTATGCTATTGAATTTGTTAAAAAGGTTTGTCACTTCATCCTCTGTGCCATCAAATAGAATGAGGGTGACATCTACATATATCTTATAGAATTTAACTTTGCTTGTGATGTTATCATTTAGTGTTATAATTTTATTTTCTATATGGTTGATAAATATTTCAGCTAATAGGCCAATGAGAGGGCTTCCCATTGCTTGTCCTTGGTCCTGCTTGTAAATTTTATTGTTAAAAGAGAAGTAATTATGTGAGAGCACTAGATTAAGTACATCTACAAGTTCTTTGGAGGGCAGTTTGATGGTCTGTTATGTTTTCTGATGTAAGCTGGTTCTGCCAAGTTGCCAGTGATGACGGTGTGTTGGTAAGAAGGAGGCCAATTGAGGGCGTGGAACCGACCTGTCTACGTCCTGGACACACTGGACCAACACTTGGAGCTATGGTCTAGGGTGCAGTTTCTTGTCACAGCAGGAGCACACTCGTGATTATCACAAGGACGCTGACTGCAAATTTGTATGTCAGTCTGGTGATTCTACCTGTTGTGCTGTCATTTATTAATAGTATTTCAGGGGTGTCTCTTCCAACAGGTTAACGCTCGGCCGCATACCGCTCTTGTAACCCAACGTGCTCTAAAAGTGTCGACATCTTGCCTTACTCTGGTTAATAACCGGGTCTGTCTCGAGTCGAGCACATATGGAACATCATCGGACGACAACCTCAGCCTCATCCACAACCAGTATTAACCATCTTGTATTGATGCGCAAAACTATAGGCCTATATCTCTGACATCGATCAGTTGTAGAATTTTAGAACAAGTTTTTTGCTCGCGTATCATGCCATTTCTGGAAACCCAGAATCTACTCTGTAGGAATCAGCGGAAACAGCGATCGTGTGGGAACCAACTCGCTTTTTTGTTCATGAGACCCATAAAATATTAGATACAGGCTCCCAGGTAGATGCCATTTTCCTTGACTTCCGGAAGGCGTTCGATACAGTTCCGCACTTTCGCCTGATAAACAAAGTAAGAGCCTACGGAATATCAGACCAGCTGCGTGGCTGGATTGAAGAGTTTTTAGCAAACAGAACACAGCATGTTGTTATTAATGGAGAGACGTCTACAGACGTTAAAGTAACCTCTGGCGTGCCACAGGGGAGTGTTATGGGACCATTGCTTTTCACAATATAGATAAATGACCTAGTAGATAGTGTCGGAAGTTCCATGCGGCTTTTCGCGGATGATGCTGCAGCATACAGAGAAGTTGCAGCATTAGAAAATTGCAGCGAAATGCAGGAAGATCTGCAGCGGATAGGCACTTGGTGCAGGGAGTGCAAACTGGCCCTTAACATAGAGAAATGTAATGTATTGCGGATACATAGAAAGAAGGATCCTTTATTGTATGATTATATGATACCGGAACAAACACTGGTAGCAGTTACTTCTGTAAAATATCTGGGAGTATGCGTGCGGAACGATTTGAAGTGGAATGATCATATAAAATTAATTGCGGGTGCTAGGTTGAGATTCATTGCGAGAGTCCTTAGAAAATGTAGTCCATCAACAAAGGAGGTGGCTTACAAAACACTCGTTCGACCTATACTTGAGTATTACTCATCAGTGTGGGATCCGTACTAGGTCGGGCTGACAGAGGAGATAGAGAAGATCCAAAGAAGAGCAGCGCGTTTCGTCACAGGGTTATTTGGTAAGCGTGCTGGCGTACTCAAGTGGCAGACTCTGCAAGAGAGGCGCTCTGCATCGCGGTGTAGCTTGCTGTCCAGGTTTCGAGAGGGTGCGTTTCTGGATGAGGTATCGAATATATTGCTTCCCCCTACTTATACCTCCCGAGGAGATCACGAATGTAAAATTAGAGAGATTCGAGCGCGCACGGAGGCTTTCCCGCAGTCGTTCTTCCCGCGAACCATACGCGACTGGAACACGAAAGGGTGGTAATGACAGTGGCACGTAAAGTGACCTCCACCACACACTGTTGGGTGGCTGGCGGAGTATAAATGTAGATGTAGATGTAGACCGACCAAGTGCAGCAGGCATGAGACTCCATCTCACATAAAGGCATCCGGCACCTCTACAACACAGTTAATGCACGTTTGCATGCTTGGAGTCAACATTCCGGCGGTTACATCCATTATTACCGTACCAGCATTTCATATTTGCAGTGGCTTTTCTTGGACCTACATTAACCTGTGATCTTGCAATGTTGATCACTGCAATATGTTACCCAGACAAACGTATTACCGAAACTGCATTGCTTTACAGTAAATACTTTTTGGTGTTGTGCTTTTTGTTCCGTCATTGTGTATAGGAGTATTTAAATTCGGTAGAATGATGCACAAGTGATAATCAGATTAAATGATGGAATACTAGTTTTGATGACTAATGGTCAACTTTTTCTCCTATTTCCTAAGGATCTCCTATTACCTAAGGATCTTCCTGTCACCTTGACTGTTGCAGTATCAGAAATCGAACCTACAACAAGTGTTTCAGTCAGAAAATGTAGAATAAGGAACAGGGAGGAGGATGGAAATTCTTAACATATTCAACCGTTCAACATAGTAAAATTCCAGGCGGCATTTTCAGAATTGGACAACACTAATCCAAACTGTTGGTTTATCCCTAGCATTAGCGGTCCTCCGCAGGAACAACAATTTATAAGAGAAAATATCCAAAAATGATTAAAAGATTCGTCCAATCACTAGGGAGTTTCTACGCAGTAAAACTTAGGGAAAGCTATCTCAGAGGAGGGGTATGTTAGATGCTGTTGACCATGAGAGAAACGAAATTTGGCTGCAAAGGATGGCACGGAAGTAACATCAGTGTGTGGCGTGCAATCAGCTGGCTGAGCAGACTGAATACGCGTGTAATTTTAGTGATCGCGATAGTCACATGCATCATTTCGCGTGACAACTGAATTGTTACGGATATGACTCTACACATGATTGAACCCAAGTAGTAGAGGCCATCAGATGCCAAGCAAAGCTGGAGATACATTTCCGCAGTAATTGCAACCAGCGACCTAAAAACCAGATGGTATCGATAAGAAACTACCGTCAGGGAGGGGCTGGAGAGTGTGACTCGATTAGTTTTATTGCCTTACTGGTTGCCTCCATCGGTAAAAATGTTGTTGGTACAGAGTGATGTCCCTAAATCGCCCCAGACAAAAGCTGGGATGGGTCCTAAGCAAGGGTACAGCCGATTTCCTCCCCATTATTGAAACATTCCGTGCGTCTCGAATGATTTCAATGTCGACGGGACGTTAAATCATAATTTTGCTTCCTTGCTGCGAAGGCTGTGCTGACCTCAACTACTGCTGGGGCCGCGGTGACTCTCTTGCCCGTAGATTGGTCATTCTGCAGTGGAGCCACTCGGAAAGCCTCCCTAAAGGTAGTTCTTCGTCCACAATAGGGTGGATCCGTAGCAGGTAGTGTTGATAGAAGAGATAGAGAAGATCCAACGGAGAACAGCGCGCTACGTTACAGGATCATTTAGTAATCGCGAAAGCGTTACGGAGATGATAGATAAACTCCAGTGGAAGACTCTGCAGGAGAGAAGCTCAGTAGCTCGCTACGGGCTTTTGATGAAATTTCGAGAACATACCTTCACCGAGGAGTCAAGTAGTATATTGCTCCCTCCTACGTATATCTCGCGAAGAGACCATGAGGATAAAATTAGGGAGATTAGAGCCCACACAGAGGCATACCGACAATCCTTCTTTCCACGAGCAATACGAGACTGGAATAGAAGGGAGAACCGATAGAAGTACTCAAGGTACCCTCCGACACACACCGTCAGGTGCCTTGAGGAGTATGGATGTAGATGTAGATGTAGACACAGAACCAGTTTGTACTAAACAGCTATATTCTTCAACACTCCATGACAGATTGGCTTGGTAGGTAACAAAATTATTTTGGCCTGTACTTCAGCAACATTTCGATAAGTCCAGGAAACAGAGCAAAATTGATTTTATAGTGGGAATTTGTGTATTAATGTTTTCGACTTACTATATATGCATGAAATCGACCCGTCATCGTGGTAGTTGGTATTTCTCCTTCTGTACGAATCTGTGATTGCATTTTATACTAGCCGAATAATTTTATTCACTTTCTTTTTAAAGACTGGATGAACAGCCGCCGAGGCCTCTGTATCAGTGTGTGAAACATCGAGGATAAGTCTGACTCTTACAGCTTTTTCCATAGCAGATTGGGGAGCCATTAGCTAACAGGTGGTGTTAGATAAAACTATCTTGGCTAAATTCATTCCCGTTAATTTCATTTTTTCGTGCAAATTTGAGAATGATGCTTTCATCTGACTCTTCCCCAGCTGACTCTGAATTGTAATCCTGTTTCTTTGTTTCAGCGATCATAGGCGAGAGTTGCCGGTAGTCAGATGGAGATATAGTGTAGAACTGTTAATGGTGAACACATTCCAGTCCATCGGTCGGAACTCGCCATCTTCCCTGACAGTAAGAAGATAGCTACCGTGTTTTTAGTTACTGACTCTGGAATTGCAAGAATTTTAAGACCGTCTCTAGGGTGAAAGCTATATTGGCAACTCTAATTTGCAATGACTGGAAGTGTAACAGCGCGGAGAATTTATTTCCGTCCACGAGAACACGTTTCCGATTACTAGGAGCAGTTCGTGGCGCAGTTCTCTTTGCTGATGATACAAGTATAGTAATCACACCTGACAAACAAGAACTAACTGATGAAATTGTCAATAACGTCTTTCAGAAAATTACTAAGTGGTTCCTTGTAAACGGACTCTCACTGAATTTTAATAAGACGCAGTACATACAGTTCCGTACAGTAAATGGTATAATGCCATTAATAAATATAGACCTTAATCGGAAGCACATAGCTAAGGTAGAATATTCAAAATTTTTAGGTGTGTCCATTGATGAGAGATTAAATTGGAAGAAACACATTGACGATCTGCTGAAACGTTTGAGTTCAGCTACTTATGCAATAAGGGTCATTGCAAATTTTGGTGTTAAACATCTTAGTAAATTAGCTTACTACGCCTATTTTCACTCATTGCTTGCATATGGCATCATATTTTGGGGTAATTCATCACTGAGGAATAAAGTATTTATTGCACAAAACCGTGTAATCAGAATAATAGCTGGAGCCCACCCAAGATCATCCTGCAGACATTTATTTAAGGATCTAGGGATATTCACAGTAGCTTCTCAGTATATATACTCTTATGAAATTTGTTATTAACAACCAAACCCAATTCAAAAGTAATAGCAGTGTGCATAACTACAATACTAGGAGAAAGGATGATCTTCACTATTCAAGATTAAATCTAACTTAGGCACAGAAAGGGGTGATTTATACTGCCACTAAAGTCTTTGGTCACTTACCAAATAGTATCAAAAGTCTGACAGATAACCAACAAGTATTTAAGAAGAAATTAAAAGAATTTCTGGATGGCAACTCCTTCTACTCCATAGAGGAATTTTTAGATGTAAATTAAGAAAAAAAAGGAAAAAAAAACAAACAAAAAATTATAAAAAAAAATTAAAAAAATAAAAAGTTGTTATATTAACTTAATTATGTTGTTAAATTAACTTAATTATGTCACGTATTGGAAAATTTGACTCGTTCCACATCATTACGAAATATCGTATTCATGATACATGGAACTAGTACAGGGTTATTACAAATGATTGAAGCGATTTCGCAGCTCTACAATAACTTTATTATTTAAGATATTATCACAATGATTTGCACACACATACAAAAACTCAAAAAGTTTTTTTAGGCATTCACAGATGTTCGATATGTGCCCCATTAATGATTCGGCAGACATCAAGCCGATAATCAAGTTCCTCTCACACTCGCCGCAGCATGTCCCCATCAATGAGTTCGAAAGCATCGTCGATGCGAGCTCGCAGTTCTGGCACGTTTCTTGGTAGAGGAGGTTTAAACACTGAATCTTTCACATAACCCCACAGAAAGAAATCGCATGGGGTTAAGTCGGGAGAGCATGGAGGCCATGACATGAATTGCCGATCATGATCTCCACCACGACCGATCATCGGTTTTCCAGTCTCCTGTTTAAGAAATGCCGAACATCATGATGGAAGTGCGGTGGAGCACCATCCTGTTGAAAGATGAAGTCGGCGCTGTCGGTCTCCAGTTGTGGCATGAGCCAATTTTCCAGCATGTCCAGATACACGTGTCCTGTAACGTTTTTTTCGCAGAAGAAAAAGGGGCCGTAAACTTTAAACCGTGAGATTGCACAAAACACGTTAACTTTTGGTGAATTGCGAATTTACTGCACGAATGCGTGAGGATTCTCTACCACACAGATTCGCACATTGTGTCTGTTCACTTCACCATTAAGAAAAAATGTTGCTTCATCACTGAAAACAAGTTTCGCACTGAGCGCATCCTCTTCCATGAGCTGTTGCAACCGCGCCGAAATTTCAAAGCGTTTGACTTTGTCATCGGGTGTCAGGGCGTGTAGCAACTGTAAACGGTAAGGCTTCTGTTTTAGCCTTTTCCGTAAGATTTTCCAAACCGACGGGTGTGGTACGTTTAGCTCCCTGCTTGCTTTATTCGTCGACTTCCGCGGGCTACGCGTGAAACTTGCCCGCACGCGTTCAACCGTTTCTTCGCTCACTGCAGGCCGACCCGTTGATTTCCCCTTACAGAGGCATCCAGAAGCTTTAAACTGCGCATACCATTGCCGAATGGAGTTAGCAGTTGGTGGACCTTTGTTGAACTTCGTCCTGAAGTGTCGTTGCACTGTTATGACTGACTGATGTGAGTGCATTTCAAGCACGACATACGATTTTTCAGCTCCTGTCGCCATTTTGTCTCACTGCGCTCTCGAGCGCTCTGGCGGCAGAAACCTGAAGTGCGGCTTCAGCCGAACAAAACTTTATGAGTTTTTCTACGTATCTGTAGTGTGTCGTGACCATATGTCAATGAATGGAGCTACAGTGAATTTGTGAAATCGCTTCAATCGTTTGTAATAGCCCTGTATTAATCTAATCTAATCTAGTTTGCCTCGCGCGACGTGCATCTCCGAGGGTACTGTGGATTCTGGGCGCCTCACGCACTATGACGTCCCGCAAAGCTGCGTTTTAGAGTGTGTTGTAGCCAATCAGTAATTAGTAATGTATGTAGCGATCGATACTCTAGTAGTTTTGTAACTTTCATTTTGCTGAGAAGCTGAGTAGTTCGGAAACTGATGGGATCCACTGCAAATAATCCTATCTGAAAAACTGTTTGCGTGTATCGAGAACTTTAGCGGTCCTTAACGTGCCTTCCTGGGACACGCCCGATATTACTCTGGATGCCACTGACCAAGCGACATCGAGTATAACGTACATGGTGCTATTAGGCGGAGACGCTTTAACCACAATGTGAAAACACAGACCAACATGACAAACCCTCAGCTTTCACTGCCAAAATGGTCGAATCAGAGCCTATTCTTCACTCTTTGTCATTAGTCTAAATTACACTCCTTCTCCATCCAGTTCAGCAGACCAAGTGACCTTTCATGCCGTTCGAAATTATCCTTCTCTGTTTCACAAAAAGGGTTGTGTAAATAGCCAATCATGAGGCTTCCAGAATGAGATTTTCACTCTGCAGCGGAGTGTGCGCTGATATGAAACTTCCTGGCAGATTAAAACTGTGTGCCCGACCGAGACTCGAACTCGGGACCTTTGCCTTTCGCGGGCAAGTGCTCTACCAGCTGAGCTACCGAAGCACGACTCACGCCCGATACTCACAGCTTTACTTCTGCCAGTACCTCGTCTCCTACCTTCCAAACTTTACAGAAGCTCTCCTGCGAACCTTGCAGAACTAGCACTCCTGAAAGAAAGGATATTGCGGAGACATGGCTTAGCCACAGCCTGTGGGATGTTTCCAGAATGAGATTTTCACTCTGCAGCGGAGTGTGCGCTGATATGAAACTTCCTGGCAGATTAAAACTGTGTGCCCGACCGAGACTCGAACTCGGGACCTTTGCCTTTCGCGGGCAAGTGCTCTACCAACTGAGCTACCGCAGCACGACTCACGCCCGGTACTCACAGCTTTACTTCTGCCAGTACCTCGTCTCCTACCTTCCAAACTTTACAGAAGCTCTGCCAGGAAGTTTCAATCATGAGGCTTCTTTGCCTCCACTTTTCTGACCTGTGACGGGAAATAGCTGGATGCTGGACAAAAGCATAAATGATTAAAAGTACACATAATCTTAGTGACAATAACTTAACTTAACTTGAAGAGCAAAAATGGTTGAAATGGCTCTGAGCACTATGGGACTTAACTTCTGAGCTCATCAGTCCCCTAGAACTTAGAACTACTTAAACCTAACTAACCTAAGGACACCACACACATCCATGCCCAAGGTAGGATTCGTACCTGCGAGCGTAGCGGTGGCGCAATTCCAGACTGTAGCGCCTAGAACCGCTCGCCACCCCGGCCGGGTTGAAGAGCAGATCAAGAGGTTCCATATACAGAGCTTAGTCGTCGTAAATAATCACGAAACAGAAACTGTAATTAAACTGCTGATGCTTCGACTGACTCCCTTCGTAGACTGCAAGTCGACTGGTTGGCGTCGTGGCGGCTTCTTCTTATGTCGGCTCGATGGTGGCGCTAAGTACGCATGCCGCAGAAGATTTGTGTTCATGACAGCCGCGGATTGGCGAGGTAGTTACATGGCTTATTGCCAACCTCCAGATGTGTGTGTGTGTGTGTGTGTGTGTGTGTGTGTGTGTGTGTGTGTGTGTGAATTTGTAACGGACCAAACTGCTGAGATCATCGGTCCCTAGAGTTACTCATTACTTAAACTAACTTATGCTAAGAACAACACACACACCCATTCCCGAGGGAGGACTCGAACCTCCGGCGGGTGGGGCCGCGCAGTCCGTGACATGGCGCCTCAAACTGCGCGGCCACTCCGCGCGACACCTCCGGATGCTTTTTGCCTGGTGTGGTACTGTGCGACACCACAGTTCCTGTCATAATCACTGCTATATACACTACTAAATTACTTGCAATAACTTTTGAGTCTAATGTTCGAGAACAACCACGTTTCCTTCTTCCACCCTGGTTTCTATTTATTAATGATTAAATTAGATTTTTTGTTGTAGCCTCATACCCAAAGACAGATCGCAGAGGTCACTGGAATCTCCTGTTCCATCCTGGCAGACTTCGTTTGTGGCACGGGAAGCTCACCTTCACTATGGTCTATCAGATAGGCCTGATAGACCAAACAGAGAATATCCAAGTGGTTAGCACACTGGACTCGCATTCGGGAGGACGGCGGTTCAATCCCGCGTCCGGCCATCCTGATTTAGGTTTTCCGTGATTTCCCTAAATCGCTCCAGGCAAATGCCGGGATGGTTCCTTTGGAAGGGCACGGCTCACTTCCTTCCCCGTCCTTCCGTAATCCGATGAGACCGACGTCCTGGCTGTTTGGTCTCTTCCCCCAAACAACGTAGAGAATATCCAAAGAAACTAAACTAAGCTCCGTCCGAACAGGCCTTGGAAGGCTCAAGGGTAGCGACCAGCTTCCGTGTCATCCTCAGCCCATGGGCGCGCTGGATGCGGATGTGGAGGGACATGTGGTCAGCACACCGCTCTCCCAGCCGTATGTCAGCTTACGAGACCAGAGCCGCTACTTCTCAATCAAATAGCTCCTCAGTTTACCTCACAAGGGCTGAGTGCAGCCTGCTTGCCAACAGCGCTTGGCAGACTGGATGGTCACCCATCCAAGACGACGATGATGATGATGATGATGACGTTTGGATTGTGGGGCGCTCAACTGCGCGGTTATCAGTGCCCGTACCAATTCCCAACTTTTGCTCAGTCCAATCTCGTCACTTGCAAAAATGATGATGAAATTATGAGGACAACACAAACACCCAGTTATCTCGAGGTAGATGGAAATCACTGACCCCGCCGGGAATCGAACCCGGGACCCCGTGTTCGGGAAGCGAGAACGCGACCGCGAGACCACAAGCTGCGGACATCACCCCTCCAAGTGACAGCCAACAGCCAATCCCGACAGCACTTCGGTGATCTGACGGGAACCGATGTTACCCTGCGGCAAGGCCGTTGGTAAAAATATCCAAATAAGAGCATCGCATTTCGTTACAGGTTCATTTAGTGAATGAATCGAATTTGTGGCAAGACCATATGGAACCAAACTGCTGAGGTCATCGGTCCCTAAGTTTACGCACTACTCAATCTAACTTACGCTAAGGACAACACACAAACCCATGCCCGAGGGAGGATTCGAACCTCCGACAGGGGGAGCCACGTGGACCGTGACAAGGCGTCTCAGACCACGCGGCTACCTCACGTAGCGGTTCATTTAGTAAGGGCGACGGCGTCACGGAGATGCTGAGACAAATCCAGTGGTGGATGCTACAAGAGAGGCATTATCCATCACGTTAAATTTCCTAGAGCGTACATTCCTATAAGAGTGAACAAATATATTTCTTCCTCCCACGTAAATATCGCGAAAGTTACATAAAGATAAAACCGGAGAGATTGCAGCCCACAGAGAAGCTTATCAGCAACCGTTGTCCTCGCGAGCCATTAGCAACTGGAACAGTAAACGGGGGAGTGACACTGGTGCACGAAATACCCTCCGCCACACACTGTGAGGTGGCCTGTGGAGTATAGGTGTAGATGTAGGTGTTGATGTAGATGTAGATGCAGAAAATGAAAGCGACCACCGTCCTCACTCCATACGCTGGAGTAAACGGCCGTTGCTTCCACTTTGGAAGTCAACGACTCAGGGCCACCATGACAGAATGTATTCTCTGGTGCTACGAACATGCACTCTCACATTCAGCTGTTATGCGATACCTCATAACCTGCATCCGTTATTTGAAGACTTTGTGTATGAATAAGGCATGGTGCATTTTACAGGAGTGGTTTCCCCTGAATCCGTGCTGATTCTTAGGCAGGTTCCCCATGATGAGACATTTCTTTAAACTATCTATACTGTGCTGTCGGTAAGGACCACGGTATCACAACCTGCACCCAGTCAAACTGGTGGGCCATCGTTTGCAAGTAACCGACGGAAAATAAAATTGGAATTTCGTGTGATTCTCCTCAGCTTTAATCAACCAGGCTGTTGCTGTAGCGTGACAGTCCGCATGTGGTCCTTCCACGCAAAAAGTTCTAGTTTCGAATCTCGTCAGTTGCTTTGAAATTTTTACTGTCTTGATCAAAATGCATTTGATCGTTATTTTTATTCAGTTAACTGATTCATATTTAGTTTTCTTATTTCTATTCCTTTGTTATTAGGTCTACAACTTTGCTTTCTCCGTTTTGCGATAGACGGCAGTAGCGGCAAGTGGGGTTCAGGTGGTGGGTTATAGGTGTATTACAATAAGCTTAGGTATCTGCGAACATAATGCCATAAAATATTAGTCGATTTGTGATTGCATCATAAGGTTATTCTCGATTAAGTACGTCAATTTACGTACCCATTTTTCGCCATTTGCTGGAAGTTTTAATTTTCTGCTTTAACATGAAGAAATCTGCGGCTGTGGCTCTTAGAATGCTGAGTAAGACCAACGGTGAAGGAAATATTAGTGGAAAAAAGTGCAGATAATGTTTTCAATGACTTAAGAACGGTGATTTTGATGTCAAAGACCGGCATGGCAGTGGAGGACAGAACGTTTTCGTAGCTACTGAAACAAATGAAGACAGTCGCAGGACATCATTATCGAAAGCAATTGATACGTTCGAGCCCACAAACGGCCACAATACAGCGATAGTCACGTAAAGGTAATTTTGCAGCATGTCAGTCCTCGACCCCATGTCGCAAAACTCGTCAAAATATACATGGAAACGTTGGAATGAGAAGTCCTATCTCTCCTTCCGTATTCTCGATAAGTTACTCTCTCTGACTACCACCTTTTTCGATCAATGGCATACAGTCTGGCTGACCAGCACTTCCTATCATATGAACAAGTGCAAAATTGAATCGATTCATGGATCCCCACAAAAGACGCCCAGTTCTTCCACCACGGGATTCGTATGCTATCCGAAAGATGGGAGAATGTAGTGGCCAGCGATGGGCATTACTATGAATCATAATTTTTTTGTAAGTTTCTCACAATAAAGCCCCGAACTAAGAGAAAAAACGGCGGAAGCAAAGTTGTAGACTTAGTACATCATCTTAATCAACGAATTCACTGTTTCAATTGCTCTCCTTCTTTTCCCACTTCTAATCTTTGTGCATGGCAATTTAATTATTATCATTTATTGATTTCGATTTAATTTCTTCCCTTTTATCATCTTATATTCACTTCCATTTTATTGCATTCATTATTTTTATTCCTCATTTTCGTGGAATTTTATTTTATTTGTAATCCCTTCCTTGGTTTAAATCTTTGTCAGCGTTAGTTTTGTGAATGGTGGAATAATAATTTATGTTTTAAATGTTTATACGACAATTGCCACCGAAAGAAAAGTACAACTTGTAACGAAAAATACATTTTTGACACCATTGCGGAGTCTATATGAACGGATAATTTCATTTTTCGTTTTCTGACTGATAAATCGTCATTTTCAAATGTTTGAATATTATGGTAGATAACTACAAATAACGAAATTCAGATGAAAAAATATTTCAGGTGGAAAAACAATGACAGGTCGAAGAAATGACAGCATCTGACGCAGTTAAAACGCTAATTAAAATTACGTGACAAAGGAAACGAAATTAAAAAAAATTACATTTATACCAGTTAACTGAATAAAAATAACAGTGAAAGTTATTTCAATAAAGATTAAAAAATAAAGAATTTCAAAGTACCTGACGAAAATCGAACACATAACGTCTTGCATTTGAAGACTGCACAATAACCGTTACGCTACAGCAGTCTGACCAACGGTGCTCTTTTTAAAGCTGTAGAGCATCACGTGAGATTCCGAAATATTTTTGTCGATTACTCGCAAACGTGGGCCCACCAAGGTGAACGGGTCCAGAGTGTAATACCTTGCACCACAACCTACATCATCGCGTAGATGGTGCGAGGCGCCGGGGCTAGCACTGTATTTAACACTAAATTCTTCTAGAATCTTCATATTGAAATGTTGCTCTAAGCCTCCCCTTTTCTAACTCTGACTTTTGCTGTTGCACATGGATTAAGAAAAAACGCGAACTGACTGCAATCGACCCTGCAAGTGGAGTAGAAAAGAGTTTCGCACCTGCAATAATTTAATTTGATACAAATTAATTTGATAAGGGAAAGTTTCATTAACATAGTGAGAAATGAAAGGGTTGCTTTACCGATCCACAGAATGAAAGTTCTGTCCAAAATAACAATTTGATTTATTATGACTAAACTCAAAATAATAAACAAAACACATGAAACATTTTCAATACGTCAAATTGGATACTCAAATAAATGCTGTAAAAGTGAAGTTGTCCATAAACTAGCTTGTGACATTTATGACCAAGTGGTATGTGGAGCCAATTCCTTGCAACTCAAATCTTAAGAAAAACACCCAGCCAACCCAACATTAATTGCTGCTACAGTAGTGAGAAGTCAGACAATGAACATCCAAGACAGAACCACGTAAGAAAAGATGGGAACAGGCGCGCTCTGCTGAGCTCTGATTATCACAGAGCAAAATTCCCTAATCTGCCAGTGCTGCAGACATACATTACCAAGCTGTCTTCTTAACTGCAAGGACACGATCTGGCGTACCAGAGGCGATGGCTGGTTGCTTCGACGTCCCGTCGTGGTGATGATAATGTCGCGAGTATAGCCCAAAACAAATTATCTTGGTCTGGTTGTTCCAGACTAAAGACTTCGTATCAATACAAATACGCCTCTGAGGGAGACAAAGAAGGCTCGCCACACAATCACTGATGGTACAGTGAATGATTTTTAACAAGCGAAGTTACACAGTAACTCCAATACAGTCAACTTTAGCCAAAACTGCTCAAGATGGACAACATAAGCCACTTGTATGCAGAACGCTCAATTGCCAACTGTACTCGGAAAGTTACGTTGAGGTCGAAACTTCAGAAACCTCGTCAAACAGTTACAATTAAATGAAAGTATATTAGACAGCCAGGCAGGCTCTCCAGAGCAGCGAGAGCTCAGTCTTGTCACCTACTCCGACCGAAAGGCGAGAGCCGACTCTCTCAAGAGCACCTGTACAAGCCAAACACAGAACATTCCCGCCCCCACGACAATGGCCGTGGTTAAACGCTCCAATCAGCAACTCGAAAACCGTCGCAAAATTTCACTCTATTGCCGAAGCACTACTGTTCCACCAATGGAGATTCTTGGCGCCAATTTCTGCACCGATTTTGCTACGTCACGGAGCTATGCCTTGAGCAAGCCAATCACAGTTACGATTTTGCAGAAAACGCGGGAATTTGCCCGCAAAGACTGGCTGGAAACACAACTCATTCCCACTCCTCGCTGGTAGCCCGTCAGGAAGTGTTTTCACTA
Organism: Schistocerca serialis cubense; assembly: GCF_023864345.2. NCBI lineage: Eukaryota > Metazoa > Arthropoda > Insecta > Orthoptera > Acrididae > Schistocerca > Schistocerca serialis. The sequence continues at coordinate 71,664,294 of NC_064646.1, forward strand.
AGTTTCTGCGAAGTAACGGAATCTCCAGCCCAGCCGCTCCTTCTGACCCCTCTGGGCGTGTCGCTCCTGCTCTTAAAAAAATGTCAGCGTATGGAAAGCATCCACTCGACTCCCTCACACCCATCGGCTTAACCCTTTCAAGATCAGCAGAACCCGCCTGTCACTGGACCATGTGGGTGACGAGAGACGCTGCGTGGGAAGCCCGCGTGTGAAGGAATAGCAACTTTTCACCGCATGCAATTAGAGAGGAAAATCGAATTACTCAGAGTAAGATAGAAATATGAGAGGGGGCTCATGCCACCTCTCAGTGGCTTCAAAAATTTGGTCCCACAATCGGGGACCTGTCCTTGTTAGACAGAAGTCGACGATATTGGTATGCAACTCCGTGTGTGCGGTTGTTTACCGTTTTTGTAAACGGGAGTGCCTGCACTCCTTTCTAGACACTCGAGACTGCTGATTGCGCAGAAGATGCTCGACAACCGCGACCAGCACTGTGAGGTCCGCAGCGGTGGAGGGAGGCGCAGACGGCGTCGTGACCACAGCTTTGTGGCAGTCGGCCGGCGCGCAGTAATAAGTCGCGGGCGGAGGGCGGGGAAGTCCCCGAGGACGCCGCAGCGCAATCGATAGTCGACGGCGGCGATCAGAGGAGAGCGGGCACGCGGTGGCGGCGTACGTGACGGCTTCATCTGCCGCCTCCGGGGAAATGCGGGCCGCCGCTGTCGTCCATTACTGGCGACAACGCCTGAGGGGGGAGGAAGGCACGGCGCAGCACGCGCCGGTCGATACGTGTCGCTCATCGCTTGAGATCGCGCTCGGGCTATTAAGGGACCACACGCCACGCGTCTGCGTGGCTTGCAAATTCCGCACTGTTTCACTTTCCACGGATACCTTGCTTCCTATCAGGTCTGCTACCTTTCGGGACCGACTTTTTTTAAAATTCATGTGGACAGGAGACAGCATCATGTTGTAACACGATGTGGCGACGTTTCGGCAGTATTATAAGTGGCCTTCATCTTCGTGTGCAACACTATGATCTTCACTCAATCCATTATAATTCTATTAAACAAGTCTAAATAAAATATGAATGCATGGTTTTACGGCGGTATACAGGGTGAAAAGTATTTAAGCTGACAAACTCTGGGAGGTTATAGGGGACATCAAAACAAATATTTTTCCCTAATGTCATTTTTCCCTATGAGGAGTATTTAAACCGGTAGAGGAAGATTTCTCTGGCGGCAAATTAATTAAATCAACGAACACTTTTCCATTTTTTAGAGACCAACAGACAACACATTAACACAACCCAATTTCAATTATAGTAGATTTTCAAAAATGCCTCCATTGACACGTAAACAAAGGTTACACCGCCGGATCATGTTCTGTGTGACACGGGCAAAAACCCCAGGAGTATCCTGGCTCAAATGGTTCAAATGGCTTTGAGCACTATGGGACTTAACTTCTGAGGTCATCAGTCGCCTAGAACTTAGAACTAATTAAAGATAACTAACCTAAGGACATCACACACATCGATGCCCGAGGTAGGATTCGGACCTGCGACCGTAGCGGTCGCTCGGCTCCAGACTGTAGCGCCTAGAACCGCACGGCCACTCCGGCCGGCGGGAGTATCCTGAATTGTTCCTGCTGCTGCTACTATCCGGGCAACCAGATCCTCTTCTGATGCAACAGGAGCTGTGTAAACAAGGTTGCGCATCTCTCCCACACAAAAAAGTCCAGAGGGGACATATCTGGGGATCGAGCAGGCCATGGTACAGGACCACCCCTGCCAATGCACGTTTCTGGGAACCGTCGGTCCAGGAATCGACGCACACGACGACTGAAATGTGCCGGCGCCGCGTCATGCTGGAACCACATGCGTTGTCTTGTAGGGAGCGGGACGTCTTCCAGCAATTCTGGCAATGCTCTGGCGAGAAAATTGTAATAGTGCCTGCCATTTAACGGCCTAGGTAGCAGATACGGCCCAATTAAGCAGTCCCCAACAACACAGACCCACACATTAACGAAGAACCGCAATTGATGAGCACTAGTAACTGCGGCATGTGGATTATCCTCACTCCAAACATGCGAATTGTGCACGTTGCTTCATCGGTCAAAAACACAGAGAATGGAAATGTAGGATGTATTTCGCACTGTTCCAGGTACCACTGCGAAAACTGTGCTCTGGGTGGATAATCAACTGGTTCCAGGTTGTGGAAGCGCTGTAAGTGAAATGGACGTAACAATTGCTCTCGAATGACTGTTCTTACATTCGTCTGATTCTTCCCCATGTTGCGTGCAATTGCACGAGTGCTGATTGAAGGATCCCGCTCCACATGCACCAAGACAGCTTCCTCAGATTTCAGCGTTCTTACCGTGCGACGGCGTCCCTGTCCAAGTAATCTGCTAAATGACCCGGTGTCACGCAGACGTTGGTACACAGCAGCAAAAGTCGAATGATGTGGGATACGGCGATTAGGATATTGTTGTTGATAAACCCGCTGTGCAGCTCGTCCGGTGTGGTGCGCTGCGTCGTACGCACCAACCATATCAGTGTACTCACTCCAGGTGCAACGCTCCATTAGTAAACAGAGACAATGCACTACTACACTGGTGGACAGCAGTTGCCTACAACTGAAGATCGTAATACGGCCTCTAACAACTGAAGAGCGTAATACGGCATCCACCGGTTTAAATATTCCTCTCAGGCAAAAATGACATTAGGGAAAAATATTTGTTTTAATGTCCCATACAACCTCCCAGAGTTTGTCGGTTTAAATACTTTTCACCCTGTAGACTGGTAAAATTCTCTCGCTCCTCCAGCCACGTTAGGTGGTTTAAAATCGACGAGCTGTCGGCCGAGAACTCCGGGGTCATCGTCAAGAGTGCACTGTACACCCGCGCTGCCTTCTGTGACGTCAGTGGTGCCACATGAGGTAATATTTTCGTTGCACACTCGCCGAGGCCGCTTCAACGTTCCGACGGCTGGGCCGCAAGCCGTGCTCAGCTGCAGGCCGGCGTTGCACTTCACCACACGTCAGACTTGCTGCTGCCCCATGACGGACACAGATCGGTCTCTGTTGTCCTGTGGAATTCAAGCCTCCGAATTGACGATAGAGGTGTTGTGAGCCTGGCGTCTTGGTGTCGTCCTATTGGCTGACGTGAACCGTTTTGTCCTGGGCTGCTGACGAATTCCTCGTCACGAAGCTGGTGAGACGCTGCACCGTTGGTCCCAGAGTGCGGATATGTCTATTTCTTGACTGGTCGTTACTCTCGTAGAAGGTTTCTGTCGAAACCTGTCTTTGACGGTAGGTATATCTGAGATATACGATTCGCTGATGACATTGCTATCCTGAGTGAAAGTGAAGAAGAATTAAATGATCTGCTGAACGGAATGAACAGTCTAATGAGTACACAGTATGGTTTGAGAGTAAATCGGAGAAAGACGAAGGTAATGAGAAGTAGTAGAAATGAGAACAGCGAGAAACGTAACATCAGGATTGATGGTCACGAAGTCCATGAAGTTAAGGAATTTAACTCAAAACCAAACGCAAACACAGCTGTGGCGAACAACAACAAAGCACACAAAGCCACAGCAGTGCCCATACAACACAAGACTGGTTTCCCCCCGGTTGTTATACAAAACTACGGGAACCTTAGTGCCCTTAACACTGCATTCGCGGAGAGGCACATAAACAGCACATTACATGCAAAGTACTCGGGGGATAGGGCCTCACTGTACGTTGCCACAGACAAAGAATATAAAGATCTTCTGACCTTCCTCAAAGATCGGAAGATTGAACATTACACGTACAGAACGCTGGACGAGAGAACCCAGCAGTACGTGATCAAGGGAGTGGACCCCAGCACCCCCAACGAGACAGTACATGCGGCCCTCTGTTATCTGGGATTCGACTGCAAAAGTGCCTCCCGGATGACAGGGTTCCGTACACACGCACCGTTACCACACTACATGGTTGAGTTAGCCGACACGGCCGATTCCCGCGCCATCCTGCAGATAAAGAGCTTTCTGCGGATGGACGTACGTGTAGAACACTATGAACCACCCAACGTCCCCCAACAATGCAACAACTGCCAGCGGTTCGGCCACTCGGCCCTTCGCTGCGGCCTGGCAACTCGCTGCCGCGGATGCGCTGGCAATCACAGATCCAACACATGTACACAAATACAACCAAACCAGCGACGCTGCGCCAACTGCGGTGGGCCCCATGCGGCAAACTTCAGACAGTGCAACTCATACAAACAGGCGCTGAAGCGAAAGCGAGACATAAGTAGGGTACTGTACGACATACCACGTCCAAGGCCAGCGCCGAACCCAGTAAGGAACGGCGTAACGTTTGCCACGGTTGCACACCCTGGCGGGACGGCACAGGCTGCGGAACCTCAGCGCCCTACACACACACGTGAAACAACCGCTGCAACAGCCACACAACAACCACAGACAACACCTGAAACCCAGCAAGCATCGGTACCAACACCTATGCCCCCAAACAACACGACCCCACTCCCGGAAATCACGCGCTGCGAAGAAACGCATCGTATACAAGAAAACACACCCACACAAGAACCCCCCGAACCCCAAGCCCAGAGGAGGAATAGACGCACACGCAAACACAGGGCGGGGAACACGAATCCACCACAACAGGCCACACAGCAACAACGGAACAGCAACACACAGGAAAACAGTCAACAAGACACCGAGACTGTAACTCACACTACCATCCCCCTCACCACAGAAGTAACACAGGCGCCACAACATCTGCCACAAAGTACAAATGCCGCTCCTAACAACACATCAATACCCGCACAAGCGGCCGCTAACTCCACAACAGCACCTCAGGCTGCCACACCCAACACCAGCACACCACCTGGGGGAAAACTGGAAACACTATTCCCCCGACACACGACCGTTCAAATCCTTACCAAGGTGCTGACGGCCGTCACTACACTCATCACCCAGCTCATGAGCGCCGAACCCGGGCAATACTGGGCTGTCATACACACTGCCATCACAACACTCTTTCACACTCTTACATGAATAATACACCACACCCGGCCCAAAACGCAGACCCGCATACACTATCACGGATCCTGTTCTGGAATGCAGACTCGATCCACAGCAAAAGGGCAGAATTTGCCGCGTTCATGGAGCGCAAGGGAATCCTTGTCGCGCTACTGAGCGAGACTAAACTTAAACCGCACAAACAATTAAACTTTCCTGGCTATTGTGTCTATCGTACCGACCGACCGGGCGACGCCGTGGCAGGTGGAACTGCAATCGTCATACACAAAGACATTGAGCACACAAACATAGAGCTCCCCGAACTGGAAAAAATCGAGGCTACGGCCGTCAGAGTCAAGTTCAACGGAGCCTACACCACGCTGATATCGGTATACAACAGCCCTGTAGGCATCTCAACACGCGATATCAGCACATTACTCAACATTTCACCGCGAGTAATAGTCGCTGGAGATCTGAACGCAAAACACCCAGAATGGAATTCACGCATACGAAATCCCAACGGCAAAAAATTGTACGAACATTCGCTAGGTAGAAACTACATTACACTAGCGCCGGCTGAACCGACGCACATTCCCTATCAGAGGGGACACAGGCCAGACGTGATAGACATGGCCCTCATCAAGGGCATTACAGCGACACTCAACGTTGCCGTTGAAAACGATCTGCCCTCAAACCACCAACCTGTAATACTATACATCGAGGAAACACTGCAGCACACAGAACAACGCAAGATGTTGGACTACGGGCGTGCGAATTGGACATTGTTCAAGCAAACGCTTGATAGCCACATCCCACCTATACACGAAATTAACGAAACAGCACAAATTGACGAGGCAGTAGAAACCCTCACTAACGCCGTCCAGGACGCAATGGCAGGCACCATACCTGATCGCACCTCACAACAACGCAGTGCGGCCCTGCCCCAGGAAATCCTGGGCCTAATCTCAATGAGGAATCGCCTCAGGAGACAATGGCAGCGCACCAGGCGTCCGTACTTCAAACGGCACATTAACAGACTACAGGGCATCATACACGATAAAATACAAACACACAGAACACAACAGTGGAACCAAAAACTCGAAGGGCTGGACACCGCACGACCTGGCGTGTGGCAGCTAGCCCGACATTTCACCAGGGAGAAAATATACACCCCAACGCTTCAAGGGCCTGACGGACCTGCATACTCAGCGGAAGAGAAAGCAGAACTAATGGCTCGAACACTCGCAGCGTCATTCACACCGAACCTGGTACCATCAGATCCAGTGTTCACACTTGCTACTGACCAAGAGGTTACACGCATTCTAGCCCAACCATCGCGCGACGACATTCGACATGCTAGCACAGCCGAAGTCTCCTGGGCTATAATGCATTCCGCTGCTAGGAAAGCCCCTGGTCATGATGGCATTCAAAACCGTGTCCTCCAGGAGTTCACGGATAAAGCAACTGAGTACCTAACACACATAACGAATGCCATACTAAAACACCAACACTTCCCCGCCTTTTGGAAGACGGCCAAGGTCCTGATGTTCAGGAAGCCGGGGAAAGACCACAGCCTCCCACAAAATTACCGACCCATCAGCCTTCTGAGTTCGCTCAGTAAGATTGTTGAGAAGGTGATTCTCAAACGCATCACTAGGCACTGCATAACAAATGACATCCTGAGACCGGAGCAATTCGGCTTCAGGAATCACCACTCCACAACACAACAACTCCTACGGGTCGTCGAACATATAACACATGGCTTCAACATAAACAAAGCTACAGGGGCAGTGTTCCTGGACATCGAAAAGGCTTTCGACCGTCTATGGCACAACGGCCTCATCCGCAAACTCAGCGACGCGGGATTCCCTGACGGGCTGCTGCGTCTAATACACTCATACCTCACAGACAGGAGTTTCAACACTGACGTGCAGGGAAAACAATCAACACAACACGGTATACATGCGGGAGTACCCCAGGGAAGCATCCTAGGGCCCCTGCTGTTTAACCTCTACATAAACGATCTCCCAACCACACACAACACAATGATGGCAATCTACGCGGATGACACAGCCATCCTTGCGCAAGATTGGAAACCATCAAACATTACGTCACGCCTACAGACTGCACTCAGAGTGGCCGAGCCTTGGTTGGAGAAATGGCGTGTTAGAGTAAACGTCGACAAGTGCGAAGCCGTTCTGTTCACTAGAAGACCGAAGCAACTGCGCAAACACCGCTACTGCAGACCAATAACTCTACATGCACGCCCAATACGTTTCCGTGAGAAAGTCAAATACCTCGGTGTCTGGCTGGACCGGAAATTACTCTGGGGGGACCACATACAACACATGACCAACCGAGCTAGCGCGAGGCTCAAACAGCTCTATCCTATGCTCAACAGGCGTAGCACACTGAACAGAAGGGTGTCGAGGTCCATGTACATGACACTTATCCGACCCCTGATGACGTACGCAGCTCCTGTCTGGGGATACGCTGCGCCTACACGTCTGCGCCGTCTGCAGCTCATACAAAACAAAGTACTCAAAATCATAAGCAATGCTCCACGATACACACGCATCGCGGACCTTCACCGGGAATACCGACTTGAGACTCTCACGGAGGTAATCCACAAACTCACCACAAGACTATACAGAAACTCCAGACATTCGCAGAACCCGTTTATTCTGAATCTGGGGAACTACGACCACAACCATAGATGGAAACATAAAAGACCAAAAGACATACTTGTAAGGACATAACATCTATGGCCAAGCATACGCAAACATAACGGCACAGGCGAGCCCCTGTTAATCAGACCCATTACTGGATATCCAGCTGGATTGGAGTACACTGCCGAATAACTGGCACCACACAGGGAAGCCGTACCGTACACTGCATGCAAACAAGCTCCACACATCCCCCACACAGTGAGATGATCTATGGCCGATCTCCCACTACTGTATAATGATCTTGATTGTTCCAGGAATGCAGCAGCAGCAACAACTGGGACACATCGCCATCGCTTGTCATGGTAATGATGCATGATACCTATACTAACAAATCCAACCTTGCATGAACTATCGCAGCTAGTAAGCCACTACTGCTCTTACTACCCATCCCACTGTCGCAGAGGTTTTTTTCCCACGGCACGAGCCATGGCACTTTTTTTCCTCTGCTCTTCAAATCGCTACCCTCACTCGCGTTTCGTCCACTATCTATCACCTGATGGACCGTGTTAATGCGTAGCCTTACCCAGACGCACGGACAACATCACAGCCCAGCATCCTGTGACCCACATACTAGACAACTAACATGTTTACGGAGGTGACAGTAGAACTTTTGGTTTGGTCACCACGTTGGTGCGGGCGTGGAGGGGCCCCATCTCTTTCAAAACCTAGGCAGTAAAATAACCAATGACGGACGGAGCAAGGAGGACATCAAGAGCAGACTCGCTATGGCAAAAAAGGCATTTTTGGCCAAGAGAAGTCTATTAATATCAAATACCGGCCTTAATTTGAGGAAGAAATTTCTGAGGATGTACGTCTGGAGTACAGCATTGTGTGGTAGTGAAACATGGACTGTGGGAAAACCGGAACAGAAGAGAATCGAAGCATTTGAGATGTGGTGCTATAGACGAATGTTGAAGATTAGGTGGACTGACAAGGTAAGGAATGAGGAGGTTCTACGCAGAATCGGAGAGGAAAGGAATATGTGGAAAACACTGATAAGGAAAAGGGACAGGATGATAGGACATCTGCTAAGACATGAGGGAATGACTTCCATGGTACTAGAGGGAGCTGTAGAGGGCAAAAACTGTAGAGGAAGACAGAGATTGGAATACGTCAAGCAAATAATTGACGACGTAGGTTGCAAGTGCTACTCTGAGATGAAGAGGTTAGCACAGGAAAGGAATTTGTGGCGGGCCGCATCAAACCAGTCAGTAGACTGATGACCAAAAAAAAAAAAAAAAAGAAAAAAAAATCTGAGACCCGTATGAGGTCGGCCGATGGAAATTCCCGTGGCAGATGTAACGCCAGCGGCAGAGCCGTGTTCTGGAGTCGCTTAGGCGTCCATTGTGAGTCTACGCTGCGTTGCCCCCGAACCACTGCGGCGTATTCGAATATGAGTCAGATGAGGGTGACGTAAATCGCCACACCTAGGTGTGGAGGTAGTGTCGTCGATGGGTTCAGAAATGGGTACATTTGGATGAGTAGACCCCTGGCCTTTAGGACGACGTCGTCAATATGCTGTCTCCACGTTAGCCTCCTGTCCATCGTTGCTCCCAGGTACCTCGCTGTAGTGCCCCAAGGAGCTGCGGTTCCCCTGACCGTAAGTCTTGGAAGGTGGGCTACCAGCATTCTTCGTGATGAGGAGCGCTTGCGTTATAACTCCACTGAAACTATATCACCACCTTCTTGTTCGCAGCTCGTGCTCTTGCGTTAGCGTTCTCGCTTCCCGCGCACGGGGTCCCCGGTCATGCTCGCAGCAAAAAAAAAAAAAAAAAAAAAAAAAAAAAAAAAAAAAAAAAAAAAAAAAAAAAATGTTCAAATGGCTCTGAGCACTATGGGACTCAACTGCTGAGGTTATTAGTCCCCTAGAACTTAGAACTAGTTAAACCTAACTAACCTAAGTACATCACAAACATCCATGCCCAACGCAGGATTCGAACCTGCGACCGTAGCGGTCTTGCGGTTCCAGACTGCAGCGCCTTTAACCGCACGGCCACTTCGGCCGGCCCGCAGCCAAAACAGTGTCAAAAGTATGCCCAGTAGTACTACCAGTTTGTTCTTTCTTTAATCAATTTTTTCATTATTTGTACTGTACTGTCTAGGAGACAAGCATTACTTAGTGGAAAGTGCCACCAACTCATAATTATTATTTTTTTAAAATGATTTCCTTTACTTTGTGCCTATAAAATTCTATTGTTTACTCACACTCTCCTTTCTGCTTCTCTTATATATGACAAAATTTTCTCTCTTCTTCAATTTAGTTATAATCTGTAGTATATGTAAAAAAAATTTCTTCCACTTCTGCTCCATCTATCATGGTGATGTTTCCCTCATACTGTCCCACCTAACAGTGTAAACCAGAGGAAGAGATCAAACCAGAATACACAATGTGCCTGTGGCATCACAAGTGCACCACATACAGGAACATAAACTCAAAATCAATGCATCGATGCTAAATATAAACTGTTGTGCCTGTCCTGCAATGTCTACCCCCCACCCCCCCACCCCCACCCCCCAAAAAAAGATCACAAATGGCCATGTAAAAGGGTTTAAGGGACAACAATAAGAGAAAAACGAAAAAGGAAAAATATAAAAACGAAAACCTATAAAATGACAGTAATATTAACCAACACTTGGAATATAATAGGTTAATAGAATAAAATGTCTTTTTTTAATATATCGTTGTTAATATATTTAAATAAATATATATATATAGTTACAAAAAAAGGTTCGATTCCCGGCGGGGTCAGGGACTTTATTTTCTGCCTCGTGATGACTGGCTGTTGTGTGTCTTTTATCATCATTTTCATCATCATTGACTCCCAAGTCGCCGAAGTGGCGTCAACTAAAAAGGACTTGCAATACGGCGGGCGAACTTCCTTGCATGGGGCCCGGCCAATGATGCCATACGATCATTTCACCACCTCCTTGCCCACTGACGGAGTAGGGCAGTCGCTTCTTGCATTCTTCGCTGGAGTAGGGCAGCGTTCATACTGCTCGTAAAGAGCGCCAGTCAAACTTTGAAAATCTTCTGAGCCTTTTAAACTGTAAGAGGACAGCAACATTAAACAAGCGCGAGCCTACGTACATCTTGGAAACGGTATAAATTATTACCATCTTTAACATAACTCGCAACAAACCACTGATCTTAAATGCTGCTTACATGAGAAGTGAGGCAACTGTCGTAAAGATACAGTCACAAGTCATAGTGTCCTTGCTCTTGTCTGAGAACATACATCCCAGACATCGCAAATGAAGACCAGGTCTATAAACAGTGGTAAGGGAAAATCCATGAGAAGCAGAGTTAGTACATGTGAAACATGGTACATCGTCTACTTTATTCAAATTTATTGATAGTTCCACGATAAACCGAGAAATAGCAGCTCTATCTCTAACTGCAGGTTCTCACTAATAACATTGTAAACATTGGGAAGTGCCAGAAATATTGCTGTTAGTAGGGGTAACATGTACGGTGTTCGTGCAACGATCAGTTCTAGGCGCTTCAGCCTGGAACCGCGCGACCGCTACGGTCGCAGGTTCCAATCCTGCCTAGGACAAGGATGCGTGAGATGTCCTTAGGTTAATTTGGTTTAAGTAGTTCTAAGTTCTAGGGGACTGATGACCTCAGATGTTAAGTCGCATAGTGCTGATAGCCATTTAAACCATTTTGCTCGTGCCAGGAATAAACTTTTCGGAAATGATTTATACAAATTTGAGGATGATGTGGATGACTAACACTCAAATAAAGCTTCTGAATTTATTCTCGAACGCAAATGCTCCTCAAAAATGTTTGCTAACAGTTAAACGTGAATAATTCTTGAGCCAAGTATACAATGTTGAGTTGTGACCCTTTCTGTAATTTACATGAGTGTACGTGACTTATTAGGGCAGAAATATTAAAGGGCATCCTTAACATTGTTTGCGTGGTGCTGTATGGCGATACTGAAATTAATTTTATATTTCTCTCAATCATAGATCGATTTTTGAGGTTCTTATACCACATTATTTCAGTACTTGGTAATGCAGATCTTAGCATCATAAAATGAAGTAGTTCGAACCTTTCAAATTTTTACTCAAAATGTTCAAATGTGTCTGAAATCTTGTGGGACTTAACTGCTAAGGTCATCAGTCCCTAAGCTTACACACTACTTAACCTAAATTATCCTAGGACTCGAACCTCCTCCGGGATCAGCCGCTCAGTCCATGACTGCAGCGCCCTAGACCGCTCGGCTAATCCCGCGCGGCTAATTTTTACTTCTCAGTGGTTTTTGAATAATGTTTTGATAACTCGCCCAGCAAGTAAACATTGGTAAGTCAATGGTAACTGATTTAAGTTCACTCAGTTTGCAAGTAAACAAAGTTAATTAACCAAAGTACTTTTAAGAAACAAATTTCCGATAGAATTTACAAGTTTAAAAATTTGTCTTTACTCTAGAAATATTTGAAAACAATGACTCCTCTGAATAAAAATTTCACGGTGGATGCAAGTGAAATACATTATTTATGAGACGTTCAGGGAAGACATTGTCATACGCAGGACAATGGAGCGGCTGTGGACCCATGTATATAACAGATTAAGTATCAGATTTTACTGGAAATTTACTGCGCAATTTCTCAAAAAAACCGACTTTTCACTACCTATTCTTTACAGCCGAGGTGTTCAAATGTAATCACACTGTCATGATATCATTTTACGTTTGTTGACAGAACACAGGAGTCTAATAATGATACTGTCACACAATGACGGGAAAAAATCGCAACACCGAAATATAATTAATGTAGAGCAATGAAATTTTCGGAATATATTTGTCTAGCTAACCTTCTGAAGTGGTTAACACTGCATGATCACAGGTTAATGTAAAAGCGTGATTAGTCATTGCAAATATGAAATGCTGGGACATTAATAACCGGTGTAGCCGCCAGAATGTTGAATGCAAGCATGCAGACGTATATGCATTGTGTTGCACACAATGTTTGTGTAATGGAGTTCCACACCTATTGCTCTTGGTCGGTCAGTACAAGGACGGTTAATGCTATTTTTCGGTGTCACTTGAGTTGTAGTGCCCGCATCTCGTGGTCGTGCGGTAGCGTTCTCGCTTCCCACGCCCGGGTTCCCGGGTTCGATTCCCGGCGGGGTCAGGGATTTTCTCTGCCTCGTGATGGCTGGGTGTTGTGTGCTGTCCTTAGGTTAGTTAGGTTTAAGTAGTTCTAAGTTCTAGGGGACTGATGACCATAGATGTTAAGTCCCATAGTGCTCAGAGCCATTTTTTTTTGAGTTGTAGTCCGATGATGTCCCATATATGCTCGACTAGAGACAGATCTGGTGATCGAGCAGGCCAAGGCAACTTCTCGACACTTTGTAGAGAATATTCGGTTACAACAACGGTATGTGCGAGAGCGATATCCTGTTGGAAAACTCCCCCTGGAGTGCTGTCCGTGAATGGCGGTAGTAGAGGTCGTATCACCAGATTGACGTACAAATTTGCATACAGGGTTGCGGTATAACCACAAGAGCATAGCAAATCACACTTCAGATAGTATCTCCAGGGGCAGGTCCAGTGTGTTTAGCAAGCAGACAGCTCGATTTCAGACTCTCTGCTGGCCTCCTCCTAACCGCATGCGGCCATCATTGGCACCGAGGCAGAACCGGTTTTCATCAGATACCTTCACCCTGATCACCAACGAGTTCTCGCTTGACACCACTTGTCACAAATGGCGGTGATTTGGTGCCGATGAAATGCACGGTTCAGAGCGCCTAGCTCGGAGCTGTCCTTGCAGTAATCCATTTATAACAGTGCGTCGTGTCAATGTAGCGCCAACTGCTGCTCAAATTGCTACTGCGGACGCAATACGGTGCGCTAGAGTCATACGCCGAACACGATTGTCTTCGCTCTCAGTAGTGCCAGGTGACTGTCCGAAGCCCTCTGTTCTTTTGACCGTGAAAGGTATGTGCAAAGGTCTGATCAGGATAGATCCAGAAAATAAAGTCGATAGTTGCCAACCGCAAGGTGGAATGAGTAGAACATCTTTGAGTAGGAGGATCTTTGATGGTTAAGAGAGCCGGGCGTGCGCAGTAAAAAACTCAGTAGTCACAGCTAGGTGCTCGGAGGAAGCAGACGTATGGTGACAGCTTTAAGGTGGGATTCGCGCTACGCAGTTTTCAGGCTGTACACTGAGCAAACTTAGCACGTTAATGGGAAAAGCTATAAAATAACTTCAAAATGGTTTTTGTTAGATAATGTTCAGAGTTAGGATTTGTATGTCCAAGTTTTGAAGCAGTAAGTGTTTTGTAAAATTTTTTGTAAGAATGATTTGTGCTACAAAAATGTTGGTAATGGTAGTGAAACGTCCCCTTAGAAAAATATATCAATTACTGTGCTGATAAAACTATTACGATATTTGATTTTCAAACAGCTGAGTAAAACTGAACGTACTCAGACACTTCGCTCTTTACCTATTCTGATCAACACTAAACTGACACAATATTTTTAGCGCAACGCAATGTGACTTTCAATAATCCCTACAAAAGAATGGCTCTGACTAACAATAACCT